>NC_050076.1:36860495-38348829 GCF_009764565.3 Dermochelys coriacea
TGTGAAAAAATAAACAACCCAAAATAAACTTAAACCAAAGAGTTTTAAACAGTCTGATTAAAGAACACTCTTACTGTCTCAGTTGCTCGACTTTCACTCTCTTGGCTTTTGTGACATTGCCACTTCATTTATAATAGACCATTCCAACCTCTACAGGAACTGGTTTGCTAATGTTAAAAACAAGCAGCAAATTGGTTTTTTTTCTAAACCCTTCAGACTTACTTTATATAAAATAAAGAAGCAAAAAAGGACATAAGACCTTTTATTTTATTTTCCTTCACAGACCAGGCTTAAAAATTGCACTACAATTATTGCAAAAAGTCTTTGTAGTTATGTGAGGCAGGGATATGAGATATATGTTTGGGGTAAAGTTAGCCCAGGGTGAGGAAGGAAGGAAATAACTAATGCATATGTTATTCATGAACTTTTACTTGAGTTTGGGTCTTTTAATATTTTGATTATTGTTGGCTTGTTTGTTTGTTTGTTTGAAGTTTCATGTTTAGCATTTTGGGGGGGGGGTTAAATGGCTCGGTAATAGTGTGGATTCTATAAATACATTTTTCTTTATACAATAGTAATAATGGGGCTTGATGTGACCATTTTAATATCTTGCCTCTTAATAGTCAAAGAGGTTTCTAAGGTGATGACCTTTAACCTTGGACAACCATTTTCTGGTAGCAAACATTAAAATTAATTTGTTTTTGAATAAAAAACATCCATCAAAGTGTATTGTGTAGCTGGTTGACTGTTATTTAGGGCTTGATCCTGCAAGGTTTTGAGTGAACTGGCTCTCAGTGGGATTACTCATGTGTGTAGAGTTAAGTGCATGTGTAAGTGATTAGCCTGATCAGGGCCAGAGTGCGAGGACACCATCCAGGAGATCTTGCAGGATGACGCCAAGATCGACGCCTCCCTACTAGCACCATGGCAGAAGATAAATGCCCTGAACACCTTCCTGATCCTCCACATCTCGTTCGTCCTAAGGGGATCCGCCCTGGCGAAGGTACCCCTCAACAAGGCAGATATGACCGTCCGGCAGCTGGTGAAGAAGTGGCTGTTCCTTCCCCAGAGAGCCAGCAACGAGCTGGTCTGTATCGCCCACAGGCATGGCAGTGCCAATGTCCCCGCATGGGTGACCTGTGTGACTTCGCGGTGATCACCCATGCCTTCTGCCTGCTGACGTGTCCGGACGCCATGCTAAGGAACATTGCAGCAAATGCCCTCCATGACGCAACAAAGAAGCAGATCGGCAGAGCCCCTCCAACCAAGACACTGCCAGCTTCCTGAGCGGTTCCCTGGATGGTGAATTCGGACGGGATGGGCGCGACATCACTTCACTGTGGTCCCGCGCTCGCAATGCCACACGTCACCTGGTGAAGCGCATCGGCTGCTGCTGGGAGTGGTGCGAAGAGCGCCAGGAGCTGGGAGTCCTGATGCCGCAGATCAGGTCCAACGACAACACCATCGTCACCCCGTGCGCCAGGGGCGTGCTGGAGAGGACTCTGAAGGCAGCCATCCACTCACTGTACATGGAAACCCTGAAGCATAAACCGGACCAAGGCAGCCATCACTCACTGTACATGGAAACCTTGAAGCGTAAACCGGACCAGGGTAAAGCCTTTGAACTTTCCAGCAAGTGGGACGCCAGCAACCACTTCCTCGCTGGGGGTGGCTTCACCCATTTCGCCGACTGGAGTTTCATCCACCGTGTCCGGCTCAACTGTGTCCCGCTCAATGGAGCCATCCGCCACGGGAACCGAGACAAGCGTTGCAGGAAGTGCGGCTACCCCAACGAGACCCTGCCCTGCATCCTGTGCAGCTGCAAGCCCCACTCCAGAGCCTGGCAGCTGTGCCACAACACCATCCAGAACAGCCTGGTGAAAGCCATCACACCACGCCTGGGAGAGGTCACCATGAACTGCGCCATCCCCGGTACTGACAGCCAGTTGCGACCTGACGTGGTAGTCACTGACGAGACCCAGAAAAAGATCATCCTCGTCGACGTCATGGTCTCCTTTGAGAACAGTACCCCGGTCTTCCACGAAGCGTGAGCTCGTAAGCTGGAAAAATACGCCCCCCTGGCCGACACCCTGAGAGCGAAGGGCTACGAGGTGCAGATGGATGCCCGGATCATCAGAGCCCTGGATGTTTGGGACCCCTGCAACGAGCGTGTGCTGCAGACCTGTGGGATCGGTCGACGCTACGCACGGCTCATGCGGCGCCTCATGGTCTTGGACACCGTCCTATGGTCCAGGGACATCTACATCAAACACATCACCCGCCACCGACAGTACCAGGAGGTGTGAGCCAGTACAACATCGTGCATCAACTATGGGAAAGGGACTGAGAGACTTTTTCCATTGGACCATATGAACTGGAACCATAAACTCACTGAACATTAAATCCCACCAAATGAGGGTAATCCATCCTTATCATCGTATCCACTCATTATACTCCACACCTGAACATAGCCATTATTTGAACAACATACCCCCATATCTCAATGTCTGTACTTTGACCCGTTAAACTTTTAGCTCCAACTGGGGAGACTGCAAATTATGTATTCCTTATGCCACCAGTTCCTAAAACGAATTTCGCACCCCTTGATAATCTGCACCTTATTCTCTGATAACCAGAAACGTCTATGCTTAAACTCTGTACCGTTTTCTTTTCACTTCAACATCATCTTAATAAAATTATTAAGTGCATGTGTAAGTGATTACCCTGATCAGGGCCAGAGTGCTTAGCCACTTAGAGGACTGAATTGTTTTATGGCACTCATCAATAAGATGCCTGAGCACCTTCCACATTCTAAAGGCAAATACATGAAGCATCATTGCAACTTTTAGTGTGGAGTCATCATAATATTTGGTGGGAAATGTATTGAGATTGAATATGGTGGAAAAATCAAATATTGAAATTTTCAGATGAAAGAAGAATAATTGTTTTCACAAAAATGGTAGTGAAACAGTTGATCCACTCTTTCCACCAGCTCTAGCTGGGATGCTTCTTTTTCGGGGGGAGTGATCCAAAATCCTTAATAATTTGGGCTTTCTGACTTTTCTTACCGGTTATAAAGCAAAGACCGGAAGGATTTCAACTAAAGATAAAATTGGCTACGCTTTCAAAAGATGTTTTTTACAGAAGCTCAGAGCAGTCTAGCATTAGATATATTTGAAGGTGTCCTGGGAGGTTAGCATCCTCAAAAGAGCAGTCACATAAAAAAGAATACTCTCTTCCAGTTATGAAGCTCAACATTAATAAGCTTTTTTTCTTGCCCTAGAAATGAATATAGACCAGAGAAATTGCCTTCACATTCCTTTGAAATTGATCATGAAGATGTTGATAAAGATGAAGTAAGCATATTGATTTTTTCCCCACTGCTGAGTTATTTATTCGTTTAACATCAAATAAGTAATGATAACAGAGTCTCGTTATCTTCTGTGGAATGTTTTGTATATTAGCTAACTCTGGATTTAATGAAACAGCTTTGTCTTTTATGTCATCATGTGCTCAGCAGGAGAATTAATAAAATGTTTTTGAAAGGAATGTGAAGATTGTATTGTTAAGAGAAAGCAGATATTCAAATGCATCGTTCCCTTAGGTCTTAAACTCACAAAAGCAAGTCAATGCAACACTAATGATGTCTTTTACATAGGATACCACATCCCACTCGTCTTCAAAAGGTGGCGGTGGCGGTGGAGGATTTGGAACAGGAATTTTCAAGTCTGGCTGGCTTTATAAAGGGAATTTTAACAGTACTGTAAACAATAGCATTACTGTTCGGGTAAGGGGACATCGTTATTCTTTCTTTGTTCTGTTTGGCTTTAATCCTCTACACACTCCTCCCCACCCACTCGCAGCAGGGGAGCTGATGTTTTCAATTGTCATTTAGCTCTTTTCATCTCAAATTAGGTTTGTTTAAATTGCATTAAATGATAGTAAAGTGGATGTTACTATTGTCTGCAGAGTAGCACAGTTGAAATGCAGTTAGCAATAGTGTATTGTTTAAACCCTTTGCATAAAATATCTATGAAAACAATTTGCAGTACAGCAATTGTGTTTTTGTTTTCACTGTAGTCATTCAAAAAGCGCTACTTCCAGCTGACACAGTTGTCAGATAACTCATACATTATGAATTTTTACAAAGATGAGAAAATATCAAAGGAACCAAAGGGATGTATATTTTTGGATTCTTGTACGGGGGTTGTACAGGTAAGTAACATTTATTTTCATTCTATTATTTTGGAATGACATTGTGGGCCCAATTCTCAGCTTATGTAAATGGTTGTAAACTCTGTTATCTTTAGTGGAACACTCTTACAGATCTGGCTTTATAACATTAACTACAAATTTTATTGGAGGGTTTTTAATGTAAAAAAAAAAAGAGAGAGAGAATGATGCAGGTCAATGATGAGAACATATGTATAAGTCTGATACTGGCCTCATTTTCATTTGTAACACCACTGATTCCAGAGAGTTACTCTTGATTTACACCAGTATAAGAAGGACAAAAGTAAAACCATGATGTTTTGTATAGAAATAGGAGTATTACAAGCAGACATTGATACACATTCATATAAAGTAACTAAATGGCTCTGGTCCTGCAGTAGGATCTATGTGGGAAGATACTTACATCCATGCAGAATCCCACTGACTGAAGTGGAACTTCACACTAGCATGAGGCTTAGCCGGTGTGGATGTCATTGAAGGATCTGGCACTAACATTCTGATAAGTACTGAGATAATGGAGAATCTTAAAGATGGCAGGCAGGCTAAAGCCTGCCTTAGTCCTAAACTGATATCTTGGTAAGACATTTGCGCTGAAAATCTGCGATTGTATTTCTGAAGGGTGAGCCTTCAAAATCTACATTGTTGTCGACTACTTTTTTCTGTTTTTCAATCTAATTTCTTTTTCTTGACAAGAAGTAGTTTCTACATTCTGCCATGTAGAGGGATTTGAGTTTGGCACATATCTCTGGTCCTGAATCAGGAAAGACTGGGAATGTTTCAAAGGCAGCTCAGCTTCTGGAGTAGAGTGTAATACAGCTTCAGTTTGGAGTTGCTATGAAACAAACTTTTCCGGCTGAGGTCCTTGACCACCTGTATCTTTGTGGTTGGAAGGATGGTTTTGACACAGGGCCTTTGAAGTGGGGAAGAATGGCAGAAAGTGGATGGAATTTACCCTGATGACAAATGACAGCTCAAAGTTCCATACACTATTTCAGCCCACATTGTTGCAGTACCTGTGCAGATGGCTATCCATTTTCCATGTGCAGTGGAGACTGATTCTCTGTACCAGCCTGGCATAAGGAAGTATAGGGACAGGCATGCAGTTGGGTCTAACACAACAGACCCTGACTGGGAATATTGGAATCCCTGTACATTTTATCTGTGTAAAGGCATGGGCAGAAGGTCTGGAAGTGGATTTCAGTCCAAATAAGGGAATCCTGATAGACCCACCCCAGAAAAAAATATAAAGCATCTATAGTTATAAATAAAACAAAATAAAGCATGAGCCCTTAAATGTATTGCAGCCTCTACATGGGCCTGGAAGCCCTCGCAACAGCTGCACCTACATGTTGAGCAAGAAGAAAGAGAGAACAGTGCCCCTCATGAGAGCCTTCAGGGCAGACACATAATGATTCAAACTACCTTTATGTTCCCTCCAGACTGAAAAATAAAAATGTTGCTACTCAAGAGCAAGTTAGTCCATCCCTGCTGTGGCCACGAGTATCAAATATATAATACTGAATTGCTAAATTTGCCAGGGCCCATACCAAGTAAGTGTGCAGTAGTGCATATACAAAGCACATTTCTCCACAGTTACTGCATTCTTTAGCAATTCGTCCAGTCATGTAGAGCTTGCTTTTATTATACTCTGTGTGTGGGCAAAATGATTTGGCTATGTGTCCTTGAAGATTGAGCCATTGAATACATCTGTGGAAAAGAACGGAACTTTCCTTGGGGGACAGCAAAATTGCTGGAGGAAAATGAAGGGTTACAAAAGAATACTGATATTTTGACATACCAAAGGCCCAAACTAGTCACTTTCATATAGCTTACTGTAGTAATGTGGAGCCTTTTACCTGTTATTTCTGAAAGGATTAAAATAGAAGCTTTTTAAAATAAGTAAATGGGGCCCAATATGGGTCTACAGCATGGATTTTTATCTCAGAGATCAAGATATATCAGGAATCTAACTGATGTTTTATTCTGAAAATGTGTGGTGGGAGAGTGCATTCAGGGCTGTTTATTTATTGTCAATTACCGACTCTCTGTTGTTAGGTGATATTTTATGTTCTTCATCTGTGCTTGTGCATTGTTGCTGCCCCATTAGTGGCATGAGTTTGCCAAGTCCCTCAGTGTTCAGAATCCTTGAGAAGGAATGCTTTGTTCCAGATTGCTGTGACTGTGTGCTCTTCTTAGAGACAAGCCACAATCAGAAATTCAGTTAGCCCCCAGTACCTATACCACCAAAATGGTTTTGGACTTGGGCCAAAACCAGAATGTGTCTCTTTTCCAAGTCCATTTCAGAGGCAGCCCACAAAAGCAGAAATTACAAGAACAGTGGATTTTAAGAGATTTCTAGCATTCGGGTCATTTCTGACTCTTGCCTACCCCCTCAATCACCAGCTTTTCTGCCAGATGTCCAGAGCTTTTGGTTATATCCCTAGATTGTTTTTTTTCATGTCTTGTCCATCGTTGGAAGCCAGTCTCTCTAGGTGCTGGGCAGGTGGGAGGCAGGCAGATGGGAGGTAGCCAGCTGAGACATTGCCTCTCCCATTGCATGACTAAGACACTTAGCATGGAGTGAATGTGTTCATGAGCTATCCACACTGCAGAAAGGCAGGAGTCTTAGGCTGGCAGCAGTGCAACAGCACCAGGAAAATCATCAATCTTTGTTCCCCACCACCACTCACAAAGTGTGATAAATGGAGATGAGGGGAATGGATGAAGAGGACAAAACCTGGTGTAAAGCTGCAGTAAGTGAGAAGGAGTGGGTCCAACGAATGTAAGTAATTATGCTTTTCCAAGTTTGAGGAAGACTCAGGTCCTCCCCCCTACATTAGTTTCACACCATTGTAACCTCAGTGACTGCTGTTAAGTAACTCCCGAGTAACTGAGGAGTTACTCTGAGTAACTGAGAGGAGAATGAGGTTTTGAGCTGGTGTAGCATACATGTTGAAAAGGCCAAAAGTCAGTGGAAATAATACCATCTCTAAACTAAATTAGATTTACCTCTGTAACAATCCTGTGATTTTAGGGGAATGATCCTGTAGGCATTGGGCTAAGCCTTCTATTTCACTGCTATGTCATCTTTTGGTTTCTTATTTCGGAATCTGAGATTTCTTCCAGAAGGAAATATTACTGAACGTCAAGTGTTGAAGATATCAACATTTTAAGTCACAGGCCAAATTTCCATAGTGTAGGGGCAATAAAGAAGCAAATGGAGAAAGGAGGCATTTCTTTCTATTAGTGGCTACACGAGAAAATATTTAGATAGAGACTTGAATCAAAGACTTGCACTGGATTTCATCTGCCTGCCAGGACTTTGAAGTGCATATGGAAAACTGGATATTAATGTTTTCCTTCCTAATGTCTTTATGATTCAGCATGTGAGTTCTATTGCTCTTTTAGATAAAGTCTGATAGCATTATATTATCTAATTTAAACATCTTAGCACAGGCTGTAAAGGAAAGTGCATAATACAGACAACAGATGCGTTCATTTTAATAATCTTTGTTCTCTTTTTCACATGAGAAAATTGGAAGGTGATTTCTTCTTTATAGATCCCACATAACCTACTTACATGGATATTTAGTGTACCAGGACTGCAGCCTCTCCTGGATGGAGACCAACATCCCCCTCCCTTCTGCCAGTATATTTCCAGGCTGCATAGTTCCCTGTATGTGCTGGGTTATCCAAGAGAGGCAAGCTGCCCAAGCACACCTGCTTGCTTTCTCTTACAGATGGTTAACAGGTGTAATTTCTAAAATTATAAGTTACCACATAGCTCTTCCGAGGCAAGCCTATTTTATTCTTAAAGTAAAAAACATTATAGAGAATACATATTAAAAACAATAAAAGAACCTACACACATACTAATCAGCTTACCGTGGTTCAGCCCAGCATTAAGATGGATTTCGGCAGGAGCAGTCCTTCAAATCCCCACCCAAGGGGATTCCTTGTGATTACAAGTTCAGCTTCTCCTCAGAACAGGCACACAGTCTTATGGAGCCTCAGTAGGCCCAGTCCTTGCAACCCTTTTCAGCAGACTAGGGCCTGTACATTTGCTGGCGCAGAAAGAAGGCCCTGAGGCAGTGTAGAACCAGACTATTTCTCCAAAAATCCTTTTGTTGCCTGTTGGTCCCTGGAGAATCCAGTTTGAACTAGTGTAGGCACACCTCTCCTGGGGGTGGCTTCAAAGGCTGATAATAGAAGAAGTACATTAGCATCCCCTTCTCTGCTAGAGGAGGTACATAAAATGCCACAATAACACATACACAACTGCATTTTTAATGCAATTAAAAGGGCTGGACCACCCATGAAAAAAAATAGCAATTAGCTGATCAGGGCCCGCAAATAGCTGATTGGAGGTGCCACCAAACAGCTGGGAGAGGGACTTGCGGGAGGGTGGAGAGCAGTGAGAAGGCGGGGACCTCAGGGAGTGGATGGAGCGGGGGGTGGGAAGAGTCAGAGTGCAGGCGAGGCCTCCGGGCAGAGCACCACTGGGGAAAAGAAAAACTCAACACCTATGAATCCTACATCAATAAGACTCAGCTGAATTCAGTAAAGTTTATCTTAATTAGATAAGGTTTGTTCAGGGTATTACAGGATATTGTCAGTCTGGCAAATCAAGCACCCATGAATGAGTTTTTACAAAATGCACATTCTGAAACCCTTTTCTTATAGCCTCTATTAATAGTGTTTAACAAAAAAAAGTGTCTACACCTCTGTTCTAAGATGAGGATTATTTCTATTACAGATAGAGCTGGGTAGAAAATGTTTTTTCTCCCCCATGAGAATTTTTAGAGTTTGGACATTTGTCTTGTGACAAATCAACAACAGAAGAAAAAATCTAGAAAATGTTCACAATCAGTAAACCTAGAAAAAAAATCAGTTTGGGATTGATCAGAACTTTCTTTTTTGATTTTGGCCTTTTTTATTTATATTTTTAATTAAATTTAAATTTAAAAAAATCCCAAACTGGGAAGTTTCAGTTTTGACTAATCAGAATTTTCTGATGAAAAAAATTTTTCATCAAAAAATTCCTGACCAGTTCTAATTACAAAGCTATTCCTCAAAGAAGAAACCCATACCATCAGACAGATTCTCCAATTCAATCACATGACATCTATTTATGCCAGCTAAGGCTCTGACCTCATATTCCTAACTCTAGCTCTCTTACTTAGAAGAACATTGTGCTATAACTTCACAAGCTGGTTGACTTGAGAGCTACACCTAGAAGACAATCAAGAGGTCTTATTCTTTGCACTGGGAAATAATGATGTATAGAGCTATAAAACTAGCATGACACGATCATCAGATTTAATTAAGGCTATTAACTGAAAAAAGATTGAAACCTCAGACTTAAAAAGGCCATGTAGCACTATTGCCTGGATGAAATCTGCAGGGTTCTTCAATATCTTTACAGTCATGACTTAATTTTTGTTAATGACATCTTTTTCTGAAATACTGAAAACAAATGAGTGAGCTTTGACACCTATAGTAAATGGTTACTAATGCTTTATTATGAAGAAGGGCCATCCTGTTTGAAGTTTAAAAGAGTGTGATAAAAGAGTGTTATAACTGGTGTTATAAGAGAATCACATAAAATCTCGTAAATGTGAAGAGAGAAATGTACTGTATTAGCATTAGAGAATCATGTAATTTAATTCAATTTCACCAAACTATTTCATTAACTAAAGAGCTTTTGGTTCTCATAACTCGGCCTGATGCATTAAAAATTTACTGCAAGTACATCATGATGATACAGACCAGTTTTAAGTCTGGTTGCCATTACATTGGGAATTGACTTTTTTTAACCTTCATTTAAGAAAGATATAGCTACAATCATATACACATTATCTCACATTTTGTTAAAATTACCATTCAGTTTTCTCTTCTTAGAATGACTCTAACATGCTCACCAACAGCATCTTGCGCTTTTCCAAAAAGCCGTTTCAAAATGTGGTGACTGGTAATATCTCATCAGAATTTTCCACTGTCTTCTTTCCATGAAGGGGAAAATGTATTGTTCGCAATGGTCAGTTCTTCCAGTCTTCTGGAGAGATTTGTTGGTTGATTTCTTAACCTCATAGTAACAAAATTGTCCTGGAGTTGTGTAGAAGAATGGGCAACCTATATACCTAAGTTTTTTCCATGGAATCTTTGAATTTCCTTAAACAGTCCTCTGTTGGGGGAACAATCTAATTTAAAGGCTATCTAATGCTTATGGTCTGTAAATAATATTTAACTGTAAGAAGAAAGAATGAAGAGGAATGGTACAATATACAGCCTGTATTAGATTAACAACTGGCCTCAATTATGTAATTGTCACAAAGCCATTTATATGGGGAGCAAACTGTTCTGGAAGAAGGAAGGAAGAGATAGTGCTTCGAGAGGCACAGTCTCTTTTATGGCTGTTGGATGTACACAGGGGGACTTCAAATGGGACTATTTGTGTAAGATAATTTTTACCAACATGAATAAGGGTTCTGTATTCAGGTCCTATTAGTGAAACCCACTCAGACATTTTAATCTTTCAAACTGGAATTTTCCTTGCACTTTAAAAGTGGATGGAGAAAAGGAGAAATGTTATTTGAGCAGAGATTAAAGTAAAGTGTTCTCTCCCTGAAAGCCTGTTCTGAAGACAAAGTCTTTGGATATTATGTACTGCCAGAAAAAAACAGTTTATAAGGAATACAATGGAGTTGGCAGGCAGTTCAGTAGCCTTGTAGAGATTAATCATTCATATTTTGTTTAATATATTTTTTCACAATAATGTTGGTTGGATTAAAATAAGTCAGTGTTCTAGAGTCTTCTTCTGGTTCTTTTCTGTTCTAAGCATTGTGTTATATATTCACGAGGCGTAACTGCTTCAGTACTTCTTTGAATATCACTAGAGCCCTGCAAATCTGTGGATATCCGCTCTATAGCCACAGATATCCACAGACCTTGTTTACAGATCACGGATGGACATGGATCAAAATTTTATATCTAGAGCCTTGCAAATCTGCAGATATTGCTTTATATCCCCAGATGCGGATATCCGCAGACCAATTTTGCAGATCATGGATCAGGTGCGGGTACAAATTTTGTATCCATACAGGGCTCTAAATATAACTTTACCTCTGTGTAAAGGTTAAAAAACAATCAATATAAATATTGGGGTGAAGCATGGCACATGGCATACATACAGGACAGTTGTATTTATTAGATGCATCCTGGCCATGCCAAGCACTTCAGGTCTTTAGGACTGGTTGAGAGTACTGTACAGACAGTGCTCTACATAATAAAGGGATGGCTGTTAGTCTCCATTAAGGTCTTAGAGACACCTTAATACTATACTGTGATGACTCAACAATATTAGTGTGCGAGACAAACTGAAAAGCGTAGGGAAAATAGTCTCAATGAAAAGAGCAGAAGTAGGAAGACTCATAGACCTTGTTCCCAGTGCTCTGACCTTCAGCCTTGGAGAGGTGAGCGATGTGTTCAGGGATCATGTTTTCCCCTAAAAAGTGAAAAAAGGTTATTTTAACTTGAATTGCCCATTTCTGGTGGCATTTGGAATGAAGGAGGAGCACTAGTAAAAGTTGTTTGGTGTCAGTGAGAGGAGCTGACTCAAGTCTCTAGTGATTTTACAGGTGTGTCCATGGAATGACGCAGTACAGCAGTTGTGTGGGGGGGGGAGAACAAAGGGGCTCGTCGCTTTTCTAACTTCATTAGTTGCTCTTGAACAGGTCAGCAGCTTCACATAGCTGGTAGCATTTATAAATGTCTTGAAATGGGAGACTGCATGAAACAGGGGATTCATCATAAGAAGCAGAACCTTTGACCTCAGGGTCACTAGTTCAATTCCAGCCCAAGTTGGTGGTGGCTGAATACTCTTACCATGTGGTAGTTGTTTGATGGAATGAGTTTGGTGGAGCTAGTCCAGTTCCTAGTGGGCAAATATCCACATCACAGAAACTACATTTAATACTAATTGGTGTCCTTCTGGCGTTCTCAACAGAATGTTGTATGACTGAATGGGTATGGCATAGTTCAGTTGTAGAGGTGGTCTCTCCAGACAGCACTGAAACACATAACAATGCTTAGCACTTGTATAGTGCTTTTGTCTTCAGAGAGCTTTAATTATTTATCACATAAGTTACAACCCACATGTGAGATACTGTAGGAAAGTACTGCCAGAAGTTATGTAGGAAAGTTATACTGCCCATGGTATAACAGTTTTATAGCTAAAAGAGGACTTCAGTCTCCTGGTGAGAAAAGACAATGTTTCATGAACATTAATATCACAAAATTTGTCATTTATCTTTTGTTTTTTAATGCCACTAAATTTCCTTGAGTGTTAGTCCTAAGGTGGTTTGCCATATAAAAGCCCCACCACTCCATGTGATTTTTTTCAATAACTTTTGAAAATAGTTCCTGTCTTCATTTTAATTTTTTTATCTTTTTGATACAACAGAATAACAAGCTTAGGAAACATGCCTTTGAGCTGAAAATGAATGACCTGACATACTTTGTGCTGGCAGCTGAAAATGAGCAGGATATGGATGACTGGATTTCCACTCTCAACAAAATCCTGCAAATAAATCCGGAGGGGACCATTCAGGAGAGGAAAAGTGCAGATCTCACCGATATGAAACTTGGTAAGAATGAATGTATTTGCGTTGCTTTTTGTGCTGAATACAAAAAATGCATCTTCAGATTTTGGTATCAGATTGCTTTAACTGCCAGCATCTTTGATGGATTCTGTACCCACAGCAGTATCGATTTTTGACAAAATGGCTCCAAGGCTTTTACATTCACTGAAAGTATCAGTTAACTCTTGGGGGTAATTTTGAAAGGTCTACATGGAGTTTAAGCATCACAGCTCCCAATAAAGTAGTGTGAGTCATGTGACAGCCTTGCACAGGTAGTTCTATATAAATTGAGTCTTGCCTATTGGTCTTCCATTTAATGTGTTTGTACGTATACTTTGTGACTTGCTGTCCTGATATTGTCTAAAAGTTTTAAGGAATTTTAGTTTGGAGAAGTCGGTCAATGTTTTTTTGTTTGTTTGTTTAGTTTTTGATTTTACGATTTTTTTTCTGTTTTTATTTATTTATTTTATCTCTGGAAGAAATGCAAAATCCCAGCTGTTATAAGTTTCCATTTTGATGGAGGCTTAATGCATTAATGTGCTAGCATTTATTTCTGGCAATTGTGAATGAATTTGTGTATTAATGCCCTTTCACTATGTGACGACACTCTCTTGGCCAACACATCAGGGATTGAACCAGGGACTTTCAGACTTAAAAGCATAAGCTAAAGCTCTAGAGCTGGGAGTGGGTAACAACTAATATCCCCTGTATAGTGGGCATGATACATACTTTTTCAGCTCAAAGAAATCTTGTCCTAAGTGTCAAAGACCACGGGTTCAAATTTCATTGAAGTCCCCACTTATGTGATGACCACCCTCTTCACTGGTATACGAGAGATTGAACCAGGAACCTAAAAGCATGACGTGCTGCAGCTTGAGCTAAAAAGCCACAGATCAGTAGCTAGAGGCTGTAACAACTAGCACTGGGAGGATATTTTCTGATGGAACATTTTTCTGCCGGAAAATACCTATTTGTTGAAATCAAAATGTTCCCTGGGAGTGAGTTGATTGTGATGTATCTTCCAACAGAGGAAACGCAGGTTTTCTGTGGGAAACCTGCCAGCTGACTGTCCCACTTTTTGGCAGCCTACCTGGTGTACTGCCAGTCAGAGTTGTGAACCCAGGACTTCCATGGTCCATGGCTCTGGGGCAGCACACCATGCAGACTGCTTTGGAGCCATGGACTCCAGGACTTCCAAGCTCCCTGCAGTGGAGCCAGGACCTGTAAGCTATGGGAGATCTGGCTAGAGCACTGCAGTAGGGGACCTTTGTAAACCCTGGAAACTTTCAGGGCTTCCAAGTTTCCTGCAGTGGAGCTGGGAGCCATGGCTGAGCCGAGAGCCTTGGTGCTTGGGCTCCCAGATAACATTCATTTTACATTCTTATTTTATATATTTATACTTTGCAAAAGTAATAAACAGGACATTTTTACTATGCTGTTCTGGTATAAAGTACTGTGTGGGTCACATGTACCAAACAATTTGAAAGATGATTACTAACACAAAGAGAGGTTTAAAAACCCAGCACATGTCATTTTGTGTTTTAAGGCCATGACAAAGCAAAAGAGGAGGTGGTTCCGTTATTTTCTATTAGAGCTCTTGGGATCTTTATCTGAAACAGAATAGCTTTCAACCATAAGTAATGCTAAGAGTTTTCAGGCCATATTCTCCCCTAAAGTAATTCAGCGTAGCTCCTTTGAAGTCAAAATGAAATGTTTTGATTATTTCAAAACATTTTTTCTCAGAATTTCCCTTTTGTGGGAAATTTTGAAAATTCTACTTTTCATTCCTAAAGATAACAAATTTATTTTTGAAGGTTTTTGGAATTTCTCACCGAACGGAAATTCCAACTTTTAGCAAGTTCTAGTAGTAACTCATATCATCTGCACCACAACTGGCTAAACTACCAAGGGGAAACAAAAATAAAAAAAGGATCTTCTGCAATTGGAGAATTGCCGAGTTATATAGAATGATTCTCTACAGCTCCCCATTCTGGATTTATTTGTCCACAGCAGACAAGCTCTTGGAGTTTTTTGAGCCTTAGGACTTGGTCCCTAGCTGGTGTAAATCCATCACTGGAGCTACACCAGTTTATAATAACTGAGGATCTGGCCCATAAGATTATAGTAAGCTACCTCAAGAGGGATGGAGAAAAGTGAAAAGGCCCCTTCAGTAGGGGCATTATTATTTATTGTGTATGCAGTGCACATAAATGTGCTAGATGCTTCAGAAAACAAATACAGACATGACCTTTGCCCTGTAAAGAATAACATCCAATTTTAGTTATGGCAAAATAAGAGGCAGTTACAAACAATAGTGGGAGATGGGGGTTGGGAAGGACAAGGGTCACAGTGATAAAACCACTCTGTTAAACAGTTACAGAATATGTATATCTTGATAATTTGCTGTGCTAAAAGTGAGAAAATATGGAACAAATAAATAGGATGTGAATTGGATTTTAAACCTGGAGGTTAATTGCAGGTGTAATACAAATCTTACAGTCATTCTCAATAATGGTTTTCTTTTTAAGATTCTGAAGAAGTTTCGGACAATTATGATTGCCCACAAGAGGAGACTGATTCTTCAGAGAACACCTTGCACCCAGACTTTGCAAAAGTAATAAACATGACATTTTACTATGCTGTGCTGGTATAAATTACTGCATTGGTCACATGTACCAAACAATTTGTAAGACGATTACTAACATAAAGAGAGGTTTTAAACCTCAGCACACGTCATTTTGTATTTTAAGGTCATGACAAAGCAAAGGAGGAAGTGGTTCTGTTATTTTCTATTAGAGCTCTTGGGATCTTTATCTGAAACAGAACAGCTTTCAACCATAAGTAACACTAAGAGTTTTCGGGCCATATTGTCCCCTGAAGTAATTCAGTGTAGCTCCTTTGAAGTCAGTTTATTCAAGAAGTATTCATTCTCTTCTCTATTCAGCATTGCTGCATTTTGGGAAACTTTGCCCTTAAGGAGGCAAGATATCCTGTGTTGCCTGCAGAGTTCCAAGAAACTGGCTGGGTACTGATGGTTATCTTATCTAATTTCACTGAAAGTTGTTGGTAGTGCTGGGGAGAAAGGAGTATGTTTTTTTTTTCTTTCTCTGAAACTGTGGCATAGACTTCTCCATCAAGATGAGCTAATTTAAAAACAAACACAGAGAGAGAGAGAGAGAGAGAGTGAATGGCAGCTACTTTTTGGTTATTTACGGTAACAAATGGCTAAAAAGCTATGATAGAAATATTATGTCAAGCTATTTTAAATGAATGCAACTGGGTTATGATTGTCTATCTGATCTATTATCTAATGTAATCACCATGACAAATTTATCTGAAGTAGATGATAATATGATACATATAAAGGACCAAATTCTGCCCAGATATGTGGGTGTCTAACTCCCCAGTGACTTCAGTTATGAGTGGCACATGAATCTGAGGGTAAAATTTGATCAAGGTCGTACTGTGTAATGTGCTTATGAAACAGATTCACCTGAAATTTCCAAAATAATATTAAAGTATCACTGAATTCATGTGTTTTGAAAAAATGGAATACAAATGTCTGTTTTGTTTTTAGATAAATTATTCAGCCCTTATTGGCACAGAAGACTGATGGTTAGAAGTTTGGGTTCTATTCCTGGCCCATCACTGTGATTCTTGGGCAAGCTGCTTAACCTCTCCATACCTTAGTTTACCTAACTGTAAAACTCAGATAAAATGCATCTACCTTACAGGGATGTTTAATTAAAGTTTGACACTTTAGGCTCCTCAGATGATAGCTGCTATAAAAATAAAAGGTATTATTGTTATAAATGAAGCATCAATAATTTTTCTAAATTTTACCAACTGTATCTGGAAAAAAATGTCTGTCTGCAGAAGACTAATTTATTAACTATTGCCACAGTACATCGCGGAAACAGAAGAAACAGTGAAAGCTTCTCGAAATATGGAACGACTAAATCTGTTCTCCCTAGATCCTGATATAACTGTAAGTGAGAATTCTGTTTTAGTTTCTAATGGTATTCAAGATAAAGAGGCCCAAACTGACTTGGTTACCAAAAAAACACAAGGGTTGTTTAGAGGTCAGCAGGCAGGTTGGGTACTTACCTATGCTACAGAATTCCACATCTGTGTTGAACACTATTTGGAATGTTGCATTTTCTCCCCACAAACAGTGTTTGAGGTACCCATCTTGGCGATGGTTGCTGCTGATTTGTATTATGTAGCATTATTTATAGCTGATCTGCTTTTTAGATGAGTGGCATTAAAACCTAGCAATGGGTGATTCTCAAAAAGGTTTCAATTTTGCTTTCACTTGAAGTCAGTGGCAAAGTATTATTGACTTCAAGAAGAAACTGCACTGGGACCAAAGCTTGGTTCAGCTGGGATAAGAATACCAAACTTTAGTTCCTTCTCTGAACTATGTCTCAGCCTCCTGAATCTCCCAAACTGGACTGGAAATCTCACAAGAATAGGCTATCTCAAGATTCCTGGTACTTCCTCATGGGCTGGAAACACTACAAGAATAGCATTTTTCATGGTTATTCTCTACTTTGGCTTTTACTGCAAAGATACATAAAGAAAAGATAAACAATGGGAAGAAAAGTTCACCAAAGCTACTTAAGTAGCTTAGCTGGGGATTTGGAAGGTTCAGGTTGGTTTTAATTTATTTGAACATCTTTAGTAGCTTAATAGACATTAAACTTCAGGATTCAGGGCTTGTTACTTCTCTCATTGAATGGATGTTTTGCCAGTGGTTTAATGGGGAACAAGACTGGAAAAACAGTCATCTTTATGACAGGTTTCAGAGTAGCAGTCATGTTAGTCTGTATCCGCAAAAAGAAAAGCAGTACTTGTGGCACCTTAGAGACTAACAAATTTATTTGAGCATAAGCTTTCGTGAGCTACAGCTCACTTCATCAGATGCATGCATCCGATGAAGTGAGCTGTAGCTCATGAAAGCTTATGCTCAAATAAATTTGTTAGTCTCTAAGTCATCTTTATGTTGTTGAGAAATAAAAACCTTGCCTAAAGCTGTAGTCAGGACACCCTTCATTCAAGTCAACTGAAATATATGGTGATAGAGGTCTGAAATTTACTACACAGATGTCTTTGGAGTTACATTATGTAGAGTTTTGACTAATTCATTTAAACAGGGAAATAAACAATTCAGATTGGTCTCTGTTTTTCAAATTACAAGAAATTGACACCATGGTGCTGGACTGGAATTCAGGGGATGTAAATTCAATTCTCAGCTCTGCCTCAGACACCCTATGTGACCTTAGGTAATCTCTTTCCCTCAGCTTACCCCAAATCGGGGGTAATAATACTCTCCTTCCTTACAGGGGTTACATGGGGATAGATTATTAATGTTTGTGAGGTGTTCCGAAACTGCAGTGGTCAATAGTGCAGATAGAAATCTTATTTATAATGTTGGAATTTTTTTTGTGTATATTACACATAAATAATCAGCCCAAATTGTTTATTCTAGGCCTCAAATCTTCAGAAAAAGGAGTTTCCAGGAACAGATTCAGTGATCAAACCATTTGAGGAAAAGGATGCAAAGAGGATCATGATAACTTGTAAATCCCTCAGTTTGAATCTTCAGGCTTGTGTGACTGAGAACGAAAATGATCCTATAACCAATGTAAGCTATGTATATTTCTATGCATATGCATGTCTCTTTTCCCCAAGGATGGGACTCCTTAAATCTGCATTACTGCTGCAATTAGGAGGTGCGATGAAAGCTCCTTCTTCCATATTCCAGGCTCGCTCTTCCCTCTCCCTGTGTATATGCATTAGGCTTTAATCATGTACTTTGGGAGTTCTTAGACCAATGTTCTGTGGTTAATAATTACATTGAATGTAGCAATAGAATATTTTGGAGGTATTGATTCTTTGTGGATCTAAGTGCAATAGAAAGCAATCTATGAAGATCCCGGTCAGCCTTTTCTTCACTCTGCATTATGGGCATGATCTAAAGCCCATTGGCATCAAGACTCCCATTGACTTCCATGGGCCTTGGATCAGGTCCTATAAGCACATGACAAATTGGTATCAATGTAAAGCTAGCAACAGTCCATCTGATAAAGCACAGTGTTTTGTAATGCTAATGTGCTCCCTCCATTGTACAAAGTGGGACCATAACCCAGTAGTTCACTCTGACTTTAGGAGATGTGTATATCTGTTGTGATGATGGAAGATTATTATCGCATTAGGATAGAAAACAGCACTGGGCCTGTATACAAGCTAAATGAAAATAGACAAACTTTCATTTTATTGATTAAAGTGCTTACAGACTTTATAAATCCATGAAAGCACAATAAATATTGAGGCACAAAAGTTAATCTGTAATATCCTCCTCCCTCTCTTATTCTTGTAAAAAAACAAAACAAAAAAAACCCCCTAAACCATCAATGCACAATCCCTGGATCTTGTTGACTCCTGCTTTAAGTGGGAGAATTTCAAATATTTCATCAAATCCCATGTTCTGGCAATTCAGCTTCCATCCATTACATATGAGACATTGATTTTTCATTTGCAGATCACCACTACAGTGGGTGCATAGTCAGCATATGGTGGTCAGTACTTTTACAGCAGAATGAAGGAGCTGGGGAAGTAAAGTAATGATGATTGTAGCAAGGAAATGCAATAATTCAGTCCAGAACTACAAAAGCATAGAACTGATTATCTGCTAATGCACCCTGCATCCATAATTTCATTAAGGGTTACATTCTCCTGTTCCACAGAGCAATGCAAAGCAGCTGTAAACTGTAATGACTGCAGCCAAGCCTTTTGTGTCAGGAGATTTGTGAAATGTGTTTCTCAAGGGATCCATTTGGTAACCTTAACCCTTATCTGTGAACTAGTTGGTCTGCATATTTCTCATTCACATTTCTGATTTAGATGCCAACTGTACTGTCAAACCTAAGTTTTCAGAAATCATGAGTCAGGCCACCCAAACTCATGAAACTGGTTTAAAAATCCAATGAGATAAATGTTTGGTCTATTTTTTGAACCACAGGGTTCATGTTTTCATGCTTTTCTCTGCAACCATGAAGCTAAACACTTTTTAAAAAATGAAAGCTGAAATTTTGACCTAATCACTGAATTCTAGGAGCATGGGCTTTAAAAAAAAACACCAAATATTGCAGGACTGGTGAGAAAATGTCAACGTTATGTCGCAAAGTTCTTTATTGTTGTTACTGCATGCACAATTGCAAAGGGATACTATAAAGCAGGGGTTCTCAAACTAGGGGTTGGGACCCCTCAGGGGGTTGTGAGCTGTCAGCCGCCACCCCAAACCCTGCTTTGCCTCTGGCATTTATAATGGTGTTTAAATATATAAAGAATTGTTTTTAATTTATAAGGGGGGGGTCACACTCAGAGGCTTGCTATGTGAAAGTGGTCACAGTACAAAAGTTTGAGAACCACTGCTATAAAGAGCAAGATCAAGGAGAGCATGAGTGCTGCAACGTCCTCCCAAAACAGTGCTGTGTTTGTTTTGCCCTTTGTGATTCCAGCTCTGCTAGCTAGCATGAAGTGCAGGCAGAGCTATCACTTTGCCCTACATCTCCCAGTCCTTTCTGGGTAGTCTAACCCTGCAGGCAGAGCTAGAGTTGCAGCCCTGGAGTTCAAGGACTAAAAACATGTACTGCACCTGCACAGTGGTGCAAGGGTGGAAGAAATTTTCTTGCACCCTACATCCTCTGGTGGATCTGCACAGTCTGGCACACTGGACATAGAACTGATAGGTTTTAAACCTCTTGCGTTCTGATAGTATTATATTATAATCAAGCTGTTTCTGATTTTATCTCTAGATTGAGCCTTTTTTTGTAAGCGTGGCTCTGTTTGATATCAGAGACAACAGGAAAATCTCTGCTGATTTTCATGTGGATCTGAACCACACACTTGTTACACAGATGGTTTTAGGTTCCTCGTCTTCATTGGAAAATGGCAATATTGAAACAATGGACACAAGTGAAGCAGAACCACCACTGGTCAAGGGATTTCCAGAGACATGGTTGAAGTATCCAAAACAGGTACTTGATGCATGACGTGTCTCACTGATGTTTAAATGGGACTGTTCACACCTCTAATGGTACTTGTGTTCCATATGCACTGTACACATCCTAAACTGGGCTCTAATGGCTTCTTTGAAACTATCAGTATCTATTATCTAGAGAAACCCATGAAGTGTGCAGCCATTTTTATGCTAACTCTTTGGGCTCAATCATTGACCTTTCCCAAACCAGCCAAACAAAATCACAATTTAAAATCTCATCTAGATGTCTGCATTACTCTCTAAATTATGGCACAGTCTTGTTATTGTAACTCTTGTCCTCCATTTACTCTCCATATCTATTTTCTTTTCCATGTTATTAATTTACGTTACATCGGTTTTTAGGCTTTGATTCAGGAAATCACTTAAGCATGTGTTTGGGAGATTTCCTGAATAGGGATGTTTTCCTGAACTGGGTCCTAAGATTGTATGGTAATGGGACCATGTCTTCAGTAAGGTCTGTAGTTCATCTTTTTGCAAAAGGATGTTTGTCTTCATAGTCGGGCCAAATTCCAACATGAAGTATCACATTTTGACTCCAGAATTTCCTTATAATTTCAGTTGAAGATACTATTACACTCAGGTATTAAACTGCATACTAATGAGTAAGTGTATGGCTGTGACCAAATTTCTTTAAAAATAGGCATCTATGCTATCTCATTAGACACAATTTTTAATGGAAAGAAAGCTCCCTGGTTACCTGGGATATCATAGGGCTGCCCCAGTAGCGATGGTCAGAAACTCAATTTTTTGTCAGAGAAAATTCTGTAATAAAAATCCCCTTTCCAAATTTTTCAACCAAAAAGTGGTGGGTTTTCTAAAGGAATTTTCAAAATGACATGAAAGAAGAATGTTAATTTTATTTCATAACAAAACAACATTTCAAAATGAAAACTTTCATTTAGTTTTCAAATGTCAAAGTGATACAACATTTTTCATTTTGTTTCAACTTAAAATATCATTTCATTACGTTTTTATTTCTGGAAACTGAAAAATTTCAACTTTCATTTTTTGTTTTTTAAATTAATTATTTTTATCCTTTCTCTCACTTTTGTACTTTTCCCTCCTTTGTCCAATGGGATATGGGGGAAAAGGTAAAGAAGTGTGTAAAAGTGGGGAAAGCACCAATTTTCAAGCCTTTTTACTGTTTTCCAAAAACTGAAAATAGATTTTTTTTATTTCCCAAACTGAAACAAAACAATATTTTAAATCAAAATGAAACAAAACATGTCATTTCATTTTAATGTTGATTTGAACATTTTTTATTTCAAATTTTCCAATCAGAGAATCAAAAATAATCCTCAAAATTGATATTTTCCAGTGAATAGTTTGTTACATTTTTGTTTGAAATCAGCTCTGCTATTTTAGCATCCAGAAATACAGATTCCTCTGTATGTAAAGCAAAAGGGGAATCATGATGAAAAATACAAATGATCTGATTTCTTGTATTGAAAATATATCACTCTGGTATCATATTCAATATTTTCATCTTACATATATGTATATATCACAAAACGGATAACCAGTCAATATGAGCCCTTTCTGGATTCCAAAGAAATACAAAAGTGAGTCATTAATTAGACTTCCCTTTAAGTTCAGTTAGACTTCCTTAGTGCTGTTTACGTACATTCAGTGACTTGAAGATAAGTCTCAGATGAGCCTGCATGCTATAACCGACCCTCTTCAATGATTATCTAGAAGAAATTTTAAGAGCCACTGATGGAAATCTACAGGATGGTGTACCCATTGATGGATGAAAAATTAGTCATCTGTGCTTTGTTGGTGATGTTGACCAGATTGGATAATCGGAAGAAGAGGTGCAAACATTGCTAGAAAGAGTAGAGATGGAAGCCGAGACTGTTAGGTCTAAAGATATCACATGGAAAGACAAAGAAGGTTGAAAAGTTGAAGTTATTTCTACCCACATTTGAAGAGACATTGGAGTGTGTTGAGCACTTCAAATCCTGGGTAGCTTGACCACAAAAGATGCTAAACATCACTTAGAGGTCCGACATAAAATTGGAGTCACTCCTGCTGCCCTAGTGACATGCAGCCACATTTGAAGAAGCAAAGGTATTACCATGAAGTGCAAAATGAAATTGATGTAGTCTCCTGTATTCAGCATCTCGCTGTATGTATGTGACACATCGACGCTAAGGAATCGGGACATTAAGAAGCTTTCCGCCTTGTAATTGGAAAACTACAGGTGATTGCTGAGCATTAGCTATGTCTCATACACGACTAACGAGTAGGTGATCGCCCAAATATACAGCATAACTGGAGTGATACCGGATATTATCAAGATGACCAGAGAAAGAAAACTTGAGTTGTGAGACATATGGGCCAGATGCATTTTGCAGGGATTGTTGCCAGGTGCAAGGGGCAGAGTGCACCCACAGCAAGTTGGTTCAATGAGGTGATTGACTGGATGAGATGCAGTATGGCACACTTCTGTGTGAAGACTGAAAAATGAGGAGGAAGATTGCTGGCCAGTGACTCCTGTGTGTTGTGTTTACTGTTCGTTGTGATGTGACTCTGTGGTTGCTTTGAACTATGAGAGAACATATGTATGTGAGTAACTCTAAGAGAGACAATTGAACCATAAAGGGATTCCATTTGTGTAAAAGATCTAACATTTACACATCACCTCTGTATTTGGCCCTGTGAGTCCAAACAAATAAACCTAAGTAAGCCTAAGGAAATGAAGTCCTGGTGAGTCTGTTAGTGTAACATCCCCATTAAGGGGACTAAAAGAAAGTGGAAGATCCACCAACACAGAAGCCCTCTAGGTTCGCTTAGGCTCAAACAGGAACTTCCTTTCCACCAACTGGGGGCATTGACAATGTTTCCACTTGTTACAGAATTGTTATATGCTTATTAACGATACTCTCTTTTATTTATAGGCTCTTTTCTCCATAAGTAACCCCCATTCTGAGATTGTTTTGGTGGCAAGAATAGAAAAGGTGCTCATGGGAAATATTGCCAGCAGTGCTGAACCTTACATTAAGAATCCAGACTCTAATAAGGTAATGCAGTATAAACATAAATTGCCTCTTTGATTGTTCATGTAAATATCCCCTCCTGTGGGTGGAAAACATTGCACACTATATTTGCAAGGCTTATGAGTTTATGGATGCTTAATTGTACAAGCTCACTTAGGATCCTCTCCTATTGAAGTCAGTAGCAATATTCCTATTGACTTCAGTGGAAGTAAGATGAAGCCCTTAAACGTGTAATGCAAGAATAAACTTAATATAGTAAATGTAGTTTGTATCAGGACATGTGGCAATAGAACTGAGCTGGGAAATACGCATTCTAGATGAAATACTCTGTGTTTATAATCTATTTGTTGTGTACTACAAATACAATAGTGCTGGTATTATTCTAGCTGAGTGAATTTTACTGCCCCCAGCCCCATACAAAGCATAAATAACTGCCCTTTGAGAGGGGAATTCGGTGGGTGTTTGGGTCCAGCCATCCACACGCTGCAATCTAAAGGCAGGCAGCATGACTACGTTGCCAATGCTGTAATGGGCTAAAAGGATGACTGCTTCCATTATAAAGTGATTTTGGAACATTGGATCCTAGCTAGTCTCCCACTACAGTCCCAAGTAGGCAGGTGTACAGCCTACTTCCATGGTGCACATGGGGTGCAGAGGCTTCTTTGTGGGTATGTGTACACAGCATCTGAGAGGTGTGATGCCCAGCAGGGGTAGACAGATTCACGCCAGCTCAGCTGGCACCAAGTGTCTAAGAATAGCAGTGTGGATATTATGGCACTGGCATACCTCCCTGCTGCAATGTAGACATACCTTTTGTGTGACCAGTTCACACTTGCCTTTCCTTCACACAAGGGTTTAAGAAGGACTCTGTATGCTAAGGAGATATTTACCACTCTGATATCTTGACTCTACATAATGATTAGGACTTGAGTGTGTTGCACAGAGTGCCACAGCAGATTTGAGGTCCCCACTTTAGAGGTTTCAGAAAATTTAATTTCAATGAACTGGGAGAGAGAGATTGATATTGTAAACGCCTAAAGGTACCTGCCATTGTACACATTTTCCTGACATGTATTTTTTTAACTATTTGAGCAAAAAAAATGTCCTCTGTTGGTCTGCCTGAACAATTTTAAACTCCAGGGTTGATCTACTACTTGGATTTATATGCACTCAAAATGCTTAGCAGACATTATACTGAAAGGCCAAATTCTGTCTTGCCTTAGGCCGCATGAAACCCCATTGATTTTAATGGGGCTGTGGAAATTGTAAGGCAAGACAGAATCGAGGTTGACATCTGCTGGCTGCACTATGATATCCCAGCTCCGAGACCAGAATATCAATCTTACCATTTAGTTAATTTAAACAAGAGAGCCTTGGTACCATGGAAGGGATTAATTTGCAGGAAGAACATGTTGTATTTCCACTTCTGTCCTTTCCCAGTGGCTTCCACCAGAGGAAAGGGAAGACTAAATTTCTTCAGGGGCTCCATAAAAGACCCCCCCAGCAGAGGTTGCTCAGAGGATGTACTTAAACAGTGCATTCCTGTTACCCTGTTCTCACCTCCTCCCATGGCCAGCGCCACCCCCTGCGGACCTCCAGCAGAGTGCAACTTTTCCGTAGTAAACTTCTCCCATGATGACGCTCCACCACTCTGGTCTGATTTTGTTAACCCTTCAGAAAAACACCACCTAAATTGCATTTCCGGTACACATAGGGCACCTTGTTTCAATTTGCAATAAGCCTGTTTTCCAAAGAACAAAAACTGTGATGATGGCATTGGTGATACCAATGGTATTTATTTTTCTTTACCTAGTGTGCACAAAAAGTATTAAAATCCAACAAACAGTTCTGTGGCAAGCTGGGGAAATACCGTATGCCATTTGCTTGGTCAGTGAGGTATGTATATTGATTATTTTTATATAACATTTCTAACAACATCTTACAGCTCACCCTGCTCTTGGATTCATGTATTTTTATTATGAGCCACATTTTCAGCTTCAAACTAATACTTTTTACTTCATCCATGCCCCTGGCTGATCCTGGTGGCTTTAATCAATTCTGTTTTGTCCTATTTCCCTTTATTTATGGAAATGAATTACAGTCATGTTCCCATTAAATACTCGTGTGGTAGCATCTATCACTCACACACCTGCCGAAGTTGCTAGAAAGCATCAAGAACAATGTCAATTTATGACAATAATGCAGGAGCAGACCCACTCTGAGCAATTTTGTGCTAAATATTCTAAGAGAGATTTGAAAGTTAAAATTCTTTCAGGAGACTTTTACAAAGCTAATTCTTCTCTGAAATGGGAATTGAATACCTGCTATAGGAGCCTAAATACAGTTTTAAGAGCCTACATGTAGGTATCCAAAATTGGAACTCTGTCCCTGTGATTACACCTGTTGAGTTTTGAGAAACATTGGCCAAAGATCTGGGGGTTGCACAAGCTCCTAGTGGCCCCAGTGCCTATGTCTTGGTGGTGGTGGAGGGGGAGAATGCCCTGGAAGCACTTGCATTGTTAGCATTCTCAGTAGGCATTAGAAAGCTGGAGGTTTTATTTATTTTGTCTTTTCAGTAATAATTAATGACAATAATGTGTTTATTGTTGTATCCCCTCTCTTGTAACCTTACCCCCGTGACCTCTACCTCTTCTCCTGGTTGCTTCCTGTCCATTTTCTTTCCATAGTACATCTGCACATTCTACTTTCTCTCACTTCCTCATCTCTCCTTTGGAACTATTCCCTGCTTTCTTTGTTGCCTTCTCCTCTTCCCAGGTGTCATGGGCGCGTGCCAGTCCTAGAGTACCCCCCTGCTGGCCAAGTGTGGCACTGCAGAAGTTCCCTGCCTGTTTCCTTCTCAAATGTGCATCTCATCCACTTTCCACAGGCCTGTACTGGAGATGTCGCTTAGCCCTCCAGCCAGGTCACAAACAAAACTTAACCCTTTCTAGGGTAATAAAAATCCAATTGAAAGATCCCAACAAACAAAATAGTTCCTTTGCCCTTCAGCGGCTTCTCTTCAGCCCATCCTCTGGGCCCTGTTCTTAGCCCCTTTCTGGGCTTTGAGAGTCTTTCTGTCCCTAGGTTAGAGCACTCAGCCCCCAGGCTGACTCTCTGGCAGTACCAGTATCAATCCCTTTCTAGGATCTGCTCTCAGAAGTAGGGCTGGCCACATCTCCCCTTAAAGAGTCCAGTCACCTTGTGATACCTGACACTTGGATTCCTGCCTTCTGCCTTGGTTTTCTCCCTTCCTGTATTGTTCTCCCTCCCCTCTGTCTCTATTTTTCTTCAATTCCTTTCTTCCTCCTTTTCCATTTTGATCTCTCCTCCTCAGCTTTGTCCTACTTCTCAATTTATTGCTGCCAGAGAGCACTGCTCAGTGGGGTCCAGTAGCACCTCAGCCACTGCTCCCCATTGTGTTTGTAGTATATGCACCAAGTGAGGAATGGAACCTTGGTCAAAGGAGTAAGGTCTGCTAGAGGTAGAAGCACTTTTCTTCTATAGCTTCTGTCCTGCCATTTTGTTTCAGGAATGGTAGGGCACTAAATGGAGGCCCTACAGAAGCAGTTGGGGAGCAGCAGCCCCACCCCCACACACACACACTTGACAGCTTTCTAGTTGAGGGGCTGTCCAGGACAATCGGGGTAGTTGTAATGCACATGATGGGTCTGAATGGGTATACTCCTACCTGACTTGGAGCTGTGGAGCACCAAGAAGACACTGTCGCCACCCCCAGGGCAGATGGAGGTGGTGATTCTATAATTATAGAGGTTCGGAGATGAAGAAATGGGGAGGGAGGCAAAAGAACAGCGAAGCTGAGCTATTAGAAGCACTCATTTATATTTTATTGGCAGATAGTTTGGTTGCCCTCCAATAAAGTAAGGAGAGGGGTTTACTTGTTCAAGGAAAAGGAAGATAATTTGTTCTGCTGTACTGTACCCAGTTCAAGAATGCACATCAATATTTATCAGCTATATATGGTTAAAGGACCATTCATCAAAATTACATGAATAGTTGTCTGTTGGTTTGGCAGAACAGTTTCAGCATATAAGGGAAAGTACAATGGAGGTATATGCAGGCTAGGAGCCAAACCTAGCTGTTTCTTTATTAACTCTCTCCTGTCTAGCTCATTCCCACTGCTACCACTAGTGTGGCCGGAGAAGAAACTGAGATTCCTTTGCACAGGGACTACTCACTGCAGGCATGGGGAGGGGCAGAGGCAGAGCTGGCTGGTCACAGGGGGGAACATGTGCAGGGGCTGCATTGTTCCAGTGCATTGGTTAGCTTGAGAAGCATGGTGACTCAGTCAAGAACTCCCACCAGAGCAGCACTACTCTGCAATAACCCCATTGTGAGCCAGAGTCTAGCAGACATGATCGAGCCCTTCGTCAGCATCCCTAAACCTTCACACCCATCGAGCTAAGTGGGATGTGAAATCTCTTGGCATCTTTCTGGATCAGGTCACTAGTTAGCAAACTCAGCTCCAGTCTGGGTGACAGGCTCCCCGGGTAGAGTGTGATGAGTATTACCTGCCTTGAGAAGGGATTTTATGAAGCCGATCAGCTGAAAGGGGAGCCTCCTAAGCTAGCAAGGAGAGAAATGCCGAGGAGAGCGGCTTACGTGTCTCAGGATCCTCAGCCACAAATCCTCTCCTGGAATTAGGCATCTAAGTCAGGTCAGCCACTTAAGTAGTCCATGTCCTAGCAACCAAAAACATCCCTCTCTGCTGATGATGCTTGATATCTCTCTTGTGCTCGTTCCCTGTGCCTCCCAGATGTCTTTTGATCACTAAGGCAGTCTGCTGCCCCTCCACCTTCTGGTTGCCTGCCTGTGGCCCTCCTGATCGGGGGTGGGGGGCCTGGCAGCTCACAGGAGTTAGGCATGGTCTGAGCACACCCACAGGAACAGGACCCACAGGTAAGATTGGTGCTCCCCTGATTAATTTGAGAATCCTACTTTGGGGCCTCAAACTACAGAATTCTTTTCCCCTCTGAAATATGCTGTGGTCAAATTATTGGCTCTTCTTAAACTTCTCCATCATTAATGAGAACATGGCAGATGACACAGTGTAGCAGAAACATATTAGTCCAAATTCACTACATTCATAAACACATTGACAGCACTGGTGTTATGCCAGGGTTGAATTTGGTTCAGTAGGTCACGTTCTGCTCGCATTTATGCCAGTGTAAATCCAGAGTAAATCTATTGCCATACTCCCAGTGGCATAAGAACAATGAAGTGTAACAAACACTGATATAACAAAGAATTTGAGCCAATAAAATCTATTTCTAATTTTGTAGCTTGAAAATAGATATTTCCACAAGACACATATCACACCACACAAAAAGTGTTTTGACTAGGATAAATTGCAAAAATCTTGGGTTGCAAATGTATTTTCCACTTATTTATTTTCTTGCATTAACTGTGTTTACATTTTATTGTGGAAATTTTCCCTTTTGAGTTATTATAATTTAAAACAGTTACAGATGGCCACAGTGTGATTTTTACATATTCATTCACTCAGCCAAAATATGACAATTGCATATGTGTCATGTTGTCATTCGTGCAGTTGGAACTCTGATTACTTTATGTAATAACAGAATTGTATGCAGCCTTCAGGTTGCTGACTCAGGTTTGTGCCAGGATTTCTCTCTGGCATTGGTCTCATTTGGTGCACTATAGATATTTGCAAGTGACTGTAATTACACTATACATTAGAATTACAGTGTGATACATCAGCCTTCCATTCTCATATTCCTACCAAACATGCCAAGATTTGTAGATGTATGTCTGGTCTCCATTTAATAGATGTGGGGAAACTTTACTCACTCAAATTAATTTTTACATTACCCTCTTGCCTTGAACCCCCTCTACCTACATAGATCCCATAGTGTGACTCTCTTAACACCTTGCAAGGTTTGGGGCCAGATTCTCAGCTGGTGTAAACTGGCATAGCTGCTCTGAAGCTAATGAAACTATGCTGACTTATACCAGCTGAGGAGCTGACCCTGTATCTCTGACCACACAGGTGAGCCATCCCTCCACAGTATCTTAGCCAACCCTTAAGAAATGTCATACCAAGTTTAATATTAAATTATGACCTTTCTACAGATATTTTAACCAGAACCAGTATAATTACAATGTAATAGCTAATGAAATCCATACTAAAAAATTATATAGAAATGTTTAAAAGGTTAACAAAGGATCTCATTATTTATTAAATTCTATTGGTTTTCAGATTATTTTGTATAGAACAATATTAAAGTTTAATTCCTTTTTAGTTATCTAGGACTTTTCCATAAAGGAGGCTTCTAGTACATAAGGAACGATCAGTAGAGAGTCAATAAATTATTATTCAAGTGCTAAATTCCTGGATTTTATGAGCATTTTATGATCCATCCCTTTCTTTGAATTAACTCAAGTTTTGTTCAATGTCAGCTGTTGTTATGAAATAACTGTAGATTACTTTCTATGGTCAGGAACTCTCACTCGCAAATGTGCCTCATAGTATAAATCTATCTAGCAAAGTTTAAGACTGAAGGTAGTTAACTAGAGCTGTAATACACATAATGCTTGCTCCAAAAGCAATTCTTCAGCTTTTATTAAGCCCTAATAACTGAGATACCAATATGATCTGACAAGCAAAAAGTCACATAATTCTCTTCTCAATGTATATGCATAAGACCCATTATAACGTGTGCATAAAGGAGACCAAATTTTCTAACTGAATACACAAAGTATGAATAGTAGCAAAATAGGCTGTAAAGATGGTTTATTGCAAATGGGTGATTGCTGATGTAAGAATCTATTTGCATACACAGTTGCCTATTTCGTTCATTCACGTGCGTAATTTTCATTCAATTTTGGTGTTCAGTGATCACACAAGGCTTGCAAAAAATCTGCTTTGTTCTATGTTTGGTTACAACTGGCTGTGCATAACAAGAGCTTCTCAGTGCCCTGAAACTCTGTCTAGGAAGCTCAGCCCTTATAGATGCAGCACCTAAATCCACAGCAGTTACCTGTTTGTATTAATATATTTATAGTTTGTGTGCGCTACTTACATACCTTTTCTTTTTAATCTGCAGTGAAAGTCCATCAGTATTTTTGGACTGACATCTCCCCACCTTATTCTTCTAGCCTGGATACTATGTTTTAAGGCCTCAGTTGCTAGAGCAGTGGCTCTCAACATTTTCAGCAACTGCATCCCTTTCAGGAGTCTGATGTCTTATGTACCCCCAGATTTCACCTCACTTAAACTACTTGCTTACAAAATCAGACCTAAAAATACACAGGTGTCACAGCACACTATTACTGAAAAAATGCTTACTTTCTCATTTTTACCATATAATTATAGAATAAATCAATTGGAACATAACTATTGTACTTACATTTCAGTGTATAGTATATAGAACAGTATAAACAAGTCATTGTCTTTTAGTTTGTATTGACTTTGCTTGTGCTTTTTATGTAGCCTGTTATAAAACTAGGCAAATAGCTAGATGAGTTGATGTATCCCTTGGAAGACTTCTTTGTGCCCCCAGGGATATGTGTACCCCTGGTTGAGAACCACTGTGCTAGAGTAACTGAATGCATGGGGAACAGAGAGAAAGAAATCTTCCCCCATCCTACAGTGACTCCGCAGTCACTCGACAAATTCTAGTGGCACAACAGAGGCTACTTATTGGTTATTTCATACATCTCTCCTGATAATCTGGAGACCTAAGGCTTTGGAGAATAGAAATAATGCTAAAAGCATTTGATAAACAGAGTTAGGTTACCTCCCTGTAGTTATGGAGAAATTTAATGTTGGTCCCTCCACCTCACTAACTGAATTAAGACATTGTACATTTGTCCTTATCAGTAGAATCTTCTTCTCGGGGTTTACTCCTTTATTTAGTATCTGGCAATATTTCCTGCTGACATCAATTATTGTTTCACTGGCAGTATAACAGAGAGGTAAATTAGGGAAGAAAGACTGGCTACTTGCTTTGTGGAGTAGCCCTTTGTATCAAAAGCATTTTACTTTTCTTAAGCAACCTTTTTTCATGATGAAGTTGAATCCAATGTTGTTTGATTGCACAGCTGTTACATAATGACAGGTTTCAGAGTAGCAGCCGTGTTAGTCTGTATTCGCAAAAAGAAAAGGAGTACTTGTGGCACCTTAGAGACTAACAAATTTATTAGAGCATAAGCTTTCGTGAGCTACAGCTCACTTCATCGGATGCATCCGATGAAGTGAGCTGTAGCTCACGAAAGCTTATGCTCTAATAAATTTGTTAGTCTCTAAGGTGCCACAAGTACTCCTTTTCTTACAGCTGTTACAGTATCCAATCCAGCCAGAGTGTTTGAACCCTTGGGCAATTCAAAGGGCACTGGAATGTCTTAATTAAATCCTGAAAGTGGCAGTGAGCAGAAGTGGAAATATCTGAAAATGATTTCCTGTGCAATCAAAAGCTGATATGTATTTTTCTTAATTATAATATGATATCTCTTTTTTTCTACAATTAGTTATTGTTTATATAATCAAAAGTGTAGTTAGAACTCTTCAAACATGTATTGAGACAAGTTACACCAGTGTAAATATACCCTTGTGTTTCAAGAGAGCTGCAAAGCAGATTTAATGGACTGGAAAATCTGGCTCAAGGTCCCTGCCCCAAAGAAGTTACATTCTAAGTCCCCACTCCTGCAAAGACTTATAGATGTGTTTATCTTATCATAAGCAAAGCCAATGGCTGAGAGCTGAAGCTTTAAAAATTCAGAGGGGAAATAAGGTGCAGTGTGTCTTTGGGGATTGGGTTGTTGTTTGTTTGCTTGTTTGTTTTTACAGTCAAGGCAATTAACCATTGGAACTATTTACCTCAGGGTGTGATTAATTTTTCATCACTTAAAGTCTTTAAAATCAAGACTGGATGTCTTTCTAAAAGATACGCGCTAGCTCAGCCAGAAGTTATCGGCTTGATGTATGAATAACTTAGTGAAATTTTGTGGTCTATCTTACGCATGTTGTCAAACCAAATTATCAGAATGGTCCCTGTGAATCTATTAACTTTGTGCACCGTGAGTAATCTTATTGAAGTCAGTAGAACTTTTCACATTGCATAAAATTTAATGTATGCCTAAATCTTTGCAGGACTGGGGCCTACATACACACATAAATTGTGTCCCTTTGGAACACCCAAGTATGATTCAACTACATCCCCTAACAGGAACTAAGAATAGCACGTTTGCTTTCAATTATATGTCATGGAGAGCAATTTTAACTATCTGTTCCCTTTGACTTTTGCACAGGAATTCATGCTGTGTCATCAGTGATGAACAATTATGTGTGAATTGAAAATTCTCAAGTAATATGACTAAGCATGCCTGGCTATCATCAGATATATGTTGTTTTCTCTCTTTGTAGACCAGTGTTTAAGGATAATCAGGGAAATGTTGACAGAGACTCCCGATTTTCACCTTTGTTCAGACAAGAAAGTAGCAAGATTTCAACTGAAGATTTGATTAAATTAATAGCAGAATACAGAAGGTAAGGAATGGGTTTTAGGTCAGCTTGGGAGAGGCCTAAGGTTATAATGGTATTTTCATTAGTGTCCTTGTTCGCGTTGGCAAGTGTGCCAAAATATTAAATGCATGTTTTTCATGTTAGTCCATCGTCTGCCAAAGAGTGTTTTTTGACTGAGTTTTCCAGGATAATTGGAAAAGCATTTGACATTAATACACATTGTTACAATTAAAAGATAGTGATTCATGGAATTAGTGTCAATTAGGAAAGGTGCAGGTGGAAGAACAAGCAAGAACACACTGTGAGGAAAAAGAGAAATATACATGAAAATGAAAAGAATCGTTTAATGGCTCTCCCATGCCTCCCTATTTTTTATAATTGGGAACTCCACGGCAACCTGTATAGTGGACATTGGAATCATCTACTTTTCTCAAATGTTGGCCATTATGTGAATTCTGAAATTGTGATTTGGCTGGTTCTCTTCTCACACAAGTGTAAATCAGGATTAATTCCATTGAAGTTGATATATTTGCATCAGTGTGACAAGAGAATCAGGCCCAGAATATTTTCCTGTCTCCTCATATCCCAAAAACAACTCTCAAAAAACACATTAATTTGACAAAACATCACAATTCCATTTGTAGGAAATTCTTTTAGGACTGGAGCCAATGCTGAAGTCAGTGGAAGGACTCACATTGTCTTCAGTGGGTTTTGGATCAGGCCCTTAATCCTAATAGTTACGAGTATACGGCAATACATTCACTGACATCCCCAGTAAGCTAAGGGTCTGGCCATAGATGCATTAGTCAGCTTGACTGAAGCATCTCCTTTTTTAGAGAAGAACAAGATCACTTTGTCATCCTCAGGGCATCCATGCAGGCACAATGCCTGTGCCTCTGTCCCCTCTCTATATAGCTGCTGCAGGAGCCATGATGCCCTAAACTCCCCACAAGTGAGTGTTCTCAGAATTCCCATTAAAGGGGGGCATGTTTCAAATTGTAAAGCAGTAAGCAAATTGAAAAGCAGTAAGTTAATGCTGATGAGGCCTTCACTAATTCACATGCAAAAGTCCATGGGTCCTTCATGACTCTCTTCCGTATGACTCCTTCCTTTCCCATGAATCCCTCTCCCCACAAAATCCCCAAGGAAGTACTTCCACAAAGAAGGCAGGAATGAAGCAACACTTCTCACTTCTGCACCCCTGGGTTTGGATCTGCTGGAGTCCAGTCACCCTTTGCTGAGGAGACGGTAGGGAGAATATGGGCCGAGAGTTTTGTGGGAGCATATGAAACTATTTTGCGAGTAAGAATTAGTTGGAAGTAAGATTTTTCTATTAATCAAAGTATTATTTTGATTTCATATCTATTAACCCATTTTAATTTTATTAGGAAAGTAATGCACTTGGTTTTTTTACACAGTTTGGTAGCTCTATTAAATACGGTTTACCTTTCACTATTTCATGATTTAAATAACTGGTGATATTTCATTTTGCTCTCTTAAGTCAGAAATTACATCCCCTCTTGCATTCTCTACACCAACTTCCTAAAATGTTTTCATTTCTGTCATTCCAGAGCAGAGAAGATTAGCAAAATACAGACCATACCTGGCAACCTAGACATTGCAGTAAATTGTTTCCCTTTGGAACACCCAAGTATGATTCCATTTTATAATTATTCCGGGTTTATAAAATTTAATGTGAGCCTTTAAAATTAATTATTGCTTTGTCACAGTTCTGGAAGATGGGAAAGAAGGAACTGTAATTTGGGGGTTTGTTTTGATTCTTTTTTTAACCAGTGCATATTCAACTGTTTTTTATCTTTTTCTATGCCTTGAACTAACCTATTTTGTATTGTAGGAAGAGCATGTCCTGTGCTCATTTGATGAGTCACAGTCTGTGCATGTAAAGGGGCCTGATTCAAAGTGCACTGAAATCAATTGAAAGACTCTAATTGACTTTTGTGGATTTTGGATTAGCCCCTGTAGGAAGTGTTGTTATAGTAGCTATGCCAAGTCTCCGAACCCAAATTTATTTCATTTGTTCTCTTTCTACTTCAAGGGCCACCCCTCTCTGTGGCCCAGTCTTGCAAAAAGCTCAGTACGTACCAACTCCCTTTGCCATTGGGAGTTGAGTGCACTCAGCGTCTCACAAAACTGACCCCCTGTAAGTAACAGGAAAATGTCAATGCATCAATAAGTTAACACTGAGTCTTATAAAGGAACTGAAGTCTTAGCTGTAGTGGCAACATTTCTACAAAAGTGAGGAATACAGCTGAGGAAATAATATTTTTTCCATTTTGGAGGGCTGAACCAAAATATCTGGAAAAATAATCCCGCTTAATTGGAACCAAAAAAATTTTTTTGTCAAATCAAAATTAAAAAAATCATAAAATCGAATCAATCCAAACATTGTAAGTTGACCCAAAACAATTTTTAAATTTTTTTATTAGTTTCAAAATGATTTGGCTGACTTGATTTTCTTTTTCTGAGTTTTTTGTTTCAGTTGGGGCATTTTGGATGCTTTTTACCTTTTTTCCTTGCTTTTTAAGGCCAAATTTAAAATCAAAACACTATTTTGAATAAAAGTTGAAATGAAGGGTTCAACTCTTTTGATTTTGTTTTCCCAACCAAAACTATTAATCAAATTCGACATGAATTTAGCTAATAATTTCAGACCCTGAAAAATGCAATTCATTGAAAAAACAATTTGTTAAAAATATTTGCCCAGCTTTAGTGAGGAATGAAGTTAACAGCCACTCATTCTCTTATGATACAATCACTAGCACACCAAACTAACTGAGAGGCATAATCAGGGCAACCAAGTAGGGAGGTAAGATTCTTAAAGGATATAAAACACTTCTCTCTAATTATATATGTTTTATTTATACTTAGCATTTAAATTTGCATCAATTTTGAGAAATTTTCACATAAACTTTAACTATAAAATAACTTCACCAAAATGTCAAAGGAATTTTTTTTAATATAAAATTAATGGAAAGTTCCCCATTTTGTTGCAAATATCACTGTAGGCAAAATGCCCTTTTTCACACAGATTTTTGTGCTATGTTGTTGCCTAACTCAATATTCACTTTTGATATAGGGTTTTTCAAAGGGCATGTGGAAGTTATTATTTCCCCTAGGTGTTGTACCCCTGCTCTGCCCCAAGGTCTAGCCCCAACTCCACCCCTTCCCTCGAGACCCCGCCCTCACTCTGGCTCTTCCCGCCCACCGCTCCAACTCCTCCCCTGAGGTTCCCGCTCACTGCTCTCAGCCCTCCCCTGAGCTCCTCCCCCAGCTACCAAACAATTGTCATTGCATCCGATGAAGTGAGCTGTAGCTCACGAAAGCTTATGCTCTAATAAATTTGTTAGTCTCTAAGGTGCCACAAGTACTCCTTTTCTTTTTGTTTAACAACTGTGACTGCTGGGTGCTCAGCATCCACTATTTTTTTTCCATGGCTTGCTTCAGCTCCAGAACACGACCAGGGTCAGTGCCTATGAAAGTTATCAAAAGTCAGTGGGATCTGGCTGCCTAGATCCCATTGGCTCCATTGAAAATCCCACCGTGAACTATTAATAACAGTTTGAAAAGTCTTTTGGCATCAGAAAATTTGCCTTCCTCTCAGGACCTGATCAAAAGCGCATTGCAGTGAATTTAAAGACAACTCTTTACTTTAGTGGACTTTGGACCAGGCCCTAGAGCAGCAGACTGTGTTTAACACCTCCTTTTCCTTGAAAATTTTAATTATTCTTAGCCAATGCTAAGGAAAGTTAATGAAAAGAGAGTTGGCCAGCAATCCCAGCAAGACTGTCTCTCTAAGAACTGACATTACACTGCTGAGGATTAGCATCAATTTGCATTAGACATCAGAAGGAGAATCTCTGTTTTAATAATACTTGATATACAATATGTCCAGCAAGTGCCTGAAATACTGAAAATTAGGAGAAGTTGTCAGTGTTTAACCTGATATAAAACCTCTGGCTCCTCTGCTGACTGATGAAAGGGAGCCAAACATATATACATCCTGCAAGGGGAGTGTTGGCAGCTACGTGAGATGTCCCTCCTATGCTATATAACCAAAAGTCTCTCTTCTGCAAAATATCCATGCATCTGCCAGATAATTCACAGGAAGGGAGCAGGGCCAGAGGGTGGGGTAGGAAGGTAAGCAATAAGTGCTATAGTTGGGGTGTTCCCCCTTTATCTCAGATTAAATCCACATTTAAAAAAACAGGGCTCTGAGGCTCCACTCAGTGAAGTCACAGAGAATAGCTAGTGGCCTGGTAGTCAATACAACATGACCAGATGTGTGTGTGTATGTGTTTGCATTGAAAATGACTTCATACACTGACTGGAATCCACAGTTCCTAAGGGGTGGTGATAGTGTGGTACAATTTTCCTGTCACGGACTCACAGGTTGTGCCCACTCTTGGCCCGTACAGTCCATGGGGGGAATCATCTTCAGTGTGACAGCCCTTCTTGGGGGTCCACTCTCTCTCGGGGGTTAAGCCCCTCTGCCTCTTGGAACCTCACCTCTCTGAGCCTTAGCATGCCTGTCTCTCGCTGTGGGATCCCTTTGGACCCCGGGGCCTCCACTCCCAGAGTGAATAATGCAACCTTGTTCTCTAGAACAGAGTGACTCTCAGCCAGCGTAAAACAGGAGGGTTTATTTGAGTGTCTGAACACAGCATAGGAAACTCTCAGGACCTTCAGGCCTGGCCTCCATAAGCACAGCACATCTAAGTCTCTCCTGCATCCAGGTGGGCCCTGCCTGTTCTCTCTTTCCAGTCCCAAGCCTCCATGCTTTCCAGCTGGGTGTCTGATATCACCTCCCCCAAACCCTGCCCCTGTTCATTGTCTTCTATCCAGGTAAACCCTCCTCTCCTCTCAGCTGTCCTTTGCACCCTTCTGGCTGGAACCAGCTGGTCAGGTCACCAGGGTCCTCTCTTTGCAGCCCATTGTCCTCCCACTGGACAGAACAGGCTGTGACTCCCAAGTTGGGCCTCCCGGTCACCAGTTGCTGGGGTATCCATTCTCCAGGCCATTGGCTGGGGTCCCAATTTCCCTCGCTGGTCCTCTGTAACAACAAACTCCCTCTCCCATCACCTTGTTAAACCAGTAACACCCAGGGAAACTGAGTCCCACCCCCTCTACATGAAAACCATTGGAAAAAAACAAGAGAACCCCCCACTTTGTCACAGTTCCTGTGCCATTGCTCTTTAAAAGCTGTAGTGTTTTTGCATTATTTTCTCCCCTTTATGGTTAATTTGACAAAGTAGGGAAATATATGGGTCTATATCACTATATTCTGTGAGCTGCAAGAAATGCAATACATTTCAGGGGAGGGGCTGGAATAAAGAGTCCTCAGGATTCTGTGTTAGGTAATACTGGGTACCAACAAAATAGAAACTGTCTCTTTCTGAGAACCTAACAGAGACCATTGCTGGTACAACAGTGGTGCAGATATCCAAACATGGAGATGGTATCATTCTAGAGATGGCAGAAAAAATTGACTTTTTTTTTCTGAAAACTTTTACAAAAAGTTCATTCCTTAGTTTTGTTGGAAAATTTTAATTTTTTCAGCAGAGCTCTTCCTAGGTCATTTAAAATACAAGGAATAGGTTGAAGGCAATATCCCATTATCCTCTTAAGGCCTTTCATTCCTATCTTATATATCGGTTGTTTCAATCAGAAATATACCTATCATTGCTGCTAGCCCAGTGGGGCTAATCATGGGGCAGTAGAGCAATAATGTATCCCCTTCTCCAGAGCAGAGTTCCTGGACTCTGTCCAGCCAAGTGCTCATGGAAAAATTACTGGACTCTACTATGCAGGCCAAGACATTCTAACCTGGGATCAGAATCTTCCAGGATGATGGAATGTTAATAATTTGGGAAAGAACTCTCAAAAGCCTGAGTGTGACCATTGAATTTTTCATTGGCTGATGGATGGATTCTTAAGGTCAGCTAAAGCGACTAACTTCATGGAGCTAATGAGAATAAATCAGATAAAGAATCACTTATGGTAGCCATTGGCCCATATTGGCTGATCAGTTCTAAGGGAATGTAATTCAGCTATTCACCTTTGACACTACTAGTATTGATTGGGAGGAAAAGGACAAAGGCTTCCATGAATGGCACTTTCTAGCTTATTTCAGGAATACACCTGACAGCTAGGGATGAAAATGACTGGGAGCAAGCATGAGAAATTTGCTGGAAGGAAGGCTGAACCCTTTAAGTTTGTTAAAAAGAAAACTTAGTAATTGATCAGAGAAACAGCCTCTACATCGGGGTGGGCAAACTTTTTGGCCTGAGGGCCACATCGGGTTTCCAAAATTGTATGGAGAGCCGGTTAGGGGAGGCTTTGTCTCCCCAAACAGCCAGGCATGGCCCAGCCCCACCCCCTACCGACCCCCTGCTTCTCACCCCCTGATGGCTCCCCCGGGACTCCTGCCCCATCCACCACACCCTATCTCCTGATCACCCCCAGACCTTCCACCCCTGACTGCCCCCTGCCATCCCATCAGACTCCCTCCTCATTCCTGACTGCCCCCCTGGGATCCCTGCCCCATCCAACCCCCCTGTTCCCCGCCCTCTGACTGCCCCAACCCCTATCCACACCCCCGCACCCTGACCATCCCCCCAACTCCCCTGCCCTCTATCCAACCCCCCCTGCTCCCTGCCCCCTTACCTCCCTGTCTGGAGCACCGGTGGCCGGGTCAGGCCACAGCTCTGCAACTGTGCTGTCCAGCCGCCCAGAGCATTGCACCGGCAGCACAACATGCTGAGGCTGCGGGGGAAGGGGAACAGCAGGGGAGGGGCCAGGGACTAGCCTTCTGGGCCAGGAGCTCAGGGGCCGGGCAGGAGGGTCCCACAGGCCGTAGTTTGCCCACCTCTTCTCTACATCTTGCTGTTACTCAGTAGTCCCATATAAGATTTATTCCAGCCTGATGGTGGCATGACTTCTCATTGTGGAGGTTCTGAAGGAAGCAATGGGGAAAGTTAGGATGTAAAAGAGGCAGGGAGAGTTTGTTTGCATGATCTGACTACCTCTTGGTTGGCTCTAGAGTTTGCAGTGTTGAGCCTCAGGTTGCTTTTCATTTGAATAGAAATCAGTGTCTCTGTCCTCCTTGGACTTGTATAGTTCAGACAGCCATGGATATTTTCCTACTGAGATCAAGCTTGTTGCTGATTTAGTAGCATACACTGGAATACCAATCTGTGCTTTTGTGACATCTGTGCTGAGTTACTCTGCTGTCTGGATGACAGGAGACTTCTGTTCATCAGCTATCTCTTGAACTTAATTGAGATACTCTGATTTTCTGATGTATTAAATCTAGTTCTAAGTAACGTATCTCTTGATTTCATTGGCTGCCAGTTAGATAGCAGATGAACTTTAAAAAGTAAATGAAAAAATGGGCTAAATAGAGATGTTAACTCCAGTAGAAACAATCTATCTTTTAATGACACTTCAGTTGTATTTAGAGCTATAACTTTGCTAAAATTATAAGAGTTGGAATGATATTACTGTGCTTTGTCTTGGATACTGCATATTCAAAGGTTATTCGGTGCTATATTTAACTTAAATGTAAATCAGTGCAATTACTATAGATTTACACTGGTGTAAAAGAAGATAGAATTTGGCCCTTTGTGTCTCGATATTGAATATTACATCCTACATACTTATTATTAGTGTTTATTTATAAAATGACAACTTCATTTTCTGATTTTTTTTATTTTATTTTTTTGAAGATTGTGTAACATCATCTTTTATCCCAATCAAGCCATTTTATAATACAGAGGAGCATCAACCTACGATTGAAGTGGAAGAATTTGTACAAGAATCGACAAAATATTCCCGGCCTTATAGAGTGTATAAGAACCAAGTATACATCTATCCAAAACATCTCAAGTACGATAGCCAAAAATGCTTCAGCAAGGTACAGTAGAACTACTCATCATAGCTAAAGGTGGCAGAAAAGGATCCTAAATTACTGAACTAACCTGCAGTCTATTTAATTCTTTATGGAACCTTTAAGCACAGTAAGAATTTCCTGGAAGTGATTTTACAGATTAAAGGAACCTTTTATGCTATGAAGGCATTTCAAAGAAAATGTAGTTCAGTGATTGCTTTTTGTGCAATATTCTAGGGAAATATATCTTAATATAAATATGTATACAGATGATCCTCTCTTAAATGAACCTTGAGAGCTTATATGCATATTTATACTGATTGAATATGAATTAAACTCAAGACAGGGCTAAATACTGGTCCCTTTACGCTCTGCCTTTGCACAATGCATTTGAAGCCTAGTTTGGTGCCTGCAAGTCCTTCTCCTTTTTACACATTTATTTCCAGTGATTTTTGCGGGGAGCTGCAAGTATTTAGGATATGGCTCATCATCCATAGAGTTCTCCAGCTTTTAAGTAGAACCTGTTCTATTTTACACACCTTAGTTTTTATGTTTTTTTATGGGCTAATGATTTCTAATTACACTTTTAATGCATCACTATTGCAGGCGCGGAACATAACAGTATGTATTGAATTTAAAAGTTCAGATGAAGAAGGAGCCAAGCCAATGAAGGTGAGCAAAGGCAAAGTACATTCACAGAATAATGTGTCAAAGGCAGTTTCATATGAAACCCTGAGAGTATTCTAATCAGCAACATTTAAAGTGTGAATATTGTAATATATTCTTTTAAGTTTCCATAATGATCCTGTTTAATACCAGTTATTAACTATATCAGCTGGAAATGTCAACCCTGCAGTGCTAGTTCAATGATTAGGCAAAAAAACTTGCAAAAGATGGCTATTTTCCAGAAAAGGGCACTGCCATCGTATACAGTATGTTTTGAATTAAAATGTCACCCTGTGCCTATACTATACTTGGAAACAGCCTTAGAAAAATAATACAGTGTTTTCAATATAGACAGCACAGAACACAGATATTTATTTATTTATTTATTATTTGTATCATCTTAGCACTTGGGAGCACCAGTCATGGACAGGACCCCACTATGTGAGGTGCTGTACAGACACAGAACAGACAGTCTCTGCCCCAAAGAGCTTACAATCCAAGGCAAACACAAGCATACACACCACCAGCACAAGCCCGGGTTTTCAAATGTGGGTGACTAAGCCAGGTACCTCAATCCATGTTTAAGCTCCAAAATGCCTGTTTTATGCACCCAGCACCAGTCCTCAACTAGCATAAATGACTTTCGCTTCATTGACTTCAGTGGCACTATTCTGATTTCCACCCACTGAGGATCTGATTTGAGGCTGGATGCAAAGCCTATGGAAATGAATAGGAGCCTCTCCACTGTCTTCAATAGACTTTGGATCAGGCCCTTGGATTGAGGATTTTCCAAGCTGTTGTGGGGATTTGTTTATTTACATATCTTCCCATTAATTTTAACGGAACACCTGTCTAAATCCCTAGATTGTCTTGGAAATCTCAGTACCTACATCCTTATTTAGCACTTAGACATTTAAGTGCCTAAACTGATATTCAGGGTCCAAATTTTAAAGCAAGTGCACGCTTGACTTTGGCATACAAATCTCTACACAGTAGGGCTATGTGCATGCACTTAGGTGTACACGCATATAGTTCCACCTCACACGAGCACACTGGGGGAATTTGCATACCAAAGTTAGGCATGCATACTTTTGCCTATGCCCATTTGAAAATGAGGGCATAAATACTTAAATGTGCATTCAGGTGCCTAGGTCTAAATCTGAAAATCCAGGCCTTATTTATCATCATGATGAGCTACTTAAAATTAAAGGATGGGATTTTCAAAAGCACCTAAGTTACAAAGGAGCATAAACTGCCACTGAAAATCCTCCCCTAGACATAGTAGATTAGATACAATAGAACTAGGGTGACCAGATAGCAATTGTGAAAAATCAGGACGGGGGGAGGTAATAGGAGCCTATATAAGACATAGCCCCAAATATCGGGACTGTCTCTATAAAATCAGGACATCTGGTCACCTTAAATAGAACAGCCCAATTTGTTGTTTTACATATTTTTCACATGCTCTTCCTTTCATTTTAAGCAAAGCACTGGTAGATATGGTCTATTGAGCCTGAACCTGCAGTCCTGATGCAACCAGAACTTCTGATTTATATGGTGGTTTTGCCTCTGTGAGGGCTGCAGGGCTAGTCCTATTATCCTTATGTTTGTGTGTAGGTGTGTGTTACAGGTCTCCATCTGTGGTGTAAATGAGTTGATTCAGCCCCCAGCTACAAAGCCTTGACTTTTTAGTTCAAGCTGTAGCAGCTCTGGCTTTTCACTCTGGAGGTCCCCTGTTCAGTCTTCAGCATATCAGCCAAGCTGGTGGTCGTCACATCTGCATGGCTCACTTAATGAACAGCAAAATGTATAGATTGTGCATGTTGAGGTATGATGCATTAAAATGGCATTAAGGAACTAAGATTATCTATGTTAGATTTCCAAACTAATTTTGTGGTATACAGAGTTGTTCAATGAATATGGCACAAAAGTGGGAGAACCTGCACCTCAGTTTTCCCATACATAAAATAAGCTAATCAAGAATCATAGAAGCTAGAAATAGAAAGGATCTATTAAATACCCTGAGAGGTGCCAATGCAGAGAGGAGTAGTTGTGCCTAGAGACCCCAGTAAAGCATTGGAGTTGAATTGTGTAGGATGAGTCCATATAAAGGAAAGACACTTTTGTAAACCCCCTTTGAGCTATGGCTATATTAGTATTATCAGCATGCCTTGACAACTGAACTGAAGTATAATATTTTAACAGTGTATTTATGGGAAGCCTGGCGGACCATTATTTACAACAGCAGCCTACACAGCAGTGCTACATCATTCACAGAATCCTGATTTCTATGATGAGGTCAGTTCATTCTTCACTGATTAAACAATATGACAATGTGCATTTAATTAAAGGCGTAGAAATGAAAAAAAAAATATTACCTGCCTGCTGTAAGTGTTCATGTATCCAGGTGAGTGTGAATTTCATTAGATAGAGAGATTTTTACTTACTGAAATAAACACACAGTATGAAATAAAATCTCACCATTTCTCTGAACACATCATAATGGTCAGTCTTTCTACTTCACCAACATAAAACCCGAATTTTTATGCAGGTGAATTGAGTTTCACCCTAACCAATCCAGAGTGCTCCATAGCCTTGAGGAGTTAGTGTTTTTGACAGCACACTAAGAAAGGATTGGAGTCTTGTGGCACCTTAGAGATTAACAAATTTATTTGAGCATAAGCTTTCGTGAGCTACAGCTCACTTCATCGGATGCATAGAATGGAACATATAGTAAGATACATATATATATATATACACACACATACAGATAAGATGGAAGTTACCATACAAACTGTGAGAGGCTAGTTAGTTAAGATGAGCTATTATCAGCAGGAGAAAAAAAAAAACTTGTGTAGTGATAATCAAGATACCTATTTAGACAGTTGACAAGAAGGTGTGAGGATTAACTTAATGAAATAGATTCAATATGTGTAATGACCCAGCCACTCCCAGTCTCTATTCAAACCCAAGTTAATGGTATCTAGTTTGCATGTTAATTCAAGCTCAGCAGTTTCTCATTGGAGTCTGTTTTTGAAGCTTTTCTGTTGCAAAATTGCCACCCTTAAATCTTTTACTGAGTGGCCACAGAGGTTGAAGTGTTCTCCTACCGGTTTTTGAATGTTGTGATACCTGATGTCAGATTTGTGTTCATTTATTTTTTTGCATAGAGACTGTCCGGTTTGGCCAATGTACATGGCAGAGGGGCATTGCTAGCACATGATGGCATATATCGCATTGGTAGATGTGCAGGTGAACGAGCCCCTGATAGCGTGGCTAATGTGATTAGGTCCTATGATGGTGTAACTTGAATAAATATGTGAACAGAGTTGGAACCTATCCTTGCAACAAAGCCTGATGCCAACTCTGTCCACATATTTATTCAAGTGACAACCTATGGGATGTATGACTCATCTGAGATCATAAATAAAAGTTTTTATTTTCACGTCAATCCTTGTTCCCCTTCAGTCTTTATAATAAAATCAGTTATGATGACATCATTAATATTTTTAATTTAAAGGGTATCTAGGCTGACTCTCTTTTCTGCTAAAGGAGAAGAGAAAGAAAGAATGGGAGTACTTGTGGCACCTTAGAGACTAATAAATTTATTTGAGCAAGAAAGAAAGAATGGCGACTCTTAGGTAGAGTCAGTGTTGAGTCTGATTGTGTGGAGATGATTGGTTTTAAGCAGCCTGTTTGAACAGGGTTCTTCAGTTTTCAATTCTGTGCTGTTTCATTAGAAACACAAATATTCACTCAAAGGAAAGAGAAGAAAAACCAGTTTAAGTGAGAGTAATAAATGGTGCCTCTCAATGATGTCTTTAAAAGAACAATTATTACATCATTAAAAAGAGCAACACACAAAGAAGCAATTACCGGTCAAAAGGCCAGCTTTAATTAGAGATATATAGAAAGAGAGATTTCTCCTTTAGAGCCCCTCTCTTACTCCTGGTTGATTCCCTTTAAACTAAAGAGAGGTGTAACCTTTTACATTTCAGGTGAAAATTGAGCTTCCCACTCAACTCCATAAGAAACACCACATTCTGTTTTCATTTTATCATGTCACCTGTGACATACATGCAAAAGCTAATGCCAAAAAGAAAGAGGCTCTGGAAACACCAGGTACCTGCAGTAGAATTACTTTCAAATAATTCCTTGCTAATGTTTGTCTGCATTATATTTATAGTGATATATGTTCATCTGAGGATTTCAGAATTTCTGTTTGTGGCTATTATTTACTATGATCCTATGAACCAAAGATCTTGTACTCAAAAATGTCATATTGATTTGCCCTTGTGTGCAGTTGGATATGCTTGGCTTCCTTTATTGAAAGATGCCCAGTTAGCTTCTCAAGAACATAACATTCCAGTGATAACCAGTTTGCCGGCCAGTTACTTAAGCCTTCAAGATCCTGCAAGTGGAAAGGTATTAAGTAATATTTATATATTATTCAAAAGGAATAGAGAGATTGAAGTATGTTTGATTAAAATGATAGGGCCAGCTTCTCATTTATGCCTTGCTGGCAATGCAAAGGAGTCATTGTGTGAATGATAAACTGGACCATACTGCTTAGTGTGTTCATATGTATAGCATTCAATTTTTAAGTTAATATGTGTACCAACAGATCGGGGGAAATTATGCCTCTTCCAGTGGTGTGCTGGAGATACCGCACCTGACTGGCGGTGCATGGATAAACCATAAATTCTTCCCAGCTGGAGGGAGCATGGTGAAGAGTGGTTTTTCATACAGTTTTAGCTGGGGTCCCTGAAAAGTCTGATTAGCATAAGTCCCATGATCCTTGGCATAGTGCCCAGGATTCCCCACTGTTCCTTGAGCTGTGCCCGGTTAAGAATCCTCAGCAGGAAAGTTCCGGACAGTTTCCTCTCCCTTTGTACTAACTGAGCAATGCAAAGAGAACTGAGTAGGCCTGTGGATCTAGTCTATTGCTTTGTGGCATTGACAGGCTAGCGGGGGAACTCCCATTGTGACTGCTTCTACAGTAACTGAGAGCTGAATATTTAAAATAATGCAATATCCAGGCCTGAGTGAACTTGCACAATCACAGGGCTGTGCAGCAAAAAGTGATGCAGAACTGAACAGTATTGACATGTTTACACTTTTATGGTGTTTGCAAGTGAGGAAATAAGAAAATATTTTTTACAGCAGAGTGGAAGTGACATTAAGTGGGTAGACAGTGGGAAGCTGCTTTTCAAGGTGTCTTCATTTGTTGTATCAACTGTAAATACTCAGGTGAGTTTGCATTTTCTCTCAGATATCCTTACCTGATAATCAGAAATGCATGCTAGAAAAAAACCTGACAAATGATCTTAATATATCTTAAATCTTGTATGAATCTGTTGATCTAACATTAAAGATAAATTGAATGTAGGAGGGCTAACGAGAGAGGAGTGATAAACTAAGGGAGGAAATACCCCTTTTAAGGAGAAAGGATGCATTATTTTGGATGATACAGGAGGTTGTAACTAGACATTTTAAAACATCCTGATGTTGAGATCTGTTAGATCGTGGGAAAATCCCATTGCTCAGGACACTTAAAACAAGACTGGACAAAGCACTAGGAAATGCACTCTCTGATGGTAAGCTGCTGGACTACATGGTCTAATCCTTGTTGGGCTTTTCCATATCTGATTCCTATTATTCTGTGATGCTTTGTGCTGCATGGTGTAAAGTATAAAGTTCCTGGATTCGACCCACCATGACCAATTCATCAAGATGGTAAGCAAATATTTGAATTGCAGTCCATGATAAAATAGGCATTAACTTTAGCATATGTTTACCATTTTAGGATCCATATCTGAATACCTTTTTCCAGCAGTGCCAAAAAAGAGAAATGGATCTCTCCCTCCCTCTTCCCTCAAGCTTTGTCATGTCCTGTAAGGTAAAATAATTTAGAAGCGTTACAAGCTGATGTAGGTAAATAAATGTAAAGGGTCAAATTCTAGTTCTCTTTGAATTTGCCTCCCAAGCAAGCCCATGGCCTGCTTATGGTTCTAAATTGCCATGGGCTGGATTGTGTCCCAAGGACACAGATCATCATAAGGGAGGGCATGTTGCTGTGCTGCTCCAGGAGCATTGCAGAGAAGGAATTGGAATTTGGGAGGCCACCGTTATCTTGCTGCTCCCCTCTTGCTCCAGAGAGTAATAATTTTTTCCATGCCCACTTCTTCCCCTTCCCTTCCTGCATGAGAGATGCAGGTAAGAAATGGGGGTAAAAAATTGGCATGCAGTGCTATATACCCCTGCATGCCTGGACCAAAGATATAGGTAACCCTAATTTGCATTCTTCTATGGATGCTCACTCCTACAATGGATTCTTAATCCATTTGGCAGTGGGCAAATCACATGAGCCCACCCTAAAATATGTAGTTTGGAGCGGAGCAGGAAGGAGCTAGAATACTGAAAGGCAAGTTACGAAACATATTAACTTCCTTGGTGATCATCTGAATCTAATAGCAGTTTCTAGGTTTAGAGTTTAAAGTGAAGCGTATTTTTCCCGCATTGCTCCGTTTTCGCAATTAAGCTGATTTTATTAAGCTGCTTAGTAAAAGATAATTTTGCTGTAACTTTCCAATAGTCGTAACATTTCTCTGGGCAAATATTTAAAGTTGTCTTTTTTTTTTTTTAATATGTGTGGATGTACCTGAAAGTGAGATTTTTGTTGTTGTTGTTGTTGTTTTTTATATGTAGTAGCAATTAGTCCTGCTTGAATTTAAAAATTGTGACTATTTTCATAAATAAAAGCATTAGGTTAAGTTTTCTCTATTATATAAATTATTTGTATATATTCAGATAGTTACTAGGTATTGGGGAAAATGTTTGTGAATACCCAAAAGGTGCACAAATTTTAGCATGAGTGATTACACATCCAGAAAAGTATGCTAGAAGTGCACTGTTAATTGTTTGCTGCTTTTTTTCTGCCTCTGTATTATATTTCAATCATCCAATCAGGAAACAGAAATAAAATCACCATTTGCACAACATAAATAGATAACAAATATTCAAAGTGAACAGTTCATGAACAAACAATAGGCAGAAAATATTTAACCAAACTTTCGGCTTTTATTTACAAATCACAAATGCATTTGCAGAAAATCAGAGAGCTAAATCCATAACAATGTTATTTTTAATGAATAACTCAGTTAGCTCTATCAGTTAAGATAATGGAGCATCATTGTCCAGTCAGTCTAGAGTGTAACACTGTTTTTAATAAGTGTGATTTTGACTTGGTTAGAAATATTTTATCCAAAATGAAACACAGCATATGAGGTCTCAGCCCAGGTATAATTTTTTCTCAAAATTTTAGGGGAAAAAATCTTTAAAAGTAAGAACTTCAGTCCTTCACAATTGGTACATATTTTCTGCTTTTTCACTGAAATAAAAAAGGGGGCAGGTAATAGTTTCTACTTTATAATCACAAAATAATCAGAAGCTATAAAATCTCAAGAATAAAAATTCTGGGTACAAAGTCATACTTTAAAACATACCTTGACATGGAGCATGATTCTCCACTGTCTTACACTGGTTTAATTCCACTGACTTCTCTGCAATTACCAGATGGTGAAACCAGTGTAATGGAGTGGAAATGCAGGCCCTGGTGGATTGTGGTTTATGTCCGTAATCTATCATTATTCTGCCTTGTATCTGATACAGAACTTACTGAAAATTGAGAAGATCCATGTAATTATGAATTTTCTTCCTGTGATCCTGAATCAACTCTTTTGGGTTCTGGTACAAAACAACGTGGATGAGGTTACCACTGCTGTGACAAGGTATCTAAAAATTTGTTATATATAATAGAATTAGGGCCAAATTCAATCCAGTGTGTGACTGTTGACACGAGTCTAGTTATGAACCAGGGCTGAACTTGGTGTTTAGATTTTAATAGAAGATGAGCTCATTATCCTAAAATGTCTGACTCCTAGATCTAACACAGAGCTTGGCAAGTAAATCAGGTAACTAAGTATAGGATATGACATCACATAATTGACTTCATCCACAAAATTATTGTTCCTATGCAGACATTGCTTTCACTACTGTTTCAAATCAGTTGGCACCAACAGGTAAAGAGGAGGGTTTGCTTTAAAATGTATAATTCTCTGAGGTGCTGAGCACTTCCTGAATGGTGCTTAGTGTCCTCAGTTCTCTCTGACTTCCTTGTGGGTTGAGGCTGCTGAGCACCTCAAAGAAAGAGGTCAGTGTCTTCTAGGATTAAATTTATAACTAGGTGAGTCAGGTCACCCCCTTTAGGACAGTTTGCAATGAAAACATTTAAGCCGTAACAATGAACAACAGTGAATTGGATGACTATTAATTATCCAAGTAATTAATAGTCAGCTGGAGAGACGCACCAAGAGTCTGTGACCTCCAGGAATGTCCAACTAAAATATTTGTTTAAAATAAAATATTTATTGCTATTATTAACCATGAAATCAAAAAATAAAATAAAAAGAATAAAGTAATTTCCAGTGGATGGGCTGAAAAAAAAAAGTTGTACTGCAAAGAAATTTCTTTGTTGGCTTTTCCCCAGCCATTAAAGGCCTGGGTAGTAACCAGAAGACAAACACAACTTAATCCTCAGCAATCCCATTGGGTTTACAAGTTTTGTTAATGTATTTTATATGTTTACTGAAGCTGGTTTGGAGTATTTAACTGTTGAAGGGAGATTCATTGCAAGACTTCAGACTCCTGATGCTTGATTCCTCAAGTTGACTTTAATGGCAGCTTACGGGGCTCAACATTTCAAAGGTTTTCAGGCCAAGTACTTTCATGAATAGGAAATTATGTCTGGAATGAATTTAGCAGTGTCATTCCCCTGGCTGGCAGAGACTGAACTCATCCCAGTGGTGATGTACTCAGTCTCCAAAAGAAGGATGTCAAACCTTTTCCTATGACCCTTAACTGCCCAATTAATTAACACTAATGCCAATTGGGGAATAGATGGTTTTGTCATTGTTTCATTTGTTTTGTCACTATACATGTGTGCACGTTGTATTTTGTTTTGAATAGCTTGAAGTAGCTGGCATTGAACAAGTTAAAAGCTATAGAACAAGAACTCAAAATTGTTCATGGTTGTGAAAAAACACTTTCTTTACACTTTGTCTTGATTACTGACTTGCCTTGGGCCCCAGTCATGCAGTCATTACTCTGTCTTTACTTTACCAAAATTCCCATTGATATCTGAATAGTAGAGGAGTAAGGACTGAATGACTGGAACCTTGGTGAATAATTTTGGTCATTTATTTATTTTTCAAAAGGCCCTGATCACATTAATAATAATAAATGAGAAACGGTTTGCAAAAGAAATTTAATAAAATAGAAGCTTTTTTTGGATTATATATCAGGAGTGCACAGAAAGCATTTAAAAAAACTAACTCAGCAGTTATTAAACTGTTGTACATGGGTTGGTTTATCAGAATAAGAATCCATTATTGTGATACCGATTAACAGATATACCAAGAACTTTTGAGTTTGGAATGTGGCCCACTAGGCCTTAACATTTGAGAACTGCTGCACTAACTGATTTTTTTTTCATTCTTGCCATACAAAAAAAGGCCATTTATTTTTACATTTTGCAGAATAAATACAGTGAATCCTGCCTTAACAGCTCACTCAAAGAAACAGAATAGCTAAAAGGGAATGTCTTCTCATAAAGATGGAGCAGACTTATGTTCAGTACCTTTGTGAATTCTGTGGGGTGATGTCTTAAAAACAGGGAGCTCTCAAAAATCTTGGCTTTTGGTGTAAGTTTAACTGCATACAGAGAGGCTGCCTTGTTGGAACCTCTGGCAAAGTGGCTCACCTGCCTTTGCAGGATTTTTGCACTGTAGTCTGGCCAGCCAGGTCCACTAGTGATTCCTTTTGCCTTGTGACCCGGCCCTCCAGCCTGGTCACCTTTGGGCTGACTCCTTTTGGGGTAAAACAGGATTTTCACCCATTAGTCTTAGGACCTCACACTGGGCCTGGTCCAGGCCCCGTAGTCCTTTTGGCCTCTTGTGTTTGGGGTCTTTCTGCTAATCTTCTCAGTGAGGCTATAGAGCAGCAGTTCTCAAACTGTGGGTCGGGACCACAAAGTGGATCGCAAAAATGGGGTCGCCACGACCAGCATTAGACTTGCTGGGATCCAGGGCTGAAGCTGAAGTCCAAGCTCCACCCCCAGGACAAAGGGGCTTGGGCTACAGCCTCCTCTACCCCAACCCAGGGTGGCAGGGCTCATGTTCCAACATCCTCTTAGGGTTGCCAAGCCTCCCAGTTTTGCCAGGAGTCTCCCAGAGTTGGGCTCTATCTCCCGGAGGCTACTGAAGCCAAACCAGGAGATTTTAGGCCACTAAAAGTGCTGCTCCCAGAAGTGGCCAGCACATCCCTGCAGCCTCTGTGGTGGGGCCAGGGGTCTCTGTGCACTGCCTGCACCGCTGACTCCACAGCTCCCATTATCTGGGAGCTGCGGCCAATGGGAGCTGCGGGGGCATTGCTATCAGGAGCAGGCAGTTCCCGGCAAATGGGAGCTGCGGAGTTGGCACTCAGGGCACAGGCAGCATGCAGAGACCCCCCTCCACCCAGGGGCTTCAGGGACATGCCGACCGCTTCCGGGAGCGGCATGAAGGCAGGGCAGGAAGGGAGCCTGCCTTAGCCCCATCACGCCACTGACCGGGAGCCACCCGAGGTAAGCGCTATCCGGTCGGAGCCCACATCCCTCACCCCCTCCCACGCCCCAACCTCCTGCCCCAGCCCTGAGCCCCTTCCTGCACTCAAACTCCCTCCCAGAGCCCACACCCATACTCCCTCCCAAAGATTGCTCCCTGCACCCCCTCCTGCACCCCAACCCCCTGTCCCAGGCTCATCCCGGAGCCCCTTCCCACACTCTGAACTCCTCACTCCATCCCAGAGCCAGCACCCCCTCCTGCACCCCAACCCCCTACCCCAGCCCGGAGAAAATGAGTGAGGGTGGGGGAGAGCAAGCAACGGAGGGAGGGGGGAAGGAGTGAGTGGGGTGAGGCCTTGGAGAAGAAGCGGGACAGGGAAGGGGTGGGGTAGGGGGCAAGGGTATTTGGGTTTATATGATTAAACAGTTGGCAACCCTACCTCCTCTCCCCACACCCAGGGTGACCGGGCTCAGGCTCCGTCCCACCCCCTGGGTCAGGTAGTAACTTTGTCAGATGGGGGTCATGGTGCAATGAAGTTTGAGAATGTCTGCTGTAGAGGAATCCAGTCCCTCCATCTACGCTGGGTTCTGGCCCAGGGACCCTTATAGCAAGTGATTAAGGTCTGTCTGGTCAGACCTCTTGCTTCTTCCATAGACTACTCCGTACATTATCCCCCCTTCTCTTCAGGAGGCTCATATTGTTGGGGTTGGGAGGGGAAGGGGGGCTCTGCCCCAGGGTCAAGGGAGATAGTCCTAGTTCTCAAGGCAACAAAGGAAAGGAAACTAAATTAACAGAAATAAAGAGCAGTAGCATCTCCTCTGTTCTACCTGTCCAAAGCTCTGTGCTTGCAGGCATGTAAAGGTAGCTTGGCTCTCTGCTGTCTCCTTTCTGGGAGCTGAGGGTGAGGTCTGGCCACTGCCCCAGGCTGCGCCCTTCTGCACTGAGCTTCTCCCTTTTTAAGGCTCCCCTCCAGGGTTGGCATGGAGCTGGGATACCTGAGCCAAAGCTGCTCTTTAACCCCTTCTTGCCTGTTGTGTGGTTTGTACAACCCACCACAGAACCCTTCTTTTCTAAGTGTCCTTTTGCTAGAGTTCTAACCCCTGAAAGGTTAGAATAGAACTTCTGACACAACAGCCTTAAATAGACTTTGATTCTCAACTTCATTAACAGTCTCTCTAATTGTCTTCATTGTAACTTCTTCATAATATTCCCAGATCCATATAAGTGTTGAAATGTTCTCCAGTAATGTGTAGTTTCATCTCCCAATAATGTAATAAGATCAACATCACAACTGTTAAAATTGTTATAACTGGGTGTGTTTCGTTAGAATAACAGCAACTTTTTAGAGTAAGGCCCTGATCCACCATTGTGACCCACACAAGCAGGCTGCTGTGCTCACATGTCGTGCCCATGAAGTCAATGAGTTCCACATGGGCACAGCAGATTGTCCACATGGATTTTGCCTGGATCAGACACATAACGGGTAATTTTGAATCTGATGTATAACAGTGTGATGCAATGTAATGCATGTAAGGATATTTTTCTGCCTCATGTTGCAAGTTAGCTCAATATCTTTCTTTTCCAGGGTTCTTACTGACATTGTTGCCAAGTGCCATGAAGAGCAACTAGAATACTGTGTCTATTCTTATGTAAAGGTATGAAATATCCAGTTGACCTTTGATCATCTCCTGTGTGTTGCGCATTATTTCCGTTTTCTCTTTGTGATACTTTCTTGAAATTTTTCCAGCATTTGGATAGTTGCCTTCTGACCTTTTAGATGGTGCAGTGATTAGCGTGCTAGCCTAGGCCTTGGGAGACCCAGATTTCATTCTCTGCTTTGCCACAGACTGTGTATTTAACCTTGGGCAAATTACTTAGTTGTCTGAGCCTCAGTTCCCCATCTGTAAAAATGGGGATAATAGCACTGCCCTTCCTCACAGTGTTGTTTGAGGATGGATACATTAAAGACTGTGAGGTGCTCAGATACTATGGTAGGGGGCCATATAAGAACCTAAATTTGATAGATTTATGTACAGTTCAAGGAGGTATTTTGCAGCATTCACATTAAGTGGGTTTTATTCCTTCCTTCATATTGACCTGCCATTTGTACTGTATGCATAGAAGGTGTTTCTCCAATAGCATTTAACACATTACAAATAGTCAAGTGAAGCTTAGTGATAATTTTTACTAAGGAGGTGTTCCTGAAAGATTTTCTTTGTGTTTGTAGATTGCTGTATGTTTCTTCTATTATATATTCTTAGCCTTCTATTGTTTTCTCAGGATATCTTTTGTTCCTCCAAGTAACTGTATATTTGTACCTGGTTCTGGGATGTGAATACTTTATTTTCTGGCATGGTTCCTTGCACATTTTTGTAACTGGGGACTGTTTGTTCAGTTTCTTCCATCCAATTCTCATTTGGGGGAAGGTGGCATATGTCTATACTCAGTTACACTAGTATTTTGATCTCAGTGAACTTGTGATGACATTGAGAAAGTCAAAACTCCAGTGTCTTTAAAAATGATATCTTTGTTCCCAATGTCGATCGAGTACCCCTTGAGTTAGCACAAATAATGCTACAGACCAACAAACACTCAAGCAATAAATAGTTTATCTGAAGTAACAATCTAAGATGACAGGTTTCAGAGTAGCAGCTGTGTTAGTCTGTATCTGCAAAAAGAAAATGAGTTCTTGTGGCACCTCAGAGACTAACAAATTTATTTGAGCATAAGCTTTCGTGAGCTACAGCTCACTTCATCGGATGAGGAGCTTAGTATAGAAATGTATGTTGTAAGTAGAAAGATAGGGGAACCATGCATATTGTTATTGACTAAGGAACAAGGAAAAGGCAAATGCTCTTCCTTGGATTTTGTAAAATTTGTACTCAGACATTACTAGATTAATGAAGGACTTGGCAGTGTATACCAAGTATACCTTCAAGTAACAAGGACTTGAATCACCTACAGAGATATCAATCACTCTTTAATGATTTAATACACCTTATTTTTGTACCTACTTCATTTAGTCATTCATCTCAGAATGAACAAAGGAGAATCTATAGTATTTAAAACTTATCAGGAGAGAAAAATAAAAGTTGTTGTTGCTTTGCCTCTACTCCACTATGCATAGAGGTTTTCTTCTTGTCTACTCATGTTCAGTGATGGTCGAACAGATACAGAAAATGTCATATATAAAATAAGAGAAAGGCACACCATTCCAGTAGTTATGGAAATAAGTTTGAATGACATATATAGAGACTTATAAATTAGTGAATGACATTCTGATTTATCCTGAAACAAGGGAGGCTTTCACAAAGTCTAATAATAACTATAATCTACCAAATGAAATGTATGCAACATAGAAGATAAAAAACTGCCCTTCAGGGCCAATGAAACCAAAATGAAAATACACACTATTAACTGAAACTCTCAGATCTTCATGATCAGAATAATGAAAATATGAGACAAGTTCTACTAGGAAAGAAACCAAAGACTCTTTCAAGTCCAGTGAAGCTAAATGCTGCTGAACTAACTTCCACAACATGCAAAATGCCTTCATGCTTTGTCTTTATATACTTTATGTCCTTACAAGGGATATTTTTCAACATTCCTTGATCAACATTCTGATCTCAGTTACACTGGTATAAATCCAGTTTCTCTGAGTCTAATGAAAATATTTGGACTTGCAGTGTGATAAATGATAGTAGAATATGGTTCTATGTAACTTTCAGTTTAGTGCATTTGAATTGTCTAAAAACACAGTGGACTGAAATATTGTATTGATCACAGTTCTGACCATGTGATAGTGAAAAACCAAAGAAGGGTGCGTCCACTTTATATTTCAGCAGTGCTTAAAATGAGCTTGTGAGCCGGTGCAAATGTCTGCTGCTGTATTGCACACTGCCATGAGCACAGCTGCAGTATGTAAATGATAACTCTTCACTTTTCATTGCATGCTTCAGCTCAGTAACTGAGTCATAAACATGTTGTGGTTCCTCATTATTCTAACCTAGCACTTGGGAGAGAGGGTTCAAGTCCCTGCTCTGCCACAACCTTCCTGTATGACCTTGGGCAAGTCACATAGGGCTAGGTTTTCAAAGGTATTTAGGAGCCTAAAGCTGCAGATCCCAGTGGGATTTTCAAAAGCATGTAATCATTGATTTCAATGGGTGTCAGGCATGTAATGTACTTAGGCACTTTTGAAAATTCCATTAGGCACCTATATGCAACTTTAGGCACCTAAATATCTTTGAAAATCTGACCCTTAGCCCTTTCTTGCCTCAGTTTTGCATCTGTTTAAAAAATAAGAGGGGGGGAATAGTACTTCCCTACATCACAGCAGTGTTGTGAGGATAAATGCATTAAAGATTCTGAGGTGTTCTAATACCAGTTTCTAGATTGATCATTATATAAGTAAACCAGGATGCATCAAGACCCATTGGGAACATTCATGCCACTTAAGTAGAGCAGGTCAGGAAATTTTAAATGAAACAGTTTTATGTTGAAACTGAAACTTTTTCTGGGAACATACCGGCTTCAATGACAGCTTCAGCAAGAAAGATTTCTCCGGTCCAGGATGGAATTTCTAGTCAGAGAGAGCCAAAATAGCCAATAGCCTGGTGGCTGGGGCACTCACCTAGGATGTGGAAGATGTAGGAACTTGAATCAGGGTCTATGGGTATGTCTTCACTAGCAATGTTAAAGCACTGCCATGGCAGCTCTTTAATGTGGTTGTGTAGTTGCGGCACCAGCACTGGGAGAGAGCTCTCCCAGCGCTGTAAAAAACCCACCCCCATGAGGGGAGTAGCTCTCAGCACTGGTGCTCTGTCTACACTGGCATTTTACAGCTGAAACTTGCAGCGCTCAGGGGGGTGATTTTTCACATCCCTGAGCAAGAAAGTTGCCACGCTGTAAAGTGGCAGTGTAGACAAGGCTCACACATGCTAGATGAGTGCGTTAACCACTAGACTATTGGCTGTTTTAGGACAGAGTGTGCTCACTCGCTCACTCTCTTTCTTGTAGAAAAAGTTCAAAATGTCTCAGTTTTATCCCGGTGTAGAACAGGAAATTTTTTTGAAATTTCAAAAATTTTGCAGGATGGGAAAACCACTTCTCACCCAGCTCTATAATTAGGTGCTGAGCTGTCGGCTGTGGCAAGAAGACTTAATATTTAATAGTAGTGTTACCAGATAGCAGCTGTGAAAAAAATGGGATGGGGTAGGGGGTAATAGGTGCCCATATAAGAAAAAATCCCCCAAAACAGGACTGTCCCTTTAAAAACAGGACATCTGGTCACCTATTTAATAGGAATGCTACTTAAAAGTATCATTTGTTTTAAGCTGCTGTTATTTCTGAGACTCCAGTGGATTCTTTCACTAAACAATTAGTTAAAAAAAATAGGTGAGGGAAACAAATTAGTAGCAAATATATGATTTCTGTCAATGAGCAATCTAGTGGCAGAGGAATTCTTAGACTGCAGCCTGGAAGGGGATGCTATTCCCCTTCTGTCCATTCTAGTGGGTGCTCTACCCCTTTCATGATGAAGAATTGCTACCAAGTAAACTATTGCCATTGGAAGATAGGAACAAGGGAAATGTGATCCTGATCAGGTGGGTGAAAACCCTCCTTTCTTCCCTTACAGGTTTATTGTTCTTCCTTTTCTGGTGAACTGGCTTGTAAGGGAGTTCAAAAGAATCAGATTCTGATGCCTGATGCCCTAATGAAAAAAATAATCTATATCATGCCAGTGATTTTTAAGCAGAAATTCCCTTTGATTCAAATCAAGTTGAAAGTAATGGGGAGTACTGCTTAAAAGTCAGATTCAATAGGAGGAGTTCTTGTACTGTTGTTGTTCAGTGAATTAGGCTTTATGTCAATTAATTTTTTTCAGTCAAGCTACTTTGGCAGGCAAAGATCAGCACTACAGCCATTCTTAGAAGATGCATTCATTATGCACCACTAACTGTTGCTGGGATTTCTAGCAGTTTTTACAGTACTATTATCGATCTCTCTTCAGTATGTGTTCAAGAGCAAGTCATCCGAAGAAAGGACTGTTCATGAGGAGCTTGTCAAGAATGTGACTGGTCTTTTGAAATCAAATGATCAAGTAACAGTGAAACACGTTTTAAAGGTGAATGATACAGTTTTAAAAATTAGAATGTTTTCAATATTACCACAATTTCTGCTTCATCTTCCTCCTCTCTCTTTCACATTCCTCTGTGTATTTTGCACATATCAAAGCCCATAATAATCCAACAGCTTTATGAAGCTTTCTTGCTATAATTTTGTGAATTCTCAACATAAGCCATTGCATGGAACATGGTGATTTTACATTGTATAATTCCTCCTGCTGGATTTCCTTTCTGTTATTGCTCAACCACTGTGAGAAATATAGTTCTTACATAATACAGTGAGTCAGAATATTAAGGGTGATTTTTTTTTACTTCACAAATGGTGCCAGGAATCACAGTTCAGATACATATTTATAAATAGGATATATATTCAAATAATGTGATTTTAATACAGTTACTATTGATTTGTAATTAGCAAAATGTAAAAGATAATTATTCTGATAAGCATGAAGAGCTGCCAATGTTTTGGATTTTTTTTAAAATAACCAGTAAGAGGGATAGCACTCTGGCCACATATATCTGGCATATCCTCCGTACTGAGACTGCAGGGAACTCACGTAAGAGCTAGCTATGCCTGCTTTACCGCAGCTGAGGATGTCCCCACATCAAGGGGCTTCTCTGTTGTCCTGACCCAGACAGTTTCTAACTCTTGTATACTACCATACTGGCAGAAATGAACTGGAGAAGGAGGAGACAGTCTGGCCCATAGTGTAATTTACATGCAAGAAATTAAATTACTGTTATATAACATTAAAGTCATTATTATTATACGTGTACACTCTATGTACACGTTTTAATAGGTCAATTTATTTTTCCTAAAAGATGCTAGAGATTGAAGTCCTCTATTCATTTGTAGTACCATCATATCATGAGACAAGCTTCCCATCACTGGCCCACCAGTCTGTGCAAACAACTGCTAAGACATATTCTCTGTGCCCTTTCAGTCATTGACCTCTCTACAGAGACTGCTATGAAGGGTTCCAGTTATGCTACTGTAATTATTATGTGTTGTGTATTTCTGCCATATCTACTTGCAAACAAAGCACGAATTAAGACAGAGGTGTAAATATGAATGGAAATGATCATTTGTTCACTCCTTACTTCTTAATAAAGGCACAATCACAACTGTCAAATGCCAGACCCAGCAAGGTGCTGTGTGGCTTCAACTCAAGTGACTTAAATACTGTCATAGTGAAATGTAAAGCTTTCTAATTTTTCTATGGTGTAGATTCTATCAATACACACTGCTGAGAACTTCAGACCATTCCTCTAAAGAGGAATTCTTAGATGTAAAAAATATCACAAAATAATCTATGCAGTGTCATCATAGCCATGTTGGCCCCAGGATATTAGAGAGAGATAAGGCCTCTATTGGTCTAATAAAAGGGATTACCTCACCCATCTTGTCTGACAAAATAATCTGTTTTTCAACACTAATATTATCAGGTGACTTTCTCCATAATATTTTTACAGCATTCCTGGTTTTTCTTTGCAATTACCTTAAAATCGGTGGCACAGCACTTGGTTGATTCAAACAGAACACAGGTAAGAATATACATTATTATGTAATAAACTAAATTTTAAGATTAATTTCTACCCAAATACATTTAACCATGTAAAGTAAATGTATTCTAACTCTGTTTACTCTGAAGTAATAATCTGAGTTTTTCTTAGATTCCTCGAACTCAGAGACTTCCAGAATCATTCCAGACTGAACTAGACATACTGATAATGATCTTGTCCGACCATGTTGTTTGGAAACACAAAGATGCTCCTGAAGAAACAAAAAATGCAAACCACAGCATTGCCAAATTTCTTAAGGTGAGATGTTCAATCATGACAGTGCATGCAGTTATTCAGTCATAGTTAATGCAGAATAAAGGGTATTAAACCTCCTGTCTGAGGGAGTAAGAGCAATCCAAGCGAATGTGGCTGAAGATGCAGAATCAGCACTGATATATAGTACGATTGTTTCTGTGCTCTTAGGTGTGCCACTGCATCTGTGGAAGTCCAGTGGCTGCATATAAGTCTACTAGAAAAGCCTCACTTGTACATATTTGTCCTGATAAAAGATGTGGCAAGGCTCCTCTTTCATCATGTCAGCCTCCACATTTCTCCCCAGGAGTAAATAAATCCTACTCTGGAGGTTTTTAATTCTTAACTGTAGTTTATTTACAGTATTTACAAAGTGGGCTTCAGGGTAGGCTCAAGTCATTCTCTTAAGCAAAACCCCCCAGAACACATACATTTCTTTTCCCCCACAAGAGCACTGACTTGTTACACTGGCTTCTACTTACCAGCCCTTCCCTAGACAGAAGAAAACTTAATAATTCCCCTACAGGAGGAAATAGCTCTCTACCTAGGATTCCCCTAACCCTGCTACAGCTTGTTTCTTTTCCCTCCTCCCACTATTTTACCAGAAGAGGGTTTTTTAAAGATCCCTGGCAGCTCTTAATTGGACTCAGGTGTCCCTAATTAACCTGAGGTAACCTCTTTTCATTTCATAGAGAAAGGGCTTTGATCATTCTAGGACTGAAATACCCACCTTCCACCACTCTCTTATCGAGGAGCAGTCAGCCCTGTCTGGTGTTCTCTGCTCTGTGTCCCCTTCAGGTTCCCTAGTTTTGACCCTTTGACCTTCACATCTGTCCCTATTTTTTTCTTTGTTGTCCCCCATATTTATTTGCATCCCGGGCTCAGTGGCTCCTCCCCAGTGGCTCCTCCTCAGTGGCACTTCCCCCGGAACCAAATAGGACCACTCTCTTATAGCTATCTGGTCTGTCTTCATCACAAAGGGTCCACACTAGCAAATAGTACAGCTCATGGATGTAACATTTAAGTAGAGGAGAAGTGTATTGATGAATGGAACAACTGTTACAAAATCAAGCTATTATAATTTCTTGATCAACTATAGGACTGAAGTAGTGGACTAATATGTGACCATCATGACAGCATAAGTAGCCAGCTTCTACACACCTTTTTAAATATTGCAAGTATTCTGTAAACTGCTGAAGCATGTAATTATATGTACATTGTATCTCTGGAAAAGTTGCATGTGTTCCAGTCATGAATGATAATTTTTTCACAATTCAACAATGACTTTTGCCATCACAATCACTCATCAGTTTTGTCTGTGGAACCTAAATAGTAGCTGTTCTGAGCACAGCAGTGCCTATGTCCCATTTTCAAAAGTGATTTAGGCACTCACATCTCATTGAAAGTCAGTCACTGAATTCAGTGGGAGTTCTGTGACTAGTTGCTTTTGAAAATCCTACTTGATGCTTGTCTGCATCTTTAGGCACGTAAATACCTTTAAAAATCTGTTCCTCTCATGAGATTAACAAAAGTACCTAAGTAAGTTAGGTGCCCAGTTCCCATTTAAGCACTTTTGAAAACTACTCTAATGTACGTGTTGGATAAGTAAAGCAATCTGAAGTAAAAAAATGCGAATACAGACTAACACGGCTGCTACTCTGAAACCAATCTGAAGTAGTTTATCTGCCTTTGTGCTAGTTTTTCTCTGATTGTCCCAGGATGGGTTTTGCAGCATTCTTTCATTTATTTGATAAACCAGTTCATGCCTACTTTTTTTTCCTCTTGTAGCTCCCTTATGTGATGGGAGTAGCAATAAGATTCCTTTTTTTCCTGTATCCCTCAATCATTTGGACATTCTCCAATACCTGCTGTGATCTCATGATTAACTATGGGGTGGGGAAGAATTAACATTTAGGACACAGTGTGGCCAATTACATAACTGGACAGCTGGGGACAGGAACAATAAAAACCTTGTGACATAGTGACATATAGAGTGTCCTGTACAACATACACTGAGACTAAGGGGTGAATCTCTCTGAGGCAGATTGAAACACAGCTCTTGGAAAAAAATTTACAGGAAATAAATTGTTCCTGTGAAGTTATCAAGAAAACCAGCAATAAAGAAGATATAGTCTCTCTCAGCACACTTTAATTAATAAATAATAGATCTGCAGTCCTCTGAAATGGTCTCCATTTCAGGTGCTGTGTGGAAACCTTATCTGGTGTTATCTTAGCTGGCATGAGTTTTATTTACCCAATGCATTACATTACTGAGAGGGTGATATTGCTTGCCTGTATATCATGTCAGTATTACACTTGTGTTACTATTGCAGTTCTGTCTGTTACTTTTACATGTTATATATTTGAACAAGCGATAAAGCAGTGTTATGCTAAAATTGGAATCATCTAGTCTTTGCTTTTTTCTGGTCTGCTATAACAAATTATGTAGACTAAAGAGATGGCTTGACATCTCCAGACCAGATTTTGTAGCAGCCAGATTTGAATGCCATGTACTGTACACTCTGGGGTTTTTTATTCTTGTACAGTTCAAGAGCATCTGTGATCTGTGTGATGAACCTGGTCCCCAGGATTACAGTACTTGCTGACCCTGCAAGACTGTCCCACTCTGGGGAAGAATATCAGTAACTGTTTGTTGGCTTGAGCATTATAATAAACTTTACGGCTCCCAACCATTTGGCCTCATCAAGCTGCTGTTCTCATCATAACATAGAGTAATAACATGAGTATTTGCTCCCAGAGAGATAACCTAGTTCCAGAGATAAAAATAAGCTGGTACGCCCCGGTACGGCATACCGGTAAGAGCCTGTGTGCCGTACCAGGACTGGCTTTCCCAGACGGCAATTTAAAGCCGTGGGGTAGCAGCGGTGGGGCTATGGCGGGGATTTAAAGGGCCCCGGAGCTCCAGCTGCCGCTACCCCCTGGGGCCTTTAAATCCCTGCCTGAGCCCTGCTTCCCGAGCCTCCGGGATAGTGGCAGCAGGGTTCTGGCGGGGATTTAAAGGGCCCCGGAGCTCCAGCCGCCACTACTGTCCCAGGCCCTTAAATCCCTGCCTGAGCCCTGCTGCCCGAGCCCTGGGGTAGCGGCCACAGGGCTCTGGCGGAGATTTAAAGGGCTCCTGAGCGCCAGCCGCCACTACTGCCCCGGGCCTTTAAATCCCCTCCTGAGCCCTGCTGCCCAAGCCCTGGGGTAGGGATGGGGGGGCTCTGGCGCGGATTTAAAGGGACCCTGAGCTCCAGCCGCTGCTACTGCCCTGGAGCCCTTTAAATCCCTGCCTGAGCCCTGTTGCCAAAGCCCTGGGGTAGGGGCCGCGGGGCTTCGGAGTGGATTTAAAGGGCCAGGGCAGTAGTGGCGGCTGGAGCCCTGGGGCCCTTTAAATCCCTGCCAGAGCCCCCCATACCCCAGGGCTCGGGCAGCAGGGCTCAAGCGGGGATTTAAAGGGCGCCGGGTTTCCGGCAGCCGCTACCACAGCGGAGCCCCAGGCCCTTTAAAGCTCTGCCAGAGCCCCGGGATAGCAGTGGCAGCCGGGAGCCCTCAGGGCTCCTTGGTGATTTAAAGGGCCTGGGGCTCTGCTGCAGTAGCAGCAGCTGGAGCCCTGGGCTCTTTAAATTGCCCCTGAGCCCCGTGGTTCCCGGCCGCCTCTGCAGCTGGTAGCTCGGGGGTGATTTGAAGGGCCCCAGGCTCTCAGCCGCCACTACCGCAGCTGAAGCCCTGGCCCTTTAAATCAAGATTTAAAGGGCCTGGGGATTTAAGGCCCTGCCTCTTCCAGTTAAGGCCTCGCCTCTTCCGGTTGAGGTCACGCCCCCTGCTCAGGACTCTGGCATAGCGATAAGTCTTCTAACTTACTTTCACCCCTGCCTAGTTCATAGTCAGTGAGTTGTTTGGCTGTATTCAAGAATCATTGCTTTGAAGCAAATATTTAGGTCAGCTTAAAGAAAAGGAGTACTTGTGGCACCTTAGAAACTAACACATTTATTTGCGAATAAGCTTTCGTAAACTACAGCTCACTTCATCAGATGCATACAGTGGAAAATACAATGGGGAGATTTTATATACACAGAGAACATGAAACAATGGGTGTTACCATACAGACTGTAACAAGAGTGATCAGGAAAGGTGAGCTATTACCAGCAAGAGAGTGGGGGTTCGGGGGGAAGCCTTTTGTAGTGATAATCAAGGTGGTCCATTTCCAGCAGCTGACAAGAACTGTAGGGGGGGAAATAAACAAGGGGAAATAGTTTTACTTTGTGTAATGACACATCCACTCCCAGTCTTTATTCAAGCCTAAGTTAATTGTATCCAGTTTGCAAATTAATTCAGTAGTTTCTCATTGGAGTCTGTTTTTGAAGTTTTTTTGTTGAAGAATAGACGCTTTTAGGTTTGTAATCGAGTGACCAAAGAGATTGAAGTGTTCTCCGACTGGATTTTGAATGTTATAATTCTTGACATCTGATTTGTGTCCATTTATTCTTTTACATAGAGACTGTCCAGTTTGGCCAATGTACATGGCAGAGGGGCATTGCTGGCACATGATGGCATATATCATATTGGTAGATGCTCAGGTGAACAAGCCTCTGATAGTGTGGCTGATGTGATTAGGCCCTATGATGGTGTCTCCTGAATAGATATGTGGACAGAGTTGGCAATGGGCTTTGTTGCAAGGATAGGTTCCTGGGTTAGTGTTTTTGTTGTGTGGAGTGTGATTGCTGGTGAGTATTTGCTTCAGTTGGAGGCTGTCTGTAAGCAAGGACTGGCCTGTCTCCCAAGATCTGTGAGAGTGATGGGTCATCCTTCAGGATAGGTTGTAGATCCTTGATGATGCGTTGGAGAGGTTTTAGTTGGGGGCTGAAGGTGATGGCTAATGGCGTTCTGTTATTTTCTTTGTTGGGCCTGTCCTGTAGTAGATGACTTCTGGGTACTCTTCTGGCTCTGTCAATCTGTTTCTTCACTTCAGCAGGTGGTTGTTGTAGTTGTAAGAATGCTTGATGGAAATAAAAGGATAGAATAAAGACAGGGAGTGGATGTATCATTACACAAAGTAAAACTGTTTCCCATTGTTTATTTTCCCCCCTACTGTTCCCCACTGTATTTTCCACTGTACGCATCCAATGAAGTGAGCTGTATTATTATGCTCAAATAAATTTGTTAGTCTCTAAGGTGCCACAAGTACCCCTTTTCTTTTTGCGGCTGCTACTCTGAAATTAGGTCCGCTTGCATCACATGCTACCTCCCCTTATTGAGTGCTACAGTATTTGAAGTGCCATTTCCTCAGATAAACTCATTCCTAATTATGTGTACACTATGGTAGTAATTTCAGCCCATTAAAAATGAAATATTTAACTTATTTATCACTACTATTTTCTTAAACAGTCCAACAAGTGTGATTCACTCTATGCTCTGGATGCTTTGCACTACTTTGGTGAAACAAGGCAACTATAAAGCAAGTGTCACCAGTCATTTAACCCAGACTTACAGATGCCACACATCATTGGAGAGGCACAACGCAGGCAGATTGTACTGGTAAATCTGGCCTTGTGCTATTGGTAGTAGATATACAAATATAAACATTCTATTTGTTTCCTTAGCGCTGTTTTACATTTATGGATCGTGGATTTGTATTTAAGATGGTCAACAACTATGTAAGCATGTTCGGCCCTGGAGACCACAAGGTATTAGTTATATTTTTTTAAATGGGACTTGATAGCAGAGTATTTTCAGGATGAAACAATTTAAGATCCATTCTGTAGTTACTCCATGCTCAGAAGTAGAGTTGATCAAATTACTTATTATAAAGATTGTGTTACAAATTTAGGTCCTGATCCTGCAAGGAGCTTCACATAGCTGGACTCCTGTGCAGATCTCAACTGAACTTCAATGGGGATATGTAGATGCACAGAGGTCAACCCAGGTGTAGCGCCTTCCAAGATCAGGACACTAGCCCTATTTTAAATTAATGAATCATTTGTGAACTGCATGCTCATTTTCCTCTAATGTATTTGTAAACGCTCACTGAAATAACTATACCAATAATTTTCAAAATATGGGTGATTCAATCACAAACTGGTCTGGTCAACTCTTCACTATTTATGTGGTATGATTAGAAGCATAAGTGAGATGGTTTTGTTTCTGCTCCATGTTTGGATCAGAGAAACATATGCAGGATAGTAGCAAATAATAAACAGTGCACTCTTGGTATCCAGCAAAAGTTTGTGAAATTTTTATGATTCATGAATTTTTTCACAAATATTCAGTAGTGATCTAAATGAATAAGATGACCCTATGAATTATAAAGAACCAAACTTGGTGCCTTTGATTGTGAAATTATTCACAATTTTTTTAACTGTACATCAAGCTGTACTCAGATCTCTCACATAATCAGAGGAACAGCTACAGAATCATGCCCTTAGTTATTGTGTTATACATGAAGATCATAAATCTGCAAAGAATTCTATAAAAGCTGCAAATTGTTTCCACATTTTTCAGTCCTAACTGCCTTCAGCAGCAAAAACAGATGTTTAATTAAAACATCCAGTTAATAGCTAACAGAGCAGTTCATTATCGGAGATTGGTCAGTCTGTATAGCAGAAATTAGCACATCCTCAAAGATAAATGTATGTATGATATCTACAGCATAACTTCCTTTCCAAATAGTCTGTCAGTAGAAAGTAGAGTCAATAAGGAGCCAAGGCAGATGTGCCAATGAAAAAGAATATGCATAAAATGAGTTATAAAGATTCTTATGACTTTGAGGAAATACCAAAATATCCTCAGTGTCTTGGCTTGTCTTGCTTTGTAACTAAAGAGCAAAACAAGAGCCAGTCATTCAGTTTTGAAGCAAGGTTAAGCTTTCATTGGCTTGCGTATTTTGGTTTTTAACTGCTTGTTTACTTACAAAAAAATTTGCTGATCCCAGTCTTCTAGAAAGTTGAACTGTACATGTAGCCATTTGAAGAAATAGTATATGTGGTTGTGTCACTACATAACATTGTACCAAGTAAATTTATTCTAGGTTTAGATGAAACTCAGCGGTTTCATCTAAACCGTTCTATTTGAACTGATCCATTAAATGGATCCACTGAAAATTTCAATATTTTGACATTTGTTTTATCTTGAATTGGGACCAAAAGCCAAAATATTAAAAAAATTGGATTCATAAATATTGTAATGTTTCATTTTAACGTTTACATATGTTCCTCTGAGCTGCCATGGTACATCACTGGAGTTTTAGTTCAGGTGCCTCATGCCCCCATTTTCTTTTATCAGCCCAGTTCTGTGGCTGATTGACCATGACCATGGTGCATCATGGAGATATGATGATTCCAATGGAAGATTCCTTACCAGCTCTACTCAACAGGTTCTGAAAAGTTCAGATAAGCCACAAAAGGTTTCCAAGTTTTTTGGTCTAGACCCTTTTCTGTGCTTGTGGCATCCTCGCTCTACTGCCCAGCAGAAATTAAAAGACTGCATTTGTGACATGGATCCTTTCCACCCTTTAAAAAGGAGCAAGATTTGGACCTTTACAGATACATGCAGCTACTGGGACAAGTGTTTGACGTGGTATCCGCTTATTGTTGCTCTGATGAATTGGTCCTACTGCATCCTGGGAAGCAGTTTCTTATGGGTTAGAACACTGTTCTGGGAAGAGGAAATGAATCTAAATACTCCTTGTAGGACCTTGGGCAAGACAGTTTCCCATCTGTAAAATGGGAATAGTTATTTCACATGGGAGTTGCAAAGCTTAATTCATTAACAGTTGCAAAGCACTTGGAGCTTTTGGATAGGAAAGTGCTATAGACAGGCAAAATATTGTTGCTCAACAGTATTCATTCTTATTAAAATGCTCTGATACACACACACACAGCAACATGGGAATTAGTTTTTCTCTTTGTTATAGTTTGTATAGTTCCCTTGTGTAAACTTTGTTATACTTTCAATGCTCATTAAAACACAGTAACACTTTAATGAGCAGCCCTTCCATTACCAATTGAAAGTAATGACTGGGGTTGATGATGTGTATTATCAAAAGCAGTATAGGCCAGATCCAAAGCCCAATGAAATCAATGAAAAGACTTACCACTGACTTTAGCTGACCTTTGGGTCAGGCCTGATACTTCGGAAGCATGGTACTCAGTTCATAAAAAGAGCGAGGAGGAAAGGAAACACACAAAATCATTGTAGTGTTGTTTTTTAGTGAGCACATCATGGTGGGTCAGTGAATGATGCAAACTATTGACATGATTGCTACAGCCCTGAATTATGTGAAATGGAGGTGATACATCATACCTACTAAGAGTTTAAGTAACAGCATATGCCATCCAAGGGAGCCAGTGTGTGGTCTTAAAGTGACAGCTGCTTTAAATATGTCATTTAGTTAAAGTCATACAGAATCAGTGTGAAATTAAATTTCAGGAATCCATTAAAAAAAAGCAAGCATGGTTATGACAAATGCCTTTAATAACATTTGGGGCAGAGGGAACAAAGTTTTTTATCTTATTCTGTACTATAGCGTTACATAACAGACCATTAGTTTTCAGTGGCTGATGTGAATGATTTTAAGGTAGAGAGAAATATTAACATAATTTTTAACCTTGTTTCCTGTTGTCATTAAAGTCCATACCAATTATTTAATATTGTGGTGTTTCAGATTTTACATCAGTACAAATTTGACTTTCTTCAAGAAGTTTGTCACCATGAACACTTTATTCCTCTGTGTCTGCCCATACGATCTGCAAATATTCCAGGTAATAACTCACCTTGCATATTGGCTTGTGAAATGTATTAATTGTCATATATTTTTCAGAACAATTAGTATGGGTAGTACTATAGACTCTCCAAGAATAACCTCTAGACATTAGATATGAAAGTAGAGAATAGGATATAGATGTGATGTTAACAAGGGTAATATAGATCTCCCAGTGTGAACGTCTGTTTATTTCTGAGACAAGGTGGGTGAGGTGATATCTTTTATAGGACCAACTGCTGTTGGTGAAAGAGACAAGCTTTCGGGCTACACAGAGCTCTTCTCCAGATCTTTCTTTATTTCTGTTCATCCCAGACATGCCTGCAAATCCAGTTATAAAGTGGGTCATTTAATGGAAATTTTGGTTTAGTGACCTAGGGTGCTTGCAGAGAGAGAAGTACTAAAACTGAAAATTGGTTGAGAGATGGGAACCGCAAGATGAAACATCTGAAACTAGGAGGAGGTTTGAGAGCATGTGCAACAGAAAAGAAGGAAGTTAAAGCTGTGAAGGAGGATGGAAGCTGTATCCTCTTCAGCTGGGGGTTAGTGAGGTTCCATAGTGAGGTTCCCGGAGAGTTGGGAAGCTCTTCTGCTCCTGTTCATCTGGTGAATGTACATTCAAGCCATTGTGTCCCTAGTATCTATGAGCTGATTATCCTTGGAGAGGAGTAGATCCCCAACAACCTGTAGTTCTGAAATGTAGGTTTCATTGCCAATAGGCTGAGGAGACTTGCTCTCCAAAGCTAAACTCAGTGTCTATGGTGTTCCAAGTGTGGCCTCCCAGTTGTGGCCAGTACTACTCCTTTCCCCTCCTTTACTGAACTCTCTTATAGACATGTATACTAACAGTATACTGTGAGTCACCTACAGGCCACAAATAAAGTGCCTTTTAAGGCAGAAGAGGCCTTATGATGCACTGTCTAATCTCCATGTCTTTTACGCATCCTTAGCCATTTCTGCAAAACAGAGTAAGAGAGGAGCATCTCCCCACCTCCCTTTACATTTGGAACAACTTCTTTAGTCTTTGTTTTGTGGTTAAAGGGCATGATTGAGCAGTTTTGCTGTTGACTTTAGTGAAACCTGGATTTCACCCCAGGCTCTATTCCCAGTCATCCTGTTTGACCTGGGGCAAGTCATTTAGGATTTGATCCTGCAGGGTGCTGAGCATGAGTGTAACTCCCACGGAAGGCAGGAGCTACTTGGTACCTCCATGAGTATTTTCCTCTCTCTGTGTTAGTTTCCTCATCAGGAATAATGTAGGATAATGTAGTACTTCCCTCACAGAGCTGTGGTGAAGCTAAATGCATTTCTGTTGGTAAACTGTTGGGAGACTTTAACATAGCAGGCTTTACAGGAGGGTAAAGTATTAATTATTCATTATTATTGCATTAATATTTTACTAGGAGAGGAGTGATATTTCAGTCACATTTGGTTGAATTGCCCCCAGCCAAAGTCACTTTTGCCAATGTATATCTTGTGGATCAAACACCATGATTTCTAGCTTCGACATTATTCTGCAAGAATTTGCTATCCAAAGCTATTGGCTGGGGTAACTTGGCAATATGAAGTGTGAAAATCTCTGCCTGCATATAGAGAGGACTCTGTTAAAAAAAAAACTGAAATGTATCATAGTTACCTATTCTACTATGCAAAACTGAATTTAAAAAAACCCTATGTTTATCATTCATCCATTATAAACGAAATAGACAATTATCCGAGGTCTTACTCTCAAGCACAATAGTAACCTTTCTGTTGAATCTGATGGGTTTTGGATTAAGCATCAAAAGAGGGAAAGAAAATCAAATATACTTTTCACACATCATCATAATGTCATGAATTTGATTTAGTAAAAATGCATGATTTCTGCTTTTTCTTCTCTTTTTTATTCATGATAAATCAAGACTCTGTTACATCTTCAGAATCAACGCAGGAATATCACGCATCAGGTAAGAGCCTAATTTCGTACAGTGCTACACGTGGAGTGTTAGCAGTGAATAGATAAAATTAGGAATGAGGAGTTTTATTCCCAGCTCTATCTCTGAACTGTGGTGTTACCTTGGGAGAGTCATTTAAATAATCTCACAATAGGATGTTTCCATCTCTGTGTTTCAGTTTCTTCAGCTATAAAATGGGGATAATACTTAGATGCTATGTGTTTGAAGGCTTATTTCACATTTGATTGAACCTCAGATGGGAAGAACAATATGTGTAAATCATCATTCATTTATAAATTATACAAACTTGCATGATCTTAAGAAATATTTGTTATTGATGTTTGTTAATTTGTTCTAAAACTCACACATAAGCTAAACTGGATTTGGCCTTCTATCAAATCCTATATATGCCAGGTGTGTGGTTAGATGGGTCACTCCAATGTGAAACAATTTAATAAGCCTGCCTGGAGAATTTTTGTCAGAATCTTTATTTCTGGAATGTATGTTAACATATTTCATTTAAAAATAAAATGAGACCCTTGTCTGTTCTGATCCAGATATTCCAGAATACACCCTGACCAATGAATTTTGCCATAAACATTTCTTAATTGGGTTGCTGCTTCGGGAGGTTGGTTATGCACTGCAAGAGGACCAGGATATTAGGCACTTAGCCTTGGCTGTGCTTAAAAACCTAATGGCAAAACATTCATTTGATGATCGATATGCGGATCAGGTAAGTGTGTTATTTATTCTTTCCACTTATATTTTCATGCAGTGAAATACATTTGAAGACTACTCACTCCCCCGTATACAATGATTTGTTGCTTTGAATTTTTTTCTCTTTCTTAGGATAAACAGGCACAAATAGCAAATCTGTACATGCCTCTCTATGGCATGCTTTTGGACAATCTCCCAAGGATTTACATGAAGGATATTTTTCTTTTCAATATAAATACATCCGATCAGGTAACTTAATGCAATTTTTCAGAACTTTAATATGAATCATTGTAGTTGTTGATATCCCTTACTTCCTCTAGCATTAACAAAAGGAGAGGCCACCTACAGTTATAAAGGGGACTGAAGATTTTCAGACTAGAGTTCCAGAAACACAATCAAGAAGGGAGCGGACACTTCTTGAGAACTATGGGAATGAAGAGTGAGATGAGGGGAAGGGAGAGAGATTTGCAGGGTGTTTCATGTTGAGTTGGCCTTAGTGGCAGCTTTCCAAACAACACCCATGAGTTCAGGTTCATAAAAAGCAGTGTTGGTTTTGCATGGCTCTAATGGTGATGCTGCTCTGGCTCCTGAGAAGCAGAAGACCTGGCAGGAAGTCTGTACCACTTCAGTACCGCCATGAGTCCTGAGCCTACAAACACTTGTGCATATGCTTAACACTGTGCACAGGAGTATTCTTTTGATGCCACTGGGAACACTGACATGCATAAGTTTAAACACATGCATAAACGTGAGCAGGATCAGGGTCTTGGCTGTCCATTGGCAGTTCAAGATCTGTTCTGTGGGAAAAAATATACTACTAAATATACATATTAAAAAGATGTGATATGAAGCACTGAGAGAGAAGTCTGAGAGCCCCTTTTTTTAATCTTGGTTGATCTCTACTCAGCATTCACTGACCAAATATCAGTAGCTGAGAAATGGGGTTGCCTCATCTCAGGTTAATCACAATGGACCAGATACTGATCTTAGTTGCTCTGGTAAAAATCTGGAGTTACTTTCTTGGAATTTACACTGATCTGTAGCACAGATCAGAATCCAGCTCAGCACTACTCTATAAATCACCTGGTAGGAGTATTGTTTAGAAGAATGCACTTATGGTCTGCCTCTGCCCATAAGCAGATTAGATGTGTTATTTATTTGACCATATTCAGTCTCCAAAAAATAGAAGCAAGTGTCTGCAGAAGCTATGGCCCTCCTCAGCTTCCAGCAAACGAACCTGTTTCACTTGATAATTGCTAGCAGTATTAAAATTCCCCTTTTTCTGACATTTATGCAAGAGGTTTAAGAAGCAAACACATTCTTAGACTAGATCTTTCATATGCAACTCTGCTTATGAGCAGGTTTCATATTGCACATCGTTACTCAATGTATTATGGCAAGCCTTGGTCTCTTCTGGCTGCCTTGTCTAATCAGCTGAAAGTAAGTTTTTAAGCTCAGTGTCTAAGCGATCTGATCAGATGTACTATAATTATAAAATTAATGAACAGTCTGAGTTTGAGTTTGTAAAAAGTGATATTATATAGCTGAGTTCTTGTTTCTGCCCACTTTTGAAATGCAGGGATCTAGGGATGACTTGAGCACTGCGGGAGGATTTCAGAGTCAAACAGCAATGAAACATGCAAACTCTGTGGATACATCTTTTTCCAAAGATGTCCTGAACTCTATAGCAGGTACTAAAGAAGTACTGATAACACACACAGAGATTTTTGTGTATTTCGCCCCATTGTGCTTTCTGCTGAAAAGTATCTTGCATCGAGAATATCATCATTAGCCTATTTATGTGATATACAGTGAAACAAGTGATCCTGTGTTTCTCCTCCTTTCCCATATTTTTGGATCCATTTCATTTTTCTTCTGAAGCTACCCTACTTTTCTTGGCTTCCTTATTGTACTGCCTCTCATGATGATGCCAACCTTGCCTTTAGTGTTTTATTAATCCCTAATGTATTCTTGCAATTGCCTCATGCTTTAAAAATATTTACGGAAATTCTCCTGTAATTCTAAAACCTCATGGAATGGGGAGTTCCACTTTCTTCACAATGTATGCTAGGTACATCAAAAAGTCATGCTCTGAAGAAGTCATTACATGCTGTACTGCAGGTGTGAATTTTTAATAAGGCAAGCATTTTTCTATTTTCAAAATATAATGGAGGGGAAGAAACACAACTTACTTTGTTTACTTCATCTAAGGCCCATTTCTAAGCCCACTGAAGTCAGTGAGAGTCTTTCTACTGACTTCAGTGAGCTTTGGATCAGGCCTTTATAAAAAGTAATGATTTTTTTTTAATGCCATGAATAACAGCAAAAGTGTATCATTTTATTTCAACTTGTTGCATGTTTTCAGTACCAAATGTAGTCACCAATAGCTTCATGACAGGGGTTGACAGTTCAAAGCTGTCCATCCTACATATTTTTGGTTTTCCATTATTACTGTTAGTTTTTGTACCCATACGCATTATTTTAGCATGTTTGCCGTGACTTTTGTTTACAGCCTTTTCATCAGTAGCTATCTCCGCAGCAAACCATGCTGAGTCCAGAGCTTCCTTAGCAAGTCTTGAGTCTAACCCAAGTTCCAGTGAAAAAAACAGTGAGAGAACTGACACCTGTGAAAAGGTACATGCATAAACACTTGAAAACAATTCTTAGAGTTAAAAAGTCTGTCTTGATACTCAGTAAGCCAGTGTGTTTCCAATTCTGCAGATTGTGAGACCTTTGTCTTTGATTGGATCAACTCTTCGCTTCGACAAGTTAGATCAGGCTGAAACTAGAAGCCTTCTTATGTGTTTCCTTCACATTATGAAAACAATTTCAGAAGGTAAAAAATAAATCCCCAAAAAGCACTTTTTTACTTGTAATATTATAAAATCCTTAGGGCCTCACTAATGTTATGTGTATGCTACACACTGCTTTCAGCGGTATGTGGGATACGCTGCAGTGACAAGCAGGCTGTGTCTACACTGTGGTGCACAGCTATGTGTATCAGTGAAAGGCTCTGGCAGGAGGGAGTCAACAGAGAAGGGCTCACACCCTGCTACCTCCCTGCTGCCAGAGCCTTTTGCCACTGCTGGAGTCTTTCCCTGCAGCGGGGAAAGGCTTCAGCAGCAGGGAGCTGCTGTAGTTCTTCCCTGTGGCAGGAGCCTTTCCCCGCTTCCTCACCTCTGTCAGAGCCTTTCTTTGCTGCTGAAGTCTTTTCCTGCATTGTGGGACACTACAAGATTAAAAATTGCAGCGTAGAGGGAAGGAACAATTTGGATGAGTAGAGAGCCATGTAGGGTATGTACTCGGGTACAGATCCACACCTGCAGGTGTATTCTACTTGCCTAAACTGTGCCTCACTGTCTTCATTGCTATTAAACCTGTGCTGGGGGGCTTCTCGAGCACATGCTCTATATGCAGCTAAAAGAAGCATGCAGTGTTAACTTAGTGTAAAGTCAAGGGAAAACTTCTTATGGTCTTCAGTGGGCTATGGATCTGGCCCTCAATTTCCACTAATTGCTAAATTCCTACATTTTGATGTCTGGTTCCAGATACATTGATTTCCTATTGGCAGAGAGCTCCATTCACGGAGATAGCAGACTTTTTCAGCATTTTAGAGTAAGTTCACTCTCTGGTTTATTTGCTGGTTTGTTAAATAATAATGTTCTCTAGCAGTTGCTGTAGTAATAGTATGTTTTACTCTCTGGGGTAAAATTCAGGCATGCTAATGATTAAAGACCATATCCTTATGTTGGCTATTTCCAGGGAAAGGATAGGAAACTCTTTGGGGTTTTCCTCAAAGAATTTTGTATGAATTCTTCTGTTTGGGGTTGAGATTCGCTGCCCCTTCTCTTCCTCGTGGGAAAAGGAAGGCCTTTGCCTCCCCAAACCAGTGAATCTTGTGAAAAATCTATGGATTCCAGAGCTATTCACATTCCATGGGCTCCTAGTCCTGACCCAATTTCCTCTGGCTCCTTCTGAGCACAACTCCTGTAGGCTCCCTGCTTAGAACAGAACTCCCTAACCAGCTCAGCTGTGAAAGATGAGTAAGAGGGAACTGACTGGGTCATCATTTACTTAGCCACAAAAGTTCCATAAGGTTGGTGGAGAAACTGTCCTCCTGTAGACATCCCCACAGGGTTTTTCCCCCTGACCACGCAGGAATCCCAAACCCAGGGAGAAGAGATGGGCAATAATAGAGTGGAAGTGATAGTCTCTCCTTCTGTTTCCTGAATTCCGGGAGTTCTTGGATCTTTTGCAAACAAAGTGGTACATTTATCAGGGGGGTTCTTAAAAAGATCGAGACTCAGAATTTTTGAAAAATAGTATGGTGTCACTAAACAGAATCATTACAAAATGTACTTCATGCTTTTCAGGGTTTGCCTGCAAAATTTCAGATATCTAGGAAAACGAAATATAATAAGGTAATTTATTTTTTACTTATACGATTTAGTTATTTTAAGTACTACAGTGGGGATTAATTCGTAGATAAAAGTCATCAATGTATATCAATTTCATTCTGAAGGCATCGTTCTTAAATATGGTAGCTGACGTACACTTTTCTTTTAATCCTATGAATGTTTGAAGCTCAACTAATATAGCCATTTTCCTAGGCAACCAGGTGGATTACTTGTGATAGTTTATTAAGCTGTAGTAAAAAGAAAAGGAGTACTTGTGGCACCTTAGAGACTAACATCCGAAGAAGTGAACTGTAGCTCACGAAAACTTATGCTTAAATAAATTTTAGTCTCTAAGGTGTCACAAGTACTCCTTTTCTTTTTGCGAATACAGACTAACACGGCTGCTACTCTGTAAGCTGTAGTAGTTACACTACTTGTACCAATCTTGTTTTTGAGTGCAAATGCTGGAGAAGGACAAACAGATCCTTCTGTTTGTCGCTATAGAACTGTGAGGGAATGGCGCTATTGTGAATCGCTGAATGCTTCGAAAGCATTAGAAACTGAGATTCCCCTGCCCCTAGTATTTTTCTCTGCCCATTATACTGAAGAATGTGAGATCATTTTTCCAGCTGTCAAGCATGAAACGTGCACTTCTGTTTCACCATGTTACGATGCTTCATTTTTCATTTCATGCTACAACAATGAACTTTGCTGTCTGTCATAAGTTCAGTAGCAAAATGAAGAGTTGCTGTATTAACCAATTCATGCTTTGTATTATGTTTTGACAAGCACATTTATGTTTTTCACTGACGTGACCTGATCAGGTGCACGTACCATAACAGAGTTAACGTTTATTTTCTCTTAACAGGAAAATAGCTGCTGCCTTTAAGTTTGCTCAGGCCACCCAGAATAATGGAACACTTAAAGGATCTAACTCATCTTGTCAGACATCTGGTATACTGTCGCAATGGTAATTATTAAGCTTTTAACATCTTAAACCAAATCCAGATCAAAATAGGTCTAAACACATGGTCTAAATCTCATTTACATCCACCTAAAGACCCCTTTCCAATGCCACTTATTGGGTGGGTATGTTTGACCCCCATCTGGTTATTTCCACATTTACATGTAGTATAGTCATGTATTATGGTGCCATTTTGTAAACTAGGTGTATGTTTCTTTTTCCTGGTCTTTTTTTCTCCAAATAATCAATAAATTGTACATTTTAAGCAGAATTTAATTGTTCTATCCTATGTCATCTGAATAAACTGAAGAAGTAAAATGAAGTAAAATGTGCATTGTAGTAATAGCCTTAATGCCCTCTTGAGGGGAAAATCAGTGTGTGTGTTTATAATGCATATTCCCATAAAGAAAAGGAGTACTTGTGGCACCTTAGAAACTAACAAATTTATTTGAGCACAAGCTTTCGTGAGCTACAGCTCACTTCATCGGATGCATTCAGTGGAAGTATGTCACTGAAACCTGACATACTCCTGTGTTACCAGGTGTTGATCCTGCTGGGGAAAGGTTTTGTTGACTCTTCAAGACAGGTGACTTATTGCCTCATCTGAACATCAAGGAAGTGGGAGTGGCTTTCTAGATAAAGAAGATCAAGGGTATGGGCTGAATAGCCTGAGGTAGCAACCCTAAGAGCAGCCAAGCCAGGAGAGAAGGACTGAAGGCAGTGAATTTCTGACTCTATGTGGTTTGTAGGCTTTGTCTAAGAGCAGGCTGAGAAAGGCTCTATTCACACCGCCCTGTGCTTTTCAGATAAAATTGTGTATCTGTGTGCATCTGATTCAAACCCAATAATGCCCAACATCATAAGCCTGTATCGTGGCATAATGCTGGAACAAATGAAACATGAGGAAAAGGAAACATTTCTTTTTCCCTCCTCCAGAATAAGCACTGATCTCATTTCACAGCTGGAACTGGCAAGGTGCCTTTGAATTAAAACATTGTTTAGAGGCCATTGTTTTGCTGCACGTTTACAGGAGAACCAACGTGGTGGAACAAAATTTTAAAACTACCACAAATGAGGCATGCTACAGCTGTATCAAGCGACTGCTACAGTTTGCATCCTCCCAAAGCAGCATTTAGCCCTTTGGGCTATAAAAATATTTGTAAGGAATGGCAAAGACATATGTTAAGAGATAAATAAAATATTGTTACTTTTCAATGGCCCTTCTAACTTGCACTCTGCTTTTGAAGGTGTATGTTTATTTATTTACATTTGCTGACCAACAATATATTTTCATGTGCATGTGGAGCCAGATTTTCAAAGTAACCCACGGTAAGATTTTCAAGTGCTTAACAGTTGGGGTCAGATTTTCACCCAGCAGGTCCCATTGCAGCAATTATAACCAGTTTTGCAGTATGTTGGGTAGCAAAAATTTGGCCACTGAAAGGGAGCTGAGCTCTTTTAATATAAAATATTAAAATCTAAAAATATTTGTAATATAATCAAATAATTACCAACAGATCAGAGACATTTTTAGTTGAGTGGAAAGTACACATAAATGCTCAATTTATTGCTGAAACTGTTAGTGCCTTGGATCCTGATTTTCTACCTTACATGTCCACGAGTAGAAGGGCCTCTTCTTGGGCAGGTTACTCTTGGTGGGAAAAGGAAAGGGTAAAGCCCACCCTTTGCCTGTGTGTATTTGAAGGAGATGGGACTCCACTCTTTGGGAGAGCAGGACAGAAGGTGATGGAGTGGAGTGGAGCAACCATCTGTGGCATCCTGCTCCCTTGCCCACAATTCTGATGACCCCATCATACACCGTGCAGCCAACCCTCCCCTCCCCTGCGAAAAGAGGGTTAGGGTATCAGAGAGGCCTGGGTAGCACAGCTAAAAGGCCCATATTTTTCACAATCAGGGTAATTTACCATTGGAACAACTTGGATGTGGTAGATTCTCAGTCAGTTGAAGTCCTTAAAGATTGCACAAGACAAGATTGGTTGTCTTTCTAAACGACACACTCTAGCTCAGCCAGTAGTTATGGGGCTGATGCAGGTAAATCATGGCCTGTGGTATGTAGGAAACTAGATTGTCATACTGGTACCTTCTGGCCTTAAAGTCTACTAAAGAAAGATCTCCTTCAGGGTCATGTTGAAATGGAAGCTGCGGAGAATCAGGGTAGGAGTGCTGAGGCAAAAGCTCTCCACTTGGATGGCTTTTGGCAGCCCTGAGTGTTGAGGCTCTCAGGATACTTGTGATTTTCAGGAAACAAACCTCCTTCCCATTCTGTGGTAGGGCATGGGGTTGGAAACCATGGAGGAAGGTTGGGGTAACCTTCCCTCCTCTCCTGAAGGATTGATCATGCACTAACTGTGCAAGTCAAAACTCATAAGATTGTAGGCCTGTATGCAGAAAATAAATTGTGAGAGGACAAAATTTTCAAAACTGTGTACTTAAAGTTAGGCATCCATATTTAGGCACCTAAATAGAAGGGACCTGATTTTCAGACATGCTGTCAGTTCTCACTGAATTCACCAGTGGATGCAGGTTCCCCAAACTTTTGAAAATAAGGCCATTTTTATTTTGTAACCTATGTATGAGTGGATGTGCCTGTATTTGGTGCCCTTAGTTTTAAATGTCTTCTATTTAGAAAAATAGTCTATTGTATTCATTAGCAGAATACAAAAAGAATTTATCTTTTTTATGATCACTGTCCATTCTAAAATCATCAGTCCCGCATTATTTATTAATTGTGTTTAATACTTTGTGGTGTAAATAGTTTTTTCTGTATTCTAAACCAACAGAACTCAGCTCAGTTCCTCTTCCCCTAAGAGCTGTTGTGTAAACATTGGTCAGCTGTTTAAACCAATGCTTCTCCTAGTAATAAGCTAATGTTATTATGTCTCCTGTGATCTCAAGAAATCACAGAATATCAACTTGTGTTATATATGCCTTGCTGACTTTGTTCTTCAGCTATATTAACCTGAAATATTTTGCATCAGTTGGTCTCCATTTGGGTCATTGAGAAATACTGCAGATAATTCTGAGAGACATGGAAAAACTATAGGGATATGATAACATTTAAACAAAAAACGGTGCTCTCTCAATTTCAGGATGCATTCTACTTCCAGTCATGATGGCCACAAACATCACAGATCTCAAACGTTACCAATAATCCGTGGCAAAAATGCATTTTCCAACCCCAAGCTCTTGCAAATGATAGACAGCAGCATGGCAAGTAAGTATGAAAGAAATTAATCTACTTATCTGTCTGTCTCTCTATCTTAGCTTTCTCTATAGAGCCCAGCACCATAAGGTATAAGAGACTGATTCAAAGCCCACTGAAGTCAATGAGAGTCTTTACAATGATTTCAATGGGCTTTGTTGGCTGAAATGGAACTTATATGAATATTAATAGTTGGACCATAGACCTGTAAAGAAAAAAAAAAGCCAACACTTGCAAACATCAGAACCTGAAAATAGGTACTTAAACACATATTTAGAAAATGAAATTAGTAGCTTGCTTTTCAGAGAATCTGACTTCCTGCAGACTTCAGTGGATTCATACCACCCACTTTTTTGCCTAGCTCATTAAGTTCCATGGTAATTTGCACCATCTGAGAACCTATCCCTGGGAGTGTTGTACAATCAGGTGTGCAACAGCTGAAATAGGATAAGTGCTAGAGCTGATAAAAAATGGGGACTCTGTTTGCAAATATTTTCAGGAAAAAATTGTCCTGTTTTCCATCGAAAAATTTCAAAATTCTGAATGTTTCAACCATCCTTAATCATGACAAATAAAGCTCTAAAATAGAGTGTGGCTGTAACTGTTGCAAATTGTCATCTCCTTGTCATTTTCATATCCCGGTGCTTTAATCTGTAGGAAGCAAATTTTATGAAAATGGATTCCTCAGTATTTTACACAGCAATTTTCCTTTTAATCCCACAATCAAGAGGTAATATTTTATGTGCTCAATAAGATGTAGTGTATATTGGACATTTAAAAAATAACAGATATCCTTAAAGCATACCTACACATGTCTCTATTTAACAATAAGAATGGCATTCTGTGTCAGTGAGCAAATACAGTAATGTGACCTCTGAGAGTAGATGCTTTAAAATGCTTTAAAAAATAAATATCCATTTTTCCCCATCAGCATTGTAACTCACTGGAGTGAATTGTAGCATTAGAATATCATTCTAGAATTATAGCATTTACAGACAAGTCAAGCATTTGCTAATTCACGTATGGAACAAACATTGCCAGATTTTAGCAGTCATTGTATGTCTGTGTGAGGGGAGAAGGCTTAGGGATTCTTTCTTCTCCAATTGCCACTCCCACTGTGTTTTTGTGCAGTGGACAGCCAGAATTCTAGTGCTTGTACTCCCTGACTGCAAGGTGAGGCGGAGTTTTGGTTCCAGCAGTGTTAAGATACCCTAAACAGGTGAGGACAGTGTACCATTCCCTTTTTGCACAACCAGCATCTAAAGGGGATGCTAAAATGAATGCACACTGCTCACTTATATGTACTAATTATTATGTAAGAGTTCACTTTTCCCATGCCTCTGAAGGCAACCTGCATGCCCTTGTCCTTTACAGATAGAGTACATCCATCAGCTGCTAGTGATTTCATGCCCGCTGCACACACAGCCTGATGTACCCTACAGTTAGCCCTTAACAGACCTAAAGGTTAAGATAGGTGGACCTGAAAAAGATATGTAACTAGTGGCAGATGGTGTGACAGGAAATATCAAGTATACATTTGTTTATTGCACATAAATTTTTTCTGAGGGAGATGTGATGACAGGATATAATTCATGGTTCAAATCTCTTGTCAGGCTGAATGTAATCTGTGATGAAAAAAGCAAACAAAGAAACAATATTCTGCAAAGTTGAAAAGTTGTTACAAAATTAACAAAATTGAAGCAAAGAACCCCCTTCCCTCCTTTAGCTTACATGCACACTCAGGAATGAATGTTTGTGCTGACTTTGAAAGCAGTTCTTGATCTGATTGGAGGGTTATTTATCTTAATACTCACTTTGTTGTTCTCTTCCCACTTCTTTTGCTGCAGGCGGCTCCAATGAAACAGACATTGTACACTACGCAGACACAGAGGCAAATATTGCCACAGAAGTTTGCCTCACCATTCTTGACCTACTGTGTCTTTTCACTCAGAACCACCAGGTATGTTCTATTGTTGCAAATTCTGCTTGAAATGGTGTCATAGGTTTGAACAAAAAGAGAATTTTTAAAAAGTTTAAAAATGCCCAAGAGTACATTACAAAGAAACAAATATAATGCCAAATAATTCCATTATTGAGGGGTTTTGGTGGGGTGAAGGAAAGGGAGTAGTAAGCCCTCATGTAGGTACTGGCCTAAAGTTTCCTGGCTGAGCAGAAGAGCTAGGAAAAGGGATGACCCATGGAAACAGCATCACTTGCTACAGTGTGATGATAGTAATGCTTTGATCTCACATAAACCTGTCATTAAAAAATCTCAGTACCTTTACAAAGGTGGGTAAGTATTACCACATTTTAAAAATGGAGACACTGAGGCACAGAGAAGTTAAGGCCAAACTTTTTGAACTTGGGTGCCTAAAGCTTAGGCTGCTAACTTCTTACTGAGGACCTGAATAAAAGGGCTGGTCTACACTACTGCAGCAAGTTGACCCAAGTTACGCTGCTTCAGTTACGTGAATAATATAACTGAAGTCGATGTAGCTTAGGTCGATTTACTGCGGTGTCTACTCCATGCTGTCTCAATGGAAGACACTCTCCCACCAACTTCCCTTACTCTTCTCAGAGAGGTGGAGTACACAAATCGATGGGAGAGCACTCTGCCATTGATTTAGCGTATCTTCAGCAGACCTGCTAAATCAACACCTGTTGTATCGATTGCAGCAGTGCTAAGTGTAGCCATGGCCAAAGTCATCTGAATTTCAGAGATGCTGAAATAGCTTCTTCTGAAGTCAGCAGGAGTTGTGGATGCTCAGCACCTCTTAAAATCAGACCACTGATCAAGCCATTCATGCAATATGGATTTAGAAGTCTAACTGTAGGCATTTAAGTTAGAAAATGTTGACCTAAGTGACTTGCTCTAGGTCACACAGATAGAAAATGGCAGACATCAACAGAACCTAGTTCTCATGAATCCCACTTCCCTGTCCTAAGTGCTATCTGTAGTAGTTTGTGGGAATGAGAAGGGAGAACAAATAGTGGAAAACAATGGTCCCATATTACTGTAGGTCTGAAGAGCCCACAGCCCATGGGGAATGCCTCATGTTGCTGGTAACCTCTAAGCACTTGTAGGGCTGACATTAAAGATACCACCACATTTGGACACATTAGGACTTGGTGCAAAAAAAAAAACCAAAGGAGCCGTTTTCTGTTCCATTATTTTAAAAATATTACAATCCTGTTTGTGTGCTAACTTTTCAGAGACAACTCCAGCAATCTGATTGCCAGAATGCACTGATGAAAAAGGTCTTTGATACCTACCTGCTCTTTTTGCAAGTCAACCAGTCAGCAGTAGCCCTCAAGCATGTCTTTGCTGCCTTGCGGTTGTTTGTGAGTAAGGTAACTATACTTTTATTCCATTTGAAAGCTGTTACATAAGGTTGGCAGGGTGGTGCAACAAATCCAACCTCGTGGAGGATTTCACACTTTAAGGTGCTTTCTGTCTCTTTGTTTCATTGGTATTTAGGGATCGGAGTTGAAAAACATCCTCTGATTTACTATCTGCCGTTTCGTAGGTACAAATGATTATGGGAGCATTTTCTAACCTTTAGACACTGAACTACCTCATTGTGCCTGGAAACCAGACCTAAAAGCTACAAAATCAGAGCTGGAGTTGAGGACCTTTCAAAGAAATAATCAGGATTTGGCAGATGGATTATAGTGATGGTTGAGGAGAAATGCTACTTTAATTTTGTAACATTAAACAAAATAGATCTGATTGTCCAGTCCCTTGCATGTAACACAGTAGTTGAGAAAAGTTTAAGCTACATGCCATTCTTCCAGAATGGTTGTAAATTAAAAAAAAAGAAAGAAAGAAAGAAAGAAAGAAAGAAATATGGTCATGCCTCTCCCAGCCACATAGCTCAAAGGCCAAAGGAATATAAGATAAACCAGCCACAGCCTGCTTTAAATTATACACCAGACTGCCGGGAGCCAGAGGAACATGTTCAGTGGCAGGAGAGTAAATATCTAACATCATCTGATCCATCCATCCCATTGCCTGCGGGGTTTGTGTTCTTTCTCCAAATGGCTGTAGGCATATTGATCTCAGTAGTGGCTCCTTTGGGGATAATAATCTCTATAGCAATCTAGATCTGCGCCAAACGTGCTTATCTTCTCCCTCCTCTCATTCCTTCTGTTTTCTACTGTCTCCATCCTGTGATTAATAGCTCTCAGCAAACAGAGTTACTTGGACCTTTACATCCTGTACTCTCTGCCTTCTAATGCTGTTCAGACTTGGCCACAAGAGGAACACTGGCTTAATGTGGCATAAAGGCATGGTAATCAATAGAGAGGAACGAAATTTTTCAGCAAAATGTTTTCTGGCAAAGATATCAGATTTGGCAACACTGAGATGTTTTATGAATTTATGTCAATTTCACCAATTGTTTTGAAAATAACCTAGCCCTCTCTCCTTACCTCCTCCTTTCCTCCTTCCCCTCCCCCCCCGGAATGTTTCCAATTTTTGGTTTGAAATAACTTTTTGTTTTGAAATTTATTTTAAATGTCTATATAAATTCAAAAACGTTTTAAAAATGCTCAAATTGAAATGTTATATTTCAGGTCAACTGAAACATTTAATTCAATCCAAAATGTTTTTTTTTTTAACTTTTGGATTCACCAAATATTTTGGAATTTTTGTTTTCAGTCCAATTGAAATGAATTTTTTCAACCTTTCCATACTTCCACAAAACACCCATTATTTCCTCAGCTGTAGTGCTATTCTAACCTTTTTTCTCCTCACTGGTCAGCTTTTATAATGGTGTCTGAACTCTCCCCACTTCCCTTGACTATGCTATTTTCATTGCCACCGTTGCACCTCACTATGCTTTCAGTGCACATGATGTTATTTGTGCATCAAATACAAATTTGGAAGGTCATTTTGACTGATGCTTTGTACGCAACAGGTTTTGGTTAATGCTTTGTACACAACTTGCACACACCATTTTCACTTACTTTCATTTTTACACAGAAGAGAATGCTTAGCTAGTGGCAGATGTTTTTGCTTGTTTTGTGTGTCTGAGAGAGACAGTGTTCATTGTTTTTAATGAAAGTTTGAAACAAAATATGTTGATTCAAAATGAATGTAGCAAGGAGTGGGAGAAGTGCTAAACATTTTGACATTTTTTTCCCTGTAGTTTCCTTCAGCATTTTTTCAAGGGCAAGCAGACATGTGTGGATCATTCTGCTATGAAGTCCTGAAATGTTGTAACCATAGGTCACGGTCAACTCAAACAGAGGCATCTGCTCTTCTTTATTTTTTCATGAGAAAGAACTTTGAATTTAACAAGCAGAAGTCAATGGTCAGGTCCCATCTACAGGTGAGTGAAGTGTAAGATGCACTTTAAACAATATATACGGGCTATATAAAATATTCCACTGAAATGACTCTTCGAATTCTGCAAATCACAGTTTCTCTGTGTCATTCTAATTGTTCTGGCATGTCTGAAAACATTGGGCCATATTCATCAGTTCGTTCCAGCTGTTTTGCTTTGTGCTGGTGATGCAAAACAGCTGCAAACTTTGCTAACTGGCCAGTTAAATCAGGCTTTGTTGCGTCACAGGCACATAGGTACATAGCTGATGGAGCAAATCTGACCCAGTGTGTCAACAGTGTGGGCTTAATTTACCTCTCCAATTTTACAGCAGTGTGATTCAATCAGTACAGATACATGAACATAAAACTGGGGTAATACAGCGATGAGACGGTATCTCACATTTTAAAATGTAAACAATTATAAACACATAGACGATTTGTTATTTATATTTATATATTTGCTTATATTTTGTCTTGTTAAAATATTTGTGGAAAGCCCTTTTCTCTCACCCTATCAGTACCACCTCTTGCTGACTTTTTAAAGCAGAGAATTAAAACTATGTCCAAACTTTGCTTTGTGTTAATAACATACGTTGTTCTTTGTTCCTCTTCACCTATAGCTCATCAAAGCTGTAAGCCAATTGATCGCAGATGCAGGGATTGGTGGATCTCGGTTTCAGCATTCACTTGCAATTATAAATAATTTTGCTAATGGAGACAAGCAGATGAAAGTAAGAAAGGTTTTGTGTCTATCACTACCTGTTATAGATGACTGAATGATAGGAAGAACTGATTCACAAATACCTTCATGAATAAAAGGACTGACTTAGTTTTTCATGGTTCGTGTTATTATTTTCTCAAGTAGTCAGGCAACTGCCAGGAACTTAGGTAAATGTTTGTGAATGCCAAAATCTTAATAAGTATAGCATGAAAGTTTATACATCTGAACTTATTATTTGTTATTCACTATTTGTTATTCTCCTTTTGAAAATGTTTCACTCATCCAATCATGGAACAGCAGTTATGCCGTATGACCAGTGAAACACCAGGAATGGCATGTAGTTGAAGTTAACAGTTCCCAAATGATATTTAGGCTAGAAATTATTCTTCCAACTATTTAGCAAATACTTATGAATAATAAATATGTTAATAGAAAATCCAGATTGGTTTGTGAACAATTTGCTAACCCAAAATAAGGGGTTTAACTCCTAATAAGTATTATTTTAAAAACTGTTTAGACCCCACTCTGCTAAATATATTAGAATACAGTTTTAAATCACAACTTGGATATTTTTATAAGCTCTTGTCAAATGCTTTTCAAGAAACATTTTCAACTGTATATTTATGGGGCTTACTCTTCTTTCACTAACAGTGGTGCAAATCATGAGTAAGTCCATTGAAGTCAATAGTTACACTGATGTAAAATTAATGTAAGTAACATGAGAGTCTTGCCTGTATTTGATTTTGTTAAAGGGCAGCTTTGATCTTCTTAGATCTGCTAATCTTGTATCTGTGTGTTCTGCTTTTGTAGCATTCTCAGCCCTGCCAATCAAAAGAAAGGCACAATTTTATTTTTCTCCATTGTTATGCTCTCTACACTTATGGAAAAAAACAAACACAAACAAAACCCTGAATATCAGAATTTAGAAGAAAAACAGCAGAACTGACATAAATATTTTTTGAGGAATAATCTATGATCTGGCTGATAGGAAGACCAAATTTTAATCTTGTGTGGTTTGAAATGGGTGACATATCATTTTTCACACTGAATACTACCTTCTGCCATTGACGTTAGTGAGGCTACCTGTGGAGTTAAGGTATTACTTGCATCAGTAAGTGTATCCAAATCTGGCAATAAATTTAGCAGCCCTTTACAAACATATTATCGTATTTTCGCTTGTTACCACAGCCTCAGTCCATTGACTTGAATGGAGTTACTCCATATAGACAGTGGTGTAACTGAAATCAGAATATAGACTAGGGTTTCTAATGGATGCTGTGACACATCAGTAAATAAATGGCAGAGAACTGTGTAAAATATATAAATATAATGGGACTATGAGCATGATCTAAATAGGAGTGTATCCATTGACTTCAGGCCCAGTCACCGGCGATACTATAGCTTAACATGATAAAACTATGACTTTGTAGGCCTTTTCAATGATTCATTGCTTATCTTTTCCAAAGAACAGTCACTTTCCAGCAGAGGTGAAAGACCTGACCAAACGCATCAGGACAGTTTTAATGGCCACAGCTCAGATGAAGGAACATGAGAAAGACCCAGAGATGCTTGTAGACCTGCAGTACAGCCTAGCAAACTCATATGCCAGTACACCTGAATTACGAAGGACTTGGCTTGAAAACATGGCCAAGATTCATGCTAGAAATGGAGATTTATCAGAGGTAATTTACAAAAGACAAAGAAATCAGTTTGTATTTAGATTGAGGTCTACAGATGAAAAGCACTGTATAAAAGCTCGGTATAATTAATTATGATTATTATCATCTAAGCTAAACGTGCAGTTTCCCTCAAGATGACTAAAATAAGATGTGGACTGGGTTGAAGAATGCCTGAATATGCTGTATATTAAAGGCTATATAACAGGAATTAACCATGAGTAGCTGACACATTGCTAAGCATGATTTGTCCTTGTCTACAGTGACCACAAGGTCATTGCCAGGATCATGTTAGCTAATTCAACTGTAAAAATTGTGTTTAAACCATGTAATTTCCTAATGAAGACAAAACTATGTAGTTTCCATTCCCTTCTGGGTTGTTTGTTTTTCAGCACAGGAGATGATCTGGGCCAAAGCAAAAGAAATTTTTTTTTGGCAAAAATGTTATTTGTATTAAATTGATTAATTGAACCCCAAGATCTTAGCCCAATAATATCTTGTTTCCAAAGTAACCATATATTTTCTATGGGTCAGATCCTGACACTCTTGTTTAAATCTTGCTCTATACGTACATAGGCAAAACTCCTATTAAAATCAATGATAGTTTTGCCTGAGTAAGGACTTCGATATTTGACCTGTGATTTCTTCAAATTGTCAAACTAAGTTTGTTTCCCCTTTTCCAAAACATATTCCAAAAATGAAGAGGGTTTCTGACCCTCAGCAAACTAATAATGTAAAATCTGGGGTGTACTTTAATATATTTATATGGTCTCTGGTTTCAGGCTGCTATGTGCTATATCCATATAGCTGCCCTCATTGCAGAATACCTGAAAAGAAAGGGTAAGTTCAATGTATTCCAATGCAATAATTAATGTAGAGAATTATACATCTGTTATACATTATACAACTGTTATACATTTTGCAACTGTTTTACTTCATTCAGATCACATTTGTGTTCTTTTCAAGATATCCTGCTGCTTGTACCCTCCACACATGTTTAAGATATGAGACTAGTAAATTCTTATTATAACAGCATAATAAAATACGTATTTTATACGTAAGAGGTTAATTGAATGTTTAGCTTTTTAGTGCTAAAGAGAATGCTTAATTTGTTAGTGTGTCATTATTAAATATGCATGTTATTAACACATACCAGTAGCACTATACTAATAACATCTTACACTACCATAGGTTACTGGAAAATGGAAAAGATTTGTACCTCACGTATGCTCCTGGAAGATGTTCAAGTCTCTGATAGTAATCTGTTACTAACTACTCACAATGGAGGAAGTGAGTGTTCTAACCATGCCTGTTTATGGGTCAAATAACATCATTTAGGAAATGGAATTACTGCTCTTTAACTGACCTAGTGAAAGAAGATGTTCTCAAAAGAGAAAAGAATTATGTTGCATGATTATGTTTTTAATAGAAAGCAATTAATACTAGGAAATATGTGTGATACTTTTCTGATGCTCATTTTGGTTGGACTATTAAATTTTCTTGATGAATTTTACGGTATATCACTAGTTACAGTATTTACCAACAATAAACCATTCTCCTACTGATCGATGCAGGGAACTCCTACTTTAGTCAGTGGGAGTTTTGCACAAAAATACATCATAAAACGATCATGTAATTTTCATTTCAAAATGAGTTAAACTGCTTAAAAAGGACAATTATACATCATCAATATCCAATAACAGAAGTAGAAATAAGACCTTGATTGTACAGTCAGAAAAAATGAACATCCAGATAATGATATTATACGTAGTACATAATGGACAGCTTTTTTTGGAGTTCATTTTCTTCCTTATAATATGATAAAACATTAAAGGCCCAATTCTACAAGATACAGGAGTATCTCTTGCAAGATGGTACATGCCTGTATCTACCACATCAAGTCAAATGGAGCCAAGTCTTGCAGGAGAGACACTACATTTTGTATGATTGGGTCTTAGTGTTCCCCCCCCCCTTTTTTTTTTTTTTTTTGCAGTTTATGATAAATCAAGTTTTATGGTTCAACCATTTATTTGGTGTAACAGTGAAATGCCTATGCAGAAAAAAATATGTGATTACATTTTGGATTAAATTCCCTGACTTTGTTAGGACTTTTGGACCCTCATCCCCAACTGGGTAACTTTTTCCGGCCACAAGATTTTTATGGTTACATAAAATCATCTGATTTCAGGGGAAAAATAAAGGGAAAAAAAGAAATGTTGTTGCGGTTACTGTAATGCTGCTCCTCTCAGAATTGATGTTCAAATTAATATATTTAACTTCCCAATCATTTGCAAAACCATTTTCAGAGTCAACAATAATATATTTCCTTTTCACATTAACAGAGAAAACCTGTTAAATGCATGATTAGGGCTAGAATCTATTAAAAGGAGGAAGCATTAAATTTTTTTTAATGTAAAGTCTTCATTTGTATCAAGTCTGAGACGAGTGGAGCCATGTAAAACTCCTACAGAATGTCATTTTTCTGAGGCTTATATAAACATCAATTGTGTGACTGGGGAGTCAACCTGGCAATGAGACTGATCCTGCTCTTACTGAGGTCTGTGACAAAACTTCCATTTGACTGCAGTGCAAGGAAGATCAGGCCCGATGTCTACATATAATTGCCAGTCTAGATTATTTTACTTAGAGCATAGCAGAGAAATAAAAAATAAGATTTTTTGTCTTTAATTATATTATTCGTCTGCCAATCTCTGCTAGTTTATTAAACTTACATTTCAGGGTTGTTCTGAGCATGAGCTAGCTCTATAGGCACAGCTTCCATAAAGAGTTGCTTCTGTGGAAAAGAGAATAAATATTTTGGGTGTGGGGGAGAATCAGATGTGTGTTTGGAAAGGAGAGAGTAGTCTGATAGCTCATAAATGATGAAGTCACATCATCTGCAGGAGTGAGACAAATGTATTAAGGGAAGTATGCTTTTCGTCAAGCAGGGGAGTATGATGGGAAGTCATGCGTGTAAAGAATGAACAGCTTAAGGGTAATGTCAAAACTCAGAGGCAGTAAAATGTCAAATAAGTCAAAACAAATAGTAATAGCAACCCCTTTTTGGTGTGTAACTCTGTGTTTCCAAGCACAGTGGTACAGTATATTTCACTCTAAATTTAATAGATTACCGTCCTTCAAATTTTTCTGCTGTTAAACTAAACACAATATAAAAAGAACAGGAGTACTTGTGGCACCTTAGAGGCTAACAAATTTATTTGAGCATAAGCTTTTGTGGGTTACAGCCTACTTCATTGTTAGTCTCTAAGGTACCACAAATACTCCTGTTCTTTTTGTGGATACAGACTAACATGGCTGCTACTCTGAAAACTAAACATCGTGTGTTTCTGAAGTTTGTCTTAACATCACCTTCTCTGGCAGATTTTCCTTTTAAAAAGCACTAAGGTATTAAATCACTATGGGCCAGATTCTGTCAATCTTACCCTTAGTGAGTAATACTGTATTTTATACATAGTCTAGCTGAAAACCACTGAACTACTTGCATGCTTAATTTTATGCACTATGAGTGCTCTCATTGACTTCAGAAGGGCTACACATAGTGTGTCAAGTTAAATATGTATGTAAGTCTTTGCAGGAATAAGGGCCGATTGTACTAGTCAACATGAGTAATGGTGAGAGACTCTAGCCCTGTAGTGATGCTATTGTACCATTACTGTAGAATACTATCTTCTATGTTTCAGAGTAGCAGCCGTGTTAGTCTGTATTCGCAAAAAGAAAAGGAGTACTTGTGGCACCTTAGAGACTAACAAATATATTAGAGCATAAGCTTTCGTGAGCTACAGCTCACTTCATCCAATGAAGTGAGCTGTAGCTCACGAAAGCTTATGCTCTAATAAATTTGTTAGTCTCTAAGGTGCCACAGGTACTCCTTATCTTCTGTGTGTAGTTTTATATGGGTTGGCAGAGTGATAGAACACAAGTGGAGTAATGACAGGCAGAAGAAGGGAGAGGATTTCTCTGAGATCATTGCCGTATGAGTACATATTAGTGTATCTGCCTAGACAAGCGGATTTATGCCACAGAGGGAACTTAGAAGAACGTGTCATAAATTCAATCAGTTCCATTTGTGCCACTCATCACTTAGATTGTAAAAAAAATTAAAAAGTAATAATCCTAGCTAAATAAAATTGGTTGTCATTTTACAACATCCTGTAGCCTTTTAAAATCCATGGTTATACAAGTATTAATTAGTATTGTTATGGCTTGTACTTCAAGGCTTATTTTCCATGGGATGGCCAGCTTTTCTAAATATTACCCCAAACATTAAAGAAGAAGGAGCTATGAAAGAAGATTCTGGAATGCAAGATACTCCATATAACGAGGTTAGCAATGGTGGCATTTAAAAAATAGAGTTCTGTAGTCTTTTAACTTTATTACTTTAAGGGTTTTTTTAACTATTTATTTATTTATGAAGTGTTAACCAGTTTATAAATCCTTGTCATGTAAATATCTTTCCTAATTCACCTGATGCCGTTACATCTATTAAAATTAGCTTTCCTTATAAAACAGTTTTTCTAGAAAGTTGAGGATTATAATGCCTAACTTGGAAACACTGGTACCACCGGAGAGTGGGACAGTCAAAGATAGTTTTGATTACTAAATAAGTTATAAACGTTTCTGTACTGAATAGGGGGCCAACTGTATGTATTCTGTGGCTCTCCCAGTCTTTAAAAGTCTCTGGTTTGTGATATGGGTTAAGATCTGAATTATTTGCAATGGCTGTTATGGGTGAAGGAAAAAGAACTTATCTTTAGTTCTATCCCAAACCTGTAGTGTAGCCTTTGCTAAAAGATACGCATATGTTTCTGGAAGGCAATAACATTTTTATATGATACCTGCGCACATTATAAATGTGATAAACTATATTAAGGGATCACTTTACCCAATGCAGACTCCTTTCACCTTAAATATGGCAACTGTTTAACAATGCACAATAAAGCCACAAAAACATCCAAGTTAAATAACTGGGAAGGAATTTTAGCTTGACGGATTGTAAAATACCAGAACTGGAATATGGGGAGGAAACCCTGACTAAAACATCCCTCTGTTTCTCCAGAAAAGTGCCAGGGGGTCTTTTTCTATCTACAAATATTTTATATCTCATCCATTAACTTGCTAATGTCTCTGATGGAAGAGTGCTAGTGATCCAGTAGGTAGCAGCACTTTCTGTATCACCTGTGTGTTCTTCAAAGGCCCAAGCACTGACTGAACCAGCCTGGCATTACTTCTCTTGTGGTAGCTTGCAGAAGCATGGCACCAGGTGGTATGGCTGCAGATATATGATAGCTCATGGTTTCTGAAGCTTTGGGAATTTCTTATTTTTGGCATTTTGAACCTTTAAAGTGGTTCTTAGTGCTACATGAGACTGTAGCAGGTTGCCAAATGATTTTCACCAATTTCTTACTAAACTTCTTATGACTATATTAACCTACTTTATAGAAGAAATCATGTTGAAATAAAACAATATATATGTACTGTTGATGTCATCATAATTACCAAATGCTATCAACAAGCAAGTCACCACAGAATTTTTATTTGTGGGATTACAGAATATCCTTGTGAAGCAGCTGGAGTTATGTGTTGAATACCTGTGGAAGTCTGAAAGATATGAACTGATTGCTGGAGTTAACAAGCCTATCATTGCTGTATTTGAGAAACAAAGAGATTTTAAAGTAAGCTGGGTTTCCAATTAAAATTTCTGTCTTAAAAAAACAAAGAGTAGCAGGAAAACACAGACCGGTGTTGTTCTTTGAATTGGCATATTTTAATTTTATTTTAATATTGCTGGGGGGTTTCTTTCGTCTTTTGATGACTGAGTTAAAAATATCTTGTCTGAAGCCTGTGCGAGGTTATGGAAACCCTGTGAAAATACATTTTCTATGGTTTCTGTAGCTCTGAGATCCCATAGATATAGTTTTCATTATTCAGACCTATGTTAGTAAAATTACCATATAATGTCACCTATGAAGGTAGTGACCAAACATTGTTCCATCTCCATGGCTATTCCATAGCCTACATGAAATTAGTATATTGGCCTTTAGCTCAGTTCCAAGAGAATTGGGGTCCACATCACTATAATGACTGATGCCCTGACATGCAATGAGCTCAAAAAGCGAGCAGGCTCCTGTGCCTGTTTGAAGTTGGTTGCAGGATTGCGGTCTAAACAATCCCCTTTTAGGCAGTCAAAGCAGAAAGACTAACTGGATCGGGGGGGGGGGAAGTGTCTACTCTCTAACCCACAAAGCTGATCCCACCAGCTCAGGGTTTGGGTACACTAGTGGGACAGAGGATGGAAACTCACATTGCTGTCACCTATGCTTTACCTGTGCCATGAATGGATGAAGGGCTTTGCTTTCAAATCCTGTTCCTTTCATAGGCACTAAAATCATACTTGCAAATTTCTTCGGACAAATGAGCCCGTAAAGCTCATTAAAACCATAATATTGTTGCCTGGTGAAATTGTATCAAAATTCTAGCCATTTTTTATGTAGAGATTTTAGTCTATGTCTAACATTATGCTCAAATAAATTTGTTAGTCTCTAAGGTGCCACAAGTACTCCTTTTCTTTTTGCGAATACAGACTAACACGGCTGCTACTCTGAAATCTAGCATTATATGACCCTTCTAGAGATCTATTCTTATTTTTACAACTCCTAAGACCAACTGAATAGGAATTGCTATATGCATTTATTAGAGAGTTAATTTTTAGCAGTGAAAATGTTTAGATATACCTAAGCATAAAAATAACCAAAATTACAGGATAAAGGATTTAATTTTGAAATTATTCCATGTTTGCTTTTGTTTTTCTTTAATTTCAAGTAGAAAAGAAATTACTTAATAATAATCCAAGTCATTGATTTCCTTGTTTAAACTGGAAAAAAGTAACAGCATGGGATGCAATTTAGGAAGCATGGCCCCAGTACAAAATACGGCTTTTACCAGAAGTTCACACTATGATGATAAAGTTATAGAATAACTGAAACTGAGAAGGAATAAAGACGTATCCAGCGAAAATACTCTGGAGCTGATTCTGGCTTGCGATGGCGTATAAGGGCAGTAGTGCTCTATCTGATGGTGGGGGCGGTTTGGTGTAAAGGTGGTATAAAGAGACTCCTGATCTCTTTATAGGCAGCCCCTTCTGTGCTGTGTCTTTCAGGATGTGCTCTTAATTCCATTCCATGTCCACTGAATCGCGGTTCAGTAATCAGGATGAGTAGCCGCATCACTGGCCATCCAGATGTGGGGGGACCATCACATTTCTTTTTCTACACATTGGGACAGACTTATACTGTAACTCTTTCCTTATGGAGCTATGCAAGAAGGCTACTACCACCCTAAAACTGTGTGGCCAGGAGAAGGCAGGAGTCTTGAAATTAACCTCTTGCAGCTGCTACTGAGAATAAAGAAGGTAGCCACCTCCACATGATTGGAAATCCTATGGAGGCAAATTTAGCCTAAATAAAGCCTTTAAAAATATAATTTTACATTTCATTTTTTCTGTTTCCTTTTACCTTAGAGACTGTCAGATCTGTACTATGACATCCATCGATCATATCTGAAGGTTGCGGAAGTAGTGAATTCTGAGAAACGTTTGTTCGGGCGATACTATCGTGTTGCTTTTTATGGACAGGTACGTCAACCTCAGATTTAGTGTGTAAAATCTTGTATCTATGGATATAAAAGTGCACATTTTGGGAAAATCATTCTGGACACACTTTTCTTAAGGAAATTAAACTAGGCAAACATGGTCAACAATGAAACTATGTTGTAATATTTCATTAAAAAGCCTGGGCTGAGCCCAGAAGTCTTTACTTTACGTCAGTGTAAATTGTTAGAATGGATTTACACTGGTGCAATTGAGAGCAGAATTTGCACCTTGATTTCTAGTCATTCCTTACTCAGGCTAAGCTGATTTTGAAGTCAAGGTCAGTGATGTTTTGTGTGATAAGAATTTAATAAAACCTAGTAATGACCTCAGTATTCAGTCCCATCTTTCTAAGCACCATAAACTAGAGCTGGGAACAGTAGCTAATTTGTTGTTTCTTCCTGACTTTCTGACTTTTGCTTTTCAGCCCCTTCTGATTCTATGCAATATGCTGTATAGTAGTTTTATGCTATCTACTGTGCTTTAGCCTGTTCAGAACAATCCCTGTGGCATGAATTTACACTTTTTCCCACTGGAAACCATTGTGGGAGGCCAGCATGTTCCTTTAAGACATGTTTGGCAACCTTGCAATTTCCATTCCTCTGTAATAATAAGGTGTGTAAACAACAGATTGATATGAATCATTCTGTTTGCTAATTAGTTTTTAATGCTCTTTTCTTCTTTTGGTCTTATTCAAGGCTGTGGTAAGTTCTCTGTTCTTTTGCATGCTTTCTTTAATTCTTCTCATTCATCCTCCCCTGCCCCTAGTACTATTTACTTAACCTTAACTGTTTGTGCTTTTCACTATTCAGTGTGGCAAATTAAATAACATTGTTTCATTCATTGTCACATCTTGCAAACTAATTTTTGTTTGTTTGGTTTCCCTGAATTACAAAAATGTTTCCATCACCATGCTGAATCCATGGGCTCTACTGCCAATGACCCCAGCGAGAGCGTTGCTATTGACTTCATTGGGAGCAGAACTGCACCCCGTGTTTCTTCTGGTGAAAAGTTTATTGTAGCTCTAATGCTGTTTAAGTGCAAAATTGTGCACTAGGCCTAAGCAGCTACTCAATGGAGTATGACTCCTAACTCTCTGCTCAGCTACATAGGACCTACTCCAATTACAGCTGGAACAGTGGCACTGTACACCTGATGATCCCCTCTGTGAGTCAGGGAGGGGAGGGAGGAGAAGGAAGGGACCAAGAATTGGTCCCTGTTTGCTGGTCAGCGGAACTGGACTCTTCAGGTGCAAGGGGGGAAAGCAAAGTGCAGCCTATAAAGGACTGCCGTGACTTACTTTCCCCCACCTTTCTAAGAAAGAGGGAAGCAGGGAGGCATTGTGACTCTGAAGTCACAGTTCCTTCCTAAGGCAATTCCTGGGGCAATGCAACTACATGCCAGTTTTCAGTAAAGGCTGAGCCTTAAGTTTAAAACTAGTCCTGCATGAGTAGCTGAGCTGCGCTCAAACAAACAAGATTAAAATCTCCATTACAATGCAAAGGCTTTTCTGTGAAACAAGGGCAACTTCATTTAAACAGGCTTAGTGATATAAAGAATATGATTGATTTGCAAACAAATGCCGCTTGATTTATACGCTGGAGCATGCTTAATTTAAGCTGTGAACAAACACATGGCTTTAAAATACATTCATGGAATTTTTAGTTTCACTAAGAAGTAAAAATCTTTCATGTTGTGGGAGGGGAAGTTGTCCTGGATTTTCCTGACAAAGCCCCAGTGACAAAAGATAGGAGTGTAATGTGAAATTAAAGGTAAGTGCTTTAAAAGAACAATGATGGGTAATAGCATTTACCAGGAGAAATCTGAAGTGATGCACTTAGTCAAAGAACATCCTTTGGATGCAAACGGTTTACAAATATTCTAAGCACCATATTACCAACCGTACATGACAACCTTAGAAATAAGGCCTGATCTGAAAGGGAAAAAATCAATCAATTTCCATTCGTGGCTTGTGCCTGCATACTTTTCCCTCTGAAAAGTATCCTTTTTGTAATTCTCTAAACTCCTTTGCCCCACATGCCAATAAGTTCCATTTTCATTATACACCTTAGACGTTTTCATCCATTCATTACCAAGAGTATTTGAAAACCTCAGTAATGAAAGGTTATTTTGATCTTGCTTAAATTAATTTAAAACTGTATAGACACATTCTTTTTCCTACTTTAGGCTGGCAGGCAGACTAAGTACCCTTTACATCTAAGTGATACCAAGTCCAAACTTTACAAAATTAGACACCCAAATCCTTATTAGGCATCTGTTATTTTTCAGAGGTGCTGAGCATTGACAGCTACTATTGACTTCACTGTTGTATTCACAGTGGAAGTTGTGGTATGTTCAGCATTTCTGAAAATCAAAGACTTTTATTTAAACACCTCCATATGGATTTGGGTGCCTAACCTGAGGTTTTAAAATGCTGGACAACAATATCATAGGTATTTAGCCATATAAGCAAAAAGTTCTAACAAAAATATAGTGAAAAAGTAACTTTTCAATAAAACTACAGACGTTTAGACTGATGTAAATTTATGAAAATTGCTCTATTCAGTATGAGATACAATATAAGTATGAGATACAATAGAGTGAAAATCAGCATTTAAAAATTAAATACCTATTCAAAAGTGGCAGAAACATCATAATGCAAAATACTTACTTATCCTCTGAGTAGCAGGAGCATGATGTGCCACATTTGTATTTCTCCCCTGCAACAAAAAACACCCATAGAGGGCAGATTGGATAAAATACTCTTAGAATAGTGCAGCTCCTTGGTGTGTGCATTCTGTGTTGACACCAAGTGAGGATTTCAGAGGTTCACAGTGAAATTTTAAAATTGCACTATTTTAACACTGTCTGAACAATGGACAAAAATCACTCTATAGTATTTTCCAGTGTATCTGACAGATTCACCAGCCATAAAAAATGGGCACAATTCTGATTTGCCTCTGGTGTCAAGATTATAATCAAATCTACAGTAACTTTACATGGGAGCTCTGGTTTCTCCGTGGTGCAGACCTTTTAAATGCGCCTCCCTTGGAAGTTCTTGTAGGCCCCATACTTTTTGTGCACCTGTGCAAGGGCCAGCTAAAATTTGCGCCCAATACCTGTACCTGCATGTGCAAATCAGCATTGGAAAGGTTAGGTCCCTACTTGCCTTGGAATAATGCAGGTTTTAACAATGCAGAACTGCACATTCTGATTTAGCTGATACAGTTAAGGAAGCCCACTCAAGGACCCTTTAAGTCTTTTCATTTAGTCACAGCTGCATAGTACATGCTACTACTTCAGCACAGCACAACTCTGACTGAGCAATGAGATACCCCAAGATTTATGCCTATTTATTAAAACCTGAGATTTCAGGGTTACAAAACTTGGCTTCCCTTTTGCATTTCAGTGACCTATGTTATCCTCACTGAGCTGGTAGTTAGATTACAAAATGAATTCAGATTAATTCATCTTTCCCAATGCAGTTAGGAATTTTTCTACTTTCAACAATGCAAACTGCAAGACGCATTTACACATTATCAGGCTTCTGCATCGACTAGAGCATAGAAGCAGTTTATTTCAAGAGGGGCTGTTGGCTCCCCAGTAAGATATAGGACTGGTGAGCAAAGTTTCATTAGCTGGCTCAGCTTGACTTTGGTTGAATAAATCCCAACAGGTCACAAATGGGGGCTGCTCTTTCTTCCTAAAAGCACTATGAGTTCTGCCAACGGCATTCAGCACTGGGGAGGTGGTGAGACACTATGGCCTTCTGCACCAGTAATGTGCTAATGAGACCCAGCTCAATGTCTCATTTCCAGACAGTGCCATGATTCAGATATCTGAGCACCTGTGCAAGATAAGTGCCTGGATGAATTGAAGCTAGCTCAGACAGATCTGATGTGTTGCTGGTAGGAGAAAAGAAGAAATTCAAGACCATAAGAAGAGCTCTGAATTCTCTTACCAATTGTCAAGGTCATATTGACCAATTGTCAAGGTCAAGGCCTCAGTGTCCTGTTGTATTTGTTGCTAGTCCTTCACACCCAAAAAAGCCACGAATGCCCGAAATATTGTTTCCATCTTTGGCTGGTTAGGATACTGTGCCCTTTTCTATCTGATCTGAACCCAACAATGACAAACCCATGCCTTCATCACCTTCAGGCTATACTACTGCGGTGCATTCTGCCTGGAACTGACCATAAAGGCCACACAGAAGGTCATGCTATTACAGCAAGCAGCAGCCAATCTGCTTTACAGACATCATTCTGTTGCTTCATGTGCTTAACTGACTTCCTAGCCAGAATAAAAACTGCTTCAGGGTCTTGGTGATACTTTTCAAAGCCTCACTGGACTGGGGTTTACTCTTCCCCTGAGACTCACTTTCAGAGACTGATCAGTTTGAAAACTAAATTTGATGGTGTACAAGGTATAACTGTTGGGAGCTGAATGCCAAGATTCACAGTGCCAGGTCAACTGTTGAACCCCTTATGTATGAAGATCAGGATGAGCTTGGGCCTTGCCACTTTAGGGGTGCAATCCAAACTATCATTCAATAAAAATGACCCACAATATCCTAGGCACTGTCAGGATCTTCCCTAGGAAACAGGTGAGACCAGCAACCTCACGTACCACAGAAAGTGGTGATGTCAAAGTGGGGAGCAAAAATGTGACTCTTTCAGAAGCTTTTTAAGTTGCATATGTGTGTGGCATCTAGGTAACATGGTGATGGGCTCATTACAAATACATCAGATAGATGGTTTCAGAGTCGCAGCCGTGTTAGTCTGTATTCACAAAAAAGAAAAGGAGTAGTTGTGGCACCTTAGAGACTAACACATTTATTTGAGCATAAGCTTTCGTGAGCTACAGCTCACTTCATCGGATGCATGAAGTGAGCTGTAGCTCATGAAAGCTTATGCTCAAATAAATGTGTTGTACTTGTGGCACCTTAGAGACTAACACATTTATTTGAGCATAAGCTTTCATGAGCTACAGCTCACTTCATGCATCCGAAGAAGTGAGCTGTAGCTCACAAAAGCTTATGCTCAAATAAATGTGTTAGTCTCTAAGGTGCCACGAGTACTCCTTTTCTTTTTTATCAGATAGATGCTTTACCCATACAGCTGGCTCAACAAGTCATTACACTTGCCAGAATTATTTACTGGCAACCTCTCCATAAATGTTTACCAGTGGGCTGTTGCAGTTCAGCAATTCATTTCACACAGCCATCCCAAACCTGCTGTGTGTCCCTTTGTTATACGCTAACTCCATCTTAAACTACAGTATGTCCATTCCATTTCATTCCTTTAAAAAGGGGCAGAATTATGGTGGTTAGATCTCAGAATGTAATAAAAAATATATACCACTTAAGGTGAGGACCATATTGTCTCTGGCCCTAACATGTGTGAACGGGGTGGGACGGTGTGAAGAAATTTATGGGGCCCATGAAAGGGCCAGGCAAAATCAGGAAGCCAAAGGCAGTGCTCCCCCCCATGCACCCATAGAAGCGATGGGCCCATGCTCCTGCACTAGAATGCATTGTTGAGTGGTCTGGGAGTGGTGAGTGGAACAGCCTATATCATCCCAAAGGCACAGCCTCACTCAGAATCTCAGAAGGTAAAAATTACAGGCTGGTATTTTGTGCTAAAATACTGGATTTGTCCAGCACTTCAGTATTTAATGCTGACTATTATGACTGTTTATTTGTACTGCAGTAGTGCCTATGCCTATAGCAGAGGTGGGCAAACTATGGCCCGCGGGCCACATCTGGCCCATGGGAGCATCCTGCCCAACCCCAGAGCTCCTGGCCCTTCCCCGCAGCCTTCCCTCCCCCGCAGCTACACCGCCATGCGGTCAGAAGGGCTATGAGCTCATGCCGCTCTGAGTGGCATGGCAAGGGGGTGGCAGTGCGTGTGTGCAGCGGTGAGGGGGTTGGGTCGGGGGTACCGGGGGGCAGTCAGGGACAGGGAACAGGAGGCGGTTGGATGGGTGGAGGTTCTGGGGTGGTCAGGGCGTGGGAGTTCCGGGAGATCTGTCGGGGGCGTGGGTGTGGATAGGGCTTGGGGGGGCAGTCAGGGGACAGGGAGCAGGGGAGTTGGTAGGGGTGGGATCCCAGGGAGGGTGGTCTGGGGCAAGGGGTCCCAGGACAGGGCAGGCGGGGGGGTTGGATGGGTCAGGGGTTCTGAGGGGGACAGTCAGGGGGAGGGAAGTGGGATGAGGCGAATGGGGGCAGGGGCCAGGCTGTTTGGGGGGCACAGCCTTCCCTACCCGGCCCTCCATACAGTTTCGCACCATGATGTGGCTCTCGGGCCAAAATGTTTGCCCACTCCTGGCCTATAGGCACCAACCAGATTGGGAGCCCCATTGTGCTAGGCTCTGTACAAATACATAGTGAATCCCTGCCCCAAAGAGCTTATAATCTAAATAGACAAGACAGACGAAGAGTAGGAGGAGAAACAGAGGCAGAGCAATCTTGCCCAAGGTCACAAACAGATCTGTGGCAAAGCTGGAAGTATTTGAATGGGAAATGTACCCTTCTCCTTTGAAGCTTTGAAGTCTTTGTGTCTTGAAGATGTTCTTAGACCAGTTTAGCAAAGTGCTCAGCATCCTTGAGATCTGTGGGAGTTGAGACCTTGTAGGAGGTACTCAGCATCTGGTAGGATCAGACATTTCTCTTTGCCAAATTAATGGTCATATTGGGGCAAAGGGACCTGGCCAGAGTGCTCTGTGCTCCATCAATCCTGCCTGATGCAATGGCCCATGGGGGCCATTTCAGGCAACATAAATTAGAGATGCAGCCTGCTCCCTCAGGTACACCTGACCTGCCCCACAAGCCAGTGCAGAAAGGAAGTAACATAGGTTTCACCATGCTTCACCATAGCCCAACTCCTTTGAGGTGATATGCTGCACCAGGAATGCACAAAAGGGGAGGTTCTTTTACTCCCTTGAGCTTAGGAGCTATGACAGAGACTCTTCTTTGCATGAGGAAAGAGAAGCTCCTTTAGTTGTACCCACACTGGATAGCCATTCAACGTCAGTCACAGCCTGTGCCTAAATGAATCAAAGTTTACTGGAAACCAATAATCAGTGTTTGAGAGTTCATTTCCACCATTACATGCAGTTGATCACACTGTCCTTATTAACCAATAGCAGGCAATATGAAAACAAGATGTTGCTATACATTAATAATGTGACCTCAGCTACTTAATATTTTAAAATCCCTAAACTGGAGGATATTTGATTCCTATAAATTTTTTAATCTGACTATTAATGGTCTTTGCCAGATTTGTGGCATATGGCTGACAGGATTATTATATGGCTTCCAATTAACTCCTGCTTCTCATTGAAGTTTTGTTAGAGACCACGCTTTTAAATAATATCTCTTGCATTAAAGAGTAGAAGAAATCTGTCAGTTATCTTTTTTTTATTGAAATGATTAGCACAGGTATCATCTTAAAGTGCTGTATTGCATCAGCACGGTAATCTGACACTTACATGTAAACACTTGTGCTTTAGCTAGCAAAAATGTATAGTGCCAGTGCTAAGAGGATATGCTACACCACCTCAGAGCAGGATTAATTTCAAAAATATATTTTTTTAATTCAATGGTTACATAAAGCAGATGATTTTCAGTCAGAACAATCTAGATTCACTTTTTATTGGGATTGGATAGAATTAATGGAGTTTTCATCTATTTTCACAGAAAGTAGTTTTCCATTGACTTCAGTGGGGCTGAGATCAGAAAGCAACTTATGATGCTGCAAGCCTTTCCTGCATCAGAGTCCCATCAAAATCAATCACCTGAGTAAGAGTTTACAGGATGTAAGCTCTTCAGGCATGGTTTTGTCCTTCATTTGTCTGGAAACTGCCTTGCATGCGTATGATGTGATTTCGATGATAATAATAATAATAATAGGTTAATAATAAGGTTAAATAGGTTACTATTACTATTCCCCTTCTTCATTTATTTTCAGCAATACCCACAATGTGCTGGGCACTTTATAATTTTTAAAAAAATCACTCCTCTGGAACATTTTACAATGAAAAGGAGACAAAATAGGCAAAGAATGTGAGAAAGTGTTGGGTTAATTTTTACTAAATGATGTGAAAGAAGAGGGAAATTTCTTTCACGGTTTTCTGTGTAGAAGAGGGTGATTAAAATTATCATGAATCTAGTTGCTGTCTATGCCCCTAAGAAATGTGCATGGTAGAAGTCAGCTTTTGTAAGCCATAGTGGTAGGTACCATATTTTCTTTTAACAACAAAGTTTTATTTCCTTTTCCCAGATTCATAGATTTTTAAGGCTGGTAGGGACCATTAGGATCATCTTAGTCTGACTTTCTGTACAGTATACAACTACAGGATGCATCAGAACTAGTTTCCATAAGGGGATCACAAAATTTTCTTTTTATTCTATCTCAGAGGCATTCTATAATTAATGATGCTGCACAGTGATACCTATGTTATAGTGTAGAATACGGAAATAGTGCCTCCCTTCATTAGAGGTACTGCAGGCCCACTTTGCTGGAGAAATTGGGAAGATGAGTTATGGCCAGATCCTTCTTTCTCTTCAGCTCTCCTGAAATAAAGATCATTTCCTTTTTCTCTTTCACATGTTGTAGAAGAACATTAGCATTTTTAGTTAATTTATTTTTATAAAGCTGTAACTGTATCATGTCATTTTGTAATTATAGGCCCTGCAGATAATTAATAATTAATCTTTTTTTCTCTGTTTTTTTTTCTCATGACGACAAGGTTGAAATGTGATCAAGTGTAAAAATACTGCTTTTTGGCTGGTGCTTTACAAGGTTCCACCTGTAGGAATTAGACCACCCCCCCCAACTCCCAATAACTTTCAGTGGGAGTTTAGTGCCTTACTCCCATAGGCATCTTTGAAAGTCCCAGACTCTATTTGTACTCTTCTGCCTTCCAATAGGTCTTACTGATGAGACTTTTCCTCTGATGCTTACTAAGGAATATTACAATTTCAGGCATCTGTCCCACAATATGTTAGGACTAAAGGATTTTATTTGTATGTCTCTTGCTGTCCTTTTTACCCTTATCATTCTGACTTGCTGCCTGCATTGTAGCTGCTGACCTTTACTGACAATCTTCTCTGACATCCAAGCTAAATGAGTTATTTTCCATTGATAAGCAAGGGGGCATTGTATGGGTATGTGCTGCAATATTTGCATTGCCAAAAGTCCAGAAACAGAGTATGAAACCTATCCAGCTTATGCCCCCGGTTCCCTTACAAGGGTGAGCACCACAGGTCAGGATTTAGCTCTATTTGTATTTTACATTTTACACTCGGATACTAAATAAAAAGCTGGTTTTCCCACTGAAATATAAGATCATTGTCAGTGGTAAAGTCCAATTATTGTTAATGGGAATGGTGCCTGTGACCTGTTTCATTCAGCCAGGAAAGATTTTATCCTAAACTGTCAGTATATGCCAGTTATGTATGTTTTATTTGCATATGGTATATTTTATATATTAATTTTCTGAGGTCAACATTTCTTACGGAAACTGGCAGGTTCTTGTTTTGTTCTTCAACAGACCTTTTATTAATACACTGCCAGCTACGTCCAATGTTGTAAGTACATGGCTTTGCAAAGACTGTGCAGCAGTCTTTTTGTAAACGTCAACAATCTGTGCAATTTTATCTTTTCCAGTGTAAATAAGATATTACATTGTCTTCGAAGATATCACAATGTATTATTGTTTTTTTCAAGATTACAACAGAATACTCTAAATGAACTCAGATACAGATCAGTTCATTTGCTGTTCCACACAGTTATTGTGCATGGCATCCTAACAAGATAGTTTTACACCCAGTGAATTTTATGTTCTCATTGCTTGAAAGATTTGTTGTGTTGAGAGAACTGTATTTCATGTAAATCCATGAGCCACTACTAATTTAGTCATCTGTAATTTATAACTAGAATGTACCACTAGATGGCAGTCTTTCCACATAGGCAAATAAAAGCATGCATTATACACAAATCAAACAAATTCTCTGATATCCAAACCCGTTTCCGACCTGGGCCGGTTCACCCCTCCTTAGGCAACCTGGTAACCCCGAGCTTCCCAGGGATCACCATATTGATGCCGAACTTAGTGCGGACACCCGATCGGCATAGCCCGCTGCAGCCCAGAACTCCTGAGCTCAAGCGATCCACCGGCCTCAGCCTCCCAAGTAGCTGGGATTACAGGCGTGCGCCAAAGTTGTTTACATTGTATTTCACAATAGTTGTCTTGTCCAGCTGATTAAAATTTAGATGTCTGTTCTGTCTAATGTCAAAATTTGTGTAATGTGTTAGGTTCCTTCATCATTCACATGCTGTAGCACTCAGAAAAACCAATCAATGACTCCAATATCTAAACAATTGGATACATTAAACCTTATGTCACAGTAAACATGTATGTGTTATTTTCTGTTTACACTTAGTTTGCCAGATCTGATACACTGTGTGATCTTTTCTGTTTGTTTTTGAACAGGGGTTTTTTGAAGAAGAGGAAGGTAAAGAGTATATCTATAAAGAACCCAAGTTAACAGGGCTGTCTGAGATTTCGCAGAGACTGCTAAAACTTTATGCAGATAAGTTTGGAGCAGACAATGTGAAGATAATACAAGATTCCAACAAGGTATGGGAGAAATGCTGCCCTTAGATGCATGTTCTTTCAAAAACACATGCTGCACTTCTGTTAATTGGTTTGTTAATTGGTGAAAAAACTGTTCCTTTCATTCAAAATACTATGAGCTGGATTGTGGAGTTACCACAAGCCCTGAGTAAGAGGCAGCACTTAGTGGCAGTGATGCAGGAGCAGAGTCACAGTCTGGTCCTGGTTCCCCCTTAATCCAGGGTTATATTAAGCAGTGCAAGCCTTTTACCTGGGACTGCTTAGTCTACCTTCTGCAATGGTTCCACTGTACTTGCTGGTACGTTAGGGGGATAGTAAGAGCTCCACCCCCTTCCCATCCCAGTCTTCTCAGATCCCGGGGTGGGGGGCAAGGGTAGGAATAAAACCCCATGTGGGTGGCTCTCCCACTCTAAGACTATACTTACACTGTGAGCTAGGGTGTGACTCTTCACACACACCCCCGCCCCCCTTGGATACACATACTCATGCTAGCGCTCATCAAGCTGGCAGGAGTATAAATAGCTGGCAGCAGCCGAGTACAATCCCACCTGAAACTGGTGGCTTGAAAGCCTGAGCTCCAGCCCAAACCACCACATCCACACTGCTATTTTTAGCGCTCTAGCTCCAGTTTGTCTAACATGAGTTTGTCTACCTGGTCTGGGTGGCTTGCTCCCAGCTGCAATGTAGACATATCCCAACTATGACTCATGATGTAGGCAGTCCATTGAGGGGAGTAATGAGTCACATGCCCCCTGTTTCCCTGCATGGGTGAGTACCATGGGTCAGTATTTAGCCCTATTTATATTTTATATTCAACATCCATATACTAAATAAAAAGCTGGTTTTCCCACTGAAGTGTAAGATCACATAACCACACTTTACTTTACACCACACTGGCATTCTCTCTGTAAGGCTGTTTCTGGGAGCCAAAGATTTAACACTGTTGTAATACCATAAACGTTTCCAAGAAGGTGTTTTTAATGGATATGAGCAGAGTACGGAACTAGTATGCACTAGTTTTATAACAAAAATGAGCCATGCCTTCTAGTAGGGCCTAGGGCTGCACTGGCCTGGTGATGTGGCCACAGGACAACATTGTAATCTCAATGTGATCACAATGTACATCACAAATGTGTATTATCATTGCAAGGCAGAAATTGGCTATTTTCTTTCTAATTCATTCAACCCACATCCAATGTTGCCATTGAGCTGTACCAAAACTCCCATTGACTTCAACTGAAAAACATGCCCCACAGTCAGTTATCTAAGTATTAATGTATGTGCCAACATTACTTTTAAAAATCATGAGCTGTGTTTACACAAATATCAATAAAACCACAGTGGGTAAAAACAGAAAGCCTGTAAACAATACGCAGAGATTATATTAGTAGTAATACTAAGTCAGTATCAGATACATTGTTTCATCATGTGTTACAATGTTAACACAGGTCAACCCCAAAGACTTGGATCCAAAATACGCCTATATCCAGGTCACATATGTCACGCCTTTCTTTGACGAGAAGGAGGCTGATGACAGGAAGACCGACTTTGAAATGCATCACAACATCAACCGTTTTGTATTTGAAACGCCTTTCACGCTGTCAGGAAAAAAACACGGAGGGGTAGAAGAACAATGCAAGAGACGCACAATCCTGACAAGTATGTTGCTGCCTTTTTTCTGTTAAGAGTTCTGACTATAAGAAATTGCATATGATTTCAAAGGGCAATGCTGCTCAAAAATCACTGAGCATAATATGGTCCACAATCTGTTGTTTGCCGACAGTTTTGTTGTAAGTGAGCAATAACCACTTGACTGTGTCCGTATTTCTCTGCATAGTCTTTAATATGCCCAAATTGCACACATTATACAATATTGCAGACAATTAAATAACACAAGAAAAATGTCTGTTTGTAGAATAATCAGCTGACATTATTCTTCCTTATTACTCTCCTCTCACTCACCCCACTTTCTCAGTAGAGTTACTCCTGATTTACACCAGTTTAGTGAAATCAGAATCCTCATTCTTTATTCTTCTTAGCTTGCATATACTAAAGATAAAGCAGAATGGAGCTTGCAAGATTTACCTGTTTGGAAAAATAAACCACTTCAGATATGAATATTTGTTAAAAATTAGAACATGATACCAGGTTTATAGAAGGCTACTATATAATAAATATATAAAAAACAAAACCCCATATATCTTGTCAGTGGGAGATATGCCCAGAAATCCCTGTTTTCTAAGACAGGAAGGTATCCTTTTGCAAGAAGTATTGCAGGCACCAATTTCCATTGAATCAGATTAAACTGTGGTGCTGAACAGAAAATGTTTAGCTTTTTATCATGATTGAAATCTCATCTTAAAGAAAAGTGATAAACATCCACGAAATTACTGCTAAAACTTGACGTATCTGAAATTTTGGATGAGTGTACAAGAAACTGTCTGAAATGCACTTGATGAGCTTTGTTCTCACGAGTAGAAATTAATACAGAGGCTGACATTCACGGAAAGGCTTCAAAATGACAGAGAATTTAGACCCCATCTGACTTCAGGATAGATATTCTCCCCAAAGGGCCAAATGGGAAAAGCTGCCTGCAGCACAGACTGTCACCTAAATGTTTTGTGGAGTCAAAGTTGAAAAATATCTGATATCTGGAGGCATCTCTTTTATGATACAGCTACACGGGCAAGGGGATGAAGCACAGAGAACAATGGCTGTTGTTTAGTATCTGAGCAGTACTAAGTTCTTTCATGTTGACTTTGGGGTGGGCAGGGAATAGTACTGTTGAACTGAAAGTGCATGTGTTAGGGTATTAGCCTACTGGTGTGTAAACTTTTAATCAGCAGATAGGGTTGTTTCATCAGCTCCCCAATTTCCTTAGCCCTGCTGCCTGGCCAGATCTGCTCCAAAGCACACACTCAGCCTCCATCCTTTGCTTTATGTACCGGGCTGGACCCTTATGTCTCTCTCCAGCTTCACTACCACTTGTCCATTGCTCGCCCCACATCCACCCTCCATCCACTGTCTCATCCCACTGCCTCAATATGTTAGATTTTACATGGATAAAATGGATACATTTTAGAAGTTTTTACATTTATAGAAATTATACACATAAAAATGAAGCATTTATTGTTTACAAGAGAACTGGATGTAACACTGGAAAGAAGAGCAGCTGTGGGGGTTGAGGCAGCAACTGATATGCATTGGGGAAAGAACACTGGACACTCAGGGCAAGTGTCACCCACTGGTCAGGTTATACCTGCCTCTGGAAATTCCCACTATATGCATCCGACAAAGCGGGTATTCACCCACGAAAGCTTATGCTCCAATATGTCTGTTAGTCTATAATGTGCCACAGGACTTTTTGCCGCTGGTCAGTGTGTATTACAGGTGCCCAGTCTACGAAGGATATGAGTCTTTTGCAACCCCACCTACAGAGCCGTGGCTCTTTAGCTCCAGCAGTAGCAGCTCATGCTTTTAGCTCTGGAGATCCGTTGTTCAACCTCCAGTGTGTGGGCCAAGATGGCAGCCATCACGTACACTGGGGCTTGTCCAGGGTTCAGATTGATCGGTAACTGATGCTTACCATTGGGTTACATAGGGGCTGAGGAGGCTTCCTAATGTATGCAGAAGAACCAGAAAGGAGCCTTAGGACAGGCAATTTTTCTGCCAAACTTCCCAAGGTCCAGGAGACAAACTCGCTGAGTCACTTTGCTGGCTGAGCTGTAAGGAAGTATGTTGGATAGAGCTGGTTAGAAAATTATCTAAACTGTTCCTGGAAAGGGGCTGGTTTTCAAGAATTTCCCATTTTGAAAAAGGTTTTGGGGGAAAAAAAAGTTTTGAAATTGTCAGATCATCCTGTTATGATATTTTCAAAATGAAAAAGTTCTCTTTTTCATGTTGAATTTTTTTGTTTCAAAATGTAAGTTAATTTATAATTTATAAAAAAAAGATTAAAAACGGTCAAAATCCAAGGAAAACATTTTGAAATTTATCTTTTTTTAAATTTCAGTTAACCAAATTTTTTTTTCAGATTTTCAATTCATGAAAATGTTTGAGATTTTGACTTTTCATCCCAATTTGGGACAGGAAAAAAATTTTAAATTCAAAAATTCTCACAGTATGATTTCCTTCCCAGCTCTTGCTTTTGATGAGGCATGTCCTCTCTGTCTGCTTCTCTTTGTGAATATGACAACCGTCATGTCGGATAATTACTGTTTTCTGATTGATTTGTTACAATTAGCGAATGTAGGAGATCTAGGCCTCAGCTAAGCAAAGGGTTTAAGTTCATGCCTGACTTTCATTATGTGAGTAGTCTTTTTGATTTTAGGGAACTGCTGAAGTGTCTAAAGTTAAACACAGGCTTATGAATCAGGGCCCTAACACAGAATAAGAAAGGTGTGAATTTTAAAATCTATGAGTTTTGAGAGTCATGTGCTGTCAGGGCCTGACAAATATACGAGACAAATAGTGCTAGATCAAAATGGAACCAGTAATGACTACATCAAAATATCTGTTTAGACCTGCTGAGCCAATCCTGTACATGTATTAATTTTCCTGGATCACAAAGGTGTTTATAAAATGGAAAAAATGAGTGCAGTCTAAACTATGAACCCACTAGCATTGCTTCCAAAATTACCAGCTTGTGGGAGTGGAATTTCTTTGACTGTTTTACATTTGTTTTTGAGCAGCCAGTCATTTCTTTCCGTATGTGAAGAAGCGTATTCAAGTCATAAGCCAAACAAGTACAGAACTGAACCCCATTGAAGTAGCTATTGATGAGATGTCCAAAAAGGTTTCAGAACTTAAACAGCTTTGCACAATGGAAGAAGTGGACATGATTAGACTGCAACTCAAACTTCAAGGAAGTGTCAGCGTCAAGGTAACAATGGCTCAGTTTTATGTTTACGTACCAACCACCTTTTTTATTTGGGTCTTTGCAACTTGTGGAGCATATTTAATCTATTTTACTCCAGAGTATTCAAGTCTTGTTCCAGTGCCCATTGAAATCACTGGAAAGACTCCCATTGACTTTAATAAGTGTTGGACTGATGCCTGGCAATGTTGCTATAATTAAGTCTGTTAGGGTATATTGACATTACAATAAAAGATTCCTGGCTGCAGCTGACCCGAGTCAGCTGGCTCAGGCTTGCAGGGCTCAGGCTGCAGAGTGAAAAATTGCAGTGTAGCTGTTCAGGCTCAGGCTGGAGCCCGGGCTCTGAAACCCTGAAAGAGTGGAGGGTTTTTTTAGCCTGGCAGCCAGAGCCCCACAAGCCCAAGTCACTTAATCTGGGCTCTGAGCCTTGGTATTTTTATTGCAGTGTAGACATACCCTTAGTGTTCCTCTAATAAATGTTAAACTCTTTTTAACCTGAACAGCCTGACCATATTAAACTAAAGCCTGGTACTCAAATGAGCATTCAGATATTTTTTTAAAGAGAACCTTGTACAGGTCAGTTTAATGATTTCTTATGTAGAAAAACTGGGATTAGAGAGAAGAGCATATTTGGCCATTGTGATTCAGTGTGATTTGTTTTTCGACTACATTAGCTAAAGTCCAGTGCACCATTTGCATATGAAACTTTCTAAGATATTCATCTATCTGGCACATGGGCCCAAATCCTCAGTTGGTGTAAATCAGCACAGCTCCTTTCCTTTCAATAGAGCTATTCCAATTTACACCTGCTAGGGATCTGACCTACAGTCTAATTTTGGTATTTTTGTTACATTGAAATACGTACCATATTTGTATTTGGAAAATGGCACCTCGGAAGATTAACAGTTTTTCTTAAGTCATTGATTCAGAACAAACATGTGGAAGATACATACCAATGTGTTTAGCTTCAGTTGGAAAATGCTTTTGGCACTTGCCTGAATGCAGCTTTATGCTAGGCAGAATGTCTCCAAGATGCGAAATACGGAACAAAATCTCTATTCATATTCACACTGTACTATCCATTTGAAGTCAGTGTCATTTCACGCACTGTAAGCACAGAAATTGACCCTGAGCCTTAAACAATGAGAATTATAAATTACAGTCAAAGTGTACTGTTCTGCTCCCTAATCCAGGTGCTTTTCCCCCCAACAGGTAAATGCAGGACCAATGGCATACGCCCGAGCTTTTCTTGAAGAAACAAATGCTAAGAAATATCCTGATAACCAAGTCAAACTTCTGAAGGAAATCTTCAGGTAAACATACTTGTTTTAAAGTAAACATTAGACTTTGTTTGGCCAGTACAAACAGATGAGAAACATTCAGTGATATGACATGAAATTAGGCAGAATGTTTTATGTAGGACTAGATAAAGCCACATCTTGCAATTTGTTCTTGGGTAAAATTTCTCTTGACATCTGGGTAAATCACATTGGCTTGAATACTCCTAGGGATTTATTACTGAGTGCCATAATTTGCCCCAACTAGTATATAACTTTAAATTGGGGGCTTAATATTTTTTCGCTGGAGTTTTTTGCACAGATGTTCTTTGATGTATGTTTGTGCTTGTAGGCAGTTTGCAGAAGCATGTGGGCATGCTCTTGAAGTTAACAAACGGCTTATTAAAGAGGACCAGTTAGAATATCAAGAAGAAATGAAGTCTCATTATAAGGATATGCTCAGCGAGCTCTCTGAAGTCATGAATGAACAGGTCAGATGGTCTATTTAAACTTTTGGTGGTGGGGATGGAGGTGGCTATTTGTTTCCTACGATAAATGAATACAATTAACTTCAGGGTTAGTACAATTAACCACAACTAAAATACTAATAATGCAGACTGCAACCACGAACAATGCAACAATTATTGTGCAAACTTATTTGTGTAGTTTGACCAATGCCACTCAATCCTGACCTGTATAATTCCTGCTATATTATGCGTAAAGCTCACTAACATCCACCAAAATAACTAAACTGCCTTTTATTGACACCTTTTGTTATTTTGGTGCAGTGGCTGGGTGTGGACTCCTTTACATTAAATTAAGAGTGTCTTGTTTTGATTTAGGTCAAGTAATAATTTATTTACAATAAGAGATTCCACACAGAAACTGAAACCAAACTAACAAAAGGGGTGAATTAAAATCAATTTAGTTACTTTGGTGCATGTAGTATGTAAACAGCTCTAAATTGCGCCTCGAATATTCTCACACTTGAACAGGTAATTGTACGTGAAAAGTGGCTAACTGCACATATAAGTACCATTTGTATACAGAGTTGCTCAGTTTACATAATTATCAGTGTCAATTACTGGTATCTAACAAGGATATTTAATGAACACCCCCTAGACCCCATGGCAGCTAAATTATATTATATATCTTCACAAGTAAGGTGAATGATAACTACAGCTTGTTGAATAATATAAGAAGTGACTCATAAATATATTTGCAAATAAACATGGCAAGTTTGCTTCACTATCATTGCGCCACATTCTCATGTGGTGCAAATCGATGTAGCTCTGTTAAAGTAAATGGAAATATGCTTATTTGCACCAGCTGGGAATCTGGTCCATTATTTGCTATGATTTGTTATCATAGGATTCTGATTACCACTAGTTTGTTTGTGAAAATGTTTGTTGAACTCCAAACATTTCATACATTTTATCATATTCTTCAAGAAAGTCATCCAAAAGTTTTGTGTTAAATTTAGAAGTGTTGAATGTGTCATTTTTTATTCATGGGTCTCCTGTTTAAATAGTTTTAAGCATCCAGTCACTCATCAGAAACAATTAACATGTGACTAGGTGAACAAATTACACACCACAAATAATGAAAAATGAATAGGCAAAATGAACAAGTTACTAGCAGTCCACAAACTGAAATTTGCATAAGATATTCAGTGAATACTTTTCAAATACAAATATGAACCTGAATATCATTGAGCTGTACATTTTTTCAGTGCAGGAAAATATTCATAGACTACTACATAATTACTTGTACATAACAAGGCTTTTATTTTTCCAAGGGGTTTAGTAACACCAAAGCCTATGAGAGCAAAAGCCCAGATAGTTGGTTATTTCCTCAATACCAAGGTGTTTTGAAAATCTCTGTTAAAAAAACTAACTAAAAATGTGTGTCTTCCTACCGCCATCTTGTTCCAGCTTGCCTTTCCTACCTGGCAGATTTCAAAAAGAAAGACCTTTTGCAGCTTTCAATATTTTTCTCCCTGCCAGTTGACCAGTGTCTTTGGAAACCATTGTATCATATTCTCACCAGTGTGAAAAGAATATTTATGGGCACAAAACACCAATTCTCTGGAAAGTTCTTCACACTCTAGTTGCTGTGTTCCATTAATAGATCTCTGAGAAATTTGTTTTTTGCTATTGCAGAAATATAATTAAGGGCAAAAGAACACCAAATATTTTGCTTTCTGAAAATCTAGCAATAAAACAGGGTTTTTTCCCAGCTTTCCAAGCAATATGATTTTTTGCACAGCTCGAGCCCTCTTGCTTCCCTACTTCTGAACAGAGAGCACCATCACCATTCATTTTACACACTCTAAATTGCAGTTGAAATATTTATTTGACAGTGGGAAACCTTGAGGCACTATCATAATGGTACCATGTTCTCTACAATGACATTATGGTCTGGTGTGTTGCTCATTGTTATATTTGAGACTGTTTTGATAGCACACCCACTGACAGTGACTCTCTCATTACATATTCTCTTCTCTTCTCTTTTTTTTTTTTTTTTCTGGCAGCTCTGTCATGGTCCATGCTTATACAGCTTCTCTTCTTCCCTGTCTAACATTTCCCTCAATACTGTAGACAAAAGTGGTATGTTTATTTTTCTTATGTCTATACTTTCCTTTCATGTCACGTGCTTTCACTTGCTGATTTTGTTTTACCTACATTTTATGTCCATTTAAGTGTCATGTCTAACTCGTGTTGAATCCAGTGAAGGGTTGGGCGGGGGGGAAGACATGATACATGTGCAGTCTGAGTTCATAAACAACCTTGGCACTAATGATTCTTGCACTGTTAGGATCATGGAGCTTAGCAGAAGGTGATATCCTCAGTCTTTGGTGGGGAAGTACATTGTCCACGATACAGCATGGTAACCTGCTTATACCAAATGGTTGGAGAAGGATCACTTTCTGCCATCCTTGCCATAAGGCAAGTTCTGCAATGATGCCAGTGATGGCTGGAGGAGGGGGTCAGGAACACACATCTTAGGAACTGCCCAGAAAAAAAAAACAGGTTTAAGAGCAGCATTGTGTCTTTTGTTGCACAGGCAATGAGAGCTCATGCACAGAGAGTAAGTTTGAGTCCTGGGGAAAATGATGGGCAGCTGTCTCACCACAACCCCTGACAGAAGAGCAAGCACTGTGTTTGGGTATGAAGGTGATTTGGAATTCCAGGGTGGGGAGGGGTATTGGTGGAAAGGAATCTCAGAATCCTTCTGTACTTACTTACTCTAGAAGCCAGGAGTAATGAAGAATAATGTTTGCCAAATGCCTGAGAAGTACCTTTGCAAAAGGAAAGGGGAAGGAGAAAATTTTTGAGTTGCCAAGGGGACAAAATATTGCAATAAACACCTCTTTTTCCCTCTGTGTACATGTTCTGCCTGTGTTGTTTAATCTTTATATAACTATTTATTTTATTTCTAATAGTTAAAGATAATAGCCCAGTTCTACCTTGAGACATATGTTCACAGCTCTTATTGGATCCAGGGAGTATGTGAGGTAGAATTGGGACCATTATACAGACATGTATGCAGAGATACTGTTAACTGGTTTTAGGCAAAACATTCAGATTTAAGAAATCTATTCTGTTTAAATACTCCATTGCATTCTTGTGACGCCAAACACAACATCTTTGTGCTACTTCATGAGAACCAGGAATGTAAGGTAAAGCTGACCTATTTTCATTATTGATGCTGAGTAAAATAGAAAAAGTAAACACAATCAACATAAATGATAAATAGCAAAATAGGCTTCAAGGGCCACATTTTCAGGTGCAATAGGAAAGTCATGCAAAATGCACAATCACTAGTATGTACAAAATCTTTCTTTGCATTTATGAATTGTGTGTGCTGAAGTCTGCGTTTGGATGCACAGTAACCCATGTTGCAGACCCAAACACCCGTTTGCATGCATAGATGCAGGATTTCATTTGTGTAACAGGTGCAAACTCAGGGCCAGATTCTGCCACCCTTATTCCCATTAAATAGTATTTTACTCCCTGAATAACTGAGGTCCATGGGTCTACTTGCAGAAGAAAGTATTAGTCAGTGTAAGAGTTTCAGAATCTGGCCCCCTTTTGCAGTGCTTTCCTATTGTATGTGCGGGTTTGTCCTTTACAATCTTTCAGATTTAATAATCTTCAGTGTAACAGAGGTAAGTGTTTGTCTTTTTTTTTTTTTTGTAAATGTGACTCTTATGTCAAGATTGTCTCTTTAAATTTTTCTAAGCCTAAGTAATCATTATATGCTGGAGAATGCATATTTCATGAGCTCCAGGACAAGAGAAAATTCTTTTCAGTCACTCTTGTCCCCAAGATCAGTATTCATTAGGAACTCTGATGATAGCTGATCACCTAGTAACAAATAAAGTCACAAGAAGGAGTTTAGGAGAAATTCTAACTTCTTTAGCACAATTACTGCCAATATCTTTGTTTTAAATTCAGACTTGCTAAAGAAGTGTTGGCAAAGACAAGAAACACTGGTGATTCCTAGTGGCTTGAGCACTGGCCTGGGACTAAAGAGACCTGGGTCCTATTCTCAGCTTTGCCACCAGGTGACCTTGGACAGGTCACTAAAATGGGGATAATGATATTGACTTCCTTTGTAAAGCACTTCAATATCTATGAATGAAAAGCACCACATAAGAACTAGGTGGTGGTGTTATCCTCAAAGAGCATCGTTAAAGCATTGTTATGTTCTATTATCCACTATTGACAACTGCAATATATTGTGAGACAATGATAATGATGCTATTTCTGGAAATGTTTCACTTCTTCATGTAGTCTTCCTTGAGAGAAGACAAGCTCTCAATCTATTATTATAATAAATGGCAAAAGTAAATGTTACTGGGACTAAAGGGAACTTTTTCTAGCAGTTGTATATATCTTTATCACAGCTGACAGTGACATGTGGCAGGAGGAAGCATTTTTTGCTGTTGAGTTTCTCTCTGATGCATCTAGGTCTAATTGTCTATGTGCCTTACCCTACATACCCTTACTAACGCAAGGGAGGCTTGCCGAGGGGAGTAAAATTGTGCAGGATCTATTATTGGCTCTGATCCTGCTATCAGGTGGATCCTTGCAACTGCCTGCATCCCCATGCAAATCAGTGGGGTTCTGTATGGCCACAAGGGTCCTACAGGGGTCTGATGGCAGGATTGGGGTGTGCACATGCAACATTACAAGTGGTCAAATAGAGGTAAATCTAATGAGTTTATAAAGTGTAGGTGACTACTCGATTTGGGATTACTTGACAGTACTGTTGAAAAAACATTGTTTAGGGAAGTATGCAGTATGTTGATTGACAGAATGTTGAGGATTCCAACCAGGGGCTTGAAATTCCGGAAACCCTCTTAATGAGAGTGTGGCCTGAATAATAACTGCAGGATTGGGTCTCCAAATGAAGTTAATTTTTTGAACTACAAGTTTCCTTTATCAAGCATCCAAAATAAATAATGCATTATTTAATAAACCAAAAATATAAGATAATTGAAAACAGTAAAAATTGTTGAAATAAATACTCAGTGGGTTCATTTTGTTTTCATCTGTTTCTTTAAAAAAAAATTTAATGAAAAGATCATGCACAAGGAGGATCCAGCAAAGCCACAAGGAATGGAACGAACCTATTCACGAACCTTCAGTAGAACAAACACAGCCCTGCAAGAGCAGTGATACCAAATCCTGACTTTGACTGAAACATCTGTGACTTTTTGCATACCTCTGGAGGACATTTTTTTTAATGTAAAGTGATCATGAACAATACCGTGAAAATGGATACTGCAGTATGGTTTTAATTTATTGGAAGTCTTCACAGTGATAATATTTTTTAAAATTGCTAGCTTGATTTTTTTTGTCCAACCTTGTATTTGTACATTTCCTATCTTTTTTTTGTTATTGAGAAGTCTTTATTAAGCGAGGCTGAATATGAATTTCCATTGAACATTTAGCTTCACAGCAAGCCCTAAGTTTGCTGTAAATGATAATATATCTAATACTGAGTCCAGTATACATATATTTTAAAGGTCAAAAGTGGGTGTTTTATAACATTTAAGTATGTCACAATTGTAAATAGAGGATGTGTAAAATATGTCATTTTTACAAAATTTAAAAGACTATCTTTTTAGTTAATAATTATAAGTGTACTAAAATATGAATAACTTTTCAGATACAATTATATTAAAATATTTGTGTATGTGTACAAAAAATGGCTATAAAGATTTCTGTTTGAAGACAGTTCATTGGTTTATAGAATTAGAGAATCATAGAAATGTAGGAGGGAAAGGTCATCTAGTCCAGGAGACTGGATTAAGTATCTACACCATCCCTGACAGGTGTTTGTCCAACCTGGTCTCAAAAACCTTGAATGATGGAGATTCTAAAACCTACCTTGGTAATTTGCTCCAGTGCTTAATCACCTTACAGTTAGGAAGTTTTTCCTAATGTCTAACCTAAATATCCATTGCTTCAATTTAAGCCCATTACTATTTGTCGTATCCTCAGTAGATAAGAAGAACAATGTATCACCCTCCTCTTTATAGCAATCTTTTACATACTTGAAGAGCATTGTCATGTCCTCCTTCAGCCTTCTCTTTTCCAGACTAAACAAACCCAATTTTTTTCAATCTTTCCTCAAAGGCTTTCTAGACCTGTAATAATTTTTTTGATCTCTTCTGGACTTTCTCCAGTTTGTCCATGTTTTTCCTGGAATGTGGTACCCAGAATTGGACATGATACTCCAGTTGAGGCCTTATCAGTGCTGAATAGAATGGAAGAAATACTTCCCGTGTCTTGCTTACAACACTCCTGCTAATACATCCCAGAATGATGGTTGCTTTTTTTGCAACAGTGTTACACTGTTGACTCATATTTAGTTTGTGATCCACGATCACCCCCAGGCTCTTTTCTGCAGTACTCCTTCCCAGGAAGCCATTTCCCATTTTGTATGTGTGCAATTCATTATTTCTTCCTAATTGTACTTCACAGTTGTCCTTACTAAATTTCATCCTATTTAATTCAGACCATTTCTCCAGTTTGTTAAGGTCATTTTGAATTCTAATTCTTTCCGCAACAGCACTTGCAACCCTTCCCAACTTGATATTGTCTACAAACTTTGTTAGTGTACTCTCTGTGCCATTATCCAAATCATTTATGAAGATACTGAATAGAAGGGGACCCAGGACAAATCCCTGTGGGACCCCACTCAAGATACCCTTCCAGCTTGACTGTGAATTACAGAAAACTGCTCTCTGAGTATGATTTTCCAACCAGATGTGCAACCATCTTATAATAGGGTCATCTATAGACTGTATTTCCCTAGTTTGCTTATGAGCAGGTCATGTGAAACGGTATCAAAAGCCTTACTAAAGTCAAGATATATACTGCTTCCCCCACATCCACAAGCCTTCTTACTTTGTCAAAGAAGGATATTAGGTGGGTTTGATATTATTTGTTCTTGACCAATCCATGTTGACTGTTACTTATCACCTGATTATCATATAGGTGCTTACAAATGGATTGTTTGACTCTTTGTGCCATTATCTTTCCAGGTATTTAGGTTAAGCTGAGTGGTCTATAATTCTCTGGGTTATCCTTGTTCCCCTTTTTTTGCAGATACGTATAGTATTTGCCCTTTTCCAGTCCTCTGGGATCTCTCCCATCCTCCATGATAATTGCTAATGGCTCAGAGATGTCTTCAGCCAATTCCTTAAGTATTCTAGGATGTATTTCATCGGATCTTGCCAACTTGAAGACATCTAATTTCTCTAAGTCATTCTTAACATATTCAGATCCTACCCCATTTACATTGATGTTCACTATGTTAGTTACCAGACCACTGCAAACCTTTTTGGTGAAAACTGAAACAAAAAAGGCATTTAACACTTTGGCCATTGCTAAATTTTCTGTTGTTGTCTTTCCTTCCTCATTGAATAATGAGCCTACCCTGTCCTTGGTCTTCCTCTTGCTTCTAATGTATTTGTAAAATGTTTTCTTGTTTACCCTTTTATGTCCCTAGCTAGTTTAATCTTGTTTTGTGCCTCAACCTTTCTATTTTTGTCTGCATATGCTTGTGTTAGTTTTTTTTATATTCATCCTTTGTATTTTGTCTTAGTTTCCACTTTGTTGTATGACTCTTTTTTGAGTTTCATGTCCTTGAAGGTCTTCTGATTAAGCCAGCGTGGTGTCGTCTTATACTTCCTTTTGTTCCAAAGCATTGGGATAGGTTGTTCTTATGCCCTAAATAATATTTCTTTTAAAAGGTGCCAACTCTCCTGAATTCTTTTTTTCCCTTAGACTTGCTTCCCGCAGGATCCTACCAGTTCTCTGAGTTTGCTAAAGTCTACCTTCTTGAAGCACATTGTCTTTTATTCTGCTGTTTTCCCTCCCACCATTCCATAGAATCATGAACTCTATCATTTCATGATCACTTTCACCCAAGCTGCCTTCCACCTTCAAATTCTCAACCAATTCCTCCCAATTTGTCTTGTCAAATCTAGAACAGCCTCTCCCCTACTCACTTTCTCCATCTTCTATAATAAAAAATTGTCTCCAAATGCATTCCAAGAACTTTCTGGATAATCTGTGCCCTGCTGTATTATTTTCCCAGGAGATGTCTAGGTAGTTGAAGTCCCCCATCACCACCAAGTCCTGTGGTTTGGATGATTATTTTAGTTATTTAAAAAAAGCCTCATCCACGTCTTCTTCCTGGTTACGTGGACTATAGTAAACCCCTACTTTGATATCACCCTTGTTTTTTATCCCTTTTATTCTTACCCAGAGACTTTCAACACATCTGTCTCCCTCTTCTATCTCTACCTCAGTGCAAGTATATACATCTTTGATATACAAGGCAACACCTCCTCCCTTTTTTCCCTGCCTGTCCTTCCTGAACAAGGATATACCAATATTCCAGTCATGTGAATTATCCCACCAAATCTCTGTGATGCCAGTTATGTCATAATTGTGATTATTCACTAGTATTTCTAGTTCTTCCTGTTTATTCTCTATACTTTTTGCATTAGCATACAGATATCTGGAATGTTCATTATGTTTTTCTTCTATATTCCTTCCTATTTATCTTTTGTCCCTGCTATGGTTGCCCATGTGCCCCCAGATTCCATCCTTTCACCCAGGACTCTCTATTCTGGACTTACCTGTGGTCTTTTGTCTCCTACTCTCATTGAACCTAGTTTACTGCAATTTCTGTGTGCTCCAAAACAATGGAAATGAAAATGTCATATACGTTCTTGATATATTCCATACAGATTATCAAAATAGACATTTGCCACAGGTAATTGGACATTTCAAAAGATCTCCAGTTTCCCCCCTCAGATTCCAAATTTGGATCTGGACTGTAGCCTTTAGCTATTGGTCTATATTGGGAACAGTGTGGAATTGGACTATATCATTTTTTAAATTCCCTATTGAATAACTCCTGTACTCTCATAACATTCATCCCTTTGCTCATAGATGCTGGGCTGGCGGCCTTTTATTTTTGTATTTTATATATTAATTTGGCTGTTTTTGCCTTTCTATGTAAACTATCTCCCTGATTCTCTCAAATGATGACTTACCTCTAGAGAATGCCCTCTCCCTTGCATGGGTACCTGAGGCCCCAGGGAATAGAGTGCAAGAGGTTTGAAATTGATCAGTTATGCTGTGCACGTGATGTTTCTGAACATGTCATTGGGATCTTCCTCTCCCACTCCAACAGTTGTTCTTCTTCTTCTAGTAATGTCTCTATAGATGCTCCACTCCAGGTGTGCTTGCGCCCCCTGTGCCTTTGATCTAAGGTTTCTCACAGCAGTGTCCGTTTGGCCCATGCACATGTGTTACTCAGCCTCATGCCCCATGCCATTGTTATGTAGCACTGCACAAGCTAACCATCCTTTTCAACCAGCCCAGCTTGAGATGGAGCCTTAGCTAGTTGCCCAAGTGAAGTTTTGCCTCAACTGTGTTCTCTTAGATTTTGTAGTTAGTGTGTTACAGTAGTTAGTATTTAGTAATAGTTGTATTAGTTTTCAAAATAAAACAAAAAAGTGTTATGTATAGCTTTTAGATAGTTCTGCCCAATCCCTGGGGAGGTTTTGCCCTTTCCAAGGGTATGCCCGGTTCTCCTGGGTTCAGGCATTGCTTGTTGTGTTGGGAGGCAATCCCGATGAGCCACAGACACTCCCACTGCATCCATTGCCTTGGGGAATCTCATATTTCCAAAAAATGAAACTTATGTCTGACATTCAAATATAGCACCAGAAAGAATAGGGAGATAAAACTTTGACTCCTTTTGATGGAGAGCTTGCTGTGTCCAGCTTCTGACCCAAGCAAGGAGCTCCCACCATACATCGGTCTCCAAGTAAGTCAGCTGCCTCCTCTATCTCTGATCTGCACTCCTCAAGGGTATCTAAGAGGAAGACCCAAGCTTCTTTTCCTAAGTCTTCCAAAGACCATGCCCTGAGTTCTCCAGGTAGGGTATCTACCTCAAAGAAGTCAAAGTTTTCAGCTCACCTAGATCGGTCTCTGACATGGTACCCACAAGGCAGCTGGTTCCTTGCATACTGAGAGCTCCACTAAGCATAGAAACTCTGAAATATCAGGCCCAGAGAAAACATTGGTATCAACAGTAGATCACAGCAGCAAGAAGAGCTCTACTGTCTTACCAAAAAAAAACCCATTTGGGCTCTGTCCAGAATACCCCAGAGCATTCAAAACTCACAGTACTGTTGCATCCTTCAGCTATCATTACTTGAGCTCAAGGCCTGGACACAGTACCAAAAACATTTTCAGTAACACAAAAATTAGTTTTCCCAAGACCTCGCGGTGTCCAAGACTCCTGATTCACCATTGCTCAGCTTGGATCATTTCTCAGTACTGAGAACTGCCAGATATCCAGACACCCATCCAATACCAATGAGGATACATCAAGCTTCTTCTACTGCCCCACCATTACTGAGTGACTTATAGGAGGAGGATTCTGATGAAGATTTTGCCTCAGCCTCACAAATATCTGTACAAGGCTCTCCACTCTGCCCCATGAAAGTTCTTTTCCTGAAGTCTCTGAGGAACCTGAGCTCATTCCTGACAGATGTCCACAACTACCATCCCACTGGGGCAAGCACCTGTGGATTCCGCCATCCATGCCTGTTGCTGCTAGCAGGCTGGCTTACAGGACAACTGACACAGTTGCTGGTAAAAAGCACTTTATTTCCCTTCCCACAGCAATATATATACAGCACTTGTTTATTCCTTTTTTGTTGTTTATCACCCAATGTTCTCATCATTCTTATCTTTGGGTTCCATTATCTTGTGGTAGTAAAGACTCTCAGGTGCTGCTTATATCATTAGTCCTTAGTTCAGCCAAAGTTTAGTCCTCAGTCCAGCCAAAATCTTCTGGCCTTGTCCTTTATCTCTTGTACTGTTATTTTCCATTACTTGGCACACATTTCTAAAACATCTGATACTCAGCATTTCCCACATCTCCCCCTTTTTGTTAAAAAGCAGCTTGAATTATCCGTGACATTCCCCAACGCATACATTGAACTATATATGGACCACACAAATTATACCAATACAGATACCAATTAATAAAAGTGTGCTATAATGATGTTATTCATATTTTGTTCTAATTTTGCAAGTAACTCATGAACAGAGTGAGAATGATCTGACAAATTAACACAACACATACCCTCAAAATCTTCACATCCGTGTCCATGTGCTAATAATAAAAATTCAGTTGCAGCACTATTATATAAAACTGCATGGCAAATGCTATCTACATCGATTAATAACTCAGTTAATATTTCAAAAATTAGATTAAACTGTTTAATACTCCAACACACTAATTTCTCTAAATTAAAAGCATTTTCCATAATAGCAACACCAGGGATGCTTAAGCAATAGAAAATCAATCGCAGCTCGATTATCTAAAATGGCATCTCTTAATTCCTGTTGTTCCATACTTAAAAGAGCAATTGCCTGTAATATAGCATTAAGCGCTTTAACAGCAAAACAAGCTAATGCATTCAAAGTTTGCACCGTGTAATAAGTTGCAAAGCCAGGAATGCCTGCAACAGCATTCAGCAAAGCCAAATATTCTGAGTGACTATATAAGGTAACATCGGCGGAACACGTATTTTGCAGGGCCGTGCTTCGCCGATTTCGCTGCTGATTCTTTCCAGGCAACAAAAGGGTCATTCGGCTAAGACAGCACAAGGTATTATGACTTAGATTGGCAGGAATATAACTAAAGGTTCGTTCGCCTCAGGTAAAAAACCAACCAGACGGCAAAATAATATGTCCATAATTAAAAGAAACATTAACCGCATTAGTACAATTCAAAAGGGGGCACTTACGGTTTGGCAGCCCATGGGTACCTTTGCGCGTGTGCAATTAACCACTCGCGCACACGTTACATTATCTGCCCCGGCTGGGTACAGGGTATGTAAAGATAGGGCCCAGGGGGCAAGGAGTAATTGGCGGGGCCCCAATTTGCCATATTCGAATACTGTGAAGACAAATTGGCATAAGCTGCAAGCATGGTGTGACTGCCAATTTCTTCGGGATGATGACATATGGGCACAAGACAAGTGCCCAGTAGTTCCCCGGCTGCCACAGAATCAGACAAACAAAAGTGTGTGACATTGGCTATCAATGCTAGACGTTCCCATAGGTTATACGTCATTCGCACGCGTAGGGGTACAAGGAGTCCCCCCTGTAACCCAAGCAATACCACTATAACAATATCGATAACCCACATCCTCATTCTGGAAATAAACAGGATATGGCCACAAGCACAACCTCCTCTGATGCTTCCCCTCCAAGCACGGGATCTTGTTCTCCAGGCGCCCTCCCCCCTTCTAATAAAGGAAGAAGAGGAATTATATCCTGATTTGTGATGCCACAAAGGGGGCGAAGCCATTGCAGTTCACCTAGCAGTTTCTGTGCATCATACAGTGTGCGAACATGAGGAGAGATTTTCAACTGCTGGGGGCGAAAGGTGCAGTCAGTGATCCGAAGTCCCAAATACAAAAAAGGGGCTTTAGTCTGACCTCTTTTCTTGGGGCAATCCCGTTTTAAATGACCCATCTTTCCACACTAATAACACGCCCCCTCCCTTTCTCTACGCCAATTTGACTTGGAGGTATTTAAGGCTACTGACAAGGCGCGTGCATGAATCTTTGCCTTATCCTCCTCCTCCACCCAGGGGGCACGTGCAGGCTTCAATCATGTCGACTAGGGAGGCCGATTTTGGTAAGGTCACCAAAATCTTCTTACACGTGGGGTTAGCATTTTGAAGAGCTAAATCTACCCCCAATGCCGATCTGGCGTCTGGTGTTAAATTAGGGGCCCTATCCAATGCCGTCCTTAGGCGGTCCAAAAAGAGGGCAAAAGATTCGCCCACTCCCTGCGTGACTTTTAAATAGGGAGGTGAAGGGGTGCCCAAATCAGGGAGCTCTTTGAATGCCTCCAATGCTAGAAGCTGAGACTGTTGTAATATTTGGGGTACCAATCGCGCCTGTAGCTGAGGCTCTTCAAATCGCCCCTGTCCCAGCAACATGTCTATTGATGCTACCTGGAGAGGGTCGTCCCGGGGTCTATCTAAATTAAGCACTGCCGCGTGCTCAGCCTTTTTTCTCCATGAATCCTTCCATAATAATCTCTGTGTGGGTGTTAACAACATGTCTGCAAATTTCTGGGCATCAAAGGGACACATCGCTTGCCCCTAGAATATTTGTTCTAATAACGCTTGTACATACGGATTTTTCAAGCCATACGCCACAATAGCTTTCTGAGCCTCCCTCATCAATTTCCAGTCTAACGGCACCCAAGATTTAACCCCCTCCCTTGATACCGATACCGGGAAAGTAGCCGGCATGGCATCCAAAAATTCCCCTTCAATTATAGCATCCTTTATCAATCCATGCCAGCGCTTAATTGGGTCAGGAGATCCCACTCCTCCCCCCCCATCCCTCCAAATCACCTCCGTCCCCCGTTCTTCTTGCCCTCGTCCAATTGAAGAACACATAGGTGGCGGAGGTTTCACTTTTGGTTGAACCGGTTGCGTAGCGGGGGCATAAATTTTGCGATATTCTTCCTCTGCTGTCGGTCGCAACTCTCCCTCGGGAGTGAGGTGCTCCGTACAACCATAATACCCACACAACCTACAAATATGGGGCAAACGTGAGGGGTCAGGTATGCCGTGCTCTTGAAGCTGTTGCAGCAAATGCGATCGTGACGATCCTTGCGGTCTGTTTTCCTTTCTATCCAGCTCATCCATCATCTGTTGAGCTGCAATACCTTCCTTATATAACCACCGAATTATCTGGTCCTGCGTCAAGTTATCAAACTCTCCAGTTTTAGGCAAGTCAATAATCCAAACGTGTTGGGGAGGGGCTGGTGGCACAACCACGGGCGGCAATCCTGACCCCCCTTGTAACGGGTTCTCTGGATTCCCCGATGACAATTCTCCCGACACAGGCTGATCCACGGCCATCGGTTCGCCCCGATCTGAGTCGTCATCCTTCAAGGGCAACGGTACCTCACTGGGGTCCAACGGCGCCAAAGGAATCATAGGCGTTGTTTTACCAAAAAAGTCTTTCGCTCCTACCGTGAAGGCCCCTTTCGCTGATGATTCTAATGCCTCGCGTAATGCAATACGCGCCCCTGCCTGAGCCGCTGCGGTGGTAACGGCTCGATGAACAGTCCGCCAGATAGGGCTCAAGGCAGCAGCTTCTTTATTTCCGACCCCCACAAAGTCCCACAGGTCTTCCCCCACTGTTTTCCACACCGAGGAGTCAAACACATTCTTTGCATTAACCAGGACACCCCGTCGCTTTCCCCACCGAAGCAATTTTTGAAGAGCTTCTGGGGAAAATTTTTCTCCCTGGTTATTAAGCAGATTGCTTAAGACCTTAAACACGGCCTGCTCATCTGCTGATGCTGCCGCTCCCATTATGAGAGATATTCCCCACCGCTCACCTTTCAGTGGGAGCTCCCCCGCCTCAGTTGGGCGTCCCGGTTCCTCACCCGAACGGAGGACACCGGCAGCGGCGGTCCCTGCTATTTCTTCCTCTGTCCGTGGTATCAAATTCACAGAATTCTATCACGTCGGGGTCACCATTTGTTGCTGCTAGCAGGCTGGCTTACAGGACAACTGACACAGTTGCTGGTAAAAAGCACTTTATTTCCCTTCCCACAGCAATATATATACAGCACTTGTTTATTCCTTTTCTGTTGTTTATCACCCAATGTTCTCATCATTCTTATCTTTGGGTTCCATTATCTTGTGGTAGTAAAGACTCTCAGGTGCTGCTTATATCATTAGTCCTTAGTTCAGCCAAAGTTTAGTCCTCTGTCCAGCCAAAATCTTCTGGCCTTGTCCTTTATCTCTTGTACTGTTATTTTCCATTACTTGGCACACATTTCTAAAACATCTGATACTCAGCATTTCCCACACATGCCATATGAACCACCCTCTTGGCCATACTGGGACCCCTTCATGGCTTATCGCCATCAATTCTCTAGGGCAGGGGTGGTGAACCTCCAGCTCGCGGGTCAGATCTGGCCCGCTGCTTAATTTAATCTGGCCCATGGCAAGTCTCTGCACCATGGGCTGGAAGCCCCAAGCTTCCGTGGCCCTCCCCACCGCAGCTCCCTGGTAGAGGGGCAATCAGGGAAGCTCTGCGTGCTGCTCCCGCTCCCAGTGCCAGCTCTGTAGCTCCCATTGGCCAGGAACCATAGCAAATGGAAGCTACAGGGGCAGCGCCTACAGGCGCGGGCAGCACGCACTGCACAGAGCCCCCTGGCCGCCCCTCCACCTAGGGGCCAGACATTCCGGCCACTTCTGGGAACCATGCAGAGCCAGGGCAGGCAGGGAGCCTGCCTTAGCCCCGCTGAGCTGCCAACCGGGAGCCACTTCAGGTAAGCGCCACTTGGCTGGAGCCCAAACCTCCAGCCCTAGGTCGGAACTTTCTGCTGCATCCTAACTCCCTCCAAGATCTCACATCCATATCTGCACCGCAACCCCCAGCCCTGAGGTCCCTCTGCACCCAAACCCCCTCCCATATCCTGCACCCCTACTCATACCCCAACCACTTTCCCAGTTCGAAACCCCCACACACTCTAAGTCTCACCCAGAGCCCACACCCCCACCTGCACCCCAACCCTCTGCCCCAGGTCGGAACCCCCTCCCACACCAAAACTCCCTCCCAGACCCTGCACCCTTGCCCCAGCCCTGAGCCCCATCCTGCACTCCAAACCCATTGGCCCCAGCCTGGAGCCCCCTCCTGTGCCCCAAACTCCTCATCCCCCACCCGACCCCAGAGCCTACACCCCCAGCCAGAATCCTCACCCCCTCCAACACCCCAACCCTCTGCTCCAGCCCAGAGCCCACTCCCACACCCTGAATCCCTCGTTTCTGGCCCCACCTTGGAGCCTAGGGGAAGCCCCGAGCCTCCGTGCCCCACCCCCAGGGGGTTGTGTGTGGTCCTCAACTGATTTTTTCTGTGAGTGAGTTGCTCCTATTAGAAAAAAGATTCTCCACCCCTACTCTAGAGCCTTGAGCTTTGCCCTTCGTCGAGATAGGCAACCCTCCACACCCTCCCCATCCAGGAGACCAGATCCTCAGGAAGAGACCTTTGAGGAACAGGAGGCCAGAGCTGAGGAGGTCTCTAGATTTGCACACTAGTGTGATCTCAGACACATTGCACCAACAACCTCATCACTACGAGGTGTACTGGACTACATTCTAGAACAAAAGAGTTTAGGGTTATTGCTGAGCTCCATTAGAGTTCATCTGGCAGCCATCATGGCCTTCCATTCTCCAACAGATGGTTACTCTGTATTTGCCCACTCATCGAGGTTCCTCAAAGGCCTCAGCAACCTTTTTCCACCAGTTAAACACCCTACTCCAGTTTGGGACCTCAATTTGGTCCTTAAATGCCTTACAAGACCACCATTTAGACCTATGGCTGCCTGCTCACTCTTCCATTTATTGGTTGCTATCATGTCAGCTTGATGAATGGGGAAAATAGAGGCTCTTATGGCATACCCTCTATTCATGATATTTTTCAGAAACATGGTCACATGACCACACTCCAAGTTTTTGCTAAAAGTGCATTTTCATTTCCATATTAATCAACCCATTCTGCTCTCCTTCTTCCACCCTAAAGCTCACTGGGCTAAGCGAGAGGCGTTGTTCCACACACTTGATGTCAGGAGAGTCCTGGCTTTCTAACTTGATAGGACTAAAACCTTTCAAGAAGACTCCGAGACTGTGTGTGTCAATCGCAGACAGAGCAAAAGGATCAATCTCTAAGCAAAGGCTCTCTAAATGGATAACTGGCTACGTTAGTAGCTGCTACCAATCTCATAATCTCAAAGCACCCACTGACATACAAGATCACTCTATGAGATCTATCTCCACCTCCACAGCCTTTTTTAAGAACGTTCTTATAATTGAAATATGTAAAGACACAATGTGGGCTTATATGCATACATTTGCTGAACACTATGCAATAATTCGCAACTCTGCTTCTGATACTATGTTTGGCTCAGCTGTACTTTCTTCCATTCTGAACTAAACTCCGAAGCTCCCTCCTCCTTAAAGGGGAACTGCTTCGTAATCAGCTAGAGTGGACCACCCATAGGGACACTAATGGAAGAAGAAATGATTACTCACACTGTGCAGTAACTGTGGTTCTTTTAAATGTGTGTCCCTATCTGTGCACCACTGCCTGCCCTCCTTTTTTGCTTCAGAGTTCTCTGTCAAGGGGCTTCGTGGTAGAGAAGGAACAGTATTATATAGCAATAGCATATGGCACAAGGCTGAGAGACATGCATGCGGGAGCTTACTGGACATTGCTATGAGAAATCTCCTATTGAAATCGCAGGGAGCGCAAGCGCACCTAGAGTGGAGCACCCATAAGGGACACATCTTGAAGAACCACAGTTACAGCACAGGGTATGTGCTTCTGCCCCACAAACATGTCTGAGTCCAGAACTGCTTCATTGGGGTTACTGAGATTATAAAGGACTGCAACTTAGTGCTGCTGGGAGGAATGGGGTGGTTTCTACACTCCTGTAGACACAAAGTCCTAGATTCCTGGGGATGGGGTGAAAGAGGTCCTCAGCTAGTCTACTCCTTCTGCCTTCTGGTACTGCTGGCACTGGTGGCTACTGCTGCTGACTCTTTCCTTCCTGGGAAATTTGGCAAAGAGACCCGCCCCATATGGTACTCCTGAGTGGGGTGAGGGAAGGAGCACCTGGGACTACATACCCCAATAAGTCCTGATTCTGCTATGACCTCCAGGCACATGGGCCACTGCACCTATACAAATCTTCTGTGAACTCAATGAAACTCTGGCAGGGGGAGGTGAGGGGTGCAGGGAATTTCTCTGCGCAGGGTTTGCTGAGGATTAGGGCCTAAATCTTTCACTGTGGGTGGGGTCAATTTACATTTCACATAGGGGAAAAAATAATTTGCTCTGATTCAGATCCCACTGCATTTGTTTTGTTTTTAATTCAAAGTAATAACAGAAGACAATGTCATGCCCTATATCTGAATAAAGGTTTCCAAATTGAATACTACTACAGTTCTTACCCTGATTTTCATCTCTATTATTACAAGTGCATTTCCATTCATAGGATTTTTGTTTTAACTAGATATAGCAACTTTGGCAAATCGAAGGCTGACTGATGTGGGATTGTGCAGCTGCACCGTGCACAGAGCTAATTTCTTCTCCATTTGTGTGATGACAGCGTTAGCTCATGACTGTAATTATAGATAATTGTTCAACCTTCCACCTCTATAATACACTGCACTGAGTGACGTGCTTCTCTGTGATGAAAATTAGGGTGTATCTTCTTATCAGCTTCAGCCACATTATCAAATGAAAAGACATTTGTGTTTCTAGTTTGCTCAGCTCTGCCCTGTTGGAATTCAGTAGGTTTACTGAAAAGTATAAATCCTAGCTCAAATGTTCATGTTTTTACACAGTTTATATTATATGTAATAATACAATATTATTAAATTGCACAGTGATCTGGTCTAATGGAATTAGAGATTAGTCCATAAGAATTGGTATAAACAGTGCCTATATAATGAGTCCTTGACCATTGATCAGATAACAGAATCAGCTACCCTTGTTGAAACTTCAGTATAAGAGGTCAAATAAATTTGTCATCCAGCTCCATTTGCCTCACTGATTTTACACCAGCGATTAATTTGGTCCTTTGTGTTTATCAAGATTCATGTTTTATGCGTGAGGTTTTCAAAGCCACCAAGGTGATTTGGACAAACCCAGTTCCTATTCATATGAATGTCTAAACCCCCTTCACATCTTTGAAAATCCCATTCTATATTTTTGGTAGTGTCGTGTTCACCCAGGGAATGCTGTAAATTATTGGCTGCCTTATCTCAAAATAAAGGTGTTTTCTGAAAAATGTAGAGATGATCTTGTAATTATTGTCTCTCAATAATTCCCACATCAAACTCATTGAGTTCACATAAGAACGGCCATATTGGGTCAGACCAAAGGTTCGTCTAGCCTTCTGACAGTGGCCAATGGCAAGTGCCCCAGAAGGAATGAACAGAACAGGTAATCAAATGATCCTTTCCCTGGCACTCATTCCCAGCTTCCAGCAAATAGAGGCTACAGACACCATCCCTGCCCATTCTGGCTAATACCACTGATGGACCTATCCTCCATGAATTTATCTAGTTCTTTTTTTAACCTTGTTATAGTCTTGGCTTTCACAACATCCTCTGGCAAAGAGTTCCACAGATTGACTGTGCATTGTGTGAAGAAATACTTTTGTTTGTTTTAAACCTGCTGCCTATTAATTTCATTTGGTGATCCCTAGTTCTCGTGTTATGAGAAGGATTAAATAACACTTCTTATTTACTTTCTCCACACCGGTCATGATTTTATAGACCTCAATCATATCCCCCCTTAGTTGTCTCTTTTCCAAGCTGAAAAGTCCCAGTCTTATTAATCTCTCATCATACGGAAGCCATTCCATACCCCTAATCATTTTTGTTGCCCTTTTCTGAATTTTTTCCAGTTCCAATATATCTTTTTTGAGATGGGACGACCACATCTGCACGCAGTATTCAAGATGTGGGCATACCATGAATTTATATAAAGGCAATATGATATTTTCTGTCCTAATATCTATCCCTTTCTTAATGATTCGCAACATTCTGTTCATTTTTTTTGACTGCCGCTGCACATTGAGTGGATGTTTTCAGAGAACTATCCACAATGATGCCAAGGTCTCTTTCTTAAGTGGTAACAGTTAATTTAGACCCCATCATTTTATATGTATAGTTGGGGTTATATCTTCCAATATGCATCACTTTGAATTTATCAACACTGACACATGTCAAAGGGCTGGCTTTCTGACTGCCAGCCTCATACACTCATCTGGGGATCTCAGAATCCAGCTCTGTTTCTGACTCTTACCTGATCACTTGTATTAAGAGATCTCTAGATTTGAATTTAGCAGACGGTTATCCCAGAGGGCATCTTCTTACCTGCCATGCTTGGACATTTGCAACATGGATATGAGAGAGTAGTTAGAAAACGTTATTTTTGGTCCTGGTCATTGACATCAATGGATGAGATAATCATGTTGTAATAGATAGTAATAGATACGGATGTAGCTCCTTCCTTCCCAACTAGGGACATGGAGTTGCAGAGTTTTCATCACTGAGGACACCACTTGGCCCTGTAATTATAACTTAATTAACAATTCTGTTGAGGATGCAGGAGCCAGAATTGAATCCAGCTCCCTGGCCCACAGATGTGTTGGCTGTGCAGTGCTAAGAGGACTAAAAGGTACTAAACACTAATATTTGACATTAAACTAGTCAAATTGGACAGGATCCACACAATGAGCAGAACTCTTAACTAAGAAGATGCCATTTTCTTACAGTCACTGCTCTGTAATCTTGGGGAGTTTCCTAGTATCTGCACTTATTCCTGTTGCATAAGGAGCTCCAGTATTGAAGCTTCTATTCTTGGTAGTCTAGCTACTAGAAGGCAACATGATCAAATATATATGTTGTCAATATTACATATATTTTTACACATGAATGATTTATTTTGTATCTGGTGTAAAGTTTACAAAAGCACCTAAGTCTTATTGAAAATCAATGGGTCTTAGGCTCCTAAGTCACCTAGGTGCTTTTGAACATGTTAACCTTGTCAGAAAATTTAGCCAAAAACAAACTTTTGAGAAAATATGGAAACAAACATGTTTGTGATTTATTTTTTCATTTTCTGACAAGTTGTAGTATGATGTATGAATAATGCAGATCTGGGAGACTGAAATACAGAGAACACTAGAGTATTTTTAGAGACGTATGATTGACATGAAGTGACATTGTATAACAAAGCACACACTCGAAAATTTCTGCAGTTGGAAAGGTTCTGTTGTTTCTGGTGATGTCCTATCAGTGGGTAATGCTGGAAACTGTAGAATCTTTAAAAAAAGCAAAGGAGTACTTGTGGCACCTTAGAGACTAACAAATTTATTAGAGCACAAGCTTTCGTGAGCTACAGCTCACTTTATCGGATGGTGCCATTTTTAAAAGATGGCCACCATAAACATATTGGCCAAAATTTTTAAAAAATGAGATTTTGGCCTCTAAGACGCTGCAAACTCTTAGATTGTACTTCAGTCTATGGGTGAAATCCTGGCCCAGTTGAACTCTATAGGAGTTTTGCCATTCACTTAACTGGGCCAGGATTTCATTTTATGCAAATGAGTAGTCCCATTGACGTCAGTGAGATTATTCATGATTTAAAGGCCACACACACGTGTTAGCAGGACTGGGCCCCATATCAGGGATCTGCTGAGCGCTTGGCACTTTTATAATCAGATCACTGATTTAGATGCATAAGTAAGGATCTAGAAGTTAAAATTTAGGCCCCCGTCTTGGTCTTCATATGCAAACAATACTGCACCATCGGTCCTCTAGATTGTTACTGAGAAGATAATAAACAGCAGAACCATAATTATGTGAGCTGTATATTAAGTTTTCTTACATCTGCTAAGAAGTTTCTCAGAACTGAATCTGATCATTTGAATCTCATAATAATGTTTTAGAAATGAGCTGGCTAGCTAGCAAGTGGTTTCCTTGAGGAATTGAGCCAGCTCCAGCAGGCAGATTGTGTAAGACAGTTTATGTGACACCTCCTGTCATGCTGGAAAGTGATACATGGTTTAATTTAGGAAATCAAGTACAAATAAATGTTATAAAGAATGTTTTCAATATACACTGGGCTTGTTTACAGCAAATTTGGGAGCGAATGAAAATATAGTGCTAAGCAGTCAAGCCACGAGCCAATCAATCCATAAGTTAATTACAGCTAGATACTTCTTTCATTACATTCTCATTCCTTTTCTTCATGGCAGTATATAATGCTAATATTCTCAAGGTAATGAAATATTCTACTGCTCTGCTGCCTGATTTACATCAGCATTTTTCAAATGAAATGTAAATAAGAAATCAATATCTCCACATATTTGTATTTATAACAATATGATACACTTGATATCCTACTGTGTTTACATTTTCCAGGATGGGATGTGAGAAGTATATTTCCCAAAAACTATATATGCAGTAGGGAATTGTCTCCCCTCTGCCAAACAGTAGCAGATGTCGAGGCCTTTGACGTCAGCTTCCCTATGGAAGAGAAATCAGTGATGCAGAAGCTGGGTATATTCTTAAAGCAGCTTGTTTATTTTACTTTATGTACATCAGTCAGGCAACACAGGTTGTCACAAACAGCATGCAGGCAATCCCCTCTTTCAGGAGAATCAGGCACTGGCTGATTCTCAGGGAGCAATTCTGCTTCAAGAATTGCCTCTAGCCAGAAAGAATAAGGCAGAGAGCAAACTCCTTTGCTGCTTGTCACAGATGCCCCCAAAAGAAACTACAACACAAAACTAACAACTATACAGTATTGCTTCAAAGACTGAACAACAGTTGCTGGCTAAGAAAACAACTTGTAATGCTAAATGTAACAGCACAATCCGCGGGGTCCTGCCATAGCAGGATAAACAAACAGTTTATTTTGCTGGGTCCTGGACCAATATTTTCATAAGAGTGTAATAATTTGGGTGCAGTGTTGGTTTTGGATGACCAGTTTGAGATGTCTCTCTGATTTTCAGAAAGTGCTCAGCATCTGGCCTTTGAAAATCAAACCCAAGTCAGGTGTCTCAAATTAGGCACCCAAAATCCCAAGTCACTTTTGAAAATATTGGCCTTGAACTCTATTTTGCTGCTGTTGGTACAGTTAATAATTACTAGAGCTGTCAATTAATTGCAGTTAACTCACACGATTAACTCAAAACAATTAACTGATTAAAAAAATTAATCACGATTAATCGCAGTTTTCATGCTTCGGCCACTATTCCGAAGGACATGCTTCCGTGCTGATGACGGTTGTTAAAAAAATAATGCGTTAATTAAATTTGTGATTGAACTCCTTGGGGGAGAATTGTATGTCTCCTGTTCTGTGTTTTACTCGCATTCTGCCATATATTTCATGTTATAGCTGCCTTGGATGATGACCCAGCATGTTCATTTTAAGAACACTTTCACTGCAGATTTGACAAAACACAAAGAAGGTACCAATGTGATTTCTAAAGATAGCTACAGCACTCGACCCAAGGTTTAAGGATCTGACGTTCCTTCCAAAATCTGAGAGGGAGGAGGTGTGAAGCATGCTTTCATAAGTCTTAAAAGAGCAACACTGATGCAGAACCTACAGCACCCGAACCACTAGAAAAGAAAATCAACCTTGTGCTGGTGGCATCTGACTCCGATGATGAAAATGAACATGTGTCTCTCTGCTCTGCTCTGGATCATTATCGAGCAGAACCCATCATCAGCATACACGCATGTGCCCTGGAATGGTGGTCAAAGCATGAAGGGACATATGAATCTTTAGCGCATCTGGCATGTAAATATCTTGCAACGCTGGCTACAATGCCGGCCATGCAAACGCCTGTTCTTACTTTCAGGTGACATTGTATACAAGAAGTGGTCAGCATTATCTCCTGCACACATAAACAAACTTGTTTGTCTGAGCGATTGGCTGAACAAGAAGTAGGACTGAATGGATTTGTAGGCTCTAAAGTTTGACATTGTTTTATTTTTGAATGCAGTTATTTTTTGTACATAATTATACATTTGTAACTTCAACTTTCATGATAAAGAAATTGCACTACAGTACCTGTATTAAATGAATTGAAAAATACTATCTTTTATTTTTACAGTGCAAATATTTATAATAAAAAATAAATATAAAGTGAAAAGTAAATATAAACTGTGCACTTTGTATTCTGTGTTGAAATTGAAATCAATATATTTGAAAATGTGGAAAACATCAAAAATATTTAAATAAATGGTATTCTATTATTAACAGTGCGATTAATCACGATTAATTTTTTAATTGCTTGACGGTCCTAATAATTACCCTCTTTAATAAGGTTTCATTAATAAAGAGTTTATAAAGAGTTAATAAATGATTGGTAGATGTTTAAATAAATGGTTACTCACTTGTTATAGAGCCCAGCAAGTCAATAGGTTCCATTATAACCATGAAGCCTTTGAATGAGGCACCTAAATACCTTGAAAAATCTGTCCCTTAGTAATCTTTTATAAACTATTTCTAAATGGCACCTTAATGTAAAGTGTGACCCACTTAATGTTGTGAGATGTTTGGTATTAAATTTAGTTGGACAAATGTCTTGCCCTGCATTGTCTTCCTATCTTCCCAAACTCTATTAAAGAAACAATTGAGTCAAGCTGCAGCTTTCTTTTTTTGTGAAATGATTTTCTGTTTACTGCACTTGAATGGCATATTAACATGAGTATAGCAGGAAACTTTGTAGTTTTCTGCTGACTTTGAAGTAGAAATGTGAGGAAATACTGTCTGGATGTTCGGGTCCTTTCTCAGAGCAATGACATGAAAAGGAGCCAAGCAGAGCTTGCAAGCAGACAGTAAAAAGATATACTCGGAGAAAAGATGCTTGGTGTCTGAGAGTCTTGCTAGGCTCATGCTCTAGATATGTTTTGTCTCAAGAAACATAAGTCAAATCTCTTGCAGAGAATTAAAAGTTTAGAGGACCTTTCTCTGTCTTTTGCCTGTGATGTGTGGAGCTCCCTCAATTCCCATCACATCCAATGGGCATGTAAGGAGCAGACTCTTATGTTGCTTCTCACACAGGTCCTAATCCAAAGCCCAGAAAAGTTAGTTACTGAGTCTTTCCATTGTTTCAAACAGGCTTTGTATCTGTCCCTTGGAAGCTAATGGGAGCTCTCAAGAGATGCTCTTATCCCAAAGGCAGTGAGATAAAATAACTCTCCCCAGTCTTGCAGACAGATCACTCTCTGTGTGTTAAAAGTCAAGTTGAGCAAGATAAATGCAGAATTTTCTAACTCTTTCATTCTCCATGCTGTCTTACCAAAGCATCCCTCTGATTTTATTCAAGTTTTGTGAGAGTGTAGGAGTCTGCCTGTGCCCATCTCATTGCAGGCTCAAGGCCTGAGGCAGGATGTGAGGGGGAGAGGAGAGATTTTCCCCTTTAAGTCAACCTTTGTTCCATATTCTGAAACTGTTGTGTTTAGCTTTGCCTTGGTAAGACTGCGTGGCACTATTTTAGAGAATGAAAGAGCTAGACAACTCTGCATTTATCTTGTTCAACTTGACTTTTAACACACAGACAGCACAAATTCTCAACACAGGTCTGATCTGAAGGCCACTGAAATCAATATGATTCTTTCCTTTGACTTCATTTGGTTGTGTATCAGGCCCCATAAGAGCTCTGAATGCAACATTGTCTCTGGAAAGCTCTCAGAGCTCCCACAAAAATGTCATTGCACTCCAAGTGCTATACATGCCATCATGAGACTGCATTCAACTTGAAATAAGTAAGCACTTGTTTCTCAGCAATGATAAAAACTAAAATTACCAATAAAATAAATGAACCAAAGGTACATTAAAATCTACCCTCCAGCTTTTTCACTGAAGGGGCAGCAGGTAGTCAAAGAGGTCACACATGAGCCCAGTGTTGTTAGATCTGATCTTTGGTTCCCCTAAAGAAGAATTCCAGCTTTCTGAGACAGGGTCTGTTTCTTATTCCATGTCTTTTCTATGCTGCACCTGGCAAGCTCGGATGTGAGGCAGACGGGGCGGGGGGGGGGAGGGCCAGCAGTGCAAACAGATTGCTGTGATTGAAATGGATACATAGTTGGACTCTACTTCTGCAGCAAGAGACTGAGTGGGGCCCCAAGATTCCCTACACAACACATCCTGGCATCTTTGGACTCTGACCCTGCTTGTTAAAATCTTCTGTCCTCTCTGTGCATGCCCCACTAGTGTTCCAGCTGTGGCAACAGCTGCCAGGGGAACTCTCTTTTTTGCATACATCCCCATCTATGCCAACAGGTGTGGGTGGGCAGATGGATCATTAGTGCATGAGGAGGAGGAAAGGACACAGTGCAAAGCTGCTGCTATGCACTGAGTGGGAATCCTACAGCTAGTGTAGCAAGGCTCTCTTCTTCTAGTCTCCGCTTGCCTAGCCCCAGCCCCGAGTCTGAAGAGCTGGCACTGGGTGAGAGCCTGAAGAGACTCACTCCCCTGACAATCATCAGTCTAGAGAGAGAGAGAGAGAGAGATACACATACACAAACAAGGGGAGAGAGACAGCTCCGGTCAACATGGGAAACCCGTCCAGCTCAAACACCAAAGAGGACCCCTTCCTCATACTACCACCTGAACGGAGCCACTCCCCTTCATACAATCACTGCTCCTGCCAGACACTGCAGGATGACTTGCATGTCACCATGAACGTCAACAGACCAGGACAACCCTCACACCACCATTGCTGGTGTGAGGAACAGCCATCAGGAAGGAATCTACCCAGAAGAGTCTTCTTGAGGTACTGAGGGAATGGGACCATCATGGATGGACAGGTGTTGGCTTTGTGGGGAGGAGGAGTGATTGATTTTTGGGGAGGGAATGTGTAAAATTGATGGATTTCTATGGTAGGAATGAGAAACTATATTTAACCCAGGGCATGGCACTTGCTTTGCATATTGATGTGGGCAGCTTTTGAAGAAGCTTCTTGTTAACCTACTTTGGCCTACACTCCTGGCTTTTTCAACATCCAGCACCAAACTATAGCAAACCTATCCCCCACTTTTTAGATGCAGGTGGGTGAGGGAGTGGGTGGAGCCTTAGCTCTGCTTCCCTGGCACAAGGGAAATTCCCCTGCAAAGCAAGGGAGAAGCAGGGACTTTGAGATTCAAAATTCAGCTCTTGTGCTCCACTTGGGACAGTGCAACTACCTTCCCAATTGCTTGGGATGGATTGCAATAAAGGTATCGGAATCTGGCCCACTGTAAGTAGGATTGCATAGCAAGTCATCATTAAGGCTCACACTTCATTTCACCAACACAGACTTCTTGCACAGTGTCTTTTTTGAAATGCCCTTCTCACACTATCAGGAGCACAAGCACTGGAAGAAAAGGAAATCCATAACAGCCTTCTTGATATTCCAGTAACTTCCCACAAGAATAATGATTCAGTGATAAAGAAATCTTATGCATTGCCTTCCGGTACAATAGTTAAAGTTTGGGTAATTAATTACTGTAGGATTATAAAGGAATTCCTATAGGCAGTACAGAGGTTCACTCCAGATATATTGGTAGCAGGTGAAGCTCAGTGTGTTCCAAGATTATATATGGATAAAGCCTGCAAAATCTGGCAGCTCACCAGCCCTATTGAGATTACACTTTGCCTTGCCCCCTCACTCTTTTTCCTTGTCTCATTCTTCTCACAATCTAACCAGATTCCCAACTACATCGTTGGGGTTTTTTCTCACCTAACACCCCTCCCTGCCCCCAACTCTGCTCACCGGCCAAATCTGGCCCCTTGACAACCATTTTGGTATAGTTTTGAACTGCTGGATGCTGAAAAAGCCTGACTTTTCCCAAGGGCTAGCAAAACAATGGAGTCAAATACCATCCAGATTTGTATCCAGAGGAACCCCTAGCAATCTATCTTAGGTAGTTATACGGTCCTCAGCACCATAGTATCTGAGCGCCTCACAGTCTGTGATGAACATATGCTCAGGACACTCCCTTTAGATGGAAAGCATGGGCAGCCTCATTTAACTGCAGAGGAAGTGAGGCACAGAAAGACTTGAGGATTTGTCCAGTGCCCTACAGACTGTCAGTGGCCAGAACACCTTGCTCTCCAGCGAGCATCCTAACCATTGGACCATTCTTCCTCTAGAGGGAGGTTCCTGAGGTGGCTCATGTTGTGGTTCAGGGCCATATTTGGCTTGCTGTAAGGCTGGCTGGCTCTCAAAATACTATGGGGCCTCTCTGCCTATTGCACACTTGTGCCCTAGGGAATGCCCAGGAGTGCACATTTGAAAGAAAGCAGAAAGCCCCACACAACTGCACAGGAGCTGAAAGCCCATCATGAACTTAGCCAGATTTTAGGAGAGGTGAGACAGAGGCTGTTTAGAATTTAGGGAAAAAATAGGATGTGATCATGTAATTAAAGACTGTATCAAAAGGCATCTGTATAAGGGGGCTGAAATAAGGTTGCACAGGCAAGCTTAATCCTGGCATTTCCTAACTTTTGAGTGCTTGACTTTGCAATCTTCACATTCTTTTAACATATTTTTATATAATTAGTTATATCATGGCAATTATTTATATCATGCTTTTCAGATAGATAAGACAAGGGCCTTGCCTCAAAAACCTTTATGTTCTAGATAGATTGCAAACAAACAAGGAGGGGAGAAACAATAAAAACAAAAACAATAGCATAGGAACATAAGACACCGGAATTTCCATAGTGGATCAAACCAGGAGTCTAGCTAGTCCTCTAACTTGCCTCTGATACTGGCATATACTGGCAACTTCCAAGGAAGGTGCAAGAAACCCGGCTGTATACAGTTGTGGGATAATCCTTCCTCCCCAAGGAAAAGTTTCTCCTTAACCCTCAATTAGTTAGAAGTTGGCTCATGCCCTGACAAAACTATTGTTAATTGTTTTAATTTTCACTGTGATAACTCTGGATATTCTTGTTATCTGTATAAATTCCTTTTTGGAATCTCACTAAGGTCTCAATCCTGTAGCAGTGAGTTCCACACACTAACTGGAGAATGGAGAAGATAAGCATGTGTCATATTAATAGCTGGATTTTGAGGTGGAAGGGAGGACAATTGTAATGTTTAGAAGAACTAGTTAGGGACAGAAACAAATCAGGTTGGATTAGAAGGTGAAGCTCTTTGGGGCAGGGACTGTCTTTTTGTTTTGTGTTTGTACGGCATCTAGCACAATGCAGTCCAAGTCCATGGCTTGAGCTTCTGGGAACTACTACCATACAACTAATAAATAGTAATAATGATCTAGTTTTGATTTTTCCTTCTGAACTGCCTTGCCCACACTTGTTGTGTATCCCTTTCTTTCGGATGGATAAATGAATGCTTGTAAGAGCACGTCATGCAGTTTGTTATCGCTGCCTTGTAATAATTACTTACTAATTCTCTATACCATTCCTGTTTTTAATCTATATTTCATATGTTAAAATAATTTGACTCCTATCAGTTGTTTTCACCACCTCCACAATGCACTGACATCATTAATATCTATACCATGTTCTTTATTCACTTGGGCTTTACTCAAGCAAAAATCCCACTGATATTGTCCCTGGCATCATTAGTTTGAAAACCAAAGCCTTCATCCTGCCCCACTGAATATGATGAGAGTAGGATCAGGCCCAACTTCTGCTACAAAGTCTTGTTTTCTTTTATCTTGGTTCCTCCACTGGAGACGTCTTCTTCGAAGTTGCCTTATTCCCTTGAAAGTTGTAATAAAAATTTCAATAAAGAAACAGTAAGAAAAAAAATACAGCCTTCCCTCCTGACATATAGTTCCCTCCAGCTAATAACTGAAGCACATCTGAGGGGAGTGTGTTAGGGGCCCTGCTTCCACTGTCTTGGGGCTTTGGGTAAAGAGAGGGCTTCAGGCTGCAGAGCAGTCAGGCCAGCACCTTTCACAAGCACCAAAGAGTACTTTGCTTATAGTCAAATGGCCATATCCAGGTGACTGTGGAATCTCAAAAGATCTGGCTTCCATGAAGAAGACAGGAGAGGAAAAGCAGAAGCATACGATATACAAGAGGAAACCTCAGACAACAAAACTAACCTAAACTGGTCTGACTGCAACACGGTATGATTGCTTCTAATCCTTCCTAGACCAATTGTCAGCAGCTAAGATTTAAAATGAGCATGCAGGAAGGTGGGTATCGTAAAGCACTGAGGCTGGAGCATACTGTTACATTCTGCATTCTCCGTGAGCTGCTTTCCATCCTTTCTACCTGTCACAGGGGACGCAAGATAATAAGGATATTTTATCTTTCTAAATGAGTTCTGAGCCAGAACTGATAGGGCTTTAAGACTCTAATGTTATTAATGATCTGGCTTGACGTACCCATCTCAAAGGACTGAATAGGAAGCAGATGCTTTTCTCCGTTACTCACTGTTGAGATGCTGCCATTGAACATTCAGGGATTAAATATTTTAACCCCTTTCTTATTTACCTGCCAATGCACTTGCTGTGCTGCCAAAATTATTTGACATTCCATTTGCATCAGTGGAAAGTTAGCTACATTAAAGGCATTGTAATAACAGAACAGGAAATGTTGTCAAGTGGCTACAGCATGGGACTGTAGTCCAGATTTCAGGGGCTGCCTTCTCCCCTTTCTGACATCGCTTTTAAACCAGTGTGACCCCATTGACCTTAACAGAGTTATCCTGATGTACTCCAGTGTGAGAGGAGTATCACACCCTTGGGTTCTATTCCCAGTTCTGCCAATGATTCCCTGAGGGACTGTCTAGATCAGGGGTGGGCAAACCTTTTGGCCCCATGGCCACATTGGGGTTGCGAAACGGAGAGCCGGGTAGGGAAGGCTGTGCCTCCCCAAACAGCCTGGTCCCTGCCCCCTATCTGCCTCCTCCCACTTCCCACCCCCTGACTGCCCACCTCAGAACCCCTGACCCATCCAACCCCCCCCCCACTCCTTGTCCCCTGACCACCCTCCTCCTGGGACCCCCATCCCTAAATGCCCCCCCAGGACCCCACTCCCATCCACACACACCCACTCCCTGTCCCCTGTCCCAGGACCCCACCCCCATCCAACCGCCCCTGTCCCCTGACTGCCTCCTGGGACCTACTGCCCCTTATCCACCCCCCCCCACCCCCTTACCATGCCACTCAGAGCAGCGGGACAGGCTTATTGGAAAGCCTGGGAGGTGGACGGGCGCAATCTGCGCAGGGGAACAGCAGGGGAGGGGACAGGGGCTAGCCGCCCCAGCTGGGAGCTCAGGGGCTGGGCAGGACGGTCCCACGGGCCGCATGTGGCCCACAGGCTGTAGTTTGCTCACCTCTGGTCTAGATGGTGCATTAGTCTGCTCCAGGGAGGTGTAAGTTCTAGTGTACTGTAGCGTGCTATGCACTAACTGGCCTATGTATGTCTTTCTGGCACACATTAAAAGGTCCCTAGTGCATATTAGTGTAGTCCTGTTTCAAAGAGGCTACATTAATGCACCCTAGGGAACTTTTAGTGCACCAGCTGAGTTCCCACAGGCCAGTTAGTGTGCACTAGAATTTGTACCACTCTAGCGCAGGCTAATGCATCTTATAGACAAGCCCTTTGAGTCCTGGTGCAGGGAGATTAAATGGCACCTCAGTTTATCAATCTGGGTACTGGATATAATAATAACTCTTCTATCCCACAAGAGGGTTGTAAGGTGAAATTAATGAGGCCTGATCCTGATCTCATTTCATAGAAGATTAGGATTGGAAGAGACCTCAGGAGGTCATCTAGTACAACCCCCTGATCAAAGCAGGACCAACCCCAACTAAATCATCCCAGCCAGGGCTTTGTCAAGCTGGGCCTTAAAAACCTCAAAGGAAGGAGATTCCACCACCTCCCTAGGTAATGCATTCCAGTGCTTCACCACCCTCCTAGTGAAATAGTGTTTCCTAATATCTAACGTAGACCACCCCATGGCAAATTGAGACCATTGTTCATTGTTCTGTCATCTGCCACCACTGAGAACAGCCAAGCTCCATCTCCTTTGGAACACCCTTCAGGTAGTTGAAGGCTGCTATCAAATCCCCCCTCACTCTTCTCTTCTAAAGACTAAACAAAACCAGTTCCTTCAGCTTCTCCACATAAGTCATGTGCCCCAGCCCCCTGATCATTTTTGTTACCCTCTGCTGGACTCTCTCCAATTTGTCCACATCATTTCTGTTGTAGGGGGGCCCAAAACTGGACGCAATATTCCAGATGTGGCCTCACCAGTGCTGAATAGAGGGGAATAATCAATCTGCTGGTAATGCTCCTACTAGTGCAGTCCAATATGCCGCTAGCCTACTTGGCAGCAAGGGCACTGCTGACTCATATCAGGCTTCTCATCCACTGTAATCCCCAGGTCCTTTTCTGCAGAACTGCTGCTTAGCCAGTCGATCTCCAGCCTATAGCGGCAGGGCTGTCCCTAGCTATTTTGGTGCACAACGCAGCCCCCCGGCCTCCTCAGGGAGGAGTGTGGGGGGGTGGCCTCAGGCCTCCATCGATGGGAGCTGGGGGTGCTGTGTGGGGCCCCGCACCAGGCCTCCGTGGGGGACAAGGGCTGGCCACTTGCTGTGGGAAGTGGAGTGACCTGGCCCCAGTCTGCTCCGCTCCCCTAGCTCCTAGCTGTGCTGCCGGTGAGTGCTGGGGGGCAGTTCCCCCCTCCCCCCAAGCCTGGGAGGCAGGGGAATGGAACAGGTTGGGGCCAGGTCACTCCACTTCCCACAGGAAGTGGCCAGCCCCCATCCCACAAGGAGACCTGGGGCCAGCCTCCCACCCATCCCGCAGGGTCTGGGGCCCCACACAGCCCCCCTCCCGCCCGTGGACACCTGGGGCGCCAGGCTGCTCTGCTGCCCTGGCTCCCAGGCTTGGGGGAGAAGGAGGAACCGCCCCTCAGCACTCACCGGCAGCGGGGCTGGGAGTCAGGGGAGTGGAGCAGGCTGGGGCCAGGTCACTCCACTTCCATGCGGTGAGTGCTGGGTCCAGCCTGGAAGCAGTCCTATGGGGAGTGGGGGCAGAGCAGGGGTGGGAAGAGGCAGGGCTGGGGTGGGGATTGGGTGGGGTGGAGCCAGAGCAGAGGCCATGGGGAAGAGCCGGAGCAGGGGCTGGAGCAGCACGCAGCTGTGCAGGGCACCAGGAAATTTGCCTGGTGCCTACGCAGCTGCGTGCTTTGTGTATAGGTAAGGACAGCCCTGTGTTACAGTTCATGGGATTTTTCCATCCTGTATGCATTTGTCCTTGTGGAACCTCCTCAGATTTCTTTTGGCCCAATCCTCCAATTTGTCTAGGTCACTCTGGACCCTATTCCTACCCTCCGGTGTATCTACCTCTCCCCCCAGCTTAGTGTCATCTGCGAACTTGCTGAGGGTGCAATCCATCCCATCATCCAGATCATTAATAAAGATGTTGAACAAAACCGGCCCCAGGACCGACCCCTGGGGCACTCCCCTTGGTACCGGCTGCCAACTAAACATTGAGCCATTGATCACTACCCGTTGAGCCCGACAATCTAGCCAGCTTTCTATCCACCTTATAGTCCATTCATCCAATTCATACTTCTTTTAACTTGCTGGCAAGAATACTGTGGGAGACTGTATCAAAAGCTTTGCTAAAGTCCAGATATAGCAGGTCTACTGCTTTCCCCATATCCACAGAGCCAGTTATCTCATAGAAGGCAATCAGATTGGTCAGGCATGATTTGCCCTTGGTGAATCCATGTTGACTGTTCCTGATCATCTTCCTCTCTTCCAAGTGCTTCAAAATGGTTTCCTTGAAGAACTTGCTCCATTATTTTTCCAGGGACTGAGGTGAGGCTGTCCCTGGATTCTTCTTCCCTTTTTTAAAGATGGGCACTATATTTGCCTTTTTCCAATCGTCTGGGACCTCCCCCAATCTCCATCAGTTTTCAAAGATAATGGCCAATGGCTCATCAATTCCTTCACACCCTTGGATGCATTAGATCTGGACCCATGGACTTGTGCACGTCTAGCTTTTCTAAATAGTCCTTAACCTGTTCTTTCATTTAAATCAATGTAGCTCAGGACCGATTCCACTGAAGTCCAAAGGATCATTTAACCCCACATGAGCGAGATCAGAATCAGGTCCAACGTGTGTAAAAAGCCTTGAGAGCCTGAGATGAAAAGTGCTACAGAACCACAAAGGAATTTTTAGTATGAAAACTTTCATCTGAATTTTCCCAGAGAAGCCTGTCCTGTTATAAATGAGAATGTTGGGCCATGAATATGGAAATCAACAATCATTGGTAAAAGGTTTTCCCGGAGAGTGAGTCAGATGCATTGCGTGATGATTGAAATTCAGCCTGCCCAAGCCAGTCGCCCCCTTGTGAGCTGTGTTTATCCATTTCCCAAAGGGTGGGTGAGATTCTGTGGCCTGCGCTGTGCAGGAGGTCGGACTAGATGATCAGAATGGTTCCTTCTGACCTTAGTATCTATGAATCTATGAATGCATTACAAATTATTCTTACTCCAAAATTAAGAATAAAAGATTTGGGAACAGATTAAGGAGGTGCAGACGAATGCAACCCTCTGCATAAATTAAAGTAGTGCTTAGAGCAGTGGTAGGCAACCTGTCAGGGTAATCCACTGGTGGGCTGTGAGACCGTTTGTTTACATTGACTGTCTACAGGGTCGTGCTGGCAACGGCAAACCATGGCCACTGGCAGCTGCAGGTGGCCATGCCTACGGATGGTCAATGTAAACAAACAGTCTCGTGGCCCACCAGCAAATTACCCTGACAGGGCCACAGGTTGCCCACCACTGGCTTAAAGTATGGTCTAATTTACAGAAGTCTTCATCAGACTGCCTCGAGGATTGTTCTACAGCCCAGAATCTCTGTAGCACTATGGAGACTTTCCCTTCCATTCATAGCCCTACACCACAACCTGCCAGTGGAATAGAGCAGGGCTATGTATGATGGTCCCACACAGCTACTGTGCCAGGGGAATTCTCCACCAGACACTTGTGGCACCTTTATGGCCCTTATATACCACTGAAGCAATGTATAGGGTCTGAGGGGCCAGAATCAGTCCCTGGGAGTTTATTTTGTCCCCTGAAGGCACTTTAAATAACAATTACAAAATAGGGCTGAGTTACAGAATTGAATTCAGCTTCATGTCAGGAAGTCTGGATCAAGCCCAGAGTGAATATTGTAGCTCAGGGCTCTTTTCCAGAGAGTCCAAAACAAAACTCCGTATCTATATCCCCCTAACTTTGACAAAGATCAAATTCAGCTCCATTTGTAAATATAATCTCTTGCTTGATGCTTAACTGATTTTTATTAGCTCTACATTATAGGATGTTTAGTGAGAAGAGTCAGTACAGTACTATGCGTCCAAACACAGACAAATGATTCAGTAAAAAGCACCAGTAATAAGCTAATATAGTAGTAATATACCAGACACAACTCCCTTTCCTCGAAAGACCTTCCTTTATAACTGCCTATTCCCTGTTGCCTCTCTTGTCTGTCACATTTACCTACCTTTATAGAAGTTCTCTCTCAAAATGCATTTCTGCAGCTTGCCATTTATACTTGGCAAAGGCAAGCAGCTGCAGCCCTAATACAGCCATTTTGTAAATGTCTGCTGCTTCTCTCTTCCAGCAGGTGAGTATTCATTTTATATTTCCCTTTTATTCTTCAGAGACTAGTATGTGCTTTCTAACCCCAACTGAAGTCAGTGAAAAGCTTGGCTTCTATAAAAGTTGGATTGGGCAGCAATCTTTTTTAACTCTTATTAACTGAAGATATATACCATAAAGGATGAGATTTTATTCTGAGCTGAGATCTGCCCGGGGCAGGAGAGAGGAGAGGGCTACCAGGATGCAACTCTAGTTCCCTGATGCTGAAGCCTCAGTTCTACAGTCCTGCATCCAGCAAAGGTTATTTTTCTTGTCCTTGAAACCCCCATAAATTATTTTTGCTGACTCATTCTGAAGTCAAATCTGGCTGAGCTTATTAGCTACTGTCCAGAATTGGGAGACCCTAGTAACAGCTAATCTTGAGAGAAAGTCTGAGCTGCAGGTTGTTTTGTTGTTCTATTAATGAAGGCAAACCCCGGGAAGGGAGTAAGCTTGGACTCTAGCCAGTGCATGTGTTTTGTTCAGAATAGGTGGGAATGCTACCTGTTTCCAGTAGTCTAAGCATCTGGGGTCACTTCGTTGGGGACTTTCCCTGAAAAAGAATCCTTCCATGCAGGGTAGGGAAGAGGAATGGCAGGGCTTATTCCCACAGAACTGCCAGAGGCATCGGCCCTTAAAATCTGCATGGATCATGGGCCTATCCAGGGCCCTTGCACTGTTCCCTGCAATCCCTCTTTTATGGCACTATGGCTGGATGCTGTGTGAAAGGAACATTCCCCCAGCCAAAAACCCACACTGCCTTGCATTTACACTTTGGTGCACAATGTTATTCATACGCACATAGTCCAAACTGCAGTGCAATGTAGACAATCTCTACGTTTAAACAAATCTGTTGGTTTTGGGTAGAGCTGGTTGGGAATTCTTCTGTGAAATATTTTGGGTTGGAAAATGGCAATTTTTTGAAAGTGAAATTTTCATGGAACTGTGTCAGTTCAATGGTCTGAGGATGAGGGGGAGTTGGGGGAATAAAGAGAAAGCAATTGACCCTTTGCCCAATAGCTCAGTGATTAGGGCATTCACCTGGGATATGGGAAACCTAGGTTCAAGTCCTGGCTTTAAGTCAGTCTTTCTCCCCTATTGGAGCTGTTCTATTGGGCCCCAGAGAGAGACTGACTAGGATGTGGATTTTCTATATCCCACAGGGGTGCCCTAACCACAGGGTTATTAGCTATTCTGGAGCAGGTCTCTCTCTCTCTCTCTCTCTCTCTCTCTCATGTTTTTAACAAAACAATTCTGAAAGGTGTTGGTTTTGTTCTGCTGCAGAACAAACACGCATTTCAAAAACTCACATTTTTTGTAATGAAACATAACTTTTATCTTGTAGCCAGCCCTAATTTTGGGTGCTCAATTTGATGCACCTTAAAGGGGCCAGATTTTCAGAAAATGCAGGGCACCCTCCCTGTAAAAATCAGACCTTTTAAAAAAGTTTGCCAGATTGGTCACCTAAATATCAAGGTGCCCAAAATCACTAGTCGCTCTGAAAAATTTAGGTTCATGGCCCCAGACTATTGAAAGCTTTAAAAGTAATCACCAACACCTGCAATTGTTGCCAGAGGTGAAAAAGGAGTCAGGGCACCAGAGATTGAGCACAAATAGTGAGATCCCATTAGTCTGCACTGTGAAGGAAGCAAGCAGCTGTGTTCAGACAATGATAATCTCTGTGCCTTCCTCCTTCTCCCCCCCCCCCCCGCCCCCACCATGGCATAAGAATTTAAAGAATCTTTTGAAAACAATTACACTCTGTCAAGGAGCCATTCTCTGCCTTGTAGCCCTCTACTTCTAGCAGCTCCCAAGTGTGAACTATCAAAACTAGCCCCCTCCGTGGACAAGACAGGTGTGTCCCAGCAGGCCAACCTCAAATCACAGGAGGCAACAATCAGTGTGTGACATGAATAAAATATCAAACTGTTCAACCTCCAATTACATCTCAAATGCTGATATAAGACATGTTACATCTCTGCATCCCGCAGTAGTTTCCTTAGTTAATATGTCTATATTAATTTACTTTGGGTTTTTTGGGGGGCACTTTTCAACTAAGTAAGTCTTTGTAGGTCACATATTCCACATAGAAATAGACTGGGTACAATTTAGCCCATTCAATTAAAGTCATTCTGGTTTCAAATCTTTGATCAGTCATCTGTGAAAAGGCAGCAATTATTCCATGTGGATGGTGATACTGTTCCAGATCACCCTTTCATGCATTATATATGGTAACAATTTTATAAGAGGGAAAATGAGAATGTGTGACCATGTATTTCATCTCATTTTAGATTCCATTAGTGGTTTCATCTCTCCTCACTCCCTGAATGCCTTTGATCAATGCCAAGAAACAGAAACATCTGTTTTAAAGCCTAGATCTATAAACACTGCCTGGCAGAGCTTATTAGAGCCTCTGCCTTCCTTTTTTCTGATACCATCTCCCCCATCAAGGTCCTATCCGGATGAAAATATCTACGGCCTTCTAAGCCACACAGGCTTCATGTCATGTTGAGAAACTGGCCAATTTATAAGGGACAGGATGGCTTTACTGAATGCCAGTAAAAACTTCTACAAGCTCTTTGCAGAAGGTCATTGCACAGCTGCTCAAGGAAGCAAGGCATTCTTTTCTCCCACGTCAGCGCTCACTACCTTGCACCTATGTCTCTACTCATGCCCCTGCTGGTGCTATCCAGATTTCAGTAGTTACTACATCCCTATAATTGGAGTAACCTGAAGTTAGGGAGGTGGAATTGGTCTGTCTGGCCTAAGAAATGGGCCATTAAAAACAAATAATTTATCTATTGGGTGGGGTACGTCCCTGATTCCAATGAAGAAACAGAAACTCCTGCCTCTGTCAATCGGAGGAGGCACTTTAAGCCAGAAAGTGAAGAATGCTGCATATTGGCAGTCTTTGGGGAGTGTCACATCTTTGAAGAAGGCAATATACAAGTCTCTACCCCAGGAAGAACAAGATAGAGGGTGAGTAAAGGATTCTAGTTTCCTGTTTTTTTCATAGCTTTGTAAATGTAATCAGTGCAGGAGAAACCCTTTATCAGAAGAAGGATATCATCTGCATCAGAACAAAACAAACTGATAACCCTGAAAGAAACTTTGTGGAGCTAGAAAGAAATAATTTATGCTTGTTCCTGAGTTGGTGCTATCTCAACACCCCTAAAGGAGTTAAGAGTTATACATATTTTATATTTAATCACATCTTCAGTGACACCCAACCACAACCAAAAGGCTTTAATTTCAATTAGAGGAAGATACATTTAATGTTTAATAGGATTCATTCCTTACAGAGTAATTATGTCTTAATGTTCACTAGAGAGATGTTACTTTGGCAACACAAGGTTGATGTGAACAGGGATTGTTCTGGATAATTTCCAAATGGAGGAATGTGATGACAAACTGCATCAGCGGTGACTGGTGTGTGTGTGTGCTTGTGGCATTGAGTTTCATTTAATTTGTTCATATCTTCATGGGCCAAATGTTCAAAATTTGAATCCACAAAAACTGCATGTGCACATGTACCTGTGTGCAAAACCTGCAAAATACCAGAAACACCAGGTATTTACATGCACAAATTCCCGACTGTGAGTGTGTAAATTCAGCCACATATATTTTGTGTGACCATATATTTTTAGGATCCTAGGTTTGAAAAATTAGGCCATATATGTACTGAAAATATCAAGTTTCATATAAGATTTTACTTCATTCTTTGGAGTTTTTTTTAATTAATATCTCCAGCCAGTTCAAAGGAACTTCTGCTGAACCTAACATATAAGGCTGAAACTTTAAGATGGATGGTCTGTCACAAATATTCAAAAATAAAATTGGCCTGGATTTGATTTGTATCTATCAGTTCTCTAGAAGCTCAATACACATACAAAGGATTTTTTACAGTGGTGTAGTAACCATCATATAAACAGTCACATCTGTCAGCCCTCAATGGACTAATCACAGTGAAAAAATGAACTCTGAACCAAGAGAGTTAAAAATGCAACATGTCACAGGTTGAGGGAGAACAGTTTCTAGAGGGGTTAACTTTGTTTAAAAAGTAAAAATTAGCATGACTAAAATAAGAGCCAGTTCTGATGGAGAGTGAGCAACTCGATCTGCTCTCAAGACACTTATCTGCCCCAATTAGGAGTAGCCATGATTATAAAAATTGGCTTCACTTCAAAGAAGCCAAATTCATCCCTGATGTAACTGCACTGAAGTTGATAGTTACATCAGGGAGAGTCCCTCATATGGCTCTACAGCTCTTCATCTCATGGTATCCTGTGGAGAACTCCAATGATCTTCCCCTTGAAGTATCTCAGGTCTTGTTATAGGAGTCCTCCTCTATATGGTAGTGCCCTTTTTAGGAGTCAACTATAGAAGATTCCCCATTAAAACTGCGGTTAAAATGGGAAGGTAAAGGTGGAAAGATTTATTCAGCAGAAGTCTGAGTAAGATTTTGGGCAAGAGCATATGAAAGCACCAAAGAACAATAAACAAAATTTATAATTCAGATAACTTTAGTGTGATTCCTGTCTATGGGCTTATAATTGTACCTTGGGATCAATAAAATCCAGTGCAAAGGATGAAGAATTTGCCATCCCAGGATAGACTTATTATAACAGCTAATTTAACAGGAAACACTTTCACATTATTATCATTTAATAATCAGTCATTTGGAAATGTGCTCTCCTCCTCCTTTCCTATGTTCTGATGAGTTATTTCCCCATCTGTTTGACTGTAAGCAACAAGTAAATGCCTCAGTTTTTGACCATCTCATCACCCATTCACCACACCTAACCTAGTCTTCCCAATTTGTCTTTGCCTGTTGAGGAAAGCATTGGACACAAGCTGAAGAGAAGCATGAACAGAAGCATGCTATTTTGAGGGTGGTATAAATTGCTCAGAGGGGAAAAAGAAATGATGGCTATTCCAAGTTTCTCAACTCCTTCTGCACCTCAGCTGTTATCTTCTTTGGCTGGCAGTGGTAAGAAAGGTGGATATGGCAAATACTCCAGCCACTCCTCCCAGTTCAAGCACTAGGAAATACCACCAATTGGACATCCAACGGAAGAGATTTCTTAAGAAAATTAATGTAGATACAGCCAGAGAGCAATAGAAAGAAGATAAAGTGTTTCTTCTCCTTAGATAGACTTCATGTTAATCTATCTAATCAAGTCTAGTTTGATTCTTAAGACTGGGTTTGCAGAACAGAAATGTATGAACATTTATATACATGTTCAGTAATCACTAAGCATTGTACCATTTTTCTATTAGACATCGATAACAAAACAGGTCTGCTGTAAATGTTCTGAAGTTATTAAGGGGTTATAAGTACAACTGATCACTCTCACAGATCTTGAGAGACAGGCCAGTCCTTGCTTACAGACAGCCCCCCAATCTGAAGCAAATACTCACCAGCAACCACACAACAGAACCACTAACCCAGGAACCTATCCTTGCAACAAAGCCCGTTGCCAACTCTGTCCACATATCTATTCAGGGGACACCATCATAGGGCCTAATCACATCAGCCACACTATCAGAGGCTCGTTCACCTGCGCATCTACCAATGTGATATATGCCATCATGTGCCAGCAATGCCCCTCTGCCATGTACAATGGTCAAACTGGACAGTCTCTACATAAAAGAATGAATGGACACAAATCAGACGTCAAGAATTATAACATTCAAAAACCAGTTGGAGAACACTTCAATCTCTCTGGTCACTCGATTACAGACCTAAGAGTGGCTATCCTTCAACAAAAAAGCTTCAAAAACAGACTCCAATGAGAGACTGCTGAATTGGAATTAATTTGCAAACTGGATACAATTAATTTAGGCTTGAATAGAGACTGGGAATGGATGAGTCATTACACAAAGTAAAACTATTTCCCCATGTTATTTCTCCCCCCCCCCCACCCCACTTCCCACTGTTCCTCAGATATTCTTTTAGAGTAGCAACTGTGTTAGTCTGTATTCGCAAAAAGAAAAGGAGTACTTGTGGCACCTTAGAGACTAACAAATTTATCAGAGCATAAGCTTTTGTGAGCTACAAGTGAGCTGTAGCTCATGAAAGCTTATGCTCTAATAAATTTGTTAGTCTCTAAGGTGCCACAAGTACTCCTTTTCTTTTTTCAGATATTCTTGTTAACTGCTGGAAATAGCCTACCTTGCTTGTCACCATGAAAGGTTTTCCTCCTTTCCCCCCCCCCCTGCTGCTGGTGATGGCTTATCTTAAGTGATCACTCTCCCTACAGTGTGTATGATAAATCCATTGTTTCATGTTCTCTGTGTGTGTATATCAATCTCCCCTCTGTTTTTTCTACCAAATGCATCCGATGAAGTGAGCTGTAGCTCACGAAAGCTTATGCTCTAATAAATTTGTTAGTCTCTAAGGTGCCACAAGTACTTCTTTTCTTTTTGCGAATACAGACTAACACGGCTACTACTCTGAAACCTATATTTTAGACATTTTCTCAATGCTGTTCTGACCCATTAGCAGACAACAGAAACAACAAAAGCTAAAAATGCTGGAGACAATAAGAACTTCACAAAATGTTTCTTTCATAATTGCAGCAGAGACTAGTGAACAAAAGGATGCCATTGAAGCATCAAGAACTATTGAAACTGCTGGCTCTTGGGCTGATAAGATACACAGAGCTGAACAGGCAATAATTTCTCCAGTAATCCAAAGTACATTCCTGTAGGTAAACATATCTGTGAAATAATGTAGCTTTTGCCACTGAAGAATGTTCCCTTTGGGATGAGGAGAAATAAAGTTTGTGCTGATAATAAATATGTTGCATTGGCAGCTGCGAGAGCTAATAAAACTCAGAGTGTAAGCGGAAATCTAATCTTGTTAAGCATTTTTCTTTATATTTTGTTTTTGGTTTTGCAATAGCGCCCAATATGTGCCTGATGATTTCCAAATACAGAAGAAGGCACAATCCTTGCCCCAAAGAGCATTTAATCTAAAATCAGTGCCAAAAATATTTCATGCCCATTGACAGCAGAAATTACATTGGGTCATCTATGCTATAGAAATGACAGAGCTCAATCTCAGTGTTTGGATCCAAATCCAAGTGTTCCCAGGGTGTGCGGATGTAGGGATTAACACATTGTAAAGGTAGGAACTTGTGGGAAGGTTCAGATCTGGAATCAAACTTGCCCAATGTGTAGGGCATGCCGACTGGGGGAAGCAAAAGGGTTGGTTCAGGTTCATCACTAATTCACAGCCATTTTTAGGCCACATTTTCTGTAATACAGTCTCCATGTTTAGCACCAAAACACTGTCTGTTGTGAGCACTAGTGAAATACATCTTGAAAGTAATAGTAGCTGAATCCTCACTCAGACAGTAAATCTGGGGATCAGCATAAAGATAATGGGCCAGACTCCCTGCTGCATCCAATTTACCCTGGGTGCAGCAGAGGGAGAATTATCTCTGAGCCAGTTATGATGGTCTCATTCTCTACCTTGCCTCCAGCCCCAGCTCTGGAGCATTTTAGGGCAGCCTAGGGGATGTTCTAAACCGCACCAGGTGGCTATGGTACTCTAGGGCCCATCTGCCAGCTGGAAGTGGCTGAAGCATTTTGTGCTCTGGCCGTTCTCCCAGTCTGCTCTGCTTTGCCCTAACATCAGCCTTGAAATGGGGTGGGGAGAGCGGCCAAGGAGCCAGCTCTACTCACTCTACATCTCAGGTCATATCCCCAGAGACTATGGGGAAGCTTCTGATCTCTGTGCATTACCTCAGTGGCAAAAGGCAGTGAGGCAGGCTGGAAAGTTTGGCCCACTGGTTTCAAGGATAAAACCCAAATCCGTGTCAGAAGAGAAGAGGGGAAAAAAAAATCATTCTTTCACTGAGTCACTCCACCAAAAAAAGCAAATGAAATCATTGACTTATTCAAGTTTAGCAACAATAGAACTTAATTCTCCCAATGCTACTCTTATCCAACAGTATCTTGATCCATGAATGGTCCCTCTGAAATCAATACAACTATTTTACATCATGATGTGTGAATAAGTGTGGGAGAACTGCAACAATGTGTAGGCAGCATTCTTAAATCTGCTCAATCTGATCAGTGCAGTGCTCTATTTTAACAAATAGAACTGAACAGAGGTGTGTGGAGAATGGAAATTCTGTTGCATGAAGGATTTCAAGATTTTGAAATTTGGCTTTAGTCCAGATTAGAACAAAGGCAGGAAATTTTGAAATTCTCTGTGAAGGAAAATTCCACCAAACAAATCATTTTGGATGGATTGAAACATTTTGTTTCAATTTCAGCTTTTTAATGTGTAATGAAAAAATTGTAAAAAATTCAAAATAAGCCATTTTAAAAATTGCACCATTACTTTGTAATTTTCCCCATGGTTTTTGAAAATGAAATTTTGGTGAAATCTGCCCTATTTTATAAAGTAATTAGATGTTGATCGAAGTGCATATTTCAGTGGACTATATTCCATCTGAATGTCTTCAATCAGCTCTACAAAAGAAAGCAGAATCAGAACACATTCAAGACTTCTAGTAATGTTTCATAATTAGGATTCCCCAACATATACAAGATGTAAATTATTCATTTGATGAAAATGTTGCTAAATGACTAAAACTGAGCTGCCTCCACTGATTTCTACAGCTTTTGGTGAGAGGAGATTTACAAATAGGTTACTAACTTTCCAAGTGCAATAGTCAGGATTCTTGGGCAGTTTAATTAATCTAGGAATGACAACAGCTGGCTTGAGAGCTGGTGGTACATGCCCTGCATTTACTGCATTATTTACTGTTTGAACAGAGTGTTGCACTAATATAATTAACAAATGATATGCTTGAAGGATATCATGACACATCTGAATATGTATATGAGCTGGATTCTAATGACATCTAGAAGTACAGTCACAACAGTTCTCACTTTGAGTCTTAGCAATGAATGTTTACTAGTCTATGACTTGGATCCACAGTACAGTCTGTGGTCTCTATTGTCAGTTAGGTGATGAGTGACAGACAATCAATATTCAAAGTTTTTGGCTTCTTCCTTGCACTTTGTTTCTTGCAGACTTCCTGGCTGATTCCTCCCATAGCTCAAAGAACAGGTTAGTCTTGTCTGACTTCCCTAACAAGAGATTTGCATATGCTCTTTGGAGAGTATCATATTGGTGAAACCAATTCACAGGACACGGTAAGAAAGAATGTATTGCCCTGTAAGTTGGTTGCCACTTTTATAGACTGAGGGATTCTGAATATCAGTGCCCTAAAATGCTAGGTGAGAAGAAGACAGCAGCAGAAGGCAGTTATAAGGTAAATTGCAGGTGAGATGATGACATTTGGCCTGCAATGACTGTAAAACATAATGAGAATGAAGCAGGGGGGACAGCTTTATATACAGAAGCTCTTCAATATACCTTTCTCTCCAAATTGTCTCACAAACCAGGCATCACATTTGTGGAGTGGGTTCTCATCTTCTTCATGTAAAGGAGGTTAGCCAGCTCAGAGACTTCTTGCACATAGGATCTGCTCTGATAAATGGGCACAAATGTAGATGACTTTCAACTTTCTTTGGGAACCATGGCAGTGAGCTAAAAGTGACACATTTTTAGCCCAAAAGATTTGGATCTGCTCACAATTATTCCTTCTCAGCCTTTAGGTGAGAGGAGAAGTGAGAAGGAGAATACAGAACGTTGAAATTACTATAGGGAAAAATCTTAGGGCAGGTTTGGAAGGATGACCTTATTTTGGCAGAATACTAGGCAAGGAGAATCTCCCTCCAAGCATATGTTATAGGTATTAGAAAAATTACTTTAGCAGATGACAAAGTTCCAGGGAGTCAAATGAATTTTGAAGGGAGAGTGTCACAGGGCCTAGCTCACCATATAGTCTCCAAGAAGGTACTAGTGATTTAAGCTGAGGGTAAAAATGCAGTGCTGATCTTTGGAACCTAATGTAGATACCTACAGGTTGTATGTTGCATTTTCCAACACTGCTTAGAGAATCTCAAGAGTGGAGGGGTAGTGTCATTCTTAACTGTACAACCTTTGCCACTGCACTAATTTGATACAGTGCTCAAATACCATGGAAATATAAATACCCAGTAAGAAAAAAGCCCAAACTCGGTAAAATATTGAAGTGCATGTCTTTTTCCTGGAAGATGGGATCTGCTATGACAGTGTTTCCCAAACTTGGGACGCCGCTTGTTCAGGGAAAGCCCCTGGTGGGCCGCACCGGTTTGTTTACCTGCCGCGTCCGCAGGTTTGGCCGAACGTGGCTCCCACTGGCTGCAGTTCACTGTGCCCAGCCAATGGGGGCTGCAGGAAGCGGCAGCCAGTATGTCCCTCGGCCCGCGCCACTACCATTTCTCTGAATAGCAACCACAGCAGTCCATAACCAAATCTCCCATGGCCATATTCAGTTCTCAGCACAACAAAAATTTACCATAGAAAATAGCCCAGCGATGAACTGAAAGAATAGGAGTCAAATACTGCTCTGTGACCACGGTGCTAGATGAGAATAACTCCCTTGATCAGTTGTGGATTAGGCCCCAGTTAAGCACAGCACTTAAGTGCTTGCTTACCTTTAAGCATCTGAGTAATCCCATTGACTTCAGCGGGACTATTTACAACCTTAAAATTAAACACATGTAGAGCTGGATAGAGAGCTCCTTCCCCTTCCTTTCTCCCTTCTTCCCTACCTCCTTTTTCCCCATACAAACCTGATTGGCTGGGGCGGGGCGTGCCACTCAAAAACAAGGACCCAGAATTAACTCCGACACCTGGGAGACTTTGAGTCAATGAGCCAAGGGGGTCCAGACCAGAAAACCCTTTCTAGTGGCTAAGACTTAATACAACAATCTACAACCTTTGTTCAAGGTAGTTTCCAATCTACCTTCAGGCAAGATGGCTGCCCACCTATCTGGTCAGGATCTCCCACAAAGTCCAAAGTGCTCCATTCCTTTGTCTTCTCAGGTGAAAGATAGCATGGGTTTCTTCACCCCTCCATTTTATAGTCCAGTGAATCTTTGAAATAGATTCTTCTGAAGGTTACCCCCAAAGTATGTCATTCAAGCTACAAGGAAGGAGACATGGAGTCTGGTGGTGAAGAAAATTCCATGCTTGTTTCTTCCCTTGCTGGTGTTTTGTAAAATGGAAGTGAATTGCAATCTTCTCCCCCCTGCCGTAATGCTGAGTGGTTATCCCCTCCCCTTGTTAGCTTGATTGTTTTTATCTAAAGGCATTGCCATAATCTCTTAATGCATCTCGAAAGTACCATCAAGGTGGCAGAACCCACTTTCCTTTGTCTAGGCTGGGGTAACTCCAGCCCCACCTGGCAGATGCTCTTTCAGAACATAATTCCCAAAATGTTTGTAATTTTGAATTCGTCCTCCACACATACTCCAGCCAATAATATTATTATCACTATGTTGTTAGCTTTCTATTGGTATCTTACATGACACCCTTTAGATGCAGGTTATGTCATTAGTGAGATAGGGTAAACCAAACTGATCAGACCAGGTGAAACTCACTATCAGATAACAGTGAGCCCCTTGTCCTCTTTCATTGGAATGCTGTTATGTCACAGGTTCCCCCTGGAGTTAAGAGGCTAGGTCATTGTTCATACTGCACTAAAAATGGAGCTCCCCCCATCACCGGACTTGATGGATGATTTGTACATATATGGAAGTTAACTATACATAAAAGAAAATAAAGAAAAATCTAGTTTAGACAATCTTTTATTTTATAAAAAGAATTGTTAAATAGACTGTCAGGCTGAATAGTACCCATTTAAAAACAAAAAGAAAAGGAGTACTTGTGGCACCTTAGAGACTAACAAATTTATTTGAGCATAAGCTTTCGTGAGCTACAGCTCACTTCATCGGATGGATTCGGTGGAAAATACAGTGGGGAGATTTATATACACACACAGAGAACTTGAAACAATGGGTTTTATCATACACACTGTAAGGAGAGTGATCACTTAAGATGAGCCATCACCAGCAGGAGGGGGGGAAGGAGGAAAACCTTTCATGGTGACAAGCAAGATGGGTCATTTCCTGCAGTTAACAAGAAAGTCTGAGGAACAGTGGTGGGTGGGGTGGGGGGGGGGAGAAAAAACATGGGGAAATAGTTTTACTTTGTATAATGACTCATCCACTCCCAGTCTCTATTCAAGCCTAAGTTAATTGTATCCAGTTTGCAAATTAATTCCAATTCAGCAGTCTCTCCTTGGAGTCTGTTTTTGAAGTTTTTTTGTTGAAGGATAGCCACTCTCAGGTCTGTAATCGAGTGACCAGAGAGATTGAAGTGTTCTCCGACTGGTTTTTGAATGTTATAATTCTTGACGTTTGATTTGTGTCCATTCATTCTTTTACGTAGAGACTGTCCAGTCTGGCCAATGTACATGGCAGAGGGGCATTGCTGGCACATGATGGCATATATCACATTGGTAGATGCGCAGGTGAACGAGCCTCTGATAGTGTGGCTGATGTGATTAGGCCCTATGATGGTGTCCCCTGAATAAATATGTGGACAGAGTTTGCAACGGGCTTTGTTGCAAGGATAGGTTCCTGGATTAGTGGTTCTGTTGTGTGGTGTGTGGTTGCTGGTGAGTATTTGCTTCAGGTTAGGGGGCTGTCTGTAAGAAAGGACTGGCCTGTCTCCCAAGATCTGTGAGAGTGATGGGTCGTCCTTCAGGATAGATTGTAGATCCTTGATGATGCGTTGGAGAAATTTTAGCTGGGGGCTGAAGGTGATGGCTAGTGGCGTTCTGTTATTTTCTTTGTTGGGCCTGTCCTGTAATAAGTGACTTCTGGGTACTCTTCTGGCTCTGTCAATCTGTTTCTTCACTTCAGCAGGTGGGTATTGTAGTTGTAAGAATGCATGATAGAGATCTTGTAGGTGTTTGACTCTGTCTGAGGGGTTGGAGCAAATGCGGTTATATCGTAGAGCTTGGCTGCAGACAATGGATCGTGTGGTGTGATCTGGATGAAAGCTAGAGGCATGTAGGTAGGAATAGCGGTCAGTAGGTTTCTGATTATAGGGTGGTGTTTATGCGACCATCGCTTATTAGCACCGTAGATTCCAGGAAGTGGATCTCTTGTGTGGACTGTTCCAGGCTGAGGTTGATGGTGGGATGGAAATTGTTGAAATCCTCGTGGAATTCCTCAAGGGCTTCTTTTCCATGGGTCCAGATGATGAAGATGTCATCAATGTAGCACAAGTAGAGTAGGGGCATTAGGAGACGAGAGCTGAGGAAGCGTTGTTCTCAGTCAGCCATAAAAATGTTGGCATACTGTGGGGCCATGTGGGTACCCATCGCAGTACTGCTGATTTGAAGGTATACATTGTCCCCAAATGTGAAATAGTTATGGGTGAGGACAAAGTCACAAAGTTCAGCCACCAGGTTAGCCATGACATTATCGGGGATGCTGTTCCTGATGGCTTGTAGTCCATCTTTGTGTGGAATGTTGGTGTAGAGGGCTTCTACATCCATAGTGGCTAGGATGGTGTTTTTAGGAAGATCACCGATGGATTGTAGTTTCCTCAGGAAGTCAGTGGTTGAATTATAACATTCAAAAACCAGTCAGAGAACACTTCAATCTCTCCGGTCACTCGATTACAGACCTGAGAGTGGCTATCCTTCGACAAAAAAACTTCAAAAACAGACAACAGCGAGAGACTGCTGAATTGGAATTAATTTGCAAACTGGATACAATTAACTTAGGCTTGAATAGAGACTGGGAGTGGATGAGTCATTATACAAAGTAAAACTATTTCCCCATGTTTTTTCTCCCCCCCCACCCCACCCCCCACTGTTCCTCAGACGTTCTTGTTAACTGCTGGAAATGGCCCACCTTGCTTGTTACCATGAAAGGTTTTCCTCCTTCCCCCCCCGGCTCCTGCTGGTGATGGCTCATCTTAAGTGATCACTCTCCTTACAGTGTGTATAATAAAACCCATTGTTTCATGTTCTCTGTGTGTGTATATAAATCTCCCCACTGTATTTTCCACCGAATGCATCCAATGAAGTGAGCTGTAGCTCACAAAAGCTTATGCTCAAATAAACTTGTTAGTCTCTAAGGTGTCACAAGTACTCCTTTTCTTTTTGTTAATACAGACTAACATGGCTGCTACTCTGAAACCTATCATTTAAAAACAAAACAGCCTTCTCTCTGCTACTCTTAAAGCTGACAACACTAAAAATATAATTTACTTTTTGCATTTCACTCACCCTGGGAAATGAAAATATATTAGTTAGTTTCTAATCAGTTTCATTTTCTACCTCTATATACTAACACAGAATTGTAATATTTAGGTAGCAAAGCTATTCAGATGCCATGAGAGGTATCAGATAGATGGATTCAGAAAAATAGGAAGAAGAGTTAAAATCCCAACAAAAATGTTCTAATAATAACCACTTTATTATTATAAACAGTTCTATTGATCTTAGTGAACCTAAATTTTGGGAGCAAGCTCACCTACCATTGTAGATTTTAAGATATGTAACAACATTTAAATTAGTCTTATTCAAATACAAATTAATCCTGGTAGATCTTTTGACCCTAGAAACTTCATTTCTACAGCTGCCCTTTTAGGTGAACAGCACTAAAGATAAACAAAAATCATGAAACACTTCTCACAGTTGGGTAATTTCATTAATGACTGCTTTTATACAAGCTTTCTTTCAAGCATAAAAAGCAGCCAGCCTTATATTTTCTCATGGTGGTTATACAAAAGGTAGCTTAATTTTTACACATGGTCTATCCCTGCAGTTCCTTCAGATTCCACTCCAATTGCTGCTTATCGTGTCAGTATCCCATTGACGCCTGCTGTCAATGTCCTCTCTCCTATCCATTTTGCTGTCATGTTTCTGTTCCTACTGAAATGTCAATGATACAGTGCCAACATAGGGCTTTCAGTTACATTCTTAGACTGATCTTACTGATGCACTAAGTGATTTAATTCAGCTGGGAAATCACTGTCCAAGAGCTCCAGCAATCAGAAAACATCTTTAAGAATGTGACAACATTCAATTTCTATTCACAGTATAAACAATTTACAGTGAGATTTTTACTTATTGGGAGACAGACTTTTGTGTATTATATTTAGCAAGACCTTGCATAAAACATCCAACTGCAGGCATTTTACACACACCAGCACTGGTGGGCTAAGACAGTAGAGGACTTGGAGTGAGGCCCTTAGTTCTATTTCAGGGTCACTGTTTGGTCTTCTGTCTCAATTTACCCTCACATGAAATGCTTATAAAGCATGTCTCCCTCTTGGGCATGTTGTAAGACTTAATTAAAGTGTGTAAAGTGCTTTGCAAAGTGTTGTTACTCCTGCCAGGGTAAATTACAATCTGATTACCCCAGGCATATCACATTGAGAGGGAAATAGATTACTCTATAGTGAAATAAAATAAAATAGCAAACACCCTGTCAACTTAAATATCCTCCATGAGTGCCCCAATTATATGGTAGTTCACTGGAGGTGTTAAGTCAATATATAGAAATTCTCCAGTAGATACAGCACCTTATGAGAACAATGCAGAAACTGGCCAGTAAGGCACCTGCTCCCACTGAAGTCAATGGCAAAATTCTCATGATTTCACTGGGTGCAGAATGAGACTCTCCCAGACCCTGATACAGTGTAGTGTGATGAAGAGGAGGTACAAATGGCCTTCTCCCCAACCTTGAGCAGCCAGTGTAAGGAACAGGCAGAGCTGTCCTCCCTGCATCCCATAAAGAAGTAAAGTAGTAGGCAGATTCCAACATACCAAGGAGTTTATACAGGTGTTATCTGTCCCTGAGGCAGAATATCTCTGATTGCTGCCCATGGGGCAGTGTGACCCCAGACCAACCCTTTGCATGGGCTTGGCCTAACAGGCCCTAGAAAGTTCATCACTCTTTTTCTGTAGAGCATGAATTTTCTCAGAACTGTCTTTTATTGATGTGGAAGAACTTGAGTGAGGGAGATATGTCTGGTGCATAGCCAAAGTTGCTCTATATATGCTTTTAGCTACATTTCTGCCTGACTGTATATAGAAGAAATCCTAAATCAACACATCATCTCAGGTGAAGAATGTAAAGTTCTAGACAGCTGGGTAGAGCTACTGTTGCATAAATCTGTATGACAGCATATCCAGAGGGAATTTATACATCATTTCAGTGGTACTCTTGGCCTACAAAAAAGAACATCTACAAACACTTCAGTAATAATTTAGGAAGTTTGTTTTATATACAAATTGTAGATGGATTCAGATGGGTCTGCACCAACAGAACAATTTATAAATACAGTGCATTAAGTAACTGTGACAAAGCTCTGTCCTTGCCTCTGTGGGTCTCGCGTTTTCTGGCAGATTTTGCTAGCCTCAGAGGCTCACTGTGACCCTCCACGAAACCCTTCTTTCTCTAGAGACAAGGGTCACAGTCTACTGAGCCATTTTCATCATAAGCCAGCGAGGGAGGTGAGGAGAAGTTATCCTTCCTTGCACAGTCTCTGTTATCTCCCAGTCTCAGTGATTAAACAGGGGGCAAAGGTGCGGGGGGGGGGGGGGAGCCCAGGCTCACCCTCTACTCCGGACTCCAGCCCAGGGACCCTAATAGTATCAGCTATGGTAGATGACCTTTTAGAAACATACCATGTACAATTCCCTGGGCTACTTCCCCCACAGCAGCCCTCACTTCCTCAAGCTCCACTTCACCCTTACCACAGGGCCTCCTTCCTTGTGTCTGATATGGTGTGTACTACTCAGCCTCTCCAACAGCACAACTTCCTCCCACAGCTCCTGACATGCACACCCACCTGACTGGCTGGAAGACTTTTAACTAGTTTCCTAATTGGCTTGAGGTGTCCCAATCAACATAGCATTCTCCCTGCCTTCTGGAAAGTTCTTAATTAGCCCCAGGTGTCTTAATTGACCTGGAGCGGCTTCCATTTCACTTAACCTGGTACCAGGGATTTGTTTAGTCTGGAGCTAATATATCTATTTCTCACTACTTTTCTATAGCCATCTGGCCTTGCCCTGTCACATAACATATACTTCACATCAATGCTCAAAACTCTTCACAAAATACATAATAGGCCACATTCTTCTCTGTTACATCTTTCTACTTGTATGGCGTTATTACTGTAGCATTCAAAGGCCTCAAAAATCATTACCAATAGAAAAATCAATATCCTCTGAGGGAAGAAAAATTCATCCCCATTTAACAGATGGGGAGCTGAGCAACAGGGTGGATTAAGTGACTTGCCCAAGGTCACAGAGGGAATCTGTGGCTGAGCTAAGAGTTGAACGCAGGTCTTTTGAGTACCAGCCTAGTGCGCCATTCACTAGCCCATCCTTCCCACAGACATGATGTGATATCATTGGGGTTGCACCCAGGTAACTCATAGCAGAATTTGGCCCAACTCCTTTAGCTGTTTTTTCTTATGCACAAAACCTACACTGAACAGCATGTGTACTTGCCTAATTTGAAATGTCTACTCTGCTTTTTTCCAGTTAATATGGGTTACAGTTGGACCCTACTCCAAAAGCAATATATCTGTTTCATTAATAATATGGCACTTAAAGCTATTTATTATTCTTGAATTTTCATAACTTTTCATTTGCATTTTAATATTTTAACTGAGCCTGTCAATGCCTACTTCTAGTTTCCTTCAAACACCTGGTATGAAGCCTTTGCTCAGAAATCCATCTATTAAAACTGCAAGTCTCACCATCTTTTAGTCTTCTTTTTAGGGAAAGGGTCCTATTGCATCTGACCAAAAAGTTTCTAGTGGAAAGGAGGGTCTAGTGAATAGGGTACAAGTCTGGTATTCAAAAGAGGTGAATTCAACTGAAACGCTTTCAGTTTTCAACAAATAAAACCATTTTTTTGTTTTGACTATCAAAATCCAAAATAATTTCAATGTTTGGCTTTACAGTTTTTTGACAACCCATTGACAAAATATCCCATGAAAAATCAATTCAGTTTTTCAACTAGCTCTGGTTATTATGAACATTGCAGCAGCAGAGAACTCTTGTCAATGATCTTCTTATGGTGATGGACAAGGGTTAAGTGTCTGGGAGATCTATCAGTAGTCCTTGATTCACTTGGCCGTAATGTTCTGTTGACATGTCTGCAGGTGGATGGAGTTGAGGTTTTCAGTGGCTATCAGAGTTCTCATAGAATACTGTTAAGCAGTTACTCGTCTGTTCCAAAGGCCAGCCTGTGTGAAGTGAAACAAAGATGTATTCTATCTTCCTCCTGTTACACATGTGGGGCAGTAAGGGCCCAGTCCTGATCCTATTGAATGGGAATTTTGCCACTGACCTCAGTGTGAGCAGTAGCAAGCCATAAAGGAGGTCTGGTTTGTGTTACAGATTTATCTGTATAAGGATGATGATTAGCAATGTGGACCAAATTCTTGGCCATGATACAGCTGGTGGTACAAACCATCTGTAAAGTTGGTGGTTCTGGCCCTTTATGGTGTACAGTGTTTGGGTGTCATAGCAGCTGTGTTCCACCCAGTCTCAGCCCTTCACCAACCCAGTGCAGAGGACACTCCCAGAGCAGAGGGGGTGTTAGCTGGGCATTCTTGTGCCCTAGCAGAATAAATTAGAGCTCATTTATGTCAAGTAGCACTGACTTTTCTGAGTAGATGCTGCTTGATAAAAAGGTGGCAGAACTGGGCCCCATATGTACTCCTGGTCATCTCTTCTCAATTAATAAAAATAGAAAACTATTAAGTGTTGACAACTTAATTCTCTTAATTTAATGCAAATAGAAAAATGTTATTACTGAATTGACAGCAATAGAGTGGGTTTCTGCACCTTGCAGATCCTGCTACCTAAATGTGAGATTTTGCTATTCTGATTTTTTATTCTGCCATTTATAACCCCTCAATTCATCTATAAATAATTTATACTCCACAATCATTTTATATTAAACCAGGAAATTTTCTTGTTAGAAGGGCTTAAATATTCACTCAGTTGAAGGTATTTTCAATATATTATTTAAATTTTTGCTACTGTAATAAGACTACAGGTTATGAACTTGAACCTTATATTAAAAAGCAATAATTATCACCAAATATTGTGCTAATTTTCTTTAACTACTTAAGCTATTCAGCAACTTTGTGATTTTTAAGTGAGGGAAACAACATACCAAAGAATCAGACAATGCAGGTTTTATGTGTGGCGAATTCAAAATGCTATGGAAGAGACATTTCCCTTCACATCAGAGAGAGGCTCGGAAGAAAATAATAACTTTCCTAACTAAGCAGTAGGATTCTAAACTAGTCCCGCTAATGGCAAGAAAGGGAATTTAATTTAATTCAGTCCATTTGTCTGTATTGAATCCCTTTAGTCCTTATTTAGGGACTGATTTTTTTCTCTTCTTTCACATGCATTGGTATTACTCCACTAACTGAGTGGAGTTACCCCTGATTTGCACTGGAGTAAAGGAGACCAGAATCAGGCATCCAGGAAGAATCATGGCCTTGTGAAAGGGGCAAGTCTCCCCACCTTATTTTCTGCATGGAAGATAAAAATTATGCCTTATCTTCTCTGCAGAGCTATAAGAATAGACCTGGATCAGCTGGGCAAAGATTGTCTTCTCAGAGCCATTCTGCCTGTTCAATGCAGAATGTCTTAGTAGGAGTTCACTGAAACTTCAGAAAGGAGAAGTATGCACTTTGCCCAGTGCCGGTGGATGCCATCAGGTGACAGGACTGGGTACCCTGACCACAAACCCAGGCCAGCTGTCCAGACTCCGGGGGCACTGCTAGGCTTATTAGGTGGTCACACTGGACCTGGTCCAAAGTCCATAGAAGTCAATAGCTTAGGTGAGCTTTGAATCAGGCTTGTTAGCGCTTCAAGCCAATGTTGAGTCAAGATGTTTCCTGGCTTTTACTGGTGCACTGCAGGGGAAAAGAAAGAGGTTTTGGCACCTTTCCCTCCTTAGACAAGGCAGAATTTGCCGTTTGTCACATCCAAGTTACTTGTCAAAGTAGTTTCAGTTTTCTGTGTAACCAGCAAGGAAAGCCTATAGTTAGCCTTAATGAGAGTTTCTCTGAGTGGATATAAGTGAGTGGATATAATATGAGTGCAGGGGACTGAACTAGATCTCTCAAGGTCCCTTCCAGTCCTACGATTCTATGATGTGTGTTTCAGAAACACATACACTTAGAATTGAAAATCTATTTCAAACAATTTCTACAGAACGATTGGCAAAGCAGATATCTTGTGCTGTTGGCATATAGCACCCTTGGCCTTTAGCTGCATTACTTCTGATGCTTTTGCTTAAGGTGCTTTAAGCCCTCAGAGAAGACACAACACTCAGTCTCTTAGGGCTCATTGCAAGACAGTAAAAAAGATTTTTCCCAGCGGTTCAGTTAAAGACTTGAATTAAATGAACTCAAGGCTAACAAGCTAACATTACAAAGAAGAAGGGGGGATCTCTTGCTTTTTGGGGTGAAAGGGTGGGGGAGGGGACAGCTTAGGAGAGGGACACCAGAGTTTGTCAGGTTCAACTGTTCGATAAACTTTCGCCAAAGTACACAAACTCTTCAAGAACATGTGTCGAGGCTCATGATCATTTTGAGGCTTGAATCGATGTCTAAATGAGTGTCAGTATTTCTGAAAAGGAGTACTTGTGGCACCTTCTCCCCCCCACCCCACCCCCCACTGTTCTTCAGATGTTCTTGTTAACTGTTGGAAATAGCCTACCTTGCTTGTCACCATGAAAGGTTTTCCTCCCTCCCCCCCTGCTGCTGGTGATGGCTCATCTTAAGTGATCACTTTCCTTACAGTGTGTATGATAAAACCCATTGTTTCATGTTCTCTGTGTGTGTATATCAATCTCCCCTCTGTATTTTCCACCAAATGCATCTGATGAAGTGAGCTGTAGCTCATGAAAGCTTATGCTCAAATAAATTTGTTAGTCGCTAAGGTGCCACAAGTACTCCTTTTCTTTTTGCAAATACAGACTAACATGGCTGCTACTCTGAAACCAGTATTTCTGAAAGCTCAGTTCAGCTCTAGGATAATGCCACCTGACAAGTAGGGGAGAATGTAACTTACAATGCCTAAAATGTGTGGAAACTTTATAAAAGAGAAACCCCTGCAAACAGGCGTGATCGGTTCTTGGAAATGGAAAAAGTGAAGACTGAGGAAAAAAGCCCTTTTCAGAAACAAATTTACTTCTGGTTTCAGATTGAATCATGGGTGAAATTGCATCCACGACCCAGATTTGCAGCATATCTCCCTCCCTATATCTCTCTTCTCACAAGAGATTCTAAACCCTTCACTGTCTGTGCCTGCAGCTCCCCTTTCCTCTACTGTCAGGATGGCCACCTGGCCCTTTCGTAGGATCTTCAGGAGGCCTCTGAATGGCCTACTTTCCAAGGTGTAGTCTTCAAAGGGTCTAGCAAAAGTGCCCATGCTCTTCCATAAAATGTTCTGGGGAACAGCTTTCAGGGGAGCAGGTGTTCCACCCATCTCTCCCATTTAACAATAGGGATCTGGAAAAAAGCAAATGCTGCCACTGCACAATGCAATATTTTAAGTACGCCTAAAATAATCATTTGCCAGATGTTACAACTCAAGAAGTGGCCTCAGCCTTGCTGAGAATAGAGCTTTGAGAATGTAGTGAGCCTTGCAGAGTTAATTGAAGAATAAATCTTCAATAAGCTCATTTGTGGATACTAAAATCCTTGAATCTGTCTACCCTACAGAGAAGTTTTCTGTTTTCCTATACACCCACTCTTGACGATATCCTACCTTCCATAAACATGCATAAATCAGGATTAGCATTGGTACTTCTGGTCATACACCACTGTCTAAGTCTTCTTCATCTCTAACTCATGTGACATCCATCCACACTGAGTATGCTTATTAGTTGTCTCTTTATGCCAAAGTAATCAGCACTAAATAGTTAAGACGGTTGACATAGAAATTGTCCATATTAGGCTTCAGAGTTAACAACTCACGGGGCTGAATGAGTGAAAGTCGCATCACACTACTTCAGGCTCTGAAAAACAACAAGGCATTGGGTGACATTCCTAAGTTTTTCTTCGCACTCATGAAGAATTACATATATTTTAATTAAATTGTTGCATTGAAAAACTGTAAACAATTAGCAGGCTACAAGAAACACCGAGAGTGCAGATTGTATATCATAGGTGAGTGTATCACTGTGTATCACTTTATAAATGTATTATGTGCTTCTGGAGGATACAGATATGCTAAAGAGAAGGTTTGAATACATACAAATCCTATGGATATGTCATGAGAAAATGCTGATCTATACAAAGTCAGAGGTCTTGTTTGTCCTATAGATAGATGTTAGCTGGCAATTAACTCTGCTGATCGTTTTGATGCAGGTCAAGGCCCGGTTATTGAAGTTGCATTTGATCTTGTGCATGCATTTCAAATGCAACTTCAGTTCTGGGAGGAAAGGCTTGCTAGGGGCAGTTTGTATTATGCTGAGCAACACAAGTTGTGAAAAGAAAAACACCTAGATATGGATGGGCATGTCCCTCTCACATATGAAGAAAAGATTCACTTTCAAGTTTCTGAAGAGGTGCGGTGAATTTCATTCCTTCAGGAAGATGCTTACATTGTCAGCAGCCTGCTTCCTTCAGCTTTGGAGAGAACACAGCTAGTAAAAGCTATTAGGAACTGCAGTGAAAGACAAAATTTAGTGAACTGGATATTGTTTCCTTCCATCAATAGCCATTAAAGCACTCTCAACCTTGCTGAAAAGTCTTGCCTGTCAAATCCTTACATTATAGAAATGATGCACTTATTTATGTGAGGAAGCATTCTCGCAGATGAATATTGTTCAAAGCCAGATGCAATCTTGTATGACAGATAAGCATCTGCCTTACATTCCAAAGCTAGCTATTTCTGCTATTGACATCACACTGGACATGGGTGAGCAGTGTCATGTGTCATTCCAAGTTCAAGTTACAATGATTGGGAGTATGGACTCTAGTTTTAAAGGTGTGTATTACACTAGAATCTCACTATTCTTTCTAAATGTATAGTCTGTTGTACTAAAATAATTATAATTGTACATGCAAGTTGACAGCTATAACCACTGTCTGAAATACTACCACGTTCTAGAGCACTGCCTTCAAATCTCCTTAACTTTTGTATTGGTTCTCCAGTCTGAAACATTTAGTATTCTTCAAATTCAGCCCTTTTAAATAACAATTTCTGTCCAGAGAATTCCTGCAAAGAGTTGTAAATTCAGTCTCCCAACATAAAAGCCTTCCTTATGCAACAACTCTAGAATATTTCCCTGTATTAAAGACACTGTCTGAGGCAATGTCTGCAATATTACATATACTACCCACTTACATTAAAAGAACATTATTGAAGTTGCAAAGTCAAGCACTCAAAAATTAGGAAGCACCAGAATTAAGGTTGCCTGTACAGATGAGCATTCCCTCCCACCCTCTCTTATTGTATACATTATGATAGTCTTTAATCACATGATCACATACTGTCCTCTCATTCCAGACTCCTTGTCTTGCTCCTGGCACTTCATCCAGACTCAGTCTAACCCCACTTTGGCTCCCCATCCCAGCTCCTTCCCTCTCCCCAGCTCCCAATCACCATCTTCCCTCACCTCCAGGCTCCTTGTCCCAGTCAACTCCCCTTACCTCCTGTCCAACATTCCCTTCAACTCAGGCTGAATCCTCCTCCTTCACATTAGTTGGGCACCTGCAAGAAAAGCATTGAGAACATAGGAGAGGCAGTCTCCCTGATTTCAGTTTTGGTCCTTGCTGTAACAGTGGTCCCAAGATGCATCATCATCATCATGTTCCTATTATGCCTCTGGCATTTAGGGCAGTGACAAAGCTCCTCCACTCCTGTCTCTTTCTGGCAAGTCTTTCAATGGGTTTTTCAGCTCGGATTCCACAGCTCTTTGCCATGTTGTTTTCGGGCAGCCTTGTTTTCGCTTACCTTCAGGTGTCCATCTTATTGCTGCTCTGTCGATGGCATCAGTTTCCATCAAAAGCACATGACTGATCCATCTCCAATGCCTCCTGGCAACGATGGTGCTCAGATCCTCTTGGCTGCACTGTGTCAATAGATCTTGTTTTGAGATTGTTCTGGGCCAAAAGATATGGAGGATTTTTCTGAGGCAGGTTGTATGAAATTAAGACAGTTTGGACATGTCATATTCTTTTATTCCCCAGCATTCTGCACTATAAAGTAGTGTTGAAAGTAAACATTTCTGATAAATCTTGAGTTTGGTTTTGGTGTTGTATTTTCATGATTTCCAGACTGTATTTAAGCTCCTGAAGGTGTTCCTGGCTTTATTGATTTTGTTCCGGATGTCCTGGCTTGTTCCACAGTCCTGGCTGACGGTGCTGCCCAAGTATGTGAATATTTCTACATTGGTGAGAACATAATCCTCTATCCGTACTGGTGAGGGTGTGGCGACATTAAAGGTCATGATATCTGTCTTACTGAGGTTGATTTTCAGTCCAATTTGCTGGCTGAATGCATTGAGTCAAGTAGTTTTTTCTTGTATATGGTGTTGGGTATGTGAAAGGAGAGCGAGATCATCTGCGAAGTCCAGGTATTCAAGGGATGAGAAATGTGTCCATTTAATGCCTCTTGGCATGTCTTCTGTTGTACGCTGCATTACGCAGTTGATGGCAATGTTGAAGAGGATTGCAGACATGACACACCCCTGATGTACTTCTGTTTTGTCTTCAAAACTGAGCTCACTGTGATCAACACTGCATGTAAAGTTGCAATAGAAGCTTTCGATGGTGTTGATTATACGGAAAGTAATTATATATGCCTGCAGAATGTGCCATAGGCTGGTCCTGTGAATGCTATCAAAAGCCTTCTCCAAGTCTATGAAATTTATGTAGAGTTGCCATTGCCATTCTAAGCACTGTTCTATTATATTTCGTAGAGTAAAGATCTGGTCTGTGCATCTACGCCCTTTCCGAAAACCAGCTTGCTCTTTTCTGAGAATGCTATCAATCGCCTCTGATATATGCTGGACTATGATCTTACACAATACTTTGCTTGGCACAGATAAAAGTGTGATACCACGCCAGTTATTACAATCACTGAGAGTTCCTTTCTTTGGTATCTTCACTATAACCCCATTGGTCCACTCATCTGGCATTTTTCCCCTTTCCCAGACTGATGTAAATAGAGGGGCCAGGATAGATGCTGCTAATTTAGGATTTACTTTGAACAATTCTGCATTCAAGGTCCCAAGATGCCTAGAGCGGAAATTGCAGGGAAAGTCCTGTTCAGCCACTTGAGCATGCTCAGTGAAGGCAGAATCTTCAGAGAATTTAGCTGCCAAATTCTAACAAGTCTTTACTGAGCATGTGCAAATCTAAGATTTTTTCAAAGGCTCATAACTTGGATAATTTTGTTTTTTCACAGGAACAAAAGATGCATGATACCAATGGGAGTATTCACATCAGTGGCTGGTTCAGGCTAACCATGCTGGATGTTGGGGGTTGAGCACATCCATTTTCACAGTAATCCCAAGATTGAAGGGTGGGCTATGGAGAAAAAAGCTAAATCTAGTTATCAAACCAAGGTCCTTCTGGTAAGTGTAATGCTGCTGCTATTCTGTTAGACCCTGGGCACACAATGTTCCCATCTAATAGTTTTCTAAAAGAGCTTTTTAAAATTATTTGTATGTAGTAACACCTAGAGGCCCCATTCATGGATCAGAACCCCATTGCACAAGCACATAACAAAAAGACAACTCCTGCCCCAAAGAATGTAGAGTCTGAGAATAAGACAGATGCAGCAGTTGGTTGCAATAAACAGATGGGAGGAGCACAAGGTCACAATGAAACTACTTTGATTTCAATTAGCTTTAGAATTTTGAGGACTCCCAGTGAAGTTTGTCTTTGGATCTCATTGACTGAGGCAATGCTAACGCTTTGTCTATAATAATACAAACTATGTAAATGTTGTATACTGGCTTTTTTTGCATATGATCATGTTTCCTTAAAGTGGCTGGGCCCAGTTAAGGATAAAACATACTGCTTGCTCAACTGTAATGGAGCTGCTCCTTTAGTTCAAATGATATCAAGCCTTTTCCTTTTTGTTCTGAAGCTTCTGGGTTTCGTCCTTACTGATGGTCATGGTGCCTGCATCCTTGTGGCTGTGGTTTGTCATATAAAACACTCAAGTTCATTCAAGGAAAAGACCAATTTACAGCACAATTTGGTTTTATTGGAACAGCAAAGTGCGCATGTGGCCTGTCTAATCCTTAGAAAAGCAAGAGAATGAGCTTGGCAAGCCAAACAACTATAAAAGCTGTTTCATTATTCCAATAGCAGTGTGGATGTCATTTTCTAATATTGTCCAACTTTTATAATGTACACTCTATATCTACAAAACTGCTTCCTTTACTTGTGTGCCACAGTGGCTACCAGCAACAGTTACACATGCACGTGCGCACACACACACGTGCTCTCTCATCTATAGCTATAAGCATGCAGGGATATTATATACTTTCAAGTCATCTCTGTGCCATTCAGAAAAAAAATTAGTTTATCCTGGATTTTTAATGAAGCTCTATTGTAAGATTTATACATTTTCCTCACATCCTTTCTTTTACAAATCTACTTTGTAAGAAATTCATACACTTCACTAACCCATACAGAACACACCAAAGACCTTCCTATTGGTTAAATTGAGTGAGTTTTTTGTGAAGATATTAAATTTCATCCAGATGCCAAGACTTCGCAATCTGTGTTATTTAGCTATTTACTTCTAGAAGAGCGAGCTGTGACTTTGATTGAAAGTGAGTAAAATCTTGTGCAGTTCAATGTTCTTGGAATCTCTGGAACTGTTTTGGAAGGCTCTGAAAACTAGTTCAAGTTTGAACATCTCTATCCTTTGAGTTCAATGGCTTTTAGCTGTTCAGTGGTGATTCAATGAAAAACACAGAGCTATGTTTTTCTAGCTGGAACAAGGGGGTGCATTATATACAACAGGGTCATATTCTGTGGTCTGTTAAGGCTGTTTTTCACTGAAAGTCAGCTTGGCTGACCATAGCTGGATTCCCTGATCATAGAGGGTGTGGTTGCCCTAACAAATTTACAATCTGAGAGTTGATTGGCATCTTCTTAGCCCAGCTGGTAAGGGCTTGTTCTCTTACTGCTGAACATTATGGGTCCAGCCTCACTGAGGAATATGGTGCCTGTATTCATGAAGCCTGGTTTGTTACAGGAGCAAATGTTGCCTTTACAAGCAGTTGGAGCTTTGCCAGCTCTGTGCAAGGTAGAAAATTCTAGAACAAATAAACTCTTGGAGAAAACCTGTCAAAACCGTCACGTATGTGGTTCTAGATCATGGAAAAATTCTGCATGCTTGGTAGACTTCAGGTACAACACAACGCTTATACCCATTACCCGCGTAGTTCCAGCACATTGGTTAGTCAACTTAAGCAGAAGGTTGCATCTGGCCCAAATATCTTATTTTCCTTCGAACATTCCTTAGATATAAAAATTAGAGGAGATGCAGAATTATCTCAAAGCAGAAGGATTTTTAAATGTTTTCATGCAGGTTTGGCAGTTCTCTAATGTTTAAATATTAATGTAAATGTAGGGAAGGAAAATGGATGTTTCACAATGTGCTTTATGAGGTTCTTTCTTTTTATTTCCAGCAGAGAAACATCTTTAAGGACCAGGTAATGAAAGCAGCTCAAAGGATTGTGTTTCTTTTCTACTGCAAGATTCATGTTTGCTCTGTCTCTCCTTACATTTCCCATGCTTTGTTTAGGCAAACTTCCCAAAGCAAACAATAAGGAGTAGAGAGGGGGTAATGAAATACAGACTATCCTCTGAGGAATAACTTTAGTTTGCCTGCTGTTTTATCACAGCTCTTGGTACTTTGAGTTGGGAACATTTTGTTTGTTTTATTGTTTTAATTCTAAGTGGTAACCTCTGAGAAGTGAGAGATTGCCAAATGCTGAAAGCAGAAATAAATAATTCACCACGTGGCACTGAAGAGATTAATTGTTTTGATGCACAGACAGACCCCTCCTGTGTGTATCTGAAGCATTCAGTGGCCCTTAGGAACCAGATGAGGAAACAGAGCTCCAGGGTACCTGCTTGAGAAACACCCCCTCTTGGCGAAAAACCTAAAATGATGGCTTGAGGTAAGTAGAAGGGAAAGGAATGCTTGTTTGGATCTTACCCATAAATTTTTCTAATAATGCTGCAATATGGAAATGTAATTGACTTGTGTAAAAGTAAATGTCAAAATGAAAAGCTCAGTCCTGAAAAATGAAACCCTGAATGAATAAATCATTTGGGCTATCTGAAGAGTTTGACAGCTTAATCCAAGCTCTCCTGGTGGTGAAAGATGGCAAAGAGGGATCCTATTGTACACATGTATTTAAGTGCAGGATGAGCCCACCATACTGGATTAATGGTTTCTCCTCTGCACAAGCAGCACTTACCTTAGCTGCCTGGGGAAGAGCTGGGGACCTGTCGCAGGGAGAGGGTCATGGAGGGAAACACGCAGCTCATTCAGGTCATCCAGGAAATGCGCTCTGAGATCAACAAGCTGGAGAGAGAAAATAGGGCCCTTCGGGTGGAACTGAAATTCAGCGGACAGAGGGAAGCTAACCGGGAGGAAGGAGCAAGAAGACAAAGTGGAAATGGGGAAGCCAGAAGCCTCACTAATTCAGGGGAAGAGAGGGTCACTTCTCCAGTGGCCCTGCGTAGGAATGTCTCAGCCAGCTCAGCTCTGGCACTGCAAGAACAGAAAGGTACTGAAGAGTCACGATTACTATTGATAGTATTACTTTGCGCTTAGTTTTCATTCAGGGATCACAAAGTGCTGCACTGTTGTTATATACCGACAGAGAATGGCAAACTGCTCTTGTTATGTACTTCGCCAGCGTGGGTGAAGCCCTCTGGCCTTCATCAAGGACACGATCTAGCAAAGCACTTAAACATGGACTTAACTTTGAGCCCTTCAGTGACTGCCTAAGTACTCACCTGTGTGATTTAACTGAGCAGGATTTAATGCAAAAGACAGTACATTTGTTGACATACAAATGTGGAGAACTGGATACTGTACACATTTATACTTGGGTTTGCAGGAGCAGGTCCTTGTACAAAAATGTCCAATTAAGGCCTATCATCTTTTTATTATTATATGTTTGTATGGTACTTAGGAAAATCTTCCTCAAATATATTTTCTTATCATGCAGGACTTAATTTTGCTATTGATTTTTAGTTTCCCACATAATAAAAGTCTATGAAGCAGATGCGTCTATTTAATTTGGTTTTAACTCTATGATTTTGTGTCTGCTACACAGGTAACAGTATGATTGTTAGGCGTTATTCCAACTCTTCCTCTGTGCAATCTTTTTCTGGCCACAAACACCACAAAGCTGAGAAAAGACATCCAAGTAACAGAATACAGGAGGTGCAGGGAATTGTCAAACCACCAGCAGGCTCCTCGGTGATAACCAACGAAGAAGAAAAAGGATCTGCAAAAATTCCAGCGGATTGCTTCTCCAGCAATAATTCTAGCAAAAGGAGATCTTTTCAAGAGCGTGTTTATAAGTGCAGGTAGGTAATATTTACCTTTAAAGTGTAGGTTGCTTAGCAGTGTTACTTCCGCTTGATATGATAATAAATCATGATATGATAACTTTGAATTCAAAGCTCTTTATTATGAGGATAACTTGTGAAATGTATGTGAAGCACAGGGGAAAATTCTGTAACGGATAAGGGGCCTAAGCCTGTTCTCAGTGCAGGTAATGGCAAAACTCATATTGGTTTCAATGAAGAACTGACGCCTAATTAACAATTACCAAAAAAAAAAATGAAATTCTGGCCCCATTGGGAGAAATCAATGGGTGTTTTATAGATTGGTGTGTTGTTCTGACAAGCTAAGCTACATTTTTCTATTTGAAAGAAAAATATAAGGATATTAAGGAATCTGGCTTAACTTGTTGGAAGTTTGATTAATACATTTCACAGTTAATTTAGGTTTTTTACTGTAATTTGATTCTTTCCTGTCACTCAAAGCCTTATAGGTTGACTTTGCACCTTGGGTAGACTACTCATACACTTTGCTAGGTACTAAATGAACTATAATTGCTCAGAAACAAGTCTTGGGTGTCACTGTCCACTGCTCAGTGAAAACCTCCAATATAAGGAGATCAATCAAAATGTACACAAAAGTAGTTAGGATATCTAAAGTGTACAATAGAAAATAATACTGGAAATATTATAATGTCATTATATAAACTGGTGATTTGCATTCAGCTAGAATAAGATGTTCAGTTTTGGTCACCCTATGATAAAAAAAATTAATAGTAGAACTAGAAGGAGTCCGGAGGTGAGTAACAAAAATGTCTGCAGACACAGAAAGGCTGAAAAAGACGGGGGGTAAAATATACAAAAGTGCATAACTCCCATTTTAAAATGTAACTTAGGGCCACATTTTTAAAGGTATTTACATACCTAAAGATGCACCTAGCACCCAGTGGGATTTTCAAAAGCGCTTAGGCATCTATCGCCTATTGATTTCAACCTAAGTCTCACTGAAAGTCAGTTGAGTCTTAGGATCTTTTCATCAGGACTTTTAAGTGCTTTTGAACTGTTCATCATGGGGCTATTTTAGTTTAGAGGGGATATGAATAAGTGGGTACATGAAAGAGGTGCACAAAACAATGAATGGCATAGAGAAGATATTTACCTTTTCTCATAATCCAAGAAAAAAGGAACATTTGATGAAAGTGAAAAGGTAACAGATCAAAAATATATATTTCCTAACAAATGCTTTGGGATCCATGGTTGAAAATTGCTATATAACTAATTGTTAGTCAAAATAGTAGTATTGACTATTTTATTACTGCTTTTGAGAACACAGGAACTTCCATACCAGCTCACAGCAATGGTCCATCTAATATAGTATCCTATCTCTGATCAGTAGCCTGTGCTAGCTGCTTCAGAAGAAGGTGGAAGAAACAATTGTAAGAGGGGAAACTGAGGCATGAGTCCACCCAATTTAGGCTTAATCAATTTTTAGCCTTTATTTATAAATGTTCTGACAAAGTCAGTGTCACTTATTGTTTCTGATCATATACATATGACAGACAATAAGATAAGAGGGAACAGGTAGAGGCCCAAGTTACTGAATTCCAGGGGACAGTGAGGATCTCTACTTCATGAGTCATTCTATCTCTGGGCCGGTGTTCTCCAGGGTGTTGGGCCCTGGTCAATTGGTAGTGTATAAATAAATTTCCTTTTCTGTATCTCATCATTCCACATCGCCCGACAATTATACATTACCCAAATTTCAGAATTTGTTTTTCTTTCCCATTCGATGTTATTAAACCACACAACTCAACATTCATCTTTTACCATGCAACATACATTATCATGAACTAGTAACTAAACTAACAAAATGTAGCCTTCATTTTTACCATTCAGTAATTGTCCATCATTTAGTATCATCTTTCAGTACCCATGTAGCATCCTGAAGTATTTTTTTTATTTGAATAGGAAATTTATGGAGAATAGCATGCCCTAATGTCAGCATATTATTATTTTTTTCAAGCATACGTTTTTGGGGACTTTTGCTCAAAGTTAGCACTTATGTTTTAAATTATTAGAAAGCTTTGTCAGCAATTTTGCCTGTTGCATTTTGAGGGTCTTATTCAGCAAGGCCTAAGTCTTTAACTGTACCCTAACACAATTATGGATTATTTTAATTTATGAGGAAGTTTATTCACAACCCCCATTAGTATGGTGATTGGTTTATGCCCTGAATCACAAAGCTTTGTACTTATTTTTTAAATGTTTTTGCCGTGACCCATGTAAATGTCTAATACTTTCTGTAATCCTAGTACACTCTTAGTATCAATGATATTTTGTGGCAATGAGTTCCACAAGCTAATTATACAGCATTTTTACAAGCGATTCCATTTTTTGTTAACTATGGAGGTTTCTTGCACCTTCCTCTGAAAGTATGATCAGAGACAAGATGCTGGACTGGGGAGGACTAGACTTTGTTTTTCTGGTGTGGCAATTTGTTAAAGTAGTTGTACAAATTAATAATGCTGTGACTAAACGTTAATATTTTGCATGTATTTTAGCTTTTGATCCACAGGTCTCAAAACACTTTACACTCAGTACTGGAAAATAAACATTTTGCAAAGCAAATATGATAGGTTACTGTAAGAAAGCAAAAGACTCATTGGAAGATGTTTTATTGATTCCCATGGCTCTTTGATTTATAGCAAAACTACAAAGTATACAAAAGCCTGTTTGGAATCATTCACAGGAGCCACTCTGCATGCACGCCGTGTGCAGAATTTCCACTGACTTGCAGAAAAGTGCCACACATGGAGCAGGTTATAAAAATGGTTCCCTTTATTAAACTGCAGAAGCAAACCTTGACTTGAGGTCCAATCCTATGTATACACTGCTCCAAAGTGGGTGGGGAAGGGCAGAGCAGGAAGAGAAAGCTTATGCTAAAGGACAATGTGGTCTGAATACTGCCCTGCACTCCAGAGGTTGGCGGAGTGATTGTACAGCCTGTGGTACAAACTGCGATCAAGCAGCATGTACACAGCATTCCATATACTGCGAAGTGCCTAAATGGCACAGTCCCTAGCCCTTAGCATTCATCTTGCCATGATATGTATTCTCCATCTGTGTACAAGTTACAGGAAGGTGGTTAATACACAAGTTGAAAGATCACTTTAGCTTACAAATAATAGCCATGTGCTTTATATACCTGGAAATGGCTATTTGCAATGTAGCTTGTAAGATCAAAATTACTCTTTAACTCATAAAATTGACCTCAGTGCAGAAGGTCCACATGAGACCTTTTGCACCACTTAAAGGGTTACCCATAAGGTAACAGTCAGGTCTATGCATAGGATCCACACAATGACCATACACCACTTAAGTCCTATGTTGAAGACATAAGTAGGATTTAAGCAGTGCATAGGCCTGGATGGTTAATCTCCATAGAGATTAATTTCACTCATAATGCAAGGCTTTGGTTGAATTTAAGTAGAGCAAAGAGAATTGTTAAGGATATCTGCTCTGGGGCATATTTTATCCTACAATAACTATTGGAGAAAAAACATTTCATGGTTTTCATGATTTTCTTTTCTCCTGTTGCCTTGAAGGACAGAGGAAAGGTGGCATTTACAGCAAAGGAGTGGGGGGGCAGGGAGAGAGATAATTTGATCATTTATTCTCCAGATTTCTGAACATTTGAAGGGGTATGTTTTAATTTTTACCAGGTATTCACTTGTGTGAGCAAAATTGAGGATGCACATACATAGGTGGAAGATGCAACTGTCTGTGTACCTTAAAACATTTTATACCTGCTTGTACACTTTCAATAGTTGGACCTTTCTGTGCACAAGTATAAGACCATTGAAAGAGTATGCAGGTATATGAGCACACACAGGTATGAGGAGCACACACCTGACAGATGATGCAATCATTTGTTCACTAAGTCTGTATGCGTTTTGTAGACATACAAGTGGTATGTATTCTTTGGGAATTTTCCCTTTTCTCACTGTTTTCTGCATACCCTGTACATTCATAGCAACTCATAATTCTTTCTCATTTTCTTCTAGGGGTAAAATAAAGGCGGTTAGGTTCCTGTTACCAATGGACATGTCATCTTATTCTGAAAATCAAGGTTCTTTCAAATGCCCACAAAATCAGGACACAAAACAGTTAAGCACCATTATTGAAAAGGATATGTGAGCTGGTGAATTTTTAAAGGCCCATTGATTCTTGAGATAAACTAGCCTTAAATGATAGCTGCATGTCAGGTTATGTTTCTGCAAAGTGCTCTGGCAGGGTGCCTTCAGAGAATCACTAAGACTTTGTTCCAGGTCAATGGCCTGTTGTTTAGCAAGAAAATGGAAGCCATGACAAAACCTGTCAGAAGTCTATATACTATGTTGAAACCCCTTGGTAACAACATACCACCACCAAGTATATTTTTGCAAGATCCACATACCTCAAGAACTACTTTTAAATAGCATATGTTGCAGTGTTACTGTTACCACGCAACACAATTTCTTATGTTTTGTTATTGTTCCCATTGCTAGAAAAATATATATTTGAAATCACAAAATAGAAACAGTTAAAGAATCTGCGAGTTTTTCTGTGTATGAAGCTGTAAAACCTTATAATAGAAATATAGCTGGGCTTCTGTGTTGAGAATAATATGTTAACATTCATTTGAATATTTATAGGCAATTCACCTTGACTATCAATATCCCTTTTCTACTCATTTTCTGTGAATACTCTAGCGCGTGACAGGAATGTTCACCTAAAATTGCATTAAGGGACTATTGAGAGAATAGAAACCATGACAGATCTTAATATGAAAATGTGATCAAGAGCCTGATTCTAAGTTATGCTCATCTGATCAGACACCAGAAACATACCATGTGTTCAGCTGTTTTGATTAGAATTCTGAAAATCAACTGCTTGTAGTGAATTACTTGTGAACAAGCTCCAGATCAAGAATTATTTGCTGAAAATATTCAGCAAATAACTTCAAATACAAAGAAAATGTGAGGAAAAGGAGAACTGGGGACAATTCATGACAAGGAAAAGAGGAAAAACTCATCAAGTAAATTATTTATTGTGAACTATTCACCCACTCCAGTTATTTAAAAAAAATAGACATTGCCAAAACATTGTTTAATTTGGCTACAAATATTTACAGACTGGAATAATTGCACATACATTCCTATTTCTCTATACACTGTCCAGGTGTATGCATATCACTAACCATAAGCACAAAGAGGAGGTGTTTATACCCATGATTAACATAGTATGTGGCTACAGAGGGGATTTATTCCAATTGACTGCACTTAAACAACATATTTATCTGAATATTTTTAGAGTAATGACTGAGAGTTTACTCCATCAATTTACATTGAGCTAAATGTGTTCTTGTAAAAAAGTTTCTCACCATGTCTCATTTCTGAAATTTTAAAGTTTAGTTTGTTGTTTTTAGAAAAAAATCTTTTATATTCTCACTGAGATGAAATTGTGCGATCTCCCTGCTCATGTTGTTTTTCATGTTGAATTTGGATCCAGTAATGCTTTGTAATGTTGCCAGTAGAACTGGGTGAATAGCTCAAAAACTGTTTCCATAGATAGTCACTCAAATAAAAAACTGATTTCCTTTTGGCTCTATTTGTTCATAATTTGTGAACATGCCTGCAAATAAGTTTATTGGCAGGACAGCCCAATGAACAGCTAATTTTAGAAAATATTTGCCAAAAGTGACTTTTTATATTTGCAAACAGAAGCTTTCTCTCACCAGAAACTAGATTCTAAGTGTACATCCAGTCAGGCTCGGATTGTGGAAAGCATCCTTAATCAGTGAGACTTTAGGACATGCTTAAGTGCTTTCCTGAATCAGAGCCACAGAACACTAACAATGCCTCATGAGCAATGGGCTCAGCCAAAGCTAACCAACACAGCTTAAATTTTAAATGTCAGATCTTGCATGCAGACAGTGATTTGCATGTGGATGAGCTAAAAACTAAGAATTATTTGTATAAATTATTTGGCAAATGATTTTGAATAATGAATACATCTGCAAGAACTTCATCAAATATAAATGGAAAAAGTCTAAATTCATCAAACAAACTATACACTGTGAATTATTTACTAAGCTTTAGTCACTGGCCTTTTGAAAGGGGCTGTATTTCTGGCCAAGAGTTTCACATAACTATTGCAAATCTTTTGCCTAATTATTTTGAGCAGTTCAAGTTTGACTTCTTTAGATCAATATGGGTTTCTGCTTCTACAATGTTTTTTTATTATTATTCATTTGAGTGTTCCCTTCTCCTGTATATTTAAATATAAGTTACTTGAAAATGTAGGGTGAGGCTTTTAAAAGAACTCAGTTAGGCTGGTTGAAAAATAGGAATTATTTTGCACAAATAAATTAAAAACAAAATAAAATTTTTGTTTCAGTTGAAATGTTTCACTGGTTTTCTGATTCCCCTCCCCCCCCGAATCAATTAGAAATATTTTTTTAATGTGGAATCTAAATTAAAATGTTTGTTTATGAAAGTCACTGTCTGTGTTGCTTTTGAAACTGGGATTTAGACTCCTATGTCACTTAGATATTTTTGAAAATTGTATCCTTGTGATCTAACATCCTTAGACTTCTTTGAATATCCCAGGCTTAATGAGAATTGGACATCCAAATCCCTTTCACAATTTAAAAATCTCTCTGTGCCTTGATTTCCTATCTGTAAAGTGGCAATCAGATTTCTTTTCTCTCACCCTTTTTCTGACATGTCTATTTAGATTGTAAGGTCGCTGGAGCCGAGACTGTCTCATGCTAGGTGTATGTTCATTCCCTAGCACAATGGGGCTCTGATCACCGTAGAAGTAATAAATAGTATGGCTGCAACCTAAAAATTAAATTTCCTTGAATATTTTTGCAAGTAAAATTTTATTGCTTCAATGTTCGTAAGAAGTGGATAGAAAAGTGGGGTGAGGGGAACAGAACCAATGGGAAGGTTTTGAGAGTTTGGGACTGTTTTCCCCAGTTCTTAAAATTACATTGTTCAGTATGGGTAAAAAATGTCTAAAGTGCCTAACTCCGCTAGATGCTTTTGAAAATTTTAGCCCAGGTTCTTTTTAGCAAGAAGTTTTGATTCTTTTGTAAGACATTATGGGTGGGAATTTCAAAAGCACTTAGTTGATTTAGGAGCACAAACCTGCACTAACTTCCCATAGTGTTTGTAAAAAATCATGAATAGTGAAGTAAAACCCAAACTATTTATGTTGTGTGTCTAGTCCCCTTTATTTCAACATCTTTAGTGGTATCTGTTGCTTTAAGAACAACTGAAGATGTGCAATTTATTTAATTTATTTTTAAAAAACAGGTGCCCATAGGATGTCTTGGATGGATCTCCGGATGGGAGACATTAGAAGGACTTTGTATAAGAGAGTACATACTGAAGCCATTACCCACGTACATTTAAAATACACACAAACACACACAGCATGAAATAAAACTTAACAGAATAAATCAGCGGTTCTCAAACTTCATAGCATTGCGATGCCCTTCCGACAACAAAAATTACTACATGACCCCAAAAAGGGGGACTGAAGCCTGAGTCCAGCCCCGCTGCCCCAAGGACTTCAGCCCGGGCAGGGAAGTATCTGTAAACTGAGCCCCACCACTCAGAATTGGACTAATTACTGGCATTTAAAATATTTCACATCTTAAACATTCACAGTGTTTTCAGTGGAAAATGACCTAGTATAAATCAAATTCGCCTTACTGACTGCTGGTCTAAAGGGGTCTTCATGGGTGATGCAGTTGTGTGAACTTCTAAACTGGAGAAGGGGCAAATGATATTATTCAGCCATTCAAGTGCTAATTCCCTTCCAGAGTGGAGCCCCGTACTCTGCCCAGCGCGGAGCCTTGCATCCTCACACCTCCTAGCAAGGAGATGACTGATAGCTGGTTACCTGAAAAAAAGATTTTTAAAGGGCTACACAGCATGAAGGCATCTTTTTGGTGGAGCTCCACCAGGAAGAGCAAGGTAGCCTGCTCCCCTAACTCTCATCTCTTTTGGGATATCTCTTCCTCCACCCCCTTTCGTTCTTCTCTCTCTTTCTCGGGCATCTGTGATGTCTTCCCACTTCCTTCTCTGCCAGCTGTGCTGGGTTCTCTTTCTCTCTCCCCTGCCAACCCACTCTCTCTTGCTCTTCCTGTTAAGCTGCCCTGCCTTCTCTCCACTCCTTGCTGGAGGATCTGCCCCTTCTCCTTCTGGGATAGCTGCCTGTGGGATCTCTCATTCCTCTTCTGTCCCTCTATGGCCTCCTTTCCTATGCCAGGGGAACCTGACAGTGTTCCAGCTGTCTAGGCCCTGATGTTACAGGGATTGGGGAGAGTGCATCCTCTTCTTTCTCCAGTGAGGCACTGGAGGAAGGGGAGCTGTCAAGACAGCTGAGGAACAACAAGAGAGGCAGATGCTGACTGCCACAGCCTTAGGATCCCTTGTTTCTAGTGGTCAGAGTGGAACATTGCAAGCAAAAGGAGTTTCACTCCCAATGCCCAGGACCCCTGGGGACCCAGAACAGTTAGCAAATCTTACAGCTGTCTTGTCCAAACTGGGATAATTAGCAAGAACACAGAACACTGTTCCACCATATGTGACTCTTTGAGAAAGACTAATTAAATCTATACGCCTAGTAGGGCAGATAAATGCTTTCAGGGCAGGTTGTCCTCTTATACCAACAAGACACCACTGATTTCACTGCCAGTCCCTCAGATTAAGTGTCAGTGAGAGTCAGTGTGAATGAGGAAAGAGTCAGGCCCTATGTCTCTTGAGAGAGTTGTATATAAATACATGAGCACAGTTTGTCCATACTCAGTGTGGAAAGTAAAGGGCTCCAGAGTATCCAGAGTGAGAAGGGGTTTAGTAAGATGTAGCCTGGAATGCAGATGTCATAGATCTAAGGAACAACCCACTACCAAAGATTGCCCAGTTTCACAATAACAAAACTTAGGTCTGTAACCTATAGCAGGTGGGGCCATCACTAAAACAATACACAGTTCTCAGAGAGCAGGGGGGTCCTGCTTAAAAACATACCAGTAATAAAACAGAGTTCAATTCTGACTGTCCCATAGTGCTCAGGTGTAGCGTCTAAAATGTTAATGTTCTAGGGCATATGGCCAGGCAAATCATATTACTTTATTACATATTAACAGAAACATTTAACTTGGTGAAATAACACTACTTCCTTTTGGGTCTTCTTCAGAGGAAAGATTCCTTACAGAAGTCTCACATTCTTCTTTGGTATTTAAAAGAGATCTGAACATTTGCCTCAGATGCACCTATATACAGAGGTGGAACTTTGATGCCCCAGAGCATGTCAGAACAGTAGCCAGATTATCCGCCCTGGTGACTACTTGCTCAAAGTGCATCAACGTGTATTCATGTTCACACACTTACGTAGTTAAGGAATCCACAGTTGAAGACCTTAAATCAATTTGGGTGTGGAGTCTAAAGCCAACCCCCTGACTGGGGGCTGTGTGTTACATCCACACTAGAATGGCTGCAGTACATCATGGCTCCTTTCCATGTCAGAGGTCACAAATCCTTTTTTGGCAACTGTGCCTGTAGTTTCTGCCTGCCATTTTTGATCAAATGTAGTCTGAGGCTACATTAGAGTGGAGGTAAATCATCTAGCGAGCCTGAATCTCATTTTCTGCATTAGGTACGTGAAATTAAAGAACTGCTTGTCTGGAGCAAAGTCATGCCCCATTGCTGAGCTCCAGATCTTTATTTATCTTGTTTAGGTGGGGAGGGATGCTCAGAAATAAATTGAAATCCACTTATATCCCACTTAAAATCTATTTAGAGGACTCAAATGGTGCATAGACCTTGTACTGGCCCTCTGCAGAGACGGGATGGGAAGCTCTGATTCAAAATGCTTTTATATTCAGCAGTGTGTTTCCTTTTAAGGTCTTCTAAGTGCAGCACAAATGCAGGTATAAAAACTATAAACTGAAGTGTGGCCATAAATACTAAAAAGCAAAAAAATCTTTATTTTGAAATGGAAATACTGGTTTTATTAAATCCAAGTCCATCTCTGCTATCAGGACATGATATATTCCCCTGCAGAGAACATGTCAGTTATTAAACTGGTATCAAAGTTAGGATGTGGGCCAAATTCTGCTCACCTTGCTCAGGCAAGTGGTCAGTTCTATTGGAGTCAAGGCAGTTGTCACTTCAGGGCATTTTTCTTTCATTATGAATACTCATTAGAGTAGGGATGCCACTAGTCATAAGTCCATCCTTTCCTTTCTCAATGTACTTTGATCACTGGATGGGAACCCAAGAATGTGAACACAATTGGTACAAAGGGAAGGAGAGTAGGAGAAATATGTCACTTGCTGAGGAGCACCCCATGTCCAAGGCATCTTGTGTCATCTCATGTTTATATACTACAATTAAATTATGTAAATACCATAACAAAAAAACTGTGAGATCCTTCATAGTTTTGTATTTTTTGCAAGTACTGAAGAAATGTCATTTTTACAAAACCCCTGTACTAATTTCTATACAAAATCAGTACCCAGATAGCAATATGAAGTAGATTGTAATGTACTTACCCTGTTTAACTTTAAAAGTCAGCAGTTTAAATTAAATTGCAAAAATTGGATCTGACATTTCTGTTCTGTGGTTCTTCAGGTGCTGATTTGATTCTTTCCTGGTTGGGTAGATAAGGATCACTGCCTGGCTGCTGGTCACCATGGAGACATCCGTAGCTTTCAAAGTCATGTGTTTTGCCTGTAAAGAAATGTTCCTTCTGCGTGAGCTCTTAATGACCATAGATGGACTGGTAGTGCGTGAGGCCTATCAAGGGGTGTGAATGTTATATTACTGTTACACATGAGAGGAGCAGAGGTAAAGGGAGATGTACTTTTTTTTAGTCTGTTTAAGAGCCATAAAATATTTTTGTTCTATACATAGGATTGCAGGATTCATCAAATCTGATATTCTGCTTCCAGCATTGGCCAGTACCTGCAACTTCACAGGAAGCACCTGATAAACTGTGTAACACTGTACTTGAGGGAATAAATCCTTCCTAACCACAGGTGATTGGCTGTTCCTTAAGGCATAATATTTGATTAATCTTGCCACTCATAACCAAGAAAAACACAAACTAGCCAGTTTCCAGTGCTTAGGGAATGCACAATTAATGGGGGCACCTGATTTACAGAAGACCCCCATGTTTGAGGAATTAATCCTGAGTGTACTTGGGTCAAAAGAGACTGAGGAGATGGGACCAACGGATAAAGTTACAGGAGGTTGGGGTGGGAATCAGAGCTCCCCATCCCGTCTCTGGCAAAGGTGACTCATGCACCCCCACAGAGCCCTTTCCTCTATATGGTTTGGGTTAGCCGCTCCCCCTCCTCCATGGCTGGTGCAGTGAGAACACCCTTTCCCACTTCACTCAGCTTTGACCACTGCATGGGATCCCAGAAACAACTTCATTGGGGCCTTCAAAATCTTAAAGATAATGGTAGTCATAATAGTCTCATTGTGACCTTCTTTCTCCCTAGCCCATCCCTGAAGCCTGGGATTTCTGTGAAGATGGATATGGTCAGCCCCAAACAATGTGCAGGATGGTTAGCCTTAAGCAGCCACTGATGTGAGGAGTCCCATTGATATAATGCATCTGTATGTAAGCAATGACTGTTCACATGAGTAATATGCATCCGACGAAGTGAGCTGTAGCTCACGAAAGCTTATGCTCAAATAAATTTGTTAGTCTCTAAGGTGCCACAAGTATTCCTTTTCTTTTTGCGAATACAGACTAACACGGCTGCTACTCTGAAACATGAGTAATATGGTCAGTTTGCAGGATCAAGTCTCAAATACTTTCTAATTCCACTATTTGAATATTCAATAACAAAGAAAATACCTGTTAAATCCATAATTCTTTCTTGACTTCTTCCTTTGTAACTGGCTTGTGTTTCTGTAAGACCATCAATGTATGTTATTGCTATGGTTGGAGGCTGTTACTGGTCTGAATTGAGCTGCATAGCTGAGAAAGATGGGAACAAATATTTACTTTAATTGGAATTAAAAGACTGTGGAAAGAATTGGTTTTCTGTTATGCCAGCTCTACCTTGCTGACATGAACTTTGTATCATTTTAATCCTGGACTCATGAAAGGACTGAATAGATTCATGGTCAGAATCTGATTCCTTCATTGGGTTTCCCATGATCTCATTCTCAGTTGCAGTCCTGTTTCTAATTAGGAAATATGTATGCATTTTCCCTTTGCCCTTCACTTCAATCTCTCCTCTTTCGGTCACCTCAAAATTTTTGTCCTTTAGGCAGCTAGAACAACAATAACAATTAAATTAAAAGGCGCTTACACAGATCAAAAATTATCAGCTTCTGAGCCTTCTCCTCTCAGAATAACATTTTGTATATCAGCAATTAAACTAAAACAGGTGGAGAGACCAGGATAGTACAGTTGTGATTCCCTACAAATAACTGATAGAAGGATTTTGCTCTAAAGCTGTTTTTTGTATTCAGAACAAGGCTTGGTTTTCTTATGTATGTATACACAAAGCGCCTGATCCAAAGCCCACTGGAGTCAATGAATTTAATCAACTTTGTCTCAGACTCTAATAAGGTTTAACAAAATCAAATTCTCACATGATATGTAGGGTTCTTACTGTCCATGAAGTCAGAGTAAAATGTACATGAGTGATTGAGGCGGGATTTACCTGCCAATTAGAGCTTTATATAGACCGGGTATAGGGTGATATGAAATTGTCCATATCACGAGTTGGACTAATTCTTCTTCCCTAATGTAGTTTAACTAAGTACTTCTGATAGCAAACTTCATCTATTACATACCAGAAATTATCATTATGCTTCAGACTTGGATGAACAGAGTTCAGTCTTTTATTTTTAGAAAATAGAGAGCAAAAACTAGGGAAAGGGGTCAATTAAGTGATTCTTAGGTGAACAAAAGCTCTGATTTTATAAACATGGAGGTGTGGTGTAAAGTTTTTATTGGCACTGAGAAAGCTGTATTCCTCATGGGTGGAAAAAATACAGTGGTTTATGTAGTTCATGCTAAATAAATCCCAATAAAACCGTTATATCACAAGTTATCAGGCCCAGTACAGAGATAAATGGATGAAATTCTATGGCTTATTTTATGCAGGTCAGCCTAGATGATCTGATGAGCCTTTAAATCACACCATTATATATTATTTATTCACTTGAGATATGGAAAAATATTTTTGAAATATTTTACTCTAAAATGTAGAATCAGAGTAAACTGTCTTGGTGTAGGGACCGTAAATTTCACCCTCATGTAATTGCCTCAAAATAATTTTGACAAATAAAACTGTTTTACAAGACTGATTATTGTAATGAAATATTTGTTAAAACTGAGTAAGTTATGGAAGACAATGGGATTTACATCTAAAACCCAATGCAAAATTTTCCAGCAAAGCTGTAAAGAAGAAGGAGCATTACTGTAGCTACTCACTAATAGGTAGTGGGGCTAAGGTGAATTTTACTTGGAATCCCATGACTCTCCATCCGGGAAGCTATATTCACGGTGTCTCCAAACAAGCAATAACGAGGCATCTTTTCTCCAACTACTCCAGCCAGGACAGGACCTGTGTGGATCCCAACTCTAATCTTTACAAAAACACAAAGAAACCCAGAATATCACCTATTTAATGTACATTTAAAATGTTAAACAGCCATCTATCCATTAATCCTAATATAGTGGGGCGCACTTCTGAAAAATCAGGCAACTTATCAAAATGTGGCTCTAGGGGACTTGCCCAAGGTCACAAAGGAACAGAACACAGCTCTGTTGAGTCCCAGACCAGTGCATTTACCACACAACAACCCTTTCACCCAAATAGCACTTGGAAACATCTCTGTGGTACTGACTCACTTGGATAGGATTTCCAGAAACCGGATTCTTCACTTCTTTGGCTGCTATGATTATTCCCAGGGCAAAGTTGGCAACTCGCTCAGCATGAGTAGATACAGGCACTGGGACACCTCCTACCACCATGTAGGCATCGCCTATTGTCTCCACCTTTAATATTTAGGGAAACACAGAGGAGTCTTCTAAATACTTCTAATTCTGAGAGGTTTTTTTTTCAGGGGCAGGGACTTTCTTTGCCTGCAGCTGCTCCATTTTCCCTTTCAAAGGTTGTTCTCGACTACTGAGAGGTTGCAGTGGAGGGAACCCCCAGCCTTTTGACTTCCCTGATTTCCACGAGGCTGATGTTGGGTCTGCTGTATCCCTTGGTTCTGCAGTGAGAAAGTTTCTGCCCCCTTGATCCTGGTTCTATAGAGGGCGCTTTGAAGGGCCTGAGGAAGTGGAGGAACGGTGCTGTAAAAGCATCCCCCTATGACTCAGGGTGGGAATGCCTATGCACACTCCCAAACATGAATCATTGAGGCAGCAGCTAGTCTAATGGATTTATTGAATGCTATTCAGAGATGGTTCCCCTGTGGGTCTGGGGAAGAACAGGCCCACTGCTCCTGCATGTCGTAAGAGGCGATTATACGGGGGCTGCCTGGAGAGGGATGGGCTCTTCCAGGTTAGAAATTTGCCCAAGACACATTCTATGATGAGCAAGTCAACCATGTCCATACCAGATTGATTGCAGCCCAGGTTAATAATGGTTGCACCATTCGTCTCCCACCAGGGCAGATGCGACACGTATACTACTGGTGTAACCTTAACAAAGAGGATCCGTGGAAGAGATAACATCACCACAACCACATGGAATGTAAGGACATTGAGACAAATAGGGAGGTTGAAAGAACTCATGTACAAAATGGAACAATACACCTGGGACCTCCTAGGAATCTCTGAGGTCAGATGTCAAATCGTTGGAGAGGTACTAACAGAAGAAGGCTATGTACTCTATTACAATGGAGAGGACAAACATATCAACAATGTAAGATTTCTTGCATAAAGATATCAAGAATTCAGTATTAGGATGCCGCCCAATGTCCAGCCAGCTTATTTCTATCCATCTAAAGGCAGTACCGTTTAATATCACAGTGGTAGAAGTATATGCCCCTACAACAGACTATAATGATGAGCAAATTGAAGATTTTTACAATCAGCTCCAAGACATCATCGATAATGTACACAAGAAAGATATCCCAATTGTACAGGGAGATTGAAATGCTAAATTGGGCACTGACACACAGGTAGATTGGGGAAATTATTGTGGCCCTTGCTGTAATGCGGTAACCAATAAGAGAGGATTGAGACTTTTGGAGTTTGCCAGCTATAACAATCTGTTTCTTGCAAACACATTAGGAGCACATAAAGCATCTAGATGATCAACATCGCATGCGCCTAATGGTCTATATCACTGCCAGATCAACTACATCATGGTACAAAACTGATTTTGTTCTGGGATTAACAGAGCTAAAACAAGGAGCTTCCCTGGTGCTGATATTGGAAGTGATCACGACCTTGTGACGCTAAATTTTTGGCTGCCTCTAAGGAAAATCGTCATGCCACAGTTCACCAGAACCAACTTTGACTTAGAAAGACTCAGAGACTGAAACATTGCAGAGTCATTCCAAGCAATGATTGGCGGAAAATTTGCCCCACTGCTTGCTCTAGAGGAAGATGTAGAAACAATGACCAACAATTTCAACACTGTAATGAATGAGGCAGCAATGGACATCCTTGGGAAACACCATAAGAAGACAAAACTATGGGTCACAAATGAAATACTACAGATGTGTGAAATTAGAAGAGAACTGAAGAGAGACAAGAACAGCACTGAGGGAGCTGATAAGTACAGAGCGATTTGCAGAAAGATCAAGAAAGGAATGAAGGTGGCCAAGGAGATATGGATTGAAAATCAATGCTCTAAAATTGAAGAGTATATCAATAATGAAAGTAGCAAATGAGCCTTCCAGGTTCTAAAAGATCTGACAAAAGAAAGATGGACCAAAGATAATGCAATTCAAGACAAAGAAGGGAACAGTCTTCCAGAAAAAAGGGGCATCATCAACAGGTGGACAAACTACTACTCTGATCTATACAACCACTAGACAAATGGAGATCCTAGTGTCTTAGACAGCCCAGATTCAACAGAGGAGGATGATTTTCCAGTACTGCATGAAGAAGTGGAGATAGCGGTGAAATCACTCAAGAACAGAAAGGCAACAGGTATTGACAACATCCCAGCCGAACTGATGAAATTCATAGAAGAAATAGTAATAGATGTACTCACCAAGATCTGCTACAAGATCTGGCAGACTGGTGAGTGGTCTTCCACATGGACACAATCACTAATTATCACTCCACCAAAGAAAGGCAACCTGCAATTGTGTCAAAATTACTGGACCATAAGCTTAATTAGCCATCCCAGCAAAGTGATGTTGAAAGTCATATTGAACAGATTGAAGCCACAAGTGGAGAATATCATCGCAGAAGAACAGGCTGGTTTTCATGCTGGAAGAAGTACCACAGAACAGATTTTCAACCTTCATGCTCTATGTGAGAAGTATTTATGACACCAGCAGGACATCTGTCCCCTTCTTTGTTGACTTCAAGAAGGCATTTGATAGAGTATGGCACGAAGTTCTCTGGGCAACCATGAAGAAGTACAATGTTGGTCGTAAGCTTATTCTTACCATTAAACAACTGTATGCCAAGGCCAGCAGTGCAGTTCTCGTCAATGGCACAATAGGACAGTGGTTTCGCACCACTGTTGGAGTCTGGTAAGGCTGCCTTCTTTTGCCCACGCTGTTCAACATCTACTTGGAGTGCATAATGACTGATCTCCTAGAATATCACATATGCACAGTCAGCATTGGGGGGCGAACAATCGCAAATCTTCAGTATGTTGATGACATTGATGGCCTGGCAGGCAGCGAAGATGAACTTGCCAACCTTGTAAAACAATTGGATGAAACCTCTGCAAAATATGGCATGGAAATCAGTACAGAGAAAACAAGCTGATGACAAACAAATGTGATGGGATCAGCTCACCTATCACTATCAGTGGACAAGAGCTGGAGACAGTGAAACAGTTCAAGTATTTGGAGGCAATTATCACTGATGAAGGATCCAAAGCAGAAATTCTGGCAAGAACTGCGCAAACAACAGCAGAAGTGGCAAAGCTAAAGGCAATTTGGAGGAATAAGAACATCCGCCTGGAATCCAAACTGAAACTGCTGCATGCATTGGTTATCTCCATTTTTCTGAATGCATGCGAAACATGGACCCTTACGGCAGAACTTGAATGGAAAATACAGTTAGTAGAGATGAGATACTTCCGTAAAATCATGGGCATCTCCTACTTTGACCACGTCACTAATGAAGAGGTCTGCACTATCATCACCCAATGCTCGAGGTCACATGAAGATCTCTTGATGACGAGGAAGAAGTGCAAGCTGAAGTGGTACAGCGATGTAACAAGATGATCTGGCCTATCCAAGATCATCCTCCAAAGGACAGTACCGGGGAAGAGAAGAAGAGGTAGACAGAAGAAATGGATTGAGAACATAAAAGAGTGGACAGGAATGGACTTCGCGGAGACTCAAGCACTGACACAATCATCGGGATGGAGACAATTGGTTGATTGCTCATCTGTGATGGTGCCCCAATGACCAATGCGGTTATTCGAGCAATGATGATTCATAGATGGATGGCTAATTCACAAATTGAATTTTAAAAGGATAATTTAGGGGGAAATATAAATGAGGGGCTATTTTTCAGTGACACTTACTATTAAACTAGTCAAATGATTGTTTAGAAAAACTATCCAAATGTTAGGAATACATTAAATTGCAGTGTGAAGCAGGCTGTGTGGTGCTGGTCTGTCATAACCTTCTTTACAAAAGGACCAGGTTGTCTTTCTGCAACCTATGGATTTCCCATAGTCTCTATTATGGACAAAGTGTGTCGTCCTTACTCAGGCACAGATCTCACTGTAGTGAGCAGAAGTTGTGCTTAAGAAAGTACTTCGGGATTTGGCCCTGGAAACAGATTATGGAGAGCCCATGCCAGGAATATAAGAAGGTTGTTTGAACCACAGAAATCCCAAAAGTATTACATTCATTGTACAAAGCCGTTATGCTATGAAGAAATTCTCTAAACAACTCTTAGGACATTTCAGTGTTTCATTCATTATCATTACATGAGTGATTAGATTAAATTGGATTTACTGGTGTTTTTTTCCTGAACGCCAGTAATATAGCAAGCACCAAATTCCTAATAAGCTGCCCATTAACATAACCACTTAAAACAATATAGCGTGCTAGGCATGAAAACTGTGTAGCTATAGAAAGCTCCCATCAAGGTAGTCCACTTAATGATAATGCCAGTTATTATTTACTATAGTAAATAAAAAAAACAGCCAAAGACACTAATGCAAATAGATATTCTAATTATATTTATGCTGTGCCAAGAGATTTTCTTCAATTGGATTTTTTTCATAACTTCCGACATTTATTAGTTTGGGCTAGGTAAGTTCCTTTGATCAGTTTCAAGAATTCTTTCCCTCCTGGGAACCTTGAAACTGTAACCTACTCTTCCCTCAAGCTCCCATGGGTTTAACTGAGAGTTTTGCCTGAGTAAGGAATGAGTAAGGACTTCAAGATTTGGCTCTATTTGCATAGATATTTGCAATTGTAGGGGGAGAAATATAAATTTCAGGCCAGATGTTCAGACTTCAGAAGTCCATGGAGCCAAGCCGATTATGCCAGCCAAGTTCTGGCCCTTAAAAGCAAACTAGAGAGAAAATACCCATGTTCCATTTTGATGAAAGTTTCATCTCTAAGTTGTTAATTGGATCTAGCTGATAATGTTACTGCCAGAAAAAGAGGATACTTAAAAAGACACTGTAGCCCTCCCCCAAAACCCCAGCCACAGGGATGGCTTTGTCTGGACTGGTGGCTCCTGGTGGGCAGGCCAGAGGAGCTCAGCTAAAGTCATTGGTCCCGTGCACCTGAGGTAGAGTATATCAACTCTGCCCTTGAGCCTGAGCCCAGTCAGCAGCCTCTACTAGGATTAGTGTACAACTGAGTTATTTGGGCTATTGTGAGCATTGCATCAGTTGCCTTTTTTGGGACTGGGTGGGAATTTTTCCCTCACCATCAGGCTGGCCGGGGGGGTGAGATTTTTTGCCTTCCCCACAACAGCTCAGGGACCCAGTGGGGTAAGGTTCAAGTCATCACAACTCAACAGGTGGCAGGTATCCAGTGCAGGTATTCATTCCATAGGGGACTGGTTCCCTGAGAAAGAAAAGTTGGAAGTAGACTTAGGGGAAGACATTCCCTAAAGAAGCTGTGAAACAGGCGTGAGACTCCTAACACCTGATACAGCAAAGCGATGACCCCCTTTTCCCAGCCCCTGTATTCCCATTAGAGGGGAGTGCAGTGGAGTCCCAGCAACAGGCTAGGACCAGCTGGGTGAGGGGAAGCGGATGGCAGCCCTCCACCAGGTAGAACCAGTTAAGGACGCAATCATGACTTTCACTGTATGAGTTACAGCTAGTTAGTTCCCAGATGAGTTAAGTATAAAGTTGTGGCCTAATTAAGCCACATTCCTTGCATTTTGTCTTTCTTTCTGCATGTCCAGGACAATGATCTAAGCCAGGTTGGGCATAAGATGAACGATCCAAGCTATCCAAAACAGGCAATCCAACTAGTTTTACCACTTTGGACTGGTATCAGAAGGTCCTATCACCTTGGATTTATAGGTAGGCTTTTCTGTGGTAAAAAGAGATCAACTATCCTTACCCCAGTGATGGCAAAATAAGGAGTGAGTGACTGCTGGAGTACCAGGTGAAGGACAAAAGAGATTAAAATCTGCCACTCTGAATAGCTCCAAAAGGGGAATGGTGGGTTCAGAATGAGCTAAATGAAGTCAAGGAAACTAGGAAGGCCTGGTTCCATTCATGTTTGAATCTTTTTAGCACATTTAATTACAGTCTCTGCATGTTTCATTACACAATTGTGGAAAAAAAATATAATTGTTTTAATTAAATATAGCAACATTGAAATAGCAGCAACAGTTATTAACAACTTAAATTCCTTTAGTTTCCTGACCTCCTTCAAGGCCACCATAAACTCCAGTATTGCATGCTTTATTGAAACCCTTTGCAATTCCCAAACATCAGTTTAATGAAAATAGCTGCAGCCTTTTTAAATAAGTAATTACCTTGTAGACATCATGCACTGTGGTTAGTCTGTCAAATCGTAGATACATTGAATTTAACATGAGGACTATCTGAATAGGCTCACACTGGGCACAAATGTTGGTAAAGGTCACAACATCACTGAACGATATGGTGCATTCTTTAAACTCTCCTGTGAACAGAAAGGTCTGTGTTAGTACTCCTTCCATTTATAAATAATTCTGATGAGTTGAATTAATCAGTAGCTGTGGCTTCTATGCACACACAAGACTTGTTTGCTGAGATTCCTTTTCTCACCAAATTTTTAGCAAATAAGATGATTCATTTAAGATCCATATTGGTAAGGGAGGATCTGATTTAATAAAGTATCAAATGTAAGAACTGCAGCACATCCTAGACAATCCAGGAAGCTGACTAAAGATGTTTAAGCACCTGGGCCTGATTCAGCAAAGCACTGACACACATTTTTTAGTCTATCCCTACTCAAGGCAGCACTTAAGCAAATGCTCAACTTTAAACTTGTGCTTAAGGCCCATTTTCTTCAATGGAATTTAAGCATATGCTTAAAAGCTGTCCTAAATAAGAATAAAAATGCTTTCCTAAATCCAGCCAGTGCTGGGCTTACACATTTTTTTAGAGGAACAACAGCATTGTAGAAGTACAGTCAATTTGTTCAGTCGCCTCCTCCCTTCTACTCTGTCTTTTTCCTAAAGCTCTCCAGCCACACTCACACCTCCCATCTTCTGCTTAGGTCAAAACAAAGCCTGCTTTATTGGTGCCACTCAGAGCACTGGCATTGTGCTTGCTGAATGGGCAGCCACCAGAAAGGGGGGTATCATTGAGGCTATATAGGTTGCACAACCCTGAAGCCAGCTCTGGATAACAGCACAGTTCCCAAACCTAATATTAAAGACAGGGCTGCTTTTTAAAATACACATATCATATTCATTCACCTGCCTCAACTCGTTTTCCCTCTTTTAGCTGGTTGGCCACGTGCTTTGGAAGCATGGCATAGAGCAGAGCTTCGGTCTTTTTCTTCTCTTCCTCCAGGTGCTTTGAGAGTATCCGCAATTCTTCTTTCTTCCTCTCCAGCTGGTTGGAGAGCTCCATCTCAGCCAGCCTTTGCTGGTTGAGAAGAATCAAATCCCTGGTAACGTCATGAGGTGCTATGTCTGCAATGTGCATCTGTCTCTCTTCCAACTCATGCAAAGTGCGTAGTAAAGGTGAGCAGAGATAGAGCATGCACTGCAGATACTCCATCCAGATCATCTGGCCTGTTTAGAATAGGAATTGGAAAAGAAAGTGAGGACTTGCAACAGCCTAGTTTTAATAGTATGGGATTCTTAGCCCTTAGGACAATGGCTTATCTTTAGGTGTATGTCACCTTGGGGACTGTCAGGGTTTGTCTGCACTGCAATTAAAAACCTTTGACTGGCCCGTTCCAGCTGACTCGGGCTCTCACTGTGGGGCTGTTTAATTGCAGTGTAGACGTTTGGGCTTGGGCTGGACTCTGGACTCTAGAATCCTGCAAGGTGGGAGGGTCCCAGAGCTCAGGCTGCAGCTAGAGCTGGAATATCTGCACTGCACTTCAACAGCCCCACAGCCCCACAGCCCAAGCCCCGCGAACAGAGTCAGCTGGCACGGGCCAGCCACCAGTGTCTAATTGCAGTGCAGACATTCCCTCAGGTCCTAGAGTTTCAGTCAGACTACGAAGGATGCTGTGCTGTGCTGTGCTGGGCAGGAAGCAGTGGCTTTTTGCAATCAAAGGTGCCTAATTCTGACCCATTCTATCTTCTCTATACTAGAAACCACTCTCCTCCCTCAGTCATTACTTACAACATGCCTGTCAAAACTCCCATTGACTTCAGCGGAGCCTGGATTTTCACCCAGAAGGTCTATGGCAGAGTCAGGCACTGAACCCAGATTTTCTGAAACCCAGTCTAATGGCATATGACCACCTTTCCTATGAGAGTTTCTTTCCCTTTGACAGTATGCCTGATATACTATATGTTTTTACTTCATCTGTAGGCACAGGAGAGAATTATTGAATTTTAATGGTGACTTGCAAGGGGGAAAATTGAGCTTGTGCTCTTTTTTGCTTCTTTATGATATATAAAGAATGCCTGAAGGATAGGTAGATTTTTCGTTCTTTCTTTCTTTCTTTCTTTCTTTCTTTCTTATTCTGCTTGCTTTCTGTGTTTAGAAATTCAAGTCTTATCTATCGTGTTTTTCTTGAAAAATTGTATGGACAACTGGAGAACTAACAGGCTTATGACATAATAGATACCATAGAAATTCAATGTAAATAACTGGGAGGAAATGTAATTTTCACTCTGACTATTTAGAACTCCTTGTTTTGTTAACATCTTTTTTACTCAAACTCCCAATACACTTCTGAAACCTTCCAAAAGATCTCCCTCAAAACCAGGGAAGACCAGATTTAACATGCATGATACTTCTAAGACAAAACGTGAGCAAATAAATTTTTCAGGCCTTCTTGTTTATATCTTAAAGAAGCAAAGTGAGGACAAACCCACATTTTTTCCTTTCCTTTTAAATATACACTTTGTTGCAACTAAATGGACCAATCAAAGAGTCACTCAATACCATTTTCTCTGAAGGAAAACCAATCAAATAAAGTGATTTCTTTGTCACAATAATTTAAACTGTTCTGTATTTTTAAGTAAAGGAGAAAGATAGAAATGAGAATCAGAAAGTATAAAGGACTATAAACAAAAGCAAAACTGACTATTCTTTGATCTCAGTGGGCAGGAGGCAGTGGGAGGGAGAGGGAGGAGTGGCTCGGGCTGCCAGTGGGCAAGAGGCGCTGGAGGAGGGGAAGCTGGCTGCCAGTGTAATTTTTTTCCATGGGTGCTCCAGGGCTGGAGCGCCCATGGAGTTGGTGCCTATACCCTCACTATACAAATTGTTCCAGCTCCCCTGCAGGTGGTACTGAGAGCAGAACTTAGCTCTCTGGGCCTGGTCTTGCACACCTCAAACTACCAATGAAGGAGATTGTCTTGGCTGTGTGCTGGGGATATCCACTGGGACAAGTGGGAGGGGCCATGGAGTGGCAGCAGAACTACTCTGCAGAGTAGTAGAGATTGTCTTAACGGCTAAAATAGCTTCTATTTTATCATTCTACCACATACACAACAAAGGACAAGGACCAGAGGGTTTGTGTAGGGAGCTACCTGCTCATTCTGTCCCAGCTCACTGTCTGCCTTGCCCCAGTAAGTCAGGAAGCCCCTAAAAAGATGGGTTCCATGCTTTGGGGTAAGCACTTCTATGCATCCCCAATACCCCAGCCTTCCACAAATGGAATCTCATTGGTTCTCTTGCCAAAAAACCCACAACACCTGCAGAGGGAGGAACAGGCATGAGTGTATTAAAGTATCACTCATCTTTCCTATACTATACAAACAGCTGGCCATTTATTTGTCTAATGCAGGGAGGGAGGAGAAATCAGCTAATTCAACTCTACAGTTATTCTTGATTTAGCAAGAGCCATTTATGTTCATTGAAAAAATTAAGTATCTCTCAGCTCTAGCATTGGACGTTGTTTCCATGACTCTGGCATCATCTCTCTCTTAGTCCGGAAAACAAATTGACTGTTGATAAACTTCTGAACGCTAGAGATGGTGAATGTCACTTCTGGGTGCACAATACTGAAGTAATGATCCAGGCGAATTCCCATGGTCTGAAGGCCAGGGACAATCTTTTGAATGCTCACCCCAGATTGCTTTACTCTGAGCTTAAAAACAACATGGGCCACAGGTTCCATTTCATGTCCTCTTTGGGATCAGCTACCAGTCATCTGAAACACCACTTGCAATATATGATCACTGTTTTCAAATGGACTTAGCTTCACACAGAGCCAAACAGTCAACCATCTCATGGCTCAAGTACATAGCTCATTTCTCCTCATTGCTTCTGTCTTATAGAATAACATAACATAGAACTAGGAAATAGTGTTATAATCATACACGTGTATATATTTTGCTAAGATTCCAAACTTTAATCTTCAGTGAAATATCAATTATATTCAAGTAATGAGTCTGATCTTTGTCTTGCTTACACCAATGTAAGTCCTGTGTAATTCAATCAATCCCAGTGCAGCTAAAAACCAGTGCAAGTGAGAGGAGAATCAAGTCAATTTTCCCTCAATGCTATGCAGTAGAACATCAATGATTAGTAATGAGAAAGCACTGAGTGATGTTTAGTTCAGTTCCATAATGTTATATGAATCATTTTTTTCTAAGACTCATTAAGCTCCTTCCTTGTCTCCCTACAATTCCTGGCTCCCTAGGGAATATAGCAATGTCATGGTGACTTTGGAGAAAAATGAATTCTAACATAAAGAGGATTATATTATGTTTGTTTCTATAATCTGCCATGCTGTGATCTCTTTTCTGTTCCTCATATGGCCATGGTTTCACATTGTGGTGGCTATGGTAGTGGCAGCAGATTTAAGCTGTTTTCTGTGATTTTCAAAATAATTGTTATAATCTTAAATTTTGTAAAGGACATTCAGCATTTGGGATGGGTGTTTCTAAAACCTTTTTAAAAGATATACCACTCATTATAGTTAAATACTATAATTACAAAAACAAATTAACTAGTCAGCAGAAGTGAGCTGTAGCTCACGAAAGCTTATGCTCTAATAAATTTGTTAGTCTCTATGGTGCCACAAGTACTCCTTTAGTATTGACCTACACTCAGAATAGAAAATAACTGTGGTGGCAAATGTGTTGGCAAATACTAACTTTGTAATGGGCACCATTGACCTATGGTTACTTTCTTTGGCCGTATCTTGTATCAGTTTTTAAGGGTTTAAGAGCTGTCTTTGAAATCGATGATAATATGGCCCTAATTTCAGCAGGGCCTGGGATTTTCTCCTCAACAAGCAATTCACTTTCTATGACTATGTTAATTGCAGCCCAGCTGAGGAGCTGCCCCAATTGATGGGAGCAAGATCTTATTCTGCACAAAGAATCTGGTTGCAGTGGTGTTGATAAGTTGCCTTAAAAGGCTTAAAACCCCTGATTTTCATTCACCATTTACTACATTATGAAGTGGGTCCCATCAACATTTTGAAACCTCTGTATCTAGCCCAGTTGCAGGAACACGTTCTATAAGCGGCTAATTTATTTGCTTTGCTTAACCCACCCACCCACACGCGCTCTCTCTCATCCATCCATCTCCTGTGTGAAGCCAGCGTTCTCTGCAGAGTATGAGAGTAGAAAATTGAGGAGCTTGCCAGGGACCAAGATAAGGGAAATTAGCAAATCTGGCAGAGTTCCCCAGCACATAATCGCTGCAGTCAGTGGGAACGGAGAAGCTGCTTATACCAGTCCCCTTCTGGCAATATGTTTGTGAAAGAGAAATGGCTCAGAGGCCTGCCATTAGGAGTGAAAAGAAGCTGGGTTCCTCTTCCCAGAGGATGGGGTGGTGTGCCAGTCACGTGGCTGTGTGTCTGGGTTTTCCTAGAAGAGGAGCCCTTTGCTGCACACAAGTCTCACTGATCAGCCAGGCTCCACTGAAGTCATTGGGTGAAGAGGAGATTGTGAGTGGGGGATGTAAAAGGGAAGCCAGATGCGAGTGCTGGGCTGTCAGGGGAGAAGTCACTTTGCTAGGGAGTCCAGGAGATAGGGAAAGATGTTGGAGAATCCAGGAAACGAATGTGTGTTTGATGACTGAAAATGAGGCACCATGTTAGCATGTGTGCAGCCACTTCACACACAGAAATCTCAGTGAATCCCCTTGCGATGCGGGAGACCCCACTTCGAGTCCCACTCCAACTGATGAGAAGAAGGGATTTGATCAGGTATCTGCCACCTTTCAGCACTAACCACAGGACTATGTGATAATCTGATGTAGGGCTCCCTCAATCTCTCCTACTGAAGTTGTTGCACTTTAGTTAAATAATTAAATATTAACTGGATCAGAGAGAGAGTGAGAATCACTCCATAGCCTAGTGGTTAGTGCACCAGGTGAGCCCTGGGCTTACGGTTATAAGGAGGTTCTCCCCACACACACACACTCCCTGGCCATTTTGTGTGGAGCTAGATGGCCTCTAGCACATCTACTGGATCAGGCCACACACAAGAGTGAGATAGAGGAAAACCTATCTTAACACAGTTCATGGATTGCTAGCAGAGATGGGTACCTATCTCTATGAGTGGGATGGGGCATAGGACGCAACCCTGTCATTGCTCAGCATCGCAATGCCTAAATCCCTTTGTGAATCTGGGCCTATATGGCTTGTGTGTGTAAAACTTACTTACCAGGTACTTGCCTTACCTCTTCATCAAAAACAATATGGAAAGGAAGTCCATTGCAAAATGTTTTTGTATCTATCCAGAGGGTTGTAGGATAAGCAGGATCAAATCCTCTCAGAAGTTTACCTGCAGTAAGATAAATCTGAAGTTTTCAATCATTTTGTAGCTCAGAAAAATAATTAACAGGATGATGTGAAACAATAAGGTAAATCAATATAAATAATGTGTGAGTATAGATATGTGCAAATTCTAGATGTGGTACACCGTAGATAAATATAAAGCGACTTGCCCATTTCAATTTTATCTGGATGAAAAAGTTGAGGTTTTTAAACCTAGAAAAATATGAATTTTTATGTGTGTGAAATTATGCAGAAAATAGATGGGTAGCAGTGGGGCTCTGTGACTATTTCAGATACTATAGCAATTGCCACTGCGATGTTCACACCAAAGGGTATATAACAAAGGTGTTCAATATAGTCTGCCAGCTGCTTATGGACACTCATAGTGGAAATGTTTAGGGACACAGTTTGCTGTCCCTTATGTGCAGAAATCTGGTCCAAGAAATGGAGAACAAAAGGAGTGTGTGTGAAACATTCCTGGAGCTTTTCCTGAAAGCAGTTGCTTTGTCTGTGGGAAGGTAGCAGCTTGCAACCAGAAACGTGATGTTTTCATATTACATGCTGAGCACAAAGCAGGTAGATTAAAATGTCAAAAGTGCCTACATAAAACACATGCCCAAGTCTTGTTGATTTTCAACAGGTCTTAGGCACCTCCGTCACTTAGGGTATGTCTACACTGTGATTGAACACCTGCGGCTGGCCCATGTCAGTTGACTCAGGCTTGTGGGGCTCGGGCTGAGGGGCTGTTTAACTGGGGTGTAGATGTTCGGGATCGGGCTGCAGCGACCCATCTATCTTCTACATAAAAGTACATCTCCAATGCAATTAAACAACCCCCCAGCTGTGGGTGTTTAATTGCAGTGTAGGTGTACCTTTAAGCAGTTTTGACTATTTTACCCATATAACAATAAATAATCTCTGAGAATGGGGACATGCATGATTATTACTGCATGGTTTATAGCTAAGCATTCTCCAGTAACCCATAACTATCAGACTGCTGATTATTTCAAGTGATCTATTTTCAAATGTCTGTCATTAGGAGCAGAGGAAAAAAGGTAGCAAGTTCTCAGGTGACTATGGAGAGAAGGGGGCTAGATTAAGATGCAAGGCCTAATTTTCAGAAGAGTTGAGGTTCTGCAGCTCTAGCTGAAGTCAGCGGGAGCTCAGTATCTTTGAAAATCAGACCCTTGGAAACTCCAACAATTGATGAGCTGTTACAAGATAACACAAGGAATCAATTTATTTGATTTTTAAAATGCAGTTCTACTTCAAAAAGTGATAAATGGCAATTTTGTACTCGGCAGATCTGCTCGTTCTGTATATTTAGAGTCATATAGGTTGATGCTAGATTCAGACATCAGTTTTCACTCCTATTAGCCCTATTGAACCAAAACAGCTATGGGAAAGTGAACTGGATTCTAATCTTTATGAATCACCAACAGAATTCAATCATCTACCCTTGAGAGAACCTACTGATACCTATTGATACACAGGTGTCACCTAGGGCATTAATCAGACAGCATAATACTTGCACAGCTGTAGCAGAGGGTATGATTTGACCCACAGCACCAACACAGTTGCTGATGTTTGGAAAGGAAATAACCCAGTTTGAATCAGATCTCAGGTTGAGCTCACAAGGCTGGCAGCTAGAAAACCTTTTATTTTATTTTATTATTCGTAAACTAAGACTACTTGATCTGGAAATCATTGTAATTAAACATGGAACTCCATGATGCTGTTTTTACAGAAGCACTTTTCATGTAGAAACACACTCTAAAGATGAGACACTTTAAAGCCTGAGAGACACACAACCTGCTGCACTTGAGTATGTGCTGTCAGTAAGCATGCTTCTTTGTCCACAACTTTGATGGAATACAATATTCTACTGAAAGGATCGGGGAAAATATGATTGGTGAGTAGTTAATGGAAGTGAAGTTATGTACGGCTTATAGAATACTAAATTAATAGTATTAATAGATGATGTCAGATTCCCTTTGAATGATCTCCCTCTTACCTCTTCCTAGTGTAACGATTCCTCTGATTGTTTCCCAGTGATTTTTCTTGGCAGGACAAATAGAAACAAGGCTTGTTCCGTCTCTAATCTTATTCATGTTTTTTTCAATATCCTGTGGAATAAACCAATCTGAATATTCAACTCTTTTTTCAGTTCTTAAAACTCTAGCTTTGAGGACCAAATCCTCATCAGGTGTAAATCAGAATAGGCCCAATAACTTCAAAGAAGCTATGCTAATTTACATTAGCTGAGGATCTGACCCAAAGAAAAATACTTTAATGGAGATAAAAAAATATAAAGGGCCAAATTTTTAAAATTCCTTGACCCCAGCCTTTGAACTTAAACTGAGACATGCAAATTTGATAGTTCAACATACAGTTGTCTGTGGTGTACAAGATGTTGCACACCCAGACAGTCATAGATTTGTACAAATGTCCAAATCGGATATTAGCATCTACCTGATGTCCATGTGCAAATTTCATTTGTGCAATCCAAATTTAGGAACTCAGAAATACATGCCCAAAAGTGTGGGTATGCACATGAGGGTACGTACACTGCAATCTTAGAGGCAGCTTTTGAAAACTTGGTACCTACATTTATATTTTTATACCAGACTAAACAAATAAATGCAAATAAATCATATCAAACTTCCTAAGTTAGTTCCCAGAGGCTCAGGGCCTGAGACTGTGCAGTGATTAGCCATCCTTACTTCTTACTGAAATATTTGATTTCCTACAGATTTTAATGGGAGCTGAAGGCATTCAGTAAATTGGAGATTGGACCTGAAGGACCCAGTCCTGCATATTATTCTGTGGTGTCAATAGGATCTGTCTATATGAAGTAACTTGCAGGATGGGAGCCTTAAATGGTAACAGCAGATTCATCTAAAATATTTTGGGTAAAAAAATCCCAGGTACAGTATATATTAATGAAAGATATTTATTTCCCTGACATTTATTTATAGGAGGAACATCAAAATACCTCTTTATTCAGTTGTTTCTCAATTTGCCTTCCAGGGTCAGCAATGTATTGTGGTGAGGAATAGAATTTATTTCTCTTTTTGTATGAAAATACAGGTTTTTGAGTGACAAGGAAAACTATATGCTCTTTTTTCCCAGTTCTTTCTTCCTCCTCTGTTTGATTGACTATTTCCATTGAAATTTCAGTGTTGAAAAAATCCAGGGCTGCTGCACCAATGATTCCTGAAAGGGAATAAAAGACAAGTTTCTGTAGTGAACTAAAACCTTCCATTGTAACAAATATCTGTGCAATGCTGTGTACTAATTCAAGCATTTATACCTAACTTGTGCAGTTTTGAGTGTTTATATATAAAAAATCAGAAGCACAAGATGACATGATGAATCAATAAAACTAGGTACACCAATGTGTACATTTTGGGCTAAATCCTCAGCTGGTGTAAATCAGCCTGCCCCCAGTAATTTTATACAGTGCAAGGGCGATTTACACCAGCTTTGATGCGACGTACACCTTGGGATGTTATGAGACATATTTAACTATCAAAATAGCAAACAAAGTTAGTTCAAAAAAAGAAAAGGAGTACTTGTGGCACGTTAGAGACTAACAAATTTATTTGAGCATAAGCTTTCGTGAACTACAGCTCACTTCATCGAATGCATCCGATGAAGTGAGCTGTAGCTCACGAAAGCTTATGCTCAAATAAATTTGTTAGTCTCTAAGGTGCCACAAGTACTCCTTTTCTTTTTGCGAATACAGACTAACATGGCTGCTACTCTGAAACCTGTCATTATGCAAAGTTAGTTCAGAAGATCTGTAGAATCTGAAAAATTCTCTAAGGACTGAATTGAGCCTTTAGACTGAGCCATAAGTAAAAAGGGCTTTGTAGCTGCACTACCCTAAGCAGAGCGCTGAGAAGGAATTGTGACTCAAAGACACCTCTCTGATTTGGAATCCCTGCAGAGCTCCCATTTGATGTGGGGAGTGGAGGGGGAAGAGGGGTAGTTTGCATCATTTTCTGCTTTGGCTCTTCATCAGACAATGCACTCTGCTGGCTGGGCCATGGAGGTAGCCTCTCCATCACCTCGCTCAATCAGCCTGCCTCACCCTCGCCCATATGGGCCCAGGAGAGCAGTATTGGGCCAGAAGGCCCTGGTCTCCCACCCCCCTTTCACTCCATGCCTAGATTCAAGATCTAAACAAGTCCTGTACTGCTAGGTTGAGGGGTGCTTTGAGACTTTACTCCTCTTACCCTCCTGTGCAGGTTAGTCTCAATCTAGCTGATTGTCATGCATGTACAAAAAGTTTTCCTTTGTAAAACACACTGCAGCTATTTTCTAATATGTATATTTAGACAGATTATAGAGTTTTCCTATGATTCTTCCTTTTTATTTTGAATAACATTTTCCACAGTCTGACCTTAATTATGTAGTCATGGGGAATTTTCTCTCTTGAAACAAGACATTGCATCAATATGTGTTATTATTGCTTCCATTTGTACTTAGTAATATGTGGTAGCTGAGTGCAGTATTATACAGTGACAATGACCTGAAAAATTATTCTGAATTTCTAGAGACTGGTGAAGTCCCAAATCGCTATACATTCTGAAATATCAAAAGGCAATGGGTATTCATAAAGGAAGAAGCTTTGATTCCCATTTGAGATTACAAGTTCCTTTGAAGGGGCTCCACTTAATTATCTAGAGGTTACAAGTAGGGATCTATTTTATCATAGCACAAATATAATTGTGAAATATAGTGATTCTCTCAATGTTCACATGGATCAGTTTCTGAGTGAAGATATAGATTCTTGCAAATGATAATGGAGAGCCTAGTGCTGAATTGAGTCCAATGGCAGTTTTGCCTGGATATTCATTGCAGGATGGCTCCATGATATATTTTTAACATCTTTCCTCAGATTAACTGTCCTTTATACTCCATTTTAATGCTTTTCGGGATATGAGATATTGAGAGCTAGCACGCAGGTGGACTCCATAATGCATATCAGCAGTTTCAACTTCTTCCATCATAAAAATCTGTATGTTTTAGAACTGCTATGACAGGACAGACATTAATGGACTGCTTTTGCAGAATTGCTGAGTACCCCCAAATCCCACTGAAGTCAATGAAAGCTGCAGATGTTCAGCATCTCTGCAAATTAAACCATAACAGTAAAATATTTAAAATCCAATCAAGATTCTGTCGGACTGTCAATTCTCATCCTTGTGAAAACTAAGCAAAGAATAGCTGTAAATGTATGAGTCTATAGATGTAATGCATTACTAGCTCAACTGCATTACCTGGAACAATATGGCAGAGACCTCTTCTATCTGAGTAGTAATGCAAATGCATTGACCCATCTTCATTCTTTTCTACCCTAAAAGAAGGTGCATTCATCTCCTGAAAATAATAATAATAGTTAAATATCCTCTATCATAAGGAACTAGTGCAATAGCAAGCTCTATAAAAGCACCTTGTATCTTATCAAAATAAATAGTTATACTTTATAACGCTGATCTCATTTCATTTGCATTTATCAGAAATGAAAGATCTTTATGTTAGAAGGAAACTATACCTTTTATTTGATTCAAAGTATTGAATAACTTTACATCTAGTATTAAGGTTAACTTAGAATAGCTGACTTCTTTCCCCACTAGTGCATCAGAATAATTAATTTCAGTGCACAAGAGGGACGGTTGTAGCACAGTATTTTGTTGACACATTGGTGTGTAAACCCTAGCAGGGTACATCCATATCTGCTCAGTAGTTCTTACTTAAACTTGCCTGATAAGAAAGAGACAAGTAGCTATGTAATGCATCCAAGTTCTCAATGAACTCGTAGAGATTTCCACCCAAAGTTCTCAGCATATGGTCATAGCCTGACTGTTTGCAAAATTCAAAGAAAAACTCCCCAAACTGCTTCAGAACCATATCGGGGGGGCATCTGGCAAAATAAAGATACCTTAATTAATTAACATGACAGATGTGAGAGTTCTAACAATGCTGAGAAATGGAGTAACAATAAATGCAAAATGTTTGTAGAAAAGGTAGGGAATGTTAAGAAATGTGTGTGTTATGCACAGCAGAGATCAGGGAGGGTGGAAGTACAAAGCTCTCCTTTGCACTCTCCCTACCCTGGGGTCTTGTGTGCAGGCCCCATTCCTGGGCTTAACTGAGAGCATCCTGAGAGCAGCTCTAGCTCACTAGCTGTTAGCCCCCAGGAGCTGAAACCACAGATGGGGGATCAGGGTAGTGTAGGGGCATCCCATCTTGTCCCCTTTCCCTCAGCCATGACCCCATATGTAACAGGAAAGGGATGTAGGAGCCCATATGCCACCAGAATATCATCCTTTCACTGAGCTGTTCTTCCATCCACGGCTTACTAGGTTGGCTTGATGGCAACGCAGTGCAAAGCAACCATGCTACACCCAAATATCCCAACCCACAAGTCTAACTTGGTCAGTCTTTTGAAATGTGTTGATCTCCAGCTAGCAGCAAAAGCCATGGCTATGTATTGCGCATCTTTATTGTATATTATTTTTAAAGAAAACTTGCAAAAAAAAAAAGTTATGACTGTTACAAATGGAAAAATGTGTATTTTCTCTAGCTGTCCCATTGTCTAAAATAGAAAACAAAAAAGCCATCTCCAGTACATGTCTGAAATTCTAATATTTTCAATATTAATTCTTAATACTGTTCTCTGACTCGGTTCTCCCCATTGGTGCTTGGAGATGAAAACTGCACCTCCCTGGGACTGCAGCCATCTTCTTGGGAGAAGGGCAGGCAATATTTTTACTATTGCCTTCCCCCAAAGGGGTAGATGGGGAGGATAGTCTTAAACAGAGTTCAGGACCCTGTAGGACCCCACACTAGTGGAGGGTATCTGGTCAATTAGTCCTAACTAACATTACCCATTTTGGGAGCTCCAAACAGTGGCCTGCTCCAAGCACTTTTTATCATGAGGTTGGTGCAACTGCCTTCTGGATGAACTTCCCAACTCCGACCCTGCTCCAGCACAAGCAGGTATAACCCAAGATCAGTTTAGTCCCTGGTTTATAGAAAGCCCAGTTACACTCCTGTTGAACTCATTTGGAAAACTCCCATTGACTTGTATGGGACACAAGACCTCAGAGGCTTGGGCACATATTGTTTTGTATTGCATTGACATACCTAACATTTTGCAGGCTTTGTCAATTAGCTGCATTGTGATCTCATCTTTGTAAACTTCAAAAGTCAGAAATGTGTCCTGAACTCCTGCCTGGATTCTGAAACAAAAATGAGATTCATGTTGCAATATCATTCTAAACAGAATACGTTTAAGACCCAACTGGCATCCCTTAATCACAATTTTCCTATTTGCACCCCTCACTGTGGTACCTGAGAACGACCCTTCCCTTCATTAATGTTAACTGGATAGATGAGTACCTGTTGAGGACAGAATCTAAACTTAGGGCTCAAACCTGCAACCTTTGTTCAGGTGAGAAGTCACATTGACATTGGTGAGACTTAAGTATGTGCCTAAGTGATTGGCTGAATCAGGATGTATGCTGTACAAGGCTGATCCTATTATTTATTATGGTAGTGCCTATGAACCCCAACCTAGTATTAGTGCCCCATTGTGTTAGGCATTGTACAGATGACGGTATTGCTTTTGCTTTTGTTCCATTGGTTTACTGTACATTGTGGCACACTCTGATACATTCTTGGTTCCCTGTGGGCCTGAACCAAAACCTATTTGAGTCAATGGGAATCTTTCCATTGGTTCCAATGGGCTTTGGATCAGGCCCTATGCCACTTGGTATCTACATTTGCTTTATTTTTATTTCTTTATATTAAATAAAATTCCATAAAGCTTTTCAAGTTAGAGAGAGAGAGAGAGAGCAAAATCAATGTTTTCTATTACATTTAATTACTTTTCCCTGAGGCTCCAAGATGAAATTGATTTCAAAATAAGGGTGTCTTCTATTCAGCATAATTACTTTTCAATAATGATACAATGAGCCAGTATGTCTATTGCACACATGTCCCTCAGACAAAATGTCATCCTTCATTATTTGGTCTAATAAATGAAGTAATTAATATCCTAGGATAAAATGTTGCAGTGTAAAAGCCTTGACTTTGATTTAATAGGTATTTTAATGATTGCTTACTGAATAATGAAGACTTCAGCATTCATTCAACAGTGAGAAATTGGTATTCTGTGGTACTATATTCCTTTTTATACTTTCTCTTAATTTATTAAATTCCTTAGGAATGAGTTACCTTAATTTTTCCCATGTTTCTTCACCATATTTTTCAACCACCAAAACCTTCAGGCATGTGTTTATAAATCCATACTACAAAAATAAATATAGGAATATGGAAAAATTATTTACAAAAGTGCCCTTGAATCATGCAAGCCCATAATATTTTAAATTCCACTGGTATAATATAATACAAAATAGAGAAATAACACTTTGTACTCATTTAGTGCCTTTCAACCAAGTCATTTACAAAGTTGTGTATTATTTATCCGTACATTTTAAAAAAAAATTAGGGTAAAAAAAATTCTTAGTCCTGTTTTATAGATTAGGAAACAGGCAAAAGCAAGCTAAAATCTGTTCTGATACACTGATGTCAATCCAGATTCACTCCCATAGAGTGAAAGGAGTTAGTGCAGATTTACATCAGTGTAACAGAAAGCAAGATTAGCCCCACTGTTTTCTCAACTATTGTGTATGTGTTTATCTAGGTACATATAAAATGGAGGTGACAGTGGTTTAAAAAGGTGAGTAAACATTAAGTTATATAGATAAATAGTATCATTACAGTGATAATTACTGAAGCTAGGGGCAGCTTTTGCAAGTTGGGGACTTACCCAAATTCACATGGGCATGATCCAAAGCCCAGTGATGTTAATGTTAAACCCACCTGTGAGAGGAATGGGGCTTGGTGTAGGCCCATGGTGAGTTGGTCTGAGAATGGGGACTGCAGGGCCCAGTCAGCTCTCCAACCCCACTGCTTAAAATGATTAAAATCACTATTTTAATATCAGAATTTACTTAGAAGAAAAGGAAAGTCCTCAGTAAGCATTTCTGCCACATTTTTAAATTTTCACAATGAAGGCCTGATCCTGCATTTCTTCTGTATTATCGTTATATAGCAGGCAAAACCTGCAGGGAATGGCAATTTTACTTGCTGCAAGTACTTGACAGAGCAGCTGCTGTGCAGTTCAATGGAAAGAAGCTTTATTTCTGGATTTTGATAAAATGCACGATATTCACCAGAATGATCAGAATAGGGCTTGTCATGGAAACACATGTTTAAAGAAATATATATATAGGTTAACCTGTCAAAGTTAGTCACATAAATTCAGCCCAAGAAAACTTGCAAATCCACAGAAGCTATTCTGTTTGATTGACACTATTCCCCATAACAGTTATGTCGCCTATCAGTGGTTAATGTGCAGTCCACACCACGTCCAGGCAGACATTTGCATCTTGCCCAATGAATAACTTTCTAACGTTAATAAAGCGTCCATCGCTCTTTTCGAGGGACCTGCTCTAAATGTCCGTCGGTGACAGGTAGGTTACACCATCTCTGTATTCATGTCCAACGCTGCATTTCTGTCATCCCCAGACATCAAATTCCTATCACAAATTGCCTTCTCCCCTACCCGCGAGCTCTGGTGCGCCAAGTTTAAGCCCCCACCGCGCTCTGAACGTGGCGGGCAGTGATGGGACTATTGCAGGGCAGGGTTTGTCTAGAACAGTGCTTGACCCTGCAATTACGCTCTAGCTCCGGGTCCCTTCAGGCACTGCAGTGACGATTTTGATTTCGGTTAAATCTGGCCTCTAGGTGGGAGGGGGGATCTTTAGCCACTTCCAGAGCTGTTCCTGCGCAGCAGCCCTAGCTGGGGGGAACCGATTGGTGGGGAACCAGTCTCAGACCGATCAGTGGCAGGCTCTTAGGCCAGGATGAAGGTTGAGAGGCTAAATGCCAGATTTAGACACCCCCTAAGCTTCCCCGCCGCGCACAGGGCATGCTGGACGCTGGCTGGGAATCCCCGCGTGGGGCCGGGGGTGGAAAGGGACCCAAGCGCCACTCACCATCCTGGCACCGAAGGCGCAGCGCTGGATCCTGCTGATCTCACCAGAGCCGGGCCCCTCGTTTAAAGAGGCGAAATCCCCCAGGGCAGAGAGGGCTGTCCTGTCTCCATGGTACCTCGGGGTCCTCAGCGGTTTCCCTGCTCCCCACAAGCAGAGAGAAAGGCTTTAAGTCGGCCCATTGGCGGGCAGCCGTCCCTTAGCAAAGCCTCAGCAACCCCGTTCCCGGTGAGTCAGCCATCCCGACGGGTCTTGCGTCTCCATCCTCCCCATGGGCAGTCAGGAGCCGCCGGCCATCCGCTGCAGGGCGGCGATCACCTCCCCGCAGCGATCCGGGCCAGTGGAGCCGGCTCACGCTGCAACTGCAGCGCCCCTCTCCCTCCCTCGCAAACGCCCATCCCCGGCTTTTCGGGCTTGCTGCCCCTCCGGAGCCGGGGCTGGGGCTGGGTGGGTGCCGATCGCTTGGCGCTGCGCTGGGCGGCGCTGGGGAGCCCAGGTCGCTGTCCCAGGGTCGCGGGTGCTGAACTTCTCGCTGCTCCGGAGCGAGCCCCGGTCATTCAGCCCTGCCGCCAAGGGCTTGGTGCCCATTCCGCCGTGCCCAGCAAAGCCTGGGGAGGGGGAGCCCCGAATCTGCCAGCTCTGATTGCGGCTGCTGGAGAACAGAGACGAGCTCACAGGGGCGCGTCTCCCTCTGCCCCTGTCCCGAGCTAATTCGCTTCACTGGCAGCGTTTGTACGAGGCTTCCGCAAGCGGAGTGGGCATTGCCGGGGCGCCAAGCCGACCCCATAGAAAACCCACACTTCTGCTTCAAAGCAAACACGGAAGCGTGGAAGACGGAAGGCTTCGGCAGGGTTCTTCACTGCGCCTTGCTCTCTAAAAAGGGCTTTGTTTTTCCTGACCTACAGAGCCACTTGTACAGCAATTAATTACGCAAAAAAGGAAATTTACCAGGTCTTGCAGGAATGACAAGTAAGACAGTAAAATCAAACGAAGGCCCCATTACGATGGAGTTTTTCCAGTGATGTTTTTGTCTTCCTGATCGAAGCTATCCTATCGTAAATTCTGGCAAACACCCTTACTGAAATCCTAAATTACAAGCTAAAATCCACATGTTTTGATTAACGTAGCTAAGAAAATCACAGGGCTTGCAATGCTTTTTTAATGACTCATAGGTAATTGTCATTAATAAGCCAAGTAGTGTATCAAAAACATTCACAGTGTGTTTCCAATCAAAGGATACTCAGATTTAGTTAGGAAAAAATATAATGCAAAGCTTCTGCATTGGACTTATCGCTGCAGCTGCATGCTGAAGGGTTCCTGTAGCATTTATACACGCATACACATGCCACATTTCCTGGTGCACCATCAAATATTTATTTAAACATCGACCTGTAATAGGCCTGTTAATCAGTGTAAGAACTAGAACATCTATACTGAGCTCCATTGTGAACGGTACAGAGGCGATCCGGGTTTTGTGCGCTCAAGCAATTTTTCAGTCAATTTCATGCCTTGCCTTTCACGCCTTTACTTCACACTATAGCTGTCTTGCCTCTTGTTCGCTGAGCCATAGTCTGTAGGTGTCAGTTCTACTAGCTGAGAACCAGCTACCTTCCATAAAGGCCCCAGGACGGAGCACCATGTAACCGATTCATTTCAGTTGTTTAAGGTTATAAAAAGGGGTTGCTAGTTTGCTGCTAAGTATCTGGGAACGATCAGGCTCAGGTAAGTGTAACATGACATTCCAGTAAGAAAAGGAGTACTTGTGGCACCTTAGAGACTAACAAATTTATTAGAGCATAAGCTTTCGTGAGCTACAGCTCACTTCATCGGATGCATCAGACTCAAGGAATATTTCCAACACGAAAGCTTATGCTCTAATAAATTTGTTAGTCGCTAAGGTGCCACAAGTACTCCTTTTCTTTTTGCGAATACAGACTAACACGGCTGCTACTCTGAAACCTATGACATTCCAGTGTCATTACACAACAGATCTAACGGATAATTCCGATATTCTTTTAATCACAAACATTACTATAAAGGCAAACATCGCATCTCTGTCCTGAGTCCTTAAAAATGTCCACTGTGTTGTAATTGAGTTGTGAAACAAAACCTTGGCAGTTAGAGCACACCATGAAATTGTTGTAAAACGGAAATCAATAACATTTTAATGTAAATACAAAAACCAAAGTGAGATGGGTTCTATGCATTATATATAGCTGGTCTCTGGGGTAACATTGATCGTACGTTCGATTTAGGCGTTATGTATAACAAATAACAAACACGTTAGAATTACGAAGAAGTTAAATTCAACCAGCTGGGCCAAATTCAGCTCTGGTGAAGCTCCAGTGAAATTAAGTTTGGCCATTATATTTTGTTGTATATGAACGCTGAGGGTTCCTGCGTTCAAAGTAAATAGCCAGCAAAAGGAGAAGAGATTTTATAACAGTAATTTCAACCTATTGAAGGGGGTTTATAAAGCTGCATTCAGCTACGAAGAATACAACCGTATCAGTGAGGCAGAACGTAGAGCAGCAGCATATCTGGCAGTGAACTTGAGCATTTCCCTTTTGTAACTTGTCTTTTAAAAGCATAAGAGTTACTTTTTGCTAACCTTATGTATTCAGTTCAGTGGTTGCTCGTTTCCTGTTTAGCAAAGTAATTCAAATGAAGTAAAACTCCTGCGACCTGATGCATCCGATGAAGTGAGCTGTAGCTCACGAAAGCTTATGCTCAAATAAATGTGTTAGTCTCTAAGGTGCCACAAGTACTCCTTTTCTTTTTGCGAATACAGACTAACTCGGCTGCTACTCTGAAACCTGTCAGTTTCTATTATTGTCAACTTCTTTGTAATTTGACATCTAGAGGGCGTCCCTTCCCAATTTTAAATTTAGAAGCCACTGGAGCAATACAAAGTGCATTGCTCTAGGATTATTAGCAGATTCTTGACTACTCAGAGAAATGAATATATTCGAGGTAAATAAAGAACAAAAATATATTGAGAATTTTTACAGTTAAAATGCATCCCTTTATATGCCTTAGGTCCTGTTATGCTCAGAGGAACATGACTAAAATGTTGAGATCTGGCATCTAGGTGACTAAAATCATGCTCCTAAATCCATTCTGGGCTTCTACTTAAAAGTAATCTGATTTTCAGAACCACCGAGCACCCTGAAATCCCATTAAAATCAACAGGACAGCAGCTGTTCAATACTTTGTGAAAATCAGACCACTTCCATTCAGCTGCTCAAATATGAATTTGAGCCTAGATTCTCACAGAAACTCCAATTAATTTTAATGAGAGTTAAGCACCTAAATGCCTTTCAGGAGCTGAGCCTTCATAACTTTGAGTGTAAAAAAAATCAGTCTAGGTCTTTTTTAAAACAACAAGATGAATGAATACATTACCACCAGCCGAATGGATGAATATGTGTGTATTATGCAATGACTATGTCACCATCACTAAAGCCTTTCAGTAAAGAGAATAGTGTCATAGTGCAAAATTCTGAAAAATCCAGTTCTGCTAATACAAGCACAAACCCAGTAGTACATTATTCACATAAAACACTGTAAGCAACCCTTATATCTTAGATTAGAATGAATGGTTAAAGTCTAGGTGGGACACTCTGCCAGAACAATTAACGCAGGCTCTTGTGATTTGGGTCAAATACTCAGCTCCTGACTCCATTTTTAATTAGTCCTTCCTGACAACAATGTCACCCTCCTGTAGAGCTGGCTAGAGAACAACAATTCATTACAATCTCTGAGGTTCCAAAATGTGTTTTCATTCTGCGCTGGAACAAACCCAACATCTTTTAAATGTTTTCAGAAAATGAAATTGTGTCTAAACATCCATTTTTAATCAAGTTTTCGATTTGGGTCTCTCTTTCTCCAGCTTTCTCTGTCTCTCTGGAAGTGACTAGGGAGTCCACCCTGCAGTGCAGAAACCTTCCCAGTGAAAAGTTCATCAAAATCAATACATGTCCACAAAAAATGTTTTGGCTTTGATGAAACAACATGATATTTCAATGGGGGGGGGAGGAGGGTGTTGGTTGAAAATGTTCCAACCAGCTCTACCTTCCTTGCCAATCATTCCAATCATACTATTCCCTCCTCTCACACATCTGGTCCACACACAAACATGCTCTGCTTCACGTATCAAGTTTCTTGTCAATGTCTTTAAAATCCTGCATAATTGTGCCCTTCCCTTGTCCCTTCTAAACCCCGGTAACGATGCTAGCCTTAACTACCCATTTGTCAGTTTATAACATACACATCTCCATGCCTTCTTCCAAACCACCTCTAAGCATTTCTTTCTTGAGTTCATCCACAAGGCCTCTATCATCTCTGCACTCAAGTCCCTCACGAAGATCCACTATCATTTGGACACCCTACAGGGAAACTAGCTGACTTACATTGACCAGTTTGAGGAATAATTGAGCCTTATTTATTCATTGTTTGGAGAAGTGGATGCAAGAACTATGACAAATAGAACCATATATGAACAAGATGTGGCTAAGCACCATCTTGAACACTCTCCAAATAAATTCTGCCCCTTTCACCTGCTCTTCTTTTTCTGTTTTTAGGTTGCAAGCTCCTTGGGACACAGACCATATTCTCTTTTTATTTTGAAAAATGTCTAGTATGTTGTGACACTATCGGAAAATTATGTGTATTGCTGTTAAGTCTGCAACTTCACTGAACAGATCAATGGTAGAAAAAGTGGAAGGATGCCAACATCCCAAAGAAACACCTCATCAAGGAACCATCTGAAAAATCCAGTGGCTTTTCACTCTGACAGAAAATATTGTTCACTTTGAATAGCATCCACATATCACATGGCAGATGCACCTACTTTGTCCATAAAGGGAACTGAGACACAATCATATTTGTGACAGAAGAAATGGACCTCAAACTACAGAATATCTCATCAGTCAATGTCCCAAATGAACATATTCCAGTAGTATATCTGCGATCCACTCCGTGTCATCTGAAGCTATTAATTGGATTGCTAACCTAGGCTTGGATATCTAACACTGCTGTTTTTTTAAACCATACAAAGAAGAAGACTATTAGAAAATAAGAATGAATATTAATTAATTAATAAAATTTGGAAAGAACCACATTTAGGATGCCTGATCTGTGGATTCCAGAGTTTTGCATATTTAGACAAGAATGCCTCAAAATCTAAAATGCTTCCCCTCCAGAAAAAGATTTGTTTGATTTATGTCTAATATTAACCATAGTCCCAAGGCAAGAAATCTTGGACTCCTCTTTGATATCAAATTTACAATTATTTTTCCTACATTTCTTTTTCCTTGCCCATAAGCAGAACACTGCCTGAATCCCATTTTTAATGAGTCAGACCCTACCAAAATTAAGAGCCTTCCTAATTACCAGTTCCCAACTTCTAGGGAATCCAGAATCAGCCACACTCAAATAATTTTATTATTCCAAGGAATGAGACCACATCAGTCCTCCTCTGTCCTCTCCACTTTCAAGTCCACTACATTTTTATTGCCTAGATTTCTGCAAAAAGGTTTTATGTGTACAAACTACAATTGTACACATAAATCATGGCCCCAGTCACCTATTTACCATTTTGCATGCTCAAATACAATTATTTTGCACATGAGAAATCTAGCAATGTACATTTTTCTGTAAACAATTTTGACCAAAATTGTGCTCACTGTTTTAAAGACTGTATTGAGGCCCAAATGGGGTCCATTTTGTTGCTATTGCTTCAGTAACACTTTGCAGGTGTAAATTGCCTTTCTTTTAAAAAGAACTTTCACCTGGAAAAGCTGATTTGAGTTTCCCTCAATTTTAAATATTTCTTTAAAAAAATCCCCTCTATATTTTTCAGTGTTTTTGTTTTATTTCTACATTATACATTTTTCTTAAATAGCATCCCAGTAAAGGACTGTTAGCATCTAGAAACCAATTTATCCCACCATTACAATTATTTATAGCATGAGCAGCATTTGTTTTGACAGAATTTACATGTTGTAGCATTTGTTCTTATTTGAGATATTAGTTTTTGTATAGAAATTCCAATCTGCCTTAAAATGGGCAAGGTTGGATATTATAATTGTTAGTTACCTTATGGGATGGGCATACAATTTGCATACCAGATTTGATTGCTTAATCACTCCTACAAAACAACTAAAAATAATCCCGTTCTGAGTTCATGAGCGACATGATTCCAGTATGTGTTTTCCACCCATCCATGTATTTCTCAACTGTAACTCATTATGAGCTATGTCCCTGATTTCAGTTCCAATTTTACCCACATAATCCTGCTGTTTATTATGCTGTATATAAATGTAAATAATTGACTTTAGAAGTGATGAATCATGAAACCAAGGTTACAAAATACATATGTAAGAAATTAACCCCACATCATTTAAAGATTCACATGCTGCTAATTTTAAATTGTAAACTTGATTTTTAGTCTTCATCACATATTCAAAATTTCAGTGTCAGATTCCTGGGTCAAGGGACATTGAGAAGTAAGATCATAAGGATTTGAAAAAGAAATTTCCTTAGTTTCTTTTGTAGGTTATCTGAAAGTCACTTTACTATTTCTTTAATTTCTTGCAAAGACTTAATCAGTATGCCAGATAAACCTTGGAAAAGTTTGGAGGTTCAATTCAGGTAAGCTACCGAAAATTCAAATACTTATCTGAGCATAACTCATTTCACAAACACACTCATGTGAGAGCTGAATTTTTCACTAATTATGAGCCCTTCTTGGGTTAGTGAATTGTTTGTGAATTTATTCAAATTTTCTTCAGATGTATTTGTTAGTCACATGTATAGTTTAGATGAACAATTTTCAGATCATGGTTTGTTTGCAAATGGGCCATTTGACTATTCACTAGTGTCCATTGTTCATGATTACCTAGATTGATCACATGGTATTGTTTCTGTTCCCTAAATGGATGATTGAAACTTTTTAAACACGAGAATGAAAAGTCATGAATAGCAAATACAGAACAGTGACTAATAAATCCACTTCGAGTGTGATTTTTCAGACATGGGATCATTAGTGACAAAATTTATAAAAGTTTGGAGATACACAAATATTTTTACACATACATGTCAGTTGATCAAATATTTAATTTGTCTGTGCCTTTTCTCCCCACCTATTCAGTTAACAATAGCCCCTTTCTCTCACACTTTGTCTGTCTGGTCTATGTAGATTGTACAGGCATTAAGATTGCCTGTTTGGGACAGGCACTGTTTCTCCCTCTGTGTACGTACAGTACCTAACACAATGGGATCCTGATTCTGACAGGGGCCTCTAGATGCTACATTAAATAATTATAATAACCTCATGAATCTTTACAAAGTAAATGCGGCATTTTTATTAGCAAATATCTTCACAAGTCCGTTTATTTACTATTCACACAGCTCTAATCCAGGAGCAGCTTCCCTTCCCCCAATCCCTTTTCCTGAGTCCCTAACATCCTCCCCAGCCCTTCAACAAACTTCTCAGCATGTGCCCCTGTTCAATTCCACCCCAACCCCTCTTTATTTGAATATTCATGAGACCCAACAAGTCTTGCTCAATTTTGTACACTCTATGGCTTCAAAGGATCACTATGCATCCTGGAGAACAACAAACAGGTAAGAACCCAGAGTGCCAGAAAGTTTGCTGTGAGTGAAAGCCCAGGGTCCAGCAGAGAGGCTGTTAAACATGCTAGTCCCCATTAATCTTCAAAGGCACACAAGAGGAAATAAAAGTGGTAGGTAGTGGTTTGGGGATTGTGTCAGGAATAAGGGGAGTGGCCAGCAAGTGGATTGGGGATCAGACAGAAGTAACAGAAGCAGAGAAAGGCTTTGAGATAGGTAGAAAGGATATTTGCTGTATCTGAACCAATCTGAATCTAAATAAAGGTCTAGATTCCACAAGGGATGTTCAGGATTCTAGGTTTGGTTCCTATTCTATTTGAACCATTTTGCTCATCTTTATTAATTAAGCATCACTTAAGCCCGTGAAAATATTTAATTTAGTTTATGTAATTCAAGAAGCTGTTGTGGCAAATGTAAAATTAGTTACAGTTTGAGTATGCAAAAATGCATTTGTCTAATATTTTACTTTTACATTTTCAGTTTTCTACCCTTGCAGGCCCCTGTAGTTAGTGTGTCAGCATTAAAGGGCAATTCCAACCTCCATGCAGCCAGTGGAACTGGTGTGGTTTTGCAGCAGAAGGGAGAGGCTGGATCCAGGAGATCTGCACAGGAGGGATGTACCTCCTCCATTTCATTAAGCCTAGCTTTAGAGAGCTTCTGATGTGGCAGCACAAGTGGGGTAGGTGGGCTGGGGCACAGTTGTAGCTATGCAGATTTTCTGCTCTTGTCCCATGAGGGCTGGGTTATGTTGGGAGAGTCCAGGGACACTTTGATTGATACAGGCTCTGCTGTCCCTTAGCAGGGGACTTTGAATAAGAATGGCTTCCCCTTGTCCCTGAGGCCAGGCCATCTACTTGTACTAAACACTGGGATGAGGATTTGGCCTTAAGAAACCTATTCTTTCTAAGGCCCATCTACATCTTTTCCCTAGGAATTACAATGATTGATAATTGGAAGGGATAACAGCAGCCCCAGCTATATTTTTACTCCTCTGGGATTCTGCCACCCTCCAAAAACTCTGTGAGGCAGATATATAGTTCTTTTGCCTGGTGATGTAAAATCCATTATATACGGGCATTAAATGGCTGAAAGTGGGAAGTTGTAGCCCAAAGTTGTTTATATGCTCCCAGCCAAAGGAGTTGTATCAAGAGCCAATTTCTCAAGGAACTTTATGTTATACTGGTACTCTTCTGGAAATGAACAACACCCTGAAGACTCCTTAGGGTATGTCAACACTACAAAATTAGGTCAAATTTACAGAAGTCGGTTTTATAAAAAGCGTTTTTATATGGTCGATTGTGTGGGTCCCCACACAAATGCTCTAAATGCATGTAGTCGGCGGAGTGTGTCCACAGTACCAAGGCAACCATCGATTTCCGGAGCTTTGCACTGTGGGTAGCTATCCCACAGTTCCCACAGTCTTCGCCGCCCATTTGAATTCTGGGTAGAAATCCCAGTGCCTGATGGGGCTAAAACATTGTCGCGGGTGGTTCTGGATACATATCGTCTGACCCCCCTTCCTCTCTCCCTCCCTCCCTCCGTGAAAGCAAGGGCAGACAATCGTTTTGCGCCTTTTTTCTTGAGCTACCTGTGCAGACACCATACCACGGCACGCATGGAGCCCGCTCAGCTAACCGTCACCATATGTCTCCTGGGTGCTGGCAGATGCGGTACTGCATTGCTACACAGCAGCAGTTTATTGCCTTTTGGCAGCAGACAGTGCAGTATGACTCGTAGCCGTCGTCGACGTACTCCAGGGTGCTCTTTTAACCAACCTCAATGAGGTCAGGGGAGCCTGGGCAAACATGGGAGTGATTCAGCCAAGTCATTTCCCTTTTAAGTTTCATTTCATGATGATTCAGTCCTACCAGCAGTGCACTGTCTTTTAATTTACACTCAGGAGATGATGATGGCTAGCAGTCGTACTGCACAGTCTGCTACCAGCAAGATGTATAAAGATAGATGAAGTGGATCAAAACAAGAAATAGACCAGTTTTGCTTTGTATTCATTTTCTCCTCCCTCCCTCCATGAAATCAACGGCCTGCTAAACCCAGTTTTGAGTTCTATCCTTGAGGTTTTGAGTTCTATCCTTGAGGGGGCTATTCTATTTCTCGCAAAGCCACCCCCTTTGTTGATCTTAATTCCCTGTAAGCCATGTTGTCAGTCGCCCCTCCCTCCGTCAGAGCAATGGCAGACAATCATTCTGCGCCTTTTTTCTGTGAAGACGCCATACCACGGCAAGCATGGAGCCCACTCAGATCACTTTGGCAATTAGGAGCACATTAAACACCACACGCATTATCCAGCAGTATATGCAGCACCAGAACCTGGCAATGCGAAACCGGGTGAGTAGGCAACGTCAGCGTGGTGATGAGAGTGATGAGGACATGGAAACAGACTTCTCTCAAAGCACAGGCCCTGCCAATGTGGGCATCATGGTGCTAATGGGGCAGGTTCATGCGGTGGAACGCCAATTCTGGGCTCAGGAAACAAGCACAGACTGGTGGGACCGCATAATGTTGCAGGTCTGGGACAATTCCCAGTGGCTGCGAAACTTTTGCATGCGTAAGGGCACTTTCATGGAACTTTGTGACTTGCTTTCCCCTGCCCTGAGGTGCAAGAATACCAAGATGAGAGCAGCCCCCACAGTTGAGAAGCGAGTGGCAATAGCCCTGTGGAAGCTTGCAATGACAGACAGTTACCGGTCAGTCAGGAATCAAGTTGGAGTGGGCAAATCTACTGTGGGGGCCACTGTGATGCAAGTAGTCAACGCAATCAAAGATCTGCTGATATCAAGGGTAGTGACCCTGGGAAATGTGCAGGATGGTTTGCTGCAATGGGATTCCCTAACTGGGGTGGGGCCATAGATGGAACCCATATCCCTATCTTGGAACCGGAGCACCAAGCCGGCGAGTACATAAACCGCAAGGGGTACTTTTCAATAATGCTGCAAGCACAGGTGGATCACAAGGGGCGTTTCACGAACATCAACGTGGGATGGCTGGGAAAGGTACATGATGCTCGCATCTTCAGGAACTCTGGTCTGTTTCAAAAGCTGCAGAAAGGGACTTTATTCCCAGACCAGAAAATAACCGTTAGGAATGTTGAAATGCCTCTCGTTATCCTTGGGGACCCAGGCTACCCCTTAATGCCATGTCTCATGAAGCCATACACAGGAACCCTGGACAGTAGTAAGGAGCTGTTCAACTACAGGTGAGCAAGTGCAGAATGGTGATAGAATGTGCATTTGGACGTTTAAAAGCGCGCTGGCGCAGTTTACTGACTCGGTTAGACCTCAGCAAAACAAATATTCCCACTGTTATTACTGCTTGCTGTGTGCTCCACAATATCTGTGAGAGTAAGGGGGAGACGTTTATGGCAGGGTGGGAGGTTGAAGCAAATCGCCTGGCCGCTGGTTATGCACAGCCAGACACCGAGGCAATTAGAATAGCACAGGAGGGCACGGTGTGCATCATAGAAGCTTTGAAAACCAGTTTCATGACTGGCCAGGCAACGGTGTGAAAGTTTTGTTTGTTTGATGAAACCCTCCACCCCTTGGTTCACTCTACTTCCCTGTAAGCTAACCACTCTCCCCTCCTCCCTTTGGTCACCGCTTGCAGAGGCAATAAAGTCATTGTTGCTTCACATTCATGCATTCTTTATTAATTCATCACACAAATAGGGAGGTAACTACCAAGGTAGCCCAGGAAGGGTGGCAGAGGAGAGAAGCATCGGGGGGGGGGGGTGGAGGAGGCCACACAGCACTTTAAAAGTTTAAAACTTATTGAATGCCAGCCTTCTGTTGCTTGGGCAATCCTCTGGGGTAGAGTGGCTAAGTGGCCGGAGGCCCCCCCACCGCATTCTTGGGCATCTGGGTGAGGAGGCTATGGAACTTGGGGAGGAAGGTGGTTGGTTACACAGGGGCTGTAGCGGCGGTCTGTGCTCCAGCTGCCTTTCCTGCAGCTCAACCATATGCTGGAGCATATTAGTTTGATCTTCCAGCAGCCTCAGCATTGAATCCTACCTCCTCTCATCATGCTGCCGCCACCTTTCAGCTTCAGCCCTCTCTTCAGCCCGCCACTTATACTCTTCATTCCGCCACCTCTCCTCCCAGTCATTTTGTGCTTTCTTGCACTCTGACATTGTCTGCCTCCATGTATTCGTCTGTGCTCTGTCAGTGTGGGAGGACACCATGAGCTCAGAGAACATTTCATCACGAGTGCATTTTTTTCACCTTCTAATCTTCACTAGCCTCCGAGAAGGAGAAGATCCTGTGATTCTTGAAACACATGCAGCTGGTGGAGAAAAAAAAGAGACAGTGGTATTTAAAAAGACACATTTTATAGAACAATGGGTACACTCTTTCATGGTAAACCTTGCTGTTAACATTACATACACAGCACATGTGCTTTCGTTCCAAGGTCGCATTTTGCCTCCCCTCAGCGCATGGCTAGCCCCTCATCCCTCCCGCTCCCCGTGGTTAACAGCAGGGAACATTTCTGTTCAGCTACAGGCAAACAGCCCAGCAGGAATGGGCACCTCTGAATGTCCCCTTAAGAAAAGCACCCTATTTCAACCAGGTGACCATGAATGATATCACTCTCCTGAGGATAACACAGAGAGATAAAGAACGGATGTTGTTTGAATGCCAAAAAACATACACTGCAATGCTTTGTTCTACAATGATTCCCGAGTACGTGCTACGGGTCTGGAGTGGTAAAGTGTCCTACCATGGTGGATGGAATAAGGCTGCCCTCCCCAGAAACCTTTTGCAAAGGCTTTGGGAGTACATCCAGGAGAGCCGCAAATGCCAGGGCAAATTAATCATTAAACATGTTTGTTTTTAAACCATGTATAGTATTTTAAAAGGTACACTCACCAGAGGTCCTTTCTCTGCCTGGCGGGTCCGGGAGGCAGCCTTGGGTGGGTTCGGGGGGTACTGGCTCCAGGGCCAGGGTGAGAAACAGTTCCTGGCTGTCGGGAAAACTGGTTTCTCCGCTTGCTTGCTGTGAACTATCTACAACCTCATCATCATCATCTTCCTCATCCCCCAAACCTGCTTCCGTGTTGCCTCCATCTCCATTGAAGGAGTCAAATAACATGGCTGGGGTAGTGGTGGCTGAACCTCCTAAAATGGCATGCAGCTCATCATAGAAGTGGCATGTTTTGGGCTCTGACCTGGAGCAGCTGTTTGCCTCTCTGGTTTTCTGGTAGGCTTGCCTCAGCTCCTTAAGTTTCATGCAGCACTGCTTCGGGTCCCTGTTATGGCCTCTGTCCTTTATGCCCTGGGAGATTTTGACAAATGTTTTGGCATTTCGAAAACTGGAACATAGTTCTGATAGCACGGATTCCTCTCTCCATACAGTGATCAGATCCCGTACCTCCCGTTCGGTCCATGCTGGAGCTCTTTATGATTCTGGGACTCCATCATGGTCACTTCTGCTGATGAGCAGAAGTGGTCACCTGCAGCTTGCCACGCTGGCCAAACAGGAAATTGAAATTCAAAAATTTGCAGGCCTTTTCCTGTCTACCTGGCCAGTGCATCTGAGTTGAGAGTGCTGTCCAGAGCGGTCACAATGGAGCACTCTGGGATAGCACCCGGAGGCCAATACCGTCTAATTGCGTCCATAATACCCGAAATTTGACCTGGCAAGGCCAATTTCAATGCTAATCCCCTTGTCGGGGGGGAGTAAGGAAATTGATTTTAAGAGCCCTTTAAGTCGAAAAAAGGGCTTCGTCGTGTGGACGGGTGCAGGGTTAAATTGATTTAACGCTGCTAAATTCGACCTCAACTCCTAGTGTAGACCAAGGCTTAGATGCTTAGGCAAAAGAAATTATCTGTATGCAGGAGTTTATACGTATTTGCCAGTTAAATGAAAGATAAAAATACAACATATAGCCATGTAGGACTTAATGTTATAGAGTGGGAGATATGTGCATGGAACTAGTGGATATGTTTGTCTGTCTGCCTGCCTGTGGATATGTCTGTCTGTCTGTATTTGCATATACTTTTCTTTTTTTACATCCTCTTTTCTTTCTCTTGTGTAATGACGCAGAGCAATGAAAAACTATACGTTAGTTGCCATGGTGTAGGGCCACTTCCCAAAACACTCAACGGTCTGAACAGTTCACATTCTAAACATTTCAGTCTGGAGCCCAAAATATCATAGCAGTAACACAATACTTTCTCCAAATGATTTCCAGCCATTGCTCCAGTCAAAGACCCATAGCATGCTGTCCTTTTTGTACCACATTCTGTTCCCAGCACAATGTAATGCCAGCACTTCAGACACCACACATTCACATTTCTCCTGAATCTAAATTCACTGTAATGTTTAAGGCTACTTGAACAGAAAAATAATTCCTCTTTACCAAAGGCAGAGAAATCAAGGAGTAATGTACAGATGTATGTTGGTAGTTTTCTGGTCTGATCAAACCATCAAGACACTTTATATAGCTTAGATCATGAGTAAAATAAAAATACTGAAGATGTGTTGTTCTGCACAGTTTAAATATCTACATTTTTAATATGTATTTTCAAAACCCCAGCACCTTGACTCCTGAACTTTGTATCCATCCTTTACTAAAGATACTGGGTAAAATTTAGCCATTATGTAAGTAGACTAACTCCATTGTCTTCAATGGAGTGGCACCAGCTTACACCAGGATAGAATGTGGACAAATGCAAGCTTTAAAAAACCCAAGCCCTTTGCTTAACTGTTAACTTAAGTGGGATTTGAAGGAGCGTGTCGACAGTATTAACTCAGACTTGCAACATTGTCATAACAATTTACCATCACAGGCACAAAATCCACTCACAAGTACCCTTTACCATAATGAATGATGATAGAATACAAAACCTAATGATTTCCTCATTCAGCTTGATACTTTCTGTCATCACTTCCTTCCTTTTTTTCTTTTCCCATGCTTCCATGCACAGTGCCTATGTATTTAATCTCCTCATGCAAGATTCCTTCCGCACTTCCTGGCCCTGATTCTTCTGTGTGCCAGGAAAGTCAACAGAGCTATCTTGATGTAAAGCAGGTATAGCTAAGAGGAGAATCAGACCCTCTGTGTACATTCTCTGTGCAAGATCCCTGTGTAATAAACCCTGGGGAATATTTCTATGGGCATTTCCTCTATGGTTTCTGACTCTTGTTGCTTCACTTACAGTATACAAACTACAACTGTTCATCCAAAATCCACAATTATTTTAGGTAGAAAAATTAATAACGATTGTATTTTGACCTCTGATTGTCCATTAAATTAAATGTCTCAGTTCTGTCTATAAAAATAATTTTAATAGGCTATGAAAAATCATAAATACATTTTGACTCCATGGGTCAAATTCATTTCTGCTGCAACTCACAGACAGACTTCAATGGAGTAATAGTTGGGATAAATTTCATCATTAGCACAAAGCAGTACAGAGACATATATAAAAAAATCAACTACAAATCCCTGATCTCGTTCTTATATTTTTATTGATCTCAAAACAGCAAAGTTTGACAATTTCAAGATAATGTTTCTTAATTCCTCATTTTTCATTGCTACTTTCAAAAGGCAACCACGACCTCTAGACCTATTTTATTCATCTCAGATGATAAAATAATTTACTATTAGTCCATGTACGCTGTGCTGCTAAACAGGCTTAGATTTTATGGGCATTTAGCATATTTCTCTTCTCCCCAGCTAATCTTTTCTTAATTTAAGAAAGAGGTACATTTTCAAATTGCTGCTGATGGCTCTTCTAGTATCTATTGATGCTATACATAACCTGCTATATAATTCAAAGAGCTCTCTTGAAATTCCCAAGCATGATCACAGTTCAAGTACTCAGAGCAATGTACAGCATGTCACTAATAATGCAAAATTAATAGTAGTCTCAGCATTTGTGGGTTACCGTAATTTAGCCTGAATAACGTTAGAAAATGCTGTTTCACTTTTACCTTATACTGCAGAGTGTTAAGTATCAGTTGTCTTTGTACTTATGACATGGAAACAAATCTCATATTTTGCATCTTAATTACATGTGTGACCATTAAGTTGTAAATCTTTAATGAATGCATTTATTTCTTGCTCCTTGACTGCAGTTCAGCCAGTGACATTGTGATGTCTTTAGTTCCCTCTTGTCATTGTTCTACTCCTGCTTCTTTTGTGCACTCAAACTTGCCATTTCAGAATCCAGCGCATGCCCCTCTCTTCAGTCTTGCACCATTGGTGGCATGAGAGCCTTCTCCTTGGAAGCCCCGGCCTTCTGAAACAGCCTTCCTGTTGATCTACAACTCACTGGCTCTCACTTGATTTTCTAAATTTAATTTTCATTTTTCTTTTCTCCCGCATTTGTGCTTCTTAATTTCCTTGTCCCAGTACTACTTTGAAATTGTATTATGGAATATACTTAATGTTCTCAAATAATTATGTAACTATATTATTTGAGCCAGACACCCTGGCTCATATTGTGCAGTGCGTTTCTCGCCCAGGGGTCCCATTGATTTTGATGGGACAATTTGTGAAATAAAGATAAAAGAATCTGACCCTATATGTTTTTTATTTGATTCTGTTACTATAGCATTAAACCTGTAGAGCATGTTGTGATACATCTGTAAGATAGTTGCTATGATATAACAACAGTCTTTCTCATTGCTATTGCAGTATCTATGCAATTAATATTACAGCTTGCTGGACATTAATAAAATATTGAGATTTTAATAGGACACAGTGTCTTAGAGCAACACATTTTAGGATACATGTTCTAATGGGCTGAGGCCTGATTTCTCTTTCTGAAGGCTGTATCAGTGTATATTTTCCCTTTAAGGGGGGTTACAGGCCCAGCACAGCCTATTCCCAATTTTAGTCCTGATCAAGAGAACTACACCTCTCAGAATCCCCAGGAAAGACTGGAAGGAACTGTAGGCCTGGCAGCAAAGCATGCTGGGAGAGGGCAGCTATACAGATCTCCCTTTTCTCCAGTAAATGAGAGATCAGGGAAGAGGTATAACCTGCTGAACAGTCCTAGGTGGAAGCCTGTGAAAGTGATACAAGGGAGGCATAAGAGCAGATGGACTGAAGATAAGGAACCTCAAGGAGAAAGGGATATTCTTTGGACATTGTCACAAAGCCTTCAAGTGGATAGAACTAGGTGGGCTAATAAAGGGTTTTGTAATACTAAGGAAGAGTGGCTAATGAACCAGAAGTAGCCAAACTCCAGGAGGGAAGTTCAGAGAGTAGCAGAGTGGAGGAAGAGGCAGTTGACAACATGAGTCAAGAGGGCTTTGAATGTGAACTGAGCACTTTCTATTTGGGGATCCACAGCTGGGACTTCAGAGACAGGAGAGCCCCTTTCCTCCCACTGCATCAAAAGAGGGAATTGTTTACACCTGTGAAGAAGGGCTGTGGCCCAGAGAGGGAAACAAACAGGGTGCTGAATCACTGGTAGGAGAGATTGTTTTTCTGGATTTTAAATTGCTCTGAAAGGGGTGTGGTTTTCCTAATTTAGCTTGAGGGGAGGATCTGGATGACCTTGTAAACTGGAGTAATAATAGGATGAAATTTAATAGTGAGAAGTGTAAGGTTATGCATTTAGGGATTAATAACAAGAATTTTAGTTATAAGTTGGGGATGCATCAATTAGAAGTAACGGAAGAGGAGAAGGACCTTGGAGTATTGGTTGATCGTAGGATGACTATGAGCTGCCAATGTGATATGGCTGTGAAAAAAGTTAATGCGGTTTTGGGATGCATCAGGAGAGGCATTTCCAGTAGGGATAAGGAGGTGTTAGTACCGTTATACAAGGCACTGGTGAGACCTCACCTAGAATACTGTGTGCAGTTCTGGTCTCCCATGTTTAAAAAGGATGAATTCAAACTGGAGCAGGTACAGAGAAGGGCTACTAGGATGATCCGAGGAATGGAAAACTTGTCTTATGAAAGGAGACTTAAGGAGCTTGGCTTGTTTAGCCTAACTAAAAGAAGGTTGAGGGGAAATATGATTGCTCTCTATAAATATATCAGAGGGATAAATACAGGAGAGGGAGAGGAATTATTTCAGCTCAGCACCCATGTGGACACAAGAACAAATGGGTATAAACTGGCCACCAGGAAGTTTAGACTTGAAATTAGATGAAGGTTTCTAACCATCAGAGGAGTGAAGTTTTGGAATAGCCTTCCAAGGGAAGCAGTGGGGGCAAAAGATCTATCTGGTTTTAAGATTCTACTCGATAAGTTTATGGAGGAGATGGTATGATGGGATAATGGGATTTTGGTAATTAATTGATCTTTAAATATTCAGGGTAAATAGGCCTAATCCCCTGAGATGGGATATTAGATGGATGGGATCTGAGTTACCCAGGAAAGAATTTTCTGTAGTATCTGGCTGGTGAATCTTGCCCATATGCTCTACTGGATACAGTTAACTTAGGCTTGAATAGAGATTGGGAATGGATGAGTCATTACACAAAGTAAAACTATTTCCCCATGGTATTTCTCCCTCCCACCCCACCCCCCACTGTTCCTCTGATATTCTTGTTAACTGCTGGAATTAGCCTACCTTGCTTGTCACCATGAAAGGTTTTCCTCTTTCCCCCCCCCCTGCTGCTGGTGATGGCTTATCTTAAGTGATCACTCTCCTTACAGTGTGTATGATAAACCCATTGTTTCATGTTCTCTGTGTGTGTGTATATAAATCTCTCCTCTGTTTTTTCCACCAAATGCATCCGATGAAGTGAGCTGTAGCTCACGAAAGCTTATGCTCTAATAAATTTGTTAGTCTCTAAGGTGCCACAAGTACTCCTTTTCTTTTTAAGGTTGCACAGGCAACCTTAATTCTGGCATTTCTTGACTTTTGAGTGCTTGACTTTGCAACTTCAGTATCTTCTTAATATAGATTTTTGCGTGTAATCCTGTATAGAATGTAATGGAACTACTATTCATGCCTGAAAGATCACTACAGATATTTGCTCTTTTACTAACCTTTCCTCTTCTGCTTCAGATTTCTGGCATCCAGGAGATTTTTACATATCTTTGTACATGTGTCCTTAACATTGGCCATTTGACATTGAATTAGTTAACAGGTTCTAACATGTTGCAACTTCATGGTGTTGACAAATCTTAAAGTATTTAGGATGTCTGACCTCTTTCCAATGACATTAAATAACAGTAATTATGGAAAAATGGATGACCGATTTGTTTAAAAATTAGCACTTTTTATGAGACATTGTATAAAGTAAACACTAGTTCTTGGCTATTCTGCACAGAATATCTTTGAAGCATTGTACAAATATTAAATAGTGCACAAAACACCCCTGTGAGCCTGGTAAAAGGTGGTATTCCTATTTTCCAGAGGGGGAAAATGAGATGTAGTGTCTCCTACTGAAGGGAGCATAGGGTGATGGACGCAGGTAAAGAGTGTAATTCAGGAGTTCCTGGGCACCAGACCTGTACTCTGGCTTCAGGACAACCTGCTTTATTAAAACAGCTGCATACAAGCATAAAGATTATGGTGGGATTTTAGAATTGAGCAACAGAGCCATTAAACAGAGTTAAGAGACAGGAGGCTTGCCCCAACCTGTCCATCAGCTGCTTTGCTGTTTTGTCCAACTGCTTGCTGGATGGTGTAAGATGACTCAGTGGAAACTCTGCTGTCCTGTGACATGTATAGGCTAGCTAGTGTGCTTCTAATTTTGCTACTTGCTGAAAGCAAGTGTGCAATTACTGAAAAAAGTTTGACAAGGCTAACCCCAAATCTATAGTACCAACTTTAATCTGTCCATTACAGTGACAGACCCTAAACTATGTCTTTTACTAGTAACTCTCTGAAATCTTCAGTAACTGAACTGCAGTCACTCCTCTTGCAAGTACACATACCTTAAGCTAGTAGTATCGAGCCCTGACCTGCAGCAGCATCCATATAATAAAGAAAAAAACACCAGTTCTTTATACATCAATGCACAGACAATCAAGGCCAGAATAATAGACTCAATAACTTCTCTAGCCCCTTGCAAGTATAGATCTTTGGTTTGATTAAAGTGCTTCCAAAACATATGTACAAAATATAAAACTAAATAACCAAATGGCATCTACTAAAGACTCCGTCTGAACCTCCCAGGCCCTCTTCAGACCAAAAAAGTGAAAAACACCATTTTCTGAAATGGACAAACTTGGGCTTGTAATCCACATAGGACCCAATTATCTGTTACTGTGTGTTCCTATGCTTGATGCAAGGAAAACAGGGAACCCAAGGTGGCTGTAAGTCACCTTTCTGCCCCTGTGTACTTGGGCTGTCTGGGGCCTGTGGAGAGGAAGCCACTTGCAGAGCACAAGTTTTATTGAGCAAGCAAAACTCAGAAGTTGTGTTTCATGTTCTTAAGGAGTATCTTCTGGCAATTATCTATTAATATAGACATGCAGATACAGAGTACTCGCTTAAGGAACATGTCAGGGGTAGGGAGGAGAAGGAGGTGCATGGCTGGGGCATCGTACACTCTTGCTACGGTAGGCTAGTGGATGGCCTATAGGGTACTTTTTTCAGCCAGAAAATAAATTAGAACAGCCAAGTAGGCCCCCCAGATAGGCAAAAACATAGGGAGCAGAAAGGTGAGTTGTAGACCATTAATATAATATATTACAACTGATTTTCAATACTCTGTGCACAGTGATGAAGCTGAAATCTAGATCTTGTAGGTATAAACATCTGCTCTGGCTTTATCCACATGTGTGGGTGTTGCCCTTAACTCCTCACGCTAAGGTTTATAAAGAAGAGCCTATAACTTTTATAAGATCTACTGTCTAAACCATTCTATGAATGACCGCAATATGCAGGAACCAACATTAACCGCTTCCAGTTTAAATTGATACATTTGTTGTTCTTTAGATTTTAATTCTTGTCCTGGATTTACCAACTGGCCTCAATGTATTTTCTTTTAAATTAGTACAATGTTGATATGCTCCATCATAATTTCCCCCCACCTCCCAACAGACTTTTAGCACTGGTTTGCTTTAGCTGGAAACTTACATTTCTGATTAATTCCATTAATACTTCTGTATTGTTAAAGCATTGTGCAAAGTTTTAGGAGCATGACCTCAAAATCACTCAGAGTAGTCTAGTGTGACAGGGTCAGGCCAGATGGCTATAGGAGAGTAATAGAAGGCAGATATATTAACCCCAGACTAAGAAGGTCCCTTTTCCCTGGGAAGGTAACAGGGAAGGTTCCAGAACAATCAGGAACCTTCTGGAGACAAGACAGGCTGATTAGAACACCTGCAGCCAAACAAGAAGCAGCTAGAATCAATTAAGGCAGGCTAATCAGGGCACCTGGGTTTTAAAAAGGAGCTCATTTCAGTTTGTGGTGTGCGCGTGAGGAGCAGGGAGCAAGAGGCACTAGGAGCTGAAAGTGAGAACACAGACTGTTGGAGGACTGAGGTGTACAAGCATTATCAGACACCAGAAGGAAGGTCCTATGGTGAGGATAAAGAAGGTGTTGGGAGGAGGTCATGGGGAAGTAGCCCAGGGAGTTGTAGCTGTCGCACAGCTGTTCCAGGAGGCACTCTAGACAGCTGCATTCCACAGGGCCCTGGTCTGGAACCCGGAGAAGAGGGCGGGCCTGGGTTTCCCCCAAGTCCTCCCAACTCCTGGTCAGACACAGGAGGAGTCGACCTGGACTGTGAATTCAGAAAAACGGCCAAGCTGAGGACTGCCGTGAAGCTCCAAGGTGAGCAAATCTGCCAATAAGCACAAGACCCACCAAGATAGAGCGGGAACTTTGTCACATTGGTCAAAGCTGAGCAAAACTCTGCAAGTGTGCTTTTTTTTTTCATTACTTGCTGGAAGCTGCCTCTGGCTGATTGTTTTTTGTAGTCCCCATTTTCAAACTAGGCTCATTAAGATAATTATATTGGACTTTCTTCAAGATGCTTGTTTAATTTAAGTCAAAAAAGGAGTTGGTGAGGTTAGGAGGAGAGGTGTGGTGGTGTTTGTTTGGTTTATTTATTTATTTATTTATTTTTAATTAGAAAGCCAGGGTATTAGAGTTACAGTAGTAAAACTGTCCAATAGGTGATAATGAATGCAATACCAGATTCACTGGAGATGTTGAAGAGGCTATTAACTAATAAGAGATTCAGACAGAAGCTCCTTATATAAAGAGCAAATGGAATTTAAAAAAAAAAGGCTGCTAAAGTCAATACCAGGACTGCAAAATAGTGCAGAAAGGAGCTGGAGATGTTTTTGGAATATGATTGGATACAGTGCTGCATGTCTAAGTTTGAAAACTGGCCTCTCAGTACTTTGTTACCTGCTGCTTACCCATTGAGTTTGCCATGATAAGAGCTGTACTTACCTTGTTCAGTCCTGACAGTACCATGTTTCTTGGACACAACGGCAAAGATTTTTTTTAAATGGAGGCGTAAAGTCAGATTTACGAATAACTTAGGTCTGACTTTTCAAAAGGGCCAAGCGCACAGTCTGGGAATGGAGGCTGCACAAAATCACATTGATTCCAGTGGCAACTGGTGGTCAGTGCTTCTGAAAATCAGACCAAACTTATTATGACTTTGGGAGCTTAACTTTAAGGTTGTTTTCATGGCTCCCAGCGCTAGTGCACTGTCTACACTGCCACTTTACAGTGCTGAAACTTGCAGCACTCAGAAGGATGTTTTTTCACAACCCTGAGCGAGAAAGTTGCAGCACTGTAAAGTGTCAGCATAGACAAGGCCAGAGTCACTGCTTCCAGGATAGAGTCCCTCATCCTGTAGGTATGGCTACATTCTTTGTTCCTGGATATTTACATTTACATTTAGCTGTATTAAAACACACTTTGCTTGCTCACATCCTGCTTATAGGTATCAAGTGATCTGTCCTCTTTATTATTTACCACTCTTCTAAATTCTGTGTTCTCTGAAAACTTCATCAGTGATTTTATGTTTTCTTCCAGGTTGTTGATAAAAATGTTAATTACACTAGGGCCAAGAACCAATCCCCACTGGAAACACATCTGCTCAATGATAATTCCCCATTTAGAATTACATTTTGAGAGCTATCTATTAGTAAGCTTTTAATCCATTTAAAGAATGCCAGGTTAATTTTATATATAATTTTTTTTAATCAAAATGTCATGTGGTACCAAGTCAAACGTCTTATAAATGTCTAAGTATATTACATCAACAATATTGCCTTTATCAACCAAACTTGCAATCTCATCAAAGAAAGATATCAAGTTAGTTTGATAGGATCTATTTTCTGTAAACCTACGGCATTAATTATATTTTAATTCTTTAATCCTTTTAATTCTTTATTGAGTCAAATAAAGAGGTAAAAGTGCCAAAGCCCCCTCTACATTAGCACTTATACCATTGCTACCACCAGTGCACCTTACAGTGTTGGTGGTAGCAATTGCTGTAACATGGGCATTAATTTTTCTGCTATGGTCTTAGCATATAAGACTTGCTCTGACCAAATCTTCATGACACAATGGTGAAAGTGGGTAAGATTTCTTTATACTAGCACTTGTGCAAAAGTACCATTGCCGGAATACAGGGCCAAAATATGCTAGTCTATCATCAGTTGTAAATTGAGGATCTGTCATTCATCAGCACAGCAGCTCCATCTCTGATGGAGACAGTAATACAGTGAGGACTCAGAAATTTATACCGTGTTCTGTTAAAAACAACAAACAGCTGAATCCTATCTACACAACAGTTTCCACCAGTGTTATCACCAGTGGAACAGTAACGGTAGTGAATTATAGGTTCTCTGTTTGCTAGTGTATTTGTAGCCATATTGTACCAGGTGACTGCAAATCCCATCTTGGATCTTGAAATGAGAGGTGGTTCCTGGAGCTAGTGTAGACCTAGTCCATTAAGGGCTATTTATTTATATTACTTTTTCAAGTGAGTCTGGAACTGAAAGGGAAGGTAGTGTAGGTTGTACAGCCTTAGCATTTATTAATATGCTTTGTTGGTTAAACCTGTTCAGAGCCACTATGTGATGTCCTAATTACAGTATCCTCATGATCTTTGCCTTTCACCCCATGAACGCTGACTGGCAACCGTCCACCTGGAATTGATCAGAACATGGTGCAGATCTCGTTCTGCAAGACTGATGTTTGTGTTGGGTTGACTTGTACAGCACAAAGTGATGCATAATGTTTTAAGGGAGTAACTGGAATAAACTGCACCAGTACAAATCACGCTGCACTGATGGAAACCCGGTCTACACCAGTGAAGTTAGGTCATTGATAGATAATTTGACAAGGTAGGGCTGAGACTACATCTTAGTCACGCTCCTTTTTCTTACCTGAAAGCTTTTCTGCATTTTGTTTATTTTTTTTATTTTGAAACTGATGGTTTGATACATGGATTTAAATTATGTCATGTGTTTTACCATCACTTCTGTTTTGTAGCAGATTTAAATATAGACCAGTACAATTTTATGAAGCAAGCAAATAACTTTACTTTTTCTTTTTTATACAGGTTCTCATCATCAGAAATCAGATTTGGTTCCGATGTTGGTATGTTGTTATTGGCTAGCTATTTTAATAGTCTTTTGTTGATGCTGCTGGAGAGCAATTTATTTGTGCTGCTGCTAACATGGATGTATCTCTGTAGTTGATAAGTTGACACATCTCCATGTTTATATTGCAGGAACTGATCCCTTTGAGCACATCTCAAAGTCCAAAAAATTAGGATAAACCATTTCTATAGTGCACAGTCATGAGCAGTCCAATGTTTCAGGATACAATTTGTAATATTATCTGGTTCACAGGATTTGTTATATTTAAAGGGACACTATTCACTTGAAATCTATTCACAATTAAACAAATAAATAAGAATAAGTTTTAGACACGCCCACTCTTTAATCCCCCAACAAATTATTGGGGTTTTACAATCACAGTTCTTTCTTTTTGTAAATGCTTTTCTTCCCTCTGTTACTACATTTAAACAAACAGGAAAATAAGCCCCCCGCCCCAATCCTGAAAAAGTTTAGGTACACATCAAACTTTAAACACTTGAATACTTCCATCGAAGTCAATAGGAATACTTACATTAAGTTATGCATGGGTACAATGTTTACCAGATTGAAAACTCTGGCCCAGATTCAAAGAAGTATTTAGGATCCTAACTTCCATTGAAATCAAATTCTAAAAAAAAGAGAAATTTTCACTAATCTTATTCATTTACAGTAATCCTAGGAGTTGCGTATAACAATAGCAAATACATATAATTTCAAAATGAGTATGGTCGTTTTTTTTTAAAGTCAATAATGTCCCTTTAAATACTTGTAGGTTTGCTTTGAATTTGAAGTTCTACATTGTTACAGAAGTATCTGGGGCAATGTTGGTAACTTCTAGCACGGGGTGGGCAAACTTTTTGGCCCAAGGGCCACATCTGGGTGGGAAAATTGAATGCAGGGCCAGAATGTGGGGCTGGGGTTGGGGTGCAGTGTACAGGACGGAGCTCAGAGCAGGGGTGTGGGGTGTGGCAGGGGGCTCAGGGCAGGGGTGCAGGAGGGGGCTTAGGGCAGGGGGTTGGGGGACAGGAGGGGTGCGGGGGGGTGTGAGGGGTGCAGTGTGCAGGAAGGGGCTCAGGGCAGGGGGTTGGGGTGCAGAAGCAGTGTGGGGTGTGGGAGGGGGCTGGGGTGCAGGTGAGGTGCGGCAGGGGACTCCACGTGCTGCCCTCGCCTATGGGTACCTCCCCGTTCCCGGCCAATGGGAGCTGTGGGGGGCAGTGCCTGCAGGCAAGGGCACTGCACGAAGCCTTCTGCCTCCCATCCCTAGAGGCCGCAGAGACGTGGTGCCGACCGCTTCTGGGAGTGGCGAGGGGCTCACGGCACCACAGGGCTGGCAATCCCGTGGGCCAGATCCAAAGCCCTGATGGGCCATGTAGTTTGCCCACCCCTGTTCTAGCAAGTTAAATTTGTAGGGATACTGTTCTGAATTAATTTTTTCCTTGTTTGGATTAAATTCTCTCTGCCTCATTAATCTGTGATAATTTTGCTTCCACATGGATTTAAATCTTCTTCTTCTTCTTTATGGAGAAGCAGACACAGCTTCTGAGTCTATAACTGCCACTTACTATATTCTTCATATGTGTTTTCCAATACACTCTTTTATCCTGCTCTGGGCCCATAAAATATGTAGCAGAGCTTTTTTTTAATGTTACTCAATTTCCTGATATGCTCACTAAACTCTGAATAGTATGTTTTGTCACCTTCAAGCTTCTAAATTTTTTAGAAAGAGCCTTTTTTTTCCTGGGAACACAGCCAACATTTCAAAATCAGGTGATCGATTTAACCTTGCGTTTGTTACATAACCCATCTTAGCATCTCTTCAATAGATACAAATTATTATTCAAACTGCAGTAACCAGTTAACAGTCTAAATATGAGTACTTCACTGATCTGCTCAGAACTTTGGAATAGTGCATTATCCTCTATTTTGGGACATATTTCATAGAATCAATCTTCTTCCTCTTTTATCCGTGGTCCACAATTCTTACCATTCCTTTTTAAATCCTTTTTTAATTAGCCTTTTAAATTCCTGAATACTGAGAGGAATCTCTATATCATTTTCTCCATGTTTAAAAGCATTTTTTTGCTTCTTTATCTACTATTTCATTGCCAGGTATCCTTGCATGCACTAGAATCTTCGTTAATACTGTGTTCATGCCCAAGCATACAAACTCTGTTGTCAAAACCAATATTTCATTATTAGATCACCCCTGCTTTATGGATTGACATCTTCTGTTAGGATGCTTTCTGTTAGGATGCTGTTAGGAGCTAGGCCATGTCTACACTCATGAGCTGACAATGGCACAGCTGTACCAATGCAGCTGTGCCGCTGTAAGGCCCTGTCTACACTGGAAGATTTCTACGCAGTAAAGCAGCTTTCTGCGCTGTAACTCCCGAGGTGTAAACACTGCCAAGCCACTTAGTAGCACCCCAATGAGAGACATACAGCTTTCTGTGCCAGGGCTACAGCGCTGCGGTGCAAGTGCAGACACCATGGCGATTACAGCACTGTGATTGGCCTCCGGGAGGTGTCCCAATGTCTGTTCTCGCCTCTCTGGTCATCGGTTTGAACTCTACTGCCCTGCCCTCAGGTGGCCAACTGTCATCCCCACCCCGTAAATTCCTTTGGAAATTTGAAAGTCCCCTTCCTGTTTGCTCGGTGATGCATGCAGTCGTCTCAGCCTATCTTTCCAGGTGGCCATGCCTGCTCCACACACCAGGTGATCCCCAGCTTGAGCAATGCCGAGTTGCTGGACCTCATCAGCATTTGGGGAGAGGAGGCTGTCCAGTCCCAACTGTGCTCCAGCCGTAGGAATTATGATACCTACAGACAGATTTCACGATGCATGAAGAAAGGGGCCATGACTGGGACACACTGCAGTGCAGGAGTGAAGGAGTGAAGTGAAGGAGCTGCGGAACACCCACCCATGAGATGCCGGTTCTACAAAGAGCTGGACGCAATACTTGGTGGTAATCCACCTCCACTGCGAAGGCCACTGTGGATACTTCAGTGTCTCATGTGCCAGTCAAGAGTGGACCAAGCCAGGAGAAGGAAATCTTGGACGAGGATGTGGAGCAGGAGGAGGACCCAGAGGCAGAGGAAGACTCGGAGGCCAGATATGCATGCATCCAGGAGCTCTTTTCTACCCTGGAGGAAGGTAGCCAGTCACAGCTGTCGGAGAGTGGCGAAGTGCAAACAGGAGACGAGGCTCTTGGTAAGTGGATCTGATTTTGGGAATTGCTGAAGTGAGTTGTTGGGGCAGGAGGGTTGCAGAAAGCAGGCTTGTCTCCCACCACACGCCTAGTCTGAGCGGCAGAACAGGCTGTTGATTGACTTCTTCACTTCACGGGAATCTCCCTCAGAGATCTCCAGGAAACTCTTGTGGAGATACTGGGCAATCTGCTGTCACACGTTCTTCGGCAGAGCTGCTTTTTTTCTTGCCCCATTAACGGTAACTTTCCCGCACAACTGTGCATCACAGGGAGAGGGAGGACCATTGCTGCACACAGGCGAGCTGCATAGGGGCCAGGGTGGAAGCTGCAGGCTTGAAGAGACCCTCCCTTGATTCCCTGCTGATCCTCAGCAGCGAGATAGCTGCCATAATGATCACATCCTGTGGAAAGTATGGGGACAGGAATGATTATCAGCTCCCCCTACAATGCTGGCTCTCCCCAAGAGCCATGTGCCCAGTGTACAGGGGCCGGGAAGAGTGATTTACCCTGACCCTGTGGCTACTCACCATTTTGCGGGTCTTGTGGCTCATGTGTGCTTGCCTGGGGTCAGCCAGTTAGTGGCAGGTGTGTGAGAACTGGCTGTATTTTAAATCAGTGTTCTCTGTGTTTCAGACAATACTGCTTCTGTAAAATGTTGCATTTAAACTTCACAGAGATGACATTGGGAGCCCAGCCTCATTCTTTGTTATTGGCAGCTGAATGGCTGTGCAGAATAAGAAAGTGGCCAAGAAGAATGAAGGAGGACTTTCTATGTGATGTTATGATGCACTCTGCCGCCAAGAAACAGGAATTGAAGGAGTGGTGGGACAGTGAGAAAAGGGAGCAAAAGGAGAATGGGGCTCTTACAGATTATGGAGTGCTTATCAACCTCCTGGCTCCAGTCTATACCCGTGGCATTCCACTCCTCTCCCCTCACAGTCCAGCACTGTGGACTCCCACTGCACTCAACACCCATCCCTCTGCAGTTTGGCCCTGCTGAAATACAGTATCCAGTGCACTGTACTCCAAAGGAGAAGGTTGGATATGATCCCTGGACATACACAAATTTTTAGCTGTCCCGGGACCCCTCCCTCTCCTGGGACCTTCCCTTTCCCCATGCCCCTCACTGCTGATGTTTTTTTTGGTCTCTCCTCCGGTTGTTGTCTTTTAATAAAAGAATTGTGTTGGTTTGAAAGCAATCTTTATTCTATTAATTGAAAGCAAAAAAAGCACTGCAAAGCAACATACAATTATGTTAAACCCCTTATTGCATCATGTGCACCAATCACCTCCTAGCATTACAAGCACTGCAATCCCGAGCATAGCAACAAATATTAGTGGCTTTCAGCTTCAAATTGCTGCCTCAAGGCATCCCTGATCCTTGTGGCCCCCCGCTGTGCCCCTCTAATAGCCCTGGTCTCTGGCTGTTCAAACTCAACCTCCAGGCACTGAGCCTCTGCAGTCCAGCCCTGAGTGAAGCTTTCACCCTTCCCTTCACAAATATTATGGAGCGTACGGCATGCAGCTATAAGCACAGGAATATTGTCATCGGCCAAGTCCAGCTTTCCATAGAGGCAGCACCAGTGCGCTTTTAAACAGCCAAAAGCACACTCAACAGTCATTCTGCACTTGCTCAGCCTGTTTTGTTGAACAGCTCCTTTCTGCTGTTAAGTTGCCCCGCGTATGGCTTCATAAGCCATGGCATTAAGGGATAGGCGGGGCCTCCCAGGATCACAGTGGGCATTTCGACTTCTCCTACGGTGATCTTCTGGCCTGGGACGAAAGTCCCTGCTTGCAGCTTCCTGAACAGACCAGTGTTCTGAAAGATGCATGAGTTATGCATCTTTCTGGACCAGCCTGTGTTAATTTCCATGAAACACCCACAGTGATCCACAAGCACCTGGAGAACCATTGAGAAATACCCCTGGCGATTAATGTTCTTGGTGGCTAGGTGGTCTGGTGCCAGAATTGGAATATGCATGCCATCTATCGCCCTTCTGCAGTTAAGGAAGCCCTTTTGTGCAAAGCCATCCACAATGTCATGCACGTTGCCCAGAATCACGGTCTGAGCAGGATGCGATTAATAGCCCTGAAGACTTCTGTCAAAACAAGTGCAACGGTTGACTTTCCCACTCCATACTGATTAGCGACTAATTGGTAGCAGTCTGGAGTAGCCAGCTTCCACAGTACAATCGCTACGCGCTTCTCCATTAGCAGGGCAGCTCTCATTCTCGTGTTCTTGCACCACAGGGCTAGGGTGAACTCATCACACAGTCCCATGAATGTGGCTTTCCTCATCTGAAAGTTCTGCAGCCACTGCTCATCATCCCAGACGTGCATGACGATGTGATCCCACCACTCAGTGCTAGTTTTCTGAGCCCAAAAGTGGTGTTCTACTGTGGTCAGCACCTCCGTGAATGACACAAGCAATCTTGTGTTGTAGTTACTACACATGGCGAGATCAACGTTACACTTCTCTTGCCTTTGTAGTTTAAGGAATAACTCCACTGCCACTCGTGACGTGTTAGTCAGAGTGAGCAGCATACTGGTCAACAGTTCGGGATCCATTCCTGCAGCCTGAAGAAGCAGGGCGTGCAGTACACAAACCATTGAAAGATGAAGCCAAATGCAGACGGAAGCACAGGAATTGCTGGGATGAGAAGCAATGCATCACGAGGCATTGGGACAGGACCCAGGACACCCCGCAACCCCCTCTGCCTTCCCACAACTCTTATTGGCAAAAGAGAAAGAGGTGCTCTGTGGGATAGCTGCCCAGAGTGCACCGCTCCAAATATCGCTGCAAGTGTCGAAAGTGTGAACACGCTATTGTGCAGGCAGCTGACAGTGTGAACACACAAAAGTGGTTTCCGTTCAGTGCTCTCTGAGCAGTGCTGTAACTGCTGGCACTGTAACTTTGCCAGTGTAGATGTGCAAAGATTGCTCATGTAGCCACTCTAAACCCGCAACAAGTAGTGGTAGCTATGTCTCCCACCACACATAGTGCTGTTCACACCTGCCATTCTGTCTGTGTAACTTATGTCGCTTAGAAGGGTGTTTTTTTCACATCCCTGAGTGACCTAAATTATGCAGATAAAAGTACTAGTGTAGACAAAGCCTTACATACTGTGTGATTGTTCTCCCAATTAACACCTTGTTTTTTCCATATACCTGCAGTAGTTTTCCTCTCAGACCAAATGAAAACTTTGAAAGTTTTTTTCAGATAACAATGGAAAGCAATTATCTACATCAACACCCCTACCACAAACACTGTGCTCCTAATTGACAATACCTATCTGCCACTCAATTGAAACCTAATAGTAAAAAGAAAAGGAGTACTTGTGGCACCTTAGAGACTAACACATTTATTAGAGCATAAGCTTTCGTGAGCTACAGTGAGCTCTCTAAGGTGCCACAAGTACTCCTTTTCTATAGTGCCAATAGAGATCAAAGTGGGAGTGGTTGAGCAGTTAGGGTGACCTGAGGTTGGAAGGAAATTCACACAGCTCTTCAATGAATGGAAATAGTAAAAGGTTTTGAAGGTTGTTTTCCTATGGCAGTGTGTATAGAAAGTGTGCATTGTATCACTGTTCTTAAATAAACTTGTCTTATTTCAGCCCCCTTACAGTCTCGGTTATTTTGTTTTTTATACTGTGACTGTAATGCAGAGGATTATTGCTTCAGTGAGGTGGTCTGAAAGTAATTACCGAAGGTATGAAGCTAAACAAGGGGCTAATTGGGTGGCACATACATTTCAATATGAAGTGAAATTCTCCACATTAACTGCTCAACCACTACCACTTTGATCCCTATTGGCACTATGTGTATGTGAAGACAACTTTTCCAAAGTCTCCTGTTTGGTTTGAGGGTAAAGTACTGCAGATGTACTACTATTAAGAGGTTTCAATTGAGTGGCATATAGGTATTGTCAATTAGGTGGCAGGAGGGATGCGGGGAGGAGCATGGTAGGGAGGGCCCTACAAAGAGGTCTCTTCCAACCCTGATATTCTATGATCATGTCACTTGAGAAAATACTAGTAAAAGCAGCATGACTGTCATACTGAAGTGAAAGTATTCTGTGTAGGTCCCTTATACTATGCTAATCACTGTAGTATTGGAGTACTTTCCAACAGTGCATATAGCCATGTGACCTTCAAATGCATACTATTTCCCCATGTTTATTCCCCCCCCATTCCTCACACGTTCTTGTTAACTGCTGGAAACGGCCCACCTTGATAATCACTACAAAAGGCCCCCCCCCGCCCGCTCTTCTGCTGGTAATAGCTCATCTTACCTGATCACTCTTGTTACAGTGTGTATGGCAACACCTATTGTTTCAAGTTCCCTGTGTATATAAATCTCCCCACTGTATTTTCCACTGCATGCATCCGAAAGCTTATGCTCAAATACATTTAATAGTCTCTAAGGTGCCACAAGTACTCCTTTTCTTTTTGTGGATACAGACTAACACAGCTGCTACTCTGATAAATGCATACTAGTCAGTCACCATGCAGAGCTGTTCTCTACCTACTAGAGCAGGCGTTCCTAGCCCTTATAATGCAAGCTTGCATACTAATGTGAAGGAGGCTGAGAGTGGATACAAGGTAGAAGTAAAAAGAAAAGGAGTACTTGTGGCACCTTAGAGACTAACAAATTTATTAGAGCATAAGCTTTCGTGAGCTACAGCTCACTTCATCGGAGCTGTAGCTCACGAAAGCTTATGCTCAAATAAATTTGTTAGTCTCTAAGGTGCCACAAGTACTCCTTTTCTTTTTGCGAATACAGACTAACACGGCTGCTACTATGAAAGGTAGAAGTAGTCATGGCACATGAACTGAACCCCTATTACTGAAAGTTATTTCCCAAAAACTAGTTACTACTTTCTTTATTGTAGGAATATTTGAAGATGTATACATAATATAGCTAGCATTGACCAAGATGGCCATTAGGGCTACTAGCAGTCCATAAGTCAATCTTGCTATTCTTCACCCACCCCATCTCCCCTCTGATTGACACCACTGGTACTTAAGAGCAATTCCAGTGGTCTCTTTTAAAAAGAAAAGGAGTACTTGTGGCACCTTAGAGACTAATTTGTTAGTCTCTAAAGGTGCCACAAGTACTCCGTTTCTTTTTGCGAATACAGACTAACACGGCTGCTACTCTGAAAAGTGGTCTCTTGTGTGAGCACAAGACCTTACATTTAGCAAAACTGCTTTATTTCTACTCCAGATGGGAGCAGAAATGAGAAGCGTTGCACAGGGGGATTCTGCACACCTGTTTGTCGCAGAGAGGAGTAAGCAGTGAGTTTCATCGAAGACCCTCTGCGCCGCAAACCTGCATGTGGAGAACCTCAGCCTGTGGTGTCTATGGGCCCGGAGAGACTCCTGACAGGCTCTTTACAGCAGCTGGGGCTGCTCAGGAACCCGTCCCCCGAATCCCTCCACTGCTTCCTCCCCACCCTCTCTAGGCCAGCCCGGAGACCCTCTCTGCGTTCGACCCCCCCCCGCCCCCACGCGCCGCTCTCGCCCAATCAGCGGTCACCTTTGCCCCAGCGCGCTTTCTCTTCCTGCCTTTCCCTCTCCCCCCCCCCCGCCCCTTTGCAGCCAGTGACAGCTCGGAGCGAAGTCTCGCGAGAGCTAGGCAGCAGAGCCCCCACCCCCTCGCCCGCCCTCCCCGCCGTGCTCCTCCCTACGCCCCTCCTGCCGCCGCGGCCGGATCTGTCTCAGGGGTGGGGGGGCGCTTGGCCCTGCGCACTGAGCGATGTTTGTCCGCCATCGCGGCGGGCGAGGGTGAAGGAAACGCCGCCGCCGCCGCCGCCTCTGAAGACAGGGGCCTGCGCCGCCGCCTCCCAGAACCCCCCGTAGCCGCCTCCCTCCTCCCCGCCCCGCAGCCCCCGGGGGCCGCCGCCCGGAGTGAAGGTCGCCAGGGGCTCCTGCCCGGGGTCTCTCCGCAGCCCCCCCCCGCCGCGCAGGAGGCTCCGCTCGAGCCGGGTCCGAAGATGTCGAACCTGAGCAAGGGGACGGGCAGCCGGAAGGACACCAAGATGCGGATCCGAGCTTTCCCCGTGAGTACCCGGCCACCGGTTCCGCGCCAGGCCCCGGCCTCCGCTCGGCCGCAGGCCCCGCAGCCGCCCGGTGTGTCACCCTGCTCCCCGCGGGGAGCGGGCTGGGGGCGAGGGGCGAAACTCCGGGGACCGGGGGGAGGGCAGGGGAAAGGAGTTGGAGGGCTGGGGAGCCGGGGGGAGGAGGATGACACGCTCTGTGCCCCCATCTGTTATCAGCACAATGAAACCTGTCACCGCGGCCAGGCGGGGGAGGAAGGACCCGGACTGGGGGGGCGGCGGCACTGGGGGGGGGGCGGCGGCGGCTCGGGCATTCTTTGGGGACTGGGACCGGCGCGGGGCGCTGGGGTGGGGGCAGTGGTGGCATTGGTACGGCGACCGGCACTGGGGGGGGGGGCACAGGCACTCACTGGGGACTGGGACCGGGACTGAGGAGTGGGCGGCGAGGTGGCAGCATGGGCATTTACTGGGGGGGGGGGGAGAGGGGAGGCGGCATGAGCACTTATTGAGGAGTGTGGAGGGCCAGCACAGGCACTGAGGACTGGGACTTGGACTGGTGGAAGGAGGGTGGTATGGGCACTTACTGGGGACTGGCACCAGGACGGGGGTAGCTGCATGGGCATTGACTGGGGTTGTGGGTGGTGGTACTGGTGCTCAGTGGGCTGGTGGTAGCACAGGCACTTACTGGGGGAGGGGGGGCAGCGCAGGCACCCACTGGAGCTTGGGGGGGGGCACGCATGTTACAGAAACTGGGGATTGAGAATTGGGGGACAGCCGCACAGGCATTAACAGGGGATTGGGATTGGAGAAGTGGATATTATAGACGGTTGGGGGGGACCCATCCCATCCCATCACAGCAAGAAGCATGCAGAGGAACTGGCACCTGTGGCGGTTTTTCCCTTTCATAACCTATGCAAATATGTTATGAAAATATATTTAATGCAGTTTCCAATGAAAGACTCTCAGACAAGGAATTGGAAGTTATAGATGTACTTAAAAAAATAAGGAGTTTTATAAATCCATCTCTGGGCTAGTTTTCCTGCATACGGGCTAGTTTTCCTGCAACTTCATGTTGCAGGGATTTAGGTCAGATGGTAAAATGTCAGGTGACATGAAGAGTTGGTAGCAACATAGCCTCTGTGTAACTTACATAGGATTGTTTCGTATATCCAGCTGTGAGATTGCCAGCCACATTAGTTACTCAGTGAATGGGCCTAGATATTACCTTGTACTGCCATAAATCTGTGCTGGTGCTTCCACAGTTTTTTCAGTTGAAGGTTAGAGAAAATGAATGTGAAGACTGCTGTTAATGGTTTCTAGCATTAAGAAATATGAAAACTTCAGTCATCCTTCATGATTTCCTGCAAGTGTGTGTGTGTGTGTGTGTGTACACACACACGTTAAAAAGGAGACGCTCTGTTGAGTCACTGGCTTTTAGTGTTTATCGTAACTTTTTAATGTTACACCTGATGCAGGTAGCCAGTTTATATGTTGCCTTCACATATAAACGGCACATAGCTGTTCACATCAGTTTACTAGCATGTAATATGGCAGAGGACTTGCTTAGCCAAAATTCTTGCCAATGAAGTTGAGGATTTTAGGACTTCTTTAAATTGCTGGAAGTTATCTTTAGGACTCTGATTCAACTGGACAGCTTCCCCCTTAAACTCTACTTCTAATCAGCAATAATTATTTATGTTGAACAGTGCATGTCAAAGAAAGAAGCACTGTATACTGTGTATTAAAAAACTAGAATGTTTTAAGTGATTTATGGCTAGTGATCTTCAAAGAAATTATTTATTTTTAATACATTCTTATTCAATGCGTAAACCTCATGTTAGAACTTTTGGAGTAATAGAAAAATAATAATTGATTGGCTGAAACAGCCTTGGACAACTTCTATATCATAGAGGGACTATCATAAAAATTAAGAATGACAAAAATTGTGCATCTATTTTACAGCAAACTACTCTTGTACAATAAAAGTTTTCTGGCAATCTTTTAAATTTGGCTAATAGGATCCATGCATAAAATCTCTTTATGTATGTAGATGAGGGTATACTAACCAGGGTAAATTCAATTATTAGAATAAACACTATTTTGCATTTTATTTTTTGACAGTTCTTATAACCAAGCATATGAAATGCTGTTTGTGGGTGAAAAATGTTCACCCGGAGCCCTGCTCTCATAAATGCTGAGAATGCTTGATATTTTTTTACCCATCACACTGCTTCTTGTTAGCATTGTTTTAATTTTTCCTTTTGAGTTGTTTAAAGAATGGATTACAATTATTTCAGAAAAGTTACCTAATTATCTTCCTTAAAAATTAACACATTTTTTAAGTATATATTGACATCAAGGCCTTCAAACTCCGAAGTAGAAGCTCATATCTGGATAGTATTTTTCGAGTTTTGCTATTTAAAATACATTTCCTTTTTTGCAACCAAACCCAGTCAAAAGTTCACAAAGGATTTCCAACTGAAAAAAGAACATGGAAGTGAATGACAGCTTTTAAGAATTTTCTATCATGTGAGTAATTTATAAGAGAGAAGTTATCTCACATTCCAAAAACTATGACACCAGTTCTCTAAAGATGTAGGCACGTGTGTAATTTGCTCAGTTGACTTCAGTGGACTCGTCATGTAAATGAAGTTACATGTGTTTGCAAGACTGGGACCTGTGTTTAGTATTTACATTCATATCTGGTTACTGTTCGTTCTTTTCACCTCCGATTCCGATGCATCATTCTTAGTTTTGAATTGTTAATGTTGCCAGTGTTACGCCATTTCTGTGTTCTCTGGTTGTTTGTCGTATATCTTCAGCAGTATTACATCTCCATTTCCTTCTTTTTGTTTCAGTTTTTCATGTGGGAATAAATATTTACTATTGCATTATCTGGAAAAGGTAACCTTGTTGGACAAGTAAGGTTCCTGAAATCTAGCAACGTCATGGTTATTCCCTAATGATGGCAATGGCCCTTCATATTCTGTACTTACCTATAACATTTTTAGCATTTCTTTCCTATAATAAACATGGGTGAATAATAATGGAAAGGTGTACAATAATTTTCTTTTCAAATTTTTATGCTTTTGCTCTTTGTTCATGTATGAATTAAAAATAGCATAAGTTTAAACTCAGTGTTAAAAACTGTTGCTCAATCCGAAATGCTCTATCTAAGAATCGTTATTTTATTGCAAAATTATTTTCTTCCCAGTTTTTTTAGTTTCTGGTAATTAAGGAGTTTAAAAACCACACCTTGGTGGCAAATGCCCCTCCATAGAAATTCCTTCAGTATTAACCTGCTGCTGGTATACAGAATGTCACTGACTCTGCTCTTCCTTCCCTCAAGGGCAGTGACAGAGGGCATGTTTTTGCAATTAAAAACTTGCAACCAGCCTATGCCAGCTCACTAGTGCTCATGGGACTTGGGCTAAGGGGCTGTTTAATTGTGAGTAAACTGTCGGGCTTGGCCGGAGCTGGGCTTTAGAACCCTGTGAAGCAGGAGGGTCCCAGAGCCCAGCCTGCAACGTCTACACCACAGTTAAACAATCCCTATGTTTGCACTGCAGTTAGACACTCATAGATTCATAGATACTAAGGTCAGAAGGGACCATTCTGATCATCTAGTCCAACCTCCTGCACGGCGCAACTGACCTGTGCCAGCTGACAGCTCCCAAGGCTTGGCTAAAGGGCTGTTTAATTGTGGTGTAGATAGGCTCAGGCTGCAGCCTGAGCTCTGGGACCCTCCCACCTCACAGGATCCTAGCTCTCCAGCCCAAGACCAAAGTCTACACCCCAGTTAAAAAGCCCCTGAACCCCGCGATCCTGAGTCAGCTGGCACAGGCCAGCCGGGGTGTCTAATTGCAGGATAGATAGAGGCTTAGAGTACTTAGGAATCTAGATACTGAAGTGGGCTGTTCAGTAGTCAGAAGCAGTCAATGACTAGAATTCACTGAGCAGTAAACCACTCCTCCTATTTGCAATAGAAAGAAATAAGTTTGTGTGACCAGTTTATCTCTAACATATTAAAACAGGTGTTTATGCAACATTGTCATGTTAAATGCACATTAAAGCATATGGGTATTTGAGTGTGGCTAGATTGTGGGATTAGGCTATCAAACAAACACAAAAAACAGATGGTATAGGGTTTTTTTTTTAATTTTACCTCTTGAAATTATTTAAATTTTAGAAAGAGTAATGGAAATAACTTTTTAACCTCTTGTTACTAAAGTTCTGTGTATTTGCATTAAGCATACAATGGTTATTTTAAGGCTGTGCAATAAAATAATCTTGTGTATGAACTTTCAGGAGTACAGAGCCTGTACAATAATGCCATTTTCAAAAATATAACAGGATAGTCTTAACACTTAAAATATGTACTCATACACACACCTTTGTCAGCGTCAATAATTCAGCTATAAAAACCTGTAGATGAAACTTGGCATAGGGTTGAAACTGCAAGTTTTTTCAACAAATCTCTCTTTAATTGGTTGGCTATCTGTTACACAGAAGCCAGAAAAACTTAGTGTGCAATGGATGCTCAAGTCAATTTGATTTGACATGTTAAATGTGGCAAGTGATTAATTCATAATTATTATATTGTATATTGATAATAAAGAATGTCTGTACATTAGCTATATTTTGTAAACATTGTTCACGTTTGAGGGACTAAAACAGTGCCTTTGCAGAGTACTAAGTCTGCTGCACAAAACATATACTGAAGTTCTAGTTATTTTCCCAAAATATGGGGAAGGAGTTACAATTTTTTGCTCTCTTTTATCCTCTTGTTAAAGTACTCTAGCATTCTTATGTTCCTTTTCTCTGCTGAAGTCACAATGGGCCTGTAGTTGCTGGTTAAAGGACTACTTAAAAAGCTCTCAAACAACATTATAACAAATATAATTTTTAACATGATTTAGTTGACCTGTGTGGATGGAGCAAAAGCATGATAGTTCTGTCTTTAAAACTTTGTTAGAGATGAGTCAGTGCAGGCCTGACTTTACTGCAGCTGCATTTGAACTGTTTTATTATGACTTTTGACCAGTGAAGATAAAGGCCATGAGTGCATACTGAAGTGTCAGAGTATAGTGGAAGACTATAAGACAAAATAGCCTTAATATATATAATTCTACACGTTTCTTGTGAAAATACATCCTACGTGAGAATTGGGCTAACAACAAGAAGTGTTTTATAAATTTACACAAATAGCATTACTTTAAGAGCTCTTAGATGGACTCTCACCAAGGATTCTTATTACTTTTATCACAAGAAATTAACTGTTGTCTACAAGAAATTGGTTGGTTAGATCAGACTGACTTGAAGTGAGTTATTGATTTGTTTATGCATCATACTTTAATGCTTTTGACCATCTTAATTTCCTGTAGAGCTCTCTTTCGTATTTTTGGATAATCCTACAAAATATTTTTCTGCCAGCCTCTGGAACATAACCAACTATTCCTGTCTGCTGCTGTTGCAACAATAGATACTTAATTGGGCTTAACAATAGGGCTACTTAAAGATTTTTAGAGAGGGTTAGAGAGATCCCATACATGTGTGTTACGTAAAATGAGTCTGTTTAAATATACCCCAAACCGTAAACTGATCCATTTTATATGGAATGGATAGGATAGTTATGCTCCACTTTGCCCAGCCTTCTTTTGCATAAGTGTAGCTTGGATGCTTGTTTCTTTCAACCCCAGTGATCAGCTTACATTAGTTTTAAGTTTTTTCCAAGCTATTGATTCAGAGCAAAGAGATAGTGGCTTAATTTTTGTATTTAAAAAATAAAGAAGGCTGATAGTCTCATTGACACGCCTACATTCTCCAGATCAGAGTGGCTGGTACCTGTGGCCTTTGCATGGCTGAAAGAAAACTCTGCTTCTGGGAACATTAGCTTCTTTTATGGCTTGTTTTGACCGGGGGGAGGTGGGATGGGGGGGGGACATGGTGTACCTTGAAGTGAAATTAAAATTTACATTAGATATCCGTAATGCATGGATCTGTCCAAGCATTAAAGAAGTTGCTTTAACATCTGTAGATTCACATGGATGAGTATGAGCTGAGATTTCAGAAAGAACCTGGATAATTTGTTGATGTAGACTAAAACTGTGAGTATTCAGGTGGCAGAAGTTGTTACATTTAGGGCATTCTACACATGCACTGCTGCAGCGCATCTCCCATCGGCATAATAAAACCACCTCCACGAGCAGCAGTAGCTATGTCAGTGGGAGAAGCTCTCCCGCTGACATAGTACTGTCCACGCTGGTGCTTATGTTGGTGTAATTTACATAGCTCAGAGGGGTGGTTTATTCATATCCCAGAGCGACATAAATTATGTCGACATAAGCTGTAGTGTAGACGTAGCCTTAGGCCTGGTTTACGCTTGGGGGCCGGGGGGGAATGGATATGCTACTTCAGCTATGAGAATAGCATAGCTGAAGTTGACGTGTCTTAGATCGACTTAGAATCACTTACTTCACGTCCTCGCAGCACGAGGCCGCTGCTCCCCCGTCGACTCCGCCTCTCGCCGTGGTGGAGTTCCAGAATCGACAGCAGAGCGATCGGGGATCGATTTATCGTGTCTACACTAGATGCGATAAATCGATCCCTGATGGATCGATCACTACCCGCCGATCCAGCGGGTAGTGTAGTCATGGCCTTAGACTCCTAGTACGTGTTCTCTGTGGTTGCGTTTTGGGATGGGGTGTGGGGCAAAAGGGAAGATGGTTTGTCACACGTTTGTTCAGCTCCAAATGAATTAATATAAACATAATGACTGATACTATTCACTTCAGACCATATAGTTAAATAAACATATCACATCAATCCCTTTGTGAGCGTATGCTATATTTCACATGCACAAGCCATATTTTTATAAAAGCAAATTAGCTTCTAGCCCGTAATAAAATATGTAATAATAAGTTGGATATTCATTAGTTAAGTTTCACTATAACCCATTTAGGGCTTTGAAATAAAAAAGACAAAGCTGCAAAATTATTTACCTTGTTGAAAGGAAATGGGCATTGTTTTGGAAAATTCCCATTTAACAGTGGTATACATTCTTTAATGTGAAAATGCTCTTAAATTTTACCTAATCGTGAACACTGAAAGAGCATCACTGGATTTAGTTAACATTTCAGATTAAATGGTGGCATGAGTTGAAGAGGTTGGACTCAGAAAGCTAGCCATCTGTTCATTTTCACCGTTTTTTAGGTGTTTGAGTTGATAAAGGTATGCTAATACTAATTTTAGGAGAAGTTTTACAAGAAATTTGTATTTTTTTTTTCCTAATTCTATGACGATACTATGTCTAGCTATGCTGTCATCAGATGTTTCAAGATAGGCAGGGACAAGTCTATTCAGCCCTTACATGGAAGAGTTTCAAGGCAATTCCCAAGTCGTCTTGGTGTTGGTGATTTAGCAGCACTTCTCTCTGTGGTCCTGGTCTTGATAGGTATTGGGTACCCCTGATTCCAGCTAAGTTGGTACTGAAGTAAGTACCTCAGCATGGTGTTGGTAGTAATCTCCAGGAGCAAGGTGCTTTCCATCTTTTAAATGAGATGGAAAAACAAAAGATCTTGGCCATTTGTGATTGGTAAAAATTCTTTGGAAGCCTTTGCAAGAGAAGGAGACAACAGTAGTAGTCAGGCCAAATTCTAATTTAGGTGATTAAATTCTTCCTGCTTTTTCCAGTGGATTTGGTGGTATGTTTTCTGCTAAACTGTTGTGTAGTTTAACTGCTGTTAAGCATTGACCCCCTTTTGTCCTAGGTGTATCTGCATCAATGGTGGGGTGAATGAGTTAAATGAGAATTGCTTTACAACTTAGGCAGGATGGAAGATGCTTTTTATTGTAAGGTCTTTTAGATGAAGGTTGCATAAATTATTGGGTTCTCTGGAAAAAATACTATTTCATTTTTGTGTTGTTTCATTTGTTAATTGCTTCCTTCATATGATGCAGCCTGGAACATTTGTAATAATGTTCTATAGGAGTGTGAGTGCAGGTTCCTAATTTAAATGTAAAATAAAATTTTTGCAGTTTTCTAATTAGTGGACTTGTCCATCTATTCTCCCTCAAAAGAAAGCAGGTGGTTTTTAGTAGTTTAAGGTTCTGTTTTGATTGTGAGACGTACATTTTTAAATTAAGCTACAAGTAGTAGAGTTAGGACTGTCTTTACTTTTTTTGAGTTTTCAGGATACAGAAAATGAAGAGCTCCTTAAAATTGTAGTTTGGGCCTCACTTCCATGTGTTAGCAGATTGTTAGTGACAGTCTTGTCTTCCCGATCTTTGTTTTTGGAAAAACGTGAAAAGGATCTACAAATAGATGCAACTTTTGCAGCAATTTGAAAATGTCTGGAGGAGGACCAAAACCTGAGCTCTATATATAACTACTAAGGACAACTATTGCAAAACTATATCAATAGTACCTCACTGTATATAAGTTAAAAAGGAGTCATAAATGCTGGAGGGAATTTGGAGAAATAGAGACCTTCTGCACATGTGGCAGGGATGCTCTAAGATAATAGATTTTTGGAGGAAAACAACAAATAGAATTTTCAAAATAACTGAAGTTAGCCAATCCACCTAACCCATAATGGTTCTGTTTTAGGTTACAGACCAAAGAGGGTTATTGATTTGGGGATTGCTCTCATGGTTATGGGATATTGACTCACTGACTGCTGTCAGTGAAGTGTGTTAGCTTCTTTTTGGAAATGGACTGATCCTCCCAGAATTAGTGGAATGTGAAGAAACAAGGTATGGGAAAGCATTGCAATAGAAAAAAATGACAGCTTTATGTGAGGATGAAGTAGATTTTATAATTTATAATTATTCTTTTTGGAGTTTAATCAAAATAAGTATTCAGGTAAAGATATGAAGATGTACATTCTGGAGAATAAGCAGAAGTGGATTGGGGCAGATTTTTGTATATGGTAGTTAGTTATGACTTATAAGATTTATGAGGTGAGGAGAAATAAAGAAGCAAAAAAATTCCAGGGGACTGTGTGATGCCATAAGATGGAATCACTTTTTTTTATTAGGACAATGTGTGCTGCAAAATTGATTAGACTCTTTAAATTGGTATTCATGTTGTTGCTGATTACAGGCCTGAAGCCTTTTTGATACTTTGAGGGTAAAATAAGATGGAATTAGGAGAGGTGAGAGATTTATTATACTTGTGTGGAAATATGGATTTATTAGGTTAATTTTAATAACAATAAACGTCTGCATAATTTAAATATATTAGCAATTCATGTGTTTGTTTATATACTTTAATTACGTGAACTTCAGCTCTCTCTAAAAAAGACCCCCAACAACTATGGAATGAATCTTTACTATTTGTACTCTTAGTTTAAGATATGTGCAATACAAAACTGACAGCCTGTCTTACGTTTCACATTAGTGTGAACCTAAAAGGGGTTTTGTTTAAGTAGTCCATTGCAGCTCTTCACATTCACTCTTCCAATCTAGAGTATTGAAGTGTTAGTGTTCTCCCCTCCACCCCCACCCTCTCTTTTTGGCTGATTTTTTTTTTTTTTTTTACTTGTGGTGGGGAGGTATGGGAGAAACTTCGATGCTTGTGAATTTGGAAGAAAATTGGAACTAAGATTAGTGAGCAAGATGCCCTTCAAACTTTCTCTTACAACTCTTAATTTGTTGCTTTCTTCCTATGTTGTACCAGTGCTAGGGTTTTCCAGGCAATGCTTTCTTGTGTGCCAAAAATTATGGTAAATATGTTAAATATATGAGAGAAAAAAGAAAAAATGTTACCATAATGCACCAATATAGATTACCCACAAAATTCTAAATATATTACAACTCTCTTCAAACAAAGTGGAAAAGTAGGGCTTTTTTGTCCCTTTTAGGCCGCTCTCATAAAACTCCTTGCAGTGTTGTGGGGTTATCACAAGAAAAAAAGTTGTCTTCAAGCCCAGAAGGAGACTAAAGCATTTCTTTTCCCTTTATGTTTCTTCTTTTGGAATGCATTCTGGAAATGGTGTTATAATCTTTGTAAGTTTCCTGCACACATTGTTGTGTGGTTGGAACACTTCCTTTTGATCTTGATATGTTCTGTTTAACATCTATATAACAATTTCAAAATATTAAACATTTAACCTATTTGTAGATTCACTTTTTTTTAATCATATGGGTTTGTTTCTAGTGGGGTTTAGATCAAAATTAGTATTGTGGCTCAAGGAAACTTTGAATAAGAGCTGAAAGGCTAATGAACTAACCAATTAAGTTGGTAAGATGGTACCTCTGAGTAGACTTGGTGCCTTCCCATGCCCCAGTTTCTCTGGAAGTAATATTTTCCCTTCTCCTACTAGTTCCCAACTAAGACCTGGCAATATAGTATCTGCATCATGCTCTGAAGTGAGTATCTTTTTTTAATGTTGGAGTTTTTGTAGTAATCAATAGACATGAGCTGGCAAAAAGGAGAAATTAATTATCTCTGCTTACTGTGTGTAAAATCATTTAAATCTTTTTTTTTTCTTAGTGGGTATTACCTTAAAAACATCTATTTAAAGAAAATTTGTCAGAACAGATCTTGAAATATACATAATCATTTTATTCTAAGTCAAGATTCTTCGGATAGATTTGGGAAGCCCTACACCAGTGGCTCTCAACCTTTCCAGACTACTGTACCCCTTTCAGGACTCAGATTTATCTTCCATACCCCCTTAAAAAGTACTTGCTTACAAAATTGGACATAAAAATACAAAAGTGTCACAGCACACTATTACTGAAAAATTGCTTACTTTCTCTTTTTTACCATATAATTGTAAAATAAATCAATTGGAATGTAAATATAATGTATAGAACAGTATAAACAAGTTGTCTGTATGAAAGTTTAGTTTGTACTGACTTCGCTAGTGCTGTTGCAAAACTAGGCAAATATCTAGATGAGTTGCTGTACCCCCTGGAAAACCTCTGTGTGCCCTCAGGGGTATGTGTACCCCTGGTTGAGAACCACTGCCCTGCATAACCCTTTTGTATCTGCTAATCTCCCATGATTTCATTACAAGTATTTATTATAAACATTGATTCTAGAGCAGTTCTCCAGCAATGGCTCTCAGACTGACTTAGTATACCATATCTACAACTCAGAAGTACTTTGTGTACCACCGACATAACTTTAATCCGTGTAATTATAAGAGATTCCTATACTAATATTATATTCAAGCTGTGATATGTGAGGAGAGAGAGAACTGCTGCTCTATATATTTCTCATTAAATGATACTAGAAATATTTATCAAAGCTAAGATGGGGAGACACAAGTTCAGGTCCCTGCCCTGCCTGATTCAGAGCATTCTCCCCCTTGCTTCCATCCCCCAACTCCCATTGCTCTGAAGGCTGAAATATAGTGCCACTTATTTGAACAGGCACACTTTATCTGTTATAGTAATTACAGGGCAAACTGTTGTATGGAATATCATCTGAAACACTTTGAATCCTACACAAGGATTTTCAGAGGAGCCTAGGGGAGTTAGGTACTCAGATCCCATTAAGATTGGTGGATAAGTAGTTCCAATAAGTAGTTATTTTAGGTAAATGATTCTTTACGGTTAGATTCTGATACTTATACAGTAACTTACTCCATGAGTAGTTCCAGTGACTTCAGCACTGCATAAGGTAGTATTGAGTGTGAATAAGGGTATCAGAATCTGATCCTTACTAGATATAATGAGTAAAAGGAATTAATCAATATAAGTAGAAAAAGGAATCTTCAAAGCAGTTGATAAAATACTGCACCTGTCACTGTTTCATAATCTCTTCAGTGCATGTGGTTGATGCTGTTATAATAGTGGTGCTGATGTAATAACTGCACAATAAAGTTTAATTTGGAGTTAGGGTTGCTGAAGTGACGTTTCCATCAGACAGAAGCCTCAATCAGATTAAAAAACAGCGAAGCACTTACAAACCATATTGCAAGGACATACTCTTATGGGCTTAACTAATCCTGTTCCTATTGACTTCAGTGGCGCAGGATGCATGTAAATGTATTTCAACATGCAGATGAACATATACAGGAAGCCCAATTTGTGATTGCAAATAAGATGAAATTAATCCTCTTTCCTATTAGAACATATTGGAGATGAGTTCAATATTGTAAGGTGTATATATTAAAAACATTTAATGGTTGTTTAGAAATTTAAGATCAATGTAATAGATTTTTAAATTTAAACAACTTAAGGTCCAGCAACTTTGAAATTCACGTTTCTTATGCTTTCTAGTAGGAAAACTTTTTTTTTTTTCAAGTTCTTGGTATCTCTGAATGATCAATGTGGTGGTTTCCTAACCACCTAGTGTTTTATTACATTTAAGACAGTATTTTAATGACTTACTTTTCTTTGTAATTAGAAACAATGTTTATCTTCTAGTTCTCTTTTAAAGAAACTCTTTTTGGAACTGTTGATGTTTGTGGCATGTGACAAAAAGACTTCCTTGCCTGCTTTGTGGCAAGTCTGAACTAGATTCCTCTTTCATAGATCAGTATACTGCAGTTTTTATTGTTTCATGATACCATTTTGTTCTATTTTGGGTGGAGGATGAGTAAAAGGAGTTAGATATCACAGTTTGCATTTGTTCTCAGAGTTCATTCAGGATGTATTAATTTTTCTTTTACTATGTAATTCTGAGCTCCTGGTAAACTATTTCCTGTAATTTTTAACAGATCACAAGCAAGGCAATTTACTTGAATTGAAGAGGCCAAGACAGTGAGATGTGGCCTCCTATGTTAGCTATATCACATTTGTATTGGAGATTGTGAGTTGGACCAGACAAAACATACAGTGCGCCTTCCTAGATACAAAACACTTAATTCATCTAATACAACTCTTGCTAAGTAAGAATCCAAGGATAGTTTCTGATTGTTCACTCTTCCCAAACCAAATTGCCATGCATACTGATGCACTAGGCTGACTGGATCTGTCTGCATTGGAGAAGTTTTCTAACCTGTTTTCGAACCAGTTTTATAAAATTGCTCAGGCTATTTTAAACTCCTGAATCTAGGTCTCTACTTTGGCTTTAACCAAGTTTTACAATTAGGTTAGGTTGAGCTAGCCTTAAAATCAATTAGAAAAATTCCACAGTATAGCCAGCTCTCTCTCTCCCCCCCCAAACTGTTAGGTTCAGATATTTTTGAAAATGAGCACTTTCATTATGGCCATTCTATAATACATGCTAAACTTTTTCTGACTTGAGACACTATGGAAATGACCACCATGGAAATGTCTCTAAATATTTGCTGTAATCCTTGGTTAATATTATAGGCAATGTCTCTATTTTAGGGTGTGTAAGCATTTCCATTTCAAAGGGCCATTTGCAGTTTGATATAACTTTCTCCAATTTATGACTTTTGAGCTGAAACCTTCCCTGTTTGATTTCTGATCGAGATTCACTTAATTTGAAAGTTTGAGCAAACCAGTTAAGCCCATTAAAAACAAGTTACCAAAATATTGCAACTCTTTTGAACAGCTCTAGCACCTCAGTGTGAGATGAGAGGAGCTTGAAACTTAGCAGGGAGATGGTGCCTAGTTTACAGATATATCTTTTGGTGGTCTGTTGAAGAGCCATTTATATTTGCCAGAGTTATGACTTTATGTAGCACATGCACTGACTTTGTGCAGAAATGAGAGATCGGTTGAAAAACATTTCTGTTGGGATTGCAGCAAGGGAAGATAAGTGTAGTTTCTCATTTTAATTAATATGATACTTCAGGATTTATGTGGAATCTTTGTTTTTTAAAGCGTGCTGGTCTCAGTTTTTCTGTACTAAGCTAGAGATTTTTCAGCTTATGGTGGTATTTCTGTTGGTCACAAATATTTGGAACCCAGGCCCCTGAGGAGCACCGCCTCATTCAATGCAATTTGTAAAAGTGGAAACGAAACAGGGCTGCGTCATTCAGAGTACACTGTCCAACTTCATCAGTTCGAGTATGGTGTCCTTCAGAACATTGCCTAATTCACCAACTGACCTGTACGTGTTCTGGGGAAAATAAATAGTAAGATCCAGATTAGAACAAAGCCTACACACAAGGGGCAGAATTAAGGTTGTTTTAAGGAAACTACGATATTCGCTGACTTCAAGTGCTTCATGTTGCAACCTTGTGTGGTGGGTTTTTTTAGAATCATAGTTCATAGGCATGAATATTAGAACTGAAATTGGTGACTTGGTTTTGATTTATGCATTGAATTTCTAATTGGTGGTAGGCAGTATTTTATGTTTTTATCTGTAACAAAAGGAGTAAATTGTCTACAATAGATTTTGTAACTTTGCACCACAAATAATTTCATAGCAAAATTGTTACATTATCACAACAGAAGTATTAGTGATGTACGTACCTTTTTAAAATTAACCGTTTAAATGATTAAAAAATATTTTGTTTAAATGATTAATTGATTAAAGGGCCAGCCTGCCAGAGCGGCTGGGGCTGATCCGGCTGGCATGGCTGGGGCTGAGGCCACTCTGGCCGGGCTGAGTGGCTGGCTCGAGGTTAACAGTTAAGGCAACAGAATTCTGATTCCAAATAGGAATAATACAGTAACTCCCCACTTAACGTCCTCTCTCTTAATGTTGTTTCGATCTTGCATCCCTGCTCCACTACAGAACATGCTCATTCAAAGTTGTGGAATGCTCCGCTATAACATCATTTGGCTGCCTGCTTTGTCCATGGCTGACAGCCCCCTCTATACCCTCCCCGCCCGCTGGTGGGACCGCGCAGATCAGCATCTTCCCCCTGTTTCCCCACCAGTCAGCTGGTTTGCTGCATTCAGGAGGGACGGGGGAGAGAAGCAAGGACGCAGCGCGTAGGCTTCCTGAATGCCGCAAATCAGCTGATTGCCGCGGGCAGGAGGCAGGGGAGGGAGAGGTGAGGAGTGAGGACTTGGCGTGCAGAGTAAAGGGGAAGGAGATGGGGGGGGAAGAAGAGGTGGGTTAAGGGTGGAGGTTTGGGGGAAGGGGTGGAGTGACCAGGCCAAAGGTTGAGCCCCCAGCAAAGTTGGTGCCTGTGCTTGCACAGTAGGGGAAGCGGCCGCTTCTCCTAGCCTATGGCACCTTCAGCCTCCTTGCTGCCTCATTGTCTGCAGTGCCAGTGGGCTTTACCTGTGTGGGGTAAGGCGGGGGCACCTCCCAACTATAGTACTGTACTGTATGTAAAACTGTTTAAAACTTATACCTGTATTAAATTGCTTGTTTAAAATGTATATAATGCCTTTTGTCTGGCAAAAAAAAATTTCTCTGGAACCTAACCCCCCCTATTTAAGTGAATCCAATTTCCCCATAAGAATTCATGTAGCTTAAAGTCGCATTTTTCAGAAACATAACTACAGCGTTAAGTGAGGAGTTACTGTACTGTCATACGTAACCCTTAAGTGATTTAATTTCTGACCCTGTGATGTGTGTAATCCACCACATTTTAGAGACATTGAAAAACTTATCCTTTCACAGTTGATATCCTGTGAAATGCAATCTTTGTTTTTTAAAGCGTGGTGGTCTCAGTTTTTCTGTACTTGGCTAGAGATTTTTTAGTTTACGGTGGTATTTCTGTTGGTCACAAATATTTTATTTTAAATGTAATTTTAGTGATGAAAAAAGGTGCTAGATTAACAGATGTGGAGGGAAGTCTTCTTTATTCACAGAATCAGGACAGCATGGACAATAGCATTCCATGACTAGCTATTATTTTTTCAGTGTCTAAAGGCCAGCCAAGCATGGGATCCCACAATGCTACAGTATAGAGTAGAAGACAGTCCCTGCCCTGAAGACTTTACAATTTAAATAGACAAGACAGGTGCAGGGTGGGGGGAAGGGGTAGAACACACAAGCAGTGAACAACAGTGTGATGGCAGCAGTGACTAGGAATTCTGGATATCAGTTTAAATATCAAGTTGTAAATTTTCTAGAATAAGTTTTCAACTATAAAGAGCTTTTGAGTATATTAACTCTATTTCTTTGATTGCTTCAGAACTGGTGGCTGCTGTAATTTACAGTCAGAATTCAAACAACCTATAAAAACAATTACTTTCCTAGGAATTTACAAGATATTACAATTGTGGGGAAAAAATACAGAATGTCATAAAAATAGAACCTGAAATCCAAACTCATTAGTCAAGCAATGAAGGAAATTAATGTGTGTCAATCTCATTCTGTTGGGGCCATTTCTAGAAGAGGAAGGATAGTTAAATTTCTGTTCATTAGTTTAAATTCTCAGTCTCCTAAATTTGTCAAAAACGCTGCCAGATCCGGATAAGGATATAGTTTAAAGTCTATTTTATATGGGGCACTGAATACTGTTAGTCTCTAAGGTGCCACAAGTACTCCTTTTCTTTTTGTTAGATGATGAAACTCCAACCAGGTCTGCATGTTAGCAGATTTCTTTCTGACTCTGTCTATATCTTGTTTCTGTGGCCCTTAATTTAATCTTTTAAATTGGAAAGAACTGTCCCCTCTCCATTAAGTCTTTGGAAAATGCTGTTGCAACTCACCATACTGTTTAATTTAAAAGAACCCACCTCCTTTCTCTCTTCCATCCTCAAATTGTCTGAGAAATGGGCTCTGAAAAGCCCTCACAAGCAGCAATGATTTAATTTTTAGTTTTCATTTGAAAGCTAATATAGTGCATGAATTGAACTCTACAACTGAACAGCAATTCATTATTTTAAAACATTTATGTCAACAGTTCAAGTAACTCTATCGATGCAAGGCAGGGAATGAGCAAGGAAGAACATTAGGGGGCTGATTCTTCATTCAGAATTGCTAGTGTGGATCTGTGAGCACCCTTTTGTTGTGAGGGGTCTGCTCTAGTGGATCAAATTGCGGAATTTCTATTAATACATATATGCCTGCTCTTATCCCAGGATCTCAATCTAGATCTCAGAAGTACATAAATGTTCTTATGACATCACAAACTAATTTTATGTCTCTTAACTACCATATTGGAACTTTCAGTATGTTTGTTTTTTATGGAGACAGTTTTTGTTACAGCTGTCTTTAGAAAAATATTTTCATTTTATTTAAAAATTTTCATTTGTGACAGCCTCACAAGCTAAACAGCCCAGAGGTAATGGTTCATTGACTTTCTTATTTAGTTTTGAAGAAGCAAATATTGGCCAGTGTAAGGTCCTACATACTTTGTGCAAAAGTTTAAACAGAGCTTTTTAACAGAGGGGAAAACCGTAAGACTCTTCTTGCTAAAACTTACATACATAACTTATTCACTGCTGCAATACATAGTCATTTAAATTCTTAGAAAGCTTTGATTTGCCAGAAAACCATTGTTGCAAAGCAAGTCAATTATTTTTGATGTCTAAGTAGGGGATAATATTCTCTTAATTTGTCATGATAAAACTTAAGCAAACCCATTTCCTAAAATTTGTTCAAGTGCTGCTGCTACTTGAAGGAGAGAGATAATTAATTGAAGGAGAATATGAAGCTACACCAAAAGATGGAATATTTAATATCAAATATTAAAAGGTAATATATTTCAAATATTCTTTCTGATAGCTTTGTAAAGTTGTCTTCTATAGCTTGAAATTTCCTGGAATTTCCCTTCTGCAGTTCTCTGAAGTGGCCCTAGTATGTGATTAGAACAGTAGGTTATGATTAGAGCAGCAGGTTGTTTACATTTATATTTGGGGCAGATAAGGATAAAATAGCAAATTCTAATTTTAATCCCAGTCCCACAAAAGAACAGAAAATTAAAGTTTACAGAATTTATTATTCCTATTACAGGGAAGGGCTTTTACTCAAGGTAATTCCTCAGTCCCAAAAAGAATGGAAAGGGGGTGAAGACCTGTTCAAGACCTCAGATATTGAATATCTTTATACAGCATTGAACGTTCAGAATGAGCACCTTGGCCCCTGTCTACCCTCCCTCAGCTCGGGTGACTGGTTTACAGGCTTCAGTTTGAAGGATGCTTCTTTTCGTTTGGAAATTCATCCTGCTCACAAAAGGTTCCTGCAGGTCACAGTGGGCCAGGAGCACTTTGAATACAGAGTGGTCCCTTTCAGTCTCTCCATGGCCTCAGGTTATTTATGAAAGGTGTTGTGGTGATGGTTGCATACCTCTGTAGATAGGGGAGACGGATATAGCCTTACCTGGACAATTGGCTGCTCACTGGTTGGTCATACCAGGAGGTACAAGAAACAGTCACTACCACAATTCAACTCTTTGATTCCCTAAGACTTCAGACATTTTGGACAAGTCCATATTAACACCTGCACAAATCATACAATTAATCGGATGGACCTGAACTTAGACACAGCAGGGTCCTGCTTATCTCTGGACCAATTCCTTGCCATGAAGAATCTCCTCAGCCAGCTTCGTCTCAGCCCTCAGACTACAGTCCAATCCTGCCTGGTTCTGGCCACCTGGGGGCATGCTCTTATGTCACCCCATTGACATGATTGCATCTACAATGTCTCCAGATCTGCATGTTCCAGGGCCTACTGTCCCAAAATGAGGGCAGTGTAAAGCACCCCAGTCCAGCATCCCTACATCTGGCAGCATAGCTTTAGGATAGACAAAAAGTGTAGAACAAACCTGCTTTCAAGACATTTGAGTCATCCTCCAGAACAGTAGGAGACCCACTATGGGAAAACGCTACTGCTCTCTTTCTTGCCAGCAGCATCACTTCCTATTGAGGTGTCAGGTATCACTCCAGTAGGGGAGGATCTTCTTTTGCTAAAGACACCTGGTTTGTCGATCAGCTGCCTGTGAGTACATTTGGCAGCTGTTAGCTCTTTCCAGTCCCTGGTGGAGGCTGCCCTGTTTTTACTCATTCCTCTATCACAAAGTTCCTGAATGGCGTCATAAGGACATTTTCTCTAGCTTTGCAACCAGTTCCTGCCTGGGATCTGAACTTCATTCTTTGTGCTGTCCTTTTGAACCTTTAGCCCCTTTTCCCCTTCCGCACCTTTCTTTGAAGATCACCCTCTGATAGCTGTTATCTCTGCTAGAAGGGTAGGGAAACTTGGAGCTCTTATGGTAGACCCACATTACACAGTTTTTCACAAGGGCAAAGTTTCTTTAGGTCTACATCCTAAGTTCATACCTAAGGTGCTTTTTGAGTTTCATCTTAAGCAGGCTATACACCTACCAGTGTTTTATGCTAAACCTCCCTGAAGCATGGAGAAGGCAAGACTCCATTCCCTAGACATACAGGGCTCTTGCCTTCTCTCTGCAAAGAACAACTCCTTTTCAGAAATCACCAGGGTTGTTCATTGCTGTCACTGCGAAAATGGAAAGGAAAGCTATTTCTTCCCAAAGACTGTCTAAGTGGATAGCCTCTTGCATTTCTCTCTGCTATGATGATATGAAAGCCCCTCCTCCTCAAACTGTCAGGGCCCATTCTGTGATTGCTCAAGTGGTACCAGTAGCTTCCTTACAGGGAATTCCCCTCTCTGAGATTTGCAGAGCAGCCACCTGGGGCTCCTTACACGTTTTCACCAGGTATTCCAAGCTTTGGCTACAGATACCTCCTTTGGCTCAGCAATCCTCCACTCTGTGTTACAGCAGTACTTCCTCACACCTCCTTTTCAGTGACCACTGCTTGGGAGTCACTCATAGTAAATATTCCTAGGGACCACCACTCTTAAGAAAAAAGGAATGTTACTTACTTTATGGTAACTGGAGTTCTTGAAGATGTGTGGTCCCTATGGGTATTCCATGACCTCTCTCCTTACCTTCTGCTTGAGTCAACCTGATTCACAGTAGAGTCCAAACTGGGGGCTGGTCCATTTGATCCATCCTTTATGCCCTTGGATGGAAGCATGAGGTGGCACATTTATGAACTAATGGACCCTGCTGACGAAGAATTTCTGGTTCAAATCATATGCGCACCACAGTGAATCCCCATAGGGACCACATATCTCTACTCCTTTCTCTACTGTATGTTAACATAGTACTGTTTGAAACGGGACTACGTTAATGTACATTTGGTAATTTTTAGTGCACATCAGCAGGGTCTGCACAGGCCAGTTAGTGCGCAGCACACAAGTGTACACTAGATTTACACCCCTCTGGTGCAGACTAATGTGCTGTGTATACAAGCCTTTAGTTCCAAACTAAGTGCATGCCTACACTGACCTGCAGTTTATACTAAGAGGGTGTGAATTGCAGCATGCACCAAAGTGCTGTACTGTAATTCCCTGTATGGACACTGTGGGCACAAACTGGAAAGTCCTTAGTTTGCACTAATGAAGTCCTCTAAAACAGGACTTCATTAGCGCCAACTAAGCTTCAGAAGAGAGTCAGTATCAGACATGTAAATTTTAAAGATAAACAAGACAATATTAAAAATAGGATTACTTAGTAATACATATTAACATTTTGAAGATGGGAGGGGAAATTCTTTGCAATTAATCTTTTAAGAGGCCAGAGTGGTATACAGTAACTCCTCACTTAACATTGTAGTTATGTTCCTGAAAAACGCAACTTTAAGTGAAATGATGTTAAGCGAATCTGGTTTCCCCATAAGAATTAATGTAAATAGTGGGGGTTGGGTTCCAGGGAAAAATTTTTTTTTGCCAGACAAGACACACACAGAGACACACACACAGTATAAGTTTTAAACGAACAATTTAATACTGTACACAGCGATGATGATTGTGAAGTTTGGTTGAGGTGGTGAAGTCAGAGGGTAGGATATTTTCCAGGGAATGCCGTAATGCTAAATGATGAACTAGGAATTGGCTGAGCCCTCCTGGGTTAACTCGTTGTTGTTAATGTAGCCTGACACTCTACAAGACAGCATGAATGGAGGGAGGGGAGACAGAATGGCAGACAGAGACACAAACTTTGTGTGTGAGTGAAAGAGATGCACATTTCCCCTTTAAGTATGCTGACTCCACTTTTAAGTACACTGCCTTGTTAAGTTAATCAGCAAGCTGAGACCACAGCTTCTGCAAGGAAGCTCCCTCCATCCTAAGCCCTTTGGTGTGTGTCCCCTACTCTATGGAAGATGGGGTAAATTGGGTGCAGGAGTGAGGGGAGGGGGACACCCTGACATTAGCCCCCCTGTGGCCCCCTCCCCTGCCCAGCAAGCAGGATGCTTGGGGAGCAGCTTCAAGGCAGAGGACAGGAGCAGCACATGGCAGTGGGGGGAAGGACAGCTGAACTGCCCAATAGATAGCCTGCTGGGTGGCTGCCGCACAGGGAACTTAGGGGAGCGGGGAGCTGAAAGGGGGGCTGCCGGTCCATCCTTGTTCCGAACCCCTACCAGCTAGCTGCAACGGGCTCTTCCTGCAAGCGGTGGACAAAGCTGGCGGCTGCCAAACGACGTTATAAGGGAGCATTGCACAACTTTAAACGAGCATGTTCCTTAATTGATCAGTAATGTAACAACGAAACAACGTTAACCGGGACGACTTTAAGTGAGGAGTTACTGTTCTTGGAAAAATCATAGCAAAGGCTGTCTTTGACTCAATGGAGTTAATCCCTACCAATCTTGTCAGCTCTCGTTGATCTAAAGTTCTGATAAATGTCATAAATTTTGAATCAGAGAAACTTGACAGAAGCCATTACTGCTGCTTTCAAATTACAGTGGTTTCCAGCTAATTTTCTGGTAGCCACAGTTCTTAATTCTGGAAAATACTAATTTCTTTTCTTCAATATTGCAGATGACCATGGATGAGAAATATGTAAACAGCATTTGGGATCTCCTGAAAAATGCGATCCAAGAAATCCAGCGTAAGAACAACAGTGGTCTCAGCTTTGAGGAACTGTATAGGAATGCATATACTATGGTGTTACATAAACATGGAGAAAAATTGTACACTGGACTACGAGAAGTCGTCACTGAGCATCTCATAAACAAGGTATCTAACTAAGCTAAATTTTAAATCAGTGGTTTTCTTGCTGATATGTAAGATGAACACTATATAATTGTGGTTTGTGACAAAAATCCAAATTTTGATACTTTATTTTTAAAACAATGTTTTTACTCATATATAATACCAGTTTAGGACTAATGTCAAGCATAAGATGATCTCATGTTAGAGGTACCATTTATGTTTACACTACTAATATACGTGCAAATGAATAATGAAATGTGCAAATTTAAATGTTTATGAACATGTGAATCAAGAAATCACTTTTAGTTGAATCATTATTGCATGATTGCATAGGTATGTCTGCTAACCTGTTCATTTTTTATTTTTTTTTTTTTAAAGTTGTGGCTTTTTGATAGAATTGAGTGGCTTTCTTGGGTGAGCTCTGTTTCACTTGCTAGTAATAATAACCCCATTTTTCAGTCTGAGAACTAACTACATCCCAGAATAAGAACTTGCTTATAATGGGCTTTGTTCATGATCTAATGCAATAGTTGTGCTGGGATTACATTATATAGAGAAAGTAGAGAGGCATCATTCCATGAATAAAATCAACTTGACAAAAAACATCCTGAACAGTCTTGAGTCCTTAAATTTCAGTCTTTTCAAAACATACATTTAATTTAGCCTAAATTTTTAAATAAACAATCCTTTTGATTCTGAATATATAAGATATGAAGATCTTCCATCTCGCCTCAAGCCACAGATTGGACCTCTGTGGCTTTGTGTTGGTGAAGAAAAGCAGTCCTGTTTAGATCTGGCGTAGCTAGCTCATGTTAGCTAGACCCAGCCTTGACTTGACCTTTTTCCGAGTTGAAACAAGGCTGAAAACTTATTGCTGTAAAGAGGTCCAGCACTTGTGGCAGAATCAAAGATGCAGCCTGGAGAACAGCCGCTTTTCCACTGTGCCCACTGTATGTACTGACCAAGGCGCACTGGTAGAATCACAGCCTATCATGCCCTTACTGCAGAGTTTAGTGAGTTGAAGTAATCAGTGGACTGCTTCCCATTTTTGGTGGTTCTTTCAGGTGAAGATGTGTTAAACACTTCGCTACAGACCACTTCAATCTAAAATATGCTTTAAATATATATATTTTGTATACTGTGTGAATGCAAGGACAGGTTGAGTATAAAGTGACTAAAGGATTTTGCAGGTAGATGTCCTTTTATTGTAATATATTAGTGCCTCAGAGATATTAATGAATTTGTCTAGACTAGTCATGTAACATGGTAAATGTCTGAGACTTTTTAGAAATCTATGCCTGTAAACATCTCTGCATTATCGTGGGCTTAGTGGTGTTTACAACCTACCCTAGGTAACACACATTGGCACAGTAATTTTTCACTTGGTTAGACATGAGGTCAAAATTAGTTTCTTGTGGTGCTCTAATCTCTTCTGCTCCTCATTTATTTATTATTTATTTGTGTGTTTTTAAAAAAGAAACAAAAAGCCTACACATGTAGAAAGACCAGTTGTGACAACTGCCAGTGGCTCTAAATAAACAAAAGTTGAGTAGGACAGAAGTATGGTAGTGCAGCTGTGAATGGGACTTTTATTCAGCTTTTAACTGGAAATGTTTTTTTTCATGCAATTAGAGGTTTTTTTTAATCTGATACTTATGAGAGCTTAACTAATACAAATTCACCAATGTCTGGTAAACTCATATTTCAAATGAGTAATGAAAGGGCCTCTATGCACATGCTTGTGCTCCCAGAAGAGTACGAGTGTGTTTCAGACATCAAAAATTTGAGTCAGTATTTACAATTGAAATAACTTCTTCATGAAAAGAAAGCTAATTGCTGAATTTTACTCTTTAAATTAGTTGGTTTTAAAATGACTAAACACAGAAAATGTCCATATTATATACAAACTAGTTTCCCCAAACATGTAACCATTCACATGGAAAGGTGACTTCCCGGTAAAAGTGCAGAAAAATAAAACTTGAATGCAGAGGGTTTTTGGTTTTTTTTTTTTTTTTTTTTTTTTTTTTTTTTAAAGTCTTCAATTTCAAAACCAATTCCTGTCATCTTTTATCTCTGAGTTCCAGCTTCAGGATGTGACATTAAAGTATGGTTATGTCCAGAAAATTGGTTGCATAAAATGGTGCCATTTTAATAACAGAAATAAAAAATAGCATTTCAGGAGCATATACACAGTTGGTAGAAGTTGGTTCGGTTCTGAAATTAGACGTCTCTTCAGTTTTCTTGTAGTACTTATTGCAAGGCAGATGAAACAACTAATTACAGTTCAATCTATTTAATTTAGCATTTTACTTAACTGAAAGTTTAGTGGAAAAATTGTTACATCTTTGATAGCTCTTTCCAACACTACTTCTTACGTCAGTATTTGAAACATTAAGTATCTAATTAAATTACTGGAATGCATTCTAGTCACAGGTGTTCACTTATCTATACCTTCAAAGAACAAATGGTGGATACTAGGGCTGGTTGGGAAAACTCTGACAAAACATTTTTCGCTAATTTGTCAAAACAAAACATTTAGTGGGGACAGCTTGATTTGATGAAGTTCCAATAGAATACAGGCATGTTTAGAAAACTGCCTGGTTTCCTGTCAGCTCACCTGGCAGACTGCATTGGACAGGGGGACTGCAGGGTCTGTGGTTCCAAGGCAGCTCACTGGGTAGACAGCACTGGAGCTGGGGCTTCATTCTTTGTGCATACCCTTGTGAGAACAGGTTACGTTCTCGTAATTAAGTATACCAGATATGGTGCTTGCGCTGTGCATGTAATACAGAGGTTTATCTGTGGTTAATAGATACCAGAGATTAGCGAGCTGCTACTCATCGATTTGAAAGCATTTTTCATGGTCAGTGGTGTTCAGGTTTGGAACACAAATGTGTATTTTTCTTGTGTGGGTAGGAACTCTTACTCTGCTATCTTTAATTGCTTGTTGAAAGTTGTGTTCAGCCAGACTTTGCTTAGGAAGAGACCAGACCAGAGGTAGGCAAACTTTTTAGCTTGAGGGTCACATCTGGGTATAGAAATTGTATGGTGGGCCATGAATGCTCACAAAAAATGGGGGTTGGGGTGCAGGAGGTGGTGACGACTCCAGTTGGGAGTGCGGACTCTGGGATGGGAGGTTGAGGGCTCCAGCTGGGGATGCAGGCTCTGGGGTGAGGCTGGGGTGCAGGACAGTGCTCCGCACTGGGACCAAGGGGTTCGGAGGGTGGGAGAGTATCAAGGCTGGCACAGATGGTTGGGGTGCGGGAGAGTTGAGAGCTCTGGTTGGGGGTGCAGGCTCTGGGGTGGGGCTGGGGATGAGGGGGCTGGGGGTGCAGGTGGGTGCTCTGGGCTGGGACTGAGGGGGTTGGAGGGAAGGAGGGGGATTGGGGCATGGGAGGGCTCAGGAGTGCAGGTGCCAGGTGGTGCTTACTGGAAGCAGTGGCATGTCCCCCCTCCGGCTCCTAAGCAGAGGTGCGGTGCTGGGTGGCACGCAGGCACCACCCCGACAGCTCCCATTGGCCACAGTTCCCGGCGGAGTGCGAAGTTGCATAGTTGCTGGAGGGGGGACATGCTGCTACTTCCGGGAGCTGCACAGAAAGCTCCCCACCCCGCTCCCCAGCTGGAGTGCGAAGCGGGGCAAGCCCCTGACCCCACTCCCTGGCGGTAGCTCGAGGGCCAGGTTTAAAGGTCCAACAGGCTGGATGTGGCCCATGGGCTGTAGTTTGCTCACCCCTGGACCAGACCTTTTGAGGAAAAAAGTTATGTAACTTTAAAAAACAAAAAGCCACTAGCTGATATGTTTTTTGCAATATATTTAGTTGTAATTAAAATCATTAATGTTTTTCCCTGCCAAGTCCTTGTGAGCACTGGCACTAAAATTAAAATGTGACAAGTATAAAATTTAAGAAGGAAAAAATTAAAAAAAACTCTGTATATTAACTTTAGCTATATAACAGTATTAAACGACCTTCACAGTGGTTCAAGTATGAAATAGGTCTGAATTGTTGTAGGTAGTGGGACACCTAACTTTTACATTTGCAGTTTCTTCTGTGTACTGTGTAGTTAATGAGCTTAAAAATAGCTTTTTTTAGTTACTTGAATTATAGTTACACCTTCAGGTGCTAACCAAGATTGTGGCTTCTTTGAGCTAGGTTTTTGCATAAACACAAAGCAAGAAATCATTTTTGCCCCCAACAGTTTACATTCTAAATAGATAAGACAGGTAAAGAATGGAAAAGGAAATGGAACAAGTGATGTTCTGTGTCCAAGATGACATGGCAGTTCAGTGGTAGAGATTAGAATAGAAACCAGGTGTCCTAACACCTAGTCCAGTGCCATATCTACTGAACCATGGTAAATTTAAGTAGTGGGAGATCATACTGTCTATCAAATCTAAATTGATTGATAGATAACTTTAGTCAAGTGATTGCACATATGTATTCGCTCCACTTACCGTTGCTGGATTTTTTTCCTCAGTGGTAACTATCTGGGTGGCTTGAGTGCCTTCTCCTGCTGCATACCACTGTATCTAATATTATAAATGGCCAGCTGACTATGAGCCCACTCAGTTCCTTCTTATTGCCCATGATGGTTGCTGGAACTGTTTTTCTTGCTCTTCATAGACCTCGAGAAGTCATCTAGTCCAGTCCCCCTGCACTCATGGCAGGACTAAGTATTATCTAGACCATGTACTCTCAGTGGACTCTGTTCTCTTGCATTTTATTGTAAATAGTTTAGTGTTTGCTTTGTTAGGTTTTTACTCCATCTGATGATTTTGGTTGATTCCTGGTGCTGAGGGACATCTCAGTCACCAGGCTTCAAGGCCTGCATTTCCTGCCATAGGGCTATGCCCTTGAGCGACCCACACTCAAGTTGCTTGAAGTGCCTTGGGGAAGATCACATTGGGGAGCATTACCAAATTTGCAGGGACTTTAAGCGTTGCATGAATAAAGATGATGAAGCCAGGCTAAACTTTTTACTCCTGGAGACCTCCATCTGAGCCAGGTTGGTAAAACTTGGCACCGAGTGCCTCAACATCGGTAAGGAGTGCGCCTTTTACTGTGCCTGAGTGCCAACAACCGCTTTGCCATCCCCAGTGCCTAAGAGATATTAGAAGCAGTCTGCTGAAAGGGGGAGCACTGAAGTCTGCTTGGCATGGGGATAAGTGGAGTGCAGTCTGAGTATAAGTACTCTTCTGCTTCAGAACCACAGAAGATGGCACTGTTGATTACAGCAGCTTAGGTAGGTTTTTTTAAGCCCAGAGCTAGAGAAAGCACCTTCCAGATCTGTAGCACTGCATTGTATAAAGTTTATCTTTGAATCGATCATACTCGACGCATTTGCGGCTGCCAGAGACCTCCTGACTCTCCGTGCCAGTATTGCTGGCAGTACAAGAGTTGATGCTATCAGTTCTGGCGAACACAGGAGAACCAGCAGGACTGCTACAGCAGTTGGTATCATGCCAACCTCATGTACCCCTGATGGCTTGTCCTTCTGTACCATCAAAGGGAAAACCCACAATGTTTGCTTTACTGCAGGCTTCTCAATGTTGGCACCGATTGCCGGCACCGATTGTCTGGAATGGCGCCTGCATGGTCGGTGGAAGGAGAGTTGTTGTCTTCTGAATTGGAGGTCATATGCAATGTTTCCCAGCCTCGGAGCCTCCAGATGTTTCCATCCTTTCATGTATCCTGTCACAGGAATACCATAGAGTGGGTGGCCAGGAGATCACTGGGGGCCCTATGCCTGTCCAATGTCTTTTTTTTTTTTTTTTTTTTTTGAATCTGTGGGTCTTTCCCTTGTTTCCAGATCGAATTCCGGGCACTTCTATTTGGTGGCATTGGAAAGGCCCACGGCACCTCCTCACTGGGAAGCACCCATTCTTGACTCTGGTACAGAGTCCAGTGCCAGACAGCAAGAACCAGCTCCAGGGCAGATTGGCAGAGATTTCCACTTCATCGGATGTGAGCTGTAGCTCACGAAAGCTTATGCTCAAATAAATTTGTTAGTCTCTAAGGTGCCACAAGTACTCCTTTTCTTTTTGCGAATACAGACTAACACGGCTGCTACTCTGAAACCAGTCTCGCTTCAGTTGCACCCAGATTTGATCTCTCAGGACCACAATCAGCTGCTCCACCTGAACTGGCCTGGAAGCTCCAGGGTTAAATCCCAAAGAGGAAGCTGGCTTGGAACAAGTTTGTCAGGTCTTACTAAGTAGCAGAAAGCTCTCCGCCAAGGCCACCGACCTGTCAAAATGGAAGCAGTTCTCTATCTGGGACTGTCAAACCAGAGTCTCACCAATACATATGTCCATCCAACATATACTCAACTTTTTGCTGTACTTGAAACAGCAAGGTTTAGCAATTTTCCTCTATCAAGGTTCACCTGGCAGCAGTATCAGCTTTCCACTCTTGCATGGATAAGTTATGTTTTTTCTAATGACATGACAATTTGATTCTTTAAAAACCCGGAAAGATTGTGCCCTCAATTAAGGGAGCCTGTTCTCCTCTTCGGACTTTAACTTGGTTTTGTCTAAACTTAGGAGACCATCGTTTGAGCCTTTGGCAAAATGCTGTTTACTGTACCTTTCGTGGAAGATGGTTTTCCTAATTCCTATCAGTTCTGCCAGAAGAGCCTCTGAACTGTGTACCCTTGCATCCGATCCACTTTACAGCCATCTTTAAAGATAAGGCGCAGTTATGTCCTCATCTGAGTTTTCTCTCTAAGGTAGTTGCAGATTTTCACATCAATCCATGTAATTACCTGTATTTTACCCCAAACCGCATGCAAATAGGGATGAGCAACGGCTTACACATTGGATGTTAGATGAGCACTGGCATTCTACATAGACAGGACCAACCGTTTTGTGGCTATAGGGACAGAAAGAAAAGTCTTTCAGGGTCCTAACAGAGAATTTCATCTTGTATCTGTGCTTGTTATGATCTAGTAAGCATTTGACCACCATGAAGCTGGTTGTTCACTCTACAAGATCTGAGGCATTCCTAGCACAGATTCCCTATCCTGGACATGTGTAAAGCAGCAACTTGGTCACCAGTGCATACTTTCTCTTCCCATTATGCCATCATCTAGTACTCTAGAGACAATACCAAATTTGGTCGAGCTGTACTATAGCCTGTGTGTATGTGAACTCCGATCCCTGTGCTTGGGAGTCACCAAGAGTCAAATGCGCATGTGCAATCATTTGAAGAAGAAAAAACAGTTACTAAACTTTTGTAACTGTTCTTTGAGATGTGTTGCATGTGTCCATTCCATGACCCACTCTCCTACCTCTCTACATCGGAGCTTCCAGAAAGAAGGACCTGAGGGGGCTCAGGGTCGACTGGGCCATTTAACCTTGTGCCAGTGGTGTGCAGCGGCAGAGGGTGATCAAGCTGCCCCCAAGAGGTCCTCCTGAGGGAAAAATTTCCAGCATCTATGTGTAGGGTGCGCACATACCAAGAGTGGAATGGACATGTGCAACATTTGTCAAGGATCAACAGTTACGAAAGGCAAGTAACCATTTTTTGGTGACGTCACTGCTGGTCCTATGCCATCTGTATCTGGCACCTTGCACTTCATTTGTATCTGTTTTCTTGCCCTGGGCTTATCTCCTAGCTTCACCTTCATCTCCTAGCTTCACCTTCCATGGTTTGGTCCCACACATTCTGGATAGTGTTGTCCCTTTGCTCCCTTTATGACACAGCTATGCCTGGACAAAAATCTCACCCTAAATATAACAAAAGCCAGCAGGCCTAGAGCCCCAGAACCTTTTGCTGATGGCTAGAAAAAAGGAAAAACTACAGTTAAAAATAATAAAAAGTTAAAATGTTAGAGGAGAGAGTTGTGTGGTGGGTTATTGGGGGTTTTTTTTGTTTTTTTTTTTTTTTTAAACCTGGTAGATAATCCAAACTGACACTAAAATACCATACCACAGAGTATTTTCCTTCATGGGTAATTGGCATATTGTGTGTGTGTGTTTAAGATATTTACATTTTACAGTAATCTGTTGTGTATATTTAAAAAAATGTAAACTTTTTTACAAGAAAGAAAATGTGATTCAGTATCATGTTTTTATTCTTTCCTCTAGAAAAGGGGCAAAGGGTGGGGAGCAAATACTCCTCGTGGAAAATATAAAATTACACTGTAATACCTTATTTTAAAGCTACATGTGAATACAGAGTATCTTATGTCACAAATGTATAAACTCTTTTACTTCAATAATATCATATTATAATGAATGGAAAACTTCTGCAATAAAAGCTTTTAACTTGAATTTTAGCTAAAAAGCAGATTTAGGCCCCAGTTCAGGAGGTACTTAAACATACTTAAGTACCTTCCTGAAATGGGAGTCATATTTTTATCATTTTTTTTCCCCTCCCTACAGAAGATGGATATGGCTAGCTGGGCCCAGTGGTGTAGTTTAGGGAATTACATGGCTGAACTGTTTGTGCTCTGCCAGATCTCAAAATTGCAAAAGGAAAAATGTTATACCATAAATCTACTGCACAGCCTATTTAACACTAAGTTAGTTAAAAGTAAAGCTATGCTAGGAGAAAATTTTAAGAAGAAAAACAGTTTAAAAAAAAAAAGAAAAAGCTAAATTTCTTTAAAAGCCAAGATCTCCCTAAATTAGGGCTGTCAAGCGATTTAAAAAAAGTTAATCGTGATTAATCGAGCTGTTAATAATAGAATACCATTTATTTAAATATTTTGATGTATTCTATATATTCAAATATATTTATTTCACTTACAACAGAATACAAAGTATAGAGTGCTCACTTGATATTTATTTTTATTACAAATATTTGTACTGTGAAAAACAAAAGAAATAGTATTTTTCAGTTCAGTACAAGTACTGTAGTGCAATCTCTTTATCATGAAAGTTGAACTTACAAATGTAGAATTATGTACAAAAAAAAACTGCACTCGAAAACAAAACAATGTAAAACTTTAGAGCCTACAAGTCCACTCAGTCCTACTTGTTCAGCCAATCGCTCAAACAAACAAGTTTGGTTACAATTTGCAGGAAATAATGGTGTCCGCTTCTTGTTTACAATATCACCTGAAAGTGAGAACAGGCATTTGCCTGGCACTGTTGTAGCCATCATTGTAAGATACTTACATGCCAGATGCACTAAAGATTCATATGTCCTTTCATGCTTCAGCCAACATTCCAGAGGACATTCATCCATGCTGTCGACGGGTTCTGCTCGATAACGATCCAAAGCAGAGTGGACCGATGTATGTTCATTTTCATCATCTGAGTCAGATGCTACCAGTAGAAGGTTGATTTTCATTTTTGGTGGTTCGGGTTTTGTAGTTTCCTCATCTGAGTGTGGCTCTTTTGAGACTTCTGAAAGCATGCTCCATACCTTGTCCTTTTCAGATTTTGGCTGGCACTTCAGATTCTTAAACCTTGAATCGAGTGCTGTAGCTGTTTTTAGAAATCTCAGATTGATCCCTTCTTTGCATTTTGTCAAATCTGCTGTGAAAATGTTCTTAAAACGAACATGTGCTAGGTCATCATCCAAAACTGCTATAACATGAAATATATGGCAGAATGCAGGTAAAACACAAAGCAGGAGATATACAATTCTCCCCCAAGGTGTTCAGTCACAAATTTAATTAATGCATTGTTTTTTAACGAGCATCATCAGCATGAAATCATGTCCTCTGGAATGGTGGTACCAAAGCATATCTGGCACTTAATACCTTGCAATGCCGCTACAAAAGTGCCATGTGAACTCCTGTTTTCGCTTTCAGGTGACATTGTAAATAAGAAGGCGGCAGCAGTATCTGCCATAAATGTAAACAAACTTGTTTGTTTGTCTTAGCGATTGGCTGAAAAAGAAGTAGGACTGAGTGGACCTGTAGGCTTTAAAGTTTTACATCATTTTGTTTTTGAGTGCAGTTATGTAACCAAAAAAATCTACATTTGAAAGTTACACTTTCACGATAGAGATTGGCCTGTAGTACTTGTATGAGGTGAATAGAAAAATACTATTTCTCTTGTTTCATTTTTACAGGGCAAATATTTGTAATCAAAAATAATAATATAAAGTGAGCACTGTACACTTTGTATTCTGTGTTGCATCCGATGAAGTGAGCTGTAGCTCACAAAAGCTTATGCTCAGATAAATTTGTTAGTCTCTAAGGTGCCACAAGTACTCCTTTTCTTTTTGCGAATACAGACTAACACGACTGCTACTCTGAAACCTGTGTTGTAATAGAAATCAATATATTTGAAAATGTAGAAAAACATCCAAAAATATTTAATAAATTTCAATTGGTATTCTATTGTTTAACAGTGCGATTAATCGCAATTAATTTTTTTTGAGTTAATCGTGTGAGTTAACTGCGATTAATCAACAGCCCTAGTCTAAATGAAATCTTGTGCAAGCTTTCTTTCACCTTTGTGAATATAGGAGGCTATCTAACTTATTTTTAAATACATACACTGAATCAATTAAACACGTGTGTATTTTCTGTATAGTTCTAGAGATAACTCGCATAGAAAACCTTCAGATAGTTCTTTGCTAGTTTGTTCAGTTTGTCTCAAAGTCTGAAGACAAGTTCAGTGACAGAGCTGTGTCACTGATTGCAAGGCTTCAGTTACCCTTTAACACAGTTACTACTTATAAACTAATTTGCATAAAATATAACTCCAAAGAGTTAATTATGCTGTGAAATGTGAGCAAGGCTAGGTAGGGTATGTTGTATTATCAGAGTTAGCCCAGGCTAGTCTTGCATGAGCCAGCCACACTGCAAAGCCTTAACCAAGTCAGAGCTATGTGACTGTGTGTACAATGGTACTATACTAGCCCCTATACTGGGTTGGATTTCTAGCAAGATATCCCTGGTTCTTAATGATGCATTAAAGTGGGCCACTCTTTGAATTCATCCTTACTGTACGGGTCTTACTGATGTCACACCACGGATTTACCAAATGGCTGGTGTCAGCTTCTGGCCAACTAGCAGCCTGTGAGCAGGATTTCTTGGGCAGCATCTCCTTTCAAATACTGTGGAATGCAGCTCAGGTGGAGCTGGGGAATGTGGGGGTTAAACACTGAGCCAGTGGCTTCCAGTGCAGAAGAATGGAGGAATTAAGTTGACAAAGTAGAGCCCAGGTGGAATTATGGGATATGTTTTTGAAGGGCTAACAGCACCCAAGCTTGATTAGCTGACATTCTCACCACAAAGTAGATGGGCTGCTAACCTGGGCTGAAGCGAAACCGTGATTTTGAGCCTGTACTCAGTTGTGCCTGCAAGCTTAGGCTTGAAGCACCCTCATCGCTCTGGTTAGAGGTTTTTCTTGGAAGATGGAATGGGGTAAGGGGCAATGATTGGGCTGTAGCCCTCAGTAACTGCAGTGAAGACACCCATAGTGACCACAGATCCTTCTTTTTATACAGACTGTGGTAAACTTATTATGTGTCTTAGATGAGGAAATGACATTGAAATATTTGTGGGAAAGTGAGTGCAAAGAAGCAGGCATCCGAAGTGTTTCTATGTGTTTTAAAAACACTCAGCATAACATCTCAGCATCTTTGAAAACATTCCAAACACAGGTTAAAGTAAATTCTGGTATCTGAGAAATATAGAGGGCTGCATATGTCTGTTTCTTATATCTGCTAACTTACTGTCACCTGCAAACAGCTAACTTTTGGGTGATATTGGTTAATTACAATTTATTCTGTAAGAAACAACATATAATGTGTAACTATTCCATATTGTTATGGTGCCAAGTGCGAATGGTTTGCATGTTGAGGGTCACTGATGTATGTACATCCAAGATGAAACTCAACTTAGCCACGCAGTAACTCCTGTCTCAGTTGTAAAAGATATTTTATGGATTAAAGCACTCTACTTTGTCTACTCAGCTAGACGAGGAGCTGACAGGTACCTTGGGGCTTCTAGATGACAGAGAATGTTAAAACAGTCCCATATGGAGATAAATGTAATGGGACTGTAAAAGTGAGAAAAAACAAAGCCATCTAATGCTGTTTTGTTCCAGTAACTTCACTTACAGGATAAGGGATGATAAATTCAGGGGAATCCTGCTGTACAGTGACTGGCAGCACATTCTGTATCTATCTAATGACTGCTAAAAGCAAGAGATTGATAATTTGGAAAAAGCTTTAAATGAGACTATGCCAAAACTAGAGTACCAGAGCCTTCAAACTGTCCCTTTAATAAGGTACCAAGCTCAAAATAACCTCTGTTAGAAACAATATGAAATTTTCAACAAGTGAATCATTCACACTGCCCTTGCAAATACAGAGACCGGAAACCAAACAGAATTCATCCCCCCTAGATGGTGGGGGGGAGAATTCTGACTGACCATAAGCATGAGGTAAAGGGCAAAAAGTATACGGCAAGACCTGGAAGAGGAGAAAGGAGGGTTATGGCACAACATACTGTCCCCTCCTTCCCCCAAATGTTTTACAAAATTTTATAAATAAACTCAGTTATTAGAACATTCAAATAATTAATTATGATTTAAACACCCAAACATTGCAACACGGTGGTAGCTTATGAGAATTGGAACTAGTTCGGTTTCATTGGGTAAACTAGTGCAACAGTAGACAAACAGCATTAATGGTTAAAAATAAATGAATATCATAGGTTTGGAATTTGTTCATAAAATGTCATTTTTAACCTCCTTACTATCAATTACTGCTTGCCAGCTCCCTCGTCCTTTCTCTCTGCTGGAGTTCTGTTGTTAGTGACTGCACTGCTACACTCTGGAGGAGTCTCTTACTAGATGAATACTCCTTTTAAAAACTCTTCTTTGCTGCCAATTCTTCATACCATCCCTTACTTTTTAAACTTTGCCATGTCCAATGGCCCACCTAAACTCACTTCTGATTGTAACACTTTACAGTGATATTCATTGTTTTGAGTTGCTGTGCAGTGGGAGTCATAATATTCAGTTCTGTCATAAAATCTTATTTTTATTTTGATTTGCCCCTTACTTACAAAGGGACTGTACCAGCTATATGCAGCTAATACTCTTGGAGAACAAATATAGAATGTTGTATACTAGCTAGTAACAATCCTTGTCTTTGTATCTGTGGTAAGTAAACCTTCCTTTTCCAAGCTGTTTGTTTAATATTTGTATGATTGGTCCAAAATGTAAGTATGTGTATGCTTTTTGTTTGTCTTAAAGATGAATCTTTTTCATAAATGAAACCATGGTTTAACTTTAAAGTACATGCAGTGGATGTCATCAGGACAAAATGACTTTAAATGTCTAAGCATATTCACTTAGTTTTGACACTGCCTATTAGGCAAGCTAAATAGCAATACTAATATGTGTAAAGGTTATATGCGTTATTCATATTTTGATAATTCAGGCATCACATTCAAAGCAGATAATGGTGAGTAAGCTTTGGCCTTTTCTTCCCCACCCCCGAGATGTTGAGCACCTGCAATTTCCATTGAATTTGAATAGGAGCTGTTGGTGGGCAGCACTTAGGACATTACCCTAGTAGCTGGCATTCTTGAGATAGTAGCACAGCAAATACATATGGAGTAGCAGTCTGCAGATTTGAAGCAGAACTTTCAAGTGTCAAGACTAATTTGGTAATGTGTCATTATCTTCCTGTTTCGCTACAGGTGCGAGAAGATGTGTTAAATTCATTGAATAACAACTTTCTTCAAACACTAAACCAAGCGTGGAATGATCATCAGACAGCAATGGTGATGATTAGAGACATTCTCATGTACATGGTGGGTAATAGTGGTATTCCACTTTTCATCATTTACAGTCTGGTCCACAGAAATGTAAGCTGCTTTCCTTTTAGACCACTGTGGCAGGAGGAGGAGCAGTAAGGTATGCACAGTAATCTGCTTTCCAAGAGAAGTAATTTATCTCAAAGATAAACTACTAAAAAGCCTATATGAACAAGAAAATGGTAAACTGATCGTTTTATTTCATCATCACGTTATTTGGTAGACAGAGCAGAGCTTATTGAAAGTGTTGTTCAATTCTTTGTTTCTTTCTGTCACTCGTGCTTCGGGGATGGAAAAGGCTTTCAAAAGCCAAGCAAAAAGGTAAGGGTAATTGATTCAGAATGCATGGTTTACTTTGTTTTTATTTGGGTAGTGGTTCTGAATTGTTCCTCTCTTCCAATTAAAGGAGCTTTCACTTTTCTCAGACTGGTGCCAGTCTAATATAGTAGTCTTAAACTGCCTCATGATATTTACGTTTACATGTTCAACGTAGTCTGCTATTTATCCCTTAATGAGTGAGAACTCAATTTACAGATTGCCAGGTTTCTGAGAGGTGTAAAATTGCAATGAGGTTCCACTCTACAGTCCTAGATTAGGACACCTCTATTATCGCCTCTAAATACGGCTTGGAGACTTCCAAACATACTCAGTATAAATGCTCAGCAAATCTTGAAGATAGTATAATCAGGGTGCTGTAGAATTACAGGAAGACAAAAAATTACTCTGATTTGAATTTCTCTTTTTGTCTAATTTTTTTTTGTTATCCTGAAACTGAAAACCAGATGGTGACTCTTCCATCAAACTTGCAGTGTAGTGGAATCTCCTTGAAACTTTGTGCTAGCTGTGTTTGAGGAAAATAGACATTAAGCAAAATTTATTTACGCGTCTTGTTCTTGATTTAAGTGGCTCCAAATTATTATTTTTGCTATTGACTTAGTGAGAGCAGAATCATTCATGATGCATGTGTGAACATGTTGCCCTCAATTGGATGGTTGTAATTCAAAAAGAACAGAAAGATCCTTCAGTGCCTGATAGCTAATAGAGGTCTTCTTTCAACTTGGACGATGGAGTCCTTAGTTTTTGGATCTGTAGCGCTAGGGTTCTATTGTAGTTTAAGTTAGCCGCTATGGAGTTTGAGGTCGGAAGGGAATTTAGTCTCTGGTGAGGAGGTGGTAGAATGGACTCTTGTATGCTCTTAAACCACAATTCATATTCCAGAACCAAAAAACTTGTTTGCAAAAACCAGTTAAGATTGCAAAATGACAGTATTATATCTAACTACCACATTACTTAGGAAAATAAAAGGATGTGGTAGTGTTCACTGTCAGGAGACAGTACTGGACTAGATGGACCTCTGATTGGTATGGCAATTGTTTTGTTCCATAGTAGGTACTACTTTTTAATTTAGATGACTAAAAATAGGACTTAAGTTAAAGGAGGGGAACAATCAAGTTTTTAAAATAAATCTTTCATTGAATTCTCTCACTTCACCTTCTTCCCCTGTAGGTAGTTTTTTATTAATCTTTAAGCTTGTCAGTGCAGGAAATCTGACCTTCTATAAGTCTCAAGTGCCAACATTAATATTTCCTTTCTAAATACCTGTTTTCAGCCTTTTTACAGCTTCTGTAAAAAAAAAAATTATCTGTGCAAAAGCTTGGTGCACACAAGATTTTTTTTTTTGAGGTATTTTTGAACTTGAATTGAGAAAAATATACAAGATATGGCTATGGGTACTTCCTGTGGACCACATCTTGCAGTCTTTACAGTTAATTCATTAAGTTCTCTCTGTGTTTATTGGGCATTTTCCTTGAGGTAGATTTTTTTTATTCTAAGAGTTTCTAATTAATACTCGTATGATTTGGTGATCTTTTGGCAACTAAGTCTGTGTAACAATGCATACATCCAAAATGGCAGAAAGGCTTGCATTTTGTGTTACCTACATTCAGATATTTCAAGGCAAAACAGGAAACATAGTTAAGAGTAGTATTTTTTCTGAAGTTTGCTTTTAAACATTTTAACAACATGCTTTTTACAACAAACATAACTGCTAAAGGATAATTAGGAAAAAAGTTATCTTTTTTTAAAATTTGTGGTAACACTGCACATTAATGTTTCAATGGAGAGTGCCAGCAGGCTAGATCAAGATCTGGTATCTAGAATTAGTGAGTGATACTGAGGATGATTACAGATACTTCTGCAAGTGAACACAAGTTGTTAGTAGGTGTGTACACCAATCAGTCGCTGTAAGTCAGTCAGATCATATTCAACATATGAAGCCTTAGGCCTTTCCTATATTACAAAGGGTTTGCTGGCATAGCTATACTGGCAAAAGTGTCCTGGTGTAGACACTATTTATAGCAGCAAGAGTTCTTTTGCTGACAAAGCTTATACCTGTTCCCCAAATGAAATAAGGTATACAACAAAATTACTTTTTTGTTGGTGTAACTGCATTTGCAATAAGGCATTTGCTGGCATAGCCATATTAGTTATGGGTGTGATTTTTTTCACACTACTAACTGAGATAGCTGTGACGACAAAACTTTTAAGTGTAGCCCAGTCCTTTAATTCTATAGTTAAAACTTCAAACAGTCTATGGGTGAAAAACACAAGCGTTAAAAGACTAAATCAACCCCTTGTTTCTCCAGAGAATGTAATTTAAATACTTAGCATTTTGGAAATAAAGTACTATATAAACATTAACTGATCCCCAAGACATCTTCAAATTAGTTAAGAAAGAATGATACTCTTACACACTAGGCAGTGAGACAGAAGTTGTGATTTACGGACTCTCGAGTTTGAGGCTCAGATCCAGCACATTCTGCTAGACCATGCTGTAATCTAACAGGGAAAGAACCATGTACCACATCCTCTAAGCCAGAGCCCAAGTATGCAGATAAAGAAATAAACATTTCATTTTAACTATAAAGTAACATGAATTTTAGACATATTTATTAATGTAAATCTATGGGTCTAAACACAATAAGTAGATGGATATACAGATAAATTGGAACAGAAGTGACCAAAAAGATTCTGTTTTGAGATACTCTAATTCGTCAAGGCTAGTAACTAGACAGGAAAGCAAAAAGGATTGGTCTACATCTATTAAGTGTAACTTATAATAAACAATAAGACCAATATCTTGAGAAAATATAGAGATGTATTGAGTTGTGTGCCATCTGTATATAAGAATCAATTAATGCAGCTTTTGTTATAAAGGAATGTAGAACTTAAATAAATCCTGTGAAACACTTAGTAGTAAGGCATAAGAAGTTGGATTAATACCCCAGTTTACCAAAAGTCAGGTGCTCAGAAAGGTGATTAAGCAAGAAAGTGCTCTGCGGCTTGGTTACCAAATTTAGACTGAGATGATATCTTGTGCTGCAGCATGTCAAGAGTGCCAATGGATCCAGTAAAATAAAGATGGAGGATCATAGTTTGTTTGAATTAGCTAGAACAAAGTCTTAATTGGTCAATACGCTACTAAAAGTTGAACAACTTTGTGCTATGGGACTCTGTTCAGAAGTGCTACACTCCACGAGTCTCCAAGTTATGGTGAGCTGAAATATTAAGATTGTATAGAAACTCTGCTCCCTTTTTGGTTTTATATTATAAAATTTGAGTGAAATTTGGTGTTTGTAAAGGTGCAGTACTAACTGTCCTGGAGACTGAAGTCCTTTACCTACAGAACTTGTGTAGTCCCAGGAAGATCCAGTTTCCTGATACAGACTTGTCAGTATACTTTAATTGCTGTGTGAAGGAACCACCAGGGAAAAATATAGTGGTTCAGTCTTCATGCAGAGTAAGTATTCCTCTGTGTGCGCCAATCAGGATACCAGTGAGTGCCATTTATGATTGAGTTTGAGTGTGCACTTATCCTCTAACCCAGTGGTTCTCCCAACTTTGAAATTGTATGGTGTTTCTTAAAGTAGGATTCCCTTGTAGGATCTTTTTGTGGCAACTAGAGTATTTGGTTAAGTGAAAAGCAATAGATAAGAGGCAAGATGAATGAGTCTGGTTTAATATGATGGATGTGGCTTTATTTCCTCCTAACACCTAATATGTATATGTACTTTTTTAATATGGACACTTTCTGGTTGAGCCCACTATGTCAAACCTTCAGGGTCACTTGTCTGTCTGTCTGTCTGTGTGTGCGCACACCTCTTATTTTGGTGTTATCAACAAAGTGTGGTATTGGTTTAATTTGCATGTGACAGGCATGAATTATTCTGCAGTTACAAGTCCTAGCCATGCAGGGATCTCTGCCTTAAGATTGATGAATACACAATTGAAATTTTCTGGGTTGTTGGGAGGCAGTCTTTTGTATCAATGTCACATGTTTTAGTGTGGTGCTGGAAGCCATTGCATGGATCATGTTGTATTAATCCATAATATTTGGTTGTAATCACTAACATAAATTTGGACATAATCACCTCCATTTAAAAATTGCTCCTATATGTTCCTACTCTCAGGATTAACCCACCTGATGCATGAACTTGTAGTCTTCTCTAGTGTATGTCTACACAGCAGTCGGGAGGTACAATTACAATTTGTGCAGGCATACCCAAGCTAGCTTTGATTTATGTACTTGGGGTTCCAGGTGGGATTGTATCTGGGTGGCTAGCTGAGCCTGTGCTGCTGCAGGTTTCAGAGTAGCAGCCGTATTAGTCTGTATTCGCAAATAGAAAAGGAGTACTTATGGCACCTTAGAGACTAACAAATTTATTTGAGCATAAGCTTTTGTGAGCTACAGCTCACTTCATCGGATGCATTCAGAGCTGTAGCTCATGAAAGCTTATGCTCTAATAAATTTGTTAGTCTCTAAGGTGCCACAAGTACTCCTTTTCTTTGTGCTGCTGCAGCTACAGTTATTTTTAGCAAGCTAGCTCAATCAAAGCTAGAGCAGGTATGCTCATACACACTGTCCCAACAACAGTGTAGCTATTTCCCTAGAAAAAAAGCAGTGTCTGCTGAGGCCATTCACTCCTCTTCCTTCTCCCAGGGCTTAATGGATAAAAATGGTAGTGGGCCCACCAGCCTTTCAGTGTTTTTACTATTGAAAGTACAGTGAAGGGAGAAGCTAGGGGTCAGCCAGGGTCTGCATAAGGGAGGCTCTCCAGCTCCCTAACTATTCTTCCCTCCGCCCTTCCAAAAACCCCAGTTCCATGCTTCTCCCATCCACACCCAACAAACCTCCAGGTTCATTCCCAGGCTCCTTCCCTTTTCCTTAGCTCCTCCATTACCCCTGACTCCCCCAACTGCACTAGTTCAAAGGAGTCATAAAGTACATTTCTTTCTTGTAGTTTAAATGAATTACTCAGTGTTCTGTATTAATATGCCTACTAAAGAAGCTGTCAAAAAACAAATTCTTGAATCTTTTGTTTTTGTCTGGTTTTCTTACAGACACACTTGCAGACAAGTATTTTGAAATAAATTGCCACAGTAATTCAAACTGGTGTGATTATACTGTATTATTTTGACAAATAAAATATGCAGAATTTTGCAGAATTAAAAAATATTGTGAGCAGATTTTTTTTATTATAATTTTTGGGGGGGGTGCAAAATTCCCCCAGGAGAAAATACAAATGATAACTAGGTACATGTTCAGTCTTCTTTTTCTTCTCCATCTGAACTTGGTAGGGCTGCCTCAGATTCCTATATATGATTGAGGCTGGGCTGGGCTATTTATTTAGTGTGTATATATATTATTATTACTTGGGGCATTCTGCACTAAAAAATTTGCACCAAAAAATTAAAAATTCTGTGCACAATATTTTTAAATTCTGCAAATTTGATTTGTCAAAATAACACTACATAGTCATGCCAGTTTCAATTACTTTGGTCATTTATTTCAAAATACCTGTCAGCAAGTATGTCTGTAACAGTTCAGACCTGCACAAAAATTCCCCGAGGAGTAGAGAGTTAAAGAAAACCCTATGACAACACAGTTCCTGTTTTCTCTGCCTCCTTTAGCCCTCCCTCCCCCAAGACCAGCCAGGGTGCCGGGCCCCCTTGCCAAGATATCTTCACCCCCCCAACCCAGGCATCCATCTACCTCCTCCTCCAGAGCCCAGGGATCCATAGGGAGAAACAGTCTGATGCTCAGTCCCAGGATTGCATGGATTTTCCTGTGTGCAGCTCTCTTCTTCCTTCAGGGCATTCTGGGAACTGAAGCTGGCTGCTTCTTCCCCCCAGCAGTGTCGTCTTTGTGCAAGCTGGGCTCTGCTGGGTCCAGTAGCCCCTAGTGATGGCTAGTAGCACTGCAGCCCATTTCTGTGGGGGAAAGGAAATTCTGCCTGCACAACATTAAGTTCTGAAAAATTCTGCATTGCGCAGTGGTGCAGAATTCCCCCAGAAGTAATATATGAGACATTGTGTAGAGCCAAAGAAGTAAAATTGACCATCTGTGTTTAAATCCACTTACTAACCTTCCTTAGAAGTAACCAGTACTAGGTTACTTTATGGAAACCTTCAGTACAGTATTTACAGTGCAGCTCTTAATACATCAGAGTAGTCGACTGTTCTCTTGAGGCTTCCATTTGATTAATTAGCTGCCTCTCTCAGCAGGCTTTTTTTTTCCTTACACCAAAGTGAGAACCTAATAGAGAAAAATGAATTACATAAAAAGAAATGTTATCAGAAGAAAATAGCTCTGCCTACAGCAACAGAAATACTGAAACTTGAACTACATATTTGTCATTTTTATTTCACTGAATTATAAACTTTTACAATGATAGACTTTAAGAAACTATTGAACAAAAACAATGTTTCTTATCTATTAACATGTTGTAAAAAGAATTGGTCTAATAAAACTTTCAAAAGTCATAGAGCTTTATTTAAAGCCTGTTTCTAAGTAGACTTACCATTTCAGATAGTCTTCTGTTATTAAAAGGCCAGTCTATATCTTTCATTTTAAAATTTAATTTTACCTCCTCTATCTTTTTTTTTCCAGATAGCCCTATCTGGTAGGAAACTAGCGTGTTGGGCAGGGTGCTTTTCTTTCCTATGGATTTGGAGGGCTTGCTATAGATTGAAGGGCTCTGCCGTTGGAAATGAGTGTTATGATCCAACAGAATGCTTAAGTGTTGGCTTAAAAATTTAGCACTCCCGTATCTTTGCAGTTTTACACTTCTTCTGTTTGTTTCATTTGAATGGACCCTTGATACAACGTATGCTATTGGTTTAAAATAGGACTGGGAGGAAGGTATGTCTGAGTTTTAATCACAATTGTACGACTTGATCAAGTAACCAGTAGCATCTCCCAGTAATGTTGAGACTTAATTGCTTAGCTCTTTGAAGATACGTAAAGTACTGCGTAATGCTAGGTATTATTATTTGCTCTTATTTTATCCTCTAAAATGAGTCAGAACCAAAAGCAGTAAATATGACTGGCATCTGTCATTACACTGCGATGCTCATTATGTCAAAACTTATTATATGTCCCCACATATAAGCACAAGTAAAGTCATAAACAATATCTAAATGGAGCTAAATTTTTGTACCTTTGTTTATCTGCAGGTACTGTCAGCGGAGATGCTTTTGTTCAGTAAGGAAAAGGAGAATATTTTGTACATACTAAATGAGGGACATCCCCTATACCATGTCCTCAGGCTTACTCTACTTATTTACCCACTTGTTGGATAATTAGTAAACATTCCAGGATGGCCAAAGTACCAATTGTTGGCATTCTTATTGTTGATGCTTCAGTGAATGCATTGCACTTATTAATATCCATTTTATGTGTGTGAGTTTTCATCCATCACACATGTATAGTTCACCAGTACCTAACAATGTGGGTCCCAAGTTCAGCTGCTTCCATTTGGCGTTTCTGATGTTCATGAACTCTCGGTTTTGAAGAATAGGTTCATTATTTGCTGAATTCAGATTCCCATGGTTGATCAGCAGAAAGGCATTTGAACTGCTAGTGAATTAATATCAAGGCGCAAACTTAACATATGATAAATTCCTTTGGTTTAAAATGTCCCTTTGAATGGTCAGATGGACAGGGCTACAAACTGAGAATCCTTTCTATCTCAAAAAAACAGGTATGCTCAATACCATGCCACCAGTCTGCTTTCAAGCCTCAGGTCTACCCACATTTTTCAAACCATATTAGCACCTTAAAAACAATTTTTTTAAAAAAGGGTGTTTTTATTCGAGTGTGCGTTGGTGTAGATCCCATTGTAGGTGCTCTTGGGCTCCATGAGTGCAAGATCAGTGCCAGGTATTTGCCCTGTGCCTCAAAGGACATAATAGTTGTGATTCTCCCTCATTTTCCCACTTAGCACCCATAGCAGTGAAATGGAATCTGATAAGTGTCCAACTTGTTAATTAATAGCTATTAAAATTAATGTATAGCTAAAGCTCTGAAAACTCTTCAAAAATCTTCAGAACTCCTGTAATCTACAGATATGCAACTAATATGCATGCAACCTGGCTGAACTGAATGCCAATAAACAGTCCTTCTTTTATAGCCTCCTCCCCAGTACAGGGCTCCTCAGCATGGTGGATTTACTCACAAAGAACAGTTCATTCTTGCTTGGATGGTGCTAAAAATGTTTGAAAACCATATATACGTAGCTTTGTTACAGAATGACTTACAAAAAATCTATCTAGTTTACTGCATTGCTTAATTGTTTTTTAATGGGTTGAATCTTTTAGAATCTTTCTACCAAGTAAGTTTAACGTCTTCCTAGAGTTGTTTTAATGTGAGCTGAAAGCTAAATATATAGGGCTGAAAGTAGTTGGGTCGATCAGTCTCATCTGTTAGTCACCTAAGTGAAGAAAATAAACAAGGATGCCAACTATATGATGGTTTCAGAGTAGCAGCTGTGTTAGTCTGTATTCGCAAAAAGAAAGGGAGTACTTGTGGCACCTTAGAGACTAACAAATTTATTTATCTGTAGCTCACGAAAGCTTATGCTCAAATAAATGTTAGTCTCTAAACTATATGATGGTGGTTTTTATCAAACGTACACAGTTCCACTAAAAACTGGAGTGAAGATACCAATTTATTTCATAAAAGCCATTGAAATAGCACTGGCTGTTGGTAATTGTTTTACTACCAATTTTTTTTTAAATATGCCTATGGAAATTATAGATCATTTATTATATTGTAGATATTAGAGATCATATTATTATATTATATTGTAACTACTTGAGCTGCCCTTGGAGAATGGCTAGTGTTTATAAATACTTATACTTAACTGCATAGGTCACATCTTTCTGAAACACTGCATCCAAAGCAATGATGATCAGGAAAAGGTGGAATTAACTAATGTGCAGGTTTGTTTTTTGCAAACTGCAAAAATAATTTGTAATACAAAAACCTAAAATAAAATATGAAAGTTTCAAACTTACACACAAGTTGAGAAGAGGAAGTTATATGTGTGTAATGTTGGTAAGCTAATATTGCACCTTTCTTTCCTCTTTTTTGTTTAATTTTACCTTTTTAATGTTAAAGTACCATTTTCAGTTAGGTTAGTAATGTGTATATACATACAGTTGTATGCATTTTTATACTAATAATCATACCTGGGCCAAGATGTTTGTTGTAGTGAGTCACAGTTGCCTGTTATTATTTTTCTGATATTAAAAACCTTCTGTAAATTATAGGACTTTGCTAGTTTTGAGTTACAGCTTATTTAAAGCAGAAGTGTATTACGTTACTGTTTTTTCTTTAGTTCTGTCTTCCTTGAATGTTTCCTGGCATCAATCTGAGTTTCATGTAGGTCCATTTATGTAATAGTGCATGGTTCTGTGACCTGTAATTGTGTTTTAAAGGCAGTATTAGCTCACTTGACATATTTCAGTTTCATAATTGAATTTCAGTTGTTTAGCTATACCATATGTTGCAACGTATGTAGACAAGCTCTACTTCTTTTGATTTACACTTAGTCTACCACAGCCAGTGCCAAATTGCATATAAGCAAAGATTCTTTGTAAATCTGAATGGACAGGCAGATTTAAACAATTAAGGATAGCTTGTGACATGAAGCTACAGCTGAGCCCTACATTGGGTGGTGTGGAATGTACTGCCTTAGTGGAGCTCTAGCAAGTAGATCATAATGCCATCCAGGACTTTCTAGGAATGCATATTCTGTGCTACCTTTAAAGAACATTCTGTGTGTATTACTTCCATGCTGACTGGGGCACAGAACAAGAGCCTGTGGCCCTCCACATTTCCTTGGTTTAGGTCAGCACTGATGGATAGGCCTGAGAGTTCTGCCCTCTAAATACAAGGGGACTCCCATTGTGCATGGCTCATGTGTGGGGGCAGGGAGAAGAGGCTCGTTACTATTTATTTTTTATTATGGTAGCACGGAGGAAGCTCAGTCTAGGATGGGTGTGTGCGCCTACTCTGCATTTAAAAACCCCTTGGCAGCAAGTCTCAAGGGCTTATCTTCACTACAGACTAAATCAGTGCTGCTGCGATCAATGCAGCGGGCATCAATTTTAGCGGGTCTGATAAGGATGCGATAAGTTGATGGGAGAGTGTCTCCCGTCGACCGAGCGCAATGTAGATGCTGCTGTAAGTTACGTTCACTTAAGTTAACTTAAATCGACTTGCATGGTTAGTATGGACACAGCCTCAGAGCCGCAGTCTACAGACACAAGCTTGCATTGCTCATGCTACGAAAACAGCTATGTAGATGTTCGGGCTTAGGCTGGAGCTTGGGATTTGAAACCTGGTGAGGGAGGTGGGTTTTGAGCCCATTTTGCAGCCCAAGCCCAAACATTTTTACAACTGTTTCTAGCGTCATAGCAGAGTCAAAGTCTGTAGAGCCATGCTCTGGTACTCACTGCCTTGAGTTTTAAAATGCTGCGTAGACATGCTCATTGTGCTAGGCACTATACAAAAAAAGTGACCGAAGACAGTTCCTGCCCCAGAGAATTCATCTTTACTTTCCTTCTTTGTATACCCATGGAGAGATTGAGAAAGTAGTTGATTTTAGAGTAGGTAACTTGTTTTAGGTTGCGTCCATAATCACTTCAGCAACATTCTAGCTTGTGAATCATTGCCAACCCCTGGCTCCTGGGAGTTCATCCTTTCAAGCACTTGCTGCTGCTGCTTTTCCTGGGAAGTAAATGCTGCTCCTTGGTCTACCACCTTTGTGTACTAAACCTAGGCCACATGGGCTTTGTCCCACAGTTTTTGAAAGCATCAAATAAAAAAAAAAAAGTAACTTGACCCCAGTGGGAAGCAGATCTGCAGCTTCAGGAGCAACAGTAGTGCTGTTCTAACTCTATAGCATCACAGGTTTCAGAGTAGCAACCGCGTTAGTCTGTATTCGCAAAAAGAAAAGAAGTACTTGTGGCACCTTAGAGACTAACCAATTTATTTGAACATAAGCTTTCGTGAGCTACAGCTCACTTCATCGAAAGCTTATGCTCAAATAAATTGGTTAGTCACTAAGGTGCCACAAGTACTCCTTTTCTTATAGCATCACAGATTCACTGGAGCTTGAGGTGCTACTGTTGTAATAGCATCATTAATACTGATGCCGTGGATACTATACAGATCAGTCACTTTCCTGGTTTTAATCTCATCAGTTGATACCCTAGTATTTAAACTCTGTTCATAAATTTTCTTTGGAGCTAGTATGCCCTTTTTTTCCTCAAAGTTGCCTAGAATATTAAGTTATTTTTTAATTGCCTCAACTTTGATCTTTTTACAAAAGTACACTTTGTCTTGGTTTTATTCGAGAATCACAAGACAAAGACTATAATGTTCCTGCGTGCAAGTCTGTAAATAAGGCAGTGAAATGAATAGCAATGTCTCAAGTTATCAGGAAAATCTGGTTAATGGTGATATCCTCTCACGACCATCTTCGTTATGTGACATGAGGAGGGTGAATTTGTTAGGCCAGTTAGTAAAAGTCATTGCTTTGAGGCAAAATTGTTAAATGATTCATATAAGTGCCGTAGAGTGTGTGTTTCTCACCTGTTCACGTTTTACTGTTTCATTTCTCTTTGTATAGTATCTGTTATAGCAGCGGTTCCCAAACTTGTTCCGCTGCTTGTGCAGGGAAAGCCCCTGGCAGGCCATGCTGGTTTGTTTACTTGCCGCATCTGCAGGTTTGGTTGATCGAGGCTCCCGGGGCCGTGGTTCGCTGCTCCAGGCCAATGGGAGCTGCTGGAAGTGGCGGCCAGTACGTCCCTTGGCCCACACCGCAGCAGCTCCCATTGGCCTGGAGCAGCGAACCACGGCCACTGGGAGCCGCGATCAGCCGAACCTGCAGACACAGCAGGTAAACAAACTGGCGTGGCCCACCAGGGGCTTTCCCGGCACAAGCGGCGGAACAAGTTTGGGAACCGCTGTGTTAGAGCTTCCTCCATGTTGAATGTGAATTTCCTGAAAAACATTTTATTCTCTCTGAATTGTGGAGTGTAAAATGCTTTTATTGTTCAGCTGTCATGTAGAGGAAAGTTGGAGTAAAGTGACTTACTTTGAGTAATGTTCAAAATGTCTACTAAGAATGTCAAAATTATTCTTCTGAGAGTATGGAACTCTTTCCTCCTCAATTTTTTCTAGTCACCTTTTACTTGTGGGGGGAAAAGTGTGTAATGAAATCACAATTTTAATCAGTTGTTTCCATAGAATGAAGCATACATTTATCAATGATCTGATTTCCGAGGTATTCATGATACAAGAATTCTGCACTTTAACTCTATGTAAAGTGTTTACAATGATTTTAACAGAATGTCTAATATGAACACAATTAAGTGTTTATATCTCCAGTGATATATTGGAGTGGATAATCTCCAGTGTAGATATTTTCTACAGTGAATTTGTATGCACTCTGACATGTGTAGCTATAAAAACTCCATATTTTTTTTTATATTGTACAAGCTGGTAGGAATGAACTAGCACATTTTGAAACTAATGTGTATTAAAATTAATGAATATCCTGAGACCTTAAAAATGTTGTTGTAAGAATGTTTTCAGTGAGTAACTGATTTACTATTTTGGTGTCATGGAGCATGCACTTAAAAATAAAAGCAAACATTTTATCATCTCACAACAATACTAGTACAAACCACAAGAACTTCCTCCTCTTGATGGTCTCTTAGTGATGTCAATGCATGGTTTCATTCAGCACTATACTATTAAATGCCAGATAACAATTGTAGTCCCTACCTGATTTATTCACCTCATCCTGTTTACTTTTGGAGAGATGAATAGAGATAAAAGAGAGACATACAAATGAATGGGGAAGGAAAGTTTATCAGGCACTCTCTTATTTACCATTTCTCTTAATACAAATGTTAGAACATTCAACAAAAAGTGGGATCGCTGATTTTCTTTTGGTCTGTGTGTCTAGAGAGTAGGAGCCACTATCCAGTAATGGGCAGGTGGGTTCTAGAGGAATGGTCTTTAGGCCATATGTAATAGGTGGAATACTGTTCTATGAGGATTTGTGGCCCATATTTGAAATGTATATTAAATAGTGTTGTATATATGAGTTTCTTGGCCAATGCTTCAGGTTGAGGCTAAGCAGAGAGATGGAGGTGGAATAGTTTTTGTGATGACGTTAAAGAAAAATGTCCGTCTGTCTTAACAATTGTGTGCACTGTTGTTGTAGCCATGTTGGGCTCTGGATATGAGAGAAACAAGGTAGGGGATGTGATATCTTTTATTAGACCATCTTCTGTTGGTGGAAGGGACAAGCTTTTGAGCTTCCAGAGCTCTCTTGTAGGTTGCTCACTAGCAGCCCTTGTCCTCAAAGGAAATCTTCACAACATCTTCAACAGTTGATTTATTCGTGGGCATGCGACGGAGGACTTCTGAGAACTCGGCCAGAGTGAGAGGCAGCTCTAGCTGGTCCTGGTTGCCCACACTGACCGTCGGGAGTCCGTCCCAGAGCACTCTGCAAGCGTTGGGATCGCTCAGATCCAGGAAGAAAAGGCTCCTGTAGAAGGCCCTGGCCCTCCCACACATCTTCTCTGGATCCCTGAGGGAGGGTGCCGTCCTCTTCCAGAAGGCAGGTGATGTGCTTCTTAGCCCCCTTCTTTTTCTCCAGGGCATAGAAAAAGCAGGAGCCCCGAGAAGGATGTGGATGTGGAATCGAACAAAGGCACTCCAGGCCCGATGGGAACTTAAATGCATAATTCTATGGGGTACTAAAAATTGTGGTCTCAACAGAGACGCTGATTTTATGACTCATTACAGCAATTTGTAACTACCAACCTTCCCTTGTCCTCTGCCTGTAGAGGTGTTAATTGCCCACTTCATCTTACCTGGTTTGTTGTAACATGTATTAAGTTAACTCCTCATGCTTAACAAACTGTCTGACCTTGTATTTAGATGTGACACTCTGGTTATGTTTTCCAGATCTGAAGATGAACTCTGTGAAGCTCCAAAGTTTGTCTCTTCCACCAGCAGCAGTTGGTCCAATAAAAGATATTACCTCACCTACCTTGTCTCTTTCTTAAAAAGCAATTTGAAAATTTCATTTCCAGCAGTGTCGTGAATCAATAGATATTTGTTATGGAATTAAAGTTTAAAATAAGGGGTTTTTTTATTGGAAACTAAGGTTCAGATTTGGAATGTGCAAATTTGTGCAGTACTAAGCTTTTTTTTCACTTAGGGGAAACGTAACTAAATTGGTTTGTTCCCTTTAAAAATAAAAAAGGTGGGGGGAGTTACTTCAGATTATACATGGGCATTTCCACATAGTATGGCGATTTTCTCCTATAAACAGCTGAACAGCATAAAGGATACAGATTTGTCTTTGACATGTTTTTCTTCATATAATGTCTCCACTAACAATGTCAGCATTGTTTTAATTGGTCTAGCTTTTTTTTTAACCTGTGTAAATAAAGACTTCAAAAGCTAAATACTGAGTTTATAAAGGATAGCAGTCTGGGTGTGGGAGTGTGAGGGGGGGAATGTAATTCAATTATTCAGCTGTTTCCATGCAGTTTAAACCGTGAACGATCTCTTGAACACATTTTGAATTATACAGGTGTATGGGATATAAACTTATATTTACATTTATGTATTTTTTCCTTATAGGACCGTGTATATGTACAACAAAATAATGTGGAGAATGTCTACAACTTGGGGTTAATAATTTTTCGAGATCAAGTTGTACGTTATGGCTGTATAAGAGATCACCTACGACAGACTCTGTTGGATATGATCGCAAGAGAGCGGAAAGGAGAAGTTGTAGATAGGTATGATGGCTCTGACTGATTACTGTTCTATTTAATCTTTAATCATAGAGTGGTAAGTAGTATTTACAGCATAAAATATGTATAGCTTGCTTGCTTTGCAAACCACCAGTTAGTCTGTAATTCTGATCACAGGTATGTTGGAGAGTTGTTCTTTAAAAGGCTGGGGGGAAAAAAAAGATTTTTGAGCGCTTGTCTCCTGTAAACGTTGAATGCATATGTCTGGATAACTTAAAAAGCGTACTGCTAAGAAAACTGTTAAATAAATTATTTAGTTTAACTACAAAAGTTCAGTGATCTGTCTATTAATATTCTTTCATATTTACTCCCTGCTTTTATGTTTTGTTTTTGTTTCAAGTCTTTCCCATTACTTTGCTTTCCAGGTTGCTCTAAAGTTTGCAGTTGGGGCAATTCCTTGTTCATTCCTTCTCCTTGTTTCCTCTTTTGCTTGGGCACTCCTTGTTTGACTTTTTTGGGGTGGGGGAAGGTTTGTGTTTTTCTCTCCATTTTACTTTTCTAGAGTTTTAACCTGCCTTTCTCTGTTAATTTGTTCCTTTCTAAATACATTTCTTATTCTGTTTTACAATTTCATCAGATGCCGATTGCCATTCCACTTGCCTCAAGCTACACCTGAAGTAACTTGCAATTTGCAAGTTTTTTGTGCCTCTCCAATTTCAGAGAAGCTGTTGGGTGTGGAGGCATGTAAACTGCATGCTGCTTTAGTTGCAGTAGTGTCATTGGGATTGCCCAACAGGCATTTTATGAAGAGAATAATATTGTCTGTCAGCAGCTATATATTGTCCCCAAGTGCCACACAGTGGGATTTTTCCCAGGCTGACTAATCCTTTGCACTCTTACATTATCTTTATTGACATGTACTTAACCATGTTTTGACTTGCTGACTATCTCTTTTGTCAGTAATAAAAAATACTGTATACTTTCTAGACTAGACCAGTGCTACAACTTTAATTGTGGGATTGTTCTGGGTGAAATAAATTGCTCAGTTCACTCCACGTTGGCAGCTTTCAACTTAGCTTCATTTAAAGCAAAAATCCTTTTGGTTGTCCATTGTAGGTGGAATTTACTGTCAATATAAACTGAAATGGATTTCAAAACTGTTTACTGCTCTTGTCAGACTAGTTCCTTTGAAAGATTTTTTTTTTTAATAATTTAATTAAATAGAAAGTGTAAGACTGCTTTTTTTTTTTTTAAATTGCTTATAGTGGACTTGATTCCCCCCCTCTCCCACCAAATTAGCAGTTTGGGATATTAATGAGAGAAACCATCTTAGCAGTGTTCTGTACCATTTTATTAACTTTTATTCTTCTTTTTGCTCTATCTTAAAAGCATGTATGAATTTCTAAATTGTTAACATCTTTTGGCAGAGGCGCAATAAGAAATGCTTGCCAGATGTTAATGATTCTAGGTCTTGAAGGAAGATCAGTCTATGAAGAAGACTTTGAGGCTCCATTTTTGGAGATGTCTGCAGAATTCTTTCAGGTACAGCAATGTTGCCACTTAAATTTGTATTTTAATTATATATGGAGTAGAGCTAGTACATTTATAATTATGGATATGATTTTGTCATGGTAAAGTTAAACAAAATTCACGCAACAGTTATGGGGGAAAATGTATAAAAATCAAGATATGGTCACAGCGAAGCCGAAGCCAGAATTCGGCCGCCTGGGGATGACAGCTGCAGCCCCGCTGCCTGGTACTGAAGCTGAAGCCAAAGAATTCACGGAGATCTGCTAAAGTTATAGCATCCGTGACCAAATCATATCCTTATTTATAATTTCCTGAATAGTGTGACAATTGATAAGAATCAAAGCACAGCGTTTAATAATTTTAACTTGATAAATAGGGAGGGTGTCTGTGTTTTTGTGTGTGACTGTATAACAAAAATTTCCAATTAATCTTAAATTAGGGTCCTTTATAATGTCAGTAGAAAAGTGAAATTATTTGGGAAACTGCCTTATGAGAGTGATTAAGCGTATTGGAGAATTTTTAATTTCACAGGCTGTAATTGCATAAAATAAAGGAAGAATAATGAAATCTTCCTAAATAGCCTTTTGAGGGTGGACCTGAATAATGGATTAAGAAAGTTTAACAAATTTCATAGCTAAAAATTGAGTTGGGGAAAAAATGCCACTTGTTAAAAATGGTTGCGATTCAGTCCTGCCCTCATATTCATGGGAATGAGTTCCTGTATCCTGCAAAATTACTTGAAATCAGCAAGCATTTGGAGCATGATTTTTAAAGTTACACAGCAGTACGTACCTGTGTGTGATTAGTATTTAGGTGTCCAAAACAGTCCAGAAAAATTCCCATACCTGAGTTTCCCTAATCTAAGGGAACTAGATGAGTTGCTAACAAATGTCAGAATCAAAAATGTTACTTCATTTGTGAACTGCAGCATTTTTAAAAAGTCAGATTACCAAAAATAATTCTGGAAAGGAGACTGGAGAGCCTTAGTTCAATATTAGGTAATTTCTTAAAGAAAAATGATCAATGCAGAATTTCTGATTTATCTATCTTAACTCTTTATTGGAGGAAAAAAGAGAGAGAGAGAGAGAGAGAGAGAGAGACAGGAAGGAAGAAAAAGTTGGAGATGGACAATTTTCAAAACAGAGAAACTGTTCATCTCTAACTTGTAAGAATTATTTATTTGAAAAATTTGACAAGCAATAGATTTAAAAAGTGAAGAATTTTCTTTTAAAAGGGTTTGGGTAAAATTTTTTACTAGAGGCTATTAAAGAAATTTCTCAGCTGTGAAAGAGAAAGTTGTATCTTAATTTTAAAATCTTGTTGATACAGAAAGTGGGGGAGGAATAAATATCTAATTCTCAATGTGTCTTGAGTTGAATAAGGCGTGCTTAAGTCAGTGGTTCTCAGCCTATTTACTATTGTGGTAAATATGCAGCTCTCTGTGTGTTATGTGGGCTGCATCCACACGATATATATACTACCTATATGGCCCTGAGGATGTCCTCTGAGCCACAGCTGTGCACTGATTGGGCCATGAATTAAGAACCTCTGGCTAGGGCTAGCGTTGTTCACTGTATTAACTATCTGGGAGTGTGAAAACCAGATAGCAAACTTTGCTGACAGCAATTTAGGTTAGTCAATTCCAAATAATTGAACTCCAAAAAAGACCTATATTAATAAAACTAAGCAATTTCAGCATCATGGCAGACAAAATTTACCATAGGTTCAAGGTAAAGTACACTGGAAGACTAAATTGAAATAATCCAGTGGAACAATTTGATTCCAATTCTTGTTTTCCGTATGGGTTCTAAATACCTGAGAGTAACTGTGAACACTGATTGAAGATGTTTTTTCATGTGCATTTGTGGTTATAGTGATTTAAAGATGTTGGGCTGCATAATAAGAGAAACAAAAGTATAATATTGATCAATAGGGATTAAAAACAATTTGATATGAAATAGTATACTCTTCAATTAAATTAGCTGGAATAATAAAGGCTGTGAATCCTCACATCTCAAATTTATTTTTGAGATAATAATAAACGGGCACTAAAGAGAAACTTCCATCTTTCCTTTCTTTCCTCTTTTCCCCCATAGTATAGTACTATACAGCTCGGTACACTGTACAGGGGTTTTATGCCTTTCTCTGGATCATATGACCATGGCTACTATTGGAAATTGGACACGGGATTTGCCATGCCAAGAGAAACCGCTGTTCTTATTGTGCTCACAGAGGCATGAGCTTAATCCTGGGTATGTGAGTAGGCCCTTTGAGCTCACATACTTTGAGTTAAGTACATTCATAAATCTTTGTAGGATCATAGGTATAGTGATTTCACATTTTTGTCATTTTTGTATTTGGTATGGGCCTATTTATAAATGATGTGATTAATACAGAATAAATTTCATAGTACTTTCCCACTTTAAAAGTATTTCAGGTATTAATTTGGTTTTTTTAATCACAGATGGAAAGTCAGAAATTTTTAGCTGAAAATAGTGCTTCAGTATATATAAAGAAAGTAGAAGCTAGAATTAATGAAGAAATAGAACGAGTTATGCACTGCCTTGATAAATCAACAGAAGAGCCAATTGTGAAAGTTGTTGAAAGGGAGCTTATATCCAAACACATGAAGACTATCGTGGAAATGGAGAACTCTGGGCTTGTTCATATGCTGAAAAATGGAAAGACAGAAGGTAAGACTAGATTGTACTGGAAGCAAAAGTGCCTGGAATGCTGCTGTGATTCTTGTGACACTTGTAACCTTGCTTTTAAGTCTCAATATGGGTTCTCTTTACACCTTAATATTGATGTTCATATGGAAGCTTAAAACCCCCACTAGTTCTAAGTTAAACATATCTTGGAAAGTTGCTACAACTTTGAATGCATCTTAAGTAAATTAGGTCACAGTCACCTCAGGGCAGGGACTGTACCATCCATGTCACATATTTTTGCTTAATGCCAAACGTTCTGCTTCTCAGTGAAATATAAAAGAGTCATTGGCAAAGAATGAATGTATTATTCTGTCATATGTCTCCTACCTTCTGTGAACCACTGTAATGCCAACCTGCCACTCTTCCAATGCATTGTTCTCAAAATGCATCTTTCTATAGAGTATCAGAAAGGTTCCATGGATTAATTTTGGCCAACAAGCCATAGTTTGAGAACTGCTAGAATAAGCCATTCACTTAACAGTAGACTTGCATGATGAATGCATTGAGGGAAGAGACTAAAAACTGCATTGCAGAGAATTGTCTCAATTCTGTTAATAATTTAAAAAAAAAAAAGCACACAATTTTTCCTCTCCTCAAGATAGCAATTTGAGGTGAACATGAGACATGGAATGATTGGTTATAATTTCCTGCAGCAAGAGGCCTTGAGCCTTCAGGACAGCAAAAAGGTGAGTGTAGTGTGAGTGGCTCTAGTAGTATTCAGTACATATTCACGCATCCTCAATCTTCAAAGTAGTAGTACATCCAGAAATACATTTCAAAAGAGTGTGAGGTAACTAAAACTCTTATGACTTCAGAATTGTAACTTAAAAGGAGAGACAGTAAAAGAAACATACAATGGAAACAGAACTTCAGTCATGTGGCTAAAGCACCATTTTAAGGTAGAGAAACTTGTAAGAATAAGGGGAGTGAAGAAAAAATGAAAAGAGTGTCAAGAAAGTCAAATGCAGAGGCTCATATTAAGGAAGAATATTAGTCAACAAGCTCTGTATCAATTTCCTCATCTGTTTAAAAATATCTCCTTTTATAACTCAATGGGGTTTTGAGTTTACATTATTATAGGGCTTTTCAGAGGAGAAATGGCACAGAAGTGCTAAGTAATGTATCAGTATTTCTGTGCAATAAATTGTACAACAGTGTTCATATCACAACAGCAGGAACAGGAAGGTAACTGAGCTGTCTCTTATGCAAATAGTCCCTTGTTCCCAAAGCAACTTTAGAAACACGAAGTCAGATAGAAGGTAACACTAGTCAGTGACAGAGAACCAACGTGTGAGTGGACAAAGGTATTAGCTGTGTGGAAAGAGAGAATTTTTATCTTCTTTAAAGAGGAGGTGACAGGACTATGTTTAACTGGGTATTGGTGTATAAAGTAAAGTGACTCTGAGGTTTCCAGCTGGTGAGACGAGTGGTTGAATGGTCAATGTATGGAAAGTTATCTTCAGCTTTGGAAGCATATCTAGTCTGAGTTAACTAGGGATTCAAAACTGTCTGAGAGAGAGCTCAAAGTAAGACTGGATAGAAGGGAAATATTTGTGGATGAAGTATTATGTTAGAAAATCTACATAACAATAGTGACTGAACTTAGGGGAACATGATGTCAAGAGTGTATGGAGGGAGGAATCAGATACCAAAAACATGACACCAACAGAGAGGAGGAGAAAGGAATGTAAGGAGATACTGAAGGAGCAGTTGGTTGGTAAGGGGAGAGCCAAAAGAAAGCTAAAGATGGAAGATTAATCAGCAGCATCAAAGGCAGGAGGCAAAGAAGAAAGGGATAGAGAATCCCCATTAATTTAATAGGAGGAGTTCCAGGGCTAGAGAATAGGAAGTCAAAAGAAGTTTAAGTAAATGGCAAATACTAAGATTTTTGAGGCTAAGATGAGGAGGAAAAGGAGTTGGTAGTGAGTGTAGTAGGAAGAGAGTGAGAAAGGCAACTGGAATAAGTAAAGATTTTTTTCAAGATAAGAGCATGCTTGAATGCAGAAGATGCTAAAAGTGGGAGAGCCTTTAAAGATAAGTGGGGTGGATAGGAACAAAATAGGGAGCTGGTGGTGGCAGAACAGGCACAAATTCAATGGGGTAGGCATGGGTTAGAGGCAAGTAGTAGAAAAGACCTCTGACACAGTTACAAAGGATGATGATGGTTCTAGAGGACAGTGTGTGTGTGGGGGGGGAGGTGAAGTATTATATAAATTAACTCCCCCTTTCCCCCCACACACAAACCCCTGGACCAAAGAAGGGCAGGGTTAAAGGGGCTCAACACAGGAATGGACGCAAGAGCTGAAAATTGTTACTGCAAATAAGATTAAGATTTTTACGTTATTGACAAACAGATATAAAATGATGAATTTGGGTCTGTTTTAGCTAAAAACTCATTTTTGTTTTGGGAATTTAACAAATTTTAGCAATTTTAAGTGAAAACTAGAAACTGTCATTTAACTAGCCCCTTTCTATTTTAATTTTTTTAAATATTCTCTCATATCCTCCAATAAGGTGTTTGATCTTTGGGATGGTGAATTTGAAGACTACATTGCTGAACAAAATTTACAGCACATCCTCACTAATAAATGTCTCAATATCTAGAGAATTGTGATGCTGTCTTGTTTTGTTCTGTTAGCAGATGTTGGCTTTTTTTATTGGAGAGGCTGTTCTGTGTGAATTTTCTGAGACAGAACTTGTCCTATTCATACCTATTTTGCTTGTCTAATGAATGAGATGCATGCAGATATGGTACATGTTGGCTGTAGTGCACAATATTTCACTGTTTTTGTTTTCAGACCTTGCTTGCATGTACAAGTTATTTAGCCGTGTGCCGAATGGCCTGAAGACAATGTGTGAGTGTATGAGTTCGTACCTGAGGGAGCAAGGTAAAGCTCTAGTATCTGAAGAGGGAGAAGGAAAGAACCCAGTTGACTATATTCAGGTAGATAAAACTTCATTGTTGTCTTCTCAATTTTTCTATTTGTCTCACAGGGTAGCAAAGATGTTTGAGCAATGCCTTATTTGGGAGTTAAACCTCCAAACTGGTGCACAAATGGTAATAAAACTATACCTTACAGTTTTAGGTTGTTACAAACCTGTCTGTGGTGAACTTTGGGAAATATTTTCAATTATTTTCATACGCATGGTGCTTGGAGAATAATAGTTCGTATATTTGTTTTTATTTGCTTATTTTATTAAATTAAATATATTCAGGCTAATTAAAGAAATTCCTAGGAAATCTCTGCTTTTCTCCCAATAAGTGACAGGCTCTAAAAGTTTCTAGGAGAATACTTCCTCTTGACCAGAAATCTGTACTTAGCAATTCCAGGTGTAATGATTAGAAGTTGTAGGCAAATGAACAACACACCACATGAATGAATGTACACTTTTTTAGGCCACAACTTTATTAATTTTAACACTGGGGAGAGGGATAGTATGCACCCATGCCCTGCTCCCACATACTAGGAGTGTAAAGTTCCCACCATAAAACCAGTACCTCGGGGTAGACCCCTTGTAGGCCTACTCCTAGGACTTGTGCCTGAATCCTCTTTGCCTCCCCCCACATTAATGGGGAAGAGATGGCCAACGGGGTGACCTTAGTACACAGACTTCAGATCTCCTTTTCTTGTATAGATGCAGAGTCCATCAGCTAAATCTCAGGTCTCCTTTATCTCAGGAGCTAGTAGGCTTCCCCTTATCCTTGCTGGACACCGGCCATAAATTGCAACAACCTAAACAGTCTTACCTTTCCTAATATTAAACATTCATGTTCTATTTCGTACAGTTCAACTGTGTCACTGTTGGTATGATTATGTTGCAATTGGGAAGTGTGATTGCAACATGTGTAGGCTTACCTAAACTAGATCAAAGCTAAGTTGAGTAACAATAGCAGTGAAACTATGGCAGCAGGGGCAACTGAACAGGCCGGCCCCACCCACCCAGGATGCTGGCTATATGCTAGGGCAGCTGCTGCATGAGTATTAAAGCTCAGAGTTACGAACACCTCAGGAGTGGAAGTGGTCCATAACTCTGAAATGTTCATAACTCTGAACAAAACATTATGGTTGTGTTCTTTCAAAAAGTTTACAACTGAACATTGACTTAATACAGCTATGAAACTTTATTGTGCAGAAGAAAAATGCTGCTTTTAACTATGTTAATTTAAAGAAAACAAGTGTTTCCTTACCTTGTCAAATCTTTTTTTAAATTTTCCCTTTATATTTTTTTTTAGTAGTTTACACTGAACACAGTACTATAATTGCCTTTTCTTTTTTTTTGGTTGGTCTCTGCGACTGCCCAATTGCGTACTTCTGGTTCCAAATGAGGTGTGTGGTTGATCTGTCAGTTCATAATGCTGCCATGGCTTAATTGCTATTGTTACTCCAGTTTTGATCTAGTTAGATGGAATCTAGCTCAACTATGTCTACACGTGTTGCACTCACGCCTCCCGATTGCAGAATAGACATGCCCTATGATGATGTGAGGTAGGTGGAAAAACCTACCAGACCTCTGCCAGTTTGGTCCTGTGGGGAAAAATTCCTTCCTGGTCTCAAAACACATGATTGGTCTGATTGCAGCATCCTAAAAACACAACTCCTAAAGCAACATCCTAGAAATTCAGCTGAGACTAGGGGAAGGGTGGGAGGACAGGCAGGCGGGAAGAAGAGGTTTTGGGAAGTAATTATAAATATCTCCTAGCCAGTGGGAAGGTGGCAGATCTGAATGGGGACGTGGACAGTCCCTCACTCTTGCCATGCATGCTCTCTCACTTCCACCCAAAATACCTCTTCCAAGCAGTGTTGCATGCCCTGTTGAGTGTGGAGGCAGAGGGAGGCAATTGCAGAGGCTCTGAAATGCAGCTTTGTAACTTGTTTTACTTTAATACTCTACAGTTGTATGGGATGTTTGAAAGAGGGACCTGAATATTAGTAATAGTAATTTTTATCTTGTTTAGAGTTTTTGGTGGTAGTTTTCAAGTGTGTATTACGGGTGAAGCTACTGTTGAATGCAACAACCTGCCAATGGGTGTCTTCTCAAAAAGCAGGAGGTATCCTCTTTAAGGAATGAGATACTTCCCCCCCCCCCCCCCCCAGCTCTCGAGGAAAGTGATGTGTAGCACCTGGTTTATCAAGGTCACACAAGCTGAGCCAGGAGCCTACTGTCATCCTTTCCTTTCTCTGTCCTCTCTCTTCATAGAGGAAAAAAACCTTAGTTTTAAACCCACGCAAAGATGTCTGGAAATGTTCATATTAAAATTGATTTCTTTTCTTTAAGTACTCATTTATCTTTTTAAGGAAAACCTGTAGTTGTGGCAATATTGATTTACTTCTTACCCACGTTTTCTCTTAATGTGAAAACTGTTGTTTCTTCCTTTAAACTCTTAAATTTGTGGGTGTATGGGGGAGGATGGTCATTTGCAAATATCTTGTACTGTATCTAAATGCAAACATTTAGTGTAATTTCCGAATTATCACTATATTAAGAGTATGGTGTTTTATCTATCAACATGGAATCAAATTACCTTATTACTTGTTACTAGTAAAAGAAGCCATTTGAGTATAAAAATATTGATATTAATTGTGGAATTAATTAGTTATGTGGCAATGCTTAAGCAACTTCTTTATCAGACTCAGACAAGAACCACTGCTCAAAGGATTAAGAAAAAAAGCCTTCTTTGATGACTAGATGAGTTTTAAAACTCTAAGAATAATTTTAAGTTAAAAAGCATAACAAAACATCTATTTTAAAAAGGTGAAAGACTTTAATATAGAAAATAGGAGTTTTCAGACTGTTTTGAAACAGAATTTCAACTGTTAAAACCTGATGGAACTGTAAAGGGATAGTTCAGAAAATGAACTGAATAAAAAGAGTTAAGACTGATTTTAATGATATGCTGAGAATTTCTTGCGACAAAGACAAAAGCAATATAACCATAAAGTTGTAGATTTGCAACCCAGTTACATATGCATTAGCAGATAGCATCTTCAGCTCATGAACATGAAACCAAAACCATCCCACAAAGATGTTGAGCCAATAAAAGTGTTACAACATTTCATATTTGCTTTCTACCATGCCCCTGAAAGTGGTGCTGCTTCCGCCTTAAGTGACATTATGGAAGGTGAAGAGTATCTAAATTAAGATACCAATTCAACACTCACCTCAACACTCTAATCTTGCTTTAGTCTAGTCACCTCGTATCTTTCAAGCAAGCAAGCAGCAACAAGACAAAGAATCCACAATACCACATCAAGAAGCAGCAACCTTCCAGTCCAGCATTGCTTCTGCAACATGACACATTGCTAAGACTTCAGCATCATTGGTGAGATGATGATTGCAAAAGCAATGCCAAATGATAAGACTTAAACTGTTCTTGTAGTAATGGTAATGGGATACTGAAATGCTGTTGTAATTTAAGGTACTGACAACTTCTCCTCTTAATACCAGTTGTGTATTCCTGGAAAGGAGACATAAGTGAACCTGTGTAGAAAGAGAAATTGTATGATTTACTTTGAATTCAAGACTATTCATAGTCATTAACTTGCCTGTCTCAAGACCATTCTTTAAATTAAATTGATGGATTTATAAGAAACATGCTATTTCATTTAACTCTTGAATGGCTTCTTTTAAGTAACTTAGTTAAATACTTTCTTCAGTTTCATAGGAATTAATTTATGATGGGCAGAGGTAAGTTACAGAAGAGATTGTAGCTGAAATTGCTTTTTGTTTTTGTTTTCCTGTCTTTTGCTTTATTAATACGTATTCTTAATTAATAGTGAGTAGCTTGTTTGTCTTTGATTGTAGTGTCTCCTATGGCATGGGAACAACATCGTGTAACTAAAATAGTGGGTGTCACATCCCTTGTTGGCATTAAGAGAAACAATTAAGATTTGTCTTACCATTTCTTTCTGTAGATTATATACTTTCTTGGTAATTTTGAGGATAAAATTACTTAGTGCTTCATACTTTTTAACACCCTTTCCTGCGAACATTACTGTTCTAAAGTGCTCCACTTCAAAGAATGAACCACAAGCAGTAGTATTGAAAAGGCATATTCCCCAAAAATAATAAAATAAAAAAGCAGTTCAATTTTAAAGAAAGATAGATTAAAACATGTAGTAATATTTCTTTCATAAATAGCCTATTATGATGATCACACCACCATTGATGCAGCTGTTTTAGTCCATTTATTTGCCAGGGTTTCAGTTTAGTCTGACCATAAATTTGAATTACAGCAACTAGAAACATAACTTTAAATCGAAGTAAAGATTCTGAATAATACTGCAAAATATGTAGATAAATGCTAAATTAGCAGAATCTCGTTTAACTATGATCTCCTGAAATGCAATATTGGAATGTAATTTTCTTACTAGCCGTATTATATCTGTAAAAATACAATGTTATGCTCTATTTTTCTTAAGGGTTTACTGGATTTGAAGAGTAGGTTTGATCGGTTTCTTCAAGAATCTTTCAATAATGACCGGCTCTTCAAACAGACTATTGCGGGTGACTTTGAGTATTTCCTCAACCTCAACTCTAGGTCTCCAGAGTACCTCTCATTATTTATTGATGATAAGCTGAAAAAAGGAGTCAAGGGAGTAAGTACAAGTTCAGTTACGAGACTATACTGTATCTATGGAAAACAGTAGCAGGTTAAACTAAGCTAGTTGTCTTTTTATACTTTTATAAAGCATTATGTGAATGTGTGTGTAATACTTTTAAAAAATGCACTATTATATAGTGCATTTGTGTGCGTAATGCTTTAGGCATGTAAAAAAAAGTTGCCGATCACAAAAGCCTTATAAGCTAAACAGTTAACATACAGACAAAGGATGAGGAGGATAAAATAAGACTCAAGCATGGTAAACAATTGCTCAGTTTTTATTTTTTTTGTCTTAAATTGCACTTAAGCATGCAAAAAGAAAAGGAGTACTTGTGGCACCTTAGAGACTAACAAATTTATTTGAGCATAAGCTTTCGTGAGCTACAGCTCACTTCATCGGATGCATTTGGTGGAAAATAGAGACTGGGAATGGAAAGTTACAGTTACACTTAGGCATGAAAGTGGGGGGCCAGAGATGGTTAGTGGAGAAAGTCTAGTCAAAAGAATTAACTTTTAAGAGTAAGGGTTTTTTTTTTTTTTTTTGCTGGATTGTGATCAGTATTATTTGAATATAAAATATTACACAATAAAAATGTATAATAAGCCAAGAGATTTTCCTTTAGAAAAGATGTTACAGCTGACTCAAAAAGGCACTGACTAGTTTTTCTGTTTTATTGGCTCTTTCTAATTTGCAAGAAAATAAAGCGGGATAGTTTGAAAGATCAGTCAAAATGAAAGAAGCACAGACCATTTTTAATTAGAGCTGCATATGCTGAGTGTTGCTGATGGCCTTGGTCAGAATTGCTTGCTTTTTATTTTGTAATTTGTTTCCTTTAACATGTTCATATTGCAAGAAAATCTCTGAGATCCTTATAGCTTATATTTGTTCTAATGCTTCAGAAATTAAATTATTTTATCCTATGAAATCTGAAAATTCAGGTTTCAGTCTGAAACTGTCTTTTAATCCACTTTCTGTATAACAGTCAAACTCAGTAAAATGAGTTGTGAACGGGCTTTCAGTCTTAATTTAAAATGACATGTCATTTTAGCAGCACGTCTGTTCTCTTTGTTTGCAGCCTTCGAATAAAATGCTGTTTTTTCCTATTGTATATCACAGTTTTTCCCCTTCTCATTGTCTCTTTTCCATTTTCATATTACTGAGTTTTCTTCTTTGCATGATATGACTGCTCTGCCCTTTGGCCATTTTGCTACCACAATGGTTCCACTCCTGCCAATCTGCAATCATACTTCCCACAGGCAGAATGGGATTCTAATTAAGGGAAGCAAATTGCGTTAATGGTATGAAGCATTAAAAGAGAGTCTTTAATTTGCCATAGTGGTGGTGAGGAAATGTTTAAGGATGCAGGAGTTAAATCCAATTAAATCAGACATTTTAGCATTAGAACTTCCATGCTTTGTCATGGGTACAAACTGTTCTAATGGCTTGTCTATACTTAAAACCTTAGTGTGGACCCTTCGTATGTCAGTGGGTGGGGTTGTCCCTTTGGTATAGGTAATCCACCTCCCTGAGAGGTGGAATAATTCTTCCATTAATCTAGCGCTGTCTACACAGGGTCTTGGGTCAGCTTGATTACACCGCTTGGGTGTGCATTTTTTATATCACTGACTGATGTAGTTAAACCGACCTCATTTTGTAGTGTAGAGCAGGCCTAACTTTGTCCTGGGTATGTAACTGGATTGTTTCACAGTGAAATGTACTCTAGTATTGATTAGTTTTGTGTGCTGGCTGTAGATTACTTTTCCATTACTTTTGGTTGTATAAGAAACTTATACTCGGAGAGTAAAAATAACAAATTGTTTCTTTATTTTATAGCTAACGGAGCAAGAAGTAGAGACTATATTGGATAAGGCAATGGTTCTATTTAGGTTTATGCAAGAGAAAGATGTTTTTGAACGTTACTATAAACAGCACTTGGCAAGAAGGCTTCTTACAAACAAGAGCGTTTCAGATGACTCTGAGAAAAATATGATATCTAAATTAAAGGTAAGATGGCTACCTGCACACAACTTATTTCCTTCAAACTGTTCTTAAATTGAGTTTTATTCCTTTATTTCTTTTCCTTTTAATAAATATTTAGTTGGCATAAAACTGATTACAATATACTCATTTAAATATCAAATTAAAGTTTTTAATAAATACAGAAAACACTAATCAGCTTTATTTCCATATATTAAAGGTTATCTGTCAGAAAAAAGAAATACTACTACAAAATTAGGGTTGAATGTCCCACGTTGGGTAGGAGGGCATTTTAGAATATTGAACTCTTTGGGGGAGGAGGATGGCTCTAAGAACAATCTTTCAGCAGGAAAGTGACTCCAATGAGGCAGTGTGATCTAGTGGTTTCAGACCAGGAGTTTCATCTTGATCTTATTTCTAATTTTTCCCCTGACATACTGTGCAGCTTTGCAAAAGATGCTTACCATTTCTGTATCAAAATATCCTCATCTTTTAAATGCCAATAATACTTAACCATCTAAACACTTTGAGGTCCTTTGGTGAAAGGTTCTCTGATAAGTACCAAGTATTATTTCTTCTGTATGAATCCTCCTTTCACCCATATGCATTGTAATAGTGATACCATACAATCTCTGAAAACAAACTTACCTTATAGTTTCCTTCACTTCTCTTGTACTCAGTACCATGCGGTTTCTAAAATTTTCAGTAATCTCACTTCATAACCTATAGCATCCTTAAAAAAAATCTACTTGTCTAGACCAAATGAACTTTTTGGATGGATGAATAAACTATTATGATTTTGTTTATCAGTGTCATGGTAAATGACAGGTGAATGTTTATGCCTATCCTGGTGAATTTTCATGACAGTTTTGCATAATTGTCCTGTATGATAAGAGATAAGGATGTTCAAAAGAAGTATTTAGAAAAAATGCAGTAGTGTAAGGAGAGATGAGAGAAAACAGATTTTACCATATTTATTTGGGTAGGCTTTAGTCCTCACATGCAAAAGAGAACTGCTCTTCCAAGACCTGAAACTGGGCTAGGGGTAGAATTAAGTTAAAGAAAAGTATAGAGAATGTCCTCTCCATGTTTGTCTGAGACATTCAGTGACTAACTCCAACATTTCAGGATTTAAGTGTTTGTAGATCCATTTTATAATTACAATACAGCAAATAATTTTTTTTGTAGACTGAATGTGGATGTCAGTTCACATCTAAACTGGAAGGAATGTTCAGGGATATGAGCATCTCAAACACAACAATGGATGAATTCAGGCAACATCTACAGGCTACAGGGGTAAGAATCATTCAGATCTTTTCTTGTGCTTCTATTTTTACATATAAACACAAATCTGCACTGGACAGATTCTGCATTACTCTTCATTCCCTCACTTCTCTCAACAAAATAAGAACTTTTTTTAACTTAAATTTTTAACCTTGCAACTTTTTTCTTACTCGCTCTGAAAATATTTGGATCTTGAGATTTGTTTGAAGCCTGACTTATTACTTTGAGTGACACTAGTATTCTTTAAGTCCTGTTGAGTCTTTTACTGTGTCAGTGTTCTTCTTCTAAATCAGTGGTGGGCAACCTGTGGCCCGCGGGCCGCATGTGACCAGTCACGGTAATCCACTGGCGAGCTGTGAGACAGTTTTTTTACACTGACTGTCCGTAGGCACAGCCGCCCGCAGCTCCCAGTGGCCGCGGTTTGTTGTTCCCAACCACTGGGAGCTGTGGGAAATGGTGCGGGTTGCAGGGATATGCTGCCCGCCACTTCCAGCAGCTCCTGTTGGCTGGGAACGGTGAACCGCGGCCACTGGGAGCTGCGGGTGGACGTGCCTGCGGATAGTCAATGTAAACAAACTGTCTCGCAGCACGCCAGCAGATTACCCTGACAGGCCGCAGTTTGCCCACTGCTGTTCTAAATAGTTGTATGGACTGTCTTCTATAAATGAGTCACACAATTGCAAAACTCTAATTTATGCCAAAACATAATGTAATAAGTTAAATAAAAGTTAATTCATGAAGTAAAAGTTATACAGTGTATTTGAATGGACTTAGTGCTCAGTAAAAGTAGGAATAATTACAGTGGACATAGTCTTGTCAATACACCAGTACATGACAAGATTTGAAAAGCTTCGTAGCTAAACTTATGAACTGTTAAACTGCTTTACCAGCAGGTGGCGTACACTTACTTGTTGTTGAGGCAAATAGATGGTAAATGTTTAATCATCAGTTAGTATTTGAACTCATGAGCTCCACTTTAAAGTTGCAGTTTTGTATGTCACTTTTTAAAGAAATGTTTGTGCAACTCTTTGTATTGTCCGTCAGTTCTGTTTTTATTTTTTATCAAGGATTTTTTTCCCATGTTTTTTTATCAAGGGGCCTTTCTTTTTATCTCATTTTAGTCAAGTTTTTTTTTTTTTAGACATCCTAGTTTTTCTTTGTGTTTGGATCTTAATAGGTATGAAATACCTTGAAGTGTTTAAAGGCTACAGAATTGAGTGTCTGCCCTTTTGGGAGTCAAAGTTTTGTATGAGATCCATCTACTTTGGTACACATTCAACAGAATTAGTTCTATGGCAGCACTTTGACAAACATGTTTCCAATTCTTATGGGGAAATTTTGATAGTACTAACTCTGTTGGAAGTCACAGCACTATTACAGGTGGTCTTGCTAGTTCTGTTGATCTGAATGTATACGAGTTAGATCTTGGATAGTTATTGTCACCTATGATGCACTTTTTAGACATTGGCCATACGACCAGCAAAATTTGTTTCCTTCCTGATTCTTTAAAAATAATTAGAGGTGCAGTTTCTGCCTGTATGTTACATCAGTGCAAGTAAACAAAGCATTTTATGGTGTTTGAAACATTAGAACAGTGCATCAGTTTATGTCCGTATTCTCTGTGACTGCAGTGACTTGAAGGTTAGTTTAATCCTTCCACAAAACACACAGCAAGACTTTACTACTTCATTCACTTTTGCTCATTATTAGTACATGGGTCAGTTTCTGGAGACTGTTATTCCTGATACTGGGCGGAACGAGGATGTGCCTTGTGGTGAACTACCTATAGAATGTGTTCATTTTTGTTTCATAGGTTTCATTTGTTTTATGGTATTACAAGCTCCATGTTTTTATTTCTGTTTATAGCAGTCCAAAGTGCTTTGTGCTCAATGTTTTTTTTTTTTAAAAATAACTTAAAATTCACGGTCATTGAAATACAGAAGAGAATAATGCTAACAGGCTTCCAAATACTACCAGCTCACAAATACGCAAAGACTCCTGTTCACCAAGCAAACCTGGAAATTCTCTGTGCCAAGCCATTTTAGAAATCTGAATACTGTGAATGAATTTTTTGCCTTATGGGAGCACCTCGGTTGCGCAATGCACTCTGAAATTTTCACCACCTTGAAGCAGGCAACTTAAAATCCTTATGCTGATTACTAGGAGGTGAGGCTGTCCCACAGGTGATTTGAAAATGGATTACACAGACATGTTTTATTTAGAGAAGTCAAAGAAGTCCACCTAAATCTTTTTACAGTTTCTCAGGTATCCGAGAACCACAACAGAAAACTCCTCCCAGAGACTTAGCTATATTGATTTCATGAGTAGGATTGCTACAACCTTTCCATTTTTTGTAAGCAGCACTTGAAACTCTGTGCAGACAGGATTCTTTGAGCTTAAAGGCTCTTGTTTATTGTGCAAGTGTGTATCCACAAGGTTTTGTGCTGTGTGAGTTAATGTCATATGGCTGCATCCTCATTTCTATATTACTGTAGCTGAACAGGTGAACTTGAATATCTTGTGCCAAAGAATGACAACAGCAGTTAATTTCAACTTTCACCTCCCCAAGAAGCATAAATTTCCCATGACTACTACACAAGATGTTGGTGTAGTGTGAGATAAGTTTACTGTATCTTGCCTCAATAGGTCTTGGGGGTCCTTGCGTTCCAAATAGCCTTTTACTTATCTCAAGCACATGTGTCATACACAGCCCTTGTAGCGCTCCCCCTGACTGAACACTCACCAGACTGCTGTGTTGAGCCCCAGCACACGGGACCTAAGCTTCCTTGGGTCCAAGTATGCTGGACCCTCTTTTCTCTTGACCCCTCTCGCATGTTTCCCAGAAACAGACTTTGTCTGTTATCCCTTCTTGGAAATGGGGCCTCGCAGCCCAACTTCCCTAGACCCCCAGGGTCAGTAATGACTCCTCAGATTCCCCAGTAGCCTAAGCACATCCTTTCTCAGAGTTCCATCTTATGGATACTCTGGGTTTATAGGTTTCAGAGTAGCAGCCGTGTTAGTCTGTATTCACAAAAAGAAAAGGAGTACTTGTGGCACCTTAGAGACTAACAAATTTATTAGAGCATAAGCTTTCGTGAGCTACAGCTCACTTCATCGGATGCATTCATCCGATGAAGTGAGCTGTAGCTCACGAAAGCTTATGCTCTAATAAATTTGTTAGTCTCTAAGGTGCCACAAGTACTCCTTTTCTTTCTGGGTTTATAGTTCACCTCTTCAGGGATACGAAGAGTGAAAAGCAAACAGACACAAGACTTTGTAAGGATTTCTTAAATACTCTTCACTTAGGCCATGTCTACCCCAGCATGTACGTTGGCAAACTTTTATCACTCAGAGTATGAAAAAAACGGACCCCAAGCGACATAAGTTTTGCCAGCATAAGCGCTCGTGTTCACAATGCTATGTCAGGAAGAGAACTCTCCCACTGACATAGTTACTGCCGTTTGTTGAACTGGTTTTATTATGTTGTCAGAAGAGCTCTCTCCTGTCAGCATAACGCAAGCGTTCTTATAGCAGCACAACTGTACTGATACAGCTCTGCCGCTGTAAGCTTGTGAGTGTAGACATGGCCTTTGATAGCAAAGAAATATACAGACCCAGGCAAAACAATAAAACATCTGTGCACCATTCCGCTCGTTCTAGCTCATCCTTCTTTTGGCAGTGTGTCTTTATTCAGCAATTCCTTCCTCTCCCCCTCCCCCCCCCCTCCGCCGCCTCATGCTCCTGTACAGGCTTGCACTGTGCTTCAAATTGAGTGTCTTTCCTGTCACTTTGTGTCCTTCTTTCTTGGCTGGTCCCAGTTAAACAGGACCCTCTGCTATGGGAGCAGGCTCCTCTCTTCCTCTAGATCTGAGAGTTCCTTAAGTTTATAAGTCCTATCAACTCCCGGTTCACTTGCTGCAGTGTCTAAGATTTTTCCATTTTCTTAACCCAAGCCCCCTGCAGAGAACTGGGGAAAACTGGTGTTACCCTAGAATGCTCTCTTGTTCTCTTCAAGAGATCTATTCAGGTGCTGAAAGTCTTTAATGATTGGGTTATTCAGAGATAAAGATGGTAGTGCCAACCCCTGTCTCCTTATCACAAGGAACCCAAGGCAGTAAAAAGTAAGATAATCATAAGACAAGGGATCAGAGAGTTGAAAAAATCAAATTGGAATTCATAAGTTATATATAGACAGGTTCCTCAAATTCTCACATCATGGTTTATAAGTTTCAGGGCAATGAAAATACAGTAACTTAAATTCCTTACATGATGTCAAGTATCAGGGGGTAGCCGTGTTAGTCTGTATCCACAAAAACAGAGTCCAGTGGCACCTTAGAGACTTACAGATTTATTTGAGCATAAGCTTTCGTGGGTGAAAAGCCCACTTCTTCAGAAGCATGGAGTGAAAGTTACAGATGCAGACATAAATATACTGACACATAAAGAGAAGGGAAGCGGCGCAGGCTGAGGGATGTGCTGGCGGCCCTTCCTGCAGCCCCCACATTGGCCTGGAGTGGCAAACCATGGCCAGTGGGAGCTGCGATAAGCCGAACCTGCGGACGCGGCAGGTAAACAAACTGGCCTGGCCCACCAGAGGCTTTCCCTGAACAAGCGGCGGCCCTAGTTTGAGAACCACTGGCTTAGAGTACATACAGAGAATGGGAATGCATGTGTTTCTCTAGCACAATGGTTCTTGGCCTGTGGGCCGCATGCCACCCAATTAGCACAAAGCTGGGCTGTGCGGCGAGGGTACGGGGATGCTGGCTGGCCGGCCCTGCAAGGTTGGCAGGGGGGCTGCATCCCTGCCCTATGCAGCCAGGTCCAGGGTCGAGGCTGCCACTTGGCCCCACACAGTGGGGTCCGGGGGTCTCTGCAACTCAGCCCCCCGCCCAGGGCTCTGCTCCTGGCCCCACTCTCCTGGAGGAGTCTTTGGGCAGGAGGCATTGGGCATAGGGGTCTGTAGGGGAGATCCAGGTGGGGCACGCTGTGGTTCTCAACCTGTGGCCCAGGTAACACATTGTGGGCCGCATATGCAGCCCAGAATGATAAATAGGTTGAGAACAATTCTGTAATAAAAGATGGCGCTGGGAAAGGAATCACAAGTCTTTCTTCGTATTACCATTCTGGTGCAAGAGGTTCTAGAGTTTCTATTAAACAAATAGTCCCAGCGTGTTCTTTTTTGAAACAACTGTGGTGCAATGCATGCATATGATCCTTCCTAGACAAGAATCACAAGCCAGCTTCCCCATTCAGAAGCCAGAAACCTCATAGATATAAAACTGAGTTAGCAGGTATTGGGAAGGATGATGCAGCTGATGATCGACTTTGTACATGCAGCAGTACTTTCTTTCACTGAGAAGCTGAAGTAGGAGAAGTCAAAAGATTATAGGACTTTAGGCATTTTCCGGATTGATGAACCTGAAACCTTGGGTTTTGGTGCTCTTGCAGCACAATTCTACACTTGAAAGACTCTCTCCCTCTATTGGGCCATGCTACACACATGCTGGTGATAAAAGGAGTCGTATGAGACTTGGCGTTCCTAAAACTTATTCCAAATCAAATATCTGACCCATTATATTTAGCACTGCATCTGTGAGAATCTGAACGAGCTCAGGCTCTTGTCTATGACTAACATGTTTCAAAGATTCAGTGGGTAAGAAAGCATACTCTTCTTTCCAGATATGATGTTGCAGTTCCACTATATTCAGTAAACGTATTTTCCATACCGTCGTGCCCATGCTGATACCACAGTTCACGAGCTAGGCATTATCTGGAACAAACAAAAATACTTTGATTCAGTGCACCTTTTTGTTGATTGTATGCATTGGCTTAATGTTCAAGGGTATGTCTGCACTGTGATAATAGACCTCTGGCACAGCTGTGGCTGGCCCAGGTCAAGTGACTTGTGCTCATGAGGTGCAAGCTATGGGGATATAAAATTGCAGTGTAGACATTTGGGCTCCAGCTCGAGCCTGAACATCCATGCTGTGATTTCACAGCCCCTCAAGCCTGTCAAATGACCTGGCTCTGAGATTTGGTGCTGTGGTTTTTTTAATCTCAGTGTAGATGTACCCCAACTCTAGATGGATGATTGACTGCATTTCTCTGAACATCAGTGTCATGTTAAGGCTCATGAAATCAGAAGCATGTCAGTGACATTGGATGGCCTTTGGTTTACTCTGGAGAAACCTCAATTCAGTTCTTTATGTATATTTGTAAAATATTGTTTTAGACTGTTTATCTTGAATCCAGTCTCCATTAAAATCTGTTTCTGAATTATGTGCCCAGCTGACTTTTTTTTTTTTTTTCCCCCCTAAAAGGTCTTTAGATGTTAGTTCTAATGTATTTATTAGGTGCATTTTATTCTTCTAATATAAAAATAGCATTCTTAATACTTCTCAGGGATGCCGTGTCGCTATTTAACTTGGGAGGCCTCTACTTTTTTTCCCAATGATATTTCTGACTTTTTTGTCTTTAATCTGATCTACTCTATTGCTGTATATTAGTTTTTGTAGTCTGTAAGAACCTGTATCTGTTTATAATTATACTTTTTCTTTTTAAGATAAGAAAATTACTTACCTATAAACGTGTGAGGTATTAATCATAAGCTGTCATTAACCCACCTCATTTCCCTGTGGAAGCTGGAGATACACTCAGTTATAAGTTTGGCATTATGGAATTTAGTTGAGACACTTTTTGACAATTGTACTTTGATTTCAAATAGATGTGTGCCACCTGCTGATGAGACTATTGAATAGCTTAGAACATCAGCTGTAGAGTGTTCCAAGTTTGTGTGACCACCTACGTTAATAACTACTTTCAGAGAACAAGTATTAAAGCCACATAATTTTTTCAGGTTGAGCAAGACACCAGTCCTTTACATAAAACAATGGGAAAATATATGCAGAGGATTTCTGCTTTAAAACTCGAGAGGGGGAATGGCAGGAAAAACTCCCTATTGCTTAGTGTTGAATGTCAAACTGTTGCTTATACTTTTTTGCCAAAGGGCAAGTACAAAAACTGTTACTTTGCAATTCGTATTGTTAGCAACACAGCACATACTTTTTTTTTTTCTATCCAGTCAGTCGTATTGGAAACAGAATAAAAGCAGAAGGCAAAATATGTCACGTATTACCCTGTAATGCATCTGGCCATGTAAAGCTCTGAATTTCAGAATTACTGTTTATTATCATGAATACTGAACAGTTGCATAGTATTTTTTACATTGTCATATTCTGTATAGTCTTAAATTGCCATATGGGAACAATGTGAGCTTTTTGGCTCCTGTTCCAGCAAGGCTGAATTTTAATTTGTGCAGCTCGGAAAGAATGGCAACTACAGTTTCTCCTTAGCCTGTGGAAAGTACAAAAATGAAAGTCTAATTATAACATAGGAGAAGTAGCGAACACTGTCCTGTTTTAAAACAGTGGATGTCTTCTTCCATTGTTGCTGTAGGTCTCATTAGGGGGTGTTGATCTCACGGTGCGGGTTCTCACAACAGGCTACTGGCCTACTCAGTCAGCCACACCGAAGTGCAACATTCCTCCAGCCCCCAGACATGCTTTTGAAGTATTTAGAAGGTATGTATGAAATCAGGTTTTGTACTTTTAAATCAGTGGGTACAGTAAATATACTTTTGTGAGTATTAAAGGCATATTAGAGAGCTGCTTTGTTCTTTTTTGGGAAAACTAGAAAACCAACTACTTACTACTTGGTTTTTTGTTTCAGATGAGACCTTCACCTCAATTTAAGAGTAATAGTTATATATTACACTTAGTACATTCCATCCTGAAGAATTCAAAATTATCTACTTATGTAAAGTGATTTTGGATCATCTGCATATGTGCCATATAAATATGTAAATTTTCATTGTCTCATAGATTTTATTTAGCCAAACACAGTGGTCGACAGCTGACACTCCAGCATCACATGGGTTCAGCAGATCTCAATGCCACTTTCTATGGACCTGTTAAAAAGGTAAATGTCTGTATTTGAAAGTGTTATGATTTAGTCTCAAAAATTTTGTAAATGTAAAGATAAATTTGTAATCAGTTTTGGATTTTTTTTAGCTATAAATTAAACTGCCAGTATAGGACATAAGTACAAGTTTAAAAAAGTACATCTTTTTTTTAATTCAACTCTTACCTCGGCAGCAGTTTGGAATATACTTACAAGCATATAGTCTGTAAACCTAAATCAAATTTGAAACTCTCCAGCCTGTTGGTTTAATTAAATCATAGGATGATAATGGACTTTAAGGTCAGAAGGGATCATCATGATCATCTAGTCTGACCTCCTTCACATTGCAGGTCATGGAACGTCACCCACCAACTCCTGTAATAGATCCGTAACCTCTGGCTGAGTTAATGAAGTCCTCAAATCATGAATTAGAGTTCAAGTTACAGAAAATCAACCATTTATACTAGTTTAAACCTGCAAACGACCCATGCCCTGTAGTGCAGAAGAAGGTGAAAACCCCCCCATCTCTGCCAATCTGACCTATTTTAAAATTCCTTCCTGACCTCAAATATGGCCATCAGTTAGACCCTGAGCATGTGGGCAAGACCTGTGGGCAAGACACCTGGGAAAGAATTTGCTGTAGTAACTCAGAGCCCTCCCCATCTAATGTCTCATTATCAGCCATTGGAGATATTTGCTGCTAGCAGTCGCAGATCAGCTACATGTTGTTGTGGGTAGTTTCGTCGTACCATCCTCTCCATAAACTTATCAAGCTTAGTCTTTAAGTCAGTTAGGTTTTTTGCTCCCACTACTCCCCTTGGAAATCTGTTCCAGAACTTTACTCCTCTGGTGGTTAGAAACCTTCGTCTAATTTCAAGCCTAAACTTGTTGATGGACACTTTATATCCATTTATTCTTGTGTCCACATTGGTGCTTAACATAAATAACTTCTCACCCTCCCTGGTATTTATCCCTCTGATGTATTTATAGAGAGCAATCGTATCTCCCCCCGAGCCTTTGTTTGGTTAGGCTAAATAAGCCAAGCTCTTTGAGTCTCCTCTCATAAGGTAGGTTTTCCATTCCTCAAATCATCCTAATAGCGCTTCTCTGCACCTATTCGTGTTTGAATTCATCTTTCCCTAAACATGGGAGACCAAAATTTCACACACTATTCCAGATGAGTCTCACCAGTGCCTTGTATAATGGTACTAACAGTTCCCTGTCTCTATTGGAAATACCTAGCCTATTGCACCCTAGGACTTTGTTAGCCTTTTTCACAACTGCATCACATTGGCAGCTCATAGTCATCTTGTGATCAACCAATATATGCTCTGGTCTTTGTCCTCCTCTATCACTTCTAACTGATACACTCCCAGCTTATAGCAGAAATTTTTGTTAGTCCCTAAATGTATGACCTTGCAATTTGTGCTACTAATTTCATCCCATTTCTATTACTCCAGTTTACAAGGTCATCCAGATCATTTTGTGTGATAGTTCAGTCCTCCTCTGTATTGGAAATACCTTCCAACTTTGTTTCATCTGCAATTTTATTAGCACGCACACACTTTTTCTGCCCAGGTCAGTAATAAAAATGTTAAATAAGATAGTCCCAAGGAGGATCCCTGAGGAGTTCCTTTGTAACCTCCCTCTAGTCTGGCATTCACTTTCACTATGACCGTTGTAGTATCTCCTTTAACCAGTTCCTTATCCACCTGTTGATTCTCATATTAATCCCCATCCTCTCCAATATAATTATTTCCCATTTGGAACCGTATCAAATGCCTTACTGAAATCCAGGTAGATTAAATCTACTGCATTTCCTTTGTCTAAAAAATCAGCTATCTTCTCAAAGGAGGAGATCAGTTTGGTCTGGCATGATCTATCTGTTGTAAAATCATGTTGTATTGTATCCCAATTACCGGTCACCTCTGTCCTTAACCACTTTCTCTTTCAAAATTTGTTCCAAGACCTTGCATACAATTGAGATCAAACAAAGAGGCCTGTCATTTCCCGGATCACCTTTTTCCCATTCTTAAAAATAGGAACTGTATTAGCAATTCTCCAGTCATAGGGTATGACCCCTGAATTTAAAGATTCATTAAAAATACTTGCTATTGGGCTTGCAATTTCATATGCTAGTTCCTTTAATATTTTTGGATGGAGATTATCTGGGCCCCCCAAATTAGTCCCATTAAACTGTTGTACCTCAGATGTGGTAATTTCTACCTCCATATTCTCGTCTCCCATTCGCCACTCTGCCATTATTTCTAAGCTCTTCATTATCCTTATAAAAACTGAGCAAATATTTGTTTGTGTTGGGCTATGCCTAGATTACCTTTAATCTCCATCCCAGCCTCAGTGTTTAGCAGTCCCACTTCTTTCCTTGTTTTCTTTTTTATTTATATGGCTATAGACCCTTTTCCTATTGTTTTTAATTCCCTTTGCAAGGTCCACCTCTGCTTGGCTTTTGGCAGTTCTCACTTTATCCATACACTTTCTGACCTCCAAGAGGTAGCTTTACTTACTAATCCATCCCATCTTCATTACTTGTAGGCTTTCTGCTTTCTCTTAATTACTGGTTTGAGATGCTTGGTCTGTGATCCTTCCCTATGAATTCCCCCCTGCCCCCCCCTTCTTGGGATGCAGGCTTCAGATAAATTTGCAGAAACTGACTTAAAGTAAATCCAAGCCTTCTCCACATTCAGATCCTTGAGTTCTTCAGTCCAGTCCACTTCCCTAATTAATTCCCCCCCCCTTTTTTTAAGTTAGTTCTTTTGAAATAAAGGATCCTAGCTGCAGATCTATTTTTGTTTATCCTTCCATTTAGTTTCAACTGAATTAGCTCATGATTAAGCAAGGTTTTTCCCCCACAACCAGTTCTTCTATGAAGTCCTCACTTCTCACTAGTACCAAATCTAAAATGGCATCACCACTTGTTGGTTCAGCATCTGTTCAGTGAAGAAATCTTACCTCTATCACATCCAGGAAAATCTGGGCCCTACTATTATTGGTAGCACTTGTCCTCCAATCTATATCTGGGAAGTTAGTCTCCCATAATCATACAATTCCCCGTAGTATTTATTTCCTTAAAAAATTAAAGAGGTCTCTATCCATATCCATATTGGATCTTGGGGGTCTGTAGCATATCCCAAGCATTAGCCCAGTGTTTCTCAAACTGGGGGTCCTGACCCAAAAGTGGATTGCAAGCCTGTTGTAGGAGGGGTCGTGGTATTGCTGCCCTTTACTTCTTTGCTGCCTTCAGGGCTGGTATTGCCAGCCACCCAGCTCTGAAGGCAGTGCTGTTGCCAGCAGCGGCACAGAAGTAAGGGTGGTATGGTATTGCCACCCTTAGTTCTGTGCTTGTGTCATCAGCACTGTCTTCAGAGCTGGGTGCCTGGCCAGAAGATGCTGCTTTCCAACTGCCCAGCTCTGAAAGCAGAGCAGAGACTGGTGGCTGCTGGACATGTCCCCACATCTGAAGGCAGCACTTCTGACAGCAGCAGTGCAGAAATAAGTATGGTATGGGAGGGGTGTTGTCATGGGGGGGGAGGGGTATCACAACCTGAAATATTTTCAGAGGGGGTCCCAGTTGTTTTGTTTGTTTATTTATTTATTTATTTTAAGTTGAGAACCCTTGCACTAGCCCAAGGGAACCTCTAGTAGTTTTCTTCCCCAAAGTGATTTTGGCCCAAACAGACTGTCTTATCCGTTGCATCATTTCTAATTTCTTTACAGTCTATTTCATCATTAATATACAGTGCTACTCCACCATCTTTGCCTTTATTTCTGTCTTTTCTGAACAGCACATAGCCTTCAATACCTGTACTCCAGTCATGACTGCTATTCCACCAGGTTCTTGTTATCTCTATAATATCTGATTCCACTTCCTGCACCAGTAGTTCTAGTTCCTCCATTTTGTTACCCAAGCTCCTTGCATTGGTGTACAAACATCCTAATTGTTGCTGCTTGGCTTCACCCACATTTCTCGCCCAATTAGGTACAGTCATTCTACTCTCAGTATCGCCTATCTGACTGTTAGCTTCATTGGTATTGGCACTATATTTCCTCTTAATGTCCATTCTTCTACCCACTGCTTTCCTTTCTCCATTGCTGTATCCTTTCTTACTTGATTTTCCTCCCTCTCAATATTATTCAGGTGTGGAGATTACATAAGAATCACCCAACCATCTCTCCCAAGTTAATCAGTTGTGCCAATCTCTATCCCAGAAGTCTACTTCTCTCCCTATTCAGGTGGAGTCCATCCCTTGAGAACAGTACTCTGTCCATGAATGCCTCCCAGTGGTCAAACAGAGAATCATAGGACTGGAAGGGACCTTGAATGGCAAGCTAGTCCATTCCCCTGTGTTCATGGCAGGGCTAAGGTTCTGCCGATTACGGCTCCAGGCCAATGTGGGCTGCGGGAAGCAGCGCGGGCCAAGGGATGTGCTGGCTGCCCTTCCTGCAGCTCCCGTTGGCCTGGAGCAGCAAACCACAGCCAGTGGGAGCCGCAATCAGCTGAACCTGCGGACGCGGCAGGTAAACAAACTGGCCCGGCCCACCAGGAGCTTTTCCTGAACAAGCGGTGGCCCTAGTTTGAGAACCACTGATCTAGACCATTCCTGACGGGTGTTTGTCTAACGTGCTCTTAAAAATCACCAATGGTGGAGATTCTACAACCTCCCTCGGCAATTTATTTCAGTGCTTAACCACCTTGACAGTTAGGAAGTTTTCTTAATGTCCAACCTAAACCTCCTTTGCTGAAATTTAAGCCTATTGCTTCTTGTCCTATCCTCAGAGGTTAAGAAGAACAGTTTTGCTCCCTCCTCCTTGTAACAACCTCTTGTATAGATTCATAGATACTAAGGTCAGAAGGGACCATTCTGATCATCTAGTCTGACCTCCTGCACAGCGCAGGCCACAGAATCTCACCCACCCGCTCCTATGAAAAACCTCACCCATGTCTGAGCTATTGAAGTCCTTAAATCATGGTTTAAAGACTTCAAGGAGCAGAGAAGCCTCCCTCAAGTCAACCATGCCCCATGCTACAGAGGAAGGCCTCTCCAATCTGCCCTGGAGGAAAATTCCTTCCCGACCCCAAATATGGCAGTCAGCTAAACCCTGAGCATATGGGCAAGATTCACCAGCCAGATACTACAGAAAATTCTTTCCTGGGTAACTCAGATCCCATCCATCTAATATCCCATCTCAGGGGAGTAGGCCTATTTACCCTGAATATTTAAAGATTACTTACCAAAATCCCATTATCCCATCATACCATGCCTCCATAAACTTATCAAGTAGAATCTTAAAACCAGATAGATCTTTTGCCCCCACTGCTTCCCTTGGAAGGCTATTCCAAAACTTCACTCCTCTGATGGTTAGAAACCTTCGTCTAATTTCAAGTCTAAACTTCCTGGTGGCCAGTTTATACCCATTTGTTCTTGTGTCCACATTGGTGCTGAGCTGAAATAATTCCTCTCCCTCTCATGTATTTATCCCTCTGATATATTTATAGAGAGCAATCATATCTCCCCTCAACCTTCTTTTAGTTAGGCTAAACAAGCCAAGCTCCTTAAGTCTCCTTTCATAAGACAAGTTTTCCATTCCTCAGATCATCCTAGTAGCCCTTCTCTGAACCTGCTCCAGCTTGAATTCATCCTTTTTAAACATGGGAGACCAGAACTGCACACAGTATTCTAGGTGAGGTCTCACCAGTACCTTGTATAATGGTACTAAAACCTCCTTATCCCTACTGGAAATGCCTCTCCTGATGCATCCCAAAACCGCATTAGCTTTTTTCACAGCCATATCACATTGGCAGCTCATAGTCATCCTATGATCAACCAATACTCCAAGGTCCTTCTCCTCTTCTGTTACTTCTAATTGATGCGTCCCCAATTTATAACTAAAATTCTTGTTATTAATCCCTAAATGCATAACCTTACACTTCTCACTATTAAATTTCATCCTATTACTATTACTCCAGTTTACAAGGTCATCCAGATCCTCCTGTATAATATCCCGATCCTTCTCCGAATTGGCAATACCTCCCAGCTTTGTATCATCTGCAAATTTTATTAGCACACTCCCACTTTTTGTGCCAAGGTCAGTAATAAAAAGATTAAATAAGATTGGTCCCAAAACCGATCCCTGAGGAACTCCACTGGTAACCTTCCTCCAACCTGACAGTTCGCCTTTCAGTAGGACCCGTTGCAGTCTCCCCTTTAACCAATTCCTTATCCACATTTTGATGTTCATATTGATCCCCATCTTCTCCAATTTAACTAATTCCCCATGTGGCACGGTATCAAATGCCTTACTGAAATCTAGGTAAATTAGATCCACTGCATTTCCTTTATCTAAAAAATCTGTTACTTTTTCAAAAAAGGAGATTAGGTTGGTTTGGCACGATCTACCTTTTGTAAAACCATGTTGTATTTTGTCCCATTTACCATTGACTTCAATGTCCTTAACTAATTTCTCCTTCAAAATTTTTTCCAGGACCTTGCATGCTACAGATGTCTAACTAACTGGCCTGTAGTTACCCGGATCACTTTTTTTTCTTTCTTAAAAATAGGAACTATATTAGCAATTCTCCAATCATTCGGTACAACTCCTGAGTTTACAGATTCATTAAAAATTCTTGCTAATGGGCTTGCAATTTCAGGCGCCAATTCCTTTAATATTCTTGGATGAAGATTATCTGGGCCCCCCGATTTAGTCCCATTAAGCTGTTTCAGTTTTGCTTCTACCTCAGATATGGTAATATCTACCTCTATATCCTCCTTCCCATTTGTCATGCTACCATTATCCCTAAGATCCTCTTTAGCCTTATTAAAGACTGAGGCAAAGTATTTTAGATATTGGGCCATGCCTAGATTATCTTTAACCTCCACTCCATCCTTAGTGTTAAGCGGCCCTACTTCTTCTTTCTTAGTTTTCTTCTTATTTATATGGCTATAGAACCTTTTACTATTGGTTTTAATTCCCTTTGCAAGGTCCAACTCTACTTGACTTTTAGCCCGTCTCACTTTATCCCTACATGTTCTGACCTCAATTAGGTAGCTTTCCTTGCTGATCCCTCCCATCTTCCACTCCCTGTATGCTTTCTGCTTCTTCTTAATCACCTCTCTAAGATGCTTGCTCATCCAGCTTGGTCTACAACTCCTTCCTATGAATTTTTTCCCCTTTCTTGGGATACAGGCTTCCGATAGCTTCTGCAGCTTTGATTTAAAGTAATCCCAGGCCTCCTCTACCTTTAGATCCATAAATTCTTCAGTCCAATCCACTTCCCTAACTAATTTCCTTAATTTTTGAAAGTCAGCCCTTTTGAAATCAAAAACCTTAGTTGCAGATTTATTTTTGTTCATCCTTCCATTTAGTTTGAACTGAATTAGCTCATGATCACTTGAGCCAAGATTGTCACCTACAACCATTTCTTCTATGAGGTCCTTGCTACTCACCAAAATTAAATCTAAAATGGCATCCCCTCTAGTCGGTTCAGCAACTACTTGATGAAGAAATCCATCAGCTATCGCATCTAGAAAAATCTGAGCCCTATTATTATTACTAGCACTGGTCCTCCAGTCTATATCTGGGAAGTTAAAGTCTCCCATGATCACGCAGTTTCCATTAGTATTTACTTTATTAAAGACATTAAAAAGGGCTCTATCCATATCCAAATTAGATCCCGGAGGTCTATAGCACACCCCAAGCACTATCGTAAGAGAGGCTTTACTAGTTTTCTTCCCCAATGTAATTTTTGCCCACACGGACTCTGTCTTATCCATTGCATCGCTTCTTATTTCTTTACATTCTACCTCATCATTGATATACAATGCTACTCCACCAACTTTACCTTTGTTTCTGTCTTTCCTAAACAGCACATACCCTTCAATACCTGTAGTCCACTCATGACTACTATTCCACCATGTTTCTGTTATCCCTATAATATCTGGTTTCGCTTCCTGCACCAGTAGCTCTAGTTCCTCCATTTTGTTACCTAGGCTCCTCGCATTGGTGTATAAACAGCTTAATTTTTGCTGTTTGGCCTCGCTCACATTTTGTACCCTATTAGGCACAGTCAGTCTACAGCCAGTATAACCTATTAGACTAGTATCCACACCGCCCTCGCTCCTTATATACATTCTCCTACCCACAGCTGTATCCTTTCTTACTTCGTCTTCTTCCTTCTCAATGCTAAAACCTGGCATGGAGATTTCCTGGACGTCTCCCATCCATCTCCCCCTAATTCCTAGTTTAAAGCTCTCTTTATCAGTTGTGCCAGCCTCGATCCTAGAAGTCTATTTCCTTCCCTACTCAGATGAAGTCCATCCCGAGAGAACTGTCCTCTGTCCATGAATGCCTCCCAGTGGCCATACATCCCAAAGCCCTCCTTATAGCACCACTGCCTAAGCCATCTGTTGACAGTCATAATCTTCTCACACCTTTGTTGCCCTTCTCTAGGAACAGGCAGGATCCTGCTAAAGATCACCTGAGCCTCTATTTCCTTAAGCGTCTTCCCCAGCCTAGCATAGTCTCCCTTAATACTTTCCAGCGAGAATCTAGCTGTATCATTTGTTCCCACATGAAGGATAATTAGGGGATTCTTTCCCGCTCCCTTTAGGATCCTTTTCAACCTCAGGTCTACATCCCGTATCTTAGCACCCGGAAGACAGCACACCCTTCTGTTCTCTGGATCAGCTCTAGTTACAGGCCTGTCTATTCTTCTCAATAAAGAGTCCCCGATCACATAGACCTGCCTTTTCCTGGTGACTGTGCTATTCTCCAGTCTCTCCCCTGTTCCCTCTGGCTGCAAGTTCTTTCCATTCCTATTTTCCCTTATAATCTTCTTCAACCCATCCTGTATCCTCCTGGGGCTCATATTTTGTGTAGTCTCCCTTGACTCTTCCACTTTTCTTATAGGACTAGCCTCTCTTCTCTTCTTCCTTACCCTTCCACCTTCAGCAACTACCTGCTGAGCCCCTTCTTCATTTTCCAACTCTGCAAACCTGTTCCTAAGCTCTGTTTCTCCTTCACTAGCCCGTCTTTTCCTCTGCCTGGTTCTTTGAGTCACATGTTTCCACTGACCACTTTCCTCACCCAGTCTCCCCTCAAAATTCCCCAGCCCTGCTTTCATCCGTGAGTCTGAGCTTTTCCTTTCAGATACCTCATATCTTTGCTCCATCATCTGCTCAAACCCCTTCCTAAACTCAACCAGACTTTCCACCTGCATCTCCAAACCTCAGATCTTTTCCTCCATCAGCTCTATCAGATGACATTTCATGCAGAAAAAACTCTTACCGGTTCCCCCCTCCAGGATCATGTACATACCACAGCTTCCACATCCAGTCATCCTCAGTGTGTCTTCCACTACAGGAGTCACTCCCACAGCTGCCTCCATATCTGTCATCACCTTCCCACCTAAATCCTGTTAATCTGGGAAACACAAGGCACACCAAAAAGACCACTTTTATGTACTTGAAAGCTGTTATGTCCCCTTTCAATCTTCTCCTCTCCAGACCAAGCAACCCAATTGTTTTCAATCTTCCCTTATAGGTCATGTTTTCTAGACCTTTAATTATTTTTGTTGCTCTTCTCTGTACTTTCTCCAATTTGTCCACATCTTTCCTGAAACGTGGTGCCCAGAACTGACCTAATCAGCATGGAGTAGAGCGGAAGAATTACTTCTTGTGTCTTGCTTACAACACTGCTGCTAATACATCCCAGAATGATGTTTTCTTTTTTTGCAATAGTGTTACGCTGTTGACTCATATTTAGCTTATGGCCCACTATGATCCCCTCATCCCTTTCCCCAGTACTCTTTCCTAGGCAGTCATTTCCCATTTTGTATGTGTGCAACTGATTGTTCCTTCCTAAATGGCGTACTGTGCATTTGTCCGTATTGAATTTCATCTTATTTACTTCATATCATTTCTCCAGTTCGTCCAGATCATTTTGAATTTTAATCCTGTCCTCTAAAGCACTTGCAACCCCTCACAGCTTGGTATCATCTGCAAACTTTATAAGTGTACTCTCTTATACCCCTATCTAAATCATTGATGAAGGTATTAAACAGAGCCAGACCCAGAACTGATACCTGCGGGACCCACTCATGCCCTTCCAGCATGACTGTGAACCACTGATAACTACTCTCTGGGAATGGTTTTCCAACCAGCTTTGCACCCACCTTATAGTAGCTTCACCTAGGTTGCATTTCTGTAGTTTGTTTATGAGAAGGTCATGTGAGATAGTATCAAAAGCTTTACTAAAGTCTAGATATACCACGTCTACCGCTTCCCCCCCATCCACAAGGCTTGTTACCCTGTCAAAGAAAGCTAGCAGGTTGGTTTGATAGGATTTGTTCTTGACAAATCCATGCTGACTGTTACTTATCTTCTAGATATTTGCAAATTGATTGCTTAATTATTTGCTCCATTATCTTTCATGCCATTATCTTCCATTATCTAACATGCCAAAGCCTATAACATGCTATAGCACTACTTCCTAAGCCATCTGTTGACAGTCATAATCTTATCTCACCTTCATTCTCCTCCTCTAGGGACAGGTAGAATCCCTGAGCCTCCATTTCCTTAAGCATTTTCCCCAGCCTACCATTGTCTCCCTTGATATATTCCAGCGAGAATCTTGCTGTATCATTTGTTCCCACATGAAGGACAATCACTGGATTCTTTCCTGCTCCCTTTAGGATCCATTTCAGCCTCAGAGCCATATCCTGTATCTTAGCTCCTGGCAGGCAGCACACCCTTCTATTCTCCAGATCAGCTCTGGTGACATGCCTGTTTGTTCTTCTTCTTAGTAGGGATTCCTCAATCAGATAGACCTGTCTTTTCCTGGGGATGGTGTGATTCTCCGGCCTTTCTCCTGTTCTTTCTGGCTGCAAGTCCTCTTGTCTTTTATTCTCCCTTACAATCTTCTCTGAGTCAACCAGTATCCTCCTGCAGCTCTGAACTCTGGGTATCTCCATCGATTCTTCCCCTCTTCTTATAGGACTAGCTGTTCTTCCTTGCCCTCCCACCTTATTTTGGGCTGTGACTCAGACCAAAGTGAAATTTCTCCGCAGTTGTTACATTGGAATTAAGGTTTAAAAAAAAATTTCAAGGCAAACCTATTGTAGTTTCATAATGCCACTATTGTCGATTACACTTTTCAAAGATATAGAAAGCTTAAAGTTCAAATTAGACAAACAAAACAAGTACATTTCATTTGTGAGAAATGGGGAGAAGTAAGCGCTGGAGAGATCAGCATTGGAAAGCTAAGCAAAGGTTAGAAGGAAGGGAGAGATTGTATAGTGCATGGGGACAGAGAAGGTAATCGAAGCGTAACTGCAACATAAACATAAAAGTAAGATTAGGACACACCCACAATATGGATTATAAAAAGTTTTGGAACTAGTCTGATTGGAGCAAAGGGACAAAGATTTTCGCTGCAACTATTTTGATAAATTGGGAAGCTGGAAGACCTGAAGAGTATATTACAGTAGTTAAGCAAAATTAGAACGGAGCATATACTACTCTGGAATTTATGGATTTAAAATCTCAAACTTAATATTGCTTAAGCATAGTTCTCTATTGGTTACATAAAAAGCTTAATTGGGAGATGGAAAAAATGTTCCTAAAAATGATTTCATGACTTCTTTTAAATTCAAACAGGAAGATGGCTCAGAGGTTGGTGTGGGAGGTGCCCAAGTAACTGGCTCTAATACAAGGAAGCACATATTGCAAGTCTCCACTTTCCAGATGACTATACTAATGCTCTTTAACAACAGAGAAAAATACACATTTGAGGTATGATTTGTGGCTTTCTAAGCTGACTTTAAAAAACTGTTAAAATCTATTCTGCAGATAGATGCAGAGCATATGTAGATCTACGGTATTATATATCCACCTTTACTCTTTCAGAAGTTTGTGTAGGAAATCTTGACTTATGTACTCAGACCTTTTGATGCCAAGGGAATATACCTCATTCGTCCTTAACCCCCCCCCGCCTTTTTTTTTACTTGATAATGAGAGTTCAGAGTCCATAATAATTTACTTTTATGGTTAAAGAGATTGTTTTTAGTTCCATAATCTTGTTTGACATATTGTTAATCCCTTAACATATGGAATGTGCATTTCTTAGAGAAGTTTCCAGTGGGATTGTATGCTGTGAAACCCATATTAAAGGTACGGGCTGTGTGTAGCTGCAAGCCCCTCTTCCTTGGAACACTTATACAAAGGGGCCAGAGCCCTTAACCGTTTGTTTCCTTTAAAGGTGTTGAAAATTGGCTGATAGCCTTAGTCATTCTCTGTTCCAGAAACTCAGGTTTAGGCGTATATACCTTTAGACCCCAGCTGCGTTTAGGGAAATGATATTCTTCACAGCAGTATAAAATACTATTTTAAGACTGCTTCAAGTTAAAAGGTTTTAATTCAGTATAGCCAGCCAGTGAAGATGGGGCCCAGATTGTTTTAGGTCCCTTTATTTAAATATTCTTTCATGAATATGAGGATCCACTTGTACCTAAAGCATTAAAAAGACTGATTTCATTTTGTTTAGTCTTTTTTTCCTTGAAGAAATCTTTATTCTTGATACATTTCATATTCTGAGTTATCAAACGTTGGAATAGGAAGAATCTGCCTTTATTTGATTGCTGAATAGTAGTTAAAGTATTCAGTACCAGTAAAATAGTGATGCTTTGTTCTGTTGACCTCATGATGTCCTATGATAGCATGACTTCGCAGATAGTCAGTGCATGCATTCACAAAAGCATAAGTTTGCCAGAACATAGAAGTATCACTGATGTGTAAGTGCTTGTGCAAAACATAGAGGATGATAGACTGACTTTATTTTTCAGTTGCCTTTGCAACTGCACAAGGTTTGCTGTTCTTTTTCTATTTCACACAAGTATACTCCTGAGGGCATTCCGTGCCAAAAAATTTAGAAATTCTGCACCAAAAAATTAGAAATTCTGCAAGTTTTATTTGTCAATAAATAAATGCAGAGACTCCAGCATTGCAGTGGGGAGCACAAGCCACTGGCTGCATGAAGGTGGGAGATCACTCTGCAGCCCTCCAGTTTCTACCCCCGGGATACGGACTCAGTGGTGAGGCTGCATCCGACCTTTACACAGCACAAGGCCTGGGGCCCTGTCCCTCTGTGCCAGGTGCACCAGGTGTGGGACAGGCAGGCCCAACCAGGAAGGATCCAAGTGTGGAGGGGCTCAGTGCGGGGGAACCAGGTGTGGGGTGAGAAGATTGTGTATGGGACAGTCTGGGTGCAAGCAACTCAGTGGGGGGTCTGGATGCACAGAGGCTCATAGCTCCTGCTTTGAGCAGGGGGTTGGACTAGATGATCTCCTGAGGTCCCTTCCAACCCTGATATTCTATGGTTCTATGATTCATGCTGGGTGGGGGTTCCAGGTGCAGGGGCAATGGGACTCTCCAGGGGCTTCCAGGTGAAGGTGGTTGGGGCTCAGCAGAGGGGTCTGGCTGTGGGGGTCTCAGCAGCAGGTCTGGGTGCTGGGGGAGTGAGGCTTGGTGGGATGGGGGTCTGGGTGCAGCTAGTTGGGAGTCAGTGGTATGGGGATCTGGATGTGGGGGGTCGGGCATCGGTGGGGGTTTGAGTGCATGGAGCTCTGAAGGGTAGTCTAGGTACATGGGTGGGGGTCCAGAGGCAGGGGGTCTGTGTGCAGGGGGACTCCAGATGCAGGGGTTGAGGTTCAGTGGGGTGGGGTTTGGGTATGGAGGGCTTAGGGGAGTTCTGGATGTACCGCGTGGGGCTTGGCACAGCTGTCTGGGTATGGGAGGTCCAGATGCACAGGGATTGGGTGGATGGGGGAGCAGCTCCCCATACAGTGACTCTCCCCCGCCCCCACACAGCTGAGGACCGATGGAGGCAGGAAACAGGGGAGAATACTGAGCTTTCTACATCTGCGGGAGGTTTCTGGGGGTGGGTCTGACACAGTCACAGCCCCAGCAACTCCTCTTCTGCCTGGAGCCCAGCTGGGACTAGCAGCTGATTCCAGCTCATGGTAGGAGCCACTTGCTGGGGTGTCCCCAGCCCAGCAGTGATTTACCTTTCTGCCAGCTGCTCTGGGTACCTGAAACAATGTACCTGCGCTGCTAGGGAGCAGTACGTGACAGCTCTTGAAGCTTCCCTTGCTTTCCCTGTTGGAAAGTAATTTTTCTGCAGGGGACACACATTCTGCGCACATGCAGTGGCACAGAATTCCCTCAGGAGTAACAAGTACTGATTGGAGGTTGGGCAGGTAGAGATCATCACAGCAGCCAAAATGGACAGTGAGTTCTAGTTTTTAGATTTTCTTCTATAGTCAAACCCAGGCATCAACTAAATCCAGGGGACAACAAATTAAAAAATAGGACCAGGAGTGCAGGTCACAGGGATCCAGGGGGAGACACCGAGCAGAGAATCCCAGACAGCGCCTCTTGCCCTTCAAGGCATTCAGGGAGGCAGTAGACATCATCCAGAGGAACTCTGCTCAGAGACATGACTTAAAGAGCGATCAGAAGTAGGCCCCACAGTCACAGAGCACCCTGCTGTCCAGCTTCCTTTTCTGATGTGATGGATGGCCATTTTGGCCAGTGTCAGGAAAAGGTGGACGAGGAGGTCTCGTCACTTTGTGAGGTCACGGTCTATTGCTAGCCAGAGCCCTAGAGGGATAGAGGCCACTGAAGTCTCCCACTTAGATTGACTTGAAGTGATTTCTTCTATCCTTTTGATGGGGGTCAGGAGATTTTTGCCCTGTTCCAAAATAGCCATGACATTGCGTGGCATGTGTGAAAATCTCATTGTGGTAGGCCAGGGCTTCTCCCCAGCTTCCAATCGAATGCTGCCACGCTGTCTCCTTTAAGAAGGCTTATTGTCCAAACATAAGTGAATAAAGGAAACAGAAATAGTCCCTTAGCTCAGCCTTGTCCTAGGGTTTCATGGTATCCCCTCCTACAGTCTCTGGTGATCCTGCTTCTTGCAGCTTCCCAGTTCCAGCCAGCTCTGCTCCCTTTCCGGAACACCAGCACCAGGGATAACTTCCTGGGTACCTGGCCCTTTGCTCCAGGGACTCTCCAATGGAATTGGCTTCACTTCTCAGACCCAGCCTGTCCCAGTAACTTATCCCCTTCCTGCCCTCTGATAGGTCTATATAGACCCAAGTTTCAGAGTAGCAGCCGTGTTAGTCTGTATTCGCAAAAAGAAAAGGAGTACCCGTGGCACCTTAGAGACTAACAAATTTATTAGAGCATAAGCTTTCGTGAGCTACAGCTCACTTCATCGGATGCATTTGGTGGAAAAAGCAGAGGAGAGATTTATACACACACACACACACACACACACACACACAGAGAACATGAAACAATGGGTTTATCATACACACTGTAAGGAGAGTGATCACTTAAGATAAGCCATCACCAGCAGCAGGGGGGGAAAGGAGGAAAACCTTTCATGGTGACAAGCAAGGTAGGCTAATTCCAGCAGTTAACAAGAATATCAGAGGAACAGTGGGGGGTGGAGTGGGGGGGGAGAAATAACATGGGGAAATAGTTTTACTTTGTGTAATGACTCATCCATTCCCAGTCTCTATTCAAGCCTAAATTAATTGTATCCAGTTTGCAAATTAATTCCAATTCAGCAGTCTCTCGTTGGAGTCTGTTTTTGAAGCTTTTTTGTTGAAGTATAGCCACTCTTAGGTCTGTGATCGAGTGACCAGAGAGATTGAAGTGTTCTCCAACTGGTTTTTGAATGTTATAATTCTTGACGTCTGATTTGTGTCCATTCATTCTTTTACGTAGAGACTGTCCAGTTTGGCCAATGTACATGGCAGAGGGGCATTGCTGGCACATGATGGCATATATCACATTGGTAGATGCGCAGGTGAACGAGCCTCTGATAGTGTGGCTGATGTGATTAGGCCCTATGATGGTATCCCCTGAATAGATATGTGGACAGAGTTGGCAACGGGCTTTGTTGCAAGGATAGGTTCCTGGGTTCGTGGTTCTGTTGTGTGGTGTGTGGTTGCTGGTGAGTATTTGCTTCAGATTGGGGGGCTGTCTGTAAGCAAGGACTGGTCTGTCTCCCAAGATCTGTGAGAGTGATGGGTCGTCCTTCAGGATAGGTTGTAGATCCTTGATGATGCGTTGGAGAGGTTTTAGTTGGGGGCTGAAGGTGATGGCTAGTGGCGTTCTGTTATTTTCTTTGTTGGGCCTGTCCTGTAGTAGGTGACTTCTGGGTACTCTTCTGGCTCTGTCAATCTGTTTCTTCACTTCAGCAAGTGGGTATTGTAGTTGTAGGAATGCATGATAGAGATCTTGTAGGTGTTTGTCTCTGACTGAGGGGTTGGAGCAAGTGCGGTTATATCGTAGCGCTTGGCTGTAGACAATGGATCGAGTGGTATGATCTGGATGAAAGCTAGAGGCATGTAGGTAGGAATAGCGGTCAGTAGGTTTCCGATATAGGGTGGTGTTTATGTGACCATCGCTTATTAGCACCGTAGTGTCCAGGAAGTGGATCTCTTGTGTGGACTGGTCCAGGCTGAGGTTGATGGTGGGATGGAAATTGTTGAAATCATGGTGGAATTCCTCAAGAGCTTCTTTTCCATGGGTCCAGATGATGAAGATGTCATCAATGTAGCGCAAGTAGAGTAGGGGCATTAGGGGACGAGAGCTGAGGGAGTGTTGTTCTAAGTCAGCCATAAAAATGTTGGCATACTGTGGGGCCATGCGGGTACCCATCGCAGTGCCGCTGATTTGAAGGTATACATTGTCACCAAATGTGAAATAGTTATGGGTCAGGACAAAGTCACAAAGTTCAGCCAGCAGGTTAGCCGTGACAGTATCGGGGATACTGTTCCTGACGGCTTGTAGTCCATCTTTGTGTGGAATGTTGGTGTAGAGGGCTTCTACATCCATAGTGGCTAGGATGGTGTTTTTAGGAAGATCACCAATGGACTGTAGTTTCCTCAGGAAGTCAGTGGTGTCTCGAAGATAGCTGGGAGTGCTGGTAACGAAGGGCCTGAGGAGGGAGTCTACATAGCCAGACAATCCTGCTGTCAGGGTGCCAATGCCTGAGATGATGGGGTGTCCAGGATTTCCAGGTTTATGGATCTTGGGTAGCAGATAGAATACCCCGGTCGGGGCTCCAGGGGTGTGTCTGTGCGGATTTGTTCTTGTGCTTTTTCAGGGAGTTTCTTGAGCAAATGCTGTAGTTTCTTTTGGTAACTCTCAGTGGGATCAGAGGGTAATGGCTTGTAGAAAGTGGTGTTGGAGAGCTGCCTAGTAGCCTCTTGTTCATACTCCGACCTATTCATGATGACGACAGCACCTCCTTTGTCAGCCTTTTTGATTATGATGTCAGAGTTGTTTCTGAGGCTGTGGATGGCACTGTGTTCTGCATGGCTGAGGTTATGGGGTAAGCGATGCTGCTTTTCCACAATTTCAGCTCGTGCACGTCGGTGGAAGTAGTAATAGACCCAAGTAATAGACCCAAGTGTAATCCTGCTTCCTTTAATTGGCTCATTTGGGTTCACCTGCTCTGATATATGCAAGCTGGTTCTGGTCTACTCACAGGGACCAGCTACGATGTGACACTCTATAGACCTTTGAGTGACCTAGCTCCCATTTTCAGCATTCTGCTTTCAGCACTCTATAAAGTCAGTACTGTAAAGGACACAATAGTACAGCATAATGCCGAAGAAGTTCAAGTACCCTCTATGACGATAAGCAGAGGCACCAATAAAAAATTATGCCTTTGCAAAAGAGGAAGGAGTTTTGCCTAATCAGGCTTCTGTTCCCAGCTCTGCCACTGGTACACCAACTCTTAAATTTCCCTAAGTTCTTAGCCCCATTTTGGATAAGTGGTAACTAAGGCAAATACTTTGCTGACACTTAATAGTTGATGAAGCACAGAGTATTACTAAGACTTTGAGGAAAGAGTTTTGCTTTTTAATTGTTGGAGGTTCATAGGTTAGAGCTTTATGTAACTAGTTGGATCTTTTTGTGGAGAAAAAATGGGCTTATTTTAATGGTGCTTCCACATGAGGGAGGTTTTTCTGAATAGCTTAAGCTTTTGCATTCGTTTGCATTTTGCATTAACTTATCCCATTCTTTCCAAGTGGGCTACTCCTTATGTTCAAAACTTATGTTGTTGCTCATTTCAGTGTCTGGTGAAGAATGCATAAATATTTTGAAGTATATAGCATCAAAAGCTTGATTTGTTCACAAATTGAATATAAACTGAAGATTTGTCCCTAACCATGTCCAGTGTGAATTTCAAAATTTGATATGTATGAAATTGTTACATCATTCAGCAAAACTAGTTCATTAAAAGTTTAGACTGACTTCTTAATTCATGCTGTTCCTTTTTTCCCCTTTTCCATATTGGGAGAGCTTTAAAGGTTGGTGAAGCCTAAGAATTTAACACTCTTTGGCTCTGTGGATTTTTCAACCATGTTAATGTTGAAACAATTATTTAATTCCTTGCTCTAAGAAAAAAACTTAAGATGTCTGGAATTTAACTCTTTTTGTTAGTTATTGCAGTCTATTGTGTAGTTTTCCAGACGCAGCTCCTTTAGATCTGTTTTAGATATGTTCAGCTGCATAATATGTTGTAATTATAGCTTTCCTCCCCAAAATGAAATGTGTATAACATACCAGATAACTGAGAGTAGAGGGAAAAACACTTTAAAAATATCTATTTTTAATCTTAAAAAGATATTAAGTGTCTTTATAAAAAGATGTGCATTTCTAAAAATAACATGCTGATGACTTAAACTTTGTTAGGACGCAGTAACTCCTGTTGTTCATGTTAATAGAAAAATTGTAATTCTTCTACCCTTCTTCTAGAAATCTTTCTGTGCTACAAATTGCTTAGTACTCTCCACCCCCACCGAAGTCAATTAGTGAATGGTGCTCGTCGTATCACAGCATCAGACTGTTTCTGTGATGCTTATTTAAAGGCAATTTGTGCATTTCTGAAAGACCAGTCTTAATGCAAGTGTCAGTTTAAGGATGAACTGTAATGTTGATAATTAAAATACGCACAGTGTGTAGTGAATGCCCCACGCTGCCTGGTTAATAAGGGTGTACAGCATAAAAACTGGTTCTTAATTTTTATTTTAGTTCTGTATTTCACTTTCAATGGCAGTAGTCAGAATACTTTATTAAGGTGAAAAGTACAGCAGTGATTACCGATGGATTGATTTTAGTCCTTTGGTATTCGAAATCAGGGTGTTAGACTGAAATCTCATTGCAGCGGTAGGTTGTGCTGGAATTGCTGGCCTTGAGGCATTACATTTAAATAAATAATTAAAAAGCTTACTTACTCATCGTTGTAAACAGTTAATTTATATGGTCAAGATCCACTTCCTTCTGGGTTTACTGAAGTGATCCTGATTATGCCATTGCAATAAGGGTCATTTTTCAACACAAAAATGACTGTAATTTAGTCTTTAAAAATGCACTTTAGCTGAAACTTGATAAACAAATATAGGATAGAACCAAATTGGTGGTTTTATTTAAATGAAACTAGAAATGAGCAAATATCAGCTCTTTATGTCACCCTAGAGGTGGGCTTTTTGGGTATTGGCAGGTGTAATGTGAACGTGTTCCGCTAACACATTCCGAAAGCACATTGCAGTAGGTCAAAACTTCAGCATCTATGAGAAAGTGGAAAATGAGGATTGATGCCTCATCTTCTAAATGGCTCTCAGTAGAGCTCTCAGGAACACATTTTTATGAGGAAGACAGCAAAACATGCCATAGTTTATATTTCTCCCAACAAGTGACTGAGAGGCACTAAAACTACAGAAGCACTTGGTGGAAGTTTCAGAGAGACTTGACAGATAAGCTGATAACTCTGCTTTAGAAGACTGTATGCAAAGCACTGCTGGGGTATATTTCTGTAGGAATTTTGTGCTTTGTATGGTTCTAACAGTGTTTTAGTAGTCATCTTCCAAATGTCATCTCTTGATCTTTGAGCTGAGGTGAACCAGACACTCAGTTTTGTTCTCTGCTGAGCGTAAGGTGGAAACAAAACTAATCTTAAGCAGTTCTATACTTTATTAGGCGTGTACTGTGCAGAAGGGTGAGAAAACATGTTTTTGTGAAAAAGCTGGTGCCAGGATGAGACTCTTATTTGATATTTCTTGTAAGGCTGTCGGCTTTTCATGTTAACGAACTGCCTTACCTGGCTTGATAAGGTACTTTTGATAGCTTTCTGTCAGAAATGTCCTTGATCGCTATGTATACTTTTTTCAATGAACTGATGATGAAAGTAACATTGGAACTCAGGTTTCATTCCATAAAGCAACATTGGAGAGAATGGAAATAAACCCTTTTGGCTTTTTCAGGAGATAAATGGATTAATAGTTAATTATTAATTTTGTTCCTTTCATCACACTGGCAGCTGTTCACTTTAAATAATAATTGAAGAAATCCACTTTCTCTAAATCAACCCATGTTCATCATAAACCTTTTTGCATAGTGCTTATTAGATTATCAATAAATGAATTCTAACTTTTCAAGCATCTAAAGAATCTAAATATCAGAAATTAGTTTTGAGACAAGGATTATCTTTTTGAGCAGTCGTGGTTCTCTCTCCCCCAACTCCCCCCCCCATAATTAAATAAATAAAGCAACCTAACATGTTCTGACATTAATTATAAGCTATTGATGATGTTGTGATTTTCCTTCAGGAAATTCAACAAGAAACTGATATCCCTGAAAGAGAGCTTGTTAGAGCCCTACAGTCCCTTGCATGTGGCAAACCAACACAACGAGTTCTCACAAAAGAGCCTAAATCAAAAGAAATAGAAAATGGTCATATATTTACAGTGAATGACCAGTTCACGTCCAAATTGCACAGAGTCAAGATTCAAACTGGTAAGTTTGTTTTTATATTCAGCTCTCTGGTACTCCAAAAATATCTTAAGTTGTAAAATGTTGGCATCTACCTTGAAGGTAAATGCATCATACTAGCAAAAGGAAAATATTAATCTGTAAAACTTGTTGTCATTGACTAGTAGCCTGAAAGCGAAAATTTCAATGCCGAGGAAATCCAAAGCACTTACAGAAAGTAATAGTTGAGTTAAGTGGGGATGTTTTTTAAAGAAGTATGTAGTCCTCTCCAACTAGGAGAAGAAGGTGGAAGGACTGTAGCTTTTAAATTAAATTACTATGTTTTAAAATTTACCAGGATGTGTTCTGATTTACTTGGCGAGAGAGACCTCTATCAGCGGTTCTCGAACTGTGGATTGGGACCCCAAAGTGGATCACGACCCTGTTTTAATGGGATTGCCAGGGCTGGCTTTAGACTTGCTGGGGGCCAGGGCCAAAGCTGAAGCCCGAGCCCCATTGCCTGGGGCCAAAGCCGAAGCCCAAGGGCTTCAGCTCTGGGCAGTGGGGCTCAAGTTACAGGCTCCCTGCTTGGGGCTGAAACCCTTGGGATTTGGCTTCCCACCCCCCACTTGGGGCAGTAGGGCTCAGGCGAGCTCAGGTTTTGATTCCCCCCTCCTGGGGTCGTGTAGTAATTTTTGTTGTCAGAAGGGGGTTGTGGTGCAATGAAGTTCGAGAACCGCTGGTCTATCTCATAGATGTATAATTTGCTCTACTGCTATGAAATTACTGATTTGATGTTTTCTTCAGTGAACACTGGGTGCTGTTCCTGGCAGTGCTAGATGTTCATTGTGTCCTTGTTCAGTCATTATGATTTAATCTGAGATTCGTTTTCCTCACTTGTGGAGTCAGGATGATACTGCTACTAGTTGGAGTGGCTGCAAACATGTATTCCACTCAGGTGTACATGTGCCCAGCATACTGAAGCCAGATTTATGCAGCAGTGCCCATCAGGTTGATGCATGCACCCTGCACATCCTTGTGGCCCCTCCTGAGGCTACAAAAGAGCACTGACACCTCTGCCCCCTCAGTTCTCTTCCACGGATTGAGTTGGAGCTTGCTGTGCAGTTTTCTTCACATTTTTTTCTTATGCATAGATAGCTAGTTTAGTTTTCTGATCTCCAAGTAGTTTAGCAGTTAACATTTGTTAATTTATTTTTATTTTAAAGTTTTCTTTTTAGCCATTGTTAGTTTCAATGCCAGGCACCATTGAAATGCAGGGTTTGTTGGGCTTTATGCACTGCCTGTCATGTAGGTGTATATCCTGAATAGTTACCCTGCTTAAGTGCTGCCTTTTCTTCTCTGCAAGAGGCACATTAAGGAGAGATGCAGTATTTGTTGCTCTTTCAAGAAAAGGATGCAGATTTTGAGAGACCTTGACCTCATGGAGCAGGTTTTCAGGCTTGTCTTGACGCCGTTTCCTGAACTCAGACAGATCCCTGGACCTGAACTCTTCTCCACAGTGAAAGAGTGGGCAGTCGTCTTTTCCAGTGCCTCCCCATGAAATGACACACAAAACAGACTGAAGTCACTCAAAGTGTAAGAACTTTGTCTTCTCTGAAAAAGGATTCAGAGCATCCTTGGGGCTCATCAGGTATCCAGGATAGAGCTGAGCCATTTACCTATTACTTCCCCAGTATTGCATGGGAAGAACTTGGCACTGTGCCATCACCTCCATAACTGACTGCAGGACAGCTGTTGAGTCTGGTACCAGTGGGACCTGCAAGCTTACAAGGCAGCAAAGTATTTGTATTTCCTCTCTGTTCCAGACTCTCCTGTAGTTTAGGAGTCCATTGCTTTGAGGGCAACTCTTGGGGTACTGGGTCTTTCTCCTCAGTTCTGGTACAGAGACTGTAGTGGTACCAACATGAGTACCAGTTAAGGAGCATGGCCAGAGTTCAGCTTCTTCTCTGGTACCATCTTTGGTGCGCGGTGCACACTATGTCAGCATCAGTACGGTCTCCATCCTCTCTTTTTGTCTGTCTCTGTCCTGGCACAGTCAGCCTTGGTATTGAGTGAGAATTAGCTTGGATACTTTACTACAGTTTGTACCACAGCACCAACTATGAGATATTTCCTGGCACCCTCTCGTGATGCTGTACCATTGATGTCTCATGAAGCCTTTAGGGTACAGACCGCCATATCTATTTCATTATGGCCAATATCGTCGTCTTTGTGATGTGCTGGAGATCATAGAATCATAGAATCATAGAATATCAGGGTTGGAAGGGACCCCAGAAGGTCATCTAGTCCAACCCCCTGCTCAAAGCAGGACCAAGTCCCAGTCAAATCATCCCAGCCAGGGCTTTGTCAAGCCTGACCTTAAAAACCTCTAAGGAAGGAGATTCTACCACCTCCCCAGGTAACGCATTCCAGTGTTTCACCACCCTCTTAGTGAAAAAGATCAACCAAGTCACCTCCTGGCCCCATCTGATTTTGTACCCCAAATGCCTAATGACTATTCAAATGGTTCCCTGCAGTGTGGTTTGGAGTCCTTCAGTAGTTTGCTGTTCCCTCCTCAGTGCAAAAGATCTAGCAAATCTTTCAGACTGCCTCCAGAAGGAGAGCATTGGTCCCAAGCCAGGTCATCAGCAGGGGATAGTTGACTGGCCTAGTTCTTACTGGTCTCCCATGCCTTATACTTTACCTCAGTGGCCATTTTGGATTCCCTGGGGTGTTTCCCATTCCCCTAGGTCTCCAACATCTGCACAATTTAGGAGAAGGTCACCAGAGCGTACGATGACGGCGTTTCCAGAGCTGCCTTGCAAGTATGATCAAACACTGGTACCCCAGATCAGCTAATGCTGCAGGAGAAACCATTGCACAAGGAACTGATTTTTATCACAGGAGGATCCATTCGCTCCTGTTAACCTTTTTTCCTCCTCACATGTTGACTCCATGATTCTGGATACTTCTTCTCCAATTCCAGATTATTTGAAGTTTCATCAAGAGCTTCTGAGAAGAATGGCTGTGGCTTTGGGCATACAAGTTCAGTTTGAACAAGAAGACACAATCTTTTTGACATTCTCCAGGCTTGTGCTCCAGGCAAGGTAGCCCTCCCTATTAATGAGGCTTTTCTAGGGCCGTCAAAAACCTTAAGGCATTCACCAGCTGCTTTAGCTCTAACAGCCAACTGCATGGACAAACACTATCATGTCCCTTTGCAAATTGGGATGCAATGTGTAAATTTACTGAGAAACTGGTTACCAGAGGACACACAGGAAGAATTTAAGGTTTTCCTCGCAGAAGGTTGTAAGGTAGCCAAGACATCAGTCCAGTCTATGCTTGATGCAGCTGCTCGGGTGATGGCCTGTGCAATAACAATGAGGAGAGCTTCCTGGTTATGGAACTTGGGAATAGCTACAGACATGCAAAACTTGGTATGCAGGGCTTGTTGGGCTTTCATTTTATGGTCGGTAGTGCTTTTTGGATAAAACCGATGAGACCTTACATTCTTTTGACTCTCAAGCTACGCTTCACTCATTAGAGATCTGTTCCAGTCCCTAACAGGTAACAATACAGACCTCAACAACCCCAATACCAACAGCAATATTACAGGCAGTCTTTCAATAAATCAAGGCAACCAAATTCTTCAAAAAGAAACATGAATCACTGACTCCCAGCACCTCACAAGCAGCTCATGCTCAATCAGTTGTAGGGAAAAGCCCGAAGCCTGAGCAGCTACTGGTGGGCCGCGGTGCAGCCACTGGTCTCCCTATGGGCAGCACTCAAGCTCCCAGTGGGGAGCTGGTAGCTTTGTGGGCGCAGCCCGGTTTGGAGTGGGGAGCCCAGGGGATAGCCGGCTCAATACAGTTATTAGCATTCTTCCTTCCATTTTCTCAGTGCTTAGGAATCTGTAATGACAAACACGAAAGCTTATGCCCAGATAAATTTGTTCGTCTCTAAGTTGCCAAAAGGACTCCTCGTTGTTTTTGCTGATGCAAACTAACACAGCTATCGCTCAGTAATCAGTTCTAAGCACTGTAAGAACGAATATCCTTTTCAGTTTCTGCCCATCTCTTTTCAGGGACCCATCTCACAAATCAATACTCCTTATGAAGTTCAGATTCTGCTTACACTAGGGGCCACAGAATAAGTTCCCCTTCAACCTCAGAGAAAGGGATTTTGTACACAATTCTTTCTGATTTCCAAGTCCAAGAGGGTTTGAGACTCATTCTAGATCTTTGAAATCTCAGTAAATATGTGAGATTTTGCAAGATCTCCCTAGTATCAGTTATTCCTTCCCTAGATTGCAATGACTGGTTTGCTTTCCTCATTGTGCAGGATGCTTACTTCCATGTGGTGGTCACGCCAAATCACAGGAAGTTTCTAAGACTTGTGAGAGTGGGACAGCATTATCGGTACACAGTACTTCCCTTCAGCCTATCATTAGCCCTGCCACTATTCACAAGTGCATGGCCATTTTGGCAGCCTGTCTGGAGGAAAGGGATTCATGTTTTCCCTTATCTGGACAAATGGTTCATTCAGGGCAGATCTGAACATCAGGTTCTCCACCACATCAGGTTTATCCTTTGTCTTTTCAACTGTCTAGAAATGTACATTTTTCCCAACACACAATCAAGTTCTTTAGAAGTCCTATGATTCTGACTGCTTTTCTCCCTCAGAAGAGATTTCAGACAATTCACTAGTTTGCGTGTCTCTCAAGTCACTCTACCACCACAGTCTGAGCCTGACTGAGGTTACTAGGCCAAATGGCCTCACGCACTTGTGACCCAACTTGTCAGGCTGTGCGTGCACATCTTCCACAGATGACTAAAGTCAGTCTACTGAACAAACAGACATCCCTTAGACAAGTTCTTCCTTCTGTCTGATATGTACTTCCTTCTGTCCTAGTGTCTTTAGAATGCTGGATGGATTTAAAAAAATGTATGCGGGGGGAGGTACTATTTTCTTGTCCTCTTCCATCCAAGTCTCTCGTTATCAATATGTCTGATAGGATGGGGTGCTTACATAGGTTTGCTAGCCAAGTATTATGGACAGAAGACAAATCGACCCCTCATATGTAATATCCTCAAATTTTGGCCAGTTCTCAAGGCTTGCTGTGCTGTTCTCTCTCATGTCAAGATATTGTAGGTCCAGATTATGATGGGTTGCCCCCCTTTGGATGCCACCTGATGTGCTGAGATACCACTGAGCCTGCCCGTTATGCCAACCTGGGCACCCTTTTTACCTGTCTTGACGAGCCAAGCTATTAAGCTTCCTCCAGCACACACACAGGCAAGGCCACACCAAACTGCAGAACAAAACAGACATTGAAATTAGTTCTAGGAAGGCTCATTTTAAGGGATTTGCCACAGTACTCGGGTGTCCACCTCCCTTGGAGTGCAGACCCAAAGATATATTTTGAAATCTGCCTCCTCCCTCAATGGGGAGGAAGGTATGCACAATTATGAATTGTACACACGGGGTTATGTTATAAACAAGAAATAAGTTTATTAACTACAAAAGTGAATTTTAAGTGAATATAAGAGACAACAGATCAGAAAAAAGCAGATTACCGAGCAAATAAACCTAAGTACGCAGGCTAAGCTCAATATACTTAAGAAACAGGTTACAAAATGTAATTTCTTACCCTAAATGGTGTTTTAGGCAGGTTGAAAATTTCTGTGGTTCAGCATTCCAGTTGTATTTCTTTTCAGACTGTACCCCCGTCTCAGTCTGGACTCTCTCTCTCTCTCTCTCTCTCCTCCCCTCCCCCTCCCCCCCCCCGGCCTTCCCTTCAGGTGGCTTTAACAGTCTTTCTTCTTGGGCAGACAGGCCATGGAGCAGAGTCGTCCCATTTGCCTTCCTCCCCACTCTTAAAGAGGATTTACATAAGGTGGGAATCCTTTGTTTCCCAAACTTGATCGCCCTTCCTTTACCTGGGATGTCTTGTAACTTTACACTATAATGTTTAGTATCAGGTGGCAAGACCACCTGACCTAGTAGTGTCACAGTTACATCCCCAGACACCTCCAAGGAGGGGGAGAGATTAGTATCTTCATGGTTTTGTTGTTCCTTCCTGATGGCTAATCAAATTTGATGGCCTGTCTGGTGGGTGTCTTCCCAATACACACCCAGTTGTAATGGTTACATAGTCCATATTCCTAAGTTTAGATACAGAAATAATAAATGCATACAAATTGGATAATCACTTTCAGAAAATTGTAACCTTTTCAACGATATCTTACAAGATCCATCTTGCATAAAATACATCTCAAATGTCATATCCATATCATAAGCATATTTCCTTAAGGAATATGGAGTGCAATGTCCCACAGATACTGATTGATAATACAACCATTATGTACTACCCAAACAGATGAGGAGGTGCATGGTCGAATAAATTTGGTCAAGAAGTAGTGAAACTCCGGGAGCTAGCATCAAGAAGGGTATTACTACTTTTACTTCCAGTTTACTGCCAAGCTCTCAATACCTTTTGGCCAGTCATCTCAGGATTTTCTCAAAATCTCAACTGGTCTCTGAAAATCTTTCAATTTTGGAGTATTCCATCAGTCAGCCAATTTCAACAAAAGAAATGCCATCAATTCTGTTCTTCGTGGGGGCAGAGTCTTGTGTGCATTTCTCTCCTTTCATCACACATGTGAGGCTCAAATTGCAGCAAGACCATGGCAAGATAATTCTTCTAGCCCCAGCATGGTCGAGACAATGTTAATTCTTGGATCTTCAAGCCAGGGCTCTTAACTCCATATGCAGCTCCCTGCTGAGAGCCTGGCTTCCCCCACCTAGCTGGGCTGCCCACCCAAAGTCCGGGCAGCTCCTGGTTGGGCTGCGGTGCAGCTGCCGGGCTCCCTGTGGGCAGTACCCAGGCTCCCAGTGTGGAGCTGGTAGCTAGGTGGGCGCAGCCCGGCTCGGAGCGGAGAGCCCAAGGGTAGCGGGGCTGTAGGGCTACCTGTAGCGGGGCTGTCATCCTCCCCAGGATGACAGCCAACAACCGATATAAGTAATGCAAGGACGCTGCATCGCCCTAACTACACCGACATAAGCCCTACACCTGTCATGGAGATGAAGTTATGATGTCTGTGCAGTAGGGCACTTGCATCAGCGGGAGCAAGGTTGCAGTGTGTACACTGACATAATTAGGTTGACATACACTGCTATATGTCAGCCTAACTCTGTAGTGTAGACCATGCCTAAGTAATACTTAACTAGGTCTTTCCCTATTTTAGCCTCAGATTTTCCCGATTTACATTGGTGGTCACTGCAAGAGTTGTGCAATCACTGTTAACCTATTCTGATGAAAACTGAAACAAAAAGGCATGTAACACTTCGGTCATTGCTGCATTTTCTGTTACTCTTTCCCTCCTCATTGAGCAATGGGCCAACCCTGTCATTGGTCTTGATCTTCTTGTTTCTGATGTATTTTTAAAATGTTTTCTTGTTAGCCTCTATATTGCAAGGTAGTTTAATCTTTTTTTGTGCTTTGACCTTTCTAAGTTTGTCCCTACATGCTTGTGGTGGTGGTTGGTTTTTTTATATTCATTCTTCATAATTTGACCTAGTTTCCACTTTTTGTATGACTCGTTTTTGAGTTTCAGGTCGTTGAAAATCTCAGGGTAAGCCAGGGTGGTCTCTTACCATGCTTCCTATCTTTTCTATACACTGGGATAGTTTGCTCTGGTGCCCTTAATCATGTCTCTTTAATAAAACTGCCAACTCTCCTGAACTTTTTTTTTTGCCTTAGACTTGCTTCTCATAGCATCTTACCTACCAATTCTCTAAGTTTGCTAAAGTCTGCCTGCTTGAAGTCCATTGTCTTTATTGTGCTGTTTTCCCTTCTGCCATTCCTTAGAATCATGAGCTCATCATTTCATGATGACTTACACCCAAACTGCCTCCCACCATCAAATTCTCAACCACTTCCTCCCTATTTGTCCGAATCAGTCTAGAACAGCCTCTCCCCTAGTTGCTTTGTTCACCTTCTGAAATAAAAAGTTGTTTCCAGTGGATTCCAAGAACTTGTTCAGTTTGTCCTCCAGTTCAGGGAAGATCTGTTTTGGGTTTTGTTTTGTTTTTTTTTTGTTTTTTTTAACCTGATGGTTTCTAGACTTTTAAAAGAGATTGTGTAATTCTTTTCCTGGGTAAAGGATGCATTGCCACCTTGGAATCTTAATATTGTATTGGCCGCTTTAATGGACCTTTCATTTGAACCTATAGGCTACCTGGTCTATGTGTCGCCTGTGTCAAAAGACATCTTTTCTTATAGTCATTGTTATCCAGAAGAGTGGGTGAATTTCAGGCTGTCATGGCAGGACTCCCTTATATACTATGTTTTCAAAGATAGTGTAGCTTTGTGGCCACAGCTGAAGTTCCTGACTGAACTGGTATCTGCCTTTCATCTGAGCCAGACAATATACTGACTGATTTTTTTTCCTTCAAAACCACACTTACACAAAGATGATGAACATATACGTACTTTGGAAGTAAGGTGAGCATTAATCTTTTAACTGGACAGGACTAAATCTTTCAGGTTGTCTCCTTGACTGTATTTCTTATGTTGATAGAATGAAAGGTCACATCACAGACAATTTCTAGATGGACTATTTCCTGTATTGTAGTTTATGGGTAGCGAACACACCACCTCCACAGAAACCGTCTGCTCATTCAATCAAAACATAAGCTACTTCAGTGGCTTTTCTGAAGGACAAGATGTTGGATGTTTGTAGAGCTGCCAGTTGGCCCTCAGTGCATACCTTCACTCATCATTACACCATCGTGACTGCTTTGAGATCTGATGCAAATTTTTGGAACGCTGTGTTGTGGTCACTATGAGCCCTACCTCCTAACAGTACTGCTTTATGAGTTACCTCTGTGTAATACACATGTGCAGCCACTTGAAGAAAAAAAAACTATTACTTACCTGTTTTGTAACTTTTTCAAGATGATGATGCATGTGTGTATTCCACTAAACCGTTCCTTCCCTGTGCATTGGAGTCCTGTTTCATCATATTTCTGGCGTGAAGTAACTAAGGGGGATGGGGGCAGCACTGCCCTTTTATAGACTCAGGAGAAGCCATGAGTATGTGCAGGGGGCATGCAATGCCGTGACGGGTACTTCTGCAAAAAAAAAAAAAAAACACCTCTTTGGCTCCAGCATGCTGGATGTGCTGGGAGTGCAATACCTGTGTGCAACAACATCTTGAAGAATAACAGTACAGATAAGTAACCATTTTTGCCTAGCTCACTAAAGTTTTGAAGTTAAATTGTTTGTGAAATATGTTGACACTTGTATATGTATATGCATATGTGAGTGCAGTGTGTTAGTACTTATTATTTATATACTTCATGTATGAACTAAGATCTATCTAACAATACTTAGTGGTAGCATTTAAAAAGCATCTTAAAATATTCTGTAATTTTGAGAGAGTGTAATAGAACATATCACTGGAACTGGTAGTCTCTCAGGTACATTTTAACTACAATCACTGTACTTCTCTCATGCCAGACATTGTAAATATTAGACATTCTAACCCTTTCCTAACAGTGGATGTGGACAAGGCTGCAAACATCTTAAACACAGCAGTATGCTCTTATGATTACACTATATATGTTGTTGCATAAACTACAGTGGACTTGGGTGTCTGCAGATGCAAGCAAAATGTCAAGGTATCCATGATTTAACATGTCTACCTTGGATGGAGTATTCTTAAGGTGGCAGAGACACAATAGCAGGTTACAGATATTTTAGAGTACCTTAACTAGGGCCTCACATACTCCGTGGCACAAGGGGACCAAGTTCTGTGGCAACACCTAAATTCCAATGGGATACTAAATTATTCTCTTACTGTGCAGTCCTCTTATTCCCATCACCCTTTGCACTACATAAACAAGTACAATATGGCTCTTAATTGAAAATACTCATTGATGCAAAGTTCATACAGTTATTTTCATCAGAGGTTATATTTGAGTTTTGGCTTCTTGTTTTCTCTGCTAGCAGCACAGCAGAACCAATTCTTGACTCCATGAGAGGATGTATCTTTAAGCATTCTCTAGTGAACAACTGAAAAAGAAAGTTCTTTCTATCCTTAGCCAGAGGGAAGGCTGCCATGATGTTCGGGTTTTTGAGTGGAGAGAGTAAAATGAGAAAAGAGGATACCTAGAAACTAGAAGAATCGTATTCAAAAGCAAGAAACATCGAATTTGTGTATGAGAGAAGAGGTGCCCAGAAATAATAGCTGTAGGGGGAGAAAGACTGGAAGCAAGGACAGAAATAAGAAATTGGCGATGGTGGAAAATGCACAAAATCCAAAAGGGGCAGAGAACAAAGTGAATAGGTTGATTAGTATTTTTCTTTTGCCTAATTATCTTCAGCAGTTTAACTGGTTTGGAAAGTAAACTTGTAAATAAAATTCTGTCCCTTTCCTTACTATGTTGCATTTCCCACTGTAATTGAAACATTGCCTTAATTGAAACAGTCTCCTGACAAGCAAAGGAAATAAAACCCAGCTACACTGTCAGAATTTTTTTCTTTGACACAAACTCTAAATTATGTGCAATTTAATAAGAAAACACCATATATAACCATAGCTCCAAAGTTAATTTGGCAAAATCGGAGTAATTTTAAAGAGAAGAATCTTCAATCTGACAGTAGCCAAAAAAAGTTTTCCAAACAAAGTTCAGTACTGTTTGAAAAGCAGAGAAGTTTACTACATTAAATTTTAAACAGTAAATAGCAACTGACAACATAGTAACACGTACATAGCAGTCAATGCATGAGTAAGTACTTTCTTACATGTCTGTCTTCTTGAGACCACGTTTCATTAAAAACCACACTTGAAAATGTCACAAACCAAGAAACTTAATTCCACTGTGGGTGAAATTAAATTTTGTGCATGTTAATGTTATTGAAATTAATAATTTTGACTTTTGCTTAAGGTATTTCATCTTCTCTTTTAGTTGCTGCCAAACAAGGGGAATCAGACCCAGAAAGAAAAGAAACAAGGCAGAAAGTAGATGACGACAGAAAACATGAGATAGAAGCTGCTATAGTGCGGATAATGAAATCTAGAAAGAAGATGCAGCACAATGTGCTAGTAGCAGAGGTAACATCACATATAGTATTGAGGTGGTTGAGGTTAGGAAGAGGGCACATCTTACATTTCTCTGTCAGTTGTTACTCTTCTGTTGTTGTAGCAAAGTTACAAGGACTTGTCAGCTGTTAAATTTTTAAAATGATTCTAGAGAGACTTTATATTTTTTTCTCATACCTCTGGAAGCATAGATGTATTTAATTCCTTTAGTTTTTATTATGTCAACCAGTTACTTATAGTACAGTGGTTTATAACAAAAAACAGTAAGTTGACTGCAAAAGATTGATATCTTGTATTGAACCTGTAAATTGCTAAACACAGGGTCTTATGAGCTGCCAAGGGGAGTGAGTTTCAAAGAGTGAACCTTTTGTAGGGAGAGTCCTGACATTCATAGTTACTAAATTTGAAGGCTGTACAGACAACAAATGTCTTCCAGCCAGTTCTATCTGCCATGATGGGTGTAGGTTGAGAGGGTTCACAATGAACACTCAGTTGCACCAAGAAGTGAGAAAGCTGACAATGAGGAAACTTCAGCACAGAGTTCATGCCAACCATTCTTCTTGACATAAATTGATTGGCTGCTGGTGTGAGGAAGGATGTTTTTCCCCATGTGTATAACTGCTTAATTGCCTGCCCTGGTGCATTATTAGGTTTTTGTCTTTCTCTGAAATATCAGCTATTGACAAGAAAGGCGGTCCAATGTTGGATGTGATGGACCACTGGTACAGAAATAAAAAACAAATTAATTTTTATATGGATTAATCTAATTTCTATTACAAACTCAACATTTTTCACTTGATTAGTATCTGAAGTGTGGAGCTGGCCATGTAAACTTTAAAGGTTACACACAACCTGTTTTAACATGTTTATGATTTATTTTTAGTGTGCATTTGTATTGTGCAGCCTAACGCATTATCATCTGCAATTTAGCATTAATTGTTCTTGGTTTTTATGTCCTAGGTAACTCAGCAGCTGAAAGCCCGATTCTTACCAAGTCCAGTTGTTATTAAAAAACGTATTGAAGGACTTATTGAGAGAGAATATTTGGCACGAACACCTGAGGATCGCAAAGTATACACTTACGTAGCATAAAATGCGTTCAGCAAATTTGATTTATTCTTGGACTATACTCTTCGCATGAACTGGGAAGTTCTTTTAAATCATTAATATTAAAGACGACCATCTCTTCTATTAAATTACGATACATGTTCTAGACCATGCAGATCAAGCCTTTACTCCTTTTGAGAGTTTTCAACATCAATTGATTGAGCTTCAGGCTTTTCAACGTTATCCCTGTAGAGATCATTCTTATAATTCCTCGGGAAAATGTGAACGTGCTGCGTTTGTTTTCAAAACTGTATGAAAACAGAAAATAAAAACAAATTTAGAAAATACAGCTCATTAAAAATAAAATTGTTGGAATTTCATTTCCCCAAATCTTCAGTGTTGATGTAAATGTGTTTCTGTAGTGTTGCTTAGCACTTTGCGCATTGTATAAGTTGGGTTTAAAAACAACACAACTGGTAAGACAGAATTCCCGGTTATATTGCTCTGCTTCAGACATTTCTTTAACTAGCCATGTTTAATTTAAATATTTGGTAAATTTATAAAGACCCAAGAATACAATTTTAGCATGCTTCACTCTTCCAGCTGCACTCATTATTGTTCTGGCAATATGATCAGGAACCTTTTTGGGCTCAGTAAAGACCGTAATAATTTTGGCTTTCCCTTCTGTAATTTGAGTTCTTCCAAATTAAATTCTATATTGATTAGGTTTGTTCTGGTTTCTTTATAGGAAAAAGGAAAAGGTTTTAGTGTGTATAAACTGTATAATAATTTTTGCTGTTGTACTCACTGCTGATAGTGGATTGTACAGGGCAATGTTTTTATTTCACTTAATGTAGACACAATAAATTTAAAATAAACGGATTTACTGTACACAGACCACTAATTCAGTTGTTTTAGAGCACAGGGAGTACAATTTGTTGAATTAAATACTGCCCCTTGAAGAAACACACCAAGACTACACCTTGTTTATTAATGTCATGACTGACCAGAAGGTTTTCCACGTTAAGTACGTATTTCAGGAGATTAAAGTGAAGCCATTGTGCACTATTAATTGTTTTAAAATGCAATCTGAAAATGCAATAAATATTCTTACTTTAATCTTAATGAAATCTTCAGTTCTTACAGCAAAACTTCTTTCAAATATTGTCAATGTGGTTCAAACTGTGGATTTCAAAATTGTGATTCATGGACATCGTTTTTCTTTAAGTCCGCTTCACTGCCTGCGGATGTGTATTGTACTAAAGATTCTTTTGATTTAAGATATAGTTTTGACCTTACAAACAATGTACTCTATTCAGCTTCTCTTCCATAACTATGGTTTTCTCCATTTTTCATCAAACTCCTGTACTTTTATTCTCAGTTCTTCTTAATTGTGCTTTCACAAGAGATTTAAAAATGTAATTGGGAAAGGCTGCTTATAATATAGACACCAATTTGGAGTAAAAAACACCTGGTTGATGATCATGAAGCATTAAGGTACTGCTGGTGCATTTGTTAACTGTATCTGACAAAGGTTTCTGTTCAAATATATGTAAAGTATATCAACGTAATTCAGTATGGATAAAGATGCAACATAGCTGTTTCCATGGCATTTTGGGCAATGTTTTTATTCTGGTCTGCATATGTGTAGATTGATTTTACTTTTGTTTCATTGTCCGCATTTGCAGCTAAGAAAATATATTTCTATCTCAAACATTTTATTTTGAATATTTTGTAATTTATGGAACATGCTTCAAAGTTCAAATAAGAGCGTCTTTCATTTTATCCCCAAAAGTTCCAAACATTTTGACTAGACCAGTTCTGAGTGATCAGAGTTAAAGAAAACTCCCGGGCTTCAACATTTTCTTTGTGGTTCACTAACTTCTCTTTCAACATTGATATTTGGCAAGCAGTCAGGCTGGAAGGTCTCTGTGATGTCAGTTATTAAATATCCCTGTGTGTATATATGAATAATATATTTTAAGTGACAAAGGTATTTATTTTCAATAAAGTTATGGATAGGTAGCAACCTTCCATGATTGTTTTCTAAGTACAGTACACATACTAAATGAGATAAGAGAATTATTTCAGAGTGCCTCTATGGAATATTGTGTCCTAAGACATTTAAAATTTTCCCCAAATATGTGCTTTGTGTCATGTTTTCTGATGCGTACCTTTTACAAATTTTCATAAAGGGGTTTCTTTTCAGATACCGGGAAAAAATGGTTTATTTTGTTAAAAGGCATTGATGTGGTAAAGTATCAAAAACCTAGACATTCAAATTTAACACTATATATTCTGTGTTTTTTAAAAGAAGGGGGGATGGAAAAGTGAAATTCTAATGCCATTGAAGTCAATGGGAGTTTTATGATTTTATTTCAATGGGGATAAATGTTAATGTTGCATGGTGTTCTAGCTCTTGGCTTTCTCACATTTAATGTTATGTGTAAAAATTGTATGTAGTTGTGTAGCTAATGTTTTTTTAACCTACATAAGCATAGTATGTGAAAGGATAAGCAGGGTAATTTAAACCTCCTTAAGTAACAAGGAATGGAATTTTTTTTACAGTTTAAAATGACTAGAATTTTAAAGAGACAACATGGGTGGGATAATACTTTTTATTGGACCAACCTGTGTTGGTGACAGAGACAAGCTTTCAAGCTACATGGAACTCTTCAGATCTGGGCAGCTCTGTGTAGCTCGAAAGCTTGTCTCTGTCAGCAACACAAGTTGGTTCAATAAAAGACGTCGCCCATCTTGTCTCTCTAATATCCTGGGAGAAATATGTCTACAACAATACTGGAAACAATAGAATTTTAAAGACATTAATTATTTTAAAATTCGCTTGTGTGATCCTTCGAAAAATCTTACCCATAAACATTAAATGTGAGGTAATGAAGCAGAAGATATCTTTATTTATCAAGATGAGGATATTTAAACTGAAGTCAGACTTAGAGAACAGCACAAAATTGCTACAGCTCCTTTTAAGGTGAGTTTGGTACTGTGTTTTTAGAATGTATACATGTGAATTTAAAATGTCTTGTGCAAACTGTGGAAATGTCCTGCTGTTCCTTACCTGATTTCACTTCTGATCTTCTTTTCTTAATGAGTTATCAGGCTCTTCCTACTGAAATTTATTAAAATGGCATATATAGAGTTTACACAGCTGTTTGTATTGATGGAGAATATGAACAGTAGCAAGCATTTTTAAATACTGCTATGTGTAATTCCTTTATTAAATTATTTTTTATATTCATCTAAGACAGTGAAGTGAAAAATTAAAAAAAAAAAATATCCTGCAGTTTTTCTTGTAAGATCTCAGGGCAGAATTTCAAACCAGTGGTGCCTAAAATTACTCCTAAATCTATATTTGCTAATGGTGCCTAAAATTATACTTCTAAATCCATTTTTAGGTCTCTAAACACATAGACTTTAAGATGTGTGCTGAGCATTCCCATGCAAACTGTAAAGTAATAGTTAAGGCTGCATGACTGCAGCTTCAACAACATGTGATAAAAAGTCATTGCATCAATAACCACCCCATCTACACTTATCGCTTTCACTTCTCAACCTCAACTACCTCCCTTCCCCATCCACATTGCCACTCTGAGTTTTCTTTTATGAGCTTCCTTGTAAATTCAAAGTTTATACCATAGTGTTAGCAGCAGCATGGCTTAGTGCAGTGGTCCCCAAACTTTTTATCGCATGCCCCCCTTTATTTCTGTCTGTTCCCTCCCCCTCCCCCCTGGGCTGGGAGCGGGGCTGCACCTCCAGGGAGGAGCACAGGGGTAAGGGGGCCACAGCTGGAGTTGGGAGCAGAACCAAGGCCAGGAGCGGAGCTGGGTGGTGCGCCCTCCTCATCCCGTGTGGACTGGCCTGGGCCCCAGCCGCCGCCCCCCCCCAATGTTCCTTTGCACCTCTTAGGGGAGGCATGCCCTACACTTTGTAGACCTCTGGCTCAGTGGTTACAGTACAGGATTGGGAGTTAGGAGGCTTTGGTTTATGACCAGCTATGATTCCCATTTGCTGTGTGCCTCAGATAATCCAATCTATAAAATTCTCCCATGCCTACAAAAGTATGTGAGGAGGTTAAGCCTAATATTTATAAAGCAGATTTAGAGTCTTGGATGGGTAAGTGTGTAAGTTACTTTTTTTCCCTAGACCTTTTGCAGTCACACGAGTCATTACAGGAATCTTGAACTTTCCTTTTCCTTTGTAAAAGTGAATTCAGTGCTGGGGAAAACCTGCTCAGACAGCCCCAAAGCCTTTCACATAAATCCCTCTCCCACTCAGTTCTAGTGTATACTGGGATGTTATAATATTATCAGGAAATCAGCAACTGCAAGATACCTGTTGTGGACCTGCAGAACAAAAAGGATAAGCTAAGTGCACCCATTGACTGAAATGCCCTTTATCTATGGATTGAATCAGCTATTATTGTAGTTTTCTGATACCCTATATAAAATATCATATTTTTTTACCATTGCATTGTTCATGTTGTCTCCTTAAGTGGAGTGTTCCTTAATTGTTCAGGAGGAACTTGAGTTATTCTGCAGCCTTTATTGAGGAAGGCTTGCACAAAGAGAGGAGTCCAAAGTAGCCCCAACTTGGACTTTTCTGTGATCTCCAGTTGTGCATGGCACACATGAGGACCTGCCACCATAAGTGACTGGTTCCTGATAAATTCATCCTGGGCTCAAGCAACTGTAATGTTTCTGATAAATCAGGTTACAGGAGAGGTTGCCTGTATTTTGGAAGCATGCAGAGTGGGGTTAGGAGGGGAGATGGACCACAGGAGGATCTCTCCTCGTACAGTGTAGAATGAAAGATTTGGGGGGGCCATTGACTTGCAACTTCTGTCCTTCAGTATATTGAACAACTTGATGGACCTAATGCACAAAATGTATTTAGTGTTTTGAATCTCTGCAAAGCAAATTCACTTCTGCCTTGGCCATGTATCTACTGTGATAGAAATGAAAGTTAGAGAAAACTGGATTATGTAGTTTTAGACGAGAATAGCTAGTGGACGCGTAACTAACACTGAACTCAGCACTGGAACAATTGACTGTGAGAAAACAGCGACATGATGTCAATTCATGGTAAGTGGAGCATACGGTAGCTGACACATAGCAACATCCATATAGCTGATGTAACCAGTCCATTTATGTTTGGTAGGTACACTTAGTTTCTTTAGGAGTCGCAAGTTTGATGAGCCATGTCTCTGTAACCTGTCTTAGATTTTTGGTCTAATCTATTTACGTGACAGAACTTGCTACTGCTAAATGACATTGCTGTGTTGACAGCAATGTGAGCCAAGCTTACAAAGCAACTTCATTTCTTCCCAGGCCTCTGTTACTGGAGTAAGAATTCAGACCAGTGTTGATCCCTTGAAGCTAGTAACATTTAATGCCACTAGTGAGATAAAAGTTTGCAGGTCCATTTCTGGTAACAAAGTAGTACCATATACCCAAACTTGCTGCAGTGGTATTTTTGTTGTTGATGCTTTATTACATATTGGATAATTTACATTCATCGCAACCATCTACCATGCAAAAAGCTCTTTTTATTACAAACACAGCAAATGTTGAGACACTCTTCAATCACATTACTCTTTCCATTCAAAGCATACTCCTCCCCCCAAACAATTAATTACCTGGTTTAATTCACCTACGCATTAATTTACACTCTAGTGTGAAGAGTCCTTAAAAGAAGGTAGCAAAGGGCATTTCTAAAGTTGAAAAAATGAAATTAAAACAACCAATAAACTTTGGTCCAGCTAGCTGTCTTGCAGTAAGCTGTATACACTCATATTAGATTGTAGGTATGTGGCATTTAAGTGGTATTTACAAGTGACACCATTTTTGCAATGGAGTACTAGAATAATCATTGTATCGACTGCCCATGGAGAATCCTACGGCAGGGTCAGTAGAAAAGTGCATTTTGGAATACCAAGTAAAACAACAACCAGTACACAACTCTGTGGTTTAACACAGCATTGATTATCCTCTGTGCTTGGTGTTGCTGTACCATCATGTGCAAATGGTTTTATTTAGGGCTCTCTTCCCTTGACAAGTTGATTTACCACTTTCGTAGAAAATTTGGAGATGCCTATGTTGGCATCAAGAGGTTTTGACTCTGCTCTAGAACTGAGTTACCAAAAAGTTCATATCTAGTAATCCTTAGGCAGATGGTCTCATTATCTATCCTGCTCTCTGCTTTTTCCTGCTGCTCCCTATCCCCTTCCTATTTTGTTACTTCTGAACTTCACACTTTTCCAAGGGCTACTATATTAAAGCCCATTAAAGACTTCATAGTGGTGCACTATCCATTTCTCAACCCCAGTTCACCACTTGCCACATTTGTCACTTCCCCTTCTTTCATCTGTTCCCCACTTCTTTTGACTTTTGTCTCCTGAGCTACATGCACAGAAGGGGAATGTAGTAGTAGAAGGGATACTGCTTTGTATGCTCCCAGTCCAATATGGATATAACATCTGGAGTGATGTAGATTAGACATAGACTTTCTCTCGTATTTTTGAGATGAAGAGGTATACTTAATCCACTGGCTTTTAGCTTGAGTCCTGAATTCCTGTCCTTACAGTTTCTACTCTTGTGTAATTTACTCCGCTGACTTTCATTTTGTTTCATCAATATTTGGGGTACCACTCTTTCTGCAGTCCTTCTTTGTGTCACAACATGGATTAGTTCGTAGTCAATAGCTCCTCCCTTTCCCCTATCTTTTATTTCTATTACTGGTTCTTCTTGCTTTAAGATAAGGCATATGATTGTATCACATTTTTCTTAGTTTCTTGCTCTGATCCAGACCCTTATTCAGACCTCATTTTCTAGATGCCTTTTAAAGACTTTAAGAAAGTGCTGATCAGCTGCCCTCTGAAGATCATGCTCTTAAGGTGTCTCAAATTGTGCACTCAAAATCACTAGTCACTTGAAAACCTTGGCAAATTGTATATATTTCTTGTCTGTTTCCCCATATGAACTTGGTAAATTGATTCCCTTCATGACTGCTTTTAATTAAATGGATTTGACATCTGCTTCACAAGTACAAATAATTGCTCAAAAACAGATTTTATTTTGAAGCCTTAGTGATGACCATTAAAATATCTTCTAATCAACTAAGGTAAGTATTAAGTATAAATATGGAATAACCTTTGGCTTAATTTTTATTCCTTTTTTAGGAAAGATACTATTTCTAAACAGCGGGCACAATTTATAATAGCAGGTTCTTAAAAGGCCTGATTCTTTGATACTTAACCTCATATATATTAATCCCACTGATGACAGGACCAACAGCTGCAGGATTGATCCTTTAAGAAAATGATCACTAGCAGCTCCTCCTGTCTATTCTGTTTAACTCTCAACTCTTTGTGGTTGACAGGAGGCAATATGGGTATGAAAACATGTAATCCCTCCAGAGAAAAATTGTTGGTATTTTAAAACACTTGCTTCTCCATTTTCAAAGCCTTGCATGGGCTTTCAGGCCTCTCCTGTTCCAAGTCAAGGTGAGCAACGGAGCTAGAGTCCAGAAACTGGTGTTTTCTCTGGCCAACGGGAATTCAATTAGAAGCTCATTGCAGTGCCATCCCCTGAATTTTAAAAATTTTTGCCCATTCTACTTGAGAGCTCAGTGTAGAGGCCAAATGTTATAGTGCAGACCAAGCAGTGCTGCCAAGGCCAAGAGCTCAAGCTGTAAGAAATTCCCACTAGAATCAAGGGATTAATAAATGCCAGGAGATTTTTCTTTTAAAAAAAGTCAGTGCAGCACAACCCCCTCCCAATTTTTAAAAACATGTAGGAGGAATCCCTTTAACTTTCCTATCCTACCCTAACTCCACAGCACTTGTGTGATCACTGCAAGATTGACAGTAAGTTTAAATGAACACACAACCCAATGTATAAAACACTTATGTACACATACAATGCAGGGCCTGCCTGGGAGGAAGGAGAAAGCCGTTCACCTTCCAACCTGAGGGAGTTGGGGAAGGAGCTGGCGTTCTTTACTGCTTTATAGTACCTTTTCCTCCTTCCAGTCTTGCATTTACCAGCCTCTTTCACTCTTCTGTCCCCTAGCCTCCTGTTGTCTTTCCCCTCTCCCTGCCCCACAACTGCCTCTTCATTGCGGCTGGCCAGGAATTTTCCAATGAAACATTTTTTGTCTGAAAATGCCAATTTGTTTAAATGAAAACTATTGATGGGAAAGGGTCAGTTTGAATTAATCTCCTAATTTTGGGGGGGGGGAGGACTGAAAAGTACTTTGTCTGAATGAGAGAAAAGAGCTGTTAGCTCTACATTTACCCTCTCTTTGCTTCACTGAAGAGCTCCCTACAACAAGGATGCCATGTCATGCATCTCATGCAACAGTGAGCATTTGGCCACCCTATCACATGCTCTTGCCTCTCAGTGGAGATATTGTGCATGTGGCTGCAGACATTTGCCTGCAGTCCTGCCTTTGCATTTCTAGAAGCTGTTGTGGTACCTGGCAAGCAGCCAGCCTGGTGTGTTCACTGTTCTCCCAGCTGGTTCAGGGCAGAGAACAACCAGCCGGGAGTCAGGGCAGCAGCCGGAAGCAAGGCTGGTTCTAGGGTGTCATATGACTGTACCACTTGGTTTTTTTGGTCCTGCTGATTGACTAGCCTCCTCCACCCCGCCCCCCAACCCCCTGCTGCTTGGGAGCAATGCTGAAAACATTTTGCACCCTAGCTGCCACAATGGGTAGGGCCACTCCGGGCTGGAGGAGAGAAGGTGGAAGCAGAAACAGAACAAGGTGAGGGATGTGATACCTGCACCATGCTCCTCCAGGAGTACTAGTACTCCTACATTCCCCCCAGGGCTCCCCTGCACTCACTGGCCACCCCTTCCTTGCCCACTCCTACTCCTCCTCCTCCTCCTGCCCCAATACCATCAAGCACCTGTCCTCGCTAGAGCTGCCAAGTTTTGTACAGCTCCTTGCCCTACCCTTGCCATTGCTTGTGGCTGCGTGTTATATATAGATGCATATATGTAAACATCTGTAACCCCTCCCCAGAGGCGTGACTCAAGCCTCCACCGTGGTGCTTGCTAATCTGAGGGGTTTCTCCCCCATCCTTGCTTGGGTTGGCTCCTGGGTTCTTTGTTGCAACATCTGGTGCCTCCAGGCAGGGTGACGCCTCTTTGGCTGGAACACAAGGGGTGCTGTCCCTTGTAAAAATGACTCATACTGCTACTCTTAGCCCAGTACACCAGAAACAAAATACACACCCCAACAAATGAAGTGCCACCACCCAAAAATGCCAATGTAACAAAGGGACCCTTTACTGGGGACAGAAAACAGAGGGTCTAGGGAAGGAAAGAGTCACTGTTAACTAATAAACGATAAAACATTAATAGTGGAACATATTCCCCACCTCCTAACACTTCACAACTGTACCACCAGCCCCAGGACCCTCCTGGCTCCTTCCCAAGCAGAGGAAACACGTAGGGTCAGGCCTGAGATGGGTGTAGCAGTGCTGCAAATGTTGGCAAGCTTAAAGAGAACAAAAAGGGTTGTGGTTACATTGTTTTCGCCTACAAGTGGGTCCGTTCCTGGCTGCCTGGGTTGGAGTCCTGTGAAGGTCTCAGCTGGCTCCATTCTCTGCCTCGGTTGATGTTGCTGTCTGCTGGGCTGGAACTGTCTAATCACACACTGGATCCTGCAGCAATTCAAAGTCCCCCTTTGTGGGGACTGGGAGCTAAGCAGAAACTTTTGCTGCTTTCTCAGTTCCAAAATCAAAAGCTCCAAGAGTGAAACTAAAACTAATTTGTCTTTGAGTCAGGCTCTCTCCCCACCCCCACTGCCTCCAGTAGCCCTGGTTCATCACAGATCCAGCAAACTGCTTGTCCATATCTCCGCAGGCAGAAGCTGTCCAGTCTAGTCTGTCCCTGTCCCCAGACACTTTGCAGGCTGTGAAATGGTGTCAGGAGGCCTTGGAGCCATTGTCTGTTGTTGTCCATAAGTTAAGTCCCTACTTGTATGTCTACACAACAATTAAACACCTGCAGCTGGCCTGGATCAGCTGACTTGGACTCACTGGGCTTGGGCTGCAGGGCTGTAAAATTGCTGTGTAGACATTCAGGCTCAGGTTGGAGCTGAGGCTCTGGGATCCTGTGAAGTGGGAGAGTCCCAGAGGCAGAACTTCTACACAGCAATTTTTAGACCTGCAGCTCAAGCCATAGTCACTGACCCAGGCCGGCCGTGGCTGTGCTGTGGGTCTTTTGTTCCAGTGCAAACGTACCCTTAACTAGGCTCAGGCCAGGGTTCCAGGAGGTGACAAACTCCAAAGGGGGTTCATATGCAGATTAGTACACTAAATAATTGGCATAAAATGTCACACAAGTAGCAGAACAAAATTTGGCAGCTGGGCTACAAAATTCCTTACCACCCTCCTTCCTGGCGTCAGGCTACAACATTAGACACAATACACACCATCTTGGGATGTAACCATCTCCGATGAGGGCAACCTGCCTTCATACCCTTAGGAAACAATAGCCACTTTTAGAGAGAACAAGATGTCACATGATGCCTGAAATTGCTCCTGTGATCCTGTCAAGCTTAAATAATCCAGAGGCACAAACTGCAGAGGTTGTGATAGAATTGTGAGGGTCAAACAGGAGCAGACATAGGTCAGGGCTTGGAGGGAGTCATAGGATGAGAGGTTTACAAACTAAGGCCCAGATCTTCAATGGCATTAAAGGCCTACCTCCCATTTGATTTCAATGGGAGACAGATGTCTAAATACCTTTTGAGGATCTCATCCTTAGTGACTCATTTCAGATGCCCAGCGTCCCTACAGCTCCAAGTGAAGTGAATGGGAGCTATGGGGGCTGAGCAACTCTGAAAACCAGACCCTATGTATGCATTGTTTTGCAGACTGCCCAGTTGAGATGCTGAATCAACACTTGTGGGCTGATCCTGCCATTTCTGTGGCTATGCCAGCTGATCCCTGACAGAGAGGGAGTTACAAACAGACTTAGGACAGAGTGGGGCCCACAGCCTGGATCATTAATCAGCTGAGTATGTTAATTCTCCCCCTTTATAGCATGGTATATAATACATACCTGTGAGCAGTGAAGAAATGGAAGGATCAGAGAAGGTCCTGATCTCAGCCTATCCAAGGTGTGTAGATATTGCCTGATGAGAGCACAACCTACTGTCTTGCTTGAGCTGTGCTAAGTGTATGGCTGTTTTCATATTTGCTGTGCTTTTACAAAAAGGCAGTCTGAGTCATACACATCTTTTTTGCACTGACGTCTGCAAAAACTCCCTTTTTATTTTTGTAGTGCATTTCTGGAACTTCCACAAACAGCACAACAGGCTGCAAATTTTGTCATCTCAAATGTAATTATAAAATGATACACTGCTAATACTGTGCAATGCCAGTTATGAATTATATTCCTTTGTGCTTTAAACACATTTGTATCATTCCCTCCTTTCATTTCCATTTTTATGTACCGGAATGTACTGCTTTTAGTTTCCTATCCAAATCTCAGTGGAGTTCCTTGATGAAATTAATGTACAACAGCAATTTGTTGATAGTGATTGATGTATTCTGTATTGAGAAGGGCTGTTTTTATGGCAACAGACTGCAGTTTTTCTTTAATGCTATTTGCACCATTAGAGACACTGTAAATGACAACACGCACGTCTGTCTCATCACAGTGTTATGATCACGTTGACTGATGATGATGGATGTTGATTTCCATGTGACTCATTCAGAAATGAATCTATTGAGACACCTAAGAGCACTCTGAAAAGGAGAATGTATAACAATCAATAGGGTAATATTAAAACTCTGCACTAAGTTTGGGGAACAGAAACTTGTAGATTGAATTATTCAGAGGATATTTTTAATTCATAGATACATATGATCATGTTTCTGTTTCCCTCTAAAGCAAAACTTTTGTGTTTGCTTAATGCATATGTTCAAATCAAGACTGGATGCCTTTCTGGAAGACCTTGAGAGAGGGAGAATCCTCCACTTGCCTTGGTAGTTTGCTCTAGTGTTTAATCACCCTCACTATAAGAACATAAGAACGGTCATACTGGTCAGACCAAAGGTCCATCCAGCCCAGTGTCCTGTCTACCGACAGTGGCCAATGCCAGGTGCCCCAGAGGGAGTGAACTTAACAGGTAATGATCTAGTGATCTCTCTCCTGCTATCCATCTCCACCCTCTGACAAACAGACGGTAGGGACACCGGTAGGTAGAAGTTATTTCTAACTTCAATTAGTCTGGCTTCAGCTTCCAGTCATTGGGTCTTGATATGCCTTTCATTAGTGGTTCTTAATTCCTTTTAAAAACATCCACCACAATGGATCCATTTCTGTATTTTCACAGAGTTCGCAGGTAACAGCAATTCATGCAAACTCTTTGCGTAAAATTTTCAGAAACTGAAACTTTCAATGCACCTTTGGCTACTAAGTGTCTTAGTCACTTTCAAAAATAGGCTTTAGGTGCTTTTTTTAAACTTTTATTCTTTGTGATTTTTTTTCAAGAAGCAGCCAGTTAGGGACAGTTTTACAATAAATGCATAATAGAGTACTTAAATGCTGGTGCACAGCTTGTCTAACTGATTTTAATGTCTATTACTTGAATAAATCTTGTTCCTGGAGCTAGAACATGCAGAGATAACGTTTACCAAGGAATAGAATGGAACATTTATTCATGAAAAGATCTTTGAAATGGGTGCATAGTGAGAATTACCGAATAGTTGATATGTTTAGGGCAAAGGATAAATTAGACTTCTCCTGTACTGCCTTTCCATTGACTTCAGTAAGCATTGGCTCTGGTTCTTAGGCAAACACCCAGATCCTGAAAGGTATTTTGGCTCCTAACTTCCTTTGAAATCAGTGGGCTATGGAGGTGAGGTTACCCTTAGAAATATTCTGTGATATGTGTAACTCAGAAACTTGGCATGGTCAGACAGTGTTAGATTAAATGAAGGTCTAGTTAATATTTATATTATTAACCTTTACTTTTATGATTTTTTCTCTTTCAGCCATTGTCAATGTGTTTCTACTTCATTTGAGATAATCAGAATGGAGCGTGGCTGAAGAAGCTGCTAGAGGTAGCCCCGGTAGAGTATTGAACAGGACTGAACTAGACCCTGACGCTTCCCCAGCCAGTGTTCCCATCTCCCCTTGTCTCAGGGAAAGAGAGTTAACAGCCTGGTACCTGTCTCTAGTATTACCCTTCCTCATGGGGCAGGGAAGTTCTTGCTGCAGAACTCCCATTGCTTCTCATCACAAGAGCTCCGTGAGAAGGTGAGAAATTCCCTGCTGGCACCGCATGCCAGAGAGCAGAAAGAAAGATGATGGGAAATCTAAACCAGGATATAAAGTAGAGAGGGAAAGTAGAAACAGAAGGAAGACCAAAGACCAGAGAGATGTAAAAGGTTACATTCCATTATAGAATTGTTACATAGATGCTGAAATCCCAGCTCTGCTTGGTCACTGCCACCAAGATTGCTGAGCTTCCCTTTCCTCTGACTGTACTTGTCAAAGGCATTCTGAAACTTGTAGTGCTGTCTCTCTTTTTTTCCTTTATCCAGATCATTAGCATTTTGGCTCAGGCCCATCTGTACAGGAAGCCAGCTCTAACCTGGAGCTTCTGCCTGTACTGTCTGCCCTCTGCTTCCTTAGACACAATACACAGAGTGAATGCAGAGCTATGATCAAGCATGCTTTTTTTATACACTCATGGAGATGAGGAGAAGAGAACTCCTGTAGTTAGAAAATTGCAGCATGGCGGCAGGATTCTAGAGAAAAGGGTGAGTTGTCTAATCAATCCTTGAAGTAGGAATTAAAAGATGGAGAGTTAGTTTTAATGCTGAGAGAGTTGAGAGAGTAAGTGCAGGGATTTCAAGCAATGGAGTAATGTGACCACAAAGTGGCTATGCCAGCACTGAAACTTTTTTAGATGATCTTTCTGGATTTCTTTCATAGTTTAGCAATGTTTTGCATTCGTCCTTTTTATACCCATTTCTCTGGACATTTATTTTTCTTAAAGCTTGCTCTTTAAAGCTCTGCACAATAAATGAATACTCAGCTGCGCTGTTCGATACATAAGTGCTTCTTGCTTCACTTGCTGTGAGTTTCAACTCATTTTCACTTCTCAATATAATTTGAAACAGATGTTTGTTTCAGTAACCACTGAATTGTTGAACAGGGTTTCCCAACCTGGCCAATACTGAGGTAAATGGAATGCACTGTATGAGTGGGAAAGAGCAGAGTCACTTCAGAAGTGCAAAAATGCTTAGCGTATAGAATCATCAGACATGACTTACCTTGTGTAATAATAAAACTGAATTTGCTCCTCCTGCTATCTTTGCTGAATTATTTCACACTTCATATGTTTTACATCTTCCAAGCATTGTACTAATGCTCATCTTCCCAACTTCCTTGTGTGGTGGGTACAGGCAATGTGGTATGTTGCAAACTGTGTTGAAACTATAAGTGCTCACTTTAAGTTGTAAGGGGTTAACCTTGCCTGCAAGTTGGACCAGAGGCTCTGTGGGGAAGCTTGTGGGCTGGGTCTTCAGCAGTCAGTCTGCAAGAGCCAGTCTGGAGCAAGGTGGGTAGAGTTGTGCTTCTCGGCCTTAGACAGTAGTCTGTTATCTCTCTCTCTCTCTGTAATTGGTGGTTGTATTTTAGATTTCTGGGTTCTAAGGAATAAAGTAGTAGTGTGCTGCACCCTTTCAGGAAGAGTGTACATTTTCCTTTTTTTCTAACTTTCCGCGTATGCCATGAATAGAACAGGTACGTGGTATTACTTTCATTTTTCAAATGAAAAAACAGAGGCATACCTTAAGCCCCATCCCCAGCACAACACAGTAAGCTAGTGACAGAGGCAGACTTAGAATTAATCAGTCCATAGCTGCTGGTCCTGTGTTCAGTCCACATTTGTTTCCTTGTCAGCGAAGTGCCCACTTTGGATAATCAGGAATAGATTAAAGGAGAATCCTTGGATCGAGGACTTGTGCCCAGAGGGGATCGGAATGCAGCAGTGAGTTGGAGGGAAAGCGGCAGGTGCAAATGCCTGTTACTTCTAGTTCACTGTCAGCTGGGCTTGCTTCATTGCCTTGACTGGATAGGGAACAAGGACTCAAGTGGAAGGAATACAACTATCTCCCCAAGGAAGTGCTGGGAGGAAGAGTCTGCAGGAGGGACAGGCTGGGCTGGGAGGAAATGTTTTGTGTGTTCTGAAGATGTGGGTTAACTTCGAAAGTGATGGGTTCTCTTTAGCCTTAATCCTCCCTAAATCTGTGTGAATTTCTAAAGATCAGAAATGTCTCTTGGGCAGTGATCATGGGCAAGTTGTAATATTAGTGGTAGTTAGCTGAGTGCAAGTGGCACTCAGTGCTTTGCATAACAGCACAGGACCAGATTCTGATCTGCAGTAAATCCAGAATAAAGCCACCAGCTTTACTGAAGTTACCCTGGTGTAACTCTGCTCCAAATCTGGCACTTCAGTCATGGCCAAGAAGAATTTACAACAAGTCAAATTATCAAAATTCCAGGTATAAATGTTGCTGGCCTCACATGGTACTTTAGCTAGGATTTTTACATTGGAGCAGGGGGTCTGAAACATTTTCATAGTGTGGGCTACCTCTTAAGGTAGTATAACCTAGTAGATAGGGCTCTGATCTGGGACTCAGGATGTGGGTCCAATTTCTGGTTCAGCCGCTGGCCTGCTGGGTGATCTTGGGCAAATGATTACACTGCTGTGCCTCAGTTTCCCCATCAATTAAAAAAGGGGATAATGATATTGACCTCCTTGGAAAAGGACATTGAGATCTGAAGATAAAAGTGCTGAATTAGCTGTGTGTGTGTGTGTGTGTGTGTGTGTGTTGTTAATCGAGTGTCCCATAAACCAACTTCCCTTCTCACATACTGTTGGATAACAGCCCTGTAGCAACCACAGCAATTGCATTAGTAGTAGAGCTGATCAAAAACCCAAAAGTTTTCCCATGAGAAATTGCAGCTGAAAAAATCTACATGTTTGAAATTTTTCAGTTGCAAAATATGGGTTTCCTGTGGGAAGCTTTGAACTGGTTTGAAACCATCAGTTATTTAATTTGTCTTAAAATGTCATTTTGTTTGGTTCTTCAGTTAATCCCTTCCCTTCCCTTCCCCTCCCCCCCCATCCTACCCCACCCCAGATTTTTGTTTTAAACCAACATTTTGACTTAAAATGTTTCAATTTTATTTTATTTTTAAACCAAAACATCCAAACAACATGACATTTTAAGTGTAAAGGAAATAACATTTTGGTTTGGAAGTTTCCTGTGAGAGAACCAACTTTTTAGTCTGAACTGATACTGTCCAGGGGAAAACTTTGGTTTCCACACAACTGTTTTTTGCCATGGGAAAACTTTCCACATGAAATACTAGAGAAATAAGGTGGGTGAGGTGATGTGTTTTATATCAGACCAGCTTCTGTTAGTGAGAGAGACAACTGTCGAGCTTACACAGAGACCTAAGGAAGAGCTGTGTGTGGATTGAAAGTTGGTCTTTCTCACCAACAGAAGTTGGTCCAATAAAAGGTATGACATCACCCACCTTGTCTCTCTAGTATCCTGGGACTGACACAGATGCATCAGGACGAAGAATGTCGACCGGTTTTATTTAATATTAGGAAAGATTAAGTGTGTGGGTAGCTGTCTTTAATACAGTGTGATAGCTGGAAAGGAAGAGAAGCTAGCACCACTCAGCCAGGCAGCTCTGTAGGTGCTCTGTGGCTCACTGGTGGTCCATATGCCACAGTTAGGGAGTCTCTGGTTTGGAGCCAGGGACAAGATAGTTTAAGGGGAGAGTGCTGGCCTGGTGGATTTCCCTGGCTGCCTCTCTTCCTCCCTCTTCTTCTTTTCCCCAAATCTCCCCTTCCTATAGCTTATAAATTGACTAAAAAATGTCCTTGATTTGGTTGCAATATTTTATTTCCCAAGTAGCTCCCTTGCCTCTTCCCCATCGGTAAGTCATACAAACACCCTCCCGCCTTTCCTGTTCTCTCCCTGCAGGTATCTGCAGCTGCTGTCCCAGACTTGGATTTATACTTCTCTGGGATGACCTCTGGACCAGGCTTCTAGCTAGCAGCTGCTGGCTAGGGCAGGGGAGGAGCAAGTGGAGAGGAGTAGGCGTGTGGTGCAGCAGGCTGAAGTGTGACTGGGAAGTCCAGGCGGGGGTAGTGAGGTTCTTGCTGGCTCAGAGCACTGCACCGAGAGCTGCTCTCTAGAGGTCATGCTGCTGTGAAAGAACATCCTCGTGCTGCAGCATGAGTGCCCGGGCTCCAGGGCAGATACTGCAGGGTAGGTGGGGGCTGCTGCTCTTGTGTCTGGTGAGGCTGTGGGATGTAAGCTGGTTACTAATGGGTTTGTTGTTTGGTATCTAGGTGGCAGAGCTCAGACAGTCCTTTCTCTCTGACATTCACTCCTGCTGCTGGCGCAGCTGTACATAACGTAAAAATGGCCATCTAGCCCAGTATTCTGCCTTCTGACAGTGGCTGGTGCCAAGTGCTTCAGTGGGACTGTACAGAACAGGGCAATTATCTAGTGATCCATCCCCTGTGGTCCAGTCCCAGCTTCTGGCAGGCAGAGGTTTGGAAGTGGGCAGAGATGTGTGTTGTGTACACAGTATTGTAGAACAAGGATTTCATGCCAGTGTGAGTTTAACTCTCTCTGTACTTGAATTTCTTTCTTTGCAGAGGGGTGGGTCTAGTGGGTCCTCGGTAGAACTAGGGAAGGGGAAATGGAGGACTGGCTGTGGAGTGGAGTCCCTGAGTAGTGGAGCTGTCTTCCTAAAGCTTTCCCAGCCTCTTTTATCCCTTTGCTACTAGACTGACAGACCTGGGAGCGGGTGGGGGGAATGGAGGCTCTGAGTCAGACAGTAAATTCTTCAGGACCCAACTTTTGCCTTGTTCTGTAAAGTGCCACGTTCACTTCTGGCACTCTGTAAACAATGGTTATCAGGGGTTGGATCAATAAAACAGTTCTATTACTAAAACTGACAAGTATCTGGTGACTGAAGCCGGCTCTGAACTGGTCACAAAATATTCACAGACCATGTCCTAGCCCAGTCCATAAATCTTGTGCGGTGGGGACTTGGAAAGCAAAGAATTTAAAATGTCAGACCCAATGCAGCAGGCATGCTATTGTATTCCTCCCAGGAAGGGGGCATTCAAATGGCTAGGTAGATTTCCTATGGGGATCGTGTTTCCTCTTTGCCACTCAGTAAGTTTATTTTAGTGTGTGTCTGTGCGTCTGTCTGTCTCCTATTGCAACCCCATTGGAACTACCTGGATGTAATCCCACTGTTGAGAGACATCTGAGCACACATAAGATCTTTCCCAGCTTCTTCAGGTTTTACTTTTTAATCAGTGAGAAATAATTGTCTTTATTTAAAAACACCTACTTTTTCTGTTTCACTCCCTTCTCTAATACTTCAAAATGCAAGGACATTTTTGTTGTTGGGGAAACTTTGTTCATGTGGGATCAACTAACTGGCTAAGAACATAAAAGGTTACCATGGTAACAAGCTTATTCATTTCCTTTCTGGGGTATTTGAGAAATGTGCCCTTTTGACTTCCCCTACTCTTGTGCTTCTCTTCTCTCAGCCCTGCCCTGCAATCTGAGGGTAAATGTAAAAACAAGTGATAGGGCTCTTCACTGATTGTTTTGGCATTGCTCTTGATTGTGAGAATGAGATACATGTTGGAAGCCAGTGAAACCAATTAGTTCACCCGTTGCTGCTCTTGTTGATGTCAAACGCTTAGTGTGGTTTTGATGAATCCAATAGAAAAACAGTCTATGCTGCTTGAAAGAGAAGTGAGCTTAAACAACAGAACCAGCATGTGGGGAGAGGATTTTATTAACCATGTGTTTAAATTAACAAATTGTAAAGCACAGTTTGCAACGTAAGCATGTAGCTGATGCTATATGTACAATATATCATTGCAAAACTAGTGGAATACTTAATTGCTATGCAGTTGTAGAATGGGCTATTTATGGGGCTAACCCCTGTCATGATCTATAGAATCTCAGACCTTCTTATACAGGAGGAGTTTATTAAAAAAAGCAGCTAAAACTAAAGACCCAAACAGACTTCCACAAAGCTTGAGTTCCCACTTTGTTTACCAATCACCACACTTTGGAACTCTGTCCAGCACACAGACATCTAGTGGCTGAATAATAGACATTACATTTCAAGCCCTCTGCTCCATGAGTACAGGATGCCCTGTATGAAGTAGAATCCCTGCTGAGGGAGAGGAAGTATTTCAGGATCTTGTGCAGTGACTGCAGAACCCAGCTCCCAGGGGCTATCACCGAGGCTGACCATAGCTCCTCAGGGACAAGGCCAGTGTATCCAGTCCTCAGGCTGGAGTAGTGGCTACAGAGACGTTCCCATTCTGTTCGTGCTCTGAGGACTGTTGAGAAGATCTCTAGGCCAGGTGTTTGGACTGGTGTCTGGAAACAAGATTTGCCCCTAAAATAAATTAATTAAAAAAAATGCCATCCGCCACTCCTACACCCACCTGTGCACATGGACTTAGTGTTGCTCAGAGCAATATGGACTCAGCTGTGAGTCTCAGCCACTTACAGAGTAGGACCCTGACCATCCTAAGGGTGGTGCCCATAAAATGTGCTGAGGGAGCCAAGGACACATTTGTTTAACGGATTCTAGAGGAAGCAAGTAATTACTTCAGAGCTACATGTTAACTCTGCAATAATGGGCTCTTCCTCTGAGGAAGGCATTTGACTATGAAGGATGTATACTTTTGTGGGGTTATTTCTCAGTGACGGGAAATGTTTTCCAATGGGCTTTTATTAAAATGCTTGTATTTCAGCTCATTTCCCCCTCACATAGACCCTGTGTCCTAAGACAAGGATGTCAAGACAAGGTGAACAGGATGACCACATGGGTGGCTCTCTTCAGTGGAAAAAATGTTGCTAGTGCTGTGGACCTTGTATATGTTATGCTGACTTGTTTCCTTCCTGTAAAGAAAAGGTGCATCTTCTTGTTGGGAGCATATGATCAGCCTTCGTTTCCTCCTATCCGTGCAAGTTTAACATGTTTTTCTTCTTGCTAAAACCCATTGTAATGTCCAATTGTATCCACTGTGAATACGTCAGACACTTTTTGAGGGGCTCAATGTACTTCACCTAAGTTATGATGATGATGACAATTTTTCATTATTTGTATTACAGTGCCTAAAGGGCCCAATCAGGGACCAAGGCCCCATTGTGCTAGGCACAATCCACACATGTAATAACAGGAGGATCCTGGCCCCATAGAGCTTATAATCTTAGCATATGATAAGGCACAAAGAGGCTACAACTAAATGGGGGTAAGGACAAGCTAACAGTGAAATGTTCATACTTAATATAACTAGCAGCACTTGGAGCACACCACCAGCAGGCTCAGATTCACCTGCTCTGATTTACAGGACAAGTGTGCTGGCCTCTGAGCTACTTTACATGTGCTTACCGATAGAATTCAAGAGTGAAACTGAGTTGCTCACATGAATCAGTTGGTTTTTTCATTAGTTCATGTTGTTTTTCTTGAGCCTGTCAATCAGGACAGTGAGTAATCAGACACGTGCCCTTCAGTAATAATTATTTTAAAAGAATTGGCAAGTCACCAAGCTGCATTCTCTGTGTTTATATCAGGCTTATTAATCACATCAGCTGAAGCATTTGGTTCCTGCCTACTGACGTTCCATGACTTTTCGCAATGCTTCCAGAGTTTCTGTGCTGTCCTGTAATTTGTTGCGAGGTGCCGAGGCCAGTTGTGCCTTCAGATACGTGAGCACAACTCTCGTTAACTCCAGCGGAAGCAGTGCCCAGGTAGCTTAAGTATGTGAGTCTGAGATGTTAGAATGGGCTTCTCCAAAGAAATTGCCCACGTACCTGCCTGAGAATTCTCTTGTGTGAAGGGAAACATATTTCAAAGGATCAGTCTGATGACTAGATTAAGGCTAGGCCTCCCCTATGTGTTAGAACTTTTAAGAAGAATGTGTTAGAACTTTTAAGAAGGTAGAAAAGCTACCGAAGGGGTTTCTTTGTTGGGGGACTGGGCATGCACCAAGCTCTGCAAATACATCCCTATCCCTCAGTTCAAAGGAGTCCACCACTATCACATCTGAGCATTGTTCTTCCCTGCCAACTGTGGGGCCATTGCTGTCTACAGTGCCCTAGCAACATGACTCCAATGGAGTCGTGCTTTCAGGGTTTCTTTCGTTTACAGTAGCCCATGGTCCCATCCATTTGGAAACATTCCAATGGGAGGGGACGGTGGTTGCCAAAAGTTAACACAGCTTGTGGATGAAGGATGGTCTTGTGTTTAAGGCATTCAACTGAGTTTGGGAATCCATTCCCATTTCTGCCACAGATTTCCTGTGTGACCTTATGCAAGCCACTTAATTCTTTTCAGCTTGCTATCTGTAAACAGGGTTAGTTATACTTCCATAGCTCCAAGGGGTGTTTAATGTTTGTGAGGTGCTCAGCTCACTGTGGGGGCAGAATAAGTACTTTGATGGAATATTTTGCAGTGGAGTTCCTACTGGGTGCCATGCTGTGGTCAAGGGAGGGAGGTGCCACTGAGATATCTGTCTGCCTCTCTCCTTATTCTTAAATCCATACATGGAGGAATGGTTCTAGGAGAATGATCTCCCAGTAACAGTTCTGTGGAAGTGCTTTGCATTAACTGCCAGTCTAAGGTAGTGTCCTTTCTCTGCTTTCAATCATAAGTTGTGAGAGAGAGCCTCATGAATGTTGGTGAGGAGAAATGTAGGTGGATATTTTGTGTATCGCCACAAAAACTGTAAAATGTGCATTCCCAAGTGCCATCCCCTGGGAATCTGTTTTACTGATCCCATTTGTTTAATATTAAAGATTTTAGTATTAGGAAATGAGTAGTATGAAGGGTCAAGTTACTTAAACTTAAAATGTCAGAGCAAGTTGGTGGTAGATTGGAAATAGAACCCAGGAGTCCTAAATCTCAGTCCCACGCTCTCATTACAGGACATGCTACCCTGATTAATTATTATGATATTGTATTCATTCACTGACCTTATTTCTTACCCTTTCATAGTTGGTAATGGGTGAGAAATTTTGAAACTCCATTAAAAGTGTTTACATTAATTGATTTAATTGGTAAAGATTTTTTTTGCACCTGCTGTGAACTTCTTCCCTTGACGAAATTGCCGGGGCTTGGTAACCTTTCTGAGGCAAAGTACATAGCTGTATTGGCAGAAAACGCTATTTCCAAGGTGCATAATGAACTTGGACCAGGATTAGGGAAGTGAAAGCAAGAAGTGATAACAGACATTGAAAATGGAGTCAGACCAAAAACAAAGTGTTTCGAGCTCAGTGCATTCCAACAGTTCCTCTGAAGCTGTGTGACGTGGCTGCAGTTGGGAAGCTTTCCACTGTAGAAGGCTTCAGAAGGGAGCATTTGACACTGAGGGCAGATTTTACTTTCCAAAACTGAATAATGCATGAAAAATTGAAAGCAAGCAAAAATAGTGGTATCTCAAGAGTGTATAATGTAAGTGATCAATTTTAATAGTGAAGATAGCTTTTGACTCATGCAGCTATAATTCATAGTTTGTAGAAGCTTTTAATTTCAAACACAGTTTTGGGCAAAATAGCATTGACACTGAATTTTGTTTTCACAGATCTCACTGCAGTGGAGTGGATCAACCAGCAGTAAGTAACTTTCCCCCTCTAGATAATGCACTTGTTTATTACATAAATGTAAAAACAGTGGGGAGCAGGCAAGGAGGATAGTGCTAATTCAGTTCTTCCAAGATGAACTTTCTAAGAACCTTGCTGTATTTACTTGGGCTTTTTCCCTGCTCAGAACTGCACCTTACCAAAAGTAATACCATTAAAGTCTTCTGATGTGCTTCAATTTATGGGTCCAATCCTCAGCAATCCCTGTGCTTCTGTCTGCATTTGGAGCCCTCTTTCAAGGGTTTGTGTACTGCGCAGTCTGCTTCTTTGGGCTGTAGGAATGGATCCTGAATTGTTGACCAATATGCTACTCGCTCTGACCAACACGTCACGAGTAGCAGTGTAGTTATTCCTTTAACTACAAAGGCAAGAGGAGTGCAACATTGATCTTGCCACACGTACTAGCTGCGACACGCGATTGCTTGTGGCATTCACGGAGGTGCTGACCACAGTGGAATGTCGCTTTTGCACTTGGAAAACAAGAACTGAGTGGTGGGATCACATTGTGATGCATGTCTCGGATGACGAGCAGTGGCTGCAGAACTTTTGGATGAGGAAAGCAACATTTATGGGACTGTGTGAGCTCACCCCAGCCCTGCGGCACGAGAATGAGAGGTGCCCTGCTGTTGGAGAAACATGTGACAATTGCACTGTGGAAGCTGGCTACTCCAGACTGCTACCAATCAATCGCTAATCAGTTTGTAGTGGGAAAGTCGACCGTTGGAGTTGTGTGGACGGAAGTCTGCAGGGCCATTAATCGCATTCTGCTCTGAAAGATGGTGACTCTGGGCCATTGTGGATGGCTTTGCACAAATGGGCTTTTCTAACTGCGTAGGGATGATGGATGGCACGCATATTCCAATTCTGGCACCAGACCATCTAGCCATCGAGTACATTAATCGCCAGGGGTATTTCTCAATGGTTCTCCAGGCGCTTATGGATCACCATGGGCATTTCACAGAAATTAACACAAGCTGGTCCAGAAAGATGCATGACGCACACATCTTTCGGAACACTGGCTTGTTCCGGAAGCTGCAAGCAGGGACTTTCGTCCCAGACCAGAAGATCACCGTAGGAGAAGTTGAAATGCCCATTGTGATCCTGGGAGACCCGGCCTACTCCTTAATGCCGTGGCTTATGAAGCCATACATGGGGCAACTTGACAGCAGCAAGGAGCTGTTCAACAACGGGCTGAGCAAGTGCAGAATGACTGTTGAGTGTGCTTTTTGCTTTTTAAAAACCCGCTGGTGCTGCCTCAGTGGGAAGCTGGACCTGGCTGATTACAATATTCCTATGCTTATAGCCGCGTGCTGTACGCTCCATGATATTTGTGAAGGGAAGGGTGAAAGCTTCGCTCAGGGCTGGACCGCAGAGGCTCAGCGCCTGGAGGCTGAGTTTGAACAGCCAGAGACCAGGGCTATTAGAGGGGTGCAGCATGGGGCCATAAGGATCAGGGATGCCTTGAGGCAGCAATTTGAAGCTGAAAGCCACTAATATTCGTTATGATGTTTGGGAGTGCAGTGCTTGTAATGCTAGGAGGTGATTGCTGCAGACGATGCACTATCTGGATTTAACATAATTGTTGCTTTGCAGGGCTCTTTTTGCTTTCAATTAATAGAAAAAAGATTGCTTTTAAACCAACACAATTCTTTCATTAAAAGGCAACAACCAGAGGAGAGAGTCAAACCAAAAAAAGATCTGCACTGAGGAGGAAGGGAAGGTCCCAGGAGGAGGAGGGGTCCTGGGATGGCTAAAGATTTGTGTATGTCTGGGGATCATATCCAAGCTCCTTTGGAGTACAATTGCAGCGGGTACTGTACTTCAGCAGGGCCAAACTGCACAGCGATGGGTGTTGAGTGCAGTGGGTACCGGGAGTCCGCAGTGCTGGACTGTGAGGGGGGAAGAGTGGAATGCAGCAGGTATAGACTGGAACCAGGAGGTTGATAAGAGTGTGTAGGCGGTCTCTGCAGGGCGCATGGGAAAGTGTTTTGTGACAGCAGCTGTAGGGGAAGGCAGGTGCAGAGCTTCTCAGTTTGAAGAGCTAGTTTTGCCTGGAGCATGTCTGCTTGGTGCTCCATAACCTTTAAGAGCCGCTCCGTGGTTTCGTTCTGGTGTGCCGTGTTCTCCTTTTGGTCCCTCTTCTCACTGTCCCACAGCTCCTTCAATTCCTGTTTCTGCATCATAACATCACACAGAAAGTCCTCCTTAGTTCTTCTTGGCTGTTTTCTAATTCTGCGCAGCCGTTCAGTCACCAATAACAAAGAACGAGCCTGGGCTCCCAGGGTCATCTCTGTGAAGTTTAAATGCAACATTTTACAGAAGCAGTATTGTTTGCAACACAGAGAACACTGAGTCACTGATTTAAATCACAGCCAGTACTCTCACACCTGTCACTAACTGGCTGTCCCCAGGCAAGCACACATGAGCCACAAGACCCGAAAAATGGTAAGTAGCCACAGGGTCAGGGTAAATCACTCTTCCGTACACTGGAAACATGGCTCTTGGGGAGTGCCAGCACTGTAGTCGGGGGCTGATAATCATTCCTGTCCCCATACTTGCCACAGGCTGTGATCATTATGGAAGATATCTCGCTGCTGAGGGTCAGCAGGGAATCAAGGGAGGACCTTCTCCAAGCCTGCAGCTTCCACCCCGGCCCCTATGCAGCTCGCCTGTGTGCAGCAATGGCCCCCCCCGTCCCCCGTGACATCACAGTGGCGCGGGAAAGTTACTGTTAATGGGGCAAGAAACAAAGCAGCTCTGCCAAAGAACCTGCAGCAGTGGGTTGCCCAGCATCTCCATGAGAGTTTCCTGGAGATCTGAGGAAGATTCCCGTGAAGCGAGGGAGTCAATCAACAGCCTGTTTTGCTGCTGAGACTAGGCATACGGTGGGAGACAAGCCTGCTTTCTGCAACCCTCCTGCCCCCCAACAACTCACTTCAGCGATTCCCGAAGTCAAATCCACTTGCCAGGGGCCTCCTCTCCTGTTTGCACTTCACCACTCTCCGACAGCTGTGACTGGCTACCCTCCTCTGGGTTAGAAAAGAGCTTCTGGCTGCGTGCCTCTCTGGCCTCCGAGTCATGCTCTGCCTCTGGGTCCCCCTCCCCCTCCACATTCTCATCCAAGATTTCCTCCTCCTGGCTCAGTCCACTTTCGACTGGCACTTGAGCCACTGAAATATCCACAGTGGAGGTGGGGTCACCACCGAGTATCGCGTCCGGCTCTTTGTGGAACTAGCAGCTTGCGGGCGCAGCACCAGAGTGGCGGTTTGCCTTCTGTGCCTTGTAGTAGGTGTTCCTCAGCACCTTCGCTTTGACCCTTCGCTGCAATGAGTTCCGGTCACGGCCCCTTTCTGTCATGCATTGTGAAATCTCTCTGTAGGTATCATAATTCCTAGAGCTGGAGCACAGCTGGGACTGCACAGATTCCTCTCCCCAAATGCTGATGAGGTCCAGCAGCTCAGCATTGCTCCGGGTGCCTGGAGCAGGCATGGCCACCTGGCTAGATGCACTGAGACCACTGCACACATCACCAAGCAAACAGGAAGGGGATTTTCAAAATGTTCAAGGAATTTATGGGGTGGGGATGACAGTTGGTTATCTGAGCGCAGGGCAGTAGAATTCAAACCGATGAGCAGAGAGGTGAGAACAGGCATTGTGGGACCTCCTGGAGTCCAATCACAGCGCTGTAATCCACCAGGGTGTCTACACTGGCACCGCAGCGCTATAGCCCTGGCGCAGAAAGCTCTATGCCTCCCATTGGGGTGGGGTTTTTTTACAGCGCTGCAACTGCGGAGTTTCTGTGCACTAAGTGGCTTTGCAGTGTGTACACCTCAGGAGTTACAGCTCAGAAAAACGTAGACTGGACCTTAGTGTGCTGCTGTGCTTTGAGCATTCAGCTCATGATCTGTAACAGGAATTGTGCAGAACTCAGCCTATACCCCAGGAATGGTAATGCCTTCTCTTTGCCATTATCTTCACTATAGTAGTTTCTTCCTCTTTTTAATCATAATGATATAATATTCACAGTACAGTAGCAGCCAAAGGCCCCATCCATGACCCCATGGTGTTATATGCTGTATGAAGAGAGAGGTAGCCATGATTCCTGCTCGGAGCAGTTTACTGCCTGCTATTGTGTTGGCCATCCAATGTGAATTTCTTTGGTTTTACGGCATTTGACATTAGGCCAACTCTTAAAGGGTCAGCAAACCACTAAAGCATCAGGAAATAGAGAGACAGAGGGAATAATACAGTGCCAGCTGTGTTGTAAATTATCTATTGGACAGGCTGCAAGATCCTCCTTGCCACTTGGACAAAAAGTGGATTTAGTTATGCACAGTCACAAGTACAGCATAAAAAAAATCTGGCTGCTTTTCACATACGTTTTTTAGTGCACGGAGTGCCTAAAGCTTGCACAGGGCTCCCAGGATTAGGCCAATCATCCTGTGTCATGAGCCCAATTGCTAAAAATGGCTATTTTTCACATGGTCTGTTGGCAGAGGTGGTGAACTACAGGCTTCTGAGTTTGGAACTTCTACCTAGTGTGGAACAAGTCACCCCAAACATTTTACACAGTAGTATAATATATTGTACCAGTTCCACCATCTAAATCAGATCCCTGTCCCTGTTTTTATGTAATTCTGACCTCTGCCCAAACCTTTTTGTAATGTCATACACTAAAGAATCCCGGGGTTTTGCTGTGTCTGCTGCAGAAGCCATTGTAGGACCCTGCAAGTCACTCCCCCAGATGCTAATTTTCAGTGTTTCTTGTATTTTCTGGTTAGAAGCTGTCCCTTTTAAAATTCCCCTAGAAGGGGTTAATAATCTCTGCAGCTTCTTTATCATGATGTTGGCTTCAAGTTAATCAGTGACAAGATCTTAAACTTCCACATAATGTAGAATTCATGCCTGTTTTTTTAAATTAGAATTATAGGTGTATTATTCCCGGTCTGGAGGAGTTGCCCTGAGGAAGGGAAGTAATCTGGAGTCTCACACAGCATGGATCTCAATTGTTCCTTAAAGTGAAGGCTAGATTGACTGCGAGCATGCCGTATCCTGGTGACTAGCTCTTATTAACACTTTTTAGGGTGCTGCTTATTTCAGCATCAGTTTATTGGCCTCTTTCAGACCTAAGGGAAAACTCTGTGTGGCTCAAAAGCTGGTCCCTTCCACCCATAGAAATTGGGCCAATAAAAGATATTACCTTATCCACCTTTTCTTTCTCGCTGGCTTTTTAAGCATTTCTCTGTAAATCGCCTTCAATGTAATTAAATTTAGAGTTTGTTTTTTCCCTACTGATTCTGATTTACTTTGTTTACATTTAGCTATTGAATATAAGAGAATTTTCACTTTAGTTTGGAATCTTTTTTCCCTGCCAGGTCCCTGTGGATTAGCCCAGTCTGCATACCTCAAAGGAACATTGATTTGTTTGTTAAAAAAAAACAAAAAACAAAACTAAAAACCAAAAAAAAAAAAAACCAAACCAAAACCACAAAACTGTTTCCACTAGAATTTGGAGAAGTTCCTGGAGCCATTTCTGTTGGCCTCAGGGTCTGGAGAAGCTCGTTTTAGGGCAGACTGGCCTTTACATTTGTCTTCTAGGTGGCCGTTCATTCAATGCTGCTTGTCAGGACTCTCTTAACATCCCTCGCTATCCAGCCCCTCCTGCTTTCATAAAATCCCAAATGGCAGGCCAGAGTATGGCCTGCCCCTGCATGGGTGCTCCAGGGAATAGGGCACAGGGAGCACGTGTCATGGTGTCAACTGCTGTCGCGCTCCTGGCAAGTTCTAGTCCCTCCAACATGGATGTGGCAGAGTTGATGGCTTTGCCCCCATCTCTGCACCAGCCAGCAAAGTTAGCAAACCCTGGTGCATTCCTGTTAGGGTATAGCAGCAGCTGCACTGTCCCTGCTCACCAGGAAGATACAGGGATATTTTCAATTTTTTCCTTTGACCTGACATCTTAGTTTTTCATTGATGTAAAGATATTTTTCTAATGGTACCATTTTATTTTTTTTTTAATTAATTTTTCTCCTCTTAGGAACAAAAATCTTTAGTCCCCAAGTCAATGAGCAGGAGCTAGACACAAAGTCCTCCTCCATCCTATTACCCCCCTGCAATATTAAATATGGAACTGATATGGTAGTTCCCTTACAGATGTCCTCCATTTGTACTAAAGATACATTATAATTATAATGTATAATACCCAGCTATGACATAGCACTTTTCATGTGTAGATCTCAAAGCACATTACAAAGAAGGTTACTACCATTTTACAGATGGGAAATTGAGGCACAGAGAATGGACACGATAGGCCCACGGTCACTCAGCAGGTCAGTGGCAGAACTGGGAATAGAATCCTGGTTTCTCAAATCACCATCAGTTGCTCTACTTGCTACACCACTCTGCCTCCTATATTATTTCACAAGTAGAAGTAGAAAAGGTTGACATTTTTTGAACAAGAAGATTTTCACTGAAGAATGTGGAGTCTTATTTAAACAAAATGTTGTGGAAAACTGTTGACTTTTTTGAGGTGTTTCTTTTTTGTGATTTTAGTGAAAAATATTGATTAAAAGTTGTGAATATTTTAATAAAAAGGAAAAAAGGACCTAGCTGGAACCTTGTAAAATCGGAAAAACCTGAAATTTCAAATTTTTTGGAGGGTTTTTTTTTTAATTCAACCAGCTCTAGATAGAAGGTTTTTCCCCCAGAGTTTTACTGAGCTTCCACAAGGCTGATTTGTACATTATAGGTTTTAGGTACTTAACCTTTCATAAAAAAACAGTTAAGAAGAAATCTTGGAGCTGGTTTAAGACTATCTTTCGGAAATGCCATCCATCTTGCTGAGGTAATATAAACCAGAATTCTTTGGAGTTGGTATATGAAAAGGGAGGGAAAACTGCCTTGATCAGTCTTCTAACCATTTGCCTACTTTCAGGTATAATCAAGTTAGCACGTACTGTAGTTACCCCTGTTTTATGTTACTCATCAGAGGTTAAAATGGCATAGAGTATGACCACTCAGAGCTGAGAATTGGGATTTTGAGCTGCCAGAAGCTGGGGCACACAACCGTTAGCATTTAGTCAGGAAATCCTAACTTGCTGGTGCTTGAGAGTGCAGGATTTTCTGCAGAGTGCTCTGTGCATCTTTGGTTACAGCAGTTCCCTTGATGGCTCTCCACCATTCTTGTCTCTGGATTGTTTGGAAAGCGCACATCAGGAAAGTAGTTCATTTGAAGGACTACAGAGATTTCCTTCTTTACTTGATCCTTTCATGAAGGTTTCACTTGGATATAGTTGTGGTTGACTTCTGCTGTGTAATCTGAGAGGGGCAAGTTTATGGCTGTGGCATCTGTAAAACCACACACCACGTCCCTGCCAAGGCTGTCTGAAAATGTCTAATAGTGGGGAGACTGATTTATTCACTGAGTTCTTTGTTCCTTTACCCCTCTTCGATCTAGCTACTGCGTTTCATGCATTTAATAATAATAGGAGCTGGCAGGGGTGGGAGGGCATAGCAGCCTAGTTTATCAAAATTGCAGAAGCTCACAAATCCAGTCCTCCAGAGTGTAGGTTTGAGGCCAACATCCTTCATGCCTCTCTTCAATGACCCACTCCTTTATTTGTGTAGAATTAGGGTTCGTTCTTGATGGGCCTGATGCAATGATGTCAACAGAAAGACTCCCACTGACTAGAGTGGGCTTTGGATCAGGCCCCAAAAGATCATTGTGAAATCTGAACCTACCAAGCCCTCAGTCTGGAAAGTGGGTTCTCCTTTTCTTGTACTGATCACCCATACAGAACCCATCCAGGCCATACATGTGGAAATATTGGTCTCCCTGAGGTCAATGGAAATTTTGCTTATAGAGTTTTTATGTCAACGCATAGTCTCATTCCAGTCTCTTTTCTGCCTTTTCAATTGTCTTTGTTGCTTGTGGTCTTTGTCCATTTTGGTGTTATACAGTGTGATTGGATGGGAGAGGAAATACCCTGACTATTCTGCAGGTTTTATAGTCTGAGAGACCAGAATCTGTATGTGCAGCTCCCATTGACTTCCAGGGATATGCCCGCACTTTGTGGAGAACTGGGAAACTCTTTTATGACTCAATTTCTCCTCTCCTTGCATGATTACCTGCCAGGTGTGAAGGGTTTTTTCTTGAAATAAGACAAGGCATGCAGTCTCTAGGGGGAAATCACTATCCGTAAATGAACCATCAAGAATTAAAATCATTGGGTGATGGTAATTAATGCAAATCCTTAGACATGGAAACGTGTCCCCAGAAGTACCACCCCTGGGGGAAATTCCATATCTTGGGTTTGCCCAGGTTCAAGAGGCCCAGCAAACAAAGAACTGCGAATTGTATAAAGTGATAAACCTAGCCAAGGGGTCATTCACCTGATGAAAGAACTGAAATGACAGCATGGCCAAGAGATTCGAGATCCCGCTGAAGGGGTTTGAAGGACTTTGAAACTCACCAGGAACTCCATGTAGAAGGTGGGTGATGCCTGGTAAAACAGGATGCACATAAGCTGTTCATGGTTTTCAAGATGTTTTTTCTGGTGGTGTTCTGAAAAAATATTTTTTATTTATGAAGGCTGGCTGGTCACTGGCTAACCCTGTCGTCGTCCCTGGGAGTGAACAGGATGGCAGGTACTAAAATGAAGTCAGACTTGCTAAGGTGATCACAGTGAGTTGCAGGAGGAAATAGCAGCCTTAAATCCCTGATCTGGAGGAAGAGGAATGCAGGATCTGACCCCAAGAAAGGTGATAGTTAGAGGCCAGAGACCTGAATGGGGTGCCTTCAAGGAGCTCATGAAGGGATCGGAGCTGCAGCTACCTCAGGAGCTGTGACATTCTTAATAGAGAGCAGTAATCAGTAGCCCTCTGATGATCACTCCTCAAATCTGAAGGAGCCAGAAGCAGGAGATGTGAATGATGCCTCTTTAATTTTAAATATATGTATTACATTTAGTCCAACAGCATGAAATGTATGGCAAGCTCCATGTCCTCCCAGTGCATAAATAACTTTCAGGACCACGTTGTATTATCCTTTCCAACAGTTTTTCAGTCTGAGAATGGTTCCTCCTGGCCTTGTCCTGACACCAAAATACTTAAGGATTGTGCTAGGCTAGAGTAAAACAAACAAAAAAGAAAGTCCTTTTCCGCTGCCGCCCTGACCACATGGGAATCTGTGCTATCCTGGTCAATGAAAGGATAAAGGCATTCAAAATCCTTTAATTTCAGAAAAGCTGACTTGAAGTACCTTCCGCCAATTTAAACTCCCCCTAGGCTCAGATTCACCCCCCGTATTTTGATTATAGTTAATCTGATTCATTTTCTTCTAAAATATATACATTAGGCTCATTTTATATTTATCAGAACTGCCTGGATCTTCATTTACTGAGCTGGAGCAAACAAAAGGAAAATAAAGGTTGTGTCCAATCACAGATTGTGAATGGGCTAGAGAGCACTCATCACCATAGCTCATATTGTCTAATCAGTTCCTGTCAAACTCCTCCCGAGGAAACCCACATCAACTCTATCACTTTGGCTTGCTTGCCTTCAGATAAATAGCAACAGAGTATTTAAATAGGAGAATTGAACAGGAAATGTCCATTTCTGCCCAGAATTCTCTGGGTGCCACACTGCCAAGGAGGTGCACATTCCCAAAGCTGTCCTTTAGAGTTAGCAAAAAAGCTGCCTATCATCTTAGACAGCAAGGGAACATTGTCTGGCCAAAGATCTTGTGAGCTGTGAAACTCTATCTTGTCTATCGATCTCTTAGAATACTGTTTCTTAAGGAAAGCTTCTCCAGTCACTGGGACTGTTTGTGAGAGCTTGTCCGAAGCTTGTTTTCAAAGGCAGCCTTTTGCTAATTTTTGAATCTTCATTCCTGATGAAAGCTTGCAGAGGTGACTTGGAGCCAGCAGCATAAGGTGCAACCGCCTCATTAGCTCCCTCAGGTAAGATAATCAGGGGGATGCTGAGGTTCCACTTCATTCTCTTGTTGTCTGGTATGATCTCATTGTCTTATGAAATCCGACCCTTTTGTATTGTAGCATAGGTCTGCATTTTCTGTACCTCTTCGATCATAGACCTTTGTTAGTTTCCTTTTCTGCATTGGTCAGTTGTGGATAAGAAACTGGAAACACCAAAAGAGAAGCCTGTGTTAATGCATTTAATGTTCTAGGGATGAGGGGTTTTTTTTTGTTTTTTGTTTTTTTTCTTTCTTCTAGTCATTGTGGTTTTACTTTCCTGGAAAGAAGACATGAGCCACAAAATTTGGATCCACAGCCAGACTCCTTTAATTTCAGGCATGTTTAGATCTGAGTCTGACCACAATGAATAAATGGATTGGTCAGTGTCTGTTATGAAAATGCTTTGTGTTTGATCAGATGGACCTTTTCCCATTGGTCCCTTTTCCCAAAAATCAATTTAACCAGGATCCAGAAGGGTGGAGATGAGTCAAAAATCAGAATTCCAGGTCGACAATCAGCATGTAGATTTGTGCTCTACGTGTTTCTTCTTTCTTTACTGGAAAGTGCTGAAAACCTGGTGTTTTGGAATGAATTTGACAGTAAAAAGGATGCAAGAAGTGTTGGTAAAATCGCCTATGCTTTGCAGTCGTCATTGTAGCCTGTTGATTACATGAGGCCCTGCCCAGAAATGCTTAAGCAATTCTTACTCGAGCTAAACTCTTTTATTGACTTTAGTGGTAGCTCTGTCTGTGCCCATGGAGGTTCTGAAAGGTATTGTGTTTAAGTTCAGAGCCATAGTTCCGTTAGAGCTGAGAATTCATTGACCAGGCTATAGCTAAGAGGGACTTTAAGGGAACATCAATGCTACAGCTGGGTATGAGCCTCCCAGCCCAAGTAGACATACGTGTACTAGCTAGTGCGCTAACAATAACAATGTGGATGTTAGGCTGGGGGCTAGCTGCCTGAGTACAAGCCTGCCCAGCCCACTGGCTCCATGTTCAGGTGGCAAGCCCGTGCATCTGGCCACATTGCTATTTTTAGTGTGCTAGTTCGAGCAGAGCTAGTGCATGTCTGTCTAGCTGGGCAGGGAGGCTGGGTCCCAGCTGCAGTGTGTTCATACTCGAAGAACCCACTTTTTTACCTGATTAAAACCACTTGCTGATTTTCACATTAGCACCTTATTTTGGATTTGTATAACCTGGCATGTATTGCTGCATCCTTTGAGACATCAGTAGCTGATTATCTTCTCCACCGTATGCTGGCAGAATATGACAGGAGCCATGAACACCAGATCAGAAGTGGAGCTGGATTTTTTGCAAACTTGATCAATCACATATGTTTTTTTTTTCCTTCATTTGCTCTCTGATGTATTAAGTACATTGTATAGACCTGTTGGTATGAATATACAAGGGCACTAAACACTTGTAGGCCACTTTATCATGGCATTATCCTCGTGCTGATGCTGACCCCTCTGAAATCAATGGAAAGACTCTCACTGACTTCACTGGAAGTTTGATGAAGACTTAATGCCTATATTTTTTTAATTTTAATAACTTCCCTTCCCCCCCATGCTAGCTTGTACAATTTCAGTTTAAAATACTCTATTTTTGGTGTTGCATTCAAGAATGTGTATCCTTCCTGAATATATTTTTACATCCATGGGATTTTTACTCAGCCAGGCTGTCATAGTCATCTGAACAGAGGTGGAAAAGCTGTTTGTTTCCAGAGGTATTGCAGTGAAGTTGATGCGACTCACAACAAGGAAACTAGGGCAAACCATGCTCTCTGTTCGTACCTATGAAAACTAAAGGCTTGCCAACAAACTAGTATATCAGCTCCTTCACTCCTGAATGTACATGCTGTACTGGAGAAAGGGAAAGAGGATGACAATTACTTGTAATCAGATTATTACTGCACTGATCTCTTCTCATGTGTTTCCCCCCCCCCCATATAGGGGCTTGCTGGGACATAGGAGGGGAATAGGTTTTTTCCAGCTCTAAGCAGGAGGGATGTTCTGATGCTCCTTTTTCAGTGCTACTCGGGTACTCAGTATGTTGAAACTGAGCATGACCATGCCACTTTCCCTTTGGTGCTCTTGCTAGCACCCTGGGGAAAACGGCATGTTTAGAAGCAACAGCACAATGGTGATCCTGGGGAGAGCAAGTGTGGACTAAGGAGGGAGAAAGATGCACACACAAACACACACAATGGGAGTGAAGAGAGAGAGACACCCGATGGGACTGGAGGGACACACACACACACACACACACACACACACACACACACACACACACACACACACACACACACACACACACACACACACACACACACACACACACACACACACACAGAGTGTGGGGATGAGATGGGGTAGAAACCCACAAACGGGATGGAGGAATGGAATGATTGCTTAGTCAGGAAGGTATCCAAAGTAGTGGCTGATGATTCAGGTGTTGGTAGAACGGATGTATCAATAAACACGTGGTCCTGAATATATTTTACGCTCTGATCAGTTACAGTGCGGTTTGTTTTTTGTTTCCTGGCTTATATCATCATCTTCATTCTTCATCATCCTATATATAGTAGGTGTGATCAGAAAACAACCGCAATAATGTTTTTCTTTTACATATGAGCACAGTAGTGACCTGATAGTCTAGGATGCCCCTTCCACGCTGCTTGGCTTAGCCGCAGCCTGCCTAAGAGCATGGGTAACATTTGCACTAGTATTACTTACTGAAGGCCAAACCCTGAAGTTCCTCCTTAGCTCTAATCAGTCCTCCTCACTCAGGCAAACACCCCATTCATCTCAAACACAGAGGAAGCCAGCTGATTTTGCTTCCCCATTTGCTGGTATATGAGCAGCACACAGTTAATCAAATATTCCCTTCCCTTTGGGCTGACAAAGGTGCCTTAGAAAAAATGTTGTTCAGAATTCATTTGTAGTGTTTTATCTGAAGCCTTAAACACTTACATTGCTTGAAGTGCTATGATTGGTTTCTGTTCTCTTCATCGAATTCCTGTAATTGTTGCCAGGGTAGTTCTGCCCCCACCACTCCCAGCATTTCACTGCAGTTATTGTCAAGTAGCCAGGGCTGTAAAACAGATTTTTGTATAAACCTTCCCCAGATCTTATCTATATCTAATCTATAATTCTGTATTTTATATTGGGATTATCACCATGGTAAAAACCTAGATTAATTAAAATAAGACTGATTCTCTCTCTATGTATGTATATAAAATATATATTTTAAAGTCAATTAAAAGTGGTCTTTTATAGTGAGACACATATGGCCACAACATTCAGATATGGAACCTTCCAAAGTTTAAGATTGTTCAAACCTGGTGTTTCAGTTCAGTCCGTTATGGTTCAGTCCATAACATTTGGATTAAAATACAAACTTCAATGAACGAGGCTGATGTCTGTACTGCTGTTTCAAAGTTATTCACTGCTGGATCAAAGTTTGGATAACACAATCCCTTCAAAAACAGAGTTTTATTAATGCCCGGGTTTGGAAACACCGTTGTTGAACAACAATAGCTGTCATTTTGTGCCCTCTACTTGTTTGGAAAGAGGAAAAGCAAAGAGAGCTGTGGTTCCTAAACATATGTAGTCAGACACATCACCAGAAATTATAACCCTTGACCTAAATACATGCAGAAGTAAAAAAGTTCTGTCTGAAGAATTGAGGTTAACTTGCTCTGTGTAAATTGCTTCTGAATTGGCAATATGATGGAGAACCCAGGGCCAGTATTGTTTAGTTGTCCAGGGTCCCTAAAGAAAAGCTGGAAGGAGTAATGTTTTCAGCATTCTTTTTGTAGTTGGGTAGAAACTATATTCATCTGTAAAGGCAAATAATAATGGTCATGATTTGTTTACATGTAAATATAACATAAATGTAGTAGCCTATCCAAATACAGCATAAGCAATAGAAATGCACCAAAAAAGGGCAGAGAGGGGAAATCCGGCACTGGGATTACTTTGGAATAAATGTAATAAACAGGGCACTGAAATATTTAGATTAGAACCGAAGGGCAGCCTGCTCTCTCTGCTGTGTAGAATGACACAATGGGAAAACTAGGATTTAAGGCATCTCCCTAAACTCTTGTCTTTCCTTAGATTGATTCACATCTGCACTAATTGTTATCTGCGCAGTTCACATTTGTTTTTCTTTTGTTAGCCTGTTTCCCTTTCTCGTTTTAAAGAATAGTTTATCCACACACCCTGGAAGGGTGTTACTCATAAAGATCTAACAAAAACATTGGTACGTTGACTAAAAAAACAATGCATGCTGAGGCTTTAAAACACAAATGCCGCATTGCATTTGTACTGAGGCAGTAACTGTGTCTCTTGTTGTCCGTTGCCAGGGTTCTGCTAGATCTCAGTTTGTATTTCCGTGGACAACTGGCAAGTATATTTTAAAAGTAATCTATGCATTTCAGAATAACTGCACTAGTATTTCAGTGTTCTTAATCCCCGCTGTTCTTCACTATGAAGGACAAAAATGTTAGGGCTTGGGTTTTTTGTTTTTGAGGGGGAATGTCAGATGGTTTTTATTTGTATTAGTTGTTGGTTAAAGATCAGGACTGGGAGAGACTTATTCACAGTGAGAGATTTATTCACAGCTCTGTCACTGTTCCTCTGTATGACCTTGGGCAAATCTCTTAACCTCTTTGTGCTTCATCTTTTATCCGTAAAATATAGATACAGCTACAAGTCTTTACTTCACAGGGATGTTGTGAGGCATGTAAAGCATACTGAGATCTTCAGATGGGAAGCAAAAGAGAAATCCAAAGTAGAATTATTTATGATTATTCAGTGTATACGGAAGCACTCATCTGTCTTTATTTTTATTCTCAAGGTGATTTTACAATGGATGGAAGAGCAGACTCGGTGATGACTGTGCATCTTCTTGCCACCTCTGGACATTCATTACTCTTGCAGCAAACACTTGATCGGCTTCTGGGGTGGATCTGCCTGGATGTTCGCCTCTTCCTTGTATCCGAACGTGTTACTCCAGTAAAGTATTATGAGAAATATTGCCGGAAAAGCTCTGGATTTCCTGGGATGTCCATTCTCCTTTTCCTGCATGAGGACTTTGGGGAAGAACGGATTTTTCGGGTCCATGATTTTTTCCAGCACCCTCCATGGCAGGATCACCACATGCAACATAATAATGGGAAACTGTACCCTTATGCACCGGCTAGTCAGGAATTTTATGGTCTGGATGAGCATATGCCTGTATGGGGTTTGCGGCAAGTTCATTATGGCACTGAAATTCTGCGTGTGACCCTCTACTGTAGCTTTGATAACTATGATGATGCAGTCAGACTTTACGAGATGATTCTGCAGAAAGAAGCATCTATGCAGAAGAGTAACTTCTGTGTCTTTGTGCTGTATGCAACAGAAACTGTTGCTGTTCAGCTCTGCTTGAAGCAGCTTCCCCCTGGGGTCTCTGTTGAACTGAAAGAATCTTCCGTGTTGCAATTCAAGGTGCACGAAATTGGGAAGCTGGTACCTCTTCTGCCTAATCCATGTATTCCTATCAGTAGCACCCGATGGCAAACTCAGGACTACGAAGGAAACAAAATCTTGCTTCAGGTATTGGGTTCTTTGTGTTTTCTCTTTAATTCAATAGGTGACTTGCTAGCAAGGAAGAACACAGGGTCTGATTGGAAGATAGTTGTTTGTTGTTGTTTATTTCTTCCTTCAAATTTATAAAATATTTATAGCTGTCCATCCCATACTCTGGATGCTTTCCCCATTAATAACACCACACAAAGTAACATAAAAAGATTGCCAGATATTTTTGTAATATCTCCCCCTGGGCTGATACGACATTGCGCAGTTAGACTTGATAAATTATAACCTGAAATGCAAGTCCTCTGCAGGCTGGTCTGTAGACAAAGTTTCACCCTCAGATCAAATTACTGTAAGTGCCTGAATTATTTCTTTATGATAAGGGTTTAGAGTGGAAATGCTTTCAGAAGCTGATTTCTAGCTGTGCTATTGGGTGCCACCCGAGGAAGGGTATATTTGGGTGTATGGTATCCTTCCATTTTTGTGAGTGGTTAGTAGTTAAACGGAGCAGTGAAACTGTACTGCCTAGGCTGGAGTGAATAATCATAGTGAATAAAGGCTTGTTTCCATGGGTAGGTTTTTTCATGTTAACTTTTGTTTTTTTGGCTTAAACTGACTTGTGTTCACATGGCACAATTCTTTTTAGAATAATCTTGTGTCCTTTTGCAAATTAGATAATCCATTTTGAAAGTGGATTTTGTTCATTTCAGGATGAATTATTCTGGAAAATGGTTCAAGTGGACCTGTCTGTATTTTGGATGAACCTTTCCACCTCTGGCAGTCCTCCTACTGCTATCCCACAGTGCACTGCTTTACATCTGATTTGATCTGTCTGCCTACTTATGTGCACTCTGCTGGTCTGGAAGCTGGGAATTTGCATTCGCCTTCCCCTTGATATTTCCCAGGAAATCCACTTCAAACATATTGTCCCAAAAGTCCATTCTTGTTTGGCATGTTGTTCAGGATAGTTCTGCGATCGTTCAGGCCTTATGTTACATCTCTTGCCTAGAGATTACATATGATCCCAGCCCACAATAACGCACAAACTTTGCATTTAATACAATGGACCCCAGGGGACACTTAATTCAGTACGGTTTCTTTAAGGCTATGGCAGGCTATCATGCATATCAGATATTGTGCATATCTGTCACAGGTAGCATCCCCATTATACGGATGGGGAAATGGAGGCAGAAAGTTTAAAAGCTTGATATGTTTGAGGGCATTGTCAGAAGCTGGAGATAAGTATCTGGCTGGTGAATCTTGCCCATATGCTCAGGGTTTAGCTGATTGCCATATTTGGGGTCGGGAAGGAATTTTCCTCCAGGGCAGATTGGAGAGGCCCTGGAGGTTTTTCGCCTTCCTCTGTAGCATGGGGCATGGTTGACTTGAGGGAGGCTTCTCTGCTCCTTGAAGTCTTTAAACTATGATTTAAGGACTTCAATAGCTCAGACATGCATGAGGTTTTTCATAGGAGTGGGTGGGTGAGATTCTGTGGCCTGCGCTGTGCAGGAGGTCAGACTAGATGATCAGAATGGTCCCTTCTGACCTTAGTATCTATGAATCTATAAGCATTACACACCTAACAGAAAGCACCCAGCACTTGGTGTTGTTGGGCAGTAAATGTCACCCAGAGCTAGAAATGAAAAAAATGAATTCAGTGGCTCTGATTCTCCACTCACTTTAAATCAGTTTAACTCCCTTGACTTTAATGAACTAAGTCCTGATTAGCACCAGTGTGAGGGAAAGAAGCAGGCAATAGCTTTTATAGCTATTTGAGGCAGGAGCTTTCATTTACTATATGGATGTATAGCACCTAACACAAGGGGCCTTGAACTGGTTGTAGGCTCTTGGCATTGCTGTAATACAGTAATAATTACTAAGAGTTAACTTTTTAAAATGGCTTCATCTTCAAATAGTGGACAGGAGTAAGAGCTATGGGAACAGGCCCACTATTTGTAACATGCTTTTTGAATCGATTTACCTGAATATTTTAGAAATGTCAATTTTGGGGTTGAAAATTTTCCACAACAAAGTTTGTTTTCCAACTAGTTTATAGATTTAATAGATTTTTTTGAAAATTCAAAATTTCAATGAAAACATATCAACTAAGTGTATTGCTGAACAATTATTCCTTTGGATCTAAATTACTCAGCATTTTCCATTTAAACATTTTTATGTCCTCGTATTTTCATCCATTTTCTCATACTTCTGTGTACAGTATAATTTGGATTATTTCAATAATTTGTAGCAATCCTATGTAATTTTAATTTTTCTCTGATTCTTTGGCAAACGGATTTCGCCTTCATTTTTATTTTTTCTCTTTCTATTCCTTCTAGAGATTATTCGCTACAATTCCTGCTAATCCATTTGCATGGCTAATTTCTACACTGATCTCTCACTGTTAATTCTCAGTGCAGCTTTTGCTTTTATGTGTTTGCACTTTTCATCCTGTCTCTCTGCAAATTAGGTGGCTGCCCACTTGATGTAGGCAAGGGCTTGGCTTTGACAGATGCATTCGAATTCCCTGGCAGGAGAGCGTTAGGATTTGTTTTTTAGCTGTGACTCATCCACCTCCTGTCAAGGGCACTAGGAGCCAGTCTGAACTTGGGGTTTGTTTTGTTTTGTTTTGCTTCAAGAAGCACATTGATCTGGAGATAGCTTGGCATGAAGAGCCTGATCCTGCGATCCGGGGACTCTCGGATCCCACGAGAGGTAATGGCAGTCGAGGGCTCTCAGCACCTCCCAGGTTTGCATCCTTCACGCTGAAGAAAAGACAGTATCCCTGGTCTGTCAATTAAGAAAAGGAACAAATCCTACTTAAGTCACAAAGGTTCCATATGATCCCTTGCTAATGACCAGTTAGCATTAGTTAGGGCATCTCCATGTTGAATGACTTTTTGGAAACCTATTTAATAGTTTGTCTCTGTTAAGGGATCACCTTCCTTCTTTTCAGTCTGTCCTCCCTGTTGCAGAACATATCTTTGGAATGGTGGTTGATCAATTACAAGTATAAAATGTCCTTGGCTTATCACACTTACTAGGCCGGGGTGGGCAAACTTTTTGGCCTGAGGGCCACATCAGGTTTTGGAAATGGTATGGAGGGCCGGTTAGGGGAGGCTGTGCCTCTACTCCCCCCCCTTGCTTCTCGCCCACTGACGGCACCCCCCCCGGACCCCTGCCCCATCCACCCCCTCCCCCCGCTCCCTGTCCCCTGACTGCCCCTGGAACCCCTGTCTCTGACTGCCCCCCGCCACCCCATCCAACCCCCCTCCTTCCTGACTGCTCCCCCCGGGACCCCTGCCCCATCCAATGACCTCTTCTCTCTGTCCCCTGACTGCCCCCGACCACCCCATCCAACCCCTCCTCCTTCCCGATTGCCCCCCCAGGACCCCTGCCCCCATTCAACTCCCCACCCCCCCATTCCCTGCCCTCTGACTGCCCCTACCCCATCCACACCCCCACCACCCTGAACTCCCCTGCCCTCTATCCAACCCACCCCCCCGCTCCCTGCCCCTTACCGTGCAGCACAGAGCACCGGTGGCTGGCAGCGCTACATTCGCGCCACCCAGAGCATTGCGCTGGTGTAGTGCTCTCCATAAGTGCTACCAGTAGCACATTCCTATGTGGAGGAGTTTAATACACTACACCGGCAGCATGGCGTGCTGAGGCTGCGGGGGAGGGGGATGAATGGGGGAGGGCCTGGGGACTAGCCTCCTGAGCCAGGAGCTCAGAGGCTGGGCAGGAGGGTCCCGCAGGCCGGATGTGGCTTGTGAGCTGTAGTTTGCTCACCTCTGTACTAGTCACTCTGTCTATTCTTCAGAGAATCATAGGTGAGCATTTTTCAGTTACAGCAGGTGTTAACAGTTGGCGCTGTTACATGTAACTTTCCAAGTTCTTTTGTGTTATGACTTGTCTACATGGTGACACAGTTGCAACAAAGTGTGAATGTAAAATGCTGCACTAGCTTGCCTTGCACTAAGTGGATCCTGCTACCATGCACTAAAAGGTCGGTAGTACGTTTTGACATTAACAGCAGTATGACAAAGCTCACTACAGAACGTTTAGAACATGGTAGCATAGTCCACGTGGCAACTTAGTATGCGTTAGGCTAATGCACAGTACATTCACACCCTGGGTTGCCACACGTTAAGTTGCTGTGTAGACAGGCCCTAAGTGTTTGAGCAAATGTTCAGTCTTAGAAGGACATTGCTGTGTGCTGTTAATGACTTGGTTACACTAGATTCTGTGTGTTGGCAGTCTATGGAGAGGGAGCTGCGTGAGCAGAAGGAAAGTTTGCTCACTGCCTTGGTCTCTGATTATAATCAGTTCTTGAGGCAGAGTTGCTCTCTGGGTATTAGCGTTGAGTTGAGATGCCTGAAAGAAGGGATTGCCTTGCATGCTATTTGTGATTGTGATTGTCTCTGTTCCAGGACTGGCATATGTGTGTAAATAAAACAAGTTACACTTAGTGACAGAGTCAGGATGTATTCTGATTTCTTCACCACTGGGAAGCCAACCTGCAATGCCTCAAACATCTGCTACCACTTGGCAGAGGGGCAGCTCTGGCATCAGACTGAGACATGGGTGTTGTAAGAGGGGGCAACCCTTTTCAGATAAAGATGCTTGGTTATCAAAATACATTTGGTGACTTAAGGCCTGATCCTGCAAACCCTGAGTCACATGACTTGTGCTTACTTGAGTGAGTAGTTTTTCACTTCTATGGTCTTTACTCCTTACTAAGAACTACTTCCAAGAGTCAGGGTTGGCAGGCTCTCACCCATAATTAATTGCCATTCTCCTTCTGATTCCCTGGGGTTTTTTTTCCTCCAGCAAATAAATGATGCTTGGAGTCTATTATTCTTATATTTGGGTTATTTATTATGGGATAGATAATATAATTGATAAGAGACCTGATATTTCACATGCTAACACGTCCTTAGTGATCTCAGTTGTCTTCCTTGAGTTATCTTTAGTTACTTTACTATTCCATTCTCTGCCCTTTCCTGAAGGGTTTATAGGTGATTGCTAATGCTCATACTTTGTTGATATAATCATAGAAATTTAGAGCTGGAAGGGACCACAAGAGGTCATCTGGTCCATTCCCCCATGCTGAAGCAGGACCAAGTGTACCTAGACCATCCCTAACAGGTGGTTGGAGGTTTTTAAGACAAGGTTAGACAATTATAGGGATTCCACAACCTTCCTTGGTTACCTATTCCAGTACTTAACAATTTTTATCATTAGAAAGTTTTCCCTAATCTAAATCTCCCTTGCTAAAGATTGTCAGTTACTTCTTGTCCCACCTTCAGTGGACATGGAGAACAATTGATCGCCATCCTCTTTATAAAACACCCTTACATATTTGAAGACCATTATTAGGTCCCCCACAGCCTTCTTTTCTCAACACTAAATGTGCCCAGTATTTTTAACCTTTCCACATAGATCAGCTTTTCTAAACCTTTTCTCTTTTTTGTTGCACTCCTCTGAGTTCTCTCCAGTTTGTCCACATCTTTCCTGAAGCGTGTTGCCCAGAACTGGACACCATACACCAGCTGAGGCCTGACTAGTACCATGCAGAATGGGACAATTACCTCCCGTATCTTCCATATGACCCTTCTATTATAATACACCCCAAAATGATAGTGGCCTTTTCTGTACCTACATCACACTGTTGGTTTGTATTCAATTTGTGATCCATTATAACTCCCAATAGTACTGCACTACAACTGTCTAGCCAGTCGTTTTCTGTTATGTAGTTGTGCATTTGACTTTTTTCCTTCCTAAGTGTAGTACTTTGCACCTGCCTTTATTGAATTTCATCTTAAGAACATAAGAAATGCCGTACTGGGTCAGACCAATGATCTGTCTAGCCCAGTATCCTGTCTCCAACAATGGCTAGTACCAGAGCTTCAAGGGGAGTGTACAGCACAGGGCAGTTGGAGAAATTTAGCCCTGTTTTCTCCTCCTGTCTTCCGGCAGTCAAAGGTTTAGGACTGCCCCAAGAGTGGGGTTGCATCCCTGACCATCTTGGCTAGAAGCCATTGATGGTCCTTTCATCCATGAACTTATCTAGTTATTTTTTGAACCCAGTTATAGGTATGGCCAGCACAACATCCCATAGCAATGCGTTCCACAGGTTGATTGTGTGTTGTGTGAAAAAATTACTTCCTCTTCTTTGTATTAAATCTGCTGCCTATAAATTTTTTTTTGTATTGTGGGAAAAGATAAATAACACTTATTCACTTTTTCCACATCATTCATGACTTTTAGACCTCTATCTTATCCTCCCTGACTTGTCAATTTTTTTTTGAAGCCGAGCACCCCTAATCTTTTTAGTCTCTCCTCTTATGGAAGCCATTCCATACCCTCTATTATTTCTGTTGCCCTTCTCTGAACTTTTTCCAGTTCCGCTATGTCCTTTTTGAGATGGGGGACCAGAACTGTGGGCACATCATGGATTTACATAGAGATTATAATATTTACTGTCTTGCAGTCCATGGTTTGGGCATCTTCTTCTTCATATTAGCATATCATGCTGTCCATTTGTGTAGTAGGAAATTGTGTTGTGAGGTTCTGAGGCATTTCACGGTGATCTTTATCTTACATAGCCTGGCAAAGCTAGGTAGCCGATCTGTAGGATCCATAATGAGATCTTGATTCTTGACCTGGTTGTTTATCCACAGCCTCTGCCATTTGTCTTTCGGTGATGGTCCCAAGGTTTTGAGAGCTTTGGTCATTAACCAGAAGGGATTTCAGGATTTAAGGCATCATCTTGGAGGCATATGGAGGTCTTCACAAAAAAGTTAGTCTGGATTTGTTATCACACAGTTGTATTCTCATATTATTGCAAACCACTGATAACTACACCGAGTATGGTTTTTTAACTAGTTGTGCACCAACCTTATAGTAATTTAATCTAGATCAAATTTCCTTAGTTTGCTTATGAGAATATCATGTGGGATTATGTCAAAAGCCTTATTATATCACATCTACAGCTTTTCCTTGATCCAATAGTCCAATAACCCCATCAAAGAAGGAAATTAGGTTGGTTTGGCATGATTTGTTCTTGAAAAATCCATTTTGGCTATTACTTATCACTCTATTATTCTGTTGGTGCTTACAAATTGGTTGTTTAAAAATTTGTTCCAGCATCTTTCCATGTATCGATGTTAGGCTGAATAGTTTATAATTCTCTAGGTTCTCTTTGTTCCCTCTTTTAAAGATAGGTACTATGTTTGCCATTCTCCAGTCCTCTGGGACCTCGCCCATCATCCATGAGCTCTTGAAGGTAATCACTATTGATTCCAAGATTTCTTCAGCTAATTCCTTAAGTAGCATAGAATGAATTTAATCAGGGCCTGTCGACTAGAATACATCTAACCTATCTAAATATTCTTTAGCTTGTTCTTCCCATGTTCTGGCTTGTGTTCCTTCCCCCTTGTTAATATTAATTGTGTTAAGCATCTGGTTGCAAGTTACGTTTTTAGAGAAGACTGAAGCAAAAAAGGCATCAAACACCTCTGCCTTCATGATGTCATCCATTAGTGGCTCTTCTTCCCTGCTAAGTAGTTGACCTAGCCTTTCTTTCTTCTTTCTCTGATTCCTAATCTATTTATAGAACCCTTCTTATTTCCTTTCATGTCCCTTGCTAGGTGTTACTGTTTTTGTGCCTTAGCTTTCTGATTTTGTCCCTACATGCTTGTGCTAGTCTTTTGAACTCATCCTTAGCAATTTGTCCATGTTTTCACTTTTTGTAGGATTCCCTTTTGATTTTCAGGTCATTAATGAGCTCCTCAAGGAGCCAAATTGGTCTCTTCTTATTCTTGCTATTTTTCCTTTGTGTCAGTGTCTTTACTATTGTCTCTTTGAGAAACTGCCACTTCTCCTGAACAATTTTTTCCCTTCTGTTCTTCCCCTCCCTACCTATCAATTCTCTAAGATTGTTAAAGTCTGGGGTTTTTTAAGTCCATTGTCCTTATTCTGCTGCTCTCACTCCTTCCTTTCCTTAGAATCATGAAATCTATCATTTCATGATCACTTTCATCCAAGTTGCTTTCAGCCTTCAGATTCACAACCAATTTCTCCCTGTTAGTTGGAACCAAGCCTAATGTGGCTGCCCCCATGGTTACTACTTCCACCTTCTGAAACAAGAAGTTGTTCCCAACACACTCAAAGAACTCACTGGACACTTTGTGTTCTGGAGTATTACTTTTTCCAATAGATTTTAATTTTAAAACTCATATGAAAAGTGTTAGTTATTTTAACACAAATCCAACTGGATTTTTGGAATCTCTTAGAACTAAATCAACAAACTAATTTAACATTTGTATGAGACCATAAAATTCAGTGCATGTGTGACTTAAAATAAGATTAGAAATTATTAATCTAATGGTACCACTGAATCTTTGTTTTTGTTTTGTTTTTCTTTATCAAAAGAGTGAAATTTGTGAACTGTGATTAGTTTCAAAGTAAAATGATGATAAATTTATACATTGAAACGAATGGATCAGCTCGTTCATAAATTCTTTAGCATGGGTTTCCACATCCGAGTTGTGTAACTGCAGAAGATACTAATGGGACCCTTAATCATTAAGATGTAGATGATTTCAGCATGATAGCTGCAGTTGAGGACACAGTAGTCACTTCATTGCTGTTCAAGCAATGGTTTAATAGTGTTCTCATCAATCTTTCTTTAACAGGTGCAAGGCAACTCAAAACAAAATGAAAAAAATGATGGACTTTCCAATCAGCACAATAATGCAGGTGAAGAAAAGATCCTACAGAATTCCACTCTAGCCCCTTTTCCCACAAAGTGGGTTAATTCAGAGCAGAAAAGCCGGAAGGTCAGAATGATGAAGTGTAAAATCAAATCAGAACATGGAATTATTTCTGGGAGTGGTAGCAGCACCTCACAGAGTAACTCTTGCTCTGCATCCCAGGCCAGCAGTCCAGCAGCTACTTCACAGTCTGATACCACCTCTTTCAATGTAAGTGCAGGCACTAAACTGAACATCTCCAGCCAAGAAATCCGGTTTCGAAGGCAAGAAGCAGAGACCAATGTTGACACAGGATTCACGGTAGTAAATTCTGAATGCACTCCATCTCCCCTGAGCAGGTTTTCAAGGGACTTGCAGGACAGCCTTCCTCAACCACAAGCACCAAACTATTCATTAGCTGCTCCTGGCTCCAGAATCAGCTTGCCTTCTGAGGCTAGAACCCATCTGCCGTCATTTGCTGTCAAAAGAAATGAAGGAGCAGGACAGACAGTTTCAGACTTTCACTTGCGAATATCAAGAGCAAACTATGGGAATGGAAATGAAGAGGAGGAGGAATTCTTTATTTGACTTGAAACAAATGTGCCTGATGGACTGAATTTAAAACTGGTCACTAAATGCTTTATTCTGGAACCAGAGAGAAAGCAATCTGCATGCTGTTTAACTCTGTGTTTAGACCCAGGATATCTGTTCTGTGATGGAAAAAGACATCAGTGGGGTTTTATTGCAATAGGGTCACTCATGTACAAAAATGCTAATGGGACGGAGGGCAAAACCACAAAAAAATAATCATGTGCAGTTACACAGTGAGTTTGATTCTTTTCAATACAGAGCACCCAACAGCCTAATTGTGCAATGAATGGGAATAAGCCATGCGAGTCCTATTGCTGTTTGTAAATGTTAATCAGTAGCCTGTGACACGTTCTGTCTTGTGTAGTTGCATTAGAGGGCTTTGGCAGTGGGGAGGCAGTGGAATGCTACACTGCTAAAAATAGCAATGTGGACACAGGACGCACTGTGCGAGCGTGTAGAGGGTTATGCAGGGTACACAGAGTTCAGGTGTGTAGGGCACTCTACTCATCTAAAACAGTGCCTCACCGTCTACTCTGCTATTTATACCTGTGCTAGCTGGGCATGCAGTGTCTGTACCCTACACGGTGCCATAAGTGTTTATGTACCTTAGGTGGTGGCATGGTCACAAGGTGCGAGCAGGCTTGCAATGTCTTTCTCCTTCTAGATGCCCTCTCATTTCTCCCTCTGCCATCATTCAGACTTGAAAACTGTGAATGTGATCATTCATATGCATTTAAATGAGACCAAATCACGCCCTCATACTGCTCCTTTTCAGATTTTTGAAGAAAACTATTTAAAATCAATTTTGACCTCTTTTTTTTCTCCCCACGAAGCACATTCCCCCTGCCCGCACAGTGCTCCATGGAATAAAGTTAGAAACAATATGCATGATCTTTATTAGACCTCTGTGCAATTATCAACATGGTGAAAATCCCAATTGAATTTTAAATGGCAGGAGACAAACAGGAACCATTGGAGCTGAGAGAGCTACCAGAATGGTAAAAGCTAAACATTCAGTAAGCAGTGCTCACCAAATGACAAATGAAGCCATTCATTTAAAAGAAACAAATGTTTATTACCAAGATTGGATTTATTTAAAGTTTGCCTACTCGAGAACGGTTCCCTAGGGCAGAAAGGAGGAGAGTTGGAGGAGACTCAACTGAGGGGTCAAAAATTACAAAGCGCATGGCAAAAATCTGATCAGCCCTTTTTACTCTTGTACAGAATATGAGGAACACATGGACCCTCACTGCCCCCCCCCCCCCCAAAAAAAAGGGTTAATTTGGAGTCATGACAAGGAGCTGCTCCTTTACACTGTGTCTGCTGAAAGGGTCTGCTCTGTCCTGGCTGATGGAATGTTTCATAACAGAGGATTAGGGCTTGGCTAGGTTTACCTTTGTCATGCTCTTCCCTGCTCTGAGGAGGAGCAGACTAGGGAGGGGATGACCAGTGCTGCACCCCATTCATTTTAGATTTAGCCACATCACCATCCCTAGCCAGTGACCAGTCCACCTGAGACTTGTGAACTCGGGCAACCTGTTTTAAGCTTTGCACAGAGTATGCATTATACCAGAGTGCCTGAGGACCCAAGAATCGTGCAGCAGAATTAAGGTCCTGCTTACTGCTGAGTACCAGGGCTGTTCATATAACACTCCTGCTGCTACGGCACAAGGACATTGAGACGCCCACTGCAGCTTGCCTATTAGAAAGGGCTGGAAAATGTTATGATCATTAACAACATTTGCGTCTATGCTAGTTAAAATAAGGAGGGTAAACACACCTTATGCTTCAGTGTGTGACTTTGATTACCCATGCAGGTCCAAAAGGGCTAATTTCCCCTTTGTGAACAGCCTAGCCTAATTAGCCAGGGGAGAGCTGTGGTTTGTTGGTGTTTTGGCTTGGGGCAGGCTAACTCCCACTTTCATTCCATCCACTTTCCTTTGAATAAATCTGCAAAAGGCTGCTGCTTAGACCTTGAAGTGTGGGTCTTCTCTGAAAAATAACTGTGTAATAGCACAGCATCCTCACTCAGCAGATCTGCTCTGCTCCTGTTGTCTCCAAATCCTATCTGTGTATTTTAGTGACACAAAATAAGCTGGGTCAGCTCATATCTTTGTTGCCTTTGCATTGTTTCAGTAGGAGTTCTTTCTTTATGGGATTAAATTCCTGATTCTGAGCTGTGCTGAACACCCTAGTGGCCATTCAAATTAAAGGGACCGGTGGGTTTTCAGGATCAGGCCCTAATACTGCCAAGATGGAATCAAATGAGTGAGAGCTACTGAGGCGGCTTTCTCCAGCAGCAACTGTGTGTGTGCTGGGAGAATGAGTTCTGATGTGTAGAATGACACATGTTCCTAACATTATTTTCGTCTGCCACATATTGTCATACCAGGCCAGGCTGTCCTGAAAGATTCTTATTTTCCTGTGTCCTGTGCTAAGGAAACCATACTGTGTGGCTTGACATGCAGAGTTATAAATCCAAGTTAGAACGTCCATTGCCAGAGAAAACTGATCTTCCATTTTATACTTATACCATGATGCACTTACTTTTTTAAAAGATGTTTCATCCTACAGTCTGTAGTAGTTTTAATAATTTTCAATAAACATAATGAGACCTTTTTACAGCATATAAGCTGATTATTAATAACAACATAGAGTGGTATAAATTTACCCAGCACTTCACAAACTCAGAGCAAGGTGATTTACTACCACTGGAGACATGCTAATATGAAGAAGCCAAACGAACACAAGACAAGGGACAACAGTTCAGGAAAGGATTGGTGGTGGTGAATTACTGGAGAGGAGAATGACGTAGGGGATGGATTCCTGGAATAAGAGATTTTAAGAAGGGATTTAATGGCTTGTGCCCTAAAAATAGAAGTGTAGCTGTGATGGCATGAGTGCCGGCAGGGTTAGCCACCCAAGTATGTGTCTAGAGTCTGGAATGGGCTTGCACTTGGGGCAACTAACTTCTTCTGTCACTTGCATTGCTGTGCTTGCACTTCTATTTTGAGCACACTAGTTTGATCACCTTCCAGCTTCAGTGGGTGGAGCTAGTCCTAATTTGCCCTAAGAGAATCTGGCCTTGTGGGGGGCGGGGACAAAGGGTGCCTTATGGACAAAAAAGCCAATTCTCTAGCACATAGAAAAGAATGAATGATGGTTCAAATTTAACAAAGAGGCGGCGGCACTATGCTGGTGAGTGAGGTTTAAATGACTAGACAGGTAAGAGCAGCGAGGAGAACTGGGAGGATCATAGAGAGTGAATAATGAGATCTACACAGGCCCAAGATCACATAGGACCTTGACGCTGAGGGTTAGGAGCTATACTCCGATTTCTCTTCAGAGCAGTTTTTCCTAGTCAGTAGAGCACTGGGTTAGGATTCAGAATCCCTGGGTTCTATTTCCAGCTCTGCCACTGGTCTGCAGGGTGACCTTGGATAAAGTCACGTTCAGTCCCCATGCCTCAGTTTCCCCTTTCATAAAATGGGGACAATGATACTGACCTCTTTTGTAAAGTGCTTTGAGTTACACTGATGAGAAGTACTAGATAAGAGCTTGGTCGTGGTATAACTTAATGTTTTGGTATTTATAAAAGATATTTTTCTGTTAAAAGGTGTCTCCTACAACACACTCCCCACAAGCCAAAGTCAGTCTTGTATCCCCATTTGAAACAACAAATAATAAACTTATTATGCCATTACAGGCTGCTAAATAGCTAAACCTCTTCACCCTTGAATACACCAAGCAATGGATAGAACAACTTCCATTTCCACAAGTACCTGGGAACCAAGGTAGGCCTTGAAACATGTGCAGAAAGTAAATGTATCCAATCTCTCAGTTCTCACTCACCACATGGAGGGCACGTTGGTGGTATGTCTAGAGCTCACAGTTATGCTCTGCTTACCAGGTTCATGAAAAGCAGAGTGTAATTTAGAGCAGTCCAGAGGCTGCTCTAACTCACAGCAGGGGCTGGGTAGGCTCCTGGTTGCCCCAAAATATGAATGCAGAGGTATCTAAAAGGCACTTCCATGGCCCCCACCACCCTGTTCCTATCCCAAATGCAGGAATAGAATATACAGAATTGGGGCCGATATTTTCCCCCAGACGAAAGAATTCACGATTTCAGCAACACACATGTAAAAGGAAAATTCCAGTGTCAAAATCCAAGTGGCTAAATCTAATCACATATAAATGTAGTCTTCCTCTAGCATTGGTCCTGTTCCCATCTATATGGGGTCGGTGCCTCATGTCTTCTATTCCAATTTGTCTTGAAGCAGTTGCTCAGAAACTCTGCAGCAAATACAATCCTTTTGTGTGATATCCATCTTTCTACTTTTGGGTCTTCCAACCCTTTACAGACCCTCCACTTCTAAGTTTAACACCCAGTTTCCTATATATTCTTCTGATCTTCTTTTAGATGCCCAAACCATTTAAGCCTGTATTCCCTCAGCTTTTCCATAATTAGTACCACCTTGGCACTTCCCCTAATTCATTTGTTTTAAACATGATCCATCTGTGTAACTCCAAACATCCGTCTTAACATTTTCATTTCCACTGTATTCAAGACCTGTTCTTGTTTAATCACATATAAAAGTAAATAAAAAATTAAATGCATTTAAAAGAATAATTGACACTTAACAATGATCGAAGTGGCAGCTTGCTATTTTTCAGGCTGGATCTATTGCAAAGTATCCTTACAATGGTATTTTCCACTGAGACCATTCACAGCTATGGAGATAATGAGGGAGTGAAAGGTATTCTAAGAATGGTTCTGAATGATCACGTGCAATGGACATAGCAGTAAATAACCATTTCTATAACAAATCACTGCCCTTTCTTGGAACTGCAGGTTCAAATCCCAGCAGGTTCATATCCTTTGTGCTTCAAGACAGATGAACAAGAATGTGAGCCTTGCTAATATGATCCCTTAACAAACAAGGCTATATCTGCCCAGTGAGGGCCTCTGTCCAGCTATTTTCTCTAAGAGTAGAGAGTTGGCTCACTTTTCACAGCTGAAATGTCCTTCATCTCTGTAGGATGCTGTACACTCATTGGCCCATAACTCCCCAGCCTGAAGCATTTCACTAGTGCTGTTTGTCTTCGCTAGTGCTGTGAAGTATTTGTGGGTCTTTTGGGACAAAATGCCCTGAATAAATGTTTGTATCCCAAGCTCCTGGAGCCTTTGATCTATGGTTCCAGTTAAAGGCTGTCTCCAATATAAATGGGAATTGCTATTACTTTTCAAAATGAGCAACAGTATCTTTAAAGTGATGTTCAAAGTGTCCTGAAGAGGGACGCGCAAGATAACGGCCCAATTCTGCTTCCACTGAAGTCAAAGGCAAAATTCTCATTGATTTCAGTGGAAACAGAATTAGAGCCTTCTGGGCAAATTTAGGTTAAAATAAAAAAAAAAAGTATTTCCATAGTAATCCCACAAGCAGATTAAGGTGAAACAGAGCAATGTTCAGTTCATAAAGAAAGCACATGTACCTATCCAAACTCTGTGCCTAACACAGCGTACAGAAATGGAAAAGCGATGGCTTGTTAGAGAAAAAATGTGATGGTCAGAGGTTGTCCCTGCACCCTCCTGGAGCCTTGTAGGCTTGTTGTTTTGTGGATCCACACAGGTGGACTCCTGTCCCTACATGGAGCCCTGCCTAAAGGTTCACACACATTCATCTCACTGCAAAACTGGGTCCAGAATCAGGAGATAATGCTTCAAAGCAATTAGGAAGTTTCTGAGCTGTTCAGAATGCTGGAGTTTTTGCCCAGGGTTTTAGGGTTAAACTGAAGAACACTAGGACCATGGCAGTTCCTTAGTTTGATTCTTTAAATACCGTGCAGCTTAGTATAAGACAAAATCAGCCGTATGAGATCTGCTTGCCTTACATTCATATTTAATGGTATTGCACTGAATAATTTAAACCTCTGGTTTTCTATCGCAAGTTAAATTCTATAGCTCACTTTAAGTTTCACCTTGCTTGAATAGTAGGCCACTTTGTCTCCAATGTGCTAGTTTGTGTATCTCGCTGACTTCAGTGGAGTTATCTGAGGGGTGAGTTTGGGCTTCCACTGTATATTCTCTCTGCCTCTTCCAGTTCAGAGGCATGAGTTGTTTCCAGTGTGAGTTAGTCTGAGGTGCTAAATGTGAGCTCAGCCCTGCACAAGGCATGGACTGAAGACAGTGCATTCCCCAAGGAGTTTCCAAAGACGATGGGGCAAAGCTGCAAGTCCAGCAATTTAACTGTAGTTATTTTGACCCCTTTTTGTGAACATCACAAATGAGTCTTTAGGATGGACTTGAATGTTGGAGGTTGATAGTGTGGCAAATCAGAAAGGGGGAGCATTGTATGAATAGTGGGTGTGTTGGGTAAAAAGAGAGAGGTGGGATGGGATTGGATGAGGTATACTACCCCTGCAGGCCTTAGAAAGGCCCCAGGCATGTTAGCCAGAATCACCCAGAGGTAAAGCTAAACTCCAGACCTTCCTGTCTTCTCAGCCAGGTCTGCAGAGTTATGGGAACAGACTGCCAAGGTGTGTCTAGAGAGTAGCTGTAGCTTATTAAACTCTGTGGCCCAGATGCCATACATAAAGGGGAAGCAGAAGAAAGGAGTGACTTAGCAGTGGGCTTTGCCTGAGCAACCTGGTCAAGCTTGCTAGGGCCTTCTAGAGCCCACACAAGTCGTGTATCCCAGGATGTTTGTGGGTGAAGTCGATAAACAGAGTATCTAGGTTAGCATAGCTGGCTGAAGAGAAGAAAAGCTTCTATCCATTATCTTTTTACATAATATTTGTTCTAAAGTCTTAGTTATAGCAAAACAAGTAAGACTAAACATGCCTCCATAGAGAGCTGAATAATGATGCACAGTATTATACCAGAGGTGCTATGGGATTACAACTGAGAATAAAAAGCAGGAGAGGAAGAAGTAAATCACTTCCTGTGTTTATATAGAGCCTGAAATGATGCAGTTCCAGTCTGGTTGGCCCTAGCCCCTTGCACTGTAGAAATGTTAAATAAGAAGGATCAGCAAAAGAAAAGTAGGTGAGAAATAGAGTGATAAGAAAAGAATACTGTACAATAGAGATTTGCTATAGAAGTAGGACAACTGCTATTACAGGCTTTTCGTTTTCAAAGCATTAGGCCAAATTCATCCCTGGTGTAATTTATTGGCTTCTTTGCATTCACATCAGAAATGAATTTGGCCCAAGGGACAGGATTCTAACCTAACCTTGATTTTAGATTGAAATTGGGCTTAATTGCTGTGGAGTTGCTCATCAATAATACTGTTGATAAGTTATATGTCTATAAATCGTGTCTTTATCTAGTGGTGCGGGATACTCTTCAATGTGATGCCATGCTTTGTGCTATAGATCAGCAACCCAGAATCCCCAGCAAACTATCTAGGCATATTGGGCCTGATTCAAAGCTTGCCTAGACTGCTACAAATCAGGAATAATGACTCTGAAATTTCTGTATGTCCATTTATTTCTATTGCTTGCAACACTGATGTTGGTGAGCTACAATGCATTAGTCTGCAGGTAGGGTAGCCCTGGCACTACTTTGAGTAGAACAAGCAGAAGTGTGAAAGTGAATGACGATGGTTTACAGAGCAGCATGGACTTAGACTACAGTCTGACTGGCTGAAGGGATGCAAAGACGTGTAATTAATTTCCCAACAAACGTACATTCAACGGGAGGGCTATAGTCAGTCTTCAGAGTGCACTGTCCTTCACACAGTGTTGATGATGGAAGCAGGACTGTGACCCAGTGACTTAGGTGAAATGAATTTGGGTGTCTCAATCCAATTCTCTATAGGCAATTATCCACATTGTAACTGACAAACTTGTTAGCATTCTCAGCAGAGAGACCTGGGATTGACTGGGAGTGGAGAATGAAATAGCCCTTGACCTCTACGGGTGGTCCCTTTAGATTAAGTCTGAGGAAATATGGGCAGTTTAATGGTCAGGGTGCAGGGGCTAAATAGAAGATTCGAGTCTATAGAGCTGTCAATCAGGAGCTCTTCGTGGGCACTACATTCACAAACAGACTATCAAACATTTCCAAGACAAATGGATCAGATTTCAGTTTCACCAGACCAAAAAGAAATCTAATACGAAGGACTAATTCATTCCCCACCCAAGGCCAATGGCAGTATAATCTCTGAGGGGAAAATGCTAGGACTGTATTTTCTTTCTGTTGTATCACATTAATCTGCATCTGCTCTCATCCACCCTGCCCATTGAGAAAATCACCCATTTAACTTTTTTAAATGCTCTTCTCATTTTGATGGCTTTTGTAATTACTAATTTTTTAGAACCATTCTTGCCAAGCCACGCTGGAACTAACTCAAAGGATCGCTTTAAATGATGCTTAAATAATTAATTGGCCAGCCCTGCTGAATACAAAAATGCTGCAATGGCTTCATTTAGCAGGAGACTCAACCAAACATTTTTAGCCTAAAATAAAAGGTTATTCTCTCACTTGCTCAAGTCAGGTGGTGTCAGTAATGGGGCGGGGGCAATTCTGAAGATGAAAGAGCCTGTCAGTCTGAGAGAAGAGCAAAAGAAAGGTGGCAGTTCGGAAAAGAGGGGAGTGCTCCGTGGATTCTACTTAATGCAAGCTATGGGCACTATTGATGCTGTTGCTTTCATTCTTCTAGCCCCTGGCTACAGTAACAGTGCCTTTTGTCTAGCCTGAAAGTAGCAGAACGGTATTTTCTGAAGCTCAGGGGATGAGTTGCCAGGGAGAGAGAGCAGCATTCCGTAGCATCCTAGATACGGAATATAAAAAGCACTGGGTTTAATGCCCAGCACGTATTGGCCTTGGGCCCAGGAATAAGGTAGATACTGTGGTCTAAATTAACCCCTGGTGTAACTCCACTGAAGTTAAGTTATGCCATGGATTGCCGTGGCCTCTTATATTGAAAAAAACCTTGGAATGGAGGCTTAGAAGACTTGGGTGGAGAAACAAATGCTGGATGAAGTTCCTCTGTAGGGACTAAAGCTCATGTCTCAACATTTTGGGTCAAATTCAGCTCTCATTTACACCTCTGTGAATCTGGAGTGACCTCAGTGAAGCTAGTCCAGATTTATACTGCTGAGGCTGACACAGGAGTTGGTCTTTCTCCCTTGTCTTAGCATTGGCAGGATAGATGCCATCTATGTATGTTTGTTGTTTGCTCCCTTCCTCATGTGCTGACACCCAAGACCATTAGGACCTGGCAGCAGTTTGTGTGGTGTGCAGCTCATGGGAAATCCAGAAAAGAGGATTAGCAGAAAGACAGGAAGAAACCTGTCACTTTAGATGAGCCCAAACAAGGAGCACTGGGCAAATTTTATTGCAACCAGCTGCAGTTTTTATCCTCATGATGATCAATAAACTGGCTTATGACATAAGACTCCCATTGGCATTTTAGCATATGTTGCATTTAGACCCAATGGGTTATGTATTTAACTAGTATCATTAAATGCACTATTACAATTTCATTTAAATGCATTACATTGCTGGTAAAGAGTGCGAACTGGAAGACATGAACAACGGAGCCCTCAGTTTTATCCACAGGCAGGTACAGCATATTAGCTTCCCCATTTTGCTTTGACTCTGCCCTGACCTGCTTTATAGTGTAAGTCAAGCTTCATTTCCATTCAGTCCTTGGGCTTTGCTGAGTCTGGCAGACAATTTTTTATGCTTTTATTACCAGTCTATTGTGACCAGTCCACATGTCAATTTACTTCATACGGGTCATTGAAGAGCCTTTCAGTCTCTATTGAACTGGATCAAATTATTACTAGTGACCTAGATGTGAAAGGCTACACAGCCCATTACCAATCTTCTGAGCCACCCAGCCTCCTGTTCACTTACAGCTGAAAAATGAAAAAACCGTTTCCACTAGAATTGTGGCTGTGTAGAGTACGTATATTCCTCCAATTCAGAATATAGCGCTCGGATCATAGAATTGAGTTTGCTGGACCTAATGTGGCTTGGACAACAGGCAGATTCTAAAGCAAAGGAAAAAATAAGGTCCATGTTTCAGCATGAGTAGAGTAGTTTTGCCGTATTATTAACTATTTATCTAGTGCTAATGCATACACACAGTACTACTGTGTGTGGACTATGGACATTAGGCCTTTGCCAAATGAATGATGCATCTCTGCCTTGAGCATAGGACTGCATGAAACAGAATAAAAAGAGAATGGAATGTCCTCATTGAAGCTGGGACACTGCATGGAATAGGTGACTTTTTAGACCTTTACTGGAGGACAGACTTTGGACCAGCTTTCCGCTAGAGAGCATACTGAAATGATCAAGGGCTAAATTCTGCCATTTTTTCAGTGAAGCAAAACTTCCATTGACTTTGATTAGGAACCGTAGAATCTGGCTGACATTCACTTGATGAAATAGACAAGGTGTTATATTCCGCTCTGGTGCAAAGTGACATCATTTACATTAGGGCCAAACTGGAGTGGCCAGGAAAGAAACTGTTATGGAGTGACTCATAACTGAGAGTGCCGACCTCAGGACAGGTTTAGATTGTCAAAAAGCAGTCTGGGGCAGACACCTCAAACAGGTGGTATGTTCTATAATTAGATTTCACCAACCTAGTAACAAAGGTGAACTCCCAAAGTACCACAGTAGTCTTTTATAATGGAGTCACAGACAGTCCCATTAGACATTCCAGTCTATTTTGCCTCCAGGGCAAGTTGGACTATGTGATAAATGGTCACTTACACCAAAAATCACAAAATATTCAGGTTACTCCCGGTCCCAAGAGACCCGTCACTTATCCCAGATCAATTTGTACTATAGGTCTCACACCAAAGCCAATGCTGGTAACCAATCCTGTAACTAACTAAAGGTTTATTAAGTAGGAAAAAGAAATAAGAGTTGTTATTTACAGGTTAAAGCAGGCAATGTATACACACAAGTGATTTCAGTCTATGGTTTCAAAAGGTGACAGATATAAGCACTGGATGTCTTTTCAGTGCTAACCCATGCCAAGAAGCATGGGGATCTCCAGGAGTATGTTGAGGACCCCCGCCCCTCAGAATCCAGACAGCATAAAAGAGAGTCAATTTCTCCTTGTCAGGGATTTTTATCCCAAAACTGCTGGGATGAATTCGCGTGAAAATCTCTCCAGCCTGGAGGGAGTTAGGAATAGAATCTACAAAGTCTCTGCCCTCTGATGCTGCACAATACGTCATTTGCCTTGGGTGCCAGACAAGCACTTTACCTCAGTCAATGCTTCTTTTCCTGTTTGTTGAGTTACACAATTAGAGAGGATTACAGTGCGAACACTCAATATAACTTTATATCATGGGCTACCGAGGTTATAAGTGGGATTAATACATGCAGCGTCCTACAAGCATTTTATAAAGTCTAAGCACATTCTTATCAACTTATCTAACATCTATTTTGATGATGTCAACTCACAGGTAAGACAGACTGGTTTCCAGCTATACATTTGTAAGTGTTCAGTAAGGCCTTGGCATGAGCTGGCACCTAGTCTGTCAGCATTACAGTGTGTAGGGAGATGGTGAAATGTAGGTGGCACCGTAATTATGAAGTGCTTTGGAAGTGAAGAGAACCTTGCATTTAATGTGGAATAAAATGGGAAATGGGTTCAGAGAGTCAACAGTGACTGAGACAGACCTGACTCCCTGGAAAGGAAGGAGATATTGTAGCTGTGATTTGGAAGTGCGGGGTGGGGGCGGACAGGGGAGAAGAAGCGGAGGTTGCAATAATCAGGACTGAAAATCACCATAGTATGCCTTAAGGTTTTGGCAAGAGGGATGGAAAGAAAGGGAAGAATCTGGAAAATGTAGAAGAAATGACCCTGCAAGAGCCTGGATGTAAGAGAAGGAAAGAGAAGAAGAAAAGGCGACATCAGGTAGTGAGTTTGCAAACTTGAAAGGATGGGGCCAAGGATGACGGAATGAGGGGAAAGGAAAAGGTCTGGGATAAAGGGAAGCTGGATTTAACCCATGTTCAATCTGAGGCAAAGGTGAGTTATTTAGCAGTCTGTTCTGCAGGGGGCTGAGATGAAAATAGATGCAGAAGTGGATTGCAGGAAAGAAGCCAGGGGATGAACTGTAGCATTGGGAATCACTAGGGGACATCTGTCAGAGGCTGGCTCAGGTCCCAAGAATATGTAGTGCTATATGTATGGTATGTTATGTCATTGCTGTGGAGAAGACAATATACTCACACCTTGCTGGAAAAGTCAGAGATCTGATCTGATCTGATCTAACCTATCATAGCATTGTGTGCGTGTGTATGGAAAAAGGGAAGGCGTTGGCTATCATTATTAGATCGCTGGCTTTTGCAGCATGGTACCACAACTATTCATCCTATCACTAATGTACCAGCTCCATCTTGTGACCAGAAATGGCAACATTTTCAGAGCATTTCAAGTCACTTTTGTGACCTAGTTTTCTCTCATGATTGATGGCTGCGCTTTACGTTTTTTCTTAAACTTGCTTGTTTTTTTTTCCAAAGAGCATAACATTCAACAACAAGCATAGGAGTGAGAATGGAATTGTGGCAGGAGAGCACTTAGATGCTAATGGTCTCGTCTGAAAGGTCTATCGTGGACGGCAGTCAGGGAGCCCCTTTCTATCTCTTCTATCTGGCCTGTATCTCTACTGGCAAGGGAAATGCTGAGAGAAAACAAAGCTGTTCTACATAGCATGGGGTCAATTCACTTGTGGGTTATGCTAGCAGCATCTGCCAACAAGAGCCAGGACTCTGCAATGGCAAGTCTGCCTAGAAAGTGTTTGTGCCAGTGAAAGATACCTGCAACTGCCACCCTGCCATAGAGACTGCGACTGACCAGCAGAGCATGAAAAACTGGTATGACACAGAGCAGGGCCAAGGAAAATTGGGGATATCCTGATTGTAACTTAAAGCTGCACTTCCGTGGCAGAACTTCCAAGACTCCCCACCATCCCCAAGGGCTGAATGTCCCCAGGGAGGACACAGCAGGCCCAGTGGGTTCGTTGAAGTGCAATCTGTGCCCACGTAATCCTAGTAGAGGTGAGGATGTAGAAGACAAGGAAACTGGCAATTCCAGTACTGGGAATAGCAACTAACAGGTGGAAGTTGGGTTCCCAGTGGAGTGCAGGTGTATCCATAATTGCTCACAGAGCCTTTAGCTAGATGCATATTTACTCCCTTAATCATGGCACTTAATGCTGTAACTGGGCACCCCTGACCTACCGCACCAGCTAAATGGTCATGCTGACTCAAACCAAAGCCAGGCAATCCCTACCCTTAGCAGCATCCACTGCCTCTTACTTTAATCAAGTCACCTCTGGTTCTTCTCTCTCCCAGGCTGATAATCCCTGACTCTGTAGTCTCTTGGCATCCAGAAGCCTCGCTAGGCCTCTCTTTTGTTTTCCTTCTCGGGTACTTGCCAGCCTCCACTAAATATCTACCTAGAAGTGACGTGAGTATCACTGCTATCCTCACAGGGCAGTAGGGGTTCCCATCCTTTCACAGAATATTACAGCATTATTATCTATCTGCTTTGAATTCTGTCTCATCATCCTAATGGCCTCTGTACTCAATCCTTCTGCAAGCTCAGCAGACATCTCCACTGAGCTACTCACAATACATCCCTAGATTTTGATCCTTAGAGGATCTTGGTAGATCAGAACTGACTGGGATAGATGAGAAATCTTCTCTGTATGCAACACCTCTTATTTCTTTCAATTGACATGTTATCTGCCATCTTGCTGCCCAATCCACTCACTTGATTAGGTCCTTGGGGAGTCTCTCAGATGCCTCTTTAGTTATCTCTGCCTCCAATTTGGGCTTTCAGCCCTCACCTTCCTCAACACTAAATTCACCCTAAAATGTAAGGAAATAATGAAGAATTTAATAACAAAAGGAAACCAATTTGTCCTTAATTCATGCATTTTCACTGCTAAGAAACCATCCAGGCATTAAAGAGGATTGTCATGTAGAGGCCAGGAAAAAATGCTTTCTCAGCAGATTTCTACCTTTTCCTAACGTCTCAAAGACAGAACCCATGCAATGTAATGTGCTGTTTCTAATTCTATCAGCTAGGTGTGTGGATGAGTGCGTGTGCGCACACACTTGATTAGAAGATATGGATCTGAAATGTCTAAAACACTGACATTTTGCTAAAAACCCTGTAGCAGCAGCAGCAGCACTTTTTCTACCAGTTACAGCAAAAATCATTAATTATGTTCAAACTAACTAGAAGTAACATCATTGCAAAACAGTCCAGGGGTTTAAAAGAAGGGCCTGCTCCTGTTAGAAGCGATAAGAGCCAAAGACCCCTTCTGCTGGGATTCCAGGTTCCTTTCCTCCCCATTTAGGTAAATGAGTGTTGCTAATTAGCATCCCACAGCATCAAGCCTCAGAGCTGGCTTAGTCCTGGAGTCAGAGTTCCAGTGTGCACATCACAAACTGCATAGAAAGGATGAGATCCAACATCTTTGACTCATGGATAAACTGGGGAAGAAATATCTGTTGAGCTCTAGGTTGTCCTGGAGTTTGGCTTGTGACTAAATGGGTCTCCTCTCAAAGATTTCTCCAAGGGAATTATGGAGCTAAATGCGTATTTGACTGGTTCAGAATTTGATAAAATACACACAGGAACCCTGTGGATTACAGCCATGTGTTGTTTTGTTTACTGCACAAGAATAATAGCTCTCCTAACCATTAGGGGAGATCCAGCCCTAATAATTACCCAGTCTCCTGTTGGACAGGACAATCTTCATTGGTTATCTTGCCCTAAAGTACACAATATCTGGGACCAGGGCTGGAATGCCTTTAAAGAGACAATAACTCTTGGACCTGAAGGGTCTTCTAGTAGTAATATTACCAGACCTTCATAAAGAAGTCAAACCCTTGTGATGAAATCATCAGAGTTGGCCATGCTGTATTGGATGGGATGCTAGAAGAAAGGTCCATTAAATCAAACAAGTGGGCTGATTATCCAGCTTCTTTATACACGATAGCCATAGTTGCCTTCTGAAAGTCTGAGTCAAAGACTGAACAAAGAAGCTGTGATTGGGGTCCCAGTGGGGGCCAGCTGAGGTTACTCAATTAGGGTGAACTGCGAAGAATGGGGCAGACAAACCCCAAAGTTGGTGGATAATTCAATACTTAGATCTACCAAGCTAGCATACAACAGCTTCTTTATTACCTCACTGGTTATCCAGAAACCAACGAACACTTAAAGCAACCCAGCCTCAGGTATCCAAGTCAAATATGATGAAGATTTCTGAAAAATCTTATTTCATCATATAAAAGAAAGGGTTCTACCAATCCCAAAGGATCGGACACTTTACCTTCCAGTTTATTGAATACTCCAGATCATACCCAAATACATGCATACAGCCAATTCTTATTAACTAAACTAAAATTTATTAAAAAACGAGAGAGAGAGAGAGAGTATGGTGAAAAGATCAGTATACATACCGATGACATGAGCTTGATTCTTGAGGTTTAGATACATAGCAGAGATGGTGAGCTTTGTAGTTGCAAAGAGTTCTTTTAGAATTTAGTTCATAGCTTATACTCCAATGTCCAATATCATATCCAGGATGTACCAGCATAATTGAGAACTCACCTTGTGACTCAAACTTCCACGATGAAGCTTAAGCAGATCTGAGATAAGAAGGATCAGGACCCAAGGATCTTTCATATAATTTCAGGTCTTCTTTGAAAAGTTGGAGTCCCTCCGAGAACAATAGGCCCTTATTTCCTAAGCATAGTCATTAATTATTCACACAGACTAACATAAAGCAGTTTATCCATCAGGCAGTCTATCACCGATACTTAGCTTTACAAATTAACGTAAGATAATTGCCTATTCCTTCACCGTTCGCAGGGCTGGATTACCCGATAGGCAGACTAAGCACATGCTTAGGGCACCAGCAAAGCAGGGGGCATAAAAAAAATGATTTTTGAAAAAAAATCATATTTGATATTTCAAAAAAAGCATCGAAGTAGTCATCATGGGAAAAATCAGAACTTTGTCAGATTTCCTTACACTCCACTACACACTCTTCCCCCGGTTTTCTGTTCTCTTTTTATTACTTATCCCCACCTAAACCAGGGGGGCATCCTACTAAAGTAGCTCAAAATAATGTGAGGAAATCAGATCCTGTCATGTATTGCAATAAATTTGTTTTATTATTGATATATTCTTCAGAGTTGTACGTACTTGTATCATACTTGTTCAAGACAATATGTGATTAATTCATTGGTCTAATGAGTGACAAAGTTCGTTCAGCTATTGTGGATGAAATAAGTACTACTGGGTACTTCAGTTTATCTGTTGACTCTACACCTGATCTTTCACATATTGATCAATTGATTATTGTACTAAGATATGTGTCTCCCACAGGTGGAAAACCAGTTGAACGATTTATAACATTCCTCAATTTGAAAAGCCACACTGGTGAAGAAATGGCAAATCAAGTACTGCATTATCTGTGCCAAGTTTGCAAAATAGATTTCTCAAAATGCAGAAGTCAATCTTATGACAACGCTGCCGACATGTCAGGGCATTTTCAAGGAATGCAGAAGAAGCTTTTAGAACAGAACACATATGCCATATTCATACCATATGCTGCACACACTCTCAATCTTGATGGCCGCAGTGCTGTTGATTGTTGTCTGGTGGCAGTAAGTTTTTTCTCAACAGTCCAGTAACTTTATACTTTATTTTTCTCTGCCTCAACACACTGATGGGCAGTTCTTAAAACATATTTGGGCAATGATCGTGTGTTGAAATCTCTTTCTAATACTTGCTGGGAGGCACATGCAGTGGCAACAAGTGCAATTCTGGAGTCCTACTCAAAGATTGTGGATGCATAAGAAAGTATAGCTGAAGACCAATCACAAAAGGGAGAAACTATACAAGAGGCAGAAAACATTGCAAACAAGATGCAAGAACTAGAGTTTGTATTCACGTTGACCATGTGGAATGAAATTTTACAACACTTTTACCACACAAGTCAAGCTCTCCAAGAAAAAGAATTGGATTTGAAAATGTGTGCAGACCTGTCAATCGTTAACGAATGACTTACACGCTTTGCAGAATGATTTTGAAAGATCTGAAGACGTATCAAAAGATATCTTGCCTGATACTAACTGCAAAGAAGCCCAGTCCCACAAGCGAATCAGGAAAAAACAAGCAAATGATAGTGCAACAGAAACAGCATTGAATCCTAGAGACAAATTTTGTGTATCTACTTACTACGCTATAATTGATGTACTTGAAGCTCATATGAAGAGGAGAGGTGATGTGTACAAAGTAGTATCAAGTAGATTCTTTTCTAAACAATATGGACTTATCCGATGAACAATATTTACAAAGTTCCCAAAAGCTAGTTGACTCATACCCTGTTGACTTGAACATGAATCTCTGTGGAGAAGTACAGCAGTTCCACTGTTATATGCGCGCAAAGTTTAATGAAACAGGAAAAATGAAATTCAGTCACATTGATCTTCATGTCACAATACTGAAAGTTGGAATACAATGAGTATTTCCAAATGTAGAGATTGCACTACATATTTTTCTAACATTGATGATTACTTACTGCTCCACAGAACGTTCTTTTTCTCAGCCGAAAAGAATAAAAAACCCTCAGAGAACAGCAATGTGTCAGGACTGACTTGATTCATTTTCCCTATTGTGTATGGAAGTGGACATGCTACTTCGAGTCAGCTTCAATGAACTTACCCAGAATTTTGCAATCAGAAAATCTAGAAAGAAGCTATTTTAATTTGTGTACTTGTAAGTTTTGTGTCATTTCAAAAAATAAAATTTTATTTTAGGTATAGTTTTGTTTTTATTTTGAAATATATATGGGGGGCACCATAATCTTTTCAGTGCTTAGAGCCTCTAAAGGTCTTAATCTGGCCCTGACCATTCACTGTACATTTCAAAGAGAGATGAATAGGGAGATATCGCATGTTTACAATTCATTTAAATGCTAGGATGTTCTTTTGATTATATTGTTGACCCTATCATTCATTCATATATATATGTGTGTATATATATGTATATATATGGAAATAAATAAACATTATCTCCCCACATGTCTTTAAGGGTTGAATTTGAGTCATTTATTTTGCAGGATGTTTAACCCTTTCTGGCCATGCATCACAGAAGCTTGTTATACAAATACAGTTGATGGAAAAATACTAATGTTTTAATTAAAGATGTGGGACTAGATTTCCAAAAGAAATCAGCACCTCGCCTACGTCATTGTGAGGCTCAGTCTGGCTTTGCATGAAGTCAGCGTTCTGGGGATCCAGATATTTGAAAGAGCTCAATACATAGCCTTTTTGAAAACCTGGCCATTTATTGTGTTGCTTAACCAGTTCTGGGTTGTCTTGAAAATCTGACCCACTATCTCCTTTCTTTTAAAATAACTAAACTTCCCTGGGCTATAATGTCAGGCTCCAAACACAGATGTGGACATTCAGAAATGAAATGACTAATTTGCATTAGCTCATAAGTGTCCAATGCTGTGTAGCTGTAGCCATGTTGGTCCCAGAATATTTGAGAGACAAGGTGGGTGAGGTAATGTCTTTTCTTGGACCAACTTCTGTTGATGCCCTCCTCGCCCTCCAGGCATCCTCTCTGGGTGAGAGAGACAAGCTTTCTAGCTCTAGTTCTCTGTGGCTTGAAATCTAATCTCTCACCAACAGAAGTTGGTCCAAAAAAAGATATTACCTCACCCACCTTGTCTAAGTGTACAAAGCATTTGTAGTATTAAATATAAACACCTGTCCCCTCAGCCCCATCATCTTTAACCTCGCCGTGGAGCTGTTGCTGCGAGCAATCTCCAATGGCACAGATAGCTTCAACCTCCACGGTGAGAGGGTGAGCATCCTGGCTTACGTGGATGACCTGGTCCTGACCGCGGACGACCCAGAGAACCTCCAACATATGCTAGATGCCACCAGTCGAGCTGCCGATTGGATGGTGCTCCGCTTCAACGCAAAGAAGTGCGCACTCTCCACATCGACGGCAGCAAAAGGGACTCGGTGACAGGGATGCAGATGACAGGGTTCCAGATCCAGGGCGAGCCTGTCATCCCCCTGGCAGAGGGGCAGGCGTACCAGCACCTTGGCACACCGACAGGTTTCCGTGTCCGGCAGACACCCGAGGACACCATCCAGGAGATCTTGCAGGATGCCGCCAAGATCGACGCCTCCCTGCTAGCACCGCGGCAGAAGATAAATGCCCTGAACACCTTCCTGATCCCCCGCATCTCGTTTGCCCTAAGGGGATCTGCCCTGGCGAAGGTACCCCTCAACAAGGCAGACAAGATCATCCAGCAGCTGGTGAAGAAGTGGCTGTTCCTTCCCCAGAGAGCCAGCGACGAGCTGGTCTACATCACCCACAGGCATAGCGGTGCCAATGTCCCCCGCTTGAGTGATCTGTGTGACATTGTGGTGATCACCCATGCCTTCCACCTGCTGACGTGTCCTGAGGCCATGGTAAGGAACATCGCAGCAAACGCTCTCCATGATGCAACAAAGAAGCAGATCGGCAGAGCCCCCTCCAACCAAGACACCACCAGCTTCTTGAGCGGTTCCCTGGATGGCGAATTCGGACGGGATGGGCGCGACATCGCTTCACCTGTGCTCGCAATGCCACTCATCGCTTGGGGAAGTGCATCAGCTGCCGCTGGAAGTGGTGTGAGGAGCGCCAGGAGCTGGGAGTCCTGGTGCCGTAGATCAGGTCCGACGACAACACCATCATCACCCTTAGCGCCAGGGGTATGTTGGAGAGGACCCTGAAGGCAGCCATTCACTCACTGTGCATGGAAATCCTGAAGCGTAAACCAGACCAGGATAAAGCCTTTGAACTGACTAGCAAGTGGGACGCCAGCAACCACTTCCTTGCCGGGGGCGGCTTCACCCATTTTGCCAACTGGCGGTTCATCCACCGCGCCCGGCTCAACTGCATCCCGCTCAAGAGAGCCGTCCGCCACGGGAACGGAGACAAGCGTTGCAGGAAGTGCGGCTACTCCGAGACCCCGCCCCATGTCCTGTGCAGCTGCAAGCCCCACTCCAGAGCCTGGTAGCTGTGTCACAATGCCATCCAGAACTGCCTGGTGAAAGCCATTGCACCGCACCTGGGGGAGGTCGCCGTGAACTGCACCATCCCCGGTACTGACAGCCAGTTGCGACCTGACGTGGTAGTCACCGACGAGACCCAGGAAAAGATCATCCTTGTCGACGTCACGGTCTCCTTTGAGAACAGGGCCCTGGTTTTCCGCGAAGCCCGAGCTCGTAAGCTGGAAAAATACGCCCCCCCTGGCCGACACCCTGAGAGCAAAGGGCTACGAGGTGCAGATGGATGCCCTGATCATCGGAGCCCTGGGCGCTTGGGACCCCTGCAACGAGTGTGTGCTGTGGACCTGTGGGATTGGTCGATGCTACGCATGGCTCATTTGGCACCTCCTGGTCTCGGACACCATCTGATGGTCCAAGGACATCTACATTGAACACATCACCAGCCACTGACAGTACCAGGAGGTGTGAGCCGGTACGACATCGTGCATCAACTATGGGAAAGGGACTGAGAGACTTTTTCCATTGGACCATATGAATTGGAACCATAAACTCACTGAACATTAAATCCCACCAAATGAGGGTAATCCATCCTTATCATCGTATCCACTCATTATACTCCACACCTGAACATAGCCTTTATATGGACAACATATTGCCATATCTCAATGTCTGTACTTTGACCCGTTAAACTTTTACACCCAATCGGAGAGACTGCAGATTATGTATTCCTTATGCCACCCATTCCTAAACTGAATTTCTCACCCCTTGATAATCTCTACCTTATTCCCTGATAACTAGAAACTTCTATGCTTAAACTCTGTATCGTTTTCTTTTTACTTCATCTTAATAAAATTATTAAATATAAACACCTCTCCCACTATGCCCCAGTACCTAATGTATTTTAGGGGCCTGGATTCTTCAGTTGGGCTGTTATTGACTTGCTCGTGTCAGGTCAATGCCTAGCAACAGGATCTGAGGTGATCGAGGAGTGGTGTGAAAGCATAGTGCCTCCCAGGTTGTTGAGGCTGCTACCTAATGCATGTCACCCTACACCCAATAACAACTTCAGAGTACAAGATAATTTACCCAGTGCTGTAAGGAGTCAGTGAACCAGTCAGGAGTCAAACAGCAAGAGCCCTAGCACAGGACATTAGGAGAGAGTTTACTGGTGAAAGGGACAGACAGTTTTGGAAATGTATTTGTGTCACTAGTTATGATTATAACCTTCGGTGTGGATTAGAATTTCTGTGACAAAAATCCAGGCTGTCTGGGGAACTGAAACAGGGCTTTCTAGGAGTCATCAACATTGGATAGCTCTGACTTGGTGGGACAGTGGGAGATACCAACAGAACCATTAGCTGTTAGCAGTCCTCTCTGCCCAGCAGCCCATGGGAAGATGGTGCATGTTGGAGAATGGACTATCCCAGTATAAGAAGAGAAGCAGAAAAAGGTGACAAACTTCTTTTAAAATGACATGTTGTCAAGCAAAGAGGGCCAGCCCCTTGCCAGAACCAGACTCAGCAGGAGGAGAGGTGAGGGGGACAAAAGGGGCTGTTCCTTCCCCCACAACCCCAAGGACAAAGACCAGAACACACAGTCTCTCAGGAGTGGGAAGGACTCTGAGGGAGGGAACGGTGTTCAGAATTTGTTGTTTTCCATAGAACTGTTCTGTGCTCTCTAACAGTTCAGTGTGTGTGTGTGTGTGTGTGTGTGTGTGCATTTCTTTAACTATCTTGGTGTGTAACTAGAGACCCCAAGAGCTCACCCAGCCAGCTGGATACTGCAGGAAATGGATTGGGGCTTGGGAGAGTCAAGGCTCTGGCTCCATGGTCTAGGTCTAGGACTGCCAGTAGGGTGTCAGACAATAGGGTGCCTGAGTGATCCAGAGCGAGAACCAGTCATCAGTCCCTACCCAGACCCAAGAAGCCTAGCAGCTCATGGGATTCAGCAGTTGAATCCCTTTACAACTGACTGGTGCCCATCCAGAGTGTGGGCCTGGATGAGGGTATGACACAGACAAAAGCTGAAACAAAGCAATCATTCATGAAGCAAATAAACCTAATCAATCCACCCATCAGGGCTCCCCATCTCCCAGCCAGCCATTCTCTCAGAGGGCCCGAGACTGTGACTCTGTTGGTCTCACTGGCACATGTTTACATAATTAACATTTACTTGAGCTCTGATCTCTTTCAGGGCATTGCTGGTAGACAAATGGCTGGAAGGTGCAGTCAGTAGCAAGGAAACAGTCTTGTACAACCTCAGGAATTTAATTCCACTGGTAGCAGCAGACTGGGTGCTTCTCCTGAACAAGCAGCTCAGCACACTATAGAGCTGGGTGAACTTTTTCAGACTTGAACCTGAGTCTCCTACATGCTAGGTGACTGCACTAACCACTGGGCTCCAGAGCATATGGGAGCAGGGGGAAGGAGGTCCTGCCACCCCCACCTCCTCGTGTTTGCTTCTAATGAAATTGTAGTTAAAAATGCCCCAAATCTAAACAAAACATTGTTAAACCCCAAACTTTTTTTCATTTTTGTTTCACCAAGAAAAATGAAACATTGTTTTGGGTGAACCCCAAAGGGGTTTTTTTGCTTTGTTTTGTTCAGCCAATGAACTGGAAAATTCAGGTTTTTTGCACAGCTCCAATCCTATGGTGTAACAGCAAAATCCCAGCCCCCACCCGGGTTGTCCTTCCACCAAGGGCTCTTTGGCCATATGGGCCTGATCCAAATGCCACTGAAGTCAGTGGGATGCTGCATACTGATTTCAGAAGACTTTGGCTCAATCAGCTTGATCCTGCCCCTACTGAAGTCAGTGCCATTATTGCCATTAACTTCAATGTGTCCATAATCAGGCCCTGACTAGACAATGACCCGAAGGGCATCCTCTGTGGTTCCCACAAACCCAGCCACAGTGAAGGTGTGGAGCAATGAGGCACTTCAGAAATGGAGGCATGTAAGGAACAGGAGCGGGCTCGTCAGGCCGCAGCAAGCAGCTCACTTCAGCTCTTCACAGGAGTTAAAGTGGGGCTTGCTGTCTGAGCAGCGAGTCTCTCTCAGCAGGCCAGGCAAACCTCCATGGACTGGCAGTCGGGAAAGCATAGCATGCAGTTTGTGCTGTGAAACCCATCCTAGGCTTTTCCTTCCCTTCACTCCCCTCCCTGTGGGGAGAAAGCACTGGCAGCAGGACCAATAGCATGAGCTGAGGGGCCGCAAAGAATTTGGACCCCCTGCTCCACACCTGGCCTGAGAAGGGGCAGAGTGGAATGATGAGCTCTTGGAGCTGCCACCTCCAGCCTGGTAAGGTAGGAGAGGGGGATCCTGCTGTGTGCCTCCCACCCTCTGATCTGGGAGAGGGAGGTGAAGAACTGCAGGAGAAGCAGAGATGAGGCTGCGGGCCTGAACTGAGGCGAGGGGAACAGAACTGAGGAGTGGGGGATGGGGAGTGGAGAACAGGATTAATTTCTTGGCAAGGGATGGGCAGATGTGGGAGATGAGAGCCCCTGTAGCAAGGGCCAGAATCCCCTTTCCCAATAAATGTGGGAGAGTGGGCAACACTGACTGTCAAACACATGCTGGGGATGGGCATGGGAAGTTCAGAAATCACTGACAGACCCTGTGACGCTGGCAGACCAAGGTGTCAACTCATGAACACTGACTAATGCATAGCTAGAAACCAGGCTGGCTTACCTGTGCGTTAGTATAGTTACAATAGATATTCATGTTAGAAGAATGTGTTTAGTGTTTAGACTTTATGGAATACTTGCAGGATGCTACTTATAACACCTATCTGTGTCCCATGCTATAATGTAATACTCCAGTGTTTGCTCCATAACTGAAGCTATGTAAATCACCAAACAGGGAAAAAAAAACTTCACCATATGCAAAATTCTGGATTCCTACCAAAGGTGTCATCTCCTTCCCATCAGGAAGGACTATTGAATCCAATTGGGCCATTGTGGAACAAAGATTTTGTCAATTTCTGCCCTCTCCCATCCATGACAAGGTAACATGGAAGTGCTTGTATCATCATCTTGGACGCTAGTGAGGTGGGGATAAAAATCCTTGTCCAGGAGGAATTAGGGTCTCTATGCTGTTTGAACTCTGAAGGAGAAAAGATTCCTAAACATAAGCAAGAGCTCCCCAAGCTCCTTGGCTTGGGTTAGCCCTAAAGGAGACACAGTTCTGCTTATCATAGAAGCTGCTATTACCTTTGTATCTCATTTGTGTATGTTTATCTACTTTACCCTTGTAAATAGCGCTCATTTCTTTTTCCTAGTCAATAAACCTTTAGTTAGTTTATTACAGGATTGGCTATAAATATTGTCTTTGGTTTGAGATCTGAATACATATGACCTGGGGTAAGTGACTGGCCCTTTGGGACTGAGAGTAACCTGAATATTGTTTTAAAGTAGCAGCCGTGTTAGTCTGTATTCACAAAAAAGAAAAGGAGTACTTGTGGCACCTTAGAGACTAACAAATTTATTTGAGCATAAGCTTTCGTGAACTTATGTGATGCATCCAAGGAAGTGAGCTGTAGCTCACGAAAGCTTATGCTCAAATAAATTTGTTAGTCGCTAAGGTGCCACAAGTCCTCCTTTTTCTTTTTTCAGTATGTAGTGTAAGCCATTGACCTCTAGGGGGAAGCAACCCTATTGTGCAACTGTGAACTTCGAAGTGTAAATTTGGCTTTTCAGTATTTCAGTTTCATTATCGCTGTAGGAAAATGGAGATTTCAATAAACAGGGCTATTCATTTAATCTTACTTGTTTTCTCTTGTCCTCCAATGGCCCATCTAGCTCCTATGTTAGGGATGTCAGGGGACCTTCCTTTCTCTCAGAGGTATTTCTACACTGCAGCTGGGAGGTGTCATTTCCAGCTCCAGGAGATATATACACACACAGCTTTGATCGAGCTAGTGTGCTAATTGCAGTGTGGCCATGGTGCTGGGAATGGATAGCCACCTGAGTTCGTACCTAAGATGGGACTGTACTCTGGCAGCTAGCCTGAGCTGCTGTCTGCCCCACCGCTACACAGCTATTTTTAGTGCAGTGCTCAATCAAAATTAGAACACATATGTCTACCTGAGCTGGAAACTACAGCTGTAGTGTAGATGTAGCCAGAGTTGCTGGGTGAAAACTTAGTCTTTCTATTTCACTCATTAAGACCCTGATCCAGCAAGGTACTTAAACACACGCCTACCTTGAAGCATGTGAATAGTCTCAGTGACTTCAGCGGGACTACTCGCACTTACAGATAGGCATGTGCTTGAGTACTTTGGTAGATGGGGGGCCTCAGTGATCTTTGAGACTCCTAGTTAAGCAATACAATGGGATGTCTAAATTTAAGCAAGTGCTGTCACCCTGCCTTCAATAGGAAACTAGGTAGATGCAGGGATCCATTTTTGTTCTGCTAAGCACTATAAATACTATATATTTTCAAGGGTTCATATCAGTCACAAAACTCTCTGTTGGTCGCTGATTTATTAATTTGCCATATGTTGTGATTATATAGGGTATTGTTGGCCAAACACAGTCCTCCAGCTGGTTCTATTTATTCAAATCCTCTTTTTAATCAATAATTTGCTCAACTTACAAATATAAATTAACTAGATTAATTTTATATCGGTCCCGTCAGACACTTTACAATATAGCTAATTTTGTATTCTAGGAAGTGGTAGCATTCTGACTCACCTTTCCCTCCCAAGAGGTATTCAGTACCTGTATGCAGCCTATCTTTTCAGAAGTGACTAATGATATTGTATTTCAGTTATTGAGTGTCCAACTTTTGAGATACTTGAAAGGGGCCTGATTTTCAGAAAGTGCTCATTACCTTTAAATATCTCAAGCTGGGTCCCCCAAATCACCAGTGACTTTTAACTAGGGGATTCCAATATCTCCCCTTAGATCTCGTCTTTCCCCTCCTCCTCCCTTACAAACACATTTGTAGACTATGAAGCCCAATTTCCGCAAGGAAGGAGGTGGCCCATTTAGCCACGTAGAAGGTTCCACGAGGCAGATTTGGTTGATCAGCTTCATCCAGTCTTAAAATTCCACTGCACAACATTTTAAATGGGGAAACTGAAGGCTAAAGGACTTGGGTGAGGTCAAAAAGCAAGTGGGTGCTCAGGTGGTCCAAACCCAGATCTCCTATTCCTGATCCTGTGGCTTAGCCAGTAGACTCTGCTGCTTCCCCTGAATTTCTGTAGAATATACTCTACCTAGTCTTGTAGCAGGCATCTCTAGAACATGAAATTCTTTCCTTAATTCTTGCTTGCATTGGCTGCAATGCCATTCTGATTTTTAATTCTCACAATTTGAAAATGGGTTTGACAGCTTTCCATCTTCTCTGGAGCACTTTCATTAACATTCCCGTTCAGAACTCCAGATTCAGCAGCCGGCAGTCTGGTTATGCTGGGAGATAATTAGGTTTATAAATTTGCTCTAGCAGACATGATAGCCGCAACTTCCTCATCTCAAAGGAGTAACAAAAATTGTGGCAGCCTAAGTTTTTAATCACATCCTAACATCAGTAAATGCCTTGCACAGAGTAGGTTTGACAGGAAGGAAGAGGGCTTTTCTAGGTATAAGTATTTATAAAGAATCTATCACTCTGGCATCTGATCACTGTGCAAGGTTTAAAAATATCCTGACAGCTGCAGGGTGGAAGGAAAATACTTCTGGTCTAATACTAACCTCACTCTGTTCTACAGCTGTGATTGAGCATATTGAAATGGAGGGGGAAAATGTCCCCTGCTGCCCCCCATCCCTTTTTTGTCTTTCATGCAGTCTCTCCTAGCCCAGTTTGGATTCTTTGTTGCTTAAGAGTCTGGCATGTAGGTAGTCTTCATTTGACCAGCAGAGGGGGCTATGTCCTTGTGTTCCATCTCTAAAATGACAAGAGGGTTACCTACCCAATCAGATATGAGACACACACAGCCCTTGTCATTACATGGGAGCACGCTGCCCATGGGAGCGATGCTTTGCTACCTCACCACTTGGCTGCTGGAGTCCTTTCCAGACAATCAAATTACTTCTTTCTACACCATCTGTGTCACAATAGATCTCTTCAGCCACATTAGCAGTGACATCACTTTAACGAACAATGGTGAATTATGTGTAGTGACTGTTGAGGTGTAAAAGGAATGAGAAATTAGTTCCCCAGGCTGCTACTGGGCACTCTATTCTGGGGGTAGGGAGCATCTTATGCCTCTTCTCCTTTCTGCACTCTTATCTGGCCAAAGCGCACACTAGTATTCAGAGGAAGCTGCGTCCAGCTATCATTGCACAAAGGGAATGTATTGAGCATGTGGGTGAGTGTAGAGCTGGGAGTTAGTATCTGGCGATGGGGAAGTTTAAAGGATCCCTCACATCCTTCCAGAAGAACTGGCATAAAGTAGCTGTAAACAGCCAGGAGCCATCATCCGTGTAAGGGAATATCCCTGGCAGAAGCAGAACTGACATAACTAACTCTATGTCCTGCCCCTCCCCACCAACACAGAGTGCATAACAGTGTCCTGTGGATATTCAGAGAGTGAGTGGGTTAGGGCAGCCCTTGGGGCTGCTCTAGTCTGCTTCAGAGGCCTAAGTGGTCCCTAGCAGCACAGGCTTGGAGAGGCACACGTTGCCCTAGCTTGGACCTTGTACTGGGACCAAGCTCAGAACCCCTGGAGGGCTCAATTCCCTCCTCTGTCTCCAGTTGGTGCCTCTTTTCTCAGGCTGGCTGCACTCTTGTTTTTTCCTAGTGCTTACGCTGCACCAAAAGCCTAATCTGGATTGAAGAGGCCAAAGTTCTCTGGTTGAGGCTCCACGCAGCTCTGATTCAACCCATTCCCTGATGTAATTGCACAACGTAAAATGGCATTTAGTCATCTTGCCAGAGCTATGGACTAATCCTATGCAATAAACTGGTACTTCACTGAACAACCCCAAGAGCAGCCTGTTAGTAAGAGCATGGGGGCTTGACATAAGATGTTGTCATCTTTACAGCACATAAAACCAAATGAAGACAAATTTTATCAGGTTATCTTACTTGCATCTTAGCTTCCTGTTCCAGCATCACCATTCCCCTATTCTGTGCCCTGCTCTCTGCCCCGTCAGTCCATGCGTAGTAATAGTTATTGCACTTTTAAACATATTAACCATTGTGACAAAGTTCCTCCTCTGCCTTGGTGGGTCCTATGTTTATTGACGGATTTGCTCGCCTCAGAGATTCACAGCAGCCCTCAGTTTGGCCACTTTTGCTAGTGGCTCAAACTTGCTATTCACTCAGTTAACCTTGTCACTGGCCAGCATGGGGAAAGCGGGGAGAACAATCCCTGCAGTCTCTGCGGACCCACTTAGTGGGTCAGGGTTACAGGCCAGGGACCTCTGCCTCTGGTGGGACCCACAGTCCAGGTCAACTCCTCTTATATCAAATATGGAGTTGCGGGGATGGGGGGGGGAACCCGGGCCAACCCTCTAAAGGTTCCAGCCCAGGGCCCTGTGGATCGCAGCTATCTACAGTGTTTCCTGTAACAGCTGCATGACAGCTACAACTCCCTGGGCTACTTCTCCATGGCCTCCTCCCAATATCTTCTTTGTCCTCACCGCAGGACCTTCCTCCTGATGACGCTTGTAATCCTCAGTCCTCCAGCAGTACGTTTTCTCACTCTCAGCTCCTTGCGCACCTCCTGCTCCAAGCTCCTCGCACACACCTCACTAACTGAAGTGAGGTCCTTTTTAAACCAGGTGCCCTGATTAGCCTGCCTGTCCTAATTGATTCTAGCAGCTTCTTAATTGGCTCCCAGTGTCCTAATTAGCCTGTCTGCCATAATTGGTTCCAGCAACTTCCTGATTGTTCTGGAACAGCCCATTATCTTACTCTGGAAAAGGGACTTGCTTAATCTGGGGCTAATGTATCTACCTTCTATCACTCTCCTGTAGCCATCTGGCCTGACCCTGTCACACCATATAAAAGGAGACCTACCTTGACAAGCACTAAATGTTAGTGTACAGACAAAGGTGTGTGTGTGTGTGTGTGTGTGTGTGTGTGTACAAGGAAGCCTTTTAATAGCCACCAAAGGGATCTTTTCCTGGCCAATGTACTGCAATTAGCATTGATGAACATCCACAGCAACTGAGATTTGACTGGCTGTTAGCGAAGGTAACAATCTGTACTGGTGGCACATCTATGAAAAAAAATGTATCGACTGTGCTTCCTCCTTCCTTTCTTCTCAGCTATGGTCACCTCATTTGCTGTTAGCTCTTTCAGCTTTGTGATTTCTATCCTATTTGCATATATCTAATATCCACAATTCTGCTGGTTGTTAATGGAACAACTGACTCGGGCTCCAAACCTGTACATGATGGCATGCGGGAGATCACTGCATGCGCAATGAAGCTGCTTTAGCAGCTGTGCTGCTGCAGCAATCCATCTGCATGATACATATTTAAGACCCTTTATTTTTCTTTTCAATTCTATTTAAGATTTCCTGGGAATTTTTAATGTCAGCAGTAGTCAGAGCCAGGAAAGCAAAGCAGCTACTGTTTGTTATTTCTTTGTGTTTAGGAAGTGCCCAAAGGTCCACATCAGGATCAGGGCCCTCTATGCTAGCTAATATATAAACACGTAGGTTGACATGGTCTGTCCCAAAGGGCTTAATATCTAATTTAAACAAGATCCATAAAAGTCAATGGATGCACTGCAGACTGGATGAAATCAATAGGTCCATTCGTAGGACCTAGTGCTCATACTTCATTCTTGGCATCAACATCTATAGCTCAACCTTATCATTTATACTTTTTCAATTCCACTCTTGCCGCACACAACTTCATTTCCCGTCTCTGGCAGTACATAGCGATTCTTTGGCTGAACACACTGAAACTTATAATTAAGCATTTGTCTAGTCTTGTGGGTTGATCTATCATGTAGATGTGAACAAATAGGTTTATTCATCTTGCTTACTGCAGTTGAAAATTCAAATTCAGAAAAAAGTACCAACATTAAAAATGGTATGAAAGTAATACAAGGTATCTCCTGTCTCATTTTTGGCCATCATGTCAGATTGGGAGAGGCATGAGTGGTACAATATTAGACATCCTTCTTCATCTGAAAAAAGTTTAGCCTTGTTTAGCAAAAGTTTCTAGGCTCTCTAGACATTGATGTTTCTTAGCCTGACCTACTCTTCACTGATACACAAAGGCTAGGATTGTCAAAGGATCCGACAGGAGGCAGGCACCCAAAACCCAATGAAGCTGGACATCTAACTCAGTCAGACTGCTTTGAAAATTCCAGTTAAGTTTGTTTGGGTTTCTTTGTTACAGGAAGTGAAATTGCAACATTTGTTTATTTTCTGGCTACTTTAAAGTGACCTTAGCTTTAGAACTGCCACATTTTTGACCTGAAAACAAATCTGCATATTTATTGCTGTTCAAGGATTGGTTTAAATCACCCCCTGATGCTGAGTCAAACTGGTGGTATTTGTTCAAAAGGGATTATATTCAAGAAAACTCCTAAAACATTCTTTCCCGGGCACTACTTATAATGTAATGGTCGTTTTAACAATTCTGTCCAAATGAAATAAACTAATCTTCTTGGCCACTCCTCAGATTGCGAGTTCTGTTTTACAGCCCAGTACTGAATATAAAAAACTAGATAGTTTTGTTGTATTCCTTTTCCCACCCCATGTGTTGTATTGCCATTTTAGTTTGGAAATGCATGAAGGCAGGGATCATGTGTTTGAATTGCACCTAATGCAACGGGAACCCTGTTCTGAAACCAAGGCCTTTGGTCGCTACTGCAAGAGAAATCAATCACAATAATTGGGCGAATCCTCGGGAGGGGAGACATGAATTCTAGAGCAGTCAGCGAGCATTACAAAATGTACCATACTCAGGGTCTGTTTTAGTGCCCAATAAAGTCAGCAGGAACCTTTTCATTGACTTCAATAGGCATCGAATGAAGACCTGCATGTAGAATATATGTACATTCTATCATCAAACTGGCTGTTAAGAATGTAAGGTAATTTTTTCAAATGTGCCAAAGTGACTTAAGAGCCTAGGATTTAAGTGGGAGTTAGGCACCTAATCTGCTTAGATGCTTTTAAAAATCCTTCTATCTGAATCTTTAGGTGCCTAAATAGTTTTAAAATCTGGCCTAAAGTCACTTTGAAAATTGGACTTTGGCTCCAAAGTCACTTAAGTGCTTTTGAAAATGCTACCTATGAGCTCCTTGGGATAAGGAATCTTTCTTCAGCTATTTTGTACAATGCCAAGCACACTGTCAGGGCGCTCTAATGATCATAATGGACTACAAGGATGGAGATTTTCCAGAATGCTTAGCATTCACCCAACTCTGCTCCGAGTCAAGCCAATAGGTTTTTTACTATATACTTTAATAGGTTTAGTCCAGTGCTGAATGCTTGTGAAAATTCCATGTTTAGTCTTCTTCCCATGCCCTATTTCTCTTCTTTCCCCAGCTGTCCTCACTGATTTATTTTAAATGCTTTTATTTTAACTCCTGTCTTTTTCTAGCTTTTGGAAAGTCCACTCTAAATAAATAGTTTATAACTATTCATAATCATTAAATAACTAGCTGCCAAAGCTGAATCAATCAGTCTTGCGACAATGTGGTAAAAGTCTAAAAGGTGTAAAAACTATCTTACTACATGCCTTATTATGGGAGCCCTAGTCTTTATATAGAAACTTTGCCTTATGTAGTTTTCCTGACTTTCCTAATCGCTTTCTCAGAGGAAACCTTTTTTTGGTCTGAATCTGATAATAAACACTGATAATAATCACTGATCGGATAATAAACACTGTTCCACATGGGCACATCATTGTTTTGAACCCATAAATGAATCCCTAATGTTCCGTTTCTTCCTGTTTTATTGTGTTGTAATTGCTTCTACATTACCCAACACCTAGGGTTTTTTCTGTCATGCCGTTTCACATGGTGGGTTGGCACTGTCTTGCACTGTCCTTGCATGGGATATATGATGTGTGCATTTTATTAAACAGGAAATATCTTTCAATAACTCTAGTTCAAAGAGATTAAATTGGCTGTGCAACTTGTCAGAATCACTAGTATAGTCACATCTGTACCAGATGCTGTTCTCTTTATTGCATCTTTTGTATTTGGTACCATGTTTTGTGGGAGGAGAGACTGCTTGTGCTCAGCACTGTTGATAAACAGCCTCTTTATTTATCTGCCTAACTGTGGACTTAAGGAACGGATCTTTAGGCACCCTCCGCCCCCTTTATTGTTGGCAGGGCCGGCTCCAGGCACCAGCGTTCCAAGCAGGTGCTTGGGGCAGCAGTTTGAAAGGGGCAGCTGTTTTTCCCTGGTGGCAGCAATTCGGCAGCAGCTTCTCTCTTTTGCCGTCCATGGCGGCAGTTTTTTTCACTGCCTGGGGCGGCAAAAACTGTAGAGCTGGCCCTGATTGTTGGTAATCTTGGCCTTAACACCCAGCATCATGGTTCCAACTTTTCTGATAAAAAGAAAAGGAGTACTTGTGGCACCTTAGAGACTAACAAATTTATTAGAGCATAAGCTTTCGTGAGCTACAGCTCACTTCATCGGATGCATTTACTGATGCATCGGATGCATTTACTGATGCATCGGATGCATTTACTGATGCATCGGATGCATTTACTGATGCATCGGATGCATTTACTGATGCATCGGATGTCCATCAACTTTTCTGATGTCAATTTGCAGCACTTTAAAAAATACTGCAAGATTATTGTGGGCTGAAAGCCCATCTGAACCTAAAACAAGGCAGAACTGCTAGCTATGCTATGAGGTATTGTCTACCCTTTATTATGAGAGATGGACAGTTAGAATCAGAGTTTCCGGGAGGACTGGGAAACACGGTGCTGTAAGAATCTAGCAGAAGTTGAGTCAGTATCGCCCAAATATGCCTATGAACTACTTACTGTGATTGTGCTAGTAAAGACTCTCCCTTTCCATCTGTGCATGATCCTAACAAAGCTTGTCTCTGTAGAATCCGGCTGGGGGAGTACAACATAAACAAAGTGAAGCAAGAGTGAACTGTAACCAACAGGCAGCATATGGTAGCTGTGAAAAATTAGCAGGTCCTTGGAATCCTATTTAGGGGTGGGAGCTCCTTAGTCACTGTAATGACATCAGCTCATTCTGATAAGTGTTGAAAATTTCCAGACGGCAAGTGTCACTGGAAGGCCTTGTAATTCTGAATATTTTTTTAAAGGGCGGTCTACACAAGCATAACTTTTGTGGGTTGTGAATTACACAGAAAGCAATGTTGCAATGAAAGTCCCACACATTTAGAAAAAGTCTGATTTTTTTAACATATTGCAGTTGTAAAGTATTGTACCAGCTGACTGGCTGTTAGAAAATTTTTTCTTTCAATTATTTGATTTATGATAACTTGTCCAAAACCCACTTTAAATTGCAAGAATTTACATTCCACCCAACTGAGTCATGCACTTTCTATTTTGTGGTTAACGAGGTAACATTTAAGAGTCTAATTGAAACCATAAAAGCAAGGAAAGTCTTTGAGTTAAGCCTGAAACTCTATCCCTGACCCACCCAGTCGCATCTCGATGTGGAAGCCTGCCTGCTAGAACTCTGTAGTACCTGGGTATTCTAGGGATCCACCTCTAACCCTTAACATGATTGTATTTGCTGGTTTAATTTAGTCCCTTATTGCTTCAGTGTAACTTTGAGATTTGACTAATTGTTTTGGTTTTTGTGGTGGGCCAAATTCTGCTGTGTTACGCAGGGATATATCTGGAAATGTTCCAGCAAATCAATGAAATTTGTGCCTATCAGATTGAGAGGAGAAACTGTTCCCAAGCTATTGATATAGGAAAGTGGACGGAGGATGAAAATGCTTATTTAACATGATGTGAAAACCAAAGGGGTGGATAGAGCCTTATAACTTCAGGACTTGAAACACAGGCCTCTATCAGCTAAGCTATGGGAGAATGTCCTTTATTTAATGAGTAGCAGGCTATGATGGGGACAGCCTCTAGAGGTGATACTGACACACTCGCTGAGCCAATGTATTATAATAACATGGGATTGGACTTGCCCTCTGGATGCTTTGTTTGAGTCTTTACTTTGGTTTCAGAGTAGCAGCCGTGTTAGTCTGTATTCTCAAAAAGAAAAGGAGTACTTGTGGCACCTTAGAGACTAACAAATTTATTAGAGCATAAGCTTTCGTGAGCTACAGCTCACTTCATCGGATGCATTTGGTGGAAAAAACAGAGTAGAGATTTATATACACACACACAGAGAACATGAAACAATGGGTTTATCATACACACTGTAAGGAGAGTGATCACTTAAGATAAGCCATCACCAACAGCAGGGGGGGGAAGGAGGAAAACCTTTCATGGTGACAAGCAGGTAGGCTAATTCCAGCGGTGTTTGTCTCTGTCTGAGGGGTTGGAGCAAATGCGGTTATATCGTAGCGCTTGGCTGTAGACAATGGATCGAGTGGTATGATCTGGATGAAAGCTAGAGGCATGTAGGTAGGAATAGCGGTCAGTAGGTTTCCGATATAGGGTGGTGTTTATGTGACCTCCTCAGGCCCTTCGTTACCAGCACTCCCAGCTATCTTCGAGACACCACCGATTTCCTGAGGAAACTACAGTCCATTGGTGATCTTCCTAAAAACACCATCCTAGCCACTATGGATGTAGAAGCCCTCTACACCAATATTCCACACAAAGATGGACTACAAGCCGTCAGGAACAGTATCCCCGATACTGTCACGGCTAACCTGGTGGCAGAACTTTGTGACTTTGTCCTGACCCATAACTATTTCACATTTGGTGACAATGTATACCTTCAAATCAGCGGCACTGCGATGGGTACCCGCATGGCCCCACAGTATGCCAACATTTTTATGGCTGACTTAGAACAACGCTTCCTCAGCTCTCGTTCCCTAATGCCCCTACTCTACTTGCGCTACATTGATGACATCTTCATCATATGGACCCATGGAAAAGAAGCTCTTGAGGAATTCCACCATGATTTCAACAATTTCCATCCCACCATCAACCTCAGCCTGGACCAGTCCACACAAGAGATCCACTTCCTGGACACTACGGTGCTAATAAGCGATGGTCACATAAACACCACCCTATATCGGAAACCTACTGACCGCTATTCCTACCTACATGCCTCTAGCTTTCATCCAGATCATACCACTCGATCCATTGTCTACAGCCAAGCGCTACGATATAACCGCATTTGCTCCAACCCCTCAGACAGAGACAAACACCTACAAGATCTCTATCATGCATTCCTACAACTACAGTACCCACCTGCTGAAGTGAAGAAACAGATTGACAGAGCCAGAAGAGTACCCAGAAGTCACCTACTACAGGACAGGCCCAACAAAGAAAACAACAGAACGCCACTAGCCATCACCTTCAGCCCCCAACTAAAACCCCTCCAACGCATCATCAAGGATCTACAACCTATCCTGAAGGACGAGCCATCGCTCTCTCAGATCTTGGGAGATAGACCAGTCCTTGCTTACAGACAGCCCCCCAATCTGAAGCAAATACTCACCAGCAACCACACACCACACAACAGAACCACTAACCCAGGAACCTATCCTTGCAACAAAGCCCGTTGCCAACTCTGTCCACATATCTATTCAGGGGATACCATCATAGGGCCTAATCACATCAGCCACACTATCAGAGGCTCCTTCACCTGCGCATCTACCAATGTGATATATGCCATCATGTGCCAGCAATGCCCCTCTGCCATGTACATTGGCCAAACTGGACAGTCTCTACGTAAAAGAATGAATGGACACAAATCAGACGTCAAGAATTATAACATTCAAAAACCAGTTGGAGAACACTTCAATCTCTCTGGTCACTCGATCACAGACCTAAGAGTGGCTATACTTCAACAAAAAAGCTTCAAAAACAGACTCCAACGAGAGACTGCTGAATTGGAATTAATTTGCAAACTGGATACAATTAACTTAGGCTTGAATAGAGACTGGGAATGGATGAGTCATTACACAAAGTAAAACTATTTCCCCATGGTATTTCTCCCTCCCACCCCACCCCCCACTGTTCCTCTGATATTCTTGTTAACTGCTGGAATTAGCCTACCTGCTTGTCACCATGAAAGGTTTTCCTCCTTCCCCCCCCTGCTGTTGGTGATGGCTTATCTTAAGTGATCACTCTCCTTACAGTGTGTATGATAAACCCATTGTTTCATGTTCTCTGTGTGTGTGTATATAAATCTCTACTCTGTTTTTTCCACCAAATGCATCCGATGAAGTGAGCTGTAGCTCACGAAAGCTTATGCTCTAATAAATTTGTTAGTCTCTAAGGTGCCACAAGTACTCCTTTTCTTTTTACTTTGGTTCTAATTAATGGCTGATGAGCTATGTGCACAATTACAAAAAATGTTAGTTTAGATTTAATTTGTAATGTGCAATCATTGCACATAATGTGGCTATTTTAGAGCTGCTGTAGTGTATAATTAATATTTATCTGTTTAATTTACTTCACATACAAACACAACAGCAGTTTCATATCCATAATACATTCTTATGAATAGTATGGTGTGTATTTTTATTATTGTGTATTAATAGTACATTGTGTAGTACTGAATAAACAGTGACAACATGAAAGTAGATACATATGTGCAACATCTACGTATACATTCTTAAATGGCCAATTTTTAAAGTCAAAGCAAGTAGTCCCCTTTGCAGACTAACCACTTACAAAAAGTAATCTTAAGGTAACTGCTAGTACAGAGTAGCTTTGGGAGGAGTGGTCCCTCATTAAAAGTTGCTCTGAGACATAGAATGCTGAGCTTGGAGTGAATTTCCCATTTCCCACCATGGTGGTAAGAGGCGCAGCCGTAGCTTGTGTCAAAGCCAAACACATCGCCATGCTTTGGCTCCAAGGTGGCTGTATCATATTTCCCATTGGAAAGCATGTAGGAGGACTCCAGTAAACAGTGCTGGTGTAATCCACACCAGGTGACACACTATCTCTCCACTAAGGTGGCTGGGCTGAGTATAAAGGTTGATGAATCTCTTACAGCCTTGAGGAACAGTGTCTTTTAGCATAGGCAGTAGATGCTCCTGGTTTCAGTATCCCAGGTCCAGAAGTCCCAGCCTGTCAATGAGCCAGCCATAGGTGTTGTGTTACAAGTGGTGGCCTGTCTTTATGTGGCTCAGCCACCACTAGAGGGGTACAGAGCCCCATGCTGAGTTGGTGTAGGTTACGTAGACTACTATATTTGAGTTGCGGTTTTGAGTTGTGTTTAAGCAGTCTTTTCTAAAACTAAAAAAGAGTGTTAATTATAATGTAGTTCAACTGGAATCTCTTTATGAGAGCACATGTACTAAAACAATGCAGTGAAATGCAAGCTACCCCTCCTGCATTTATGTTAGAGGGAGGCCAATGGATTTCTGGAAACTATAGGGTAGATGACAATCCTTAGCTCTTCCCCTGACATGTCGCTTCCAGAATTGTACATTGTAGGAGCATATCTTATTTAATATGAAGAAGATATTCGATCCCTCTGGGCATAATGTGGAGACAATTTTTTATCTGCAGTGGTGGATCTCCTTCTAGAAATGTACACATGTAAATAGTCCATGTTAATTTTTGACTGGTATCAGCAATATTATTGATGAGGGTTTGGTGACTCCTACATTGAGATTTGCAGTAGGGAATGGTCCTTCAGTGGGTTCATTGCTTTTTCTCAGAGAAAATGTTAATGAGAACAATTCTTCACTTAGCACACTCTTGAGGGTCCTTCTCGTCATTGCAACGGTGTCATTTTTTTGTGAGACATTTTTATTTGCTGTGTGCCACATTTATGTGCTCTGTCACCAAAATGCGTTTTGGATCTACATTTCATTTTCATCAGCCCCAGATGCTGATGGAGGGGGCAGGGACAAGACCCAGGGGAAGAGGATTTGAAAAGACAATCTGGCTGAAACACAGTTCAGCTAAGATAGAAAAGATGCTAACAGACCTGGTACTGGACTGTGTTTAGGTGAATAAGTTGTGTGGGAGGGGTCATGATGGCTTCTTCTGTTGAGCAATATAATTTAAAGTATTGGAGTTTTATTGAATCAGTCACTGCATCTGGATTCTCAGATAGCAACTATGGCATATTGTGGGGTTTTTTTCATTTAATAGGAGATTATGATGCTGTGACTGCTCCACTAATGACTGCAGCCCCACCGCATTGACCCATATCTTCATAACTACAACACTGGATTACACCAATAGGGTCTACTTGAGGCCACCCTAAGAAAGTACATTGCAGCTTCAGCTAGTCCAGAATGGAGCTGCAAAATTCTCAGGATGAGAGAAGTTTTTACAAGCATATAACTCATGTGCTGCACAGGCTGCCTGTTTATTTCTGGGTTGAGGTGTTGATTATGCTCTATAAAGTCCTAATTGCTCTGGAATCCTGTTATCTAAGATCTCCCTGTATCTCATGAACCGTATCCACTGGGTCACTTTCAGTTAATCTCTTCACAGCAGGGTATTCTCAGTGAAGGGCCCACATATCTGATAACTGTTCCTATCAGTTGTCTGTCGGATCCAGAGCTGTTGCTGCTTAGTTGTTTTCTGGGTTGTACCATTTTCCTTTCCTACTTTATGCCAGTTCATAAGAACGGCCATACTGGGTCAGACCAATGGTCCAGCTAGCCCAGTATTATGTCTTCCGACAGTGGCCAATGCCAGCTGCTTCAGAAGGAATGAACAGAACAGGGAATCATCAAGTGATCCATCCCATCGCCTATTCCCCGCTTCTGGCAAACAGATGCTAGGGACACTTCAAAGTTCAGAACTTTTATTTAAAGATGGGGGTTGATTACCCTCCAGCTTTTAGATTTATTGCACAGTGAAGGAGTGCTTTAAAATTATTATATTCTGTTTACTTATTACACATATATATGCACACTAATGCGTATTTATAGGCATGTCTGGGTATTTAGATATATGCAGAATACATACACACACAAGTTAATGGTATTACATTAGATTCAGCCTTTCCTTTAAAAGGCTAATTCATTCATCTAATGTTGAGTTTGAAAGTTGTCTCATCTTGCTGTTAGGCAATGGGACACCCTGGCTTAACCCAAAGGGACAATAGTTTTAACCTTCGTTACCTAGTTGGGGGAAAAAAGTGTCAGTGGTGCAAGAGTAATTGAATGCCTTAAAACCCAGATTGTGTCTGGGTTTGTAATTCAAAGAAGGATCATCTGATCTTGCAGTATTGAATAGCATATACCAGATCACAGCAGCTCTTGGGACACCATACAAACTATACAAACTTGCTTATAGTGTCACAGTAGCAATTGTCTGATTATGGCTGAGAAGGCGCTTTCATTTCAAGCCCATGTCTTCAGAGGCTTCCAACTTTTTGAGAAAATTACCTTGTGAGGTGAAATTTCTCATGCTTATTCTTAACTTAATGATGTGTGGTGGATTTGGTTTTTGGAAGTTGGCTGAAAATCAATTCATTTGAATTAAGAAATTCAATCAATCCGAAATGGTTTAGAGGTGTTCTTTGTAACCTTATACTTTATAGACATTTCAGTGGCACACAATAGCATCGGAGCAGACATTAATGAATTACACCTGACAACACCCCCATGAAGTGGGAAAGTATTAATCCCATTATACAGAGAGGGAAACTAAGGTACAGAGAGATTATACAGCATGTCCCATATCTCACAGAGAATCTGTGGAAGACCTGTAATAAAAATCTGATCTTCTGTCTCTTAATCTTGTTCCTTAAGTATAATACCATCTTTCTTCCATATGCTTACTAGCTTAGTTAGTAAAGGGTAATAATTGATACCACAGAGGACAGCCTTAATAATGGATCTCTTTCTCTTCATAGGTCTAGTAGGTATTGTCATGGAGCATATGACCTGATTCAACATTACTTCCTGCGCTGACATAATTTTACATCTAAATGGATTTCCAAAATTATAAAGCACACATTTAATGTTTTTTAAAAAAATCTCACACTGCTACGTAGGCACATACTGAATACTCAGGCCATTATATGTCTTCAGCATCTGCACTCAAGGCCCCCTTCTCACTCCCTCCTGTTTTAGTCTTCCCTTTGTAAGTCACCTCCACATTTGGTTGTAAGCACTGTGTGGCGATGGCACTCTTTAATTTTGTAATATAAAATTCCTAGCACGTTTGAGGTGCTGTAGAAATAAGTGATGACAACAAAGTAGGCCTGAATAGAAAGCAAGCTAGGATGGAATGTCAGAATAATGAGGGGAGAGGATGGGCCGTAGATGTCAAGTTAATCGCAATGGGAAAGAAGGAGATGAGGGCTAATAATGCCTTGCTGGGATAAGAATAAGGTTTAATTCATCCTTCTTCCATACAAAGTAGAAATGAAGGCATATGAGAATTCTTCAAAAGCATCCTTTGGAGAAATTGCAACTGACACAATCCATGCATCTGAAGAAGTGGGGTTTTTTACCCACAAAAGCTTATGCCCAAATAAATCTGTTAGTCTTTAAGGTGCCACAGGACTCCCTGTCACAATCAATAGTATACTTCAGAAGGATGGAAGTGGCGTGGTTGAAAGCAATCCATGAACAGCTCCCATACTCATTCCTCATGTGTCTACACATAACTGGGGGAGATGTTCCCTACTGCACTCCTGTCTTTGCAGGTGCTTGTTATTACAGACTGATAAAGGCTTCTCTGGATAATGGTTATACTTTGGTAGCAAGATTGGTCATGCTTGAAAACCAAGTCCTCGCACATTCTACATCACAGCTGTGAATTAACTTCATTCAAGAATTCCTCTAACCCACAGTCTGTTACACACATACATATTTCAGTAACTCAAATGTTAGTTGGGTGTATTTTAAAATATCTTCATCTTACCACTTCTCTCAAATGAGATCACATTAGTAGTGTAAGCAGGGTCAGAATGAGCTCTACCCTGAGTGCTGGTGAGCTGTAGAAAAGGACTTCAGGGGCTGATCTTGTTCGCATGGGCACACCCACCCTGCCTAGCATGATGGACTGCTTGCCCAAACAGTCACTTTGGCTGATGTGGGATCCCTAGTCTCTTTGTTATTGGGGCAGGAGTAATAAAGGGTTGTTATCCTGGTTATGTGAATCAAGGACAGTAGAACTATACTTGGTATTTTATGATGGAGGGACTCACCCTCAACTAAGTAGCACTTGCTAGGTAAGGGACATGAGTTCCAAAACCCAGTGAATTGAGAGAGGCTGGGGACAGGTATGTGTACCTGGTAGTGTGGGCCCCTTCTGAGGGCCCTAAACACTACTTTGACCTCTCCACTGTGTAATAACAGAGCTAATTTTGGCTCTATTAGGAGTCTTGTTACATACTGCAGACCTGAAATCACTGATACCTAGGTCTAAGCATTAGACCTACTTTGGGCTAGTGGTGCACCAGCACTGAGGCTCCCCTACTACCAGCTAAAAATCATTGAGAACTGAAATCACTAAAGAGCTGAAGTTACTAAGAGCTGAGATCAATGAGAGCTATGTTAAGTGTGTGTGGGGGGGGCTGAAGACAAGTTGGTGAGTGGACAGCAGGATGGCTAGCGCGGAGAGCAGAGCAGATAGCTGGGCACTTGGCAGAGAGGAGCGGACAGCAGAACAGCTGGTGGAGAGGTGCAGTTGCTGGTGAAGGTTGAAGCAGAACCCCATGGAGAGGTGTGGTACTTGGTCGTCAACCTGAGCAGCGGAGCATGCAAGATGCACCCCATACGTCCCTCCACTTCCACCCAGGCTGGGAGGTAAACTCTGCAGATGAACTTCTGAACTCTGCGGGGGCTACACTGACAAAGGAAAGAAACTGTGTGTGTGTGTGTGTGGGGGGGTGACTATTGGGTTGCTGGACTTAAGGCTCTGAGAGGAAAAGGACACTGCCAAACTTACTTGGGGGTGGGTCTTTTGCTCACGGTTGGTGTTATGAATCCTGTTTGTGGTGTTTCCCCAACATAATGCTGCATTGTTTCCCTCCTTTATTAAAAGGCTTTTGCTACACTCAGACTCTGTGCTTGTGAGAGGGGAAGTATTGCCGCTTAGAGGTGCCCAAGGGAGCGGTATGTAATTGTCCCAGGTCACTGGGTGGGGGCTCGAGCCAGTTTTGCATTGTGTTATTGAAACAGAACCCCTAGATACGGAACCCGGCCCTTGTTGCTGCCAACTCTGACGGGCAGAAGGGTTACAGTAGTATCAAAAATAAAGAGATGGTACAAGTTCCACACTGACAGACCTGCTGATTAGCTGATTCTACATTCATACCCAACACAGTGGAAGCCTGCATGCAGATCAGACCATTCACATCATTCTATAAGCAAGGAGTTATGATGATCACTAGCTTCTTCTTTGTGAGTGGAAAATAATGCAAGAAGCAGATCCAGCACACAGTGTGTGCTTCCAGAAGCTTAAGAAATATCGTGATGACTTCCAAAACCCATGTGCCCCTGGTGCAGCTGTGCACTGTATTGCTGATTTTGCAAAGGCATTATGTTGGCGAGTTTCATTAGCTTTGTGCAATATTATGCACTGGGGAATCCAGATTAGACATTACAATTTTTTTTACAGCGATTAACCTCTTTATTGCTGGTTCTCCATTGCACTTTGTGTTGCTGTCATTCTACCACATCCTGAGTTCAGCAGAATATCAGAGTATACTGATACCTTTAGCAGAAGCAGCAGTTGTTTTATCTAGGAACATGACAGCTGGTTCCCAACTTCATACAGAAAACATAAGAAGGTGCTCTGGTCTGAATTCTATATTTTTATCATGTCAATACCTGATTCAATTTTAAAGAGGCATAGTTTGTGCCACCATAATACAAACACAGGGGTACTTCCAGCATACTACTTGCTGTAGTAGCTTGTTAGTTGTGCATGTGATTATTTGAATTAAGTCCCCTTCAGTGATAGCTGAAGATTGTAAATCACTGTAATGTATTAGTTAGCTGTAACATATTTAAGGACTTTTAACTTCTCCATATCAGCTTTGTGTTTGTTTGCTGCACTGGGAACTGAGGCACCCTTGTTTTTCAAGATTCTGCTCGTATGCCCTATCACTTTCTCCCATTCTATATCTGGATCCTCTGTTTAGAACAGATTTGGGCAAACTACAGCCTGGGTCCACATCTGGCCCTCCAGAGGTTTTAATCTGGCCTTCAAGCTCCCACCAGGGCGTGGGGTTGGGGGTTTGCCCCACTCCGTGTGGCTCTTGGAAGCAGCAGCATGTCCCCCTCTGGCTCCTACACATAGGGGAAGCCAGGGGATGCCGCACGCTACGCCTGCCCCAATTGCTGCCCCTGTAGCTCCCATTGGCCAGGAACCACAGCACCCTCCTGTATCCCCAACTCCTCATGTCCAGCCCACCCCAGAGCCTACACCCCCAGCCAGAGCCCTCAGTCCCCCCTGCACCCCACTCCCAATTTTGTGAGCATTCATGGCTTTCCAGACCCAGATGTGGCCCTCAAACCAAAAATTTTGCCCCACCCCTGGTTTAGAATAGAAGCTCTTTAGGAGAAGAATTGTCTCTAAACACAGAGCTTGGTGTGGGATCTAGGTGTAATACTACTCATAATTCAGCTTATGGCAAGGAACTGTGTGGTTTTCTCAAGCTTCTTCTTTCTTGTATAATTTTAAGCCTAATATAGTTAAAATAGTTTCTGTATCTCTTTAATTGTCTTCCATGTTCCTTCCTAGTTTGAAATAACTTTTGTCTTGATGGAACAAATTCAGTAACGCCAGAGTTGTAGTTGGCCTAATGTCTTTAAAAAACCTCCCCTTTGGTCTTTGCTGCAGTGCTGCTTCCCATGGTGTTTGTTCTCAAGTAATGTAGCTGGAACAATGCATCCATGGAGTCTCTAATTGAAAGCATGTGACCACAATTTTAAACCTGTGATGTGATTGCTCCTTTCAAGCCCTGCTGTGAGTCATGTGGAAGGTAAAATGTTTGTGCAAGGTAAATAAATATCCTGTTTCATGAGTCAGCATTTACAGGAGAGGGGTGTCATTGCCCAGTGTAGCAAAAAGGGGTTGCTCAGAGCTGCCAGCTTCTTGCAACAGCTGCAATGCACAGTTATAATGATATGTAGCAATGCGGTATTAGGACACACTAACCATTCAGCATGGGATAGCCTACAAACCATCCTATTCTTGATAAATATATTCACCATTTATGTTCCTAATATTAATTTGGGGATAGTACGTACAGGCAACTCATGGTTGGTGTTCTCCAAGAACAAGAAATCTTGTGGGATTCTTCAGAGGATTGGGTGTGTGCCAGAGAGTGGAATGATGTAGACAGTAACGTTTTAGAGCCAAATGAAGCAGTTCCATAACAACTTCCCATCCAAACACTTTGAGATGTAACTTTTGATCTATGAACAAATTTGAAGAAATGGAAATTGACAGCAGATTGTAAGCTTTTCAGGGCAGGGTAGTCTTTGTTATATATTTGTACAGTGCCTAGCACAATGGGGACCTGGCCTCTAGGTGCTACTGCAACGCAAATAATAATAATAATTATAGCAGAAATTAATACTGAAATACTATCTTCTAATCATAAGGAATGGTAAACTGCCCACTACTTGCTCTATCTGATCTAATACATTTATTTTAAAAATATCATTGAAAAAAGCCTGGTTTGGCTGAGCAAGGTCATCTTGTATTGTACAACCTCACTGAATCATACCTACTGAATCAGACCTACATGGACCCAATGGTGAGTTTTAATGGGGGGGGTTTACTGAAGTGAACAAAGGTGTGTGTTTGTGTGTGTTTATAACAAAAAGAAATGGGCATGTCCCTTTGTAAAACCCTGAAATGACTCGTCCCATCTCCCACCAAAACAAAAATGCTATCTGGAATACACTCTCATCATTATCCTCAAGCCTCTCTCTTTCTGTTTTACTTGCTAAGTGGCTTTGTCTGAGTGAACACGCAGATGAGAGGGAGTCAAGACTAGAGCTGGGACCATGAGTCATGGTGAATAACTTGATGAATTTATCCCTTTTTGAGTTCATTAATCATCTGAGATTAGATTTTCATTTCTTATTAACTTGTTTATGAGAACATATTTCAGACTATGGGTTGTTGACTATGGCCCTGGTTCAGGAAAGCACATGTTTTTCCCATTCAGGCAAGCACTTATGTGCATGCTTGATTTTAAGCATGTGTGTAGTTCTGTTGTCTATACTGGGACTGTTCACATACTTACAGTTAACTCAATGAATATGTCTTTGCAGGATCAGGGTTTAACCATTCATTTTTACTATGCCGTCAATTACTCAATATTGTGGTATCTGGTTACCTAAGTCACATGGTGAGACTTTTAAAATGACAAGCTTTTAAAAACAGAAGGATGGAATTGTCTGCATAAACACTTCAGGCCTGATACCAATACCACTTTTCATTTGGAATAACCCCTTTTCCCAACCCTCCTCAAAGATGATTTCAAGATTTAGAACCATATATCCTAGATGGTGACTTATAAACTATTGATGTTCATTATTTGTATTTCTGTCATGCTAGGAGCACCAGGTTTCCATTGTGCAAGGCACTGTACAAATACAGAACACAAAGAAAATCCCTGCCCCAAAGAGTAAAATTTCAGGAAGCTCCAAAAAAAGAATCCTGTTAACTTGCCAATGATCTCTGTGAGAAAGTGTTATGACAGGCTTGTGGGTCATTTATTTGACTTTCCCTTCCATTAGTCATAGAATTACTGACCTATTCACAGGGTTTTGGCTTTCAGAAATGTGAGGCTAAAGTTTTCAAAACTACATGCCTAAAACAAGTCATAGGTATTAAGAATGGCTGGATTTCAGAGGTGCTGACCAACTCTACAGCCCAATGAAGTCAGATTTGAAAATGCTGGACTAAATTTTTCATACGAACTTAAGTCCTGTGTGTATGACAATTACAACCATGATAAGGAGTCCAATTCCAACATGATGTTCCATAGTATGTTTGTAACAGGCTTCCCCCAAATCATCTTAATTGCATGGTAGTAAGCAGGGCTGTCGGGAGTGGGAAAGACAAAAGGGGTACTTTGCTCCAGGCTCCCAAAATGATGGAGGAGCAGCCAAGCCAAATTAGAGTGTGAGGAGTTGAGATGGTGCATGTGGTTCCAAAACCACTCAGGTTTGATATGGGGAGTGACTCACCAACGTTGACCCAGCCCAGATCCCACCATCACTGCCACTGACATCATCGCACAAGTCCTGAGTTGACCCAGCAGGCTGAGAGCCTGGAGGTAGGAATGGGACTGGAACTTAGGGACAGGTGGGAGTGGGGAGGGCAGTGACCCCACAGCCCTGGTCCTCTCTGACCCCAACCCCTCTCCTTTTCTTACACTTTCATCTCCAGGGTACATTTTTTGGAAAGGTAGGGGGCCTAAGTTTCAGATTTTGCCCTGGGCCTTCAAAAATCTTTGGCTCTTTCAAAGTATATAACTATAATGCTTCTATATTAAAGATAACAGAATTTCACACACTTTGGTCACGTCTGGAACCAGCATCATGTTGGCAGTAAATTTTTTGGAAAATATCTGTTGTATATTATTTGTGGCTCTTTTCTTTGTAGGCCATTGGGAAAGAAAACTGATGGAAACAATAAATGAAGCCAGTAAATAGACTTGTGTACAGTGAACTTAAAATTCCCTGTTTTATAAAAAAAAATAACAATTACACAGGGCCAACATCATTAATGTTCATCTCGGTATACTTCTGTTGACACTGACAATGACCAGATGTTCAGTGAAATCCTATTAACCTCTGTTTCACAACTTCCAATGCTTCCTGTGTTCGGGCCAATTCCAAAGCCTATTGAAGTCAATGGAAGTCTTCCATTGACTTCAGTGGACTTTGAATCAGGCCTTTAGATGTTTTCAAAAGCACGAAAGTTGTTCAGAAAAATACTGGAAATGCAGTCTCAACCAGATCTCGCCATGCTGTGAGAACTGTACATTAGTGGGCTTTGCAATATGCATTAAATCACACATTCATGATGATGTGTAGGTGGAATCTAGATAAGTGGACAGATCATCAAAACTAAAATGGTGCAAGAAAAAGCTTGGCTCCTACAACTTATTTTACATCCTGAAAATCCTTTTTCCTCACCCTCCTGAAAGAAATTTTAATAGAGAGCACAGGGGGAGGTTTGTATTCAGCATCAGTAACTTAGCATGAAAATGGATAGAAAATTAATGTAGGTCATTCAAATTATTTCTCACACATTGTAACTAAAAAACTTTTCACTTGATGATTTGCTTCAGCTTTTAATCACTAATCTTTGTATCTCCATCCAGCTACTTGGTGATGGAACTGCAATGGAATGTGACACATATAGCATTAAAAGGCAGCACAGAGTAAAAGAAGACTAGATATTTCACAGCATTTTTTTGTTCATATTGCATGTGTGGTACATGTTAAGAAGCAAGTGTTAAGAAGTCACTGAAAATCACTATTTGAGTTAATGCTAACAAGACAATTCTGTTCCCTTTGGTTCCATGAAAAGCAGAGTAGGTACCACAGGGCAGATTCTCTGTCCTATTTTGCTCCCTTGCCCTCATGACTGACTGGGTCATTTTTGTTTGTTTTCCTTTTGTTATGTAGATGAGGAGCAGCACAAATAAAATTAGTGAGGCCCCTGAGGTAAGCCAAGAAAAGATATAGCAGGTGAATAAATAGCTGTCCATCAGAGAAAATTAGGAGGGGAAATGAATCATGAACTTGTCAATGATTCAACATTTTTGTCTAAGAAAATAAACAGTTTATTGCTAGCCTGAACAAACTACTACTTGTTCAGTATGAATTAGTTCCAAGCCAATGATGAGGGCATGTCTGGTACCAAATTGTTATAAGAAATCCTACATTCAAGCCCTTTTTTTTAGACTGCTTACTCATCTTCTGAGAACACAAAATATTTACTTTTATTTCTATCTTTTTTGCAAGATTTGACAGAACAGGGTAATGCAGAAACATTGATGGCTGCACCAATACCTTGGGAATATCTACACTAGCACTTTTGTTGGTGTAACATATGTCACTTAGTGACATTCCTCTGAGCGACATAAGTTACACCGACAGAAGCGCTGGTGTGGACAGTGCTTTGATGGTGGAAGACGCTCTCTCGTCAGCATAGCTACCACCGCTCGTTGAAGGTGGTTTAATTATGTCTACGTGAGAGTTCTCTGCTGTCAGCATCGAGCAGCTACACAAGTGATCTTAGAGCAGTGCAGCTGCATCGGTACAGCTATGCTGCTGTCAGCTCGTTAATGTAGACATGGCCTTTATAAATGTGAATTTTAGATGGATTAGTAATATTGCTTGCTGTTCAATACAGGCAGTGCTTCTGGGGACTGCATTTAACCTGTTGACAAAGTCTGGGTGATCCTTTGAAGTTTTATTCCTAATTAAGGGCTCAATTGTGCTTTTTAGGAACAGCCTGTTGTAAGGGGCAGTGCAGAGCCATAGTGCCCCTGAGGGAGAACCAGTTCCTCATTAATTGTGCTGTGGGGAGTAACGTGATTGAATCACAGAGCTCAGGCCAGAAGGGACCACCAAATCATTTTGTCTCACCTCCTATATTTCACAGCCCTCAGGAGACTAAACTGTTGTTTGCAGAGAATAAGAGGGACCCCGAAGAGAATCAATGCCTTAGGGCCTTGCAGAGGCAGGGAACGTATGTAGTGAGATATAGCCAGATGATCCTACCAACTGACTGCACCCCATGCTGCAGATGAAGGCAACCCTTCCTCCCCCACCACCAAGGTCATCCCCCTGTTTCTCCCTTCTTACCGCTGCCCCCCTGCACAACTGGCTATCCCGGTTGGCTGGTTCAGAGAGGGAGAGATCCCCTGCTCCTCACCACTGTTTGTCAAGTTATTTCTGGATTGGGGGGAGTGTTATTATGAGAACATGTTCAGATGGAGCAATTCAGTACCAGTCCCTGCGCAAGGGCTGTGATACTGGGCAGCCTATGAACAGACTATGTTAAGGGGAGGAAATAGTCCTTATTTTCCTCCAAAATGCACCCCACTGCATGACCACATAAAACCTGGTAACAATTTAGGACCTAAACCTTCTAGTGGTTTTCTTCGAAAATTAAGTATCTGCATTGCTGCAATAGTTGCAAAAATAGGGAAAGTTATTGCTTTATTGTCAGACTTGATTTCAGTGGAGGTTCACACTGATGGAGCTTTTATACCCCAAAGTTCTTAATGGAGCTGCCCTGGGTACCATAAAAAGCCACCATGTTCTTTGTTCATCTGTTTAAAACAAGTTGATTTGGACACAGTTATTGGATAAAGGAGACTGCTGGTGTTTAAAATTTTACAGTGATTGATCATGTCTTAGAAGAAGGCAGATGGTACCATTATGAATTCCAGATCATTTGTTTTGTGCAGCTCCAGGGAGAACTTTTGTTTTATTGATCGGGAGATGAGGCTCTTAATTTTTCTTTTCTTTTCTGAACCAATGTAGGATTTAAAATGAAACCCTTCTGGCACATAAACAGTAACTCTCTATATTAGCTATGTTTACAATAAACTGGTTTTGACTCTTTAGGGATCTGGGCCAAGATTTAAAAACCCTTATTCAACCCCCCCTGACCTCTGGGAAAGCTTGGAGTGAGATCAAACGTTGTGGCTTGGACTCATCCAGTTGGTGTTCCCCCGACAGAGTTAAACTGAGGCCTTTCTCCCCACCACCTCCCATCAAAGGGAATAGGAATGCTATGGAACTTCAAACTTGACAGGGTAGTTTTCTAAAGCCTATACATGTCTGGGCCTTGTCTCATTCCTGGGTTCATAGCACCAGAAGCTAGGTTCAGGCCTTTTGTAATAAAAACCAATAGGAGCACCCAACGTGCCTAATGATCTCAATCTACTGAGGTGCCTAGAATTAGCCAAATGGGATGACTATGGCCAGAGGGGGCTTTGTTGCCAGGGCACCAAGAAGTAGGGCAGATCAAAATCCAGAATTCCCAGTCTGTGGGAAATTTCCAAAATTAAAAAAAAAAAAAGTTAATTGGACTAAAATCTTGATATTTCAAAATTTTCCACAGAATGGGAATTCTAAAATGTCATCTAAAAAACACGGAGAGCATGTTTTTCTATTGACTTTTTGAAACAAAACTGATGAGGCCCCTTGAGCATTCTGGAGACCTGGCAGCCCTGTTTCTAGGCCCCCTGCATCAAAACATTGCAGAGGAGGGAGCAAGCCTCCCAGCCCAGGGTTGATAGACTTGTGCCAGCAGGGCTTGCACCAGTGTGCTAAAAAGAGCTGCAGGGCCATTGTGTCACTGGCAGAGGCAACCCAAGGGGCTAGCCTGAGCCTCCACCAGAGTTCTAGGGCTTCCAGGGCTCCCAAGCTACTTTTTGACAGGCTCTACCCAGGAAAGGCACAATTATAGAACCCTGGCCCTGTGTTGTAGTTGCAGTGCTACCATGTTGGAACATGCGGGGACAGTAATGGTGAATCCTGTTCCAAGGATTACATGCTAAGGCAATGCACAGTTTGCACCCTCTAGTTCCAGGCCTTCAGTCTCTAGAATATCTCATAGGAACAGTAGCTGTAACTTTGTTTTCTGTATTTCTCTAAATATTCCTGTTGCATTAATGAGCCTACTAGTCATTAGGTCTGTAAGTTCAGTGCTGATCAACTTTCACATGTTTAACTGCTCTATTAACATCTCTTGGTTGATAAGCACAAGAATAAATTTTTCTCTTTTGGAAAATAAAATCTTTTTTTTTTTTTAAAATAATTTCCAGTTACGTGACTGAAAACCTTAGCTAGACTCAGTTAAATCTGAATTCTAAACAGGTTTTAGTGTTAGTGCTGCTTGCTCCTCTGAAAACTGATATGTATGTTTTCAATCCGTAATGTTGGATCAGAAACAGGAAAAGGCTGCAGTTTCACATTCCCCTTGTGTTTTAACAACAACTTCGAGAGAGAGGAAGGATAAGAAATATCTCCCCTTTAATGTGCTGGTTTTAGTTCATAAACTGCATATCATGCATATAGTGAAGGAGTTTGTTAGGTTTCTCAGATGCAGTTTCCAGGCTTTTCAGAGTGATGTACAGCTTTAGCTTATGCCAGTTGGAATCTGTGTCTCTTTGCAAAGGCTCATGTCTCTTTGCAAAGGCTCACCCTTACTCAAAGTGTAATCCCAATCTGTCAAAATATCAGCTTCATGTCTTTCTGTACTGTCTGGTCTGACTTTTGCAATTAGTTAATGGTTGTTGTAGGTTTAAAATGTTGCTTGCTTTGACAGTATCCAAAATCCCTTATGGTGAAGATGTCTGTTTATTGTTACAGCACCATCTAACCACAATGTGGAAAAAAAAGTCCCTGTAGAAATGAGAATTTTAGCAATGCAGATTTTGTTGAAGAAACCCAGTTGCTAGCTCTGAAGCCTTTGAATACAACTGAAACTGTTAAATTAGGTTATTTTTCTCTGTAAAGACTGCCTTACAATTCTCACTGTCCCATTCTTGGCCTTTGTGTTGTTAATAAGACAGAGAAAAGGAAGAGCATGGACAATAAGGAGAAAGAAAGTACAAATATTGAGTGGAGTAGTAGTCAGGTTGGTGTTACAGACTGTTAGTGAAAGGATAATAATTAATCTGGCTAGAAAACTGCAGGGGACCTGAGGGAAATGTCTGAAAAGCATGAATACTGGATTCTGGGCAATAAAATGGAGGAACTGGAACTACTGGTGCAGGAAGCCAAACTGGATATTATAGGGATTACAGAAACCTGGTGGAATAGCCCTCATGACTGGGATACAAGTATTGAAGGGTATTTGTGGCTTAGGACAGATCGGAATATAGGTAAAGGTGATGGGGTAGCATTGTACATTAATGTACAAGAAATGAGAAGTGATGGTATGGACAAAACAGAATCTGTTTGGGTCAAAATCGCTTTGGGAAGTTTTATACCAGGCTCTATTAGGATAGTGTTAGGGGTCTGCTATAGACCCCCAGGGTCAATGTTGGATATGTATACAGATCTCTTTAATATTATTAGAGAGAGAGAAATATTATTGGGAATTGTGTCATAAAGGGAGACTTTAACTTCCTGGGTATAAATTGGAGGACAAATGCCATTAATTACTGGTAGGCCTAGTTATTCCTAGACATGATAGATGACTCTTCTCTTCATCAAGATGTCACTGAGCCAACAAGAGTGATGCAATTTTAGACTTGTTTTTGATGAGTAGTGAGGACATCACAGAAGATTGGTTATAAATACTCTTGGCTCACGTGATCATGAGTTGATTCAGTTTAAATTAAATTTGCATCCCAAGCAAGGGGGAAAAATCTGTAGAGAAATGCTCCAGACCAGCTTGATAAATAACCATCTCAAAAAGGTCATTAGGAGTAAGCAGAGACCCAACAGAGAATGGGAAAAGAGATTGATCAGCAAAGAATGCTATATCTTGGAGGTTAGAAAATGTAAGATTAAAGTTAGAATTTCTAAAAGTCAAACCAAATTTGCTTTTGCCAAGGAAATTAAAATAATAAGAGGGTGTTTATATATATATATATATATATATATATATATATATATATATATATATATATATATATATAGATAAAAGGAAGGGTGAGGTTATGTCATTATACAGTGTGACTGGAAAGGAGATTAAAGGTAATATAGACATGGCCTAAAAATTAAATGAATATTTTCCCTCAGTTTTCAATAAGGATTATAATGTGGAACATCGGCATGAAGGCAGGGTGGCTGATGATGTGGTCATTTCCATTTTCATATACTCATCTGAGGTAGAAGAAAAACTTTTAAGAGCTTAGTGCACTCAAATCAGAGGGACCCAGATAGTTTCTATCATACAATACTGAAAAAGTGGCACATGAGATTGCTAGTCTGGTAGCAAGGATTTTTTTTTTAAAAAAACTATCTCTTCGGGGGGGTTTTATCATGTGACTGGACAATAGCTGGTGTCGTCATACTTATATTTAAAAAATGAGAAAAAAGTGATCCAGGCAACTCCAGACCTGTTAGTCTGGCTTCAATAGTATTCAAGGTTTTAGAACAAACTGTGAAGGAAAGAATAACGAAATTCATAGAGCTAACTAGTAAAGGGGATATAATGCAACATGAGTTTACTAACAAGTCCGACTAACCTGATTTCCTTCTTTGAGAAAATAACTGATTTTTTTAGATACGGGAAGTGCAGTGGATCTAATCTACTTGACTTCAGTAAAGCATTTGACACAATACCACGTGGAAAATTATTAATTCAACTAGGGAAGATTGGGATCACTACAAGCATTGTATGGTGGATATGGAACTGGTTAAAGGGTTGTGCTGAAAGGTGAATTATTGGACTGGAGGGAGGTTACTATTGGAGTTCTTCAAGGATCAGTTTTAGAGCAACTCTTATTCAATATTTTTATTAATGATCATGGTACAATATCAAATGAAATTTGTTGTTGACAAAGTTGAGGGCATTGTCAATGCAGAGGAGGATCGGAATGTGATACAGGAAGATGTTGACGATCTGAAAGACTGGAGTGACAGAAATGGGATGAAATTTAATAATACAAAGTTATGAATGTTGTAACAGGTTGGATCACAGAAACCCAGAGGTGCCAACTTCTCCTGGAACTGGTGGGTGATCGACCCCTTGGTCCTGCTCCGACACCACCCCTGACCCGCCCCCATTCCAACCCCTTTCCCAAAGTTCCCATCCCAACTCCATCCCCTCCCTGCACCGTTGGACTCCTTCCCCAAATCTCTGCCTCTTCCGCTGAGCGCGCCACATTCCCGCTCCTCCCCCCTCCCTCCCACAGCTTGTTATGCCGTGAAACGCGAGTGCTGGGAAGAGAAGCGGGAACATGGTGCACTCAGGGGAGGAGGCAGAGCAGGGGTGGAGGTGAGCTGGGGCAGGGGATGGGGTGGGGAGCTTGGCTGCCGATGGGTGTAGAGCACTCATTGATTTTTTTTTTTCCCCGTGGGTGCTCCAACCCTGGAGCACCCATGGAGTTGGGCCCTGTGCGGAAATGCCCTTGGGACTGCCAACTGATGTTCTGAGTCTACCTCTGAGCCTATTTTCCCTGGCAGCTTGGGACTTCAGTGCCCTGCCTGATTTGAGCCAGACACGCTTGCCTGCTACAAACACAGACCCAGGTCTGAACTACATCCCCCAAAAGCTGCAGGCTATATTGAAAACAGCTTAAGAAAGTGCTCCTATCTCAAGCACTCAGATGCCCAGCTCCCAGTGGGGTCCAAACCCCAAATAAATCTGTTTTACCTTGTATAAAGCTTATACAGTATAAACTCATAAATTGTTCACCCTCTAACTGATCGCCATATGTGGCATTGGGAAATAATTTCCTCCCAGGTCAGATTGGCAGGGACCTTGGGGTGGGGGGAGGATTCCTCTGCAGCAAGTGGCTGTGGGTCACTTACCAGGATTATCTGCATATATCTCCCTTCATCAATTCCCTGCCATTGCAGGGGCCATGGGCATTGGTACACCTCAGTCTCTCCTGTCCTCTCCCCATTGCAAATAAGTCTCATCTACTGTGCACAGTAATACTTGGGTCTAATTTTGGTGATTGGGTGTAGTGTGCAGGGCCTGGGTCGTGTTGGTGGCCTGTGATACACTGGAGGTCAGACTAGATGATCAGATGCTCCCTTCTGGCCTTAAATCCTGTGACTTCTATTAATGCTGATAAGCAGTTATAATGCAATAGATTTTCCTAACTTAGTTCTCCGGGGAGAAATCCTGGCTCTGTTGAAATCAATGGGAAGCTTGCCACTGAAATTGAGTTTAGTTGCTGAAATGTTTTGTGGTTGCAGAGAATCATATGACAATTAAGGTCAGCCGATGGTAATCCAACAACTCAGTTTCTGTGCCACTCCCAATATTTAAACTTCTGCTGATAGCCTAATGACACATCCTAGGATGATCTTGACTAGGTGAAGTGCATCAAAAGATGTAGATCTAGAGAGAGAGAGGTATGTTTTCACCTGGTATGAATCAATAATTTTCTGTAAATCCAGTCATTAAATTCTGGCTTCACTGAAGTCAATGAAGAAGTTTTTCCACTGACTTCTCTGGGGCCAGGATTTCACCCACAGTCTTTAACAGTAAATTTCCTGCCATGCTCTTTCAGATAAGAGGGTTCCCCCCATGCACTTTTCATTTTCAACATCCATGTGAGGTAGGGCTGCACTGTCCTCATTTCATAGATGGAAGGAGAAACTGAGAATTGTCCATGATCACAAAGAAACTCTACAACTGTAGCAATCAGGCAAGATACTAATAAACTTCAACAGGACTTTATTTTTAAAGTGGAAACCTGTTTACCAAGCTGCTGCTGCACCCTCGGTAGCTCTCACTCTGCCTCCTCTACTTCTCCACCCCTCCTTCCTGTTTCCTGTCCTTTCAGACTCCCAACAGCCAGTGCTCCCAGTTCTAATAATTACAAGCAGCATCTAAACACCACATTCCCTTCTCTCTTAAGAAACTCTCCCAATTAAAATAAACACTGTTGTTCTAACCATAGGAACAAATATGAAACAAGACACTATACTGTTGGCAGAAATATTACACTGTAGATACTACATAACATAGTCTTTAGTCCAGACAGGTGGTCGTCTGGGTCTGACAGGCTGTCTCACAAGCCCCAGTTCCAGTGCAATGTCTTGTTGTTGATACTACGGTGAAGTCATCCAATGCAGACTGGGAGTGGCCTGTGTGCAACTTTAACGTGAGGCCCCACAGGTAAGTTCTCCATTTTTCAGCAGCCCAGACACAAGCAAGTGCTTCTTTTTCGAATAGAATATTTCCTTTCAGCATTACTTAGTGTCCTTGAAGCAAATGCAATAGTCCTCTCTGTGTGGTCCTCATGAAGTTGTGTGAGGACAGCCGCAAGTCCATAATCAGAAGCATCAGTAGTTACAACTGTGGGCAATGCAGGAGTGAATAGTGCAAGTACTGGACTATGTACAATCAAGTCTTTCACCGTTTTGAAACTAGCTTGTGCATCTGTTGTCCACACTAAGGTTGAACTTCTCTGTAGTAATTTTCATAACAGTTCAATGACAGAGGCATAATTGGGAATTAATTTTGCATACCAGGAGGTAAGACCCAAGAAGGAAGGTAAGGTTTGCAAATCATTTGGAGGAGGAGCATTTGAAATTGCCAGGATATGATCTGGATCAGGTTTTAGTCCAGCCTGTGAAACTGTATGCCCAGAAAGGAGAGTTCAGTTTGTCTAAATTTGCATTTGGACCTATTGAGCTTGAGGTCTGCTTTGCTGATGCAGTTTAGTACAGACTGCAGGTTATTGTCATGCTCCTCAGAAGTATTTCCAAAGATGATAATATCATCCAGATAGCGCTGAACTCTATGTTGATTCTTCAGAATCAATTACATCATTTTTTGGAAGGCACTTGGGCAGATGCGAGACCGTATGGAGCACGTTTAAAATGAAATAGTCCCTCATGTGTAATAAATGCTGTGAAGTCTCTGCTATCTTCATGCTATATAATCTGGTAGTATGCGGTCTGAAAATCAAGAGTAGAAAACATCTTTGCTCCATGGAGTTCTGCAAATATTTCTTCTGTGTGAGGAAGAGGATGGCTGTCAATCACAATAGCTTTATTTGGCTCCCTTAAGTCCACACAAAGGCAAATTTCTCCACCCTTCTTCTGCGTCACTACTATAGATGAAACCCATTGCAAGGAGTTGATCTCTTCAATAATGTCCTTTTGAACAAGTTTTCTAAGTTCCTCTGAAACAGCTTCCCTGACTGAAAATGGTAAGCACCGTAACTTCTGTTGTACAGGCATCACATTATTCCGCATTTTAACTTTATGAAGAAACCCATAAGCACAACTGAGTTTCTCCTCAACCTGGTGTTGGGTCCCAGCTGAAACTGGTCTGTGTACAGCAAGAGTGCTCTGCTGAGGAAGATCAATTAGTCCATTAACTACCCTGAGATTTAAAGCAGCCAATAAATCTCTGCCAAGGATAGGAGTGCCTTTGTGGACAATGTAGAACTCTGCAGTTACACAGCAATCACCAAAAGTAACTATTACTGGCAGGCAGCCATGTATTGGAATATGGTTTTTCAAATAGCACATGAAGTGAAGTTTGGGTTCAGTAAGAGGCACTGCTTTAAAGTAATGCAAATAGATGGAATCAGATAGTATAGATACTGCTGAGCCAGTCTCCAAGATTAGCTGAATAGAGTGTGATTTGCCTAGGGTATGGCGGAAACATTTACAGTGCACTTTATTTGTTCTGGAATATGTGCAGTAGTGATTTTGTCCACACTCAGCACAGTAACATCTGGTATTGTAACTGCATGCACCTGTTGATTGAACTGGCTGCTGTGACATACTTTGGCAAAATGCCCAATCTTTTTGCAATGATTGCACTGAGCTACTTTTGCCGGACATCCTGTGTAGCTTTCAAGGTGTTGTGGGGATCCACAGTGAAAACATGTTTTTACTATATTTTGAATTTGCTGATTTGTTGGTTTTCTATTAGTTTTCCTCTTGTAATTGTTTGTCTCGCGGCGATAGTGAACTTTTCTGCAAAGCAGTCACAGCCTGGACTGTGCCTCCTGTATCTATACTCATTATTTTAGTTTCAGCTGCAGCTGACTCAATCTGAGTAGCAATGGTTATTGCTTTTTCTAGTGTAAGTTGTGGTTCTAGAACATTCTCTTACACGAAGCATGGTTGTTTTCTCAATGAGCTGGTCTCAAATAATCTCATCTGCCATATTCCCAAAGTCACAAGTTACAATCAGACTCCTCAGGGAAGCAATATACTGCATTATAGTCTCCCCTGTTTTCTGCTCATGCTGGCGAAATCTGTAGCAATTAACTACTATATTCACTTTTGGCACAAAAAAGTTCTTTAATTCAGTGAGTGCAGTCTCATATTTATCATCTACAAGGGGAAAAGTGTAAAATATACGCTGCCCTTCTGCTCCAAGGCAGATGGATTAGCAGAGCACGCTTTCTTACTTCAGAAATCTCTGTAGCAGTGATTGCAAGCAGATAAGTCTCCAACATATGGATCCAGGCCGTAAAAGCAATTGGAGGCTCACCTGGGCTTTGCAGAAAGGGTGCAGGTGGGTTCAGAGGCAGAAGATCCATCCTCCTCGCTAAAATGTTGTAGCAACTAGGCAAGGTACTAACAAACTTCAACAGGACTTTATTTTTAAAGTGGAAGCCTCTTTACCAAGCTGCTGCTGCACCCTCGGTAGCTCTCACTCCGCCTCCTCAACTCTCCCCGCCTTCCTGTTTCCTGTCCTTTCAGACTCCCAACAGCCAGTGCTCCCAGTTCTAATAATTACAAGCAGCATCTAAAACACCACAATGACACAGTCAGAAACATAACCCAGCTCTCTTGGTTCCCTTTGTCAGCTGACCAGGATGAGGGTGGTCTAGCTCAGTTGTGGGAGCAGGCATTAGTCTTAGCTTTGGCATCAGGGTCAAACTGGAAGGCAGGAACCAGATACCAGAGCTGAGGGTCAAGCTGGAATCTGTAATCAGGAGCCAGAGTCAAAGGGCAAACCAGAGGTCAGGAACAGAAGTGAGCAGGGTATCAGGCAAGGAAAAATTCCAGGCAAGGGCAGGACAGAGGCAAGGCACAAGCAGCAGGACAAGTTACCACAGGAGCAGGCACAATAATAGGCATGAGTGTTGCAAAGCCAGCTAGTTGCTCCTGGTGCTGGCTGAAGAGCCGGCCTGCTTTCCCAATGACTTTCCACTTCTTGTCCCCCTCCACCTCTTTCACTTTCCTTCTGTACAATTTTGGTAAATTTCCGATGATTACAGCTTTAGCTACTACCCTGAATGAGTTGCTGTGCAATAGCACAAACTGAATTACCGAAGTCTGGGGAGTTTCCCTCCCCCTCCCCCACTGAAATAAAGGCAAAACTTCAAATCTGCTCAGAAGTGTTAGAAATTGGTACTTCCAACAAAGCAAAAGAGCAGTAACTGCTAATTCCCTGGTCGGTCTCTCCTCCAGAGTACAGACAGACATTAAATGCATTCTGAAAGGTTCATTTACATTAATTTCTGTAGGTGGACAATAATCCATAAGTGGTAGGCTGAATACTTTCATATTTCTCAAAACTATTGTTTTCAAAAGCTGACTCCCTATGTTGGCTCTCAAGCCAAAACTTATTTTTTAGCAATACATTTTTATCTCTTTTCCTGGATTTGGAAACTGAAGTAGGGTGGAGTGTAACTGGAAAGCTGAACCACGGGCCACAATTAATGTGATGACCAGCATTTCGTTGTGCATATTAAGGACTGCTGCGGGCTGGAAAGTTTGCCAAGGCTGAGAGTACTGATTTTACTGCTTAGCTGAATGGACATCACGCTGCTTCCTAATTAGAACCTCGTGGTCTGTTTTGTCAAGAAAATACCAAAGTATCAAAAAATCTGCAGGAGCGGATACATCATAATGTTTCCAACACACTTTTCATTCCAACAAAAATATTATTTTGTAATGAAGACAACTTTCAAAATAGCTTGTGTATTAACTGACACATACATACTATTAGCAATTGCTGTGCAATTGTTAAGGTATAGATTTAGGGAAAGTGGGGAGAATTGATAACCCATATACAGAGAATGGTGGCATTTCTGCTCTGCTAACTTAATTGCAAACTAGATACATTTATTAAGAACATTAAATAATTTAGATTCTTGCTAGTGCAGCTAGACTTAGAGTAATGTCAGTAGGTCCTGTAAGAAAACACTATAATCCATTCACTAAAGCCTCTCTATTTCTCCCCCTCTTTCTGCTTCACTGTTGAGCTTTCTTCTAGAATCTTATACGTTTCCCTTCCCTCCCTTTACACTTTTTAAGAGTATGCTATCTCCACATCTTTCCCTCCCTTCCTCCTTTTAGTTTGTTAAACAAGAATCAACATTCAACAATAAATTATAGAGCTGGATGTGTTGCCACCACCACCACTCATCCAAATTTGGTTGTCTTCTGGCCTGGAGGGCAGGAGATTTTTCTTATGTTGATTTTTCTTGGATTATCCCAAATCCCTGTTCCATAGGTTTATGACTTTTCTCCACAGGATTATTACCTTAATAAGGTCATGGTGTGCTTAGTACTGCTTCTATGGTCACATGAGCTGGGTTTGGAACCTACCCTTTTCTTCTGTAGTGAGCACCCTGATCTATCTTGATTAAATAGGAGTGTAAGGTATTGTCTATGTCTAGTGACAACAGTTGGTGTTATCCAATATTTTTCTCCATCTAGTTTTTTTAAGATTGGGTCCCCTGGTTTAAACTTGGGCAAGCTTTGGCTGCATTCTGCCGTAGAGGAGTCCTCAGCAGCTATAGAGCCTCTATGCTAGAGTACGCTGCGATCCACAGCTGGGAGATGATCTTCTGGTGATTGTCACCAGTTGTGGAGTTTAAAGCAGTCCAAAGGCTGATATGATCTCCTCTGTGGCCAGCACAAGACCAACCAGAAGATCAGGGTTTCTCTCCTCTGTGGTGGGGAGACTTTTTTCCTCCTACATATTTCATTGCATCTCTTTAGGTTGGCACCAGATATGGACATGCCTATTTTTTTACATTGCTGAACTGACAGGTCCCTGCTATGTATTCTGTTACACCATTCTTCACTGTCTCATCAGCACTTCCTGCACTTTAGAACCTTCTGAGCTCTACTGTGCATTTTCTACATGGGGCTTCTCCTTTAGCAGGGCATTTTCTCCCTGTTTCTAGTCCTTAAGACCCATCTCCGTGTCTGCAGTTCAGGCGCTAACCTTTTCTTTCTTTTTTTTTTTTTTGCCATCCTCTCCTTTCTGTCCTCTTCCCCTGCTCCCCTTGATGAGAGTGGTAGGTGGGGCCTCAGGGGAAGAAGCCAAGCAGGTGCAGGGCCTTGAGATGAAGCATGGGCAGAGCAGGGGCTAGGGCCATGGTCTGGGCACCAAAGCCCACTAAAGATTAATCCGGCCCTGCAGGTGCGGAGCACCCCTTATTTTTTTTGGTGGGTGGTTAAATCCTCGAGTACCCACAGAGTTGGCACCTATGGGGCTAGGAGATTAATTGCGGTGGTCCCACTAATAAGAGAGGCTGTAACACACACTCCTTGACTTTGTAGCTGGTATAGGTTTTGAATGGACCCAACCAATTTACTTGTCCAACTAAGCTAGTAGAAAAAACACTAGCTATGACAAGAGAATAGCTTTCCACAAGCAGTAATGGGGCTTTGCTATGATCAATTAATTGTATTTTGCACTTTGCCCCCAAATTTATGTTTTTAAAAAAAAATCCTGCACACAGCCATGCTTGTCTACCCTGGAGAATGGAGAAGGAAAAATATCTCATTGGTCCTGACTTTTGTTCTCTCTAATTTTCTATGGATGTAGATGCTAACTACAAAAACAGAGAGGTTTTTAGAGAATGTTGACAGTTGATCTCATAGCCAGCCTGCTGTAAGGCTTTAAGGCAGTGTGGCTTTGTGGATAGATTCAAGATTCAAGAGACCTGGGTTCTAGCCAGTGCTCCCACTGTCCTGCTGGGAGACCATGGTAAAGGTGCCTCAGTTTCCCCGTATATAAATTAGGGATAATGATGCTTAACTCTTACATAAAACACGTTGAGCTCTATGAATGAAAAGCACAATATAAAAGGTAGGCGGTATTCTAATTAAACTGCATCTTCTGAGTAGGTCCTTAAGGCAACGTGATCCAACACAAACGTACAGTAAACTTTGTGATTTGTGTTGTGGTAACTGATATGTGCCAGGAAGTAAGAGGCACTACTTCACGATCCAAGTGCTGTGAAGTTTCGCCTTGGGTCACCATGTGACAGATACTCAGCAATTTTTCTTCTGATGCTTAACACTTTTGACATGAAATACCCCGTCATAAAATAACAGAAAGATATGCAGGAAATGACTAACCCATTCTGGGATGGACCAGCATAAATGGAGGTAGCGGAGTGCCCCTGAATCTATTTTTAGTCTTGTCTTGTCTTCCTTGGAGAAATTGGCATTTCCAGTTCTGTATGGAAATGCCTGGTGTCCATTAATAGTTGAAAACTTTCATTGCACTTCACTTGGACACAGATGAGGAGGAAACTTTCTTGCAGTGCTGGTTCCTCTGACTTTTATAAACACATGTTAATATGAAGATAAGAACTGGCATAATCCTCTTAGCTTGCAGCATGGATGTAGCCTATGGGTATGATTCCCCTGCTTGGGTAGATATACTCTCACCAGCTCTCAGAGAGCTAGTGTGAGTATAAATAGTCATGTAGCTGTGGTATCATGGCTAGCAGAGGCATGGCGTAGCCATATTTAGTGCATACCGACCAGTTGGAAGTTGTACTAATGAGGAAAACAAATAGAATGACTTATCCAGGCTGAATGTCATGTTTGCCAGTTTCTGAATCTAGCTCATTTTGATCATTCTAATTGTATATCTCAAACCATAGCAGAAGCCTCTGGAATAAACTTTAGAGTTTACCATAGATGACACATACATATCCATTTGATCCTTTTAAAATGCTGACCAGTGGTAGGCAAGTACAATGAAAATGGTAACTTACTTGTTCTCTGTGGTGTCTATTATATGCAATGCACAGTCCTCCTGCATTTTCTGTTGCAGAAGCATTTCCAGTGATCTGGTCTGTGAAGTGTTATAAATGCATAGGCGCTGACTCCATGGGTGTTCTGGGGCTGGAACACCCATGGGGAAAAATTAGTGGGTACTCTGCACCCACTGGCAGACAAGCTCCCCTCACCTCCTATCCCACTTCTTCCTCCCCACTCCTCCGCCTACCTCCCAGAACTTCCCACCCAGCCGCAGCCAAACGGGAGGGAGTATGGGGGAGCGGGAACGTTGCGCGCTCAGGGGAAGAGGCGGGACTGGGGCGGGGATTTGGGGAAGGGGTTGGAATGAGGGAGGGCCTCATGGAAGGGGTGGAGTGAGAGTGGGACCAGAGGCAAAGGGGGGGTCGAGCACCCACGGGAAAGAGGGGGAAGTTGGCGCCTGTGTGTAAATGTATCTGATTTCATTCTCACCCTCTTCTCCGCACACATAACTAGCAAGAAAAAGGAGCCAGATCCTCAACTGGTGTAAATTGGTGCAGCTCCATTGAAGTCATTACGCATCAGCTGAAAATTTGGCCCACGCTTCCTGTTACAGGCAGTGATTTGAATAAATCAGACTTGTACAGAATATGGTTTCTACCAGCGCACTGAATCAAACAAGTATAGTCTGTTTTCTCCTTGCAGTAATGTCATCACTGCTTATGTTTGACATGAACTTTATCTTAATGTATTTCAACTCTCAACTCTGTGCATGTGCCTGTTCGGTTTTTAAATCCTTTCCAGTAAGGAGTAAGTCAATTAAACTGTCTTCCTAAAACTTCACAGGAGTGAAGGCTTAAGAGCAATGCCTCAGAAAACAGATCACAACAGGAAACCTATTAAAAGATACATCACTGGTTTGGCTTTGTCCTCCAAAGGCAAAGAAATTCAGGGTTAAATGTGTGTGATCCTAAATTGTATGTGTTGTGTTTTCATATTGCTGGGGCTTTCAAAATATTCTTTCAAAAGAATGAGGTGGTGTGGAATATCTGCCTGGCTTCTGATTGCATTGGTTTGTTTTAGCTTTGTGAAACGCCACATATAGTAAGATCTTTCCTAGAAGTGGAAAATTAATAGCCCCTCATCTTGTGATCAATGTTTTCCCAAAGCATGATAGTGATTTTAAACTATTCAAATAGTTAAACCCAGAGTCACATGAGGTTACTCAAATGATCTTTACTAAACACAGTGGGATCTCACTTAAATTGGTTACCCTACTGAAGCCAATGGGGTTATAATGACATAAAACTTTTGTAAGCCAGAGAAAAATTGACAACGAAATTGCATTACAAAACAGAGCAATACTGACACATGGCTATAAAATTACAGTTCATATGTTAGCCTTTCAAGACATTCAAGACAATAGCTATTGTCCTTCCTCTAGAAAAGTCCTTTATAGATATTTTCATAGTAAAAAAAAATCCATTTTATACTGAATATTGTACATTTTTAAATCACAATGGCATGTCTGTAACCCCCAAATAAACAGATGTGTAGTTTACACCTGGTCATAAGGCTAACGAGAGACTTGTGATTTATGGTAGGCACTATTTACCTGTTCTCCTAATACAAGAACAAAGGGGCACGCAATAAATACTTTCATTTTCATGAATCATTTTTGTTGGTGTGTTCCAGCCTAGTAAATCTCCCTGACTAGCAAGAGGGCCTGAGGGACTGGGTCCAGAAATGAAGCCTGACAGCATGTGGCCTGCAAGCTACAAAATAATGATTGATAGCAGGACCGGTGTCTCCATATGCTGAGTTTTCCACCATAATCTCCAGAATTGGGGGTCAAAGAGTTTAGGCTCTTCTATGCTGACTCATCTGTCTCCTTATCTTCCCACCCTCCTCCAAAATTGTGTGTTGCTGTTCAGAATTTAGTTTCCAAATTCATGCTTAGGGTGGGCATCGTTGGTGGGGAAGGGTGTTGTGGCTCAGATGGTACCTCTCCTCCCCTCTAAATGTGGCCTTGCAGGAAAACTGAAGAGAGGAGCCAGCCAAAGGCTCCAGCCTCTAGGGACAGAATCAGCAAAGCAGGGATTGCTGCAATGTGTGCATTTTATGTAAAATGGGCCCAATCTGAGTCACTTCTTCTCTTCCCAGTGATCTGGGAGTACTAGGATCCACTGCTGCCTCCCCCGCCTTGTAGCCCTGGGAAAGAACTGCAGAGAAGAGCCAGTCAGTGACTCCATTTGATAGGAGCAACTGAGCAGGGACTTCGTTGACCTTTGGCCACCCCAGTCATTACTGTAGAATGTTGTTGGACAGTCTCTCCCTGTGCTAATTGGCTGTTTGATCCAACTATCCACCTCCCTCACAGTCTCTTCACCTCAGCTTCACATCACACCTGCCCCTCCTTCCTTACTTCTCCCCAGCCCTGTCCCCCTACCCTGCCTTCCCTTTCCTTTTCTTTTATTTAGCCAACCCCCTCCTAAGTAAATCACCCACCCCAACATAAAAAAGTGGCACTAATATGCAGTTTGCCACCATCACATTGTTCACTCTGCTGATGTGTTCTGCCCCTTCACCCACCTTGTATCTGTCTTGTTGGTTGAGATGGTAAGCTCCTTAGGAAAGGACCAGCTACCACTCTGTGTTTGTACAGTACCTAGCGCACTGGAGCCCCATTCTTTATTGGCCCTTGGGCACTACCAGAATAAACAGGGCTAATAATAGTAATAAGAACTCCAACAATGACACAGAAATGGATGAAAGGTTTTCTTAAAGTCTCGCACGTGTCTTACTCATTTCAACCATAGAGATACAAGTCAGCTCTGTGTTTTTGGGGAACCAGGGCGCAGTATCTAGCCTGTCGGACTCATGAAAGACACCTCCCCCCACCAGGCTCTGCTTGAATCAAAACCGATTAGAGAAAAGGCTTGCAGAGAGCAGTGAAGGGCGTTGGGAGACACACCTAGACCCCTCCCGACAAGGGTGACAAGATTAAGACATCTCCATTAGCGTACAGAATGGAAAACAGAGACAACTCCCCTAGCCTTATCTGCATGAAAGATGGGACAGGGAGACATCTCAATTTGTGTACAAAATGGAGAACAGAGAACTGCACTGAACTCTGGGATCAGAAAAGCAGGGACGCAGCGCATCATGGGAATCTCTGCTCCAGATGTTAATGAACCTATGCCTGCACACACCCAACTCAGCAATTATCAGATCAATTCTAGTAATAAATCCTTGATTGATATCCAAAATACTGAAGCAGCCTAGTTGCATTGTGAGCTCCCTGGAAGAAAACACCACCCAGAGCCAAGAGTGATCAGCTCCTATTGTCTAGCCTAAAGAAAATCCCTGAGTCATCGGTTTACCTATAAACAAATCTAGTGTTCTCCCCTGAACCATTGTATTTTCTCTACAAAAATCCCTACTCACCCTCCAGTCAATGTTCTAATGCTTGGATCCAAACTATGCATCAGTTCCACTGGAACTCCATCGTCTTCTGACTGATCATGCTGGGGGCTCTGCCTGTCTCCTGCCCTCAGGACCCTGAGCTACCACCATCTCCTGGGAACCCCGACCAGTTCAAGCCTCCTGGAGTGGGTGGGATCCCCCTTTTTCTCTCCCTCTGTTTTTTCCTTTCTACCTCAGGTATTAACCTTTAATAATATATGTTATGTTGGTTTAGGATCTCCTTGTGTAGTTATCACTATTATTCCATAAATAACTTTTATGGTTAAGCTGATTGCTTCTCTGTCTCTCTCTCTGCACTTTACTCTTTTGTTTTTTTAGCTTCCCCCATTTACTCTGCATCAATGCTTCTTTAACCTAAGCTAAAGATCCCTGTAGTGCCCCCAAATTCTGAGGGGTTGGTTCATAAAGTGGGTTACTATCAGTACAAGTGTAATGTGAAAGTGGGATAGGGACGTGTTAAACCTATGGCACATAAGGGGTGGGAAGCTGAAAGTGCTGCTTAGCCAAGCCTATTGAGCCCTGGGGCACATGAGGGTGACAGCTTGAAAGTGCTGCTTAACCCAACCCATTGAGTATAGGGACCGATAAGAGGACCAGCTTGAGAGTGCTGATTGACCGGGTCCACTCAGACTTGCTCTGTTTGTGTGTGTGTTTTCATCTAGTTCTAGGGCTGGAGGAACCCAGGTCCTGTAGGATAGCTCCATTTCGAGGGGACTTCCAGAAGGAAGGAGAAGAGCTCCATATGAACACACAAGTGACATAAGCAGTACATTAATAGAATTACAGAATCCTCCCCCCCCCAAAGAGTATCCCTAATAAATGAGCATACCCCAAGGTAACGGGCACATCTCGTAACAAATTCCATTTAAAAGAGATGATTACAAAGTGGTTTCCAACATAACTAGGAGCTAGCAAACAGAGCTGTAAACAGGGGAGTTTGAGTGGGAGTTCTGTTGGAAGAGAAGGTAATTGTACTTGGTTTTGTATTTTTAGTGTGTGTGTGTGTGTGTGTGTGTGTGTGTGTGTTTGTGTGTAGGGGCCTTGTGCTGGGAGAGAAGCTGAGCCCTGATTAAGGGGTGGGACTTTTCTGACTAGGGCTCCTATAAAGGTAGCCAGCCAGTCAGGCAGCGGCACAGGAGCCAGCAAACAGAGCTGTAAGCAGGGGAGTTAGTAAGGGGAGTTTGTGTTGTGGTGCTTGTTTGGGGTTTGCTTTTGCTGGGGGGGGTGGTCTTTTTGGTGTGGCTTGTGTTTCCCAGATTAACAGGATTTGGGTGGGAAGGCGATGACCGATATGGAGGCAGCTGTGGGAGTGACTCCTGTAGTGGAAGACACATTGAGGATGACTGGATATGGAAGCTGTGGCATGTACATGATCCTGGAGGGGGGACCTGGTAAGAGTTTTTTCTGCATGAAATGCCATCTGATAGAGCGGATGGAGGAAAAGATCCGAGGTTTGGAGATGCAGGTGGAAAGTCTGGTTGAGTTTAGGAAGGGGTTTGAGCAGATGATGGAGCAAAGACATGAGGTATCTGAAGGGAAAAGCTCAGACTCACAGATGGAAGCAGGGCTGGGGAATTTTGACGGGAGACTGGGTGAGGAAAGTGGTCAGTGGAAGCATGTGACTAAAAGAACCAGGCAGAGGAAAAGACGGGCTAGTGAAGGAGAAATAGAGCTTAGGAACAGGTTTGCAGAGTTGGAAAATGAAGAAGGGGCTCAGCAGGTACTTGTTGAAGGTGGAAGGGTAAGGAAGAAGAGAAGAGAGGCTAGTCCTATAGGAAAAGGGGAAGAGTCAAGGGAGACTACACCAAATATGAGCCCCAGGGGGATACAGGATGGGTTGAAGAGGATTATAAGGGAAAATAGGAATGGAAAGAACTTACAGCCAGAGGGAACAGGGGAGAGACTGGAGAATAGCACCGTCACCAGGAAAAGGCAGGTCTATGTGATCGGGGACTCTTTATTGAGAAGAATAGACAGGCCTGTAACTAGAGTTGATCCAGAGAATAGAAGGGTGTGCTGTCTTCCGGGTGCTAAGATACGGGATGTAGACCTGAGGTTGAAAAGGATCCTAAAGGGAGCGGGAAAGAATCCCCTAATTATCCTTCATGTGGGAACAAATGATGCGACTAGATTCTCGCTGGAAAGTATTAAAGGAGACTATGCTAGGCTGGGGAAGACGCTTAAGGAAATTGAGGCTCAGATGATCTTTAGCAGGATCCTTCCTGTTCCTAGAGAAGGGCAACAAAAGTGTGACAAGATTATGACTGTCAACAGATGGCTTAGGCAGTGGTGCTATAAGGAGGGCTTTGGGATGTATGGCCACTGGGAGGCATTCACGGACAGAGGTCAGTTCTCTCGGGATGGACTTGATCTCAGTAGGGAAGGAAATAGACTTCTAGGATCGAGGCTGGCACAACTGATAAAGAGAGCTTTAAACTAGGAATCTGGGGGAGATGGTTGGGAGATGTCCAGGTAATCTCCAAGCCGGATTTTAGCATTGAGAGGGAAAAAGACGAAGTAAGAAAGGATACAGCCATGGGTAGGAGAATGTATATAAGGAGCGAGGGCGGTGTGGATACTAGTCTAATAGGTTATAGTGGCTGTAGAATGACTGTGCCTAATAGGGTACAAAATGTGAGTGAGGCAAACAGCAAAAATTAAGATGATTGTACACCAATGCGAGGAGCCTAGGTAACAAAATGGAGGAACTAGAGCTACTGGTGCAGGAAGTGAAACCAGATATTATAGGGATAAAAGAAACATGGTGGAATAGTAGTCATGAGTGGACTACAGGTATTGAAGGGTATGTGCTGTTTAGGAAAGACAGAAACAAAGGTAAAGGTGGTGGAGTAGCATTGTATATCAATGATGAGGTAGAATGTAAAGAAATAAGAAGCGATGGAATGGATAAGACAGAGTCCGTCTGGGCAAAACTTACATTGGGGAAGATAACTAGTAAAGCCTCTCCTACGATAGTGCTTGGGGTGTGCTATAGACCTCCGGGATCTAATTTGGATATGGATAGAGCCCTTTTTAATGGTTTTTAATAAAGTAAATACTAATGGAAACTGCGTGATCATCGGAGACTTTAACTTCCCAGATATAGACTGGAGGACCAGTGCTAGTAATAATAATAGGGCTCAGATTTTCCTAGGTGTGATAGCTGATGGATTCCTTCATCAAGTAGTTGCTGAACCGACCAGAGGGGATGCCATTTTAGATTTAATTTTGGTGAGTAGCGAGGACCTCAGAAGAAATGGTTGTAGGGGATAATCTTGGCTCAAGTGATCCTGAGCTAATTCAGTTCAAACTGAATGGAAGGATGAACAAAAATAAATCTGCAACTAGAGTTTTTGATTTCAAAAGGGCTGACTTTCAAAAATTAAGGAAATTAGTTAGGGAAGTGGATTGGACTGAAGAACTTATGGATCTAAAGGTAGAGGAGGCCTGGGATTACTTTAAATCAAAGCTGCAGAAGCTATCGGAAGCCTGTATCCCAAGAAAGGGGAAAAAATTCATAGGAAGAAGTTGTAGACCAAGCTGGATGAGCAAGCATCTTAGAGAGGTGATTAAGAAGAAGCAGAAAGCATACAGGGAGTGGAAGATGGGAGGGATCAGCAAGGAAAGCTACCTAAATGAGGTCAGAACATGTAGGGATAAAGTGAGACAGGCTAAAAGTCAAGTAGAGTTGGACCTTACAAAGGGAATTAAAACCAATAGTAAAAGGTTCTATAGCCATATAAATAAGAAGAAAACTAAGAAAGAAGAAGTGGGGCCGCTAAACACTGAGGATGGAGTGGAGGTTAAAGATAATCTAGGCATAGCCCAATATCTAAACAAATACTTTGCTTCAGTCTTTAATAAGGCTAAAGAGGATCTTGGGGATAATGGTAGCATGACAAATGGGAATGAGGATATGGAGGTAGATATTACCATATCTGAGGTAGAAGCGAAACTCAAACAGCTTAATGGGACTAAATCGGGGGGCCCAGATAATTTTCATCCAAGAATATTAAAGGAATTAGCGCTTGAAATTGCAAGCCCATTAGCAAGAATTTTTAATGAATCTGTAAACTCAGGAGTAGTACCGAATGATTGGAGAATTGCTAATATAGTTCCTATTTTTAAGAAAGGAAAAAAAAAAGTGATCCAGGTAACTACAGGCCAGTTAGTTTGACATCTGTAGTATGCAAGGTCCTGGAAAAAATTTTGAAGGAGTAATTAGTTAAGGACATTGAAGTCAATGGTAAATGAGACAAAATACAACATGGTTTTACAAAAGGTAGATCGTGTCAAACCAACCTAATCTCCTTTTTTGAAAAAGTAACAGATTTTTTAGATAAAGGAAATGCAGTGGATCTAATTTACCTAGATTTCAGTAAGGCATTTGATACTGTGCCACATGGGGAATTATTAAATTGGAGAAGATGGGGATCAATATGAACATCAAAAGGTGGATAAGGAATTGGTTAAAGGGGAGACTGCAACGGGTCCTACTGAAAGGCGAACTGTCAGGTTGGAGGGAGGTTACCAGTGGTGTTCCTCAGGGATCGGTTTTGGGACCAATCTTATTTAATCTTTTTATTACTGACCTTGGCACAAAAAGTGGGAGTGTGCTAATAAAGTTTGCAGATGATACAAAGCTGGGAGGTATTGCCAATTCAGAGAAGGATCAGGATATTATACAGGCGGATCTGGATGACCTTGTAAACTGGAGTAATAGTAATAGGATGAAATTTAATAGTGAGAAGTGTAAGGTTATGCGTTTAGGGATTAATAACCAGAATTTTAGTTATAAGTTGGGGACGCATCAATTAAAAGTAACGGAAGAGGAAAAGAACCTTGGAGTATTGGTTGATCATAGGATGACTATGAGCTGCCAATGTGATATGGCTGTGAAAAAAGCTAATGCGGTTTTGGGATGCATCAGGAGAGGCATTTCCAGTAGGGATAAGGAGGTTTTAGTACCGTTATACAAGGCACTGGTGAGACCTCACCTAGAATACTGTGTGCAGTTCTGGTCTCCCATGTTTAAAAAGGATGAATTCAAACTGGAGCAGGTTCAGAGAAGGGCTACTAGGATGATCCGAGGAATGGAAAACTTGTCTTATGAAAGGAGACTTAAGGAGCTTGGCTTGTTTAGCCTAAATAAAAGAAGGTTGAGGGGAGATATGATTGCTCTCTATAAATATATCAGAGGGATAAATACAGGAGAGGGAGAGGAATTATTTCAGCTCAGCACCAATGTGGACACAAGAACAAATGGGTATAAACTGGCCACCAGGAAGTTTAGACTTGAAATTAGACGAAGGTTTCTAACCATCAGAGGAGTGAAGTTTTGGAATAGCCTTCCAAGGGAAGCAGTGGGGGCAAAAGATCTATCTGGTTTTAAGATTCTACTCGATAGGTTTATGGAGGAGATGGTATGATGGGATAATGGGATTTTGGTAATTAATTGATCTTTAAATATTCAGGGTAAATAGGCCTAATCCCCTGAGATGGGATATTAGATGGATGGGATCTGAGTTACCCAGGAAAGAATTTTCTGTAGTATCTGGCTGGTGAATCTTGCCCATATGCTCAGGGTTTAGCTGATGGCCATATTTGGGGTCGGGAAGGAATTTTCCTCCAGGGCAGATTGGAGAGGCCCTGGAGGTTTTTCGCCTTCCTCTGTAGCATGGGGCACGGGTCACTTGAGGGAGGCTTCTCTGCTCCTTGAAGTCTTTAAACCACGATTGAGGACTTCAATAGCTCAGACATAGGTGAGGTTTTTCGTAGGAATGGGTGGGTGAGATTCTGTGGCCTGCGCTGTGCAGGACGTCGGACTAGATGATCAGAATGGTCCCTTCTGACCTTAGTATCTATGAATCTATAACTAATTCATATTATATAGGGGGACCAGCCATCACAGGCAGCTCTTGGAATTAAGGGCAGGGGGCCAGCAGGGCTGGCCACAATCCCAGATGGCATCACTGTGACCACTTGCTAATGGCATCCTTCCTTTACTCGGAGGTTAGATTTTAATCCATCCCAATGCTTCTAACACATGCTGGGATTGGCCAGTGGATTGCACTGGGCAGAAGCCAGCCTTCCCGTGCTCTGTACTCCTGTCTCTGCAAAAATTTACTGCATGTTTTGTAGGAGGCCTGGCAATTGCTCTATGCTGTAGTTTGATGGGGCTGCAGGCCTTGATCACTCCATAGGTTAACAGGATGCTTGGGATGTGATCATCAGATGGAGGGGGATGTCATAGATTAACAAAATGCTTGGGATGTGAGCATCAGAAGGAGGGGGACATCAATGGGAGCTCAGAGTGGCTGTTGCCTTTCCCCCACCACTACTGCCAGGGCAAGTGCCTGTAGGGCTTAAGATTGCCTGAAGTTAAAGGTTTAATAAAGTTGCAGCCATTTGGTCATAAGATTCCAAATTTGTTTCTCTCATCAGCACCTTGCTATTAGCAAGAATTTACTGATAAATGAATGAAACAGAAGTGGACTTCACTGCACATAAAATACAATATGGTTCCAAACTGGAAATGTAAGAGCCAGCATTTTCTCTTTGCTTTTCTCTTCAGGAGTGGATGGTTCATAGGCATTTCACTTGCCCATGCAGTACAGAAGGCCAGTGAGAATATAGCAGTAATATTTCTAGCACAGTCTAACAGAATTTTCATCTATCAAGAATTAAGGGATATCAGTGACACTCTGCCAGCTGCTTATCCTGAAGGTAATTCTGAAATATAATTTTTCTGTAATGTTGCTTTTATTATAACCTCAATCTTGGCAGTTTGGAAATTACTTAATTTGATATACATATTACATTCCCCCCATCCTCAAAAGCCACCCCCTTCCCCAATTTTTATTATTTATTAGTATGTTATGCTAATGGAGTAACTGATCGTAGTAGAAGGCTGTTATCTTCTGTGTGTACCTGGCCCCTGGAGGGGGATGGAGACACACACTTGTCAGTGGGTTTTACAGATATTTGCTATACAGCAAGTGAATGTTGATGGTCAGGAAGAGAGGGTTCAACTCCAAGTTCAGTAGAGGAGCGTGCTCTAGTGATTGCAGGCTCTTCAGCTCTTCCCCCCCCAACTTCTCCCTGTCCCTTTCTGTTCCCACCTCCTGTCCACTGCTCCTGCTCCTGTATATCCCTCTGTCCATAGATATTCTCCCCCACTCCTCCCCTACTCCTCTTCTTCCCTCCCTCCCTCCCTCCCTTTGATTCTGCCCCTGCTTATGATTTCCCATTGCTGGTTGCTATCCTTCTCCCCTCCTCACAGCTCCTTTTCCTAACCCCTTCACCTCCTAATACATATTCTGCCTGTCCCAGACCACCCCCTGCATCTCTTTCCCATCCACCAATCCTCTGCATTCAAATCAGGCTGCCCCCTTTCTTCCATGCTGCCTGGGAGCCAGCAGCTGGAAAAAGGACAGTACAGGAGAATCTCCCTTCTCTCAATTTGGGTGCCTGGTGCCAAAGGAGCAATTTCAGGAAAAGTCCTGCTCAGGCCTTGCAGCCCTGGGCTGCAGCATGCCCAGTCTCTCTGTGGGGATGGTGCATGCACATTCTGGTTGGCAGGCAGGAGCTGTGAGGGATTTAACATCCTCAGTGCAGATGGAATCTTCAGAGAATTTAGCTGCCAAATTCTTTCACGTCTCCACTTGTGTGAACTGACATATTTCAGAGCCGTATCAGTTGGCCAAATTTGAGCAAATTTTCACAGGAACAACAAATTATCCCTTATTCCAGGTCAATGCCCTTGCCACATTTTTAGCCCTTGTTCTAAAGCTTATGGGTGTTAGAGCATCTCAATGAAACTGCTGTCTGAATTTTTTAACATGGGCAAAACAATATATTTTCCTCTATCTTGTTCTTGGAAATAACTGAACCATTTTTGCTGAAACTTTCCAGAAAGATTCAGCCAGAGGTGGAGACCTGGAATGGAAAATGTCAGCCTGAATGATTTAAGTTCTGCAAAGTTATAAGCAATTGAAAATAGGGTCTTAAAATGGAAAGTTTTGGGCAACCTTAACTACAGGTGTTGCTACCTCTGCTGCCTATCTCGCATTATGCTAATGGAAACTTGTGAGGCCAGAATCTGTCTCCCATAGGGCTACTTGCATACTGAAATACTACCTGATGTGAGCAAAAGGGATAGAATCTGACCCATTGTCAGCAGCACTCTAGTCTGACTGTCTGGAATTTGAATTAAGTCTAATTTTGCTGGAGACACATTGACGTTTCCCTTTCTAATACTTACTTTTGGGGGCAAATAAACATTTAGCAAGTGGTATGCTGAGTATGTTTAGTCCTTTGAAAAATATTCTTTCATACCAACCTTGACAGGAAATAGGTCAACAGGAAAATTAATAAATTACACTTGCAAAAATGCATTAAGAGCTGTGGACATGTACAAATGTAACCATCATACATAAGATCTTCCTACACATTCAAAGATAGAAAATATATGTTTTAATTAAATGAAGCTTCCCAGTTGTTTACATGTACACCCAGATTGCTACACATCAATTACTGTAACTTGGAATACTATGTGAGGAATGTGTGCTTATAGCTAAAATAGCCAAATCCTCAAATAGTTTTATGTGCTAACTGCAGGTTGAACCACAGATAGAACAGCATGCTCCTTTTTAGATTAGATCATTCCAAAGGAGTGAGTTTGTTCCAGTGTTTGTTAATGGAACCTTTTAAATGAGGATTAATATAGCTAAAATTGACAAATCCTTGTTCAAAGACATTAAGTGCCGGGTACCCTTCAGAAAATTAAAATCTGCAGCTTGTGTTAATATGGTATTTGTAAAAGTCATCACCATGGTTTCAAAATTAAAAGCCCACTAAATTCCTAAAACTTCAGTCATTAAAAAGTCAGACTCGCAAACATGCAATTCTTGTTCTTTTTCTCTGCTTTTCTAAATAATAGAAAATAAAGGTCTCCAGGGAGATACAATTTTAGTAACAGCAATTTAACAATTTTTTTAACTGCTTTGAGTATGGAAGTGCTGAAATGTCAGTAAATATTGGCTTCTCCAAAAAAAAAAAAATTCATTGAAGTCTGATCTACACTAAACATTCAAATACCAGATCTCTAAGGATAAGCAAAGAAAAATGGTTTAAGATAAAAATATTGGGGTAGCTTTGATGGTGACATACTTTTAAAAATTGGTTTTACACATCAGTTCTTAGTCATCAAGACTCTGAGCTGACAGCTTTCAAACTGCGGATAGCTGAAGACAACTCTCTCGGCTCCTACCTATTTTGAAAATTCTGCTCCTATATCCCAGTGTCATATTCATGCTTCATTGTGTCTGGTAGACATTTCCCCCATTTTCAAGATTTCCATGTTTGTCTAAAAATAGCTGTCAGTAATGCCTTGGTATTTGGGTCATAGAATGCTCAAATTTATTAAATGCTCATAAATATTTTAAGAGATGATGGCGAGATCACTTCAAATCACTATTGCATTTGTAGTCAAGAAAATTACTATGTAAAAATGTGCCTTCTTTATGTGCCCACAGATCTGCTTCCTGTGTACATTCAGCCTCATTTGCTTACATTACTGACAAATATAGTTACAAGTCCTGATTCAGGAAAGCACTTACGCATGTGCTTAAAAGCCATTGAAAACAATGTGATTTAAGTGCATGGTTAAAGTTAAACTCATACTTAAGTGTGTCCCTGAATCAGACCCTTATTGCTTATTACTAATGTTGGTTCTGCAGCACCAGAGCAGCTACTAAGGGATGAGCTGAATACTATCTGACTCATGTATCATCAACATAATTGTTATCTAAGGGCTTGTCTGCACAAAGCAGCAATACACGTGAGCGGGGTTTTACCAAATCACACCCTGCAATGTGTTGCACATTAATTGGTCTGTGTAGACCCTCCTAGCATGCACTAAAAATTCCCTGGTGCAGTATTAAAGCACAATAAGGAACTTTTAATGCACACTAGCAGAATTTATATAGACCAATTCATGTACAACTTTTGAGTTGGCTTCAGAAATCATACCCCCATATTGCTCATTGCTGCTCCTTGTAGACAAGCTCTAAGTTTCTGTCACAGAAAGTTCTCAAGTGGTGGTGATTTGTAAGCCAGAAAAAACAAGTGGTACTCAACGCTTGATGCCAGGATGAGTTTCTTTCTATTTGAGAAATGAGCAAATATGGTCTGGAATCAATGAGAGGCAAAGATGAAAGCCCACGCTGGCACGCTTAAGTCCCTTTGCAAAGTATAATCATGCTTTTAAAACTTTGAGTGGTTTCTTGTTTGTTTCATTCTATTTCATCCTCTTTTCCCAGCTGTCTTCCAGTAAGTTTCTCCTCTTTGGATAAATGCCTACGCTCATGCTGTTTGACAGTGACATGACTAAATTCTGCCCACTCTTCCTGATCAATCTGTAAATGTTTGGTTGAACGTTGCCTGTAACATCCCACAAGCAGGAGAAAATTTTGGGATGTTTAAAAATGTAACTAGCTAGGGCAAAGAGAACAAAATTACATTCCTGAAGAATGTGAACTGTAGACTTCCAGGTGTCTTTGCCAGAATGACACCTCAAGGACCATAAAAAATATTGAATCTTGGCATGCTAAATATAACAGAAAGCTGTGGAATGAGATGCCTTGGTCACCTGGCAAAGGTCACAGTTACAAAGATTAATCCCCGTCACGTGACACGGGTTAGAATCTTTTGTAACTCTGACTCGCATCAATTAGTGGAGGCCAAGAAATAAAGTTCAGTCTATCAGCTTGCCTGAGTATCTCGTACCTTTATTTTTTTTAAATGGTTTTAACTTTTTTCCTCTTTTGGGATCTTATGTATGTTTTAGATTTCTAAAATATCTTCCAGTCTGTAAATTTAAGCGTGTGCATAAGTGTTTGCAGGAGTGCCTATAAGAAAACACCCTTGTTTGGGGCGGGGATGGGGACTTCTCACAACTATAAGCTCAGAAATCCTTTCCATATCAGTCATATGTTACCAGACACGCTTTCTACATTTCCCCTCAACACTGTAAAGAGAAAAAACCTAAACTTTAGTTATTTTATTACACTTTAGGTTATTTAGGGATGGAATTAAACTTGTGGGCAACTTGTTTTTCATATAATTTTAACTATGATGGTCTTGCTTTAAAAACTTTCAAATATGTAAGCAGATAGCCTTTTTATATATTCTGGCAAAAATCAAAACAACGTGTATTGTGTATAGATGGCACGGTTTATATTTCTGTGTCCAATGCAAATTCGTAGTTTGACAGTCATAATGGAAAATATTAGATTTTTTTTGCTTGATTTAAAGGTGAATCACAAAGCAAAAAAGGGGTTTGGGAAAGAACTCTGCCATGGTATTGGGCTGCTCTCCCATGGGTTTTGAGAGCACCTCAATAATATAGTTAGTAGTTGGAGAGAGGCCTCCTGTAGCATTGCAGTGATAGGAGCAAAAGCTCTCGTATTCAGGCAAAGTTAACAGATTTCACCCATTGTCTGGAGCAATTTGGCAGCTGGTGACCTCGATGCATAAGATTTGCGTTGCACATTAAAATTAGTGCACATGACAGCAATGACTTTAATATCAGCCATAGTTCACACCATTCTTTGACTCTTCTTATTAAAAGAAAATGAAAGGGGAAAAAAACACTTAAAATCATATTAAAATCAGTGGTGATTATGAATTTGTACAAGCTAAGTTTCTTTTAAAACAAATACTTATATGTAACATGCTTGCTGATGGTGTCTCCCAGAGCTGTGCTAAAATATGAATTGTATGGAGTAATCTTGTTAGTACGCAGAGAGGAATAAAATGTACTTGCAGTTTAAAAGCTTCCGACAGGGATACTGCTTTGCAATTTGAATTTTGTGGGCAGCACTACATTTATAAAGATTTTTCCATTTAGTATGGGAGAGAGGTTTATGCATGTACGTTCAAAAGTTCTTTCAAAATCACGCCTGTGGTGTAACTCCTATAAAGCTATGATCACCCTACACAACGAAATGTCACAAAATGATAGGCCCCGGTATACAATAAAAGAGTACTGTTCTGCAAAGGTTTAACTTAAAAATAGCCCAAGTAGTTTTAATGAAATGCAACAGTGTGTCCATTTAGACCTCAATCCTTCAAATGACACTGCATGGAGAGCCCATACTGAAGTCAGTGGGCCTCTGCCTGGCTGGAGCTGTGTGCCAGCATGTTCAATTGCAGAACTGGGTCCCTCTATTGTAAATCCTTGCTAAGCATTTTTAAATACAACTCAGTTGGCCAGATCCCCCATTGCGGTAAACTGGTGTTGCTCCATTGACTTCAGTGAAGCTATAACAGTATACTCCAGCTGAGCATCTGGCCTACTCTATTTGTTCTTTTTAGTCAGCAATAGCAAAAGACATGTAGGTAGTCAATACAGGTCACTTTTCCCATAGAGACACCTGAATGGCTTCATGTCAAGAGACTCTTCAGTTTTCCTTTGAAATAAGTATCTAGGCATATAAACAGATTGCTGTTTATTGTAAGTTTCCTTTTTGTCATGGAACTCCATTGCCTGGGTTAAGTAGCAACAGTTCATAGCAGTTCAATCCAATCTCTTCAGTGAGAGCAGGAGCTTGCAGTGGATGGACACTATCACAATTTTCTCTGTACTTGAATTGTTTAAATTATGTATTAAATAAATAAATAAATCTGTATTCAGCAGAATTCATATGTCAAAGCCAAATTAGTTCAGGATAATAAGAAATATCTAAATGCAAATAAAATTGAGGAAACATTTTGCTTTCTTGCAAGTTGACACTTTGCCCTAGTTTGTAATAAATTGAGCAATTTATTCCAGATAATTAATCTGTATAATATTGTCAACAGGGACAGAAAATAGTTTTGTCCAGTGAAGTGATGATCAGACAAAATATTTAACAATGTGTAAGTTTATTTCCAAACTGGTGAATGCCATGTGCCCTTATTACCAATTAGGTAGGTATAATTGTATTAAGAAATATGACTCTGCAAAGGCATGGTAAAGAATCAGTTGTCCAGTCCATAAGAGGTCACTTCCTGCATAAAATCCTAGCTTATTCAAAATTTTACATCCAAACAAATAAATAAAAGGGAAATGCTTACAGAAGCATGATTTATAAAGAACTGTAAGGGAAAGGAGGGAAAGTCATTAAATGTTCCCATTTCACCAAGTCATTTGTTTCATTGCCAAAACACAAAATACCAAGTTGCCTAAACCAGTTTCTCTCGCTCTCTAAATCAATTCAGTAAGTAGGGCAGAAAAACAATCTGAATGTTAGCGTTCTTAAAATAGCGAGCACTGAAGATTTATTTTTCACTGAAAATGATCAAATGTTCAATATGTACTGGGAAACTTAATTTGAAATATGTAGACGAAACCTGGAAGCTGAACATTCTAAGTCACAGAGCAATTTCTATAGTGGTTGGAAGCTAATTGTATCATATGATACTATGAAACATTTCTAAGGAAATGTCTCTAATCTTACTCCTGGTTTTTTGTCCCTTCATATTAAACTGTTTTCAGGGGCCCACCATAATGCTGGCTGTTTATGTTGTAAAACTTTCCCTAGAATGGGATATAGCCATGTGTGATGGGGCATACCGACCTCACACTGGCTAAGCAGGGGTTAAGGAACAGTTCTTGGCCCAAGAGGCCACACCCCCTCACCCCTGCTGGGCGTGCTCCCAATAGAGGGATCGTTCAAAAGGGAGCAGCTCAGCTCAGTTCAGTCTGGGCTGACTGAGGAGAAGAATGGTTGTGTGTAACAGCCTCCTTCCAGGAAGCTGCTGGGACTCCAAGCCGGTGGGGTCGAGCCTCCTAGCTGCATCACAGGAAGCCAGCTGGCCATGGGAGCTGTTGGCAGCAAAGGAGCTGCCAGAGACAAAGCAGAAAGGACACAAGAGACACCCCACATCTAACCCTGGAGACGACCCCAGAGTGAAAAGGGCAAGGATATGAAGCGACGCAGGGAATGTGCTTGTGGGTATTGGTACCCTGACATAGGGATCAGGTCCCATATTTCGAAGGGAACCTGGATCAGAATCTGGTGGAGTAGGGTGGGCCCAGGTTCCCCTACCTTCCCCATTCTTGCCTCTAGGTGACTCTACCTCTGATAGTGCCACTAGGCCCCTTTGAACTCTCTCCAGCAGGCATTACAGCCTGGAGTGTTGCCATTAGGTGATACTGCCAGCCCAGGACACCTAGAGAACCCCCAACACCATTGTGCCATCGATGATTGTACTCCCAGTAATGCCCAATGTTTTAGTTCCTCATCACAAGAAACAGTCATCGTTTCTTCATGAGTTGGCATTAATCCAAAATAGATCTTGGACACTATCTACTATTGCATTTTGGAGTTAAAAAAGCTTTTATGAATAACCATTCTGGGGGGAAAATACACACCAACAATTTACTTGACCTTTTTGTCTGTGGTTCACATAGCTGGCTGAAGCAGTGTTCTGTGGTCTCTTTAACATTACACACTGGGCATTTCATTGGAGCCAAAGCCAGCTATTTACAGCAGCTGAGTGTTTGAGACATGAAAGAAAGAAAAGTTTAAATGTGGTAATTTTGCTATATTCCCCTCTTAATCTGAGTATTGAGAAATTCAAAACACCCTCTATAAATTACTGGTATTTGATATGTTACTTTTTTTGCAAATCATTTATCAAACTGCTAATTAATAGTTGTGATTTTTTTAAAATATACTTTAAAAAAGAAACTACACTATTTTTTTACACTGCTGACTGATAGAAAGTTTGCCTCTGCTTCTCCAATGTAGTTTTGCAAATCCTTGTAGATACTTTTTCTGTCAGCACAGTCTACCTTGCTATTTCCTACATTATTCTCAGCTGGGTTCCAGGTTTCTTTTTCCTGGAGTTCAATGACTTTCTATTTATTTAAATGGAAGATAGAGTAGAGACAAGGTGGGTGAGGTAATATCCTTTATTGGACATTCTTCTTGAAGAAGAGCTCTACGTAAACTCGAAAGCTTGTCTCTCTCACCAACAGAAGTTGGTCCAATAAAAGATATTACTTCACCCACCTTGTCTCTCCAATTTCCTGTGACCAACCTGGCTACAAAAAATATTTCATACAAATGAAAGATAGTTAGTTTTCAGCTAAGCCCTGGTCTTTGGAGTCATGAGGAAATTATTGGGTTGAAATATTGTTTCAGTGCTAGGGAAGCCCTTACTGAATCATTAGAATACTAGAATGCCTATGGGCTCCTTTTTCTACAGGTTTTCTTTTTCTGGTGCCAGTGTCTTCAGCCAATGGAGTGAAAGCACTTCAGGCCCTAAGGGCTTGATCCTCTCTCACCTGGTTTTGGGTGATCATTGAAGGTTATGGACCAAGTCAAGATCCGCCCCCTCCGTCATATCTATTCTGGGGAGATCTTACCACTTTATAGAATGGCTTGGATATCAAAGTCTAGTCACTACCTAAACAAGAATATACACTAGACTATCCATATATTGCAATGAGAAGAGACCAAATGTGAGATTTTTTTCAAAGGTACATTAACTTCAAAAATCTCCATTTGTGCCTTTGGATATCTCAGCTATGGTCTCTTCTGATAGTAAATTAATGTTCAAGCCTCTATGTGAACCATGTCTCTCTATTGTCTGACCTCTAGTCACTTGTTCTAGATGTCAACTGTATCGTTTAATTTTTTCTACAGTGCCCAAATCACTGGATGGGCATTTCGTGAACATAACTGAATGCGACTTGGCAGACTTCAGTTCGATTGTTGCAGCATGACACATTGTGTTAGACCACAGGATTTTCCTCTTGACTATTTTAATATATTTGTCCAGCATAAAGATCAGGTTTGCTCTTTGTTGTTCATGTTTTGCATTGAGAATGTCCAGTTCTCTGCCTCCTTAAGGATTATGAAATGCCTCTTTAAACATGTATTTTAAATGATACTTTTGCTTGAAGATTACAGTTAGAAAGATGGTATCATCATCCCATTTGGCTGCTTGAAACCTACTTGTTGTGGTTCTCCCCTCCACACACACACTTCTCCCCCCACCCCCCCCCACAAGTTACAGCCTCTGGCTAAAGGTTACTCTTTGACAGTAGCTTCTGTGAATCACTTTGGAGTAAAGAACTGCTTACCTATAATTTATTTTTCTGAAGGTATAAATTGTAATTGATTTCCTACCTACTCACTTTCTGTGAAGAATTAGAGATACTTATGCCTGTCCCTTAATGCTGACAAACCGTAGGGGCTGCTATACTCTTTCAGCAGGATCACGATGTACCTTTTTCAGGTGTTTGAGGAAAGAGTGACCATTAGCCCAAATTGTAAAGGGGGTACTTGAGGCTTGGTCAGTCGTCTGCTGGGAGTATAGGCCCAAGGATGTGGGCCTGATCCAAAGCCAATAGAAATCAATAGGAAAACTCCCACTGACCTCAGTATGCTTTGGATCAGGTCCTAAATCCTTATTGGACAATTAAAGCTAAGCCATTTTCTCTCTCAGCAGGCAGTGTCTATCTTTACCCAGTTTTTAATATCTTCACCACACAAAGCTTTCTTTTTGTCAACTCTTAAAGTATCACCATCCACAGACATCTACTACTAAAGGCTTCTAGGCTTTTTTAAAAAAATCTACAGTTGTCAGAATGGGAGTAGACACAGGGAGTGTGAGCTGGAGCTCAGAAATAAGGTATTTTCTGTTTAATCAGTTTGTTTGCCTTTACATTTTTGTGAGACTGTGTCTTCATTTTTAGAAGTGGAAAATCTGGGGGTGGTTCTTTCCATTCCCCTTGAAATTCCTGGGTCTAGTTAAATCCACAAAAATGAGGGTAAAATTGCTTAATACCACTAAATGCTGTCTTCTTCACCTAACCATAGCTAAATATAACTATTCTCTGATTTTGGGAAACTGCCTTTTAAAATATTCATTAGATTTAAAATACACCTACTTTATTGCAAAATCAGTGTTCTTACAGTGTGATTTTTTTTTTAAGACCTCAAGCACAGTATGTTTCTTGGAGTGCTCAGGCTAAGAGAGTTCAGTTAGCTATACATGAACTATTGCAGTCTGTGTCATACATGAGTACTATGACAGGTTTCAGAGTAGCAGCCGTGTTAGTCTGTATTAGCAAAAAGAAAAGGAGTACTTGTGGCACCTTAGAGACTAACAAATTTATTAGAGCATAAGCTTTCGTGAGCTACAGCTCACTTCATCGGATGCATTCGATGAAGTGAGCTGTAGCTCACGAAAGCTTATGCTCTAATAAATTTGTTAGTCTCTAAGGTGCCACAAGTACTCCTTTTCTTTTTGCGAATACAGACTAACACGGCTGCTACTCTGAAAAGAATATCTGAGGAACAGTGGGGGGTTGGGTGGGGGGGAGAAATGACATGGGGAAATAGTTTTACTTTGTGTAATGACTCATCCATTCCCAGTCTCTATTCAAGCCTAAGTTAATTGTATCCAGTTTGCAAATTAGTTCCAATTCAGCAGTCTTTCGTTGGAGTCTGTTTTTGAAGCTTTTTTGTTGAAGGATAGCCACTCTTAGGTCTGTAATCGAGTGACCAGAGAGATTGAAGTGTTCTCCAACTGGTTTTTGAATGTTATAATTCTTGACGTCTGATTTGTGTCCATTCATTCTTTTACGTAGAGATTGTCCAGTTTGACCAATGTACATGGCAGAAGGGCATTGCTGGCATATGATGGCATATATCACATTGGTAGATGCACAGGTGAACGAGCCTCTGATAGTGTGGCTGATGTGATTAGACCCTATGATGGTGTCCCCTGAATAGATATGTGGACAGAGTTGGCAACGGGCTTTGTTGCAAGGATAGGTTCCTGGGTTAGTGGTTCTGTTGTGTGGTGTGTGGTTGCTGGTGAGTACTTGCTTCAGGTTGGGGGGCTGTCTGTAAGCAAGGACTGGCCTGTCTCCCAAGATCTGTGAGAGTGATGGGTCGTCCTTCAGGATAGGTTGTAGATCCTTGATGAAGCGTTGGAGAGGTTTTAGTTGGGGGCTGAAGGTGCTGGCTAGTGGCGTTCTGTTATTTTCTTTGTTGGGCCTGTCCTGTAGTAGGTGACTTCTGTGTACTCTTCTGGCTCTGTCAATCTGTTTCTTCACTTCAGCAGGTGGGTATTGTAGTTGTAGGAATGCATGATAGAGATCTTGTAGGTGTTTGTCTCTGTCTGAGGGGTTGGAGCAAATGTGGTTATATCGTAGAGCTTGGCTGTAGACAATGGATCGTGTGGTATGATCTGGATGAAAGCTAGGGTCATGTAGTCAGACAGAGACAAACACCTACAAGATCTCTATCATGCATTCCTACAACTACAATACCTATCCTGAAGCAATGCCCCTCTGCCATGCACATTGGTCAAACTGGACAGTCTCTACGTAAAAGAATGAATGGACACAAATCAGACGTCAAGAATTACAACATTCAAAAACCAGTTGGAGAACACTTAAATCTCTCTGGTCACTTGATTACAGACCCAAGAGTGGCTATTCTTCAACAAAAAAACAGACTCCAACGAGAGACTGCAGAATTGGAATTAATTTGCAAATTGGATACAATTAACTTAGGCTTGAATAGAGCCTGGGAATGGATGAGTCATAACACAAAGTAAAACTATTTCCCCATGTCATTTCTCCCCCCACCCCACCCCCCACTGTTCCTCAGATATTCTTGTTAATGGCTGGAAATAGCCTACCTTGCTTGTCACCATGAAAGGTTTTCCTCCTTTTCCCCCCCTGCTGCTGGTGATGGCTTATCTTAAGTGATCACTCTCCTTACAGTAAAAATAAAAGGAGTACTTGTGGCACCTTAGAGACTAACAAATTTATTGGAGCATAAGCTTTCATGAGCTACAGCTCACTTCATTGGATGAAAGTGAGCTGTAGCTCACGAAAGCTTATGCTCTAATAAATTTGTTAGTCTCTAAGGTGCCACAAGTACTCCTTTTCTTTTTATGAGTACTATGGCATACATCCCCCTCACACCCTGCTTTGTGAAGCCTGAGTGGGAGCAAAATTCTTAATTCAAACACTCCTTTGGCGAGGTGTGTAAAATACATTCCCGTGCAGTGGGGGGCAGCATGATGCCAAAGCTTCACTCATTTTGTATCTCCAATGCTCATATTTTACTTTGTCCTTGAATTCATTAGCCCCAAATTCAGTTTGTCAAAATGCCTGTCATGCATTTTGCAATATCTCCTCGCTTGTTGTAACAGTTACTTCTCTAATTCTGTGCTGTTTCTCTCCACCCTTGCATGGTGTGAAGGAAAAACTGCTTAATGCAGTCTAAAACAAATGCTCACAAGAAACAGCTTCCTAGGTTCTTTTAAAACCTAGGCAATTGTTGTTTTACTTGTAAATTAAGGTAATTACATTATTTGTAATTTATGCAAACAGCTCTAAAAATACATTTAGGGCTTTTATTGCAATAGTTTGGAAACTTCTTTTAAGATACACTAATCTGGTGATAAGTGTCTTAGAAAAAGCTAAGACAGAATGAATATTAATTCTCATTAACTCCTACTTAATTTGTAAATTTACTATTAGCAAATGCTCATCTAACTTAGCCAAACAACTAGTGTATGCTTTTTTCACAAATTCAAGTGAGCATTTCATACTGCTCACAAATTGGCAACAGTTCCATTCTTTTTCATTTCAACTTCAAACTGATTCATAGCTTTCTCTGGCCTTTTTCTTCAACACAAATTCATTCAACCTTTGTAAAGAGTTAATTGTGTTAATTGGTCCCCTGAAAGGCTTGATGTAAAATTCATTCTAGAATTATTCACTCACTTTTAAGTTGAATAAAACAAATGTTAAAATTACAAATTCATTACTTAAGGCAATTGTTTGTTATCCTAGGGCTGTGAAAATTGTGTCTTGCCACAATCTTTTCAATCATCTTGCCCACAAAGAGAAGATTTGATACAGGATGACATTGGTCCAGACAGATTGTTAATACCAACACTCTTGGTTTCTTGAGCGCAGGCTATAAGATGCTTAAGAGAAGCTGGCACCTGCCCTCCTTCAAGGAGGCAATCTCGGTCTCCATTAGCACTCAGCCCAGTGCTCTCCCATTGGCCTTCACCAGCCAAGAAGACATGGGTTCAAAGCACAGGTTCTGGAATGAAGTTCCTCCAACTTCAGAGAGGAGCATCGGTGCCTGAAATTCAAGTAGAGATGATGCAGCGGTTGTCTCCTCAGTACAGCATACTGTTTCCACAGAAGCAGAAAATTCAATCTGAAATCTGAGTGATTGTCTCTGAAAAATAACCAACAATTTCCGTAGAAAGGAAGTGCTTGAATCAGTCACAAAGTGAAGAAAGCAAAGTATGTCCAACTTATCCACAACTCAGAATAAAACTGGGGATCGAGTTTTCATGGATGCTGTGCTTGTGGCAAAGAACTGCTATAGCAGAAGTATTCAAAAAATCTTCCTTCTCTCTTCATTCGTCACAAATCATTTGTAAACCAAGATAACTTTTGTGGCAACAGCCAGGGAAAAGGGCACTTATGGGCCATATCATCAATAGCAATGGACAATAAACTGTTATAAAATTCTAATTGAGTGGTCTGTCCTGGGAACAGAATTTTCCCCCAGATGCCTCTAGAAACACTGTATTAATTTCCCAGGACAAACCATTAAAACAGTCCCTTTGCCTTAACAGAAAGTGTGTATCCCAGTTTCAAATCCAAGGAGGTAATAGTTATCTCACTTCCAATTACTAGACCAAGAGAGGGGCCAGCACTATGGCTTGAGACAACTAACTAGGATAGCACAAGGGCTGGATGGTGACCATGAAATCCTGACTGGATTCAGAAAGTACATCATGAATGTTTGTCACCAGGCACAGTTAGCACTGGTAATTCTAACACCACCATGATGAGGAATTCTTGTAGCTCACAGGAAGACTCCAAAGTGCAGTGAGGCAAATAGGAATGATCATAGCACACCATCTTATCGCTATCCTGGAAAATGCAGGGGCTTTATCTCTTATTAAATTGTGAATTGTTGTTACCTTACTGATAACCAACCTCATATTTATAAGTAAGAAATGAAAGTTAGTGTGTTGTTCACGTGACATCCAACCATCCTGAGAGAAATTAGCAGCTGAAAGGATTCATGATTCCCCAGTGCAGCACAAAATATTTCATATAAATTCTGCAATTGCACACCAGCCTCATGCTAAGAAGTGAAAGAACAGTACCAAGTGCTTTGGCACCTGAGCTAATATACAGCACTATTAAAGTAGTTAAGTAGATAAACTTATAAATTGGCAGAGTGTGTTCTCAGTTGATTTAAATACTATACAACTGAACCTACTGAAGTGAAAATCTAACTTTCCTGATGCAATTGATCAATACTAAACAGGGTTATATTCAGGGCCACATTCATGCTAGCAGAACACTCTAATAATTTCTACAGCTTTGTGCAAAAAAGGTTATTTAAGCAAGAAAAAAAGCTTGCTCATTTGAAAACAAAAACAACCCAAAATCCTCAAACATTAGTTCTGCAGAAGGGATCAAAATCTAGTTGGGTCATTGTGATGTTGATGTATTATATTCAAACAGAAAAGCTTTATTCCAACCACATATTTGCTGGAGGATAGAAGGAATAGTTTGACAATCTTCTCTTTTATGCCAATGGAATAAATCTGATGCCTTCTAGAGTAAAATGAGAGCAAGCCTGACCACCAAGAAAAGCTTTGTTCTGCATCTAGGACAAAAGAAAATGTATACATGCATTACCTTTACAATATAAGGTCGTTTTGGTCTCATTTCATGAGTTTAATTTCTCATATCAATTTATACATTTTTTGTAGACTGTACTTATAAAATGGGTAAAGCTTTCAGTAGTAAAATGTGGGTTCTGCATTTCCCTCAGTTTTTCATATGCAAATGCTTAGCTGATCTAAAGACTCTTGGAAGTTTGTCTGAGGTCTTGTGTTTTGGACAAAGAAGTGCCCTGTTCAGAAGACTGAAAGCAAGAATTCTTGTCTTAGAAATAATAATGCTAGTGTCAAGGTATGCAATGGAAACTTGCCTCTGTTAGCTCTGATGTACATTTTGAATGTGTGTGTGTGTGTGATTTGCACCATCAAAACTGACCTTTTGGTTTGTGGAAGGCATCAGTAGGTGACTGTTGCTTCTGATCTGGGAATTAACATGGTGAGGTAGTCTTATAAACACAACTGGGCAAAGGAAAGTGTTCTCTCCTGGGTTTATGAAAAGGAAATCTTGCAACTATTGACTACAGCCAACATGGTAAAAGTTTCTGGTTAATAGGGAATTTACTTTCCCTGACAAACTGCAAAAGGGTGGAACCTGGAATTAGTCTCCTATGTTTTTTCCAGAATTACTTCTTAGTGTGCTTGTAAAAGATGTCCCTTTCAGAAGACAGTCCCAGTATTGCCTTAATGCAGGGACTGTAATTTCTTTGTCCAGTGCCTCATTCAAGAATGAAGCCATTGATCCAAGATGCCACCTCAGTCCACACACACTTTACACGGTTACTCTATGAACCCATTCCACCATGTGCATTAAACAAGATAGTGAGAATAATAAAAGGCTTAGAGGTGAAAATTCTTGAATGGAATATCTCTGGCAGCAGAGACTGTGTTCAAATAACTGTTGTTTTTGAGCCAGTGCAAGTGGCTGTTCATCCCTTTCAACAGACACTTGGGTACTATGGTGATGAGAGTAGTATAAATGCCTAGATATAGAGCTTTGCAGCTAGTGCACTAATAGTTCATTTTTAGTGTTTCCTTTTGCAGTTTTTGCTGTCAGCCCACAATGCTTTAGAACTTTGAGAACTCGTATCAGTACATAGGAGTTGAGCCTCCAGCTCCTATTAATTGATCTCCTAACTGTCCTTTGATGTTGTACTGTTCCAAAGCTCACCATTAATAAGTGTAACATTATTCATTCATACACTGATGGTGTGTTCCAGGCTGTATTGAGAGATAAAGACAGAGTCCCTGCCCTGAGAATCCTATTATCTAAATAGACAATATAATGCAAATATTTTTCATACCTTTGGGGGTTTTTTACATTTGTTTATTTATAACAACAATAAAAAAAATGTTGGCTTAACACTTTCAAACTTGGATGCCCAACTTTAGGCATCCAATGCATGATCAGCACCTCTGGATATTGTGTAGTTGGCTGAGCCACCATGGTATAAGTGTGGGGGAAGGGAAACCTGGTTACCTCTCCTTGTGAGTAAAGCATGTTAGTTAACGGGTGGAATTGGGGTTCCTTTTAAATACAGGTTCCCCTGTGTCTCAGAGAGTATCAGGGAGGACAGCATTGAGGAAGGAGCAGTGGTCTCTTGCCAGAGAGTGACTCTGGGAAGCAGAATCTGTTTGGAGTGAGGTAGGGGTTGTTAGAGGCTCGAACTTTCACTGTTAATGTATTGGAGGGATTCTCAGGATTTATCTCAGGCTGAAGAACTGGTCTGTACGCTAGTCGTTACTGTGTCTCATAGTAGAATCATAGAATATCAGGCTTGGAAGGGACCTCAGGAGGTCATCTAGTCCAACCCCCTGCTCAAAGCAATCAACATGTTGGTTTCAAGAAAATACTCCATTTCCACCTCTATATGTCCCCCCCCTGCCATTCCACTACAGGCAGTGTTCCACAGCCACCATCCACCAGTCTCCCTGTGATGGGATCTACTGGCCCTTTGATTTCAGGGAGGAAAATCCAACTGGCAGAAAGCATTCTGCCCTGGAAATAAAATCGGTTACTCCTGTTCCTACAGCAGGGATGCATTCAGGCCCTGCAGGGAATAAGAAATCAGGCTTCCTGGGCTGGCAGGTAGCCCTTACTATCTTGTCTGTTAACTTAGTGGTCTATATCTAATCTGTTCATCTCTAAGGTGCCACAAGTACTCCTCTTTTTATATCTAAACTGTTCGCCTCCCCTGGGAAGAGGCATCACAAGCAAACCATAGAGCCTACAGGAAGGACTCTCAGTGGCTAGCTAGACCTTTCTGTGGGATTGATTATTTGTCTTTTTCTACTGTAACATTTTAACTGCGAAAGAAACTGACCTGGGCTCCTAAGTAAAGAGGCCCTGTTGTCTTTGTTTTATTAATGGCAAAGTCAATAGTGCATCCCAGGAAAGGTGGAGACTTTGCTGCCAACCAGACCCCAGAGTCTTTATGGCAGAGATAGGTGGCTCATGGGAGGGACACAAAGGGGGGCACCAGCTAAAGGGGGCATGTGACCCACCACGTGACCTCCCCACGTGAATCCTCCCTGCCCCACTCCAGCATGTGGCCCCTGCGCTCTTCCTGTCCCCTGCCCATCCCATGTTACCGGCGACAGGTGGAGGGCTCTGTCCTCCCGCTGCACTGGATACAGACTTCTGAGGCGCAGGGCTCTCCAGAACCACAGTGGTGAAAGGAGCAGAATGTGGAGCCACTGGGCGGCCCCTCACCAGCAGCCAGCCTGGGGATGCCGTGTGGCCCCATGTTCTGCTCCTTTCACCACTGCAGTTCCCTGCTGATGAATGTGCCCTCTCCAGGCATCTGGGGAGGGACCCTGTGACCCTTTTTGCCCCTCCCACTCATTGCCTCTGCCAGGTGCCATTACACTTCCCCTCTCACAATGAAAACCAGGTTTGTTACAGGATGGGGCAAGGGGTGGGCAAGCAGCATTCACCCCTCTTTTTGTACAGTGTGTTGTCTAACCCTAGCAGGCTGTGACTTTGGCTAGTGCCGATAAGGCCTTCTGATAATGAGCCTAGTTCTAGCCAGCACATTTATTACCTCACTTAGGATCCACAACTTAAAAAATCACTCATTAAGATATTCTGTTTCTAAACAAATGTAGGTTAAGCGGGCTCAATAACACTAGCTCATACTATCCCATTGAGACCTATTACATATCAAGCATATCTAAAATTGCTATAACAATAAATAGTGAATGGCTTGGTGCCATTCTTTCTACCCCATTCTTTTAAACTGATTAATAGGCACATTCATACATTTATTGCTAAGAGGCCAAATTCATTAGTTTCTATGGAAATGTCTAGGTATGTACATTTTTATTATTATTATTTTATTTTCTTTCTCAGATGAATTCTTTTTTTTCAGATATTTTTCTTACAGGAATTTAAATACACTGGGAAAATTTTTCTGATGTAGTCCTACATAATATATTTAGTTATGCAGATAGTAGGTGATTTAGATTCAATCCTATGCTACAGAAAATAGCTTATAATGTTTACAAATGTTGCTTTTGAGACAAACTTTAAGAGACAGGTCCAGGAAATAGATCTTATTACAATACATTAAAAACAAACAGTGTTATATCTGGGCACTAGAATTCTCCCAGATGACAGGGTCCATATGCCATGGCTTTGGCTTGGAAGTAACCTGAGGTCATAACTGCTGCAAACCAGCCAATGATTTTTACTTCTGCATCTCCACACTTTTTTGGTTCATAGGCATGGGGAAAAAAGTAGTGTCTATGGATCAAATTTTCTGTCGGTGTAAATGGTCAAAACTCACTGAACTGTGCCCATTCATAACAGCAGAGAATTTGCCCCATGGACAGCACTGGTATATGCATTAAAAAGTCAGAGAAGTTAAGTCCTTTTTAGCCACAGAACTAGTTCAGCATTGACATCATTAGTACAAACTTCTCCTTATTGTTCATGCAGTGGAGTGATGTCACCTCATTACAATAAGTAGGGAGTACAAAGAGTGAGAATGCAATTAGTACTCCAGCCTAAGTGAGGGGCACATGTCCCATCATCCCCCAGATATCCTCCCTCCCCCCCTCCAGTTTCACAGTTTGTTAACTCTGAATCTTAATGACTGTAGACAAAGACCTGATTTTCAAGTAATTTAGCTGCTCAATTTGATGAATGCTTTTCACATGGATATACCAAAATTATATGTGAAACTCAAAGATTTGCACTTACAAATAGGGCAATAAACTAAGGACAGAGATAACACAGGTAGTAAAATTGCCATGAGTCATCTTTTCCCCACTGAGTTATGCTGACAGTAACTGTAATAATGAAAGTTTATTTATTACATAAAACCCATTTTCTACACTCTTATCCTATCTTTCTTTGACAAACTGCTTGGCAGTTTCCCTTTAACTACAAAACTCAAAGGAATGATATTAAATTGGGATGAGAGATTAACATACAGAAAGAATATCAGAGATTTAAATGGGTTTCCTTCTAAAAGAACCTAGAGAATGTATTTCCTCCAAGCATGCATAAAGAGAACCAAATGAAACCAGATACACTTTGAAAGAACATAGTTAGTTATTGCTATTTTTGCCTTTTAGTTTAAAGCCATGTCACATAATCAACAAAATGATTTTCTCACAGCTGTAATGGAAACACTTGCTGCCATTAGACAAGGATGTGTTAATCAGAGTGAGAAAGATTACATTCATTCAAGTTCTGCTTGGTTTCTGTGGTAATTGCTAGAGATTGGTGCTTCCAATTTATGAAAATCTACAGCTCAGTAAACATCATTATATTCAAACTATCAGTGTTTCCGTACATTTGAGTGGATAGAAAAAAGTGGCAGACAGTAACTAAAAGGGTTGTTGATGTATATGTATATGTGAAATCATTACCCATATTAAAAGTGACAAGAAGTGGAACATACATTATGTTCCCAGATACAAAGCTATAGTACAAGTAGGCCTGCATTGTTGGCACCACTGATTTCTGTGAATCTAATTTAGAGGAACATAAAAGATCCAGTATCAGCTCTACGACATCTGCAAATGCAGCCAGTTGCTAGTTTGTTGTGTTTTTTCTCATTACTTATCTCGTCTGCTATATAATCCAAGGGCTAAATTCTCTGCTGGTGTTCACAGAATCATAGAAATGTAGGGCTGGAAGGGACATTGAGAGGTCAGGAAGTCTAGTGCTCTGCAGTGAGGGAGTACCAAGTAAGCCTAGACCACCCCTGCCAGGTGTTCATCTAACCTGTTTTTAAAAGTCTCCAATGATGAGGATTCCACAACCTGCCTTGGAAGCCTATTCCAGAGTTTAAATATCCTTATAGTTGGAAAGGTTTTCCTCATATTTAACCTCAATCTCCCTTGCTGCAGATTAAACCCATTACTTCTTGTCGTACCTTCAATGAACACAGAGAACAAATTGGTGACTGTTCTCTTTATAACAGCCCTTAACATATTTGAAAATGATTATCAGGTCCCCCCCCTTAGCCTTCTTTTCTCAAGATTAAACATGCCCAGTTTTTTAAATCTTTCCACATAGGTCAGGTTTTCTAAACCTTTTATTTTTTTTGTTCTGTTCTGGACTCTCCTATTTGTCCACATCTTTTCTGAAGTATGGCACCCAGAATTAGACACAATACCTCAGGTGAGGACTCCCCAGTGTCAAATAGAGTAGGACAGTTACCTCCCATGTTTTACATACAACATGCCTATTAGTACACCCCAGAATGATATTAGCCTTTTTTTGGAACTGCCTCACATTCTTGACTCATATTCAGTTAGTGAACTACTGGAACCCCCTGATCCTTTTCAGCAGTACTACCACCTAGCTAGTTATTCTCCATTTTGTAGTTTGTACATTTGATTTTTCTTTCCTAAAAGTAATATTTTGCACTTCTCTTTATTGAATTTCATCTTGTTGATTTTAAACCAATGCTACACTTTGTCAAGGTCATTTTGAATTCTAACATTGGCCTTCAAAGTTCTTGCAACCCCTCCCAGCTTGGTGTCATCTGCAAGCTTTATAAGCATATTGGCCATTCCATTATCCAAGTTGTTAATGAAAATATTGAACTGTAGTGGACCCAGGACTGACTTCTGAGAGAGCCCAGTAGGTACACCCTCGCAAATAGAAAGAGAACCATTGATAATTACTCTTTGAGTATGGTCTTTCAACTAGTTGTGCACCCACCTTATAGTAAATTCATCTAGACCATATTTCTCTAGTTTGCTTATGAATATGTCATGTGGGACTTAACCAAATCTTGATTTTAGTAAGGCTTTTGATAAATGGTGAGCAGATACTCAACACAGTTAATATTGCATTCTTTCCCTCTTGTTGTTAATATTGTGTTGAGTACCTGGTCACCATTAACCTTTTTAGTGAAGACTGGAGCAAAATAGGCATCAAATACCTCTGCCTTCATGATGTCATCCATTATTAGCTCTCCTTCCACATTAAGGAGTGGACCTACACCAAGGGTGAAAGTAACTCCACACACTTACCAGTAAGGGGTCGGGGCCGGCTCCAACCCCCAGAAGAGGCAGGGCTTCGGGCAGAAGGGGCGGAGCTGGGGGTCAGCATCCCTCTGTCAGCCCTTCCAGGCCACCTGGCCTGTGCCGCCTGGGGCTCCAGTGGTGATTTAAAAGGGTTTGGGGCTCCGGATGCCGCTGCTGCAGTAGTGGCAGCAGTGTTCAGAGCCCTGGGCCCTTTTAAATCACCGGCCCCAGGGCAGCTGCTCCCTTTGCCCCCCACCCCCACCCATCAGCGGCCAAAGGGGTGCAAAAGGGGCAGGGATGTTAAAATGCTGCAGGGACGTTTTGCATGCTGGTAGGGCAGCCAATGTGGGGGCGCAGCAATGTTAAAGTGCTGCCACAGTAAAGGACTGTCTGTAAGGGCCGCCGATGGGGGAGGCAAAAGGGACAGAGACATTAAAGCGCTGTCGTGGCAGCACTTTAATGTGGGCTGTGTACGGGCCGGTACGGGTTCTTACGGGCCGGTACGGGTTCTTACCGGCCTGTACTGGTTCACTTTCACCCCGATCTACACTTTTCTTCTTCTTTCTCCTGCTCCTAATGTATTTAAAACACTTCTTACTGCCTTTTACGTCCTTTGCTAGGTGTAATTCATTTTGTGCCTTAGTCTTTCTGATTTTATTCCCTACTAGCTTGTGCTATTCAAATATTCAAAACTGCTGGAACGAATATTATAGACATCACTGGGCCAAACGCTGCCTAGATTTCAGAAAATGTTCATGAAATGACAAACGTTTAATATCCATTAAATAATGGGGGTCAGTGCTCACACTCTCCTGCATGGCTAGTTACAGGGAGCAGCAAGTTCCAAAGCTAAAATCCCTTCCCTGAGTATTGTTTGCTGCCAGCCCCCTCCTGTCTATAAATAAGGGCTGTTAACTTGGTGCCATAGATTGCCTCAGATGTAGAGGCACCATGCAGGCTGAGGCAGACTAGTCTCTCAGACGGCTGAGCTCCAAACCCTTTTCCATTTTTATGTTACAGCACTGAACATTTAGTCTGTTAAAATATTATTAATTACACTTAGATTCCTACACCTTCACCTGTGTAACTATTTATTCTGAGATTTGTCCCATTAGCATGAGTAAGGGGGAGAAAAGCTGGGAGAATCAGACTCTAAAGAAAATCTCCATTGTTTTACACAATAGTCTAAAGTAACTGATTAGAAAGAAGGGCATGTTGCTAAATTTAAGATATACATTTTTGGCTTTTGGTGAAAAACTAATAATCGGAAAGGCAATTGCCATCTTGGTACTTGGCCAAGTAAAACAGTTTCCATTGCAATACACTGCAAAGCAGAAGTATGTCAAAGTTGTAAAGTTCTCTGTTTTTTAAAAAAATGAAGGTTTCATCTCGTACTTTTCATGCATTCAAAGGGAACTGCATTCACTTCCCAATCCAGGCCTAATTCTGCCCTATGCAGATATAAAAAAAGTGACAGATATTTCTAAATATGGCTTTGCAAATTCATTTTTTATCATAGCACGCACCTAGAAAATCCTGGTTGGAGCTTCTGGGCAGTGAAATAATTAATTTTATTAATGTAAGAAGTGAAAAAAGTAATTTTTTTTCAGTTTTCCTTTAAGTGCAAATTAATGGCAGTTAAGAGTTTGTGCTCCAGTTCCACCACTCTGTCTCAGCAGTGCTGCTGCTGCTCTGCTTCCAGCTCCCTGGGCTGCTTCTTTGGCCCCTCTGCCTCTGGTTCATAGAATCATAGAATATCAGGGTTGGAAGGGACCCCAGAAGGTCATCTAGTCCAACCCCCTGCTCAAAGCAGGACCAAGTCCCAGTTAAATCATCCTAGCCAGGGCTTTGTCAAGCCTGACCTTAAAAACCTCTAAGGAAGGAGATTCTACCACCTCCCTAGGTAACGCATTCCAGTGTTTCACCACCCTCTTAGTGAAAAAGTTTTTCCTAATATCCAATCTAAACCTCCCCCATTGCAACTTGAGACCATTACTCCTCGTTCTGTCATCTGCTACCATTGAGAACAGTCTAGAGCCATCCTCTTTGAAACCCCCTTTCAGGTAGTGGTTGCTACAGCTCTCCTCCCAGGACAGGTCTGCTCTGCAGGCTGCCCCCGTGACTCTGCTCCCAGCGCTGACCTGCTTCCTGGGCTGCTTTTCTGGCCCCTCTGGCTCTGGTTGCTGCAGCTTTCTTCCCAGGGCAAGTCTGCTCTCTCTAGGCTGTTGAGGCTGCAGCTCTGCTCCCAGGACAGGGTCTGCTCTCTCTGGCTCTGGCACAGCTCTGCTCCCCAGCTCAGCTTGGGCCCCTGCTTTCTCCTTAGCTTGGTCCCACTCTGTCTGACCCAGGCAATTCCAGCTCACTCGGAGGACGGGACCTCCCTGGCCTCCTGACTCCCTGATTAGCCTGCCCACTTTGTCATTCAGGCTGACCTGGAGCATTGGCCTCTCCCCATTGCTCCTAGGGACTGTTAGTCTCAGGGTCCTGATTCCCCATCGACCCTTCCCCCCTTTTTAGTACTGGGAGCTAGCAACTAAAACACCCCACTGAATATTAGTAAGGGAGCAACAGTCCCCTTACATAAACTCACCCTCCACATTATAGGAGATACATTTTCAGGACAGTGGGAATACTTCCATGACTACAGCCTACGTGCAGAACACCTGTAACACCAACTAGGGTCAGTTTATTATTATATTGTCCAGAGCCCCCAACTAAAAATCAGGGCTTCACTCTGTTGGTCACTCTACATCCACATAGTAAAAGATAGTACCTGCCCCAAGGAGCTTACAGTCAGCAAAGGATAGGATAAAGGAATATTACTCCCATTTTCCAGCTGGGAAAGTGAGGCATACAGCTGTTTAGGGCAGGGTTTTCAAAAGTGCTCAGAATCACCTAACTTTGCTCCCACATAAGCTAATGAATGCAGAGTTAGGCCAATGCTGAACATTTCTAGACCGGAGTGGAGTAGTAGGAGTTTGACCACCTTCCACTTAAAGCCCATGAACGGGAGATACATGCTTGCCACAGATGCTGTGAGCTATTCATTTTTCTACCCAAAATGGTACCTACAGTATATAAGTTCTGAGCTTACATGCAGAGGCATCTGCCCATTGTGAATCCTCTCTTCCCACATCTCCTTAATTATTTTTAGCAATGCTACTGTATTTCATTAGCCCTTTTCTAAAAGGCAGACAAGAACTTACACAACCTATCCACTGCCAAAGGCCACTCCCCCAAAGGTATATATTCTCCTTTAATCAAGATAGGTTTAGTGAATGAGCTGAAGCAGAATGTTATCAGAGCATAGTAATGCCTCATTTGAAAAAATGAGGGTTTTATGGAGCTAGCAAAAGCAGATGTATCACTGGGAGCTGGTGAGTGGCAGAGCCGAGACAGAGCTCAGGAGTCTGTACAAGTCTCAAATACAAAGCAAATTGGGTGCAAAAAAATAGATGCAGGTGTGATTTTTCACATCACAACCTTTCACCGCCTCACTGAGCACCTATTTATTTCAGCACTTTAGGCACAGGGAGATGCCTCAGACAAGAGGCTCTGTAGGCCAGGCTTGGATCGTAACACCGATAGGGTGGGGGCGACACTGGGAAGAAGGGTCCTACCACTTAGAGCCTGAGAGCATGTGGCCACCACCAGAGCAAGTATCCAACCGACAGCATCCCTGCAGCACAGCCAGGGCCTGAGAAGAAGGCCTGGGACTTGCAAGGAACAGACTGTGAACTGCCCTGATATTCCAGAGACACTGCTTGTGATGTTCCCTGCCACAGAGCGGGTTGATGTGTTTCCTTTAACCTTTCCCATTTTCCCTTATTCTTTTTAAAATTAATTGTTGATTAAATAACTTGCATTTGCTTTAATTTGTATGTAATGGTCAGTGGGTCAGAGAAGTGCCCAGTGCAGAGAGAGTACCCCAGAGTGGGGACACCCTAGCCCCTGTCCTAGGTGACCACAGCAGGGTTGGGGGTTGAACTCCACAGGAATTCTGGGCCCAGCCTTGTTGGGGTTACGAGGACTCTGCCAGACAGGAGAGTGGAAGGGAAGTCCTCAAGGACAGGGAGGTCACTGGGTAAAGGAAGAGGGAGTGACGACTCAGATCCTTTCGCTAGCCCACTTCACGGGGTAGTGCAGAAGCCAGGAAAATTCCCCACAATAGTGGGACTATTCCCCCCACTTACATTTAGTTCAGCCTTCATGCCTATTGAATATTTACTAGTTCTATCCTCTAGGTCTGCCAATAAGCATGCCACTTATAGTGGCATTTTTGTGATGTTGAGGTTGGTCCACTGTGAATTTGAGTGAGGTCAAAAGCTCACTCACATAGGCCACTGAACAGCTGTCAGATGGTAATTACGTCCAGTCACTACCAAATGGGCTGGATTCAAACTGGCAGGAGCAGACTAAGAGTAAATGGGGCATGGATGCAGAAAAGTGTGAAGTCCCAAGCCCAAATCATACAAATCCCATCAGGGTGTGCAAAACCACAGTAAAATAATTCTCCAGCACCAAAAATATATAGACACATTGTATTACTATGCAACCTATCTTTTTCCCTCTATTAATGAATCAGCCCCACTATGCATAGAAACATGGGGCTCTTGTATATTCTCTCACCCATAAGGTCACCCCAGTTACTTAAATATGTCCCCTGGTTTGACATAAAATCAAATCTTTGTGTATTGCACAACATACAGTGAGAGCAGAATTCTGATTTCTTAGTCTTTTACACCCCCTTTGCACAAAAGTCAAAGATTACACAAGGTGCAAGGCAGTAGAGAATCAGGTTCTCAGTGATATTATTATCTCCATTTTACAGATGGGAGCTGAGGCACAGAGAAATTAGGTTTTAAAGTTTGCACTAATTTTGAGTGCCCAATTTGAGATACCTAGGATCTGATTTTTCAGAGAAGTTAGCATTATATAGGACTTTATATGTTCGAAGGACAACTCCCATTCACTTCAGTTGTTACTGTGTGTGCTGAGCACTTCTGCATATCAGACCCCTGGGTCTGAAATCAGGCACCCAGAAAATGCGGAGCTAAATACTATTCAATTCAAAATAAATAACAAATGAACAACATTGCAAAAGACTAAATGGAAGACTAAACAGAAACTGCTGACGCATTTATCTATCAACGCTCGATCTGTACATCCTGTAGCAATGTAACTGATGATATATGTTACATTGATAAATACCTATGCTCTGTGGTACAAGTTTGAGACTAGAGAATGTGATGAGCCAAACTGACTTCTGTGGAGTTACACCAGGGATTCATTTGACCCACTGAGTGAGGAGAAGACCTTGGAGAGGGGAAGAGACACTTTAAAAAAATCTTTTTCTGAGACCCTTTTTTCTTTTCCTGAAAGACATTGTTTTCGCCTTCCAAATGGAGAGTGTCACTCCTTCTCCCAATCTTGCTGGGGTTTTTTAAGTGTTAATCTTTTCTTTCTCCCTTCTGGTGTTACTTTTCTCTGATTTTCTTCTCTTTGATGCCTCTTTTTAGTCTCCCTCACACTCTGCTCCTCCCTAGTTGCTAGAGCAGAAGATTGGAATAAGAACACCCGAGTTTTAGTCCTAACACAGCCAGAGCTTTCAGTTGGACAGTGAGAAAGTAATGAAGCCATTTTGATTTTTTCCCAGTTTCCTCATCTGTAAAATTGGTATTTACATCACATGGGTGTTATGCAGCCTTTGGGCCAAAATCTCAGCTGTACTGTGGAACCTTTATACTGCTCTGTCAGTGCCAAATGGCCATATAAACCCAATAGCTGTGACCAATAAAAGATCCCTCCTGCTTAAGGGAATCCTCTGGTAGCATTGGGCTACCCTAGGGATTCCTAGACTCACTCCTTCCATGCTGGCCAATGGCTTAGGTGTTGTAGCTGTGGCGGAACAGGTGGCATTTTACCCCTATGCCCTGGCAATCCCTGGCTGCTGGAATTACCTTTAGGGGAAGGGAAGATTATCATCTGCTAGCAGTTTTCTCTTCTTCTGTGTGGTCTCCATGGTGATGGAGGGATCATGTGGGATATGCTCTTTTGAGCACTGTGATGAATGGGAAACGGCCCTGGCCAGGAGTCAGTAGTAGAGGCATCCCATCCTCTTCTACCAAACACAGCTATCTTTAAAAGAGAAACATCCCCAGATTACCCGGTGCTTAATGAAGAAATTTCAGTTGAACCTTGAGGAGTGGAGCATGGGCTACTTAGGTGAAGTTGTGGACTTGAAAGAAGACAGTTTGAGCTCCTATGATATCCAGGCATCCTTGAAAGTCTCTAAAAGAAAAGGAGTACTTGTGGCACCTTAGAGACTAACAAATTTATTAGAGCATAAGCTTTCGTGAGCTACAGCTCACTTCATCGGATGCATTTGGTGGAAAAAACAGAGGAGAGATTTATATACACACACACAGAGAACATGAAACAATGGGTTTATCATACACACTGTAAGGAGAGTGATCACTTAAGATAAGCCATCACCCACAGCAGGGGGGGGAAAGGAGGAAAACCTTCCATGGTGACAAGCAGGTAGGCTAATTCCAGCAGTTAACAAGAATATCAGAGGAACAGTGGGGGGTGGGGTGGGGGGGAGAAATACCATGGGGAAATAGTTTTACTTTGTGTAATGACTCATCCATTCCCAGTCTCTATTCAAGCCTAAGTTAATTGTATCCAGTTTGCAAATTAATTCCAATTCAGCAGTCTCTCGTTGGAGTCTGTTTTTGAAGCTTTTTTGTTGAAGTATAGCCACTCTTAGGTCTGTGATCGAGTGACCAGAGAGATTGAAGTGTTCTCCAACTGGTTTTTGAATGTTATAATTCTTGACGTCTGATTTGTGTCCATTCATTCTTTTACGTAGAGACTGTCCAGTTTGGCCAATGTACATGGCAGAGGGGCATTGCTGGCACATGATGGCATATATCACATTGGTAGATGCGCAGGTGAACGAGCCTCTGATAGTGTGGCTGATGTGATTAGGCCCTATGATGGTATCCCCTTGCTGGGTTGCTGGTGAGTATTTGCTTCAGACTGGGGGGCTGTCTGTAAGCAAGGACTGGTCTATCTCCCACCACACAACAGAACCACTAACCCAGGAACCTATCCTTGCAACAAAGCCCGTTGCCAACTCTGTCCACATATCTATTCAGGGGATACCATCATAGGGCCTAATCACATCAGCCACACTATCAGAGGCTCGTTCACCTGCGCATCTACCAATGTGATATATGCCATCATGTGCCAGCAATGCCCCTCTGCCATGTACATTGGCCAAACTGGACAGTCTCTACGTAAAAGAATGAATGGACACAAATCAGACGTCAAGAATTATAACATTCAAAAACCAGTTGGAGAACACTTCAATCTCTCTGGTCACTCGATCACAGACCTAAGAGTGGCTATACTTCAACAAAAAAGCTTCAAAAACAGACTCCAACGAGAGACTGCTGAATTGGAATTAATTTGCAAACTGGATACAATTAACTTAGGCTTGAATAGAGACTGGGAATGGATGAGTCATTACACAAAGTAAAACTATTTCCCCATGGTATTTCTCCCCCCCACCCCACCCCCCACTGTTCCTCTCATATTCTTGTTAACTGCTGGAATTAGCCTACCTGCTTGTCACCATGGAAGGTTTTCCTCCTTTCCCCCCCCTGCTGTGGGTGATGGCTTATCTTAAGTGATCACTCTCCTTACAGTACTTGTGGCACCTTAGAGACTAACAAATTTATTAGAGCATAAGCTTTCGTGAGCTACAGCTCACTTCATCGGATGCATCCGATGAAGTGAGCTGTAGCTCACGAAAGCTTATGCTCTAATAAATTTGTTAGTCTCTAAGGTGCCACAAGTACTCCTTTTCTTTTTGAGAATACAGACTAACACGGCTGCTACTCTGAAATCTCCTTACAGTGTGTATGATAAACCCATTGTTTCATGTTCTCTGTGTGTGTGTATATAAATCTCTCCTCTGTTTTTTCCACCAAATGCATCCGATGAAGTGAGCTGTAGCTCACGAAAGCTTATGCTCTAATAAATTTGTTAGTCTCTAAGGTGCCACAAGTACTCCTTTTCTTTTTGCGAATACAGACTAACACGGCTGCTACTCTGAAACTTGAAAGTCTCTGAAAGTCTTATCAGGAAAACATAATCTAGCCCACAGGGCCAAGCCTTTCTTTGAAAGAGCGCTTAAGGACTCTAAATAATGAAATTCAAAGGATTGGCTCATCATTTGCTACTGAAAACCAATTGCCTAGATGATGTGACTCAATGTCCCATTCCCATTTCCTTGGGCTATCCAGGCTTTCTCACAGATTTATGTTTATGATAGAGCAGCCTATTTCTATGGAAATGGCAATGATTTGACATTTCAAATTCATATTGACTTCACTGCAGGATTAATTAGAAGAAGCTAGACTGTGAGGGAGAAATCCCTTGCTTACATATACTTGGTAAGTAGCTGAAGTAAGCAGGCAAACCATGAAAAACACAGGAAAAGTAAGTGAATTTCACAAAGCCCGTTGCCAACTCTGTCCACATATCTATTCAGGGGATAACATCATAGGGCCTAATCACATCAGCCACACTATCAGAGGCTCGTTCACCTGCGCATCTACCAATGTGATATATGCCATCATGTGCCAGCAATGTCCCTCTGCCATGTACATTGGCCAAACTGGACAGTCTCTACGTAAAAGAATGAATGGACACAAATCAGACGTCAAGAATTATAACATTCTAAAACCAGTCGGAGAACACTTCAATCTCTCTGGTCACTCGATTACAGACCTAAGAGTGGCTATCCTTCAACAAAAAAGCTTCAGAAACAGACTCCAACGAGAGACTGCTGAATTGGAATTAATTTGCAAACTGGATACAATTAACTTAGGCTTGAATGGAGACTGGGAATGGATGAGTCATTACACAAAGTAAAACTATTTCCCCATGTCATTTCTCCCCCCCACCCCACCCCCCACTGTTCCTCTGATATTCTTGTTAACTGCTGGAATTAGCCTGCCTTGCTTGTCACCATGAAAGGTTTTCCTCCTTTCCCCCCCCTGCTGCTGCTGATGGCTTATCTTAAGTGATCACTCTCCTTACAGTGTGTATGATAAACCCATTGTTTCATGTTCTCTGTGTGTGTATATAAATCTCTCCTCTGTTTTTTCCACCAAATGCATCCGATGAAGTGAGCTGTAGCTCACGAAAGCTTATGCTCTAATAAACTGGAGTAGTGTGTCCAGTTCTGGGCGCAACATTTCAAGAAGGCGGTGGACAAATTGGAAAGAGTCCAGTGAAAAGCAACAAAAATGATGAAAGGTCTAGAAAACATGACCTATGAGGGAAGATTGAAAAAATTAAGTTTGTTTAGTCTGGAAAAGAGAAGACTGAGAAGGGACTTGATAACAGTTTTCAAATATGTCAAAGGTTGTTTATAAAGAGGAGAAAGAAAAATTGTTTTTCTTAATCTCTAAGGATAAGACAAGAAGCAATTGGCTTAAATTGCAGCAAGGAGGTTTAGGTAGGACATTAGGAAAAACTTCCTAACTGTCAGGGTGGTTAAGCACTGGAATAAATTGCCTAGGGAGGTTGTGGAATCTCCATCAGAGGAGATTTTTAAGAGCAGATTAGACAAACACCTGTCAGGAATGGTCTAAATCAGTGGTCTCCAACCTTTTTACTCCCTGTCATAACCATACAGCTAACGGTAGCCTAGAATTCCTCCTTACCTGTAAGGGGTTAAGAAGCTCAAATAACCTGGTTGGCACGTGACCAAAAGGACCAATGGGGAAAGAAGATACTTTCAAATCTTGTGGGTGGGGAGGCTTTGTTGTGTGTGTTCTCTTGGGAAGCAGAGAAGCATTTGGTCAGAAAACTCCTTCTCCTATAAACCATCCTAAAAAAGTCTCTCATGTTACAAAAATTGTAAGTAAAAGCCAGGCAAGGCATGTTAGATTATCTTTTGTTTTGCTTGTGAATTTTTCCTTTGCTGGAGGGAGGTTTATTCCTGTTTTTTATAGCTTTGAAACTAAGCCTAAAGGAAGTTTCTGCTGTGTTTTTGAATCTTTGGTTACCCTATAAAGTTATTTTCCATTCTGATTTTTACAGAGGTGATTTTTACCTTTTTTTAAAAATAAATAAATTAAATTAAATCCTTCTTTTAAGAACCTGACCAATTTCTCTTTTGTCCTAAGATCCAGGGGTTTGGGTCTGTGATCATTTTGTAACCAATTGGTTAGGATAAAATTTTCAAGCGTCCCCAGAAATGGGGGTATAAGGGTTTAGGGGGTGGATATTTTCTCCAAGTGGCACTTTCCCAAATTCTTTGTTAAATCACTTGGTGGTGGCAGCATACCCTCCAAGGGCAAAGAATTTGTGCCTTGGGGAAGTTTTAATCTAAACAGGTAGAAATAAGCTTAGGGGGTCTTTCATGTGGGTTCCCTCATCTGTACCCTAGAGTTCAGAGTGGGGAGAGAATCCTGACACTCCCCAGATCACTTTTTGAATTTAAGGGCAAACTAGGATCTACCCCGTCCCTTCCCTGAGGCCTCACCCCACTCACTCACTCTCCCCCATCCTCGCTCACTTTCACTGGGCTGGGGTAGGCACTTGGAGTTCGGGAGTAGGCGTGGGCTCTGGGCTTGGGCTGAGGGGTTTGCAGGGTGGGAGAAGGCTCTGGGCTGAGAATTGGGGCAGGGGGTTGGAGTGCAGGAGGGGGGAGTGGGCTCTGGGAGGGAGTTTGGGTGCAGAAGGGGGTTGGGGCAGAGTGTTGTGGTGCAGGAGGGGGTACAGATTCTGGCTCTGGGAGGGGGGTCAGGGCTGGGGCAGAGTGTTGGGATGCAGGAGGGGATGGGGTGCTCATTCTGGGAGGGGGGTCAGGGCGGGACTTGGAGTACAGGAGGGGGTCTGGGGTGCTGGCTCTGGGAGGGGGCTCAGGGTTGGTTTGGGGTGCTGGCTCTGGGAGGGGGCTCAGGGCTGGGGTTTGGGATGCAGGAGGGGGCTGGGGGTGCTGGCTTTGGGAGGGGGTTTGGGGTTGAGGTATGGCCTCCTGCCGGGCAGCACTTACCTCCATCAGCTCCTGGTTGGCAGCATAGCGTGACTGCCACTGAGGCAGGCTCTCTGCCTACCCCATCCCACGCTGCTCCTGGAAGAAGCCAACGTGCCCCTGCAGCTCCTGGGGGGAGTGGGCGGGCAGCATTGGCCAATGGCAGCTGCGAGGGCAGTGCTTGCAGGCAGGAGCAGTGCATGGAGGGAGACCCCTGCCTGCGGGCTACACTGGCCACTTCTGGGAGCGGCATGGGACCAGGGCAGGCAGGGAGCCTGTCTTAGTGGCAGCCCCGTTGTGCCGCCAGAGATCACGATTGACTGGGAGATCCTCTAGTATCTACCAGTCGATCGCGATCAAGCAGTGGGCAATCACTGGTCTGGATAATTAGTCCTGCCATGAGTGCAGGGGACTGGTCTAGATGAGCTCTCGAGGTCCCTTCCAGTTCTATGATTCAAACTTTGCCCAGTGTCTAAAAATTTGTTTTCCTCCCTTGAGGACTGTACATAATTCAGTTCATTATGGCATACAAAAAAGTACTTCATTCTACTAAATGATCTGCATACTTGCTTGTAAGAAACAATTCCAGGTTCTGTTTATATGTACTTACTGAAGATGCATCCCTGGATTTCAGGAAATAAGAGGTGTGGCCATATTCTGATCTTAGTTACATTAGAATAACTCCATTGGAGACAAAAGAGTTACACCACAGTAGCTGAATCTGGCCCAGTGTCTTCAGTTACTCATAATTTTGGGTCATGTTCTACCCTTGATCTATGCCCAAACTCTCAATGTTGTCCTTCAATGATAATCTTCAGGATGCTGGAAGACCCATTCTGATGAGTGATGGCTGGGATGACTAGTGGAGATTAAAGGCTGGGTTGGCTGGGTTTGGATAACATTGTTTGTGTTGGAAAGAAGTAAGATCTTTTTCTTCTCTCGATTTAATTTCTGTGGCTGTGGTTGTGGCCTTGACTAAGTTCTATAGGTACGTGCACTGATTTTTGGTCTTTTAGTTTTTTGTTTTTTTTTTAAATTCTCTTGGAGTTCACATATGCTGATTATATATATTTAAATAAAAAATCTGCATGCGGAATGAGAATAGCATAAGTATAATGTGTAGGAGGCCACACTAGCAGGCTAATCATTGCTATACCTCTAATAGGTGCTCTAAACTGCTAACTGGGCTACCAAGTATATTGATCTAATGCCTAGTAAAATTAATGTTGCTGATATCAAATTGGTTAGGAATAATTAATAATAATAATAATTGTACTGATTACAAAAACATCTGTTCTTCTTCCTATCCTTCCAAAATAACTAGAACTGACAAAAATCAAACCAGGCTACCAGGGAGATCTTCTGGAAATAGTTTTTCATCGTATATGACTCTTCATTAATTACTGATTGCATAATCAGGTTGAAAACTTAGACTTCTTTAAGGAATATAGCAATCATGTGAAATGCCTGACCCACCCCATACCATGTAATCACAGGCAACTTGTCCTTGTTTGAATCAATGAATTAGTGAATTGAGCTTGTATTTTTGGAGTGCAGTTAGAGCCTGAGGAATAAAACAAAACTCTCTGCCTACTACATGTTTCCTTTCATTTTTATGGGCTAAATTCTGGCCAACTATAGAGGTACCTGTGATAAATAAAGGAGCAGGGGGAATAGCTCCCTTTTATGGACACCCAGCCAGCCAGTTAGCTATAAAATTCCTATTAGTAGCTGTTGTCTACTTGCTTTACCTATAAAGGGTTAACAACCCTACAGGTAAAAGAAAGAGTGGGCACCTGATCAAAAGAGCCAATGGGAGGGCTAGAACTTTTTAAAATTGGGGGGGAAAAAAAACCCCTTCCCTTTGTTGTCTGTGTTCTCTCTGGGCTGCAGAGACACAGAGCAGCAATGCTATAAGCAGGAATGGTGTGTAAGGTTTGAACCAGGTATGAAAAATTATCTTGCATACCTAGAAGGAATCATTGGGACAGGGAAGTGTAGATAGATGTGATCAGGTTTATTTCTTTATTTTTGCTTGCGGATATTCTCTGTGCTAACCTCAGATGTTTTTGTTTGCTTGTAACCTTTAAGCTGAACCCTCAAGAAAGCTATTTTGGGTGCTTATTTTTTGGAATTGCTCCTTTAAAATCTAGCAAAAGCCTAAGTTCCAGATGTATTTTCTTCCATTTATATGCCTGCCATTGCAATGGAGGTTTGCACCTGTTTGGAGGCCACTTGTGCTTTTGGCCAGAATCTGCGACCATGTTTCAGCAAGTAAATGTTTGGTCTGTATACAGATATTTTACAGTTTGCTAATTCATTCCTTCCTTTAATTAGCAACCTATTATGAAGAATTGTCTCTAGTATTATTTGTGACAGAGTTAAATTGATGGTGGTTATTTTCTTGCTTTCTTTTAAATTACCTACTTTTCTATTTCCTAAATTTGCCTGCCTGGCAAGCATTTTAATGGCTATAAAACTTGGCATATAAAATGTTGCTCTTTGATAGATACCTATTTAATTTTTACTTCATTTTCAGAGTACTATCAATATTGACTCTCAAGTATGCTCTCGTATAGGGACAGACACAGTTCAAGCTACTTTCTATTCAGTATTAACTGAAGCTACCACATATTATCATCCATATGGCATGCATCAGTCCACCTGCTGCTACTATCATTATTACAAAATAGGAAGAATTATAAATACTACGCTGAATATTCTTATTGGATCTGAATGTGGATACGCAATGAAAATACCTGGTTCTGTCCTAAGTCTAGGGCTAGGTTATATTAGGCTTCAGTTGTGAATTACGTGTAATGCTCGATCACTCAGGGCCCAATTTTGCCACCTTTTTTCATATTGAATATTCCCTTATTCTACAATTAGTCCCAGAAAAGTCAATAGGACTCCTCACATAATTAATGAGTATGTGGCAGAATTAGACCCTTGGCACATGCTTTCCACAGAGTGAATTTTGTCCACATTCATTATATAGTGTTACCTCCAAAATGTAAGGTAATTATTCTAGTTGCTGGAGAAATATCCAGCTTTCATATGTCCCTGTCTTAATTATTCCTTTATAACTTTCTTTATATATCCATGTTGATTCTAAAACTATGCCAGTTTCATCCACTTTTATGCTCTAATGCATTTGTTTCCATTAAGGAGTCCCATGATGTGGAAAAAAATTAAACTATCCTATAACAACGTGCATAAAACTAAAGTATGAAACTTGTTCAAAGTCTACAGTTCACATATTAAATAAAAGTTGTGATGCTGATAATTTAGTATTGACTGCTGAGCTTATAAAAATATGTCATCCTAAAAAAAACAAAATAATTCCTTAAGCTCTTTTTGGTCAGTAAGCCAAAAAAAGACAATGTTACACGGATATTTTGTCACTTATTCATTTCATCTGTAGTTTATTCAATTATGTATTTTATAGCTCTTCTAATTTACACAAATGGAAGCAATAAAAAATGTTTTATTACTTCTCTTCATGCTGGGGCACTATTATACACAAGCCTATATTACCCTAGCAAAATATACAAAGCCATTTAGTTTTGTATTTATTGGATTTCACTAACTTATTTTCCAGGACTCCAAGAAATCTTTCAAGCTTTCTACTTCTTTATCCAAAATCTTCTGCTTTCTTTTTCTAGTATTAACTTGCAAGCCTTTTATTTTTTGGAAATGCTTTTTTAAAATTAAACAATAAAAACCTGAAAAATGCAATTCTAAAATTTTAACCAAGATCTAGGGAAGAAATTACAGTAGGAAGGCTTTCTGTACAAAAATGTCTTCAGTTATACAAGTTTTAGTTCTCATTTGAGTTCTGTTGTTCTGCGGGGGAGGGGGGAAGAACATCTTGTCATACAAATGCAGAGAGAGGCTACCTCTGGGACTACTCTTCAAAAACTCTCATGTAGGCCCTAATTCAACAAAGCACTATGATGAATGGGGATGGTCTTCAGAATCTGCTTAAAATTAAGCATATGCTTAAGTGTTTTCCTAAATCAGTATCACAGTGTACAGCTTGGTATAGTGTGCCTGTTTCAGAAATTAGCAGATGGTGATGTAGAATAAGTATTTTTTAAACCATTTAGCTATGTGCCTAATTTCAATCTATTCTATTCTGCTTTATTTGATCATATGATGCTATTAAGCAGTGGACATACATCACTGTTTAACCAGACACTACCTTTTTAATATCCTGTGGTATTTTTACTCTATTTAATCAAAGGGCTTGTGTCACTTTATAAAGTAATATCATAATTGAACATGTTTGAGTTTGATGACGTGATACTGACCACAGTGTAGCAGTCAATGTGGAGCAGAACAAATCTTGCTCTGCATTATGGCAGCGAGTTGTAATTAAACTGGCTGTGATTAAACAGGGATTAATCACATTTAGCTGATGGGATGCTAACCACAAATTGCCCTGGTAATTGCCCTGTGCCCACTAAGGCACAGTCAGCAGCATGTCATCAAATTTGATTGTTCACAGCCATGTGGAAACATAATTAAAATTGGATGTGACATGGATAAACCCATAGACAGCCCTTTGTGTACCTATACCGTATTCATAAATGCAGTATGAGACAGGTCTCTCACTTCTGATATATGTATAAATTCCAGAATGCCCAGCTGGCATAGACCCAGAGTTATTGGCTCAATGATGCACTCTGCCATCCGTAAGAACATAAGAACGGCCATACTGGGTCAGACCAATTGTCTGTCTAGCCCAGTATCCTGTCTTCTGACAGTGCCCAATGCCAGGTGCTTCAAAAGGAATGTACAGAACAGGGCAATCATCAAGTGATCCATCCTCTGTCATCCAGACCCAGCATCTGGCAGTCAGCAGTTTAGGGACACCCATAGCACAGTGTTGCATCCCTGACCATCTCTGCTAATAACCATTGATGGACCTATCCTCCATGAACTTATTTAATTCTTTTTTGAACCCAGTTATGGTTTTGGCATTCACAACGTCTCCTGGCAAAGAGTTCCACAGGTTGTGAACCTGTGTGTTGTGAAGAAGTACTTCCTTTAGTTTGCTTTAAACCTACTGCCTATTAATTTCACTGGGTCACCCCTTGTGTTATGTGAAGCGGTAAACAGCACTTCCTTATTCACTTTTTCCACACCAGGCATGATATTATAGACCACTGTCATCTCTGCCCTTACTGTTCTCTTTTCCAAGCTGAATAGTCCAAGACTTTTTAATCTCTCCTCATGTAGAAGTTGTTCCAAACCCTTAGTCAGTTTTGCTGCCCTTCTCTGTACCTTTTCAATTTCTAATGCATCTTTTTTGAGATGGGGTGATCAGAACCGTATGCAATATTCAAGGTGTGGGCATATAATGGATTTATATAGCGGCATTATGAGATTTACTCTCGTATTCTCTATCTCTTTCCTTGTGGTGCCTAACATTGTTATCTTTTTTGACTGCTGCTGCACATTGAGTGGATGTTTTCAGACAACTATCCTCAAGGACTCCAAGATCTTTCTTGAATGGTAACTCCTAATTTAGACCCCATCATTTTGTATATATAGTTGGGATTATGTTTCCCAGTATGCATTACTTTGCATTTATCAACATTTTGTTATGTCTCAAATGTAAAGGGTATACTCAGAGAGGAGAGGATGTGGCTAGATCATGCTATGTTCCAGTGATACCCAGTTTGTATAATGTCCCTTAGGACCATGGTTCTCAAAGCCTGTCGGCCGCTTGTTCAGGGAAAGCCCCTGGCGGGCTGGACCGGTTTGTTTACCTGCTGCGTCCGCAGGTTCGGCTGATCGTGGCTCCCACTTGCCGCCGTTCACTGCTCCAGGCCAATGGAGGCTGCAGGAAGCAGTGTGTGCCAAGGGATGTACTGGCCGCCCTTCCTGCAGCCCCCATTGGCCTAGAGCGGCGAATCGCGGCCAGTGGGAGCCGCGATTTGCCAAACCTGCGGATATGGCAGGTAAACAAACCGGTCCGGCCCGCCAGGGGCTTTCCCTGAACAAGTGGCTGACCAGCTTTGAGAACCACTGCTTTAGGGGACATTGCAACCTAGTACAACTCAGAGCAGCCATGAGGCTGAACCCAGCATAACTAAGAGCAGTCCTGAGACAGCTCTTAATTACACCAGAGACCGAACTCACCTTTGGCCACTCTGGGAATCAGAGAAACATGAAGTTGGTGTAAAGCCACCTTTACTTCCTCATCCTTCTCAACCTTGGGCATTGCACTAAGAACAGCTCTGCCAGACCTGAGGACTGGAGCTTCTATTAATAATTTTATTTGTAAGAAATCAGCCAACCAATGATGATTGTTTGGAATACTTGATTTTTATTTATTTAAGAAATATCACTGATTTGGAGCAGCCATTTGTGTACTAGGTATCTATGGAGCTAAGTGATTTTATTTTCTTTGCCCTTGTCCTCCCTCCCCTCTTCACTTCTGTTGTTGTCACATGTGCTTGTTGTTTCTTGTTTCAAATTAGACTTCAAACTTTTTCAGGACAGGGACTATGCATTTGGACAGTGCCTAGCACAACGACACTCTGATTCTGATGGTGTCTTTTAGTGCTACTGCAATGCAAATAATAATACAACTGTACAGTTCTTTGCCACTGGCAAAATAAGTGGCTTTAAATCATCTTACTCTTTTGTGTATTTGGGTTTTAAGCAAGACCTGTGCAGTTCTTGAAGTAAATACTTTCCAGAAATTGTTATCTATGCAAGAAGGTGTTTGCTCAAGGAGCTAACATACCAGGAGAAATGAACAGCCGTGCCTCGGTCGCTTCCATTCACTCTGTGCAGAACAAAGCTTTCAATCAGCATGTGACAGCTACTTGTCACGTGCATGTTGCAAATATACTGTACATGTTTTATGTGTGGAAAGTAGGGAGGTGATTGGGATGTGGTGGTAAAATAGGGTTGCCAACTTTCTAATCTCACAAAACCAAACACCTCTCCCATGCCTCCCGCCATGTCCCTTCTCTGAGGCCCCGCCCCCACTTGCTCCATCCCCCCCCATTGCTCACTCTTCCTCACCCTCACTCACTTTCGCTGGGGTAGGGGGATGGGGTGCGGGAGGGGGTATGGTCTCTTGGCTGGGGGTGCAGGCTCTGGGGTAGGGTTTGGGGATGAGGGGGGGCTCCGGGCTGCTGCAGGGGGTTGAGTGGGGAAGGGGTTGTGCGGGGGTTAGGGGCAGGGATAAGCGGTTTGGATATGAGAGGGGACTCTGGGCTGGGGCAGGAGGTTGGGGTGTGGAGTGGGGTGAAGGCTCTGGCTGGGGGCAGGAGTGGGGATGAGGGGTTTGGGATGCAGCAGGGGGCTCCAGGCTGGGCCTGGGATTGGGGTGTGGAGGGGATTGTGGGGTCCCAGTGGTGCTTACCGCAGCTCTGAAGAAGCAGCCACCATGTCCTTGTAGCCTCTAGGTATATGGGTGGCCGGGCGGCTCTGCACGGTGCACGCTGCCTTCGTGCCCACAGGCACCACCAGTCGCAGTTCCCGGCCAATGGGAGCTGCGGAGCCGGTATTTGGGGTTGGGGCAGCACACGGAGCCTCCTAGTTCCAGGCCGCCCAAGCGCCTAAGGGCCGCAGGGACCAGGTGACTGCTTCCAGGAGCAGCCCAGAGCCAGGGCAGGTAGGGAGCCTGCCTTACCTGTGCTGACCGGAGCCGTCAGGGTCCCTTTTTGACCAGGTATTCTGGTCAAAAACCAGATGCCTGGCAACCCTATGGTAAGATGAGAGTTCTGTGGGGTACCAGGGTGCATAGCACAAGCTGGGTGGGGGAAATGGAATGGGTTAGTGTGCTGTTTTTATGGAGCTGAGAATATTTGGTAGTTAGTAGTGGGGAGAAGAAATTGTGTCCCCTAGGTTCTGTTGCTGGTGTAGAATGTCCTGAAAAGGAAATCAGGGTGGATAAAAGCAGCTGGAGCAAGTATCGGGGAAAAGATTTGGGGTCTCCTTCCAGCTTCCGGTTTTCTGTACTGCTCGTATGTTTTGCATTCTAAAAGAGTGGTGTTGTTTTTGTGTTCAGACATACAGTATTTGCTAAGGGTTACAGAGTGAACACTCATTTTTCTATGAAATGAGGCTTTTCCAGACCCCTCCTGGTTGCCCAGTGCTCCCTTGTGGCTAGATTGTAGCTTTACCTGGAGCCCTAAGTAATGGGCAGCATGTAACTCCTCCCCAGAAAGAGTCACAATCTGTTCCCTCATTCTCCCTTGCTTTTGTGAGACAGTATAATCTAATCATCGGATGCATTTGGTGGAAAAAATGTAGCTCACGAAAGCTTATGCTCTAATAAATTTGTTAGTCTCTAAGGTGCCACAAGTACTCCTTTTCTTTTTGCGAATACAGACTAACACGGCTGCTACTCTGAAACCTATAATCTAATCGTTGACATCAGTAGATTACTTTCCTTTCACACTGGCTTAACTGTAGTGGCTGGTGCTAAGGTTCTGCCTATTCCCTGACCTTTCCTCCTGTTCCCCACCTACACATCTAAAGCTGCTTTTCTTTCCTTTATGCACAGGCTGGTGACACAGGAAGGCTGTTTAGGATAGGTCAGAATTTTGTCCTTCTTCATTATTTACATAGCACAGTAAGTGTATAGAATGCTGTACAATAGCTGAGCTGCTCCAGACAGAATTCCAGGCCCTGAAGAGTTTGCATACAGGATACATAGAATTCCATATGGTTATTATAGGTGGAATGCTGCATGGACTAATTCTCATGCATTTACTCTCACTGCAGCTATGTAGTATTGCTCCTTCTACTATTAACTCTGTGTTATCTATTTCCTTCAAATGCAGCACAGTTCTAGAAACGCAGCTTTATTTACCACTGTCATGGAAAGTACCTGAGGCTGCGACCACAGATCACATAACAGTCACGTATTTTCTTTCTAATCTGTTTGCTCCTCTCTTTAGAGTTACAGTTAGCAGATTCTTTCTTGCATATCCTTTTCTTGGTTTTGATCTGACTTCTTTTTGCCTTTTTTGTTCTGTTTCCATTGTAGTACATCTCTGCCCACAGTGCTGTTCCCTTCCTTCACAAGTGCTTAAGGCTGAAAAACGAGACTGCCCCACAGTCAGGCAGGTCACTGTCAAGTGCCCCTAAATCACAGCTGTTGATGGTGTTTACAGTAGCTAACAATGAAAATATTTTTTACATTCATGATAATGGTGTATCAAGCAGTGAAAGATAAACCTTAAAGCAAGAATGTTTAACGTTTTTAAAGAGCCTTTTTTAAAATAGTGACATCAAAGAATGCCATTAGAGAGGGAACTTCAAAGTTTTGCAGAACAACCAGATCTCTGGTACATGCATTTTTCTTTCTGCATTTACTAATAAAAGCAGAACAATTAGGATAGTCAAAAGCCCTGTTAAGTAGCTAAAATTGGAATAAAGAATATTCTTAGAGGCTAAAAACCTAAACAAACATCAAGGCTGCAGTGGAAAATGAAGGGGGTGGTGGGATGGGATGTCATTTGACTTCTAACAGACTGAGAAGCTTAGATACCCTGCCTCTTTAAACTAATTCCTAACCTCAACAAGGATGAGAAAGGGAGTCAAGTGCTGTTGTGAAAGCTCATTGCTGGGTCTCCTACAGTACTTGCCTTAATTAAATATGTATTTAAATTACTAGGAGCTCAGTAATGAAAGTATCCTATAGCACTATTGTGTATTGTACTCCAGTGCTATAGAAACACCACTGAGAGAAACTCCTGTCCCATAAAATCACATATTCTAGGTAGAGTAAGCCACAGTAAAGACATCCTTTGTGACTCTCCCATAACAGATTTGTTGGAACTACTTTCTAAAGTCTCTGATGATTGACTGTGAAACAAGGCTCCAGTTGATTAAGGAATTGGATGAGCTTGGCAGAGAATGGAGAGCTTCAGTTTAAATTCAAGCTAGTTTCCGTTTTACTAGTCTTTCCATGTTTTGCTGCAAAATCCTTCATGGTTTTAACCCATTGCTTTGCTTTGCTAAGTAATTGAGAAGATTTGGGTTTTTGACAATGACTGTGTGTTTTATTTGTTAGAAACTTCTCATTATAAATACAATTGCTGTTGTGGTGGTGCTAGTCCATGGTTCCCCATTCATGGCACTAAAATCCATAGTTGTTTCTGTACTGCAGTTGCAGTTGTGTCCATTAAAACATTTTGCCAACATTTACTATAGTTCCCCCCCTTGCAAGAATACTATAAACATACCAGTAGAATCTAATTATAACAGATATCACTATTAGAATAGGAAAAAAGGTGAAATTTGAGATTCTGCACCGATAACTGTTGGCAAAGACTAACATTTTAACAGTAGCCACTGCATACAAGAACACAGCTCAAGTAAAAGTCTAGCTAATGTATAATTGCGTAAGGGCAACCAACAATTTCTATAAACATAATTAAAGAGACATGGGTTGACCTCTAGCATCCTTTCCTGCTGTTCTCAGGCAAAATTCCTATTGACAAAAATGTCCATGTTTCATAGCTCTTCTTAATGCTTCAGGCTGAGCTGTGCTGTGGCAGAGGAAAAGGTGCACCCCTGAGGAATTATGCCTTTAGAATGCTCTCCCAATGTCAGTAGAAGAATTATGCTAAGGGAGAGGCGTCCCTTATTATTACCTGCTCAACAGCTTTACCCAGAGCTCCCTCAGCCCAGGCATTTGGGTATAAAAGAGGAGACAGGGCTGTATCAGGATCTGTGGAACTGGAGTCTGAGGACCCAAGTTCCCTGCAGGGACTGTGATTGAGGAGACACAAGGGGACAAAGGGAATTAGGCTGGAGCAATGGAGCCACATGTCCAGAGTAATGCACAGGGTTTAATAAAGTACAGTAGCATTTGTTCAACTTAACCTACATTCAGATTCATTATTTGTGAGTGAAACATGGTGGCAGCATCTAATCTGTGAGCTCTCTGAAGTGCAGCAGCTGGCAGCGTAAGCCATGGAACTCAGTCTGATGCCTCTTGGAGCTTGGATGGAGCCTGGTGGAAGGAAGAATTAGAGTTGTACATAGGCCTGGCCATTCAGAAAGATGACTAGCAGAAATGTAAAATTGTAACTTTATCTGGGGAACAAGGCTGAGAGGTCTGCATCACTCTGAAGGTCACCTCTGCCTCAGGTCTCAGTCCTAGAAGACTGATAGAATCCCAAAGAAGAAAGAAACTGTGGAGGAGAGATGCAGCTTTTTCACTACAGAACAATCAGAAGGGGAGTGGAGGAGTATAGACCTCTAAGTTACTGCCTTACCCACATTGCCAGCTACCTGCAATTTTAGGGACTTGACAGACACCCTGATTCAGAACAGAATAGTCTGTGGCACCACCATCTGCAGGAGCAACTGCTCTTGGAAAGTGATTTCACATTGGAGAAGATGCGTAGCCATGGGGCATGCAGATGAAACAGATGAAAGCCCTAGGAGGTACCACAACTGCTGAAATACATGCAATGAGAGCAAAGAAGAGCATGTTCCCTACCCATAGGGAGATGCAATTACTGTGGGAGACAGTGTGAACAGGTAAAGGAGAAGTGCCTCACATTAGGACAGCATTGCAAAGAATGTGCCAAGTTGAATCATTTTAACAATGTGTGCAAGGGACAGCATATCTGATAGCAGTGATCACTCTCTCCTAGAGCTTGAGAGCATATCTGGCTCAATCTTTCAGGAGAGCCTGAACATGGGACAATACCAACCTCCAGGTGTGGAACAATGTTAATAGGGAAGTGCCCTGTGAGATTTCAGCTGAATAGCAGGGCCTCCTGCAGTTTGATTTCTGGGGATGAATTGGGCTTGAACACAACCATTACAAAGATTAATGTAATAACTATAAATGCATAATGCAGCCTGTAGGATAACATGACCTCATAGTGACTAACCCCCCAAAATAACACAGTACAAGCTGAAGTTTGTAGTGGTGGATGATAAATCCTGCAGACTCCTCTTGGGGAATACTGCAATATAAGCCATGGATCTGATCAGGATGCGGAGTCAGAATTTTGTCACTGCAGTGCAAGAAGAAAAAGGGTGAGCCCCATGGACAATGGAGACATTTTTTAAAGCATACTCCTGTTTTCAAAGGTGACAAGTGCCTCAAAGGAAAGCTGCAGCTGGAAGTAGACCTCACAGTGGAATCTGTGCTTGTGATTACCACGAAGGAAAATCCCTGGGGCACTGCGTAATCCAGTACACAAGGAGCTTGAAAGTCTGCAGGGCAGAACTATCATAGCACCTGTAAGACCAGTACAACCTGGGTAAGCAGCAAGGTAGTAGTAAAGAAACCATCAGGCAAATTATGCATCTGCCTAACTCCAGACCAACTGAACTGGGCATTGAAAAGATGCCGCTATCCACTGCCCATAATTGATGACCTCTTGCCAGACCTTTCCAAAACCAAAGTCTTTATGATCTGTGATCCGAGGAATGGCTTGTGGCACATAAGCCTGTATAAAGAGTCCAGTATGCTGACAGCCTTTGCAACACTATTTGGTTGCTACAGATAGCTACACGTACTGATAGGCGTAAGCTCAGGATGAGAGGCATTTCAGAGAAGACTCACCCAAGTGCTGGAAGGATTACCCGGGGTGAAAATAATGGCAGATGATATCCTCATTGTAGGTTAAGGGAGCAGTGATACAGAAGCTGAATTAGACAATTACAGAAAACAGCAAGCTTTTCTACAGTGATGAAGGGACAAGAACATAAAACTCAACCCATAAAAAATGTGACTCATCATGAGATGACATGCATTGGACGTCTGCTCACAGCAGACCAACTGAACACGATCTCGGCAAGATGAAGGCAGTCCGAGATATGCCAGTTCCAGTGTATGGTGAAATGGATTCAGCACTTCATAGGCATGATACTTTCTGTCCAAGTCCAGTCCACAGCTGGCTGCAGCAGCGGAATCCATATGTGAGCTCACAAGATAGGATGCTAAGTGGAACTGGGTAGGTCCCCAACAGCAAGCATTTGACCTGCTGAAAAAAATGATAATGGATGCTCCTGTCCTGAAGTACTGCCAGCCATGAGAGCTACTGTGTGATACATCAGAAAAAAGACTGGGTTTTGCAGGATCAGCCAGTTGTTTATGCCAGCAGAGCCCTGTCAGAGATTGAGCACTAAGAATTTCTCCATTCCAAATATCACATTACATCAGAACACCTATGGCTACCCTGTACTAGTGTAATCGGACCACAAGCCCCTGGAGACAATCATGGCAAAGCCCCTTCTTAGTGCTCCAAAGAGATTGCAGTGCATGTTGATGCACCTCTGGCACTACTAGGAGAAGCTCAGATATTGTCCAGGATGATTACTGGTATTAGTTGGCACCCTGAGCAGGGCATATATAGCCACATGAGCAAGTTGAGGGAAGGAGATCAGGACATAGTGCAGCCTGTTAATGAATTCAGTTTCAACAGTGAAGCTGATGGAAATCCAAGAGGCTTTGGAAAAGGACATCCAACTACAGGCAGACAAGACAGCGATACTAGCAGTGTGGCCAAGTGAAAAGCCAAGTATCAGTAGGAGCAGAACCATATTTTCAAATTAATGATTAGGTGAATGTGGAGGATGGAATCCTATTCCAAGGAGAGAGATGTTGTCATACAAAAATACATGCCTCAAACTGGGCATTGGCAGCTGTGATGGATTTGAGTGTGTGTGTTTTACTGGCCAGGAATGAGTACACAATTCCACTCCTTGATAGAAGGCTGTAACACTTACAGGTTGTGTGATAGCCATCCGCAGAAAGAGACTCTGTTACCATGTGAGCTGCCCACCCAACTATGCAAAAAGGTGGGAGCGAACTTATTTAGCCTCAAGGAAAAGCAGTACTTGATTACAGTGCACTATTATTCAAATTTTTGGGAAGTATGCCATGTCTGATGCAATAAGCAAATCAGTGATTGGCAAACTAAAGGCCCGCTTTACATTATATGATGTTCCAGATAATGTATTCACCAACAATACACCCTAATTTTCCCAGGAAGAATTCAAGGAATTTGCACACAAATGGGAGTTAGACCACTGCACCTTCTCTCCAGCATACCCACAGAGTAATAGTAAGATAGAATCAGCTGTGAAAACAGCTAAGAGACTTTTAAACAAGGATGTTTCTTCTGATTCAAACCCCCTCTGTTGCAGTTTTGCCACACAGGAATATCCCATCACAGGGATGCCAAAATAGTCCAGAACAGAAACTGATGGGACAAGGACCAAAAATCTGTTATGAATGAGGGAAGACCTGTTACAGCCAGAAGAATGGAGACACTGAAAGGAGACAGCCAACAATCAGAGAAAGCAGGCAGTAGAGTATGACACGTTAGCCAAGGACCTATTGGCCCTGGCAACTGGTCCTCCTGTGAGGATCCAGCAATTAGAGAGACACCAGAGGAGTGGACTAAGAGTTGCCAGAGGTACAGTAGCACCTAGGTCATACGAGATGACTACACAAGAGAGGCAAGTGATCAAAGGAACAGGAGGGACTTACAATCCAGCAGACAAAACTCAGAGAAATATGTTTTAACTATGTATAAATTAAATCTACCATTAAACTGGTACAGAAATAAGTGGGAAAAGTGTATAGTCGGAAGCTGTTACACATATGGACAAAATCATTCCATGAGTTCCACTGTTGCAATTGAGTGAGATACTTTTCACTAAAATGTGCAGTGGCTCTGAGAAAAGGAATCTAAAAAGGCTGTCTTTGGAAATAAAAAAAACTCCAGGGATTCAGAGTAGCTTTAGCTTTGACACTTCAAAGAATGTTGATCTACATATCTGACAATGATACAGAGAACTTGCTATTAAATAAGTACAGGCAATTGTCATAATTCTTAATTGTATAAAGACTTGAAAGCAGAGCCCCTTACGTACTCTAACAGAGCTAAGAATTTATTCAAGACAGTAAGTGCAAGTGGGTGGCAAATGCAGCTTTAATTGTATCTATAGATAAAAGAGAACATTCAGACTTTCAAGTTGTAGTGTCTGAGTCACCCATGATTCTACCTGGGTTTGCTAACAGTAACAAAACCTACACTTAGTGTAGAGAGTCAATATTATGTATGAGAAAGAACTGAACACTTACACTGATAGTACACTTGCTTGTCATTATAGTCATGGGCCTTCTTGCCCATATCCAGACGACTGGGGTCAGATAGGAAAGTCCACGATTATAATGATATTAACTATAATACCATCCATGCACCTAGTGGCATTGCAAGACTAAACAGAAAGAGCTGAAAATGGAAAAATTACTAGTGATAATGAAAGGGCAGAAACCTACAAACTGGGAAAGCTCTTGATCAGCCTGGAAAAGATGAGCCAAGACTTTATCTGGACCTCAGACAAAGCTAAGCAATTAGTAATTTCATTGGTCTACTGGCAGCTTGGAGTGGTAGAACTATTGGTCCAAATTCAACTGCAACTTCAGTGGAGTTCCACTTGAGATTAATTAGGCTCACTGCATTTGCATTTCTCAGTGGAGAAAAGAAAGGACAAAATATTTTAAATTAAGCTTTCAATCCACCTGGATTTGCCTGGCTATCTCAGGTTGAGAAAATCAAAGCAAAACTATACCACAACGTTGAAAGCTTAGAAAGCATTGTGTATATAATACTACATTTGTAATATTTTTGTGGGGGGAGCTAACAAACAAGTACATGATGCTAGTTTCAGGAGAATAATAAAGAGGGATTGGAACAGAAACCAGAAATTAAATAGAAATAAAATTGTCATACAAAGACCTCACTCACAGATTTGCAAGAGAGGCTTAATGCTAAATTATAATGATATGGCAGCTATGACTGACTGAACAGCAAATTGGCAGAGGTTTTAGGGAATGGCAAAATATTGAGGAAGATCTACATGGAGTCTTTGGCTCCAACTGCATTACTGAGATAGCTGTGAAGCTGGGAGAACTGATTATCATGATGCCAGTGCATAGAAAAGAATAAAATACGGAGAGCTAATCACACACGTTTCATTTCTTCAAAACTTAAGTGTGCCAAGGGGAAAAAAAATAAACTTGCTGGTGGCTGCAAATGCTACAGGAAGAGTTGCTTCAAAATGGGACTTCTCTTATATCTGCATCAAAGGTATCGACAGATACCCAGCAAATGGGACATTCTCAAATATCTAAGGTATTTGTATACCGTCCCCCTCATTACAACAGTATCTGAGCACCTCACAATCTTTAAAATATTTCTCCTCAGAACACCTCTCTGAGATAGGGGAGTGCTGTTTTTCTCATTTTACAGATAGGGGGCTAAAGGGTAAAGACAGTGACTTGCCCAAGGTCATACTGGGAATGGAACCTGCATCTCTGAATCCTAGGCTAGCACTTTAACTATGAGGCCATCCTTCCTCTTGTGAATTACAAAGGCCATGATGGCAATTTTAATAGTCTGCAGGATTAGTTAACTTGCTCTTGTAGCATCTTTAAAGACTTTAAGCTATCAGTACCTACTTACATGGCAATTTGTCTAAATTAGTCATTTCTTTAATCAAAAACAAACTGTGCCTCAGTTCCCAATCTTCTGCTTTAACGCTGAATTCCCTTCTCCCACCCCGGTCTGTATTGTCTCTAAAATTTAAGCTCTACAGGGCAGGGATTGTTTCTTACGGTGTTTTTACAGCACTTAGTATAGTGAGGCCTCATTGTTTGGGGAAGTACAATAAAACCACTAATAAGGGTTGTCACTAATACATCTATGGAAATGAAACGGATTGCTGGGTGTTTGAGATGTTTTCAGAGAACCTCTGCCGAGTACCCTACAAAGAATAGGGCGGTAGCTGTAACACTTCAGATATGCCAAGGGAAAGATTGAATGCCAACGCCCAAGAAGGAGTTAACAGCAAAGCAGATGCCTGATCAAGATCATATTTGCATTTGGAGAAGCTGTGATTAGAAATGTTGTTGTTGTCATGGTGCCTCATGATGCCATACTTGTCAATATCCGAACACATGCTTAATGGGTGTCAGTTAGACAATGCAAATGCTGTCATGTTGTAAGCATTGCCCACCCAGTTGTGGGTGCTAAATCTGTTTGCACAAATGCAATAATTTAAATGGAGGTGAGATGAAAAATGTGAAGTATCTGATGACACAAAAATATTGAGGTTTCAGCAGGACTCTAACAGGAGTTGCTATGAGGAAATAGCAAGGGGAAAATGGCATGGTGCCATTTGCCACTAGATGAGCTGTGCACATGTGATCTGGTACTATAGAGCACTAGTGCTCATTCAAACAACAGCTGTAGCATCAGCTACATGGTCTGGAGTACTATGAGCCAATGCTCCACGGCAAGCCCAACTCTCTCCTCAAGAAACCAGACGTTATAGTGACAGTGAATTGGGGAGTGTTTGGGCATCACATTGCAGCTATATAATTATGGGTGTGGTGAACAAAAACTGAAAGTAGAGTATCTCCCTATTTGTTTTCCCCACTTCAACACCCCAGCCTTCAGACAGCAACTAGGACTAGCTCATCTCTCAAAGGAATAAGATACTAATTCCAAAAAGCTTCTGAGAAGAGATATTGGCAGTAATACATAGTTACTTGGGAAGGGAGTTGTGTAAAAGGAGGGTTCAAAATATTGTACGCTGACCGGATGTAAATTACCAAATTAATATGCAATGTGTTAACCATTATGGGATGAAGCTCCTAAAAGAACCCATATTGCTGCATGTGGTTCTAAATGAGACTTGGCACAAGGTTTTGTTTGAGTTACATGGAATGAATTTTTGGTTCTGCTGTTCTGTTTTTGGTTCTGTTTTCACTGTTTTAAAAATTGCTTATTCAAATTGGGAGCCAGATTTCCATAGGCATTTGTGTGGGCACCTAACTTGTAGGTGCAAATTGGGCATTTGTGTATACAGCCAGCAGATAGTTTGATGCCTAGATGATCATATGCATGTACAGATAACAATTTTTGTCAACACAATTATTGTATTTATGCAAACAGATTTAGCACCCACAATTGGATGTGCATACATGCATACTGTCACCTTTGAAAATCTGACCCTGAAAATGTTACTGATTGAACATGTGATAGCTTTTCAGAATAACTATGATAGTGAATTGGAAAGATGAGTACAATTATGCAATAGTCTGATCAATACATGTTATGACGATACCCTAGATCTCATTCTCCACTTCCTTGCACTTTGTGTAGCTATATAAAACTGCAAAATGAGTACAAAAATGCTACCAAATCAGAACTGAAAGATGCACTTCTCATTTACACTAAGAGAATCAGATCCATATTGTTTTACACCCACTTTGCACTAACTTTGCATAGGCAAAAATGATACAAGTTACAAGATAGTGGGGAATCAGAGCTCTGGTATGCAAATATAGCCAATCGGGAAGGTTTTGGTACTAAAGCCTGTATTTTGATTCTGTTTTTCGGACATATTTTGTGAAAAGAAGTATTGTATAGTATTTTCTTACTCTGCATGATTTTAATACAGCAAAAATTGATTACAAATTGTGCAATATTAGGCTACTCAACGTCTGTCATGAGAAAGCATGCAGAAATTGGGTCCCTGGTGGTTTACCAGGATAATCTGTAAAGAGCTACCAGAGAAGACTGGTTTATCTTTTGTAAAAACAATCTCAAACAAGCATTACACAGAGAACTGCTAAAGAATGTGCTTATGCTAAAGTCTGTTCCACCTTGTAATTAGATGTGACACACTGAGTATCTTTCCCAGATCTGAAGAAGAGCTCTGTGTAGCTCGAAAGCTTGTTTCTTTCACCAAAAGAAGTTGTTCCAATCATATTATCTGACCCACCTTGTCTCTCTGACCGGAAGAGACTTGAAAAATGGATTCCTTAGAGGTAAGGGAAATTTATAGTGCTCTGAATGAGTTGATACATGTTGATAACGGGATGCTCTTAAAAGTATTAAAGCCATTACCAGCTTTCCTTCTGCAAGTCTTTTAGAAAAATACTGTAGCTGATTATATATGAATACTCAGCAGCCAGTGATGATTCTTTTTAAACAAATGGTAATTAATTACTATAGACAGGCAGACACTGAGCAATACCGCTAGTTTTCTTTTGGCTTCTCACTCAAACTAGGAATTCACAAGAAGAAAAGTGGAGCTGCATTTTGCAGCTCTGACTACCATTTGAGATGCATTTCTGAGCCTGCTCAATAACTGCTCAATAAGCTAGAAATGGAGTGAAAGCAATATAAAATCTGAAAAGAAGGAAAATGTTATACAGCCATCAATTTAAGAGGAATCCTCTGTGGCTAGTACTGCTCAGCCTCAGGCCCCGCCCCCCACTCCATCCCTTCCCCCAAGGCGCCATCCCTGCTCCACCCCTACCCCTCCTCCTCCCTGCCTCTTTCTGCCCTCTCCCCCAAGCGCACCCCATCCATGCTCTTTCCCCTTCCTCCATGTGCCTCCTGCATGCCACTGAACAGCTTTTCTTCAGTGTGCAGGAGGCTTTGGGAGGGAGGGGGAGGAGTCCATCAGAGGGTTCCCGTGGACCCCCCCGGAGTACACTTGCGGACCCAAGTTAGAGAAATGCTGAAGTAGAGCCATGCCCTTTCTATGGTGTCACAGACCAATGCCATATTGTGGTAATGTGTAGATCCTCAAGCCCCATTGTGCTAGCCATTGTACAAATATATAACACAGATGTTCCCTGCCCTACAGAGCTCACTGGGACAGGTATTGCAACCCCATGCAGTATCTTTGGGGGCCATTGTTTTAAATTTATGAATGGCTTATGTCTGTGCTCTACCCCATGGAGGAGAGTTACCACAACTCCTCCAAGATCTAAAAAGAAGGGCGGGAGGGGGGATTAAGGCAAGTCACTGAGACTGAACAACCTCTAGAGAGGTACCACCCACTGGAAGGGTTTGGATATGCTGGTTCTAACTGGGTTTTCCAGAGACTGAGAGAAAGGACTTGTGGTATAAAAAGGCTGGGTTTAAACTAAACACGGGGCCTTCTTTTGATTCAGCCAACAGACAGGGGAACCCCGACCCTTGTGAAAGTGTTGGAAAGACTTTGGCATACTAGGACTCTTAGGATTGATGGATGACCTCTGGTAAGCTTTTAGCGTGTGTACAGGAATTTATATACTCTTATTCTTAGCATTATAGTGACTGTGCTTTGCAAAGGCTGGTAACTAGTATACATAAGGCAAAGGCCCAAATATTGGGACTGTCCCTATAAAATCAGGACATCTTGTCACTCTATGGTGACATATAGAGGTTACTGAATCTACAAAAAAGTGGAGTTATCCCCTCCTTAGGTGGTACCACAGACTGCAAATCAATCTTCACATGTTAAGATGCTGTTCTATCTCAGAAAATAGGGACAATAAACCACAGTTTAGCTTGATATTATTCAATAATTTCCTTCAAAAATGGGATTTAGATCATAAACCATTTAGTACTCAATCCAATGGATTCAAAAGCAGTCCAGCCATGATTAATAATTTTTTTTTTAAAAAGACCCTTATTTGATCTTTTACACTTAGAGCAATCACTTGCTTAACCCTTGAAGGGCAGAACATTAAGAACCAAATTATCCACATCATTTTAGCTGTTGCAGCACAGTGGTGGAAGGAGATGTCAAGCTTAACTAGAAGCAAGAGAGATCACGCTAAAACCTTTTTATGAAACAGAAGAAAAGCACATCCGACACCTAGAAGAAGCTGAATAACAGAATGCAGGAGAAAATGGAAACCTGTAATGGTATTGTAGCTTCATAAAGCACTCGGGTCACATCATGTGGAGACAGTAGGAGGCAAAATATAACAACAGAAAAAGAACACAAATACTCCTAAGCTCTAGAGAAGTCACACAGAACATGACTGAAGAAGTGGATGCAGAAGAATGTAGCTTGGCATTTAGTTCCACAATAAAAGGTTATTTTTAAGTGAAAAGTCCTGTTGAGTAGCAAAGAAAGAAAATGGGTTAGATAAGGGACCTACCTGTGTGCTGTAACAATTATGAAGGACAGCATGATAAGCAAAATCTCTTAAAATACGGAAAGGAAAATAAAATGTCATTGACACAAAATATAACATAAAAGGACTTTGAAGAAATAGCAAACAATAATGACAGGAGATGGAATAATAGGAATTTTACTGGTTTCAGAGTAGCAGCCGTGTTAGTCTGTATTCGCAAAAAGAAAAGGAGTAATTGTGGCACCTTAGAGACTAACAAATTTATTTGAGCATAAGCTTTCGTGAGCTACAGAATTTTACTGTAAGAATTAATGTCAGCTAATTATTTGGCACGGAGGAACTGTTTAGTATGAACACTAGAAAGGACTAAAAAGCATGAGATCTGCTATCATTATCTGTGGCAAAGTAATGAACTGAATGGATTTATAACTATAGTAGAGAAGATGGAGCAGACAGTAGATAGTAATCCTAGACTAGTATTGAGTTAACTGGTCAATTAAACTCGTATCTAGGAAAAATGATCAAGGCAAGGTCAGGGTTAGCTAACCTATGTAGGGGTAACATCTGCTGGTGTAAAGCTGAAATAACCACCTTCAGTGCCAGCTATCACTCCTATCCGAAATAGTACAAAATACAGCAAACTCTGTCCATCCAAATTTAAGAAGCCTTTATGTGTAAAGCTAATTCTGATGGTAAGAGAACTACCATGTGAAAAGACAGTGGGGTACAACATGTTAAATGTTGGTCATATGTGAACATGCAGGTGAACCTGGAAGGATGGCTAATAAGAATGTAGTAACTAGGGCTGGTCAAAAAGTATGTTTTGCAAAAAATTGATACAAAAATCAGATTTTTGAAATGGAGCATTTTCAGTTTTTCCTTGCCCCACTTTTTTCATTTTTCCATTTGTCCCTACATATAACTAAAAATAGAGCAGCTCTGGCAGAACAAAGAATCAAGCCTGAGTTTCTCGAAGGATGTGTTGTATAAGTAAGTGAACAATCAGTGGCAAAAAGAGTTTGAAATTTTTATCAAATTGCTCATCTTGAATAAACTAGTTTATATGTTGTGCACTTCCCTCTTTAAGGACCTAATCAAAGTCTTTTGAAAGACTTCCCTTGATCCCTTCAGTGGGATCAGGTCCCAAATGATTCACTGGCATTTTATTTCGCTACACTATCTGGTCCAAATCCAGAGTCCTTTCTCACTGTTTTACTCATTCCTTACTCAGATAAAAATCTCATTGAATTCAAAGGTTTTTTTTCCCATGGAATTTCATTTTTCATGTGTTAGAGCTCTGTAACATTCAGGAAGATGAATTCCCAGAACAGCACTGTTTTCATTTGTGTGGCTCAGATTTAATATTCAGTAACATTTTTCCTTTATTGCAGACATCTTGTGTGTCTTTAGGGCAGTGAGTCATTTTAGTGGTGGCACAGAACTAGATTTATTTATTTTAAATGGCAAAAAAAAATACTTTCCCAAATGTGAAACGATCACTGAGAAGAATTAAGACACTGGATGGCTGCCCTAACTTAAATCACATGTAAAAAAGTTTTGTTAAACAGTTTTGTTCTGCTTCTCTTCAGCTATTTTCTTTACTTTCTTTTGTTCTTTTCCTTTATTTGCCCCTTTTCTGTCTCTTTTGGACAGAAAGATGGTCTTGTTGGTAAGGCACTGCTCTGGGACTCGGGAGATCTGGCATCTGTTTCCAGCTCTGCTACAGAGTTTCTGTGCAACCTTGGGCAAGTCTCTCTAGCTCAGTTCCTCACGGTAAAATGGGAATAATATTGCTCAGCCTCACAAGAGTGCTGTAAAGATATATCCATTAATGTTTGGGATATATACAACGATTAAGGTGATGGCGGTCATATAAATAGAGATACTTTCTGTTAAGATATATTAGTATTCATGTAAAATACCTTAAGTTGCATTTTTTTCAGATTTCACCCTGACAGTATAACTCAGAAGCATTAGCCACAGGTCTTTCCTTAAGAGTGATGCAAAGTGACCCGTCGAGCATGCTGTCTTCATGCTGTTCCATTGTTGCTTGCAGTGTAGTTGTAGCCATGTTAGTCCTATGATATTAGAGAGGCAAGGTGGGTGAGGGGACCAACTTCTGTTGGTGAAAGAGACAAGCTTTTGAGCTACCAAGAGCTCTTCTTTAGGTCTCTTCTTCATGCTGTTCAGACAGCTCAGTGCCTAAATTTTCATCTCCTAAATCACAATGGAGTGTGTTGTCACTAGGCTACCTAGCTTGGGCAGCTTTTCTTCATTTCACCCTCTGGATTGCTCAGAATTACTCTTTCAACAGTAACATTCATGCCTGGTAAGGCACAATTCCCCAGTGGATATTGCCATCTCCAGGTTCACCAGAAAGTCTGACCCTTTCTCTTCAGCATTATTTATCTTTTTATCACCTCTAGGCTAAACTATTGCAATTCACTTGTAATTGGATTCCCTAATTGGGATCACAAAGGGTGGAACAGGTGCAGCATGTGGCTGCTTATTTGCTCCTTAGCATGGAGGTGAGAAAATCATAAATGCTCACTTTCTTTGGCCTCCACTGGCTGCCAGTAAGCCAAACGATTCAACTCAAGAATTTACTGATCTATGTATAACCCTTAATATAATCTAGGCCTAATGTACTGTAATGAATATTTCACTTAGTCTGGTGCTAAACACTAATTAATTTTTGTAATGCTCCTGTGATATAGGTAAGTAAAAATTAGCTATGTTGTACACATGGGGAAACTGAAACATAAAGAAATTAGATGGCTTGCTTGTGGTCAGCCAGGATTTCTGTGGCAGAGCTAGGGCTATAATTCAGGAGCTCTTGACTGCTAGTCCTGTGCTCAGTCTAGTAGATTACTGTGTCTCTTCCCCTATGTCTGTACAAAGCAGTTGAGGTTGGCCAGGCTCCCTTGCTCTCCATCATGTGGTCTATCTGAAATGAGCCAGGGCAGGACCTTCTTGCTGTCAGGACTCAAGGCCCAGCTTTTTAAAGCTTATTTAGGCATTGCTTCACCCAGCATTGCATGGCCTAGGGCCCAGAACTTCAAAGGTATTTAGCTGCGTAACTCCCATTGATTTTATGAATGATAGGCACCTAAATACTTTTGAGGATCTGGCCTCAGTAACTTAGATGGCTAAGTCCCATTTTCAGAAGTAACCTAAGTCTTTAGAAACCTAAATCTCATTGTAAATGGGATTTAGACTCCTATAGTCCAGATCATCAAAGATATTTAGGCACCTAATTCCCACAGTTAGACATTTAAATACCACTGGAGGATCTGGACCTAAGTGACTTTTGATAATGGAACTTAGATAGCTAAGTGCAATGCAGAGCAGCAGCAGCAAATTCACATGGCTACGCATGGTGGTGCATAGAATGGACTTTCATCTTGAATGGTCCCTTGTAAGTCTTTTTCCTTTGACAAGACTCAATGTGGAAGGATTTAGGCTTCTTAAATCCCTTAAAATTGCACCTTCCAACCTCATTCGTGGTCAGCCTTATTTTCTACTTCCTTCAAGCTCAGCTCTGTAAAAGGGTTACTTCTGCATGTTGGACATGAACATTGCAGTCATCTTGTTCTCAACTGCTACAAGACTGCAACTTGCTGGGGTCTTCTAAGTATCTCCTCATTTGTGACAAAATCAAACCAACACATGTTCAGAATGTACCATAAAACTTTTGATGCTGAAAACTGTTTGTTTAGTTTCCTCTCTTTGGCTGTTTTAATGTTTTAACTGCTCCATATAACAGAGTTGTTCATCATCCTCACATTAAAAACTCGCACCTTAGTTGTCATACAGACATCCTGCCATCCAAACAGATACCTCTGAAGATGGTGAAACACCATTGATGCAACACCAATCTAGCATGTGACTTCATTTGTTATAGAATCTCCTGTTGTCAACTGACTCCCCAGATAAATAAAATTATTCATCCATTCAATGTCTTTATCATCTTTATGCAGCACTGGGAGGTCATTCATTTCCATTTTATAGGAAATAAATAGCTTTGGTTTTATCATGGCTGATCTTAAGCCCAATTGATTCTGCAGTTTTTTGCAGCTCTTCCAGCATTAGCTATAGTTGGTCAGTAAGGCTATATCATCCACATACTCAAGATCCCCTAAAGATAAATTTTTAACGTTCACACCTGCTGCTTTGGCCTCAATCAGTTTTGTCCTCAGATAGTCTATTAGAACATTAAATTGCACAGGAGAGAAAATGCATCCCTAGTATATTCTTGAGTCTTCTGAAAACCAGTCTAATACAACAAGGTTGGTCCTTGCACAGCTAAATGTACCATGGTACAGTTCCTCTACTAGCGGCACGCTAAGTCCTCCAGCACTTCATACTGGGTAGCAGTATCCACATTACTGAGTCAAAAGCATCTGCAAAGTCTATAAACACAATGTTAACTTTCTTTTGTCAGTTTACAGTAACATTCTGTAGAGCATCTATAACATGGATGGTAGATCGACCTGTGCAGAAACCACACTGGTTGTTTCTCATTTCTGGGTTGAGATAGTATTTCAGTCAGTTCAGTAATATGATCATAAACACCTTACCTGAGCCTGACAGCAGTGTTATTCCCCTATAATTTGAGCAAGGTGATTCCTTTTTTTTTTTTTTTTTTTTTTTTTTTTTTAAGGGATGATGCAGTTCCTTTTTCAACCTTCTGGAATGTGGCTGGTTTCCCAAACTTTTAAGACTACTCAGTGAAGCCAGTGAACTAAACCTGGACTTCCACTGTAGTAGTTTTATGAAATACTGTCAAGACTGTTTATCATTTTGTAACTGTTTGACTGCAAGCATCATTTCCTCTACTGTCACTGTCCAGTTTTCTGCTGGGTTCATTTCTGGATTAAATTGTAGTTTACATCTTGGTGGGGGTCTGTTCCATTAATTCATAAAAATGCTCAGGCCAACGCTTAAGTTGTGTTTCAATATCCCGGCAGTATTTTCCATTTTGTTGTTAACTAGTGGAAGCTGTGAGAATGGATCATAGAACTGAAAGGGACCTCGAGAGGTCATCTAGTCCAGTTTCCTGCACTTGTGGAAGGACTAAGTATTATCTAGATCATTCCTGGGTTGTCTAACCCAATGGTTTTCAAATTGCGGGTCACGACCCAGTACTGGGTCACGGAATGTAAGGCACCGGGGTCGCAGCGGCTTTGGTCAGCACCCCTAACCGGGTCATTAAAAGTCCCGTCGGCAGTGCTGCCCAGCTAAAGCAGACTAGTCCCTACCTATTCAGACACCGTCTGCGCCCCAGAAGTGGCCAGCAGCAGGACCGGCTCCTAGATGGAGGGGCCACAGGGCTCCACGTGCTGCCCGAACACCTGCTCTGCATCCCATTGTCTGGGAATCAGCCAATGGGAGCTGGGGGGGGGGGGAAGGCGATGCCTGTGGGCCTATGAGCCGGACCTGCTGCTGGCCACTTCCAGGGCCACTTCCTGCCTTAGCACCCTTGCTGACCGGGAGCCGCCCATGGTAAGCCTGTGCCATAACCCTGCACCCCAGTCACCTGCCCCAACCCTGAGCCCACCCTCAAACCCAGAGCCCCTTCCTGTACCCAAAACCCCTTATCTCTGGCCCAACCCCAGACCTTGCACCCCCAGCCCAGAGCCCTGACACCCTCCTGCACCACAACCCTCTGCCCCATCCCAGAACCCCCACCACACCCTGAACCCCTCATTCCTGGCCCCAACCCACAGCCCTCACCCCTGCACCACAACCCTCTGGCCCAGCCCTGAGCCTTTCCCACACCGCAAACCCTTCATCCCCAGCTCCATTGGGTCGCAGGCATCAACAATTTTCTTCAACTGGGTCACCAGATTAAAAGTTTGGTCTAGACATTGGTCTAACCTGTTCTTAAAAATCTTCAATGATGGAGATTCCACAACATTGCTAGGCAATTTATTCCAGTGCTTAACCACTTTGACAGTTAGGAAGCTTTTCCTAATGCCCCAACCCAACCTCCCTTACTGCAATTTAAGGCCATAGCTTCTTGTCCTATCCTCAGAGGTTAAGAAAACAATTTTTCTTCCTCCTTGTAACAACATCTTACATACTTGAAAACTGTTATCGTGACCCCGATCAATCTTCTCTTTTCCAGACTAAACAAAGCCAATTTTTCCAATCTTCACTCACAGGTCATGTTTTCTAGACCTTAATCATTTTTTCAGAGGGGTAGCCATGTTAGTCTGGATCTGTAAAAGCGGCAAAGACTCCTGTGGCACCTTATAGACTAACAGATGTATTGGAGCATAAGCTTTCGTGGGTTCACGTGGGTTCGGTGAACCCACGAAAGCTTATGCTCCAATACGTATGTTAGTCTATAAGGTGCCACAGGAGTCTTTGTCACTTAATCATTTTTGTTGCTCTTCTCTGGACTCTCTCCAGATTGTCAACTTCCTTTCTGAAATGTGGCATCCAGAACTGGACACAATACTCCAGCTGAGGCCTAATCAGCGCAGAGTAGAGCAGAAGAATTATTTCTCGTGTCTTGCTTACAACGTTCCTACTAATACATGCCAGAAGGATGTTCAGTTTTTTTGCAGCAGCATTACACTGTTGACTTGTATTTAGCTTGTGGTCCACTATGATCCTCAGATCCTTTTCTATGGTACTCCTTCCTAGGCAGTCATTTCTCATTTTGTATGTGTGCAACTGATGGTTCCTTCCTAAATGGACTACTTTGTATTTGTCCTATTGAATTTCATCCCATTTTTTTCAGACCATTTCTCCAGTTTATCCAGATCATTTTGAATTTTAATCCTCTCCTCCAAAGCACTTGCAACCACTCCCAGCTTGGTATCGTCCACAAATTTTATAAGTGTACTCTCTATGCCATTATCTAAATCATTGATGAAGATATTGAACAGAACTGGACCCAGAACCGATCCCTGCAGGATCCCACTCATTATGCCCTTCCAGCACGACTGTAAACCACTGATAACTACTCTCTGGGGGAATGTTTTTCCAACCAGTTTTGCACCCATCTTATAGTAGCTCCATCTAGGTTGCATTTTCCTAGTTTTTTTTTTTTATGAGAAGGTCATGCAAGACAGTATCAAAAGCTTTACTAAAGTCAAGATATACCACATCTACTGCTTTCCCCCTATCTTAGATTATCCATAAATATATATAAAATTAGTTTTTAAGTCATATGATACAGAGAGTACATAATCAGCAATTACCCAAATTTAGGTGAATAGATTTAACAGTACAGTTTAGATATTAGAAGCCGAATACTCGGGTACATCACTCATGAAAATTTGTAAGGAGATTTGGTTATGGAAAGAAAAATATATCAATGAGAGATTGTCCCTCAGTAATTAAGAATTAGGTTGCTTGTCCATTTAGAAAATGCAATCCCTGAGGAAAGTATTTTAGTTACTTTCCTGACCTGTGCTTCTCATCAGCACTCGAGCTCATCCCTCCTGGTATTGCCGATGTCCAGTGATGTGTTCTATGTAGATGTCCCTCAACCACCTGATCGCGTCCGACACCATGAGTTGCCGCATCAGCTGAGCGTAGCGTTGACCGATTTTGCATTGTCTCAGCACTCGCTTGTCATGGGGTCTCATGCACCCAAGGCTCCAATGATCAGCCTGTATGTCTGGACCTGATAACCCTTAGCTCTCAAAGTTTCAGCCAGAGGGGCATATTTCTCTACCTTTCGAGCTTGGGCATCGTGGAAGGCTGGGGTCCTGCTCTCGAATGGCACTGTGATGTCCACCATCATGATCTTCTTCCGGTTCTCGTTGGTGATGACAATGTCCAGTCACAGGTGGCTATTGGTTCCAGGGATGGCAGAGTTTACGTCAACCTTCCCCACGGGTGGCAGGATGGCTCTGGCCAGGCGATCTTGGATGGTGGTCTGTCGCAGCTGCTGAACTCTCGAATGGGGCTTGCAGCTACACAGGATGCGGGGTAGCATCTTGTTGGCATAACCACACTTCCTGCATCACTTGTCCCGATTGCCATGGTGAATGGCTCCATTCAGTTGGACGCAGTTTAGACGGGCCCTGTGGATGAACCTCCAGTGGGCAAATTGGGTGAAGCTGCCCCTGGGGAGGAAGTGGTTGCTGGCATCCCACTTGCATATCATCTCTAATGCCTTGCCCTGGTCTGGCTTCCGTTTCAGGTTTTCCACATATTGGCAGCAGACGGCATCCTTCAGGGTCCTCTCCTGCATGGATCTAGCTCTCAGAGTGATGATAGTGTGATCTGTATTCTTCACCTATGGCACCAGGACTCCCAGCTCCTGGCGTTCCTCGCACTATGTCCACTGGCAGCTGATACGCTTTTCCAGTTGTCGCATAGTGTTACGGGCATGAGTCCAGAGCGAAGCAAAGTCTCCCCTGTCTCTTCCAAATTCACCTTCTAGTGAGTCGCTCAGGTAGGTGGCAACATCTTGGTTGGAGGGGGTCCTGGTGATTCACTTCTTGACGGCATTCTGCAGAGCACTGTCCACAATGTTCCTCACTGTGGCATCCAGCCAAGGTAGAAGGTGGGAATGATCACGCATTTGAGGGACATTGAAGCCGCCCTGCCTGTGCAAGATGTACACCAGTTCATTGCTGGCCCTCTGGGGAAGAAACATCCACTTCTTCACCAGCTGCCGGATGGTGCTGTCTGCCTTGTTCAGAGGTACCTTCGCCACGGCAGATCCCTTCAGGATAAATGAGATACAGGGGATCAGGAAGGTGTTCAAGGTGTTGATCTTCTGCCATGGTGCCAGTAGGGTGGAGTCGATCCTGGCCACATCTTGTAGGATGTCCGCAATTGTATACTCAGGTGACTGCTGGATGCAGAAATCCATCGGTGTGCTGAAATGTTAGTATGCCTGCCCATCGTCGAGGAAGATCATGGGTTCACCTTGGATCTGAAAAGACCGAATCCCTTCTACTGCCATCAATATGAAGGGATGCAAACTTCCTGATGTTGAAGCGGAGTCCCATCCAGTTGGCAGCCTGGCTGGTGATGTCAAGCATTTGTTGGGGAGACTCAGGGTTGTCTGCAATCAGGACCAGATCATCTACGTAGGCCAGAATATTCATTCTGTTGTTGTATGGATTGAAAACACCTAGACTGCTGGAGATTGCTCGAATGAGCAACTCCATGGCTAAGTTGAAAACGATGGGGCTCGGGAGCAGCCTTGCTTCACACTGCTATGGATAGGAATTTCGGTTGTCTCTCCTTCCATGGAGCAGATGGTAGTGGTGCAGCCTTCATACAGTTCCTGGCCCAGTTAGAGAAAGTTTTCAGACATCCCGAACTCTTGCAGCATGGCAAAAATGTACTGGTGGGGCAACAATCCAAAAGCATTAGCCAGGTCGAGCCATTGCCTCTGTGCCCTCCTGGCCATGTGGATGGCAGTCTGAAGAACAAAGTTGTCTTTGTAACAGCCTTCATACAACATGAAGCCTTCCTGGATGGAGCTCATGGAGTTCCTCCATTCACCGACCAGTCTGTGATCCTAGCCGCGAGGCAGCTGGCGTACAGTTTGTACATGGTGAAACAGAGAGAGAGAGAGAGAGGTCTCCAGTTGTTGAGGTCATCTCGCTGGCCTTTCTTGTAGACGAGCACCGTCATACATGTCTTCCAGAAGCTGGGAGTACGGCGGAACTGATTGCATTTGTTGAAAATGGCAGTTAGTACCAGGCAGTTGGGGTCTCGTTTTTTCAGCAAGTTGTATCGAATGCCATCTTTTCCTGGGGCTGTGTTTTTGGTCTTTGTAAGGCCATGGCCTCTACTTCCCATGATGTAAAGTCTTGTTCCAGGTCCTCTGCATAGTCAACAGTAAAAATGAAGGTAAAAATGAAGGCACTCTGGACTCTGCATGTCGTTCCGAGCTACATGGTCAAACACCCTCTTGAAGTATGAGAATAGTCTCTCTGATGGGATTGCACAGTAGGATGAGGGCCCATCAAGGAGCTCTCTCATACCCTTAGGATGGTTTGACCGGTAGAGCTTCTGGATCCTAGCTGCTGCTGCTGGGTTGTAGTGGTGACTGATGTTCCTTCTCCTGGCTTTCCTCATGTTGTTTTGGTTCTGTCAGGATGCAGGAGCTCTGTGCACAGTTGGTGTGTTCTCCTGAGTTCCCTTCCTACCAGATATGATTTCTGCAGACAGATCTTTAGGAGTCTGTCTACAAGGAGGTCAAAGTCCATGAAGGAGGCTGTACTCGCCAACTCCTCCATCCAAGCAGCTTGCCATGGTGTGGTGGCCCTCACCATGGGCTGCTGCTCAATCTCCGCAGGCTCAGGCTGGAAAACTGCTGTGGAATTAGCCTGTTGCGTTTTTCTCTCCTGGTGTTGAGAACTCCATTTGGCCAGATCTTCCAGAGTGAGGGCAGTGTCTTCCTTTATGGATTTTAGGGCAGCACTGGTCCTTTTAGGAAGGACAGTTTTAGAGGCAGCAGTACTGGCCCTTTTAGGGATGCTGTCTTGCTTGGGAGTTTCCAGAGCGACGCTGGTTCTGTCTGGGGGGTCTTTGATGCAGTGTGAGCCTTTCTGGGGACAAGGTCCTGTTGGGTGGTCTTGGAGGCCATGCTGGTCTGTCTACAGGTGGGGTCCTGTTACATGGTCCAAGCTGTGGAGATAGCTCCTCCACTGGCTGGGTTTCATTGGGTGGCCTGTGAGATGGTGCTAGCTCTTCCAACGACAGGATCCCATGAAGTTAACTGTGGGGGGGGGGGGGTGCTTACCCTTCTGACTATGGTGTTGTTCTGGACATACTGTGAGGAAGCACTAAGCTGTCTGGAGGTGGAGTTGCCTTGCATAAGCTGTGAGGGAGCACCAATCCTACTCTTGGCAGGGTCCAGCTTGGGGATTTTCGAGGCAGCACTTACTCTTTCAATGGTAGTATCCAGTTGGGTGGTCCAAGGGGCAGGGATAGCCCTTTCCTCAGGAGTTGGTTGGACCACCTCTTCTTGCTGTGGTTCTGCAGGAGTTGGTTGGGATGCAGTAGCCAGAGTGTTTGGGGAGTTGGAAGCCGGAACTGGAGCATGTGGTGTTTCTGCTTTTGGAGCAGAGATGGGGTGGCGGCCACACAGACTGGTAGAGTTGGACTCTTCCAGTTTGAGATGTCCTTTGCAGGTGACTTAATGAGACTTACATTTTATCTGCATCTCGAAAGGCAGATCGCAGAGGGCACACCAGAAGGTGATCCGCTTGCTATGGATTCTCTTGAGGTGTGTGCTGAGACTGCCAATGTACTGGAATCCTTGGATAGCAGAAGGGGAAGAGGAGTGTGTCCGTAGGGAGGGGATATTGGAGATAGATGCAGTCATTCTCCTTTTCTTCTCCCTCTGTTGGATGGACTTCAGTCGTATTAGCGGATTCCCTGGATGGCTCTCGTTGCTCTGGGAGAATAGTATGGAGAGGTTCGGCTGGGCAGGCATCTAGTGAGATGTTGAGGTCCTGCTGAGTGGTTTCTGAGGGGAGGCTGGTCTCGCCAGTTGGGGTCGCTTCCAACACAGCAGGATAACGATTAGCATCAGGATCCTGGGCAGTTGAGGAGGTGGGAGAAGTTCTCCTTCTAGATTCCTTCTCCTGAAGAGCAGGCAAGATGATGATATTTGTCCTAGCTGTGATTCCAGGAAGGCAGTCCTGGAGGTGCAAGATTTCCCTGCAGCAGCATCTCCACAGGTTTTTTTCAAGGAGGCGCTGCTTTTCCAATCATGCTGCTTATCTGCAATGTCCTGGAAGTGCTGAGTGTCTTCTTAGGGGCTGTTCCCCAATGGGCACTCCATGGAGCAGCAGTGGTCCCAGCAGCAGTTGAAGATTTCTGTGGAATCGGTAAGGGAGCGATCATCTTCTCGGTCTGTCCTGGAATCTCTAAAGCAGCATGAAGATTTTCTTTTGAAGTAGCGGCAGTAGAATCTATCTTCAAAGCGGTAGTCTTCCTCGGGATAGGAAGTTGAGCCTTCTAGAAGGTGCAGTTTTTGCCTCAGTAATTAAACTAATAAGAACAGATTTAAAACTTTTATTAAAGGTAATGTTTAAGATCAAGTTTACAAAAGTTAAGAAAGAAGGTACTGTACATCTGGGGTCAGGCTTGAGTTATGAGAGATTACAAGTATTGGTTATAAGGTTCACGAGATACATACATAGTATATAACCAGCATAGACCCAGATTGGGGTACAGGAGTTTTTAAAACATCAGTGAATAAGTGATCTTCGGTATGTCACCCATAGAATGTATTTAGAGTCCAAGTCAGTATTGGTGTAGTGAATAGGTACATGGGTGGGGTGTGTCTTTGGTTCATCAGGGAAGGAAGTGGGTTATTTCCCTGACCAGCAGTCTCGTTTACTCCTCCTGGTACTGACGGTGTCCCATGATGTGCTCCGTGTAGATATCTCTTGACCACCTGATGATTGTTGGACACCATGAGCTGTCTCATGAGCCGGGTGTAGCACCGACCGACTCCGCACGCTCTAAGCCCTGGCTCATTGTGGGGGGTTCCATGCACCCAGGGCTCCCACAACCAGGGTGTGCATCTGGACCTTGTAGCCCTGGGCTCTCGGGGTGTCGGCCAGCAGGTTGTATTTCAATACCTTCTGAGCTTGGGCCTAATGGAAGGCTGGGGACCTGTTTTTGAATGGCCCCGTGACGTCCACCATGAGGACCTTCTTCTTTTCTGCGTTGGTCATGACGATGTTGGGTTGCAGTTGGCTGTCCATTCCAGGGATGTGTGTCCAGAGTCGACTGTGATCCTCCCCAGGGATGGCGGGATGACTTTCACCAACTGGTTCTGGATGGCATTGTGGTGGTGCCACCAGACTCCAGAGTGGTGCTTACAACCACACAGGACGTGGGGCAGGGTCTCATTGGGGTAGCCGCACTTCCTGCTATCCTTGTCCTGGTTGCCATGGCGGTTGGTTCCACTGAGGGGAATGCAGTTGAGCCGGGCCTGGTGGACAAACTGCCAGTCAGCGAACCTGGTGAAGCTGCCCCAGGGAGGAAGTGGTTGCTGGCATCCCACTTGCTGGTCACCTCGAACACCTTGCCTTGGTCCGGCTTCTGCTTGCGGTTCTCAGTGTAGTGGCAGCAGATGGTGTCTTTCAGGGTCCTTTCCAGCATCGTTCTGGCAGTTGGGGTGATGATGGTGTGGTCTGATGTACTCCCAGTTTCTGGTGCTCCTCACACCACTTCCAGCAGCAGCTGATCCTCTTTTCTAGATGTCTCAAGGCGTTGCAGGCGCAGGACCAGAGAGAGGACAGGTCGCCCCCTCTCTCCTGAACTCAGCCCTCCTGCCCGGAGGGGGGCCCTGGTGATGCGTTTCCTGACCACATCCCATATGGCACCATCCACTATGCTCCTCACCATTGGGTCCAGGCATGTCAGGAGGCGGAAGGCATGGGTGATCACTGTCGCATCACACAGGTCACCCATCCGAGGTACATTGGCACCGCCCTACCTGTGAGAAATATTGATATCGGTGCTGGTGCTCTGGGGAAGGTAGAGCCATTTTCTCACCGGCTGCTTGATAGTGCTGTCAGCCTTGTTTAGGGGCACCGTGGCCATGCCGATCCCCTGAGGATGAAGGAGATGCAGGGGATCAGGAAGATACTGAAGGCATTGATTGCCAGGGGGAAAGCAGGGAGGAGTCGATTCAGGCCGCATCCCATGGGATCTCTGTGATGGTGTCTTCAGGGGGTCTGTTGGACACAGACTCCTGTGGGTGTGCCCAGGTGCTGGTATACTTCTCCTTCCTAGAAGGAGGCCATGGGCTCGCCCTGGATCAGGAACCGTGATGCCCGGACCAGAACCCTGGTGCCACCATCGACGTGGAGGGAGGTGCACTTTTTGGGGAGGCCCGTGCACTTGGCGGCTTGGTTGGCAACGTCAAGCATCCTCTGGAGGCTTTCCGAGCTGTCAGTGGCCAGGACTAGATCATCCGCATAGGCCAGGATGTTGATTCTCTTGCCATGCAGGTCGAAGCCGCCAGGCTGCTGGAGATGATTTGGATGAGTTGTTTCATGGCCAGGTTGAAGATGATGGGGCTGAGGGGGCAGCCCTGTTTCACGCCGCAGCAGATGGGGACAGCGTCCACCTCTCCATCCATGGTGCAGATGGTGGTGATGCAGTCCTTGTAGAGGTCCTGGAGGATCTGGAGGAAGATTTCCGGCATCTCGAACTCTCCAAGGGTGGCAAAGATGTGATGGAGGGGTATGGACCCAAAGACGTTGGCCAGGTCGAGCCATGCTACGGTGCATTGCCTCCTGGATCTCCTGGCCACCTGGATGGCCATCTGAAAAAGGAAGTCCGTGCTCATAACATCCCTCACAGGACATGAAGTCCTTCTGTGCTGAGCTGATGGCGCCCGGCACACTGAGCAGTCTGTGATCCTTGCCGTGAGGCAACTGGCATACAGCTTGTAGATGGTGGAGAAGAGGAAGATGGGCCTCCAGTTTCCGGGGTTGTCTCGTTTGCTTTTTTTGTGGATGAGCACAGTCCTAGATTTTTTCCAGGAGCGGGGGGTGCAGCGAAACTGCTTGCATTTATTGAAGATGGTGGTGAGCACCAAGCAGACGGGGTCTCTCTTCTTCAGCAAGTGGTAGCAGATGTCATCTTTTCCAGGGGTGGTGGTTTTGGTCCTTGTCAACCTCATCAGCACCTCCTGTGGGGAAAAATCTCACTCCAAGTCCTCTGTGAGGTTGATTTGGGGTAGCAGGAAAAGGCACTCTGGACATCACTCATCCGTTTGGGCCTCGCGATCGAACATGTCCTTGAAGTTGGAGTAGAGCCTCTCAGACTGGATGACGCAGTAGGATGAGGTCCCATCGAGGATCTTCCTCATGGCTTTTGGGCAGTTAGTCCTGTATAGTTTCTGGATATGGGATGCAGCCACCGGATTGTAGCGGCGGCTGTTATCCCCTCTCCTGCCTTCTCTGGTGGTGGTGTTATGGTTCAGTGCAGGGAATCTGCGAGTGGTCCGTGTGGTCTCCTGGGGTTCCCTCCTCCCAGCTGTGATTTCCAGAGACAGTTCTGCAGTCAGTCTATCCATCAGAGTGTCAAAGTTGTCAGCCTTTGCAGCTCCTCTCTCCAGGCGGTTTGCCACGGTGTGGTGACCCTCGCTTGTGGTCATCGCCCCTCCTGCCATGCTGTCTTCATAATTCAGGTGCTGCGGGGTCGAACTGCGACCTTGTTGTTTCTTGGAGTGGGGAGCGGTGTTTGGGTGGATCTTGAGGTGGGGGTCTTGGTGCAGTGTGGGGGGGCAGCTCTCAGTGTCTCTCAGGCAGCACTGGCCCCTTTGGGAGGGAGGGGGTTCTGGAAGCACCGGTGCTGGACTTTGTGGGTATATGGTCCTGTCCGGAAGGGCTGGGGATAGTGCTAATTCTTCTGCAGGTAGCATCCAGCTTGGGAGGTCCTCGATGGGGCACAGGACTTTTTGTGGTTGGGGTCTCGCTGGACAACCCTGGAGGAGATGTCAGATCTCCCAGGGGTGGGGTGCCGCTGTGGGATCTGGGGGCTGTGGGAGGCTCTTCCATCGGCTGGATCTCACTGGGTGGCCTGGGAAGCGATGCTGGGTGCTCCTACGGTAGAGCAGTATGAGGTTACCTGTCGGGGAGCACTGCCCCGTCTCGCATCCATGTTGTGCTGGATGGTCTCTATGAGGTTGCTGAGGCGTCTGGTGAGGTTGCTGACTTGCAAGATGGCAGTAATCCCCCTCACGGCTGGGTTCAGCATGAGGATTCTGGAGACAGGGCTAGCTCTTTTAGTGGCGTTGTCCTGTTGGTCAGTCCTCGAGGCTTAGGTCATGCTTCTCTTGGCTGGCAGTTGGTCTCCGCCTCCCCTCAGCTGGCAGTTGTGGCTCTGGGGACACTGGCTGGGGTGCTGAAGCCAGAGCATTGGTGGGGATTAGAGTAGGCACCCGCAGCGTGTCAGTAGAATTGGCTATCCCCATTGTTAGGAGTCTCTTGAATGTGGTTTGATGATACTTACATTTCTTTTGAGTTTCAAAGGGTAGGCCGCAGCAGCTACACCAGAAGGTGATCCGCTTGTTGGGGGCTTTCCGAATGTGCTTGCTGAGGGCCCCGAGGGTCTGGACTCCACGGAAGGAAAAGCAGAAAGGGCAGAGGAGGAGGCCTGTAAGATTGGGTATTGGAGGTAGGTGTAGTCATCTTCCCCTACCTCACCCTCTCTGGGGCGGACCTCTGTTGTGCCTGCAGGCTCACCGAGTGGTTCCTCTCAGTCTGGCAGAGTTGCTTGAAGAGATGAAGTTCTGGGGCGGGGGCTAGACTTGCTGGCCATGATATCTCTTTGCCTGATAGGACAATATGCAGCATCGAGATCCAGGGCCATGGAGTGTTCCCCTTGGAACAGCCTTCTTCCAGCCAGCAGGGCGATAAGTAGCATCGGGGTCCCAGTTTGAGGAAGTGGTTCTTTCGGAAGTATCCCTCTCTGGAGCAGCAGGGTAGTGATCCATGTCCTGGTCCAGGGTCATTGGGGGGGGGGGGGCTTCTCTGGTAGCAGCCTTCTTGGGGGCAGCAGAGCAACGATCAGTATGCTGGTCCAGGGTCATCGTAGGGGCTCCTCTGGTAGCGGCCTTCTCAAGAGTAGCAGGGTGATGAGTAGCATCTGGGTCCTGGGCAGTGGGAGAGGTTCTCCATGGGTCCTTCTCCTCCTGAAGAGCTGGCAAGATGTTGTTGCTCCTGGCTGTGAGGTCTAGAAAAGCCGTCCTCGTGGCACAAGATTGCCCTGCAAAAGTATTCCCAGGGGTGTTCTTCAGCAAGGCGCTGATTTTTTTTCATCCTTGCTGGTTGTCCACATCTTCCTAGAAGTGGCGAGGGTGGTCTTCGAGGTCGGTTCCTCCTGAGTTTTCTGGGAGGCAGTAGATGCAGGAGCAGCAACCACTGAAGGTTTCTGTGGAGCCAGCAAGGGAGCAATCCTCTTCTCAGTCTGTCCTGGAGCGTAGTGGTCTTCCTTCCTAGTTCTGGGGTCCATGATAGAGAAAATTAAATTTTAGGAAGAGAATGTAGTTCTGTGATTCCGTCCATTAAACTGATTATTTAAAATCAAATTTACACAAATTAAGAGGGAAGATACTGTACATCTGGGGTCAGGCTTGAGTTATGACTGTCAAGTGCATCCACTCTGCATCGTACCTCCTTTTTTTTTTTTTTCTCTCCCATAATCTGTTTGGTACCATTTGGAATCCAACATAGTTTTTTCATTCTCCTTAGTCTCAGTTGTTCTCCTAAGATCCTAGAAGAATGCTGAAAGGCAGATATATTAGCCCGAGGATAAGCAGGTTCCTTTTCCCTTGGTAGCTGAACAGGGGTTACTCTAGGTTAATTAGGACACCTGGGGCCAATCAAGGGCCTGCCAGAACCTGTTAAAAGCCCCCCTTTCAGACAGATAGGGGTGCATGATAGGAGCTGAGGGAGGAAGGCGAGCTGCTGGAGAACTGAGCAGTGCAGACACCGACAAGCATTACGAGAGAAGCCACACAGGTACAGAGGTGAAGGGTGGGAGAATCCTCACCCAACACGGTGGATGGCTCTTCTGGGCCCCGGAGGTCTGAGGGAAGAGACTGAACTGGGTGTCTGGTCTGTTGCCACCATGCCCGGAAGGGCTACCAGAAACTGAGAGGCTCCTCTCCCTGGCAGGGAGGCCCGGAGGAACTCTGCTCCAACAGGGCGTGGACAGTAAACCCAGGGGCATGTGGAAAATTCTGAGGTAAAAGAGCAATACCCCAGCCTGCCGCTAAATGGAAGCACGAGACCCACCAAGGCGGAGAGAAAGCTTTGTCACGCTAGTCTATAATTCCCCGGGTTGTCCTCATTCCCCTTTTTATAGATTGGCACTATATTTATTTGCCCTTTTCCAGTCTTCTGGAATCTCTTCTGTCTTCCATGACTTTTCAAAGATAATCACCAATGGTTTAAATATCTCCTCAGTCAGCTCCTTGAGTATTCTAGGATGCATTTAATCAGGCCCTGGTGACTTGAAGACATCTAATTTGTCCAAGTAATTTTTAACTTGTTCTTTCTCTATTTTAGCCTCTTCTGATCCTACCTCATTTTCACTGGCATTCACTATGTTAGACGACCAATCACCACCAACCTTCTTGGTGAAAACTGAAACAAAGAAGTCATTAAGTGCACCTCTGCTATTTCCACACTTTCTGATATTATTTTCCCCCCCCCACTGAGTAATGGTCCTACCCTGTACTTAGTCTTCCTCTTGCTTCTAATGTATTTGTAGAATGTTTTCTTGTTACCCTTTGTCTCTAGCTAGTTTGATATTGTTTTGTGCCTTGGCCTTTCTAATTTTGTCCCTTACTTGTATTATTTGTTTATATTCATCCTTTGTAATTGGACCTAGTTTCTACTTTTTGTAGGACTTTTTTTTATTTTTAGATCATTGAAGATATCCTGGTTAAGCCATGGTGATCTCTTGCCATACTTCCTATCTTTCCTATGCAGAGGGATAGTTTGCTCTTGTGCCCTTAATAATGTCTCTCTGAAAAACTGCCAACTGTCTTCTATTGTTTTTCCCCTTAGACTTGCTTCCCATGGGATCTTGCCTACCAGCTCCCTGAGTTTCCTGAAGTCTGCCTTCTTGAAATCCATTGTCTTTATTTTGCTGTTCTCCCTCCTACCATTCCTTAAAATCATGAACTCTATCATTTCATGTCTCAAATATACATTTCTGGTCATGTCTTTCATAGGCTTCCTTAATGCAATGAGCCATACTGTTCCACCATTGATTACTGTCACCCTGACAACCCCTCTTGACTGCTTGTTCAAGACATTTTTTTCCTCTATTGCCCATATCCTCCTATCTTCACTGACTTGACTCTGATTTTCAAGTGCATCCGTTCTGCATCGTGCCTCTTTTTTTTTTTTCTCTCCCATAATCTGATGGTACCATTTGGAATCTAACATTTTTTCATTCTCCTTAGTCTCAGTTGTTCTCCATCAGCTCTGTGATAGAATCCAGAAACAAACTCCCCCTATAGACAGCTGGTCATCCAACATGGAATATTTTGTTTGAAATCACTACCACATAACTATTAGCAATCACTTCATCATAAAGGTTATCTATCTGGTAGTGTTTTGATGCAATAAATACCCACCTCTAGAACTTTATTAAATGAAACATCATTGTTGCTATTCGGAGTTAATGATCACATTCCGGAGCAAGATTAGCACCCCCTAAATAAATACATGTATATCCCGGATGAGTTTTTTTTTTAGTCAAGGATTTCTGTACTAGCAAGTGATGCAAGGTTGCACTGTCACTCGATAGAGGTCAAAATCAATACTTACGGCAATTCTTGTGTTGAAACCAAGTAGCTATAAAAATAATCCATGTGGAGAAGCACATTCTAATAAACATGCACCATGATCTGATCTCTCTTTTAGTAAATTGTGTGATCCCTGTACCAGTTCAAATCCAGTTCTGTCATGGCCAGTTCACATGCTTATATCTCTCCAGATGATATCTTCAGGGTGACATACTAGATAAGTCATCTAACACAGAATGAAAAGCATCTTTCTCAGCATTAGGCCTTGAATCATTTGGCACATATGCACTAATAACTACCACATAGCACCATTTTCAGTTTGAAGGTAGGACATCAGGTGTGAAGAATAAGCCTGCCAAATCAGTAGTGCCGATTGTGCCCTCGGGGAAGAACCAGAGCAACACAGTGTGACCCACGCTGATAAATCACAGTGTGAAAGTGCTGACCCACCAGTCAGGCCTCAGCACTCTGATCACTGTAGCCTCAATTAATTTCCCCAGTGACAACTGATTTGAGAAATTAGCTAATCAGAAGGAGAGATAAGGACCTAATTAGCCCTCATCTGGCTAATCTGATAAAAGCTAAGAAGAAAATGTTAAGGAGGGTAGCTGAGTCCTGACTGAAAGAGCTCCCAAGACAGGGAGACCTCTCTTCCTCTTATGGCCCTGGAAATGAGGTACTGAAAGACCTAGGGATTAAAAACTGTGATGTTGCACTGTACTGGTGTTGGTGGAAGGGTTTGGAATCAAATATTGGCTGAAAACTAAAAGAAAGTGGATGCGAGCAGGTTCTGGGGCAGCAGAGGATGGGGGCCTGGTGACAATCAAAAGTCTGACCCAATACTCGGGGTGCAATGCCTAAATACCTTTACACGTTAGGGACTCAGTCTATGAAATCCTCTCTCTATATCCCATTTGGAGTTGTTTTAAAGACTATGCACAAAGCTTTTCTCTTGGGGTCAGTACATCTTAGACTATTTTGATTTCTCTTTTTACACCTTTTAGATTGTTTGTTTGTTTTTCTTTTTGCCCATGTTAATTAGTTCAAGTATTATTTGAAACTGAATATCAAATTGTGATAGGCTGAGCAGCCCACATAGAAATAATGTCCTTGCTCTGATCAACTGCTTCTGTTTTTTCTGTCGGTAAACTACAAACAATCTAAAGTGAATTTCAAGGCAGCTGGATGATAAGCATGTCAAAGGAGATCAGTGTATATACTATCCACTGCATTGTTGTGGGAAAGCAGTGTAATTTAGGCACGAAATAGTGGAAATGAGATTATGCAGAGCTATGTGCAATTTGAAACAAGATTGTTAGCCAATGGGCTGAATCCTAAGAGAATCCTGCGTTTTCAAATAGGATATTGACAAAAAAACAATTTGTCTCATTCCCATCTTTGAATCCAGAGGTATTTCTACCAGTAAAAGTGGTGATTCATTCACATCTTATCTCTCTGTCGGACTTGGCCCTTGTAAGCAGCCAACTTCCTGGCTAGTGGCTTAGGTCTATTTCACAGGAGCCATGAGCATCCTTAGAACCAGGGCCGTCCTTAGGCATATGCAGCATACATGTATGAAAATAGGGCACCTGAAAATTTGGGGCACCACTGGGTCTTTGTGTCCACCAGCCTGGCTCTTCCTATTCCTGTTCTGACCTTTCCTGCAGGCTCCCACAGCTGGCTGCTGCAGCCTGGTGACTCTTACTCCAGAGGGGATCTAGTAACTTAAAAGTGAAAAAGCCTTCCATCTTGCCAGACCTATTCGCACAACATTAAAATTGTTAAAGAGCTACTCAAGTGATAATAAGAAAAGGAGTACTTGTGGCACCTTGGAGACTAACAAATTTAAAAGAAAAATGAAGTTGACAGATTTCCACTCTGTACGGCTAAATTCAGTGCCTTGCATAATGACAGGTTTCAGAGTAGCAGCCGTGTTAGTCTGTATTCGCAAAAAAAAGTGATAATGAAGCCATTTAACAGGCATTTGCCAACCTCCAGGTAAATAGGGTCAGTTTCTGAATTTCCTGATAAAAACAGTTGTGCATTACTGTAATATTTACTCAGAACATATTATTCTACAGGACCTTAGTTTAAAATTTGCTTTAAAAATATTTCATTAGTGAGTTGGTGAAGATTATAAAATCACATCTCTAAAAAATCCTTGCATAGATTTTTAGATGCACAATCATCTTTAGCCTTAAATGCTTGGATCTTCAGACGTATAGTTTTTTAAATAAATCCTTCTTAAAACCACCCTTATCTAAAATACACATTTTAATTTTAATTACTATAGTAAAAAAACCCTTGCTTCCAAAGTCTTCCTGTCCTTTCTGTCCATCCCTTTCTCCCTTCACTGCCTCTACTCTCTCCCCAGGCCCCTTCCCCATTGAAGAGAGCCCTTAAAGGGACAGCACCCCCTTTCCTTCCAGATAGCTGGACAAAGAGTTTCCCTTTCTTTACTTTTATGTGAACTAGTTTTAAGAGAACCCTCCAGCAAAATCAGTACCTAGTAAGATATAAAATCCTTTGTTACGCCTAAAATCTTTGGAAACATTTTTTAAAGTTGGTGAAATTTCATAAACATGTCTTGTTATGGAGAGCACACAAAGTAAATTAGTGTTTCCTTTTTTCTAAAAGCAATGAACATTGTTATGAACACACTAAACCTCTGTGACTGATTAATTTAAAATAATGTCTTTGTTTCAGTGAGTTAAATATGTAGTAATCTGGAATGATTACTTTATGAAGGCTTAAGAGTACATTTAAAATATAAAATCAGCTTAGAAATACTGATTAAGAAAATGTAAAACAGAAGAATTGCATAATATATTCCATAATATTTAATGTTGTATTCAGCAAGACAGCTGACTCACCCTTACTACAATGTTTTTGCCTATAAATCTCTGACAAACTTCAGGGATATCAAGAAACCTGTGACTGACATTTATTTATTTATTAATTGGGTACCTTCTGCATGTCCAGTCTGCACCCATCTGGCATGCAGTGGAAAACATGCTCCATTTTCTTTCTGTGAACCCGGGCTGCCGTCGGGCATGGGGCACCAGTTTAATAATACTGTATTAGGGCCCCATGAATCCTAAGGATGGCCCTGTTTAGGACTGCCATTTGCTTTGTTTGTGCTTAAGTCTGGGTCCACTGACTTTCTTTCACAGAGGCCAGCTAGCCCATTATTTTTTGTTCGTGCCAAGTCTGCTCTGTTGCCTTCTTCTAGGTCTGGAGTTGGCTCCCTTACCGTCTCTTTTCCCCCATAATCCAAAGTAGTAGGCAGGCCTTTCCTGCCTGGCAACACTTGTTAAGAAGGTCACAGTGTGCTAGCTGCAAACACAGTGGATAACATGGTCCCTGCCTCGGTATATTTCAAAGTATAAATGTAATCCTTAAATCTAATCCACAATGGGTTCCTCTCCCCCATAACAGAAATGTGCACCAACATCAAATCACAGGGAACAGTGGTCAATAAAGATGAAATAATTACTTCCACTGCTCACATCTTTAATCCCAACTGGAAAACAAGATCCAGAGAAAAGAACAAGGAGTACTTACGGCACCTTAGAGACTAACAAATTTATTTGAGCATAAGCTTTCGTGGGCTAAAACTCACTTCATCGGATGCATGCAGTGAAAAATACAATGGAAGATCCAGAGAGGGGCCAGCTATAGGTGTTGAGCTGGAACCCAGCTGCAATAGCTGTATAAATGTCATATTACTCAGGAAGCTAGAAATCACTTTTCAGTTATCTCCAGTGAACACAGAAGTCACCTAAAATAATGTGTTTGATGACTTCATTGTGCCTCCGGAAAGAAACTCTACTCAGCTGCAGATTCTGAGGTACAATCAGGCAACCCATTCTAATTCCAGCGTGAGACTCTCTCACATATCTGATTGAGCCATAAAAATCTTCTGAAAAGGGATTAAGCTTCTTTTAAATGTACCCTCACCACAATTATACACACACATTCTGCTAATAACCCCTTAATGGATTTCAACCTATTTCAGGAAACCACCGTTTAGTAACGGATCTCACTGATCCTTGACTATGCCAAACACAGATGAGCCAATTAGCCTTCAAAAAACCTAGATGATATTGCTCACTCCAGCTTTGTATTGAGTATGAACTCTAAAAAAGCAAAAATTCTTATCTCTGTTAACATAATTCTTATTGCTGTGTTCAAGTGTCCCACATTGGCGTTTTCATTTACAGGCCTATTATAACCAATGTCACTAATACTAATAGTTAGATTGCTTCCTGTACACACACACTTCAAATTCATGTATTCTCTATCAAGGTCTCAAAATGCATATAAATAAATTATATAGGCTTTTCATTGTAAGCACTGATACTTTTTTTTCTTTGCCTTGCATAATGACAGGTTTCAGAGTAGCAGCCGTGTTAGTCTGTATTCGCAAAAAGAAAAGGAGTACTTGTGGCACCTTAGAGACTCACAAATTTATTAGAGCATAAGCTTTCATGAGCTACAGCTCACTTCATCGGATATGAAAGCTTATGCTCAACTAAATTTGTTAGTCTCTAAGGTGTCACAAGTACTCCTTTTCTTTTTTTCTTTTATAGCAAATGCAGGGGGGTTGAAACATTTTTGACTTTGAATAAAGAATTGCCACCTGAAAAGGTTTAGTAACACTAATCTAAACATTTTAACCTCAGCAGATGGCAGCATTCATAGATACCAAAAAATAGGCATTCTCCAAAATTAGGTAGGGTGTAGTTTGACAGACAGTGTCTATCCACTATCTTGTCAATTTTAGATTTACTTGTATTTGAATCAATTTTCCCATATTACTTTGATTTTTTTCCCTTTTGAATTTAAGTGACATTTTTCCATCATGACGAGATATTTTGCTATAAGTGAAATAGAAATTGCTGATATTTTCTGTAGCCTTATTAGTGACTGTATGCGACTTTAACCCTCTCCCTTCAAAATGACTAGGTCTCATCTGACAAAGCTATCTGGTTCTAAGTATAGCCTTGTAACACATTGGATATGAGTAGGAAGTTTTATTTTATATACATATGATTATATTAAATTCTGGTGCACATAAGTACCTTCATACAAATGAATTCAAATAGTAACAAGACATATATTCAATTCAGACCTATATACAAATTCAGGGCAAAATCCTATCATCCTTACTAAGGGAAAACTTTTGTTGAAGTCACTGGAGTTTTTGCCTAAGTAAGGACCTCAGGATTTGGCTCATTAATTTTAGCCTACATACAAAATCAATCAGTGCTAATACAAAATAACTAACAGGAGTGATGCATGATGTTTTCTTTACATACCTGCAGAAGTGTTAATAATTTACTTTATAATAGGTACAAGTACAATTATGTAAGGCCATTAATTTATTAGAAAAATAGTGATTATTTATCTGGGCTAGAGGTGGCTGCTCTCTTCTACATGATCTTATGCTGACAGTGCACCGTGGCAACCATAAAGTGGAAGGAAGAAGGCTGCTTTCTGGCAGCGTAATTCCAAGGCTTTGCTTACGCTGAGCTGGGAACTGTGCTACCCAAACTGGGTTTTAAATACAACTGAAAACCATTTCAATCTAATTTGGTTGAAACACTCTTGGTCTTGTCAACATTTGTGTTTAAACTAGAAACAGACTAGAGTGAAAAATTTCGAATCAGATCCAAACTTTGCCAAAGTTTGAGGATATTTAAAGCTGGGGTTTGGTTTGTCTTTAGAGAGTAAGGGGTACTTGCTAGTGGTCCACACAGCTGGCCAGTCACTTGGTTCTGGCTCCCCCTCCTCCTTATTCCCAGAAGCTAAATTGCATTAAAGTGTTGCTAAAAATCCATTCCTAATATTAGTTTTCCACATAGTTTTTACAGGGATGTTCTGTATTCATGAAAGGAAGGCGAAAGGGTCTGCATGATCACTCAGAAGGAGAAGAATGCATCCATGAGGCTAACTCTATATTAACATTTGGTCCACATGAAGAAAGAGTTTGAGAATCAGTGTGTGTGACAAATGTCAAATTACTTGAAATTCACGGGTTTTTGCATTTTCCTCTAAAGTCATTAAAGTGTGCGCATTTTTGAGGCGGGAAGAGTATTTCTGAGTGAAAATAAGCAAAAATGGGCCACGTATTGAACAATGGTGGCATTTGTATTGAATACTTGCAAAAATACTAATTTTGGTTGATACTGCTAATAAAGCAAAACATTATGGAATATTGTCTGTCCCCAAATCCTAGTCCTTACTGCCTCACCACTGGCTCCCCTCTCATGAGTTTTCTGGAACGGGGGCATTTCAGAGATGGGAGAGGAGATTCTCCACAGTGCAGACTGGTACAGAGATTCTGAGCTGCTCCAGACTGTGGAACAGTCCATAAGCAGCCCTGAGGAGGCTGCCATAAATTAAAGCATCATCTGGCTGTCCTAGTTTATGCTGGGTTGTATATTGGCTCCCAGAGCAATACAGAAATCCAAGACCATAAAGATGGTTTAAAGAGCCTTTGTCCCTCTCTTGCGGGGCTGCATCTCTTTTGCTGAACCTGTAAAATGAAAAAAATTGTAATTTTCAAACAGCTCTAATGTGTGACAATGACTGCTGCACTCCCCCAGGCTCAGAGGATGCCTATTTGTTTAGTTTGCAAATGACCCAAGTGGTATTAACAGGGCTGTCAGGATCCTCAGGGCTGTCAGCCAATGTTAAGATTAATGTGCATTTCCCAGTATAATACTTCCTCCTTGTCACAGTGCCACAGATGGCATCAAAATGTAAGGGAAGGGCCAAAGCCCCCTCAAACCAGGAAATTAGCCAGCTCCCGTCACTAACAGTAGCACCTGTGACATAGAACACATGAGACTGAACACACACACTCAGGGTGAGTGTCTTAGCGTGACAAAGGGTATGTGTGTGACAAGATGGCTGAGGTAATATCTTTTATTGGACCAACTTCTGTTGGTGAGAGAGACAAGCATTGGAGCTTACACAGAGCTCTTCTTCAAGTCTATTTTCGAACTCTGTTCAAACTCGAAAGCGTGTCTCTCTCACCAACTGAAGTTGGTCCTAGCAACTGTAGTGTCAGGAATTTTTTGAGACTTAGATTGCAGAGCTTCCATATTGTCCATGTGCTTCAATCCCTCTGCTCTTTCTTGCTCTACTGTAGAACTACAGGGGGGAAGGGGTAGAGTTTGGAGAAGGGGAGGGCAAGGATATAGGGTTTTATATTCTGAAACCTGCCGCTCGTGTGGGGAAGGCTTGCTGCTGACTCCACATCATGTTTCTATTCAGGAGATGTGAGCAGGGACCTTCACATTGGGTGTATGGATACCAAGTCCTTCCTCCAGGACAGACTGCAGCCCAGGAGCAGTGGTCAGTTGAGGGGTGACATCCCAGCCTCCCCAGACCAGTAGTGGTGGTCTGTGCTCCAGCTACCTCAAACAAGGGTTGAAGGCAATGGTGGGGTCGGGAGGCGGGCGGGGGAAGAGATGTGGATTATTTTAACGTGGCACTGGGAGAGGGGGGAGTTTGGGGTAAGGCACAAGGGGGCAAGCTGTTTCTGGGTGGCGATGGAGAGTAGGGGAGTGAGTGGAATATGTTTATGGGAAGGGGGGGGTCTCAAAAGAGCTGCTTGGGATGAGAACAGGAGTCAGGATCTGCCTCGGAGAGGACCGGGGTCGAGGGTCATGTGAGGGCCAGGTGTGGACCCGGGGAGGCTGGGGGCGCGGTTTCCCTCCGAAGGGGCGGGGCTTGGGTAGGCGGAAGCGTTTTGGCGGGGGCGGGGGCGGGGTCTCGTCGAGAGGGCAGGATGGGGGCGGGGCTCTGCTCGCGCCGCCCGCTCCCCTCGGGCGGGGATAAATCCCGAGCGCGGCCGCCGCGCTGCTCAGTTGCGGAGGGGATTTAAAGGGACCGGAGCCGCGGCGACGGAGCCTGGGCTGCGCACAGCGGGCACTCGCAGCAAGGAGAGTAGGTGAGCGTCCCGCTCGGGGGAGCCCCGGCCCAGCCCTGGGGCAGCCGGAGCCCCACCCCCGCCTCCCTGTGTGAGTGCGTGGGCTCCGCACAGTGCCCGCTGCTAGCCCCGGGGCGGGCGCGGTCCTGCCCGGAGAGCCGGCTGTCTCGGTGCCCTGGGGTCGCGCTGAGCCCGCTTCGAGGATCGGGGTCGTTACCTGCCTCCTGGGCTGCCGGCGGCCCCTCCCCCACCCCTCCCCCCGATTCCTAGGGTCCTGCGTCTTCTGAGCCCGCCGCCCCGGTGCGCGGACCTCTTCTCCCCTGCGGGGCCCCGGGAGTAAAGGGTCCGGCCCCCGCGGCTGCCCATCGCCTGCCTCCGGTGGGGGAACCTCTCTCCCCACCCCAACTTCCTATCTCCCCCCTCCCTTACCGTCCCCTGCTGGCGCAAGGCGGCTAGCGCTAGAGAGAGAGTCTGAGTCCTGCCTCCCATCCGTGCCCTGCCCTTTCCTGGCCACAGACTTTCCTGGAGCAGCCCTGCTGGAGGCCTCCTCTATACTCAGCTCTTCCCTACTGGCGCTAAGGTGAGGTCGGCCGCATTAAGGGTAGTGCCAGTGGGAGCCCTAGTGTAGACGAGGTGCTTACAGCTGCCCGTGCTTTTTGTCACCTCTGTTGCCTCACACGGGTGTTGGAACAGTTTTTATAGAGGGGGTGCTGAGAGCCATTGAACCCAACTCTAAACCATGTTGTTGATGGAACCAACTTCAACCTAGGGGGTGCTGCGGCACCCCTAGTTCCGGCACCTGTGGCCTTAGAGTGACATAGGGGTAAAAACACCAGCAGCTGCATGGGAGCTTTGTCTACATTACACCCACTGTGGCTACTGTCAGTGTTGAAAACCGTGCAAAATTGCTTGTAGAGAGCCTGGGGTAGACATTGCTGAACATCTGTGTTGTTGCTAATATCGGAATAGTGACAGTAAGGAGGCCCATAAAAGACTATGGGCTTGATTCTGCTCTCACAGACTCCCAGTGTCACCCCACTAACGGTAATGGGGTTATATTGGTCTTAAACAGATGTAAGGATGAAGAGAATAGGATCCCTTTAGGAAAGGGCAAGAGAGGGAACTATTGGATAAACACTTTGTACAAATCTTACAATGCAGCTTTGTATTGTGGCTTGTACTGCGTCTTCAAAACACTATCATTGCCATTAAAGAAGAATTAAAAAGTTAAAATAGAAAAATAAGAGCAGAGGTGTACTCTGAGGTACAAGCAGGAGGGAAACATATTTTTTCTGATTATACTCAGAAATGGATGAGAATCTGAGCTGGAGATTTATGGGAAACTGTTCTGGTCTATCAGGATAACACACTAATAAAATTGGGAATACTGTATATGCCAAGTGATAGACTGGATAAAAACTGACTGTTCCCAAATGTGTGATTATTCTTCGGTATGCTTTTAAAAATAATTTTAAAAATAATTTTTGTTTAAAATATTTATCTGCATCTTCAATAATAATTTAAAAGCTTTTTTCTCTAAAAAGAATTTAAAATTGAATGCATACAGCTAAAGTGTTGGGCAGCCACCTCTCTGATCAGGGGGCAATAACCAACTGGCCCACAGGGGAAATCTTGGGTCAATAACACAAGGACAAATCCTTAATCTTATGAAAAATGCCGTGTGATCTTTGTCCATGCAACAGACAGGACTTTTTATGTGTGGTTTTTGTTTTTAAAGATTTATGCACCTCTTCTGTATAGAGCTGTCCAAATTCTCCAGAGAAATTTTATTCAGCGAAAGTTTTGGGGAATAGGTGGAAAGTCTTCTCTACATGGAATATTTATTTACAAATATAAATATTTTTGACAACTCCCACCCACACCAACTAACTAACTAACTAAACTATATAGGAACAAGTATTAACAAATGGGCTTTTAACAAAAGATTGAAGTTTGACTTACACTTTGAAAATATAAAGTACTATGCAAGTTCTAAATATTATGTAGTTCAATTGAATAGATTATCCTGATCTTTAAAGTCTTTTCCAGTGTTTAGTGCCAGCCATTTGCATAAATTGTTATGTAAACAATAGTAATATAAGGGAACTGTAGCATGACTGGGGTACTTCCTAATGCTTTATTTTTTTTTAAAGTAGATAGTGTCTGTTTAATTTTTGAACCAAACTTCCAGGAATCAAATGCCCTAAAATTAAATCATAAGGCCTAATGCTGTACGCTTTCATGTGGGTTTAGTGCCAGATTTCACTCCCTGAACCAGAAGAGGCTATTGGTCCAACCCAGTGATGGATGGATTGGTCAGGATGGGCAGGGATGGTGTCCCTAGCCTCTGTTTATGACAGGGAATGGATCACTTGTTGATTACCTGTTCTGTTCATTACCTCTGTGGCACTTGGCATTGGCCCCTATCAGAAGACAGGATACCAGGCTAGATGGACCTTTGGTCTGACCCAGTATCGCCGTTCTTATCATAGATCTGAAAATCATAGAATATCAGAGTTGGAAGGGACCTCAGGAGATCATCTAGTCCAACCCCCTGCTCAAAGCAGGACCAATCCCCAATTTTTTTTTTGCCCCAGATCCCTAAATGGCCCCCTGAAGGATTGAAATCGCAACCCTGGGTTTAGCAGGCCAATGCTCAAACCACTGAGCTATTCCTTATGGTCTGACTTGCTCAATAGTAACTCCTTCAGCCAATTAAAGAACAGTGTCTACTAGCAGTGAAGGAAGTCCCTTTCAGACCTAAAGATTTAATCATAATCTCAGACATGGGCTGGGGTGTTTTGTTTTTGTGGTGTTTGTTTCCCCAATGAATGTTTTGTCAGATATTGTTTCTTTAGTTTTAATATTATAAGCAGTCATTCAGTCACTGACTATCTTCTACTGTGAGAAATAGAACACTGGTAGGAGAAACTGCAGCACAAGTTTAAAGGTCAACCATGAAAGTTACTCTTCTAAAGTAACTTTTCTTTTCCCAAAGGTGGCAATATATTTATGTAAAGAGTTAACTTAAGCAGGTGATGAACTGAACTGGTGGGGGAGAAATACAGGAAGGAAGAAGACAAGGATTTATCTTGGCTGGAGTTGGGTAAACGATGCTTTTTTTAAAAAATGAAGTACAAAAGAACTGAGTGCGTATCAGAATAACAAATTGTAGTTAACTAATACCTTTGTTTTGCATCTTTAGAGTCTTGCAAATTTGTGGATATCTGTAGACAATGTTTGTGGATCGGATGTGGAAACAAATTTTGTATCCGCACAGGGCACTACTTATCTTGATAGATATGAATTATCCTCAACACTTTCCTTTTGGTGGAAGTTGTGGATGCTCAGTATGTTTCAGGATCAGACCCTTGGCTTTTCTTCATAGTAGCCAGTAATGTGTTGAGTAGCAAGTGTGCAAATGCAGAAGGAGCTTTTCTACATAACTGTTTGTTAGCAAGCCTAATGGCATCTCTGCCATGGTTTTGGAAATAATTTGAGATGATACTCTTAACTTGTTAAAATGGGCCACTTTTAAGCTTGAGGCCCCAAAATGTAATCTCCCCGTAACCGTATGTTTACTGTCATACTGTTCCGTTACCCCTTAAACAGACTTTGTATTCCTGGGCTGCTCTTCAAAAATAATCCAAGCAATTAATTCCCCTTGTAATCCTTGAGAAAGTAGGTTGATAGCAAAGAAAAAGAATGTTTTTCTGAGTATTCCTCTGACCCCTCCAAAAAGCAGATTTCTTGTGAATTTCAGTGAAGTGACTACTCACAAACAGTAAGCAGATGTATATAGCAACACTGTGTGTGATTTGGGGAATGGGAGAATCTGGTGCATATACTGGTGATCAAAATACTGCTGCATAGCTGTGGAACTACTAAATGTACTTTGAAGACACAGAAAATGAGGAACAGCCCAAACTGGAGAGAAAGATGATTAAATAAATGAATTCTCGTGTGTATAAAATTTACAAGTTGGAAGATCTAGCATTTCTGATGGTAAGATAGTGAGAAATAGGGAAAGCAGGTGTTTGGTACATCAGTAAAGTTGGGTGTAAAATGAGCATCTGCTAATAATAACAGTTGAGATCTGCATAATGGACAGGTCAAAACTGGCCATTTTAAGATGTTACAAAAGCTGCCCCCACCAAAATCTATTTTGTTTTTTTCTGTTGCATTCATTACTAAGGTATTCAAGTGTGAAAAAATGACTTTTCTCACTCAGACTGGTGGAGATTATAGTAATGGGTATGGGTGGTTGCTTACGTGTTATACCACATACCTCAGCTAGGTGATGAAGTAAATTCATGTCAGTATAACAAAAGAGAAGGCTTCAAAATAATAGTCAATCTCACGTACGGGTATATGCAGAAATATTGCTGTTCCTACTGTTTATCAGTGACAATAAGTAAACTAGGTTAATGTCTCAGCAGTCTACAAAGTGTGTGTGTTTTGTTTTTTTTTAAGCATACATCTAAAGTCCTGAGATTTGGTCAGCAGTTCAACAACTGTTGTAGAACAAGTATATCATGCTTTGCAACTGGTATGTGTATTTGTGGCGAGGGAGAGCTATGTAGAACATAGTCAAAAATAATGCAGACACCAACTAGAATGTGGAAAAGTAATTTATTTGATGATAAGTCTACTTTATCCTTGGCCAGTTTATAAATATGAACCAAATTCAGTTGTTGTTTGATTACTTGGATGTCTTGCCTAATAAGAGACAAGGTGCATGAGGTAATATCTTTTATTGGACCAACTTCTGAACAGTCCAGTGAAGGTATTATTTCACCCATCTTGTGTCTCTGATATCCTGAGACCAACATGGCTACAACAACATATACGTTCATTTCAGATGCCTGCGGATGGGGGCTGGCTTGGGTTAGATTTGAACTTGTGGAACTAGAGGTGAAAGACTCTCAGTATCTTAACAGTTCCATGAGCCATCTAGTCTTTTTAACTCTAATAAAATTAGTATAAAGCAATTGGATAAAAAGAGAGTCCCAGTGGAGGCTTTTTCTTCTTGAGAATCTTATTTAGGGTTGTCTAGACAGTTTTGATTGCTTAATCACAAACATGTATAACATAAGTCCTTTTAGTATTCATTGGGGGAAAACCAAAGGCAACCTCAAAGAATTTTCTGTTAATTTGGTATACTAAACTAAGTAATACTAGAATTCAATATCAAAGGTCACATATCCTGGGAAAGAAGAGGATATAACAGATTAATCATCTCTGTAAGTGGTCTTTAAAGGGTTGCTGTTTTTTTGCATTGCATTACATGTCCCTCGCCCCAAACGGTCATAAAACTTTAATTTGAAATATTTTTCAAATTTTCTGAGTATTCCTCTGACCCCTCCAAAAAGCAGGTTTCCTGTGAATTATAGTGAAGTGACTACTCACAAACAGTAAGCAGATGTATATAGCAACACTGTGTGTGATTTGGGGAATGGGAGAATCTGGTGCATATACTGGTGATCAAAATACTGCTGCATAGCTGTGGAACTAGCAAATGTACTTTGAAGACACAGAAAATGAGGAACAGCCCAAACTGGAGAGAGAGATGATTAAATAAATGAATTCTCCTGTGTATAAAATTTACAAGTTGGAAGATGCAGCAGACATTGCCAGGATACCTACTTTAAAATAACATGTAGATTAGACAGCCGATGCTGACCACAAACCAATTCTGAACTAACAAACTGAAAAATCTGTTAAAAGCAAAATGTAGAATACATTTTTTCTTTTGGCTTTGAGGTGGAATGTAGCATGGAAGAATCAACCCTTTTTCAGTATTTGTTTGTTGAAAGTTCTAACATTACAAGCTGAGGAGAGAATCTTATTTCAGAAATAACTTTCTTGATATTTCCATAAGATATGTCTGAATGTTTTCAGTATGTGAAACCTAGCTGGATATATTCAGGTTCCCTTGCATGTTCAAGCACACCCTCTACCGGCTGAAACTGTTGCAAAAAATTTAAAAATCTACTACTAACTTGATTACACATTGAGATCTGTTGAAAGGCTAACTGAAATGTGGCTTTTTGGGAGGGGGTGGGTTAAGAAGGTAAAGCTGTAAATCTCCTAGATTCTTGAGCACAATCTGTGTAGATTCTTTAGATATGTTGAAAATATCTTGCTGGACAAATATGGGTAATCTTCTAATCTTAGTTTGTATATTCTGATTTCTTCAGTTTTTGTGAAAATATACAGTAATGCTTATCCCACTAATTGCATATTACACACACACACACACTGTTAACAGAACACCATAATTTCAAAATCAAGCACTCAAAAATTAGGAAATGCCAGAAGTAAGATTGCCCATGCATATGCTTCTGCATTCATATGCATTATGACACAATCTTTAATTATCTGATCACATTATTTTTTTTCTACAGGGGAGTAGGAACTTGAAATTTTTGGCCCTGAGGGAGTGGGGGAAGGAAGGAGAGCCCCTGCTACCAAGCATGGGGGTGCCAGAGCATTTAAAAGAAAAGGACTCAATTTTTTTAGAATAACATGGGCAAAACAATGTACTTTTGCTTAGCCTCATTCTTGGAAGCATCTGAAATAATAATAATAATTAATAATAAATAAATCAGCTCCAACTACTAAAGTTGGCAAAGTTTATAAGCAACCGAAAACGGGCGCCTTACAGTGGAAAATATTGGGCAACCTTAATCATTCTTGAAAGAATTAATTTGTACTACATGAGTTGCAGTGTGGTATAAAGAAAGGAATGTGCTTTTTGTTGTGAATGAAGTTAGTAGTCTTGTAACCAAGGCAGTAATGTCATAATACAAACAAGTGCTGTGCTAGCTTTCTCTATCAATGCATGCCCGTCCTGCCCTGTTCTTCAGTTATGGATGGTTCCGATGACATTTTCACATAATAGCTAAGCAGATTTTTACTTTACAAAACAGAGGTATAAAAAAATCTCTTGGTATACATAGAAAACACTGCTAAATAAAAATATTTTTGTTATACTTGTAAGTACCTACAGCAGAAGGTCTCTAGGACACTGCATTGATACATCTGATATGGATTAAGAACCTTCTTATGGATATGAACAAGACAAACTTTCATGCTTTTACTTCAGGTCCTTTCAGAAGCCTTTGATACAGTTGGCCATATGGTGCTGCTGATCACATGCATGACTGTGCTTCTCTCACAAGTGCAGCTCAAAGTTGGTTTTGATTATTTCTTATAGACATTTTACAATGTTGTGGTAAGTAGTTCCTTGCCAAAAGACTGAGTGAAGTTTCACAAGGCTTATACCCATCTCCTGCTTTCATTAATTTTTGACTGCTTAGAGCAGTTGAGATATTCTATATTGCAGTGCCACCAGTATATTGGAGGAGCCTAGCTTTTCAGACACCCTGTGTTCCTGAGTGTTTGTGCAGTCCTTGGCACAACTGGGTAAACAATACTGATTGGTCCTTTATACAATAATTGTTGGACCTACTACACAGCACAAATAGCGTGCCTTCTCTTTTCAGCATCCACAATCATGGCTCTGGCCCAGCTGTCTGTCAGTGGGGGGAGGAAATCACCTAGGATGAAAACTACTGACCTTTCTGTAACCAGTTCAGTTCCTATATCTCAAAGGCTTTAGAACCAGAGCAAAATAACTGCCTCAAATCTGAACTCCTGCTTTGAGGAGCTAGAAGGAACATCAGCCTTGTCCCCTGACGGAAGTTTACAGTTTGGGGGTCTGATGGGTCTTGTTGCTTTTCCAACCTCACCCAAACCCCGCTGCCTCAGGCAGGGAGGCCAAAACTGAAGCCCAAGGGCTTCAGCCATGGGCAGGGGGCCTGTAACCTGAGCCCTGGGCTGGAGCTGAAGCCTGAGCTCTCTGCCATCCTGGGCTGGAGCTGAAGCCTGAGCCCTGCCGCCCAGGGCAGTGGGGCTTGGACTTCGGCCCTGGGCCTCAGTAAGTCTAACGCCAGCCCTGGTGACCCCATTAAAGCGGTGTTGTAACCCACTTTGGGGTCCCAACTCACAGTTTGAGAACCACTGAAATACTCCATCTGATGGGGGAAGAGAGGGCAGAGCATTTTTAGCAAAGGGCACTTTCCTAAAGAATTCCATTGTGATGGTTGTAAGCCTGACCAGGTGCATGGTGCAAGGCCCACCTTTTTGCAAAACCTTTTACATCCCTGTAATAAAGAATGCCTGCTATAATCCCTCAGGGATAGGTAAGGAGGAGGAATCTCCAGTAGTACCTGAGTTGAGGAATGGAGGAGAGAAAGGGTCTTAAGAAAAATTTCAGTGCATTCTTAATCTTGTGTCTTCTACCTAGTAATTACAGTAGTGGTTTCCCAAGAATGGACTCTTTTTGGTACCTTTAATATTCTTCCTGCTCAAAATAATAAACTAACCACCAAAACCAGCTTGCCTGTGGCAAGTTATTTTACTTTTTATTTTCATGAGCAAGTAAGGTACCACTCAGTTTTTGTTACGGGAAGAATGGGTGAGTGTGATTGTACCTGGGTTAACAAATTTTTATGCTGATTTTTTTGCAACACTATGTAGAATTTCAGTAACAGGGTTGGTGGAGACAGCCCTATTATTGGATGTCTTCTTTTTTATCACTTAAAAAGCAGATTAGTCAGGACTGAACATTGTGGTACAATGGAGTGAAAATAAACTCTCCAAAAGGAGAGCCATTGCAGTCAAGATAATCAAATCATGACTCCAAAGTTAACCTTTTATGACCACTTTCATTTATAAACCTGATGATCTATTGAATAATCTGTGTTTTAAAAAAAAGAAAAAGAAATCCCCCCTCACCCTCCAAGACCTTCTTTTCTGTGTGACAATCACTGTGTGTATTCTGTGTCCAGAGGGAGCCTTATTAAGGAAAGTTTGCATGTAACCAGAAAAGGTAGTTTCCAAAGCTTATTACACTTTTTAAAATTTGCTGCTTTTTTTTTGACTGTTTATAATTCAGGTTAAAAATAACTTGTTTCTAGGTGAGACAAGGTGGATGAGGTAATATCTTTCATTGGACCAGCTTCCGTTGGTGAGAGACGTACGAGGGTCCAATAAAAGATATTACCTCATCCACCTTATCACACTAATATCCGGGAACCAACATGGCTACTTGTTTCTGAATGCACATTCTCTAAAAACTAGTCACAGGATGATTTAACATGTTGGCATGCAGCAGTATGTAGTTACTAGAAAACATTTATGCTTGTATTATAACTTGTGAAATGTCTAAATGTTACAAGCTCCAGTTAGATTAAGCTTAAAAAAAAATCCTAGTTTATTTAACTGCAAGGATCTCCACAATATTACTAAGTCAACCAGCAGTCTTAGGAAAGAAAGATACCAGCATTTCTTTGTTCTTACATCTAGCAGCCAGCATATTTTAATCCTATTCATTCCACTGTTGGAAGGACAAGTGACTGGAGGAATTCTCACTCCTGGATTTGTCTTTTTTTCTTTTCTTTTTTTGTTTTGTTTTTAATATAGTGTAAGGGCAAGTCTATACAACAATCTTAAGTAAACCTAGGTTAGGTTGACTTACAGCAGTGGCTGATGTCCACACTACCCTTCTTCTGTCAGTGGTGCACGTCCTTACCAGGAGCGCTTCCACCAACTGATGGGAGTAGTGTGGGGGGCTGACAGCCAGGGCTCACAGCTCCCTGTTAGGAGCCCAGATGCTGCCCGGTGCTCCTCACGTCAGGTGGGGAGATTTGTGCCCAGAGTCCGGTCGGCAGCTGTGCCCCTGGTGGGGAGCCAGGACCCTGGTGATCAGCTGGGCTCCCAGCGCGGCACCCGGGTGTTAGCCCCAGCCGGAAGCCTCCATAGCAGCTCAGCTTGGAGCAGAGACCTAGCAGCAGCCCACCTGTGGACCTGGCTTTCTTGTCAATTTCACAGCTCCAGGCAATAGCCGATGTAAGGAACGCAGTATTTACACAGACACCGTGTCACCCTAACTCCACCGACATAAGCCCTGTGCCTCTTGTGGAGGTGGAGTTACTATGTCAGTGTAGTAGGGCACATACATTGGTGAGAGCAAGGCTGTAGTCTAGATACTAACATAATTAGGTTGCCTTATGTTGTCCTAATTTTCTAGTGTAGACCAAGCCTCATATATCATCGAGACCCCTGAAACCCCAACCTGGCCCCACTTGCCAGGAATCCCATCTGAGGCAACTGACTGGATAATTGTGAATTTCTCCTTCACTAACAGAATCTCTTCCCCCAGCCCCACCCCAATGTGGGTATGGAATGTGGTAAAGAGAGGTTAAATAAGATTATCCTCAAAATCTTGATCATTGGCTGTGACACTAACATGATTTCCCCCCCTCCAAAAAACGTCTTAGAGATTAACGGGAAAAGATGGAAATAACACAATTTATGATTTTTGTGATCACTGTGTCAGACTTCCTGACTGAATGAGATTATGTTGCTTTAGTAGCTTGTTCCGTCATATGTATATAGTAGGGCTCCGTTGACTTTCAAGGGAATGGTATGGTTGCCAGATTTTTTGATCCTTGGCCTGTGCATGGTCACTACCATGACTGTAACCTGGTAAGAGTCAAAATATAGTTAGATTTCAGATAAATAATTTTTCATCAAATCACAAGTATTTCCTGGTGAGCATTCATGTGATCGCTTCTGGGGTAGGTTAGCTTGACATACCAATTTACTTTGAGTCTTCGTTAGGTGGTGCAGAGAGTTGAAATGGGGGTCTTCAGCTCTGCCTGGATTTTGAACCAAGTAACACCTTTTTGGGGGGCCTAATTAAAGGGGATCTGCAGGGAGGTGAGAGAAGACTTGTGTCTCTGGTTTATTATGATGCATGAAGTCTTGCAAGATGTGAGGTTTTTGTTCAGACTCTAAATTTGGCCTTTCCTAGAGGTAATGGAAAATTGGTAGGATTAAGTCATCAGTGATAACATACAAGATAGCCAGATTAATTAAAATGGGACTGTTTACAAGTGCTTTGTGTGGTGCTTTTTAAAATTTTTGTTAACACAAATATCTTGAAAACATTTGTAAAAAGAGGCATCTTTCCCTAATCTTTTCAGCAATTCCTAATTGCTGGAGACTGGACGCTAGATGGGGAGAGCTCTGAGTTACTACAGATAATTCTTTTCCAGGTATTTGCCTGGTGGGTCTTGCCCACATGCTCAGGATCTAACTGATAACTATTTTGGGGGTCAGGATGGAATTTCCCCCCAGATTGGTCAGATTGGCTAAGATCCTGTTGGGGGTTAGTATTCCTCTGTAGCATGGGGCATGTGCACATTTAAACTAGTGTAAATGGTGAATTCTCTAACTTAGTCTTTAAACCATGATTTGAGGACTTCAGTAACTCAGCCAGAGGTTGGTCTATTTCAGGAGTGGGTAAGGTTCTGTGGCCTGCAATATGAAGGAGGTCAGACTAAATGATCATAATTGTCCCTTTTGACCTTAATCTTTGAGTCTATGAGTGTATTTATTCAAATAAGGGCTCATAAGCAACATCACACATCTGAGTAGTTTCAGCAAAACCAGCAAGACTAGATTTGACTTTCTGGTCCTTCATATATCTAATGGAGGTTTAAGGGAATATTTCAGGCTGTCTTTGTACATCATAAAGAAACAAAAAGAGCACAAGCACAATTTTTTTGTTTGTTTTCCTTGGCATGTCATCTTAAAACACTGAGCTCTCTAGAAGCTAGTTAGTTAATCCCTGGACACATCATACCAGCAGTGTCTGAGACGGTTGTAAGTCCCATACCGTTGTGCTGGTGGAGTTGATTACATTAGTGAAGATGGCAATATAGTTCAGTTGCTGCCATCATCCCACTAAAGTCCAGTGTTTGAGGCTTCTCTAAGTATAAAAGTCCTGCTAGCAATGAAGTTAGTCTGCATTTACTCTGGTGTTACTGAGAGCAGAATTTGACACTTGAATTGTCTGTCAATTCAACATTACAGAAAGTTTTACAGAACACTAATCTGCTAGCCTTTCATCTCTGAAGATAAATATTTGAATCCTGGGTTACATCCCAAACAAAGATGAATTACGTTCTCAACTTTCAGATAAGGTCTCTAAAAATCCACCAGTAAGAGTTTTGTATGTTGAGTGGTATGATCATAAAGTTCATAGATACTAAGGTCAGAAGGGACCATTCTGATCATCTTGTCCGACCTCTTGCACAACGCAGGCCACAGAATCTCACCGACCCACTCCTGCGAAAAACTTCATCTATATCTGAGCTATTGAAGTCCTCAAATCGTGGTTAAAGACTTCAAGGAGCAGAGAACCCTCCATCAAGTGACCCGTGCCCCATGCTACAGAGGAAGGTGAAAAACCTCCAGGGCCTCTTCCAGTCTGTCCTGGAGGAAAATTCCTTCCCGACCCCAAATATGGCGATCAGCTAAACCCTGAGCATATGGGCAAGATTCACCAGCCAGATACTACAGAAAATTCTTTCCTGGGTAACTCAGATCCCATCCATCTAATATCCCATCACAGGGGATTAGGCCTATATTCCATGAATATTTAAAGATCAATTACTTACCAAAATCCCTTTATCCCATCATACCATCTCCTCCATAAACTTATCGAGTAGAATCTTAAAACCAGATAGATCTTTTGCCCCCACTGCTTCCCTTGGAAGGCTCTTCCAAAACTTCACTCCTCTGATGGTTAGAAACCTTCATCTAATTTCAAGTCTAAACTTCCTGGTGGCCAGTTTATACCCATTTGTTCTTGTGTCCACATTGGTGCTGAGCTGAAATAATTCCTCTCCCTCTCCTGTATTTATCCCTCTGATATATTTATAGAGAGCAATCATATCTCCCCTCAACCTTCTTTTAGTTAGGTTAAACAAGCCAAGCTCCTTGAGTCTCCTTTCATAAGACAAGTTTTCCATTCCTCGGATCATCCTAGTAGCCCTTCTCTGTACCTGTTCCAGTTTGAATTCATCCTTTGTGTTGTGCAGGTCGCCTTTCACTTTGGCAGATCTGCTGTTACTAGTGAAATAGAAAGAAAATGGTCGGAACACCCTTCTTGACATACCTGTATGTACAGTTGCTTCTCTTGATCAAGATTTGAAAGGGCATGCCATACTGTAGCTGAAAATCATTTGTCCTGTTTATCATAGGTCTCAGACAGATGAGTTAGTAGCTTTGTACAATCAGGTCTGCTTGTGCATTAGATCCTGACTAACCAACATTCTTTTGCTCATCATTCACAGAATATGCAAGAGTTGTGTCAAGTCACTGTTGTCTTAGAAGTTATTTAGTGATGGAATACAACTTGTAGGATCATTCTAAAATATGCAGTAACACAACACTAGTAATAGCTTTATACAACTATGAAAAGGTAACACTGTTTCAAACACAATCTTAAATGTTTTAAAAGAACAAGATATCAAGTCAGCAGATCATACTAAATCTTGTGTAACCTGCCCTACTTTCAGCCAGACAAATGATGGCTGTCTATCTCTTGCAGAATTCTCCTTTATATCTGCCATACCTTTGACTGGTACTGAGTTTGAGCTTCTTTTACTGCAATAATATTTTGTACTTGCAGCATCTTCCAGACGAGGATCTTAGTTCATTCTACGATTAATTTAGCTTTATGTCGTCTTGGGGGGTAGGAAAGATTTTCCATTTTATAAATTAGGAAATTAGTATGGAGCTTAAGTGACATCACAATAGGAAGCCAGTGACAGAAATGACACTAGAATCCAAGTTTCTATAACCACAAGAACAGAAGGTATTTCAGAACCCTAAGGTGTAGAATTATGGAAATAAACTCCTAACATGTTTGGTACGGTGTGATTCATTAGGAAACATACAATTTAATTTCTATATGTAACTTACCTTTTCAAATCTGTTGGGACAAAAATTGGACAATTACATGTTTCCCAGTATATAACGGGCAGAGCCTCAGCTGGTATAAATTTTCATGGCTCCATTTAAATTAATTGAGCTATGACAACTTATAACAGGTGCAGATTTGCCACAAATTTACTTATCTATCATATTTGATGTTCAATGAAATAGTGCTTTCTCCAACTGACCTAATTTTCCAGCCCTGACCCAGTGTTTTAAATAGTCTCTTGCTTTTTTGGGGGGGAAGGACGAAGACAGATGTGTTGAATAAACCTCCAAATCCTATTGAGTATTGAAATTGTATCCTCTTCCTTTCACATAGAACTGAGTTTTTGGGGTTTGGTTTTTTTTTTTTTACTCAAGACTGCAATGTAATCCCAAACTGGCTAAACCATCCTCTCAGAAGATTTGTTCCATTTTATTTTTTTTATTTTTTAAATAAACACACCATTTTATCCCTCCTGGGTACTTGTATGGCTGCTATTACTATAGTAATGGCAGTCTCACAATTTCTTAATGTATTTATTCTCACAACTCCCCCATGCGGCAGGTAACGTTGTTATCCTCATACTGCCCTGTCTATCAGTATCCATCTGTTGTCGCTTGTCTTCTACTTAGGTTGTAAGCTCATTGGGACAGGGGCTATCTTCTTTTTCTTTGTTTGCACAACGCCTAGCATTGTGGGATCCTGGTCCATGACTGCCTGCTAGCATACAGTAACACAATACTATTCTTAGTTACTGTACAGTACTGTATATACTCATTCATTAGCCCGTTCGTTTATAAGCTGACCCCCCAGATGGATAGGTACAAATAGTAAAAACTGTATGACCCTTTCATAAGCCGACCCTATATTTCAGGGGTTGGCAAACTTTGGCTCCCGGCCCATCAGGGTAAGCCGGGGGCGGGTCAAGACATTTTGTTTATCTGGAGCATCTGCAGGCATGGAACCCCTCAGTTCCCTGTGGCCGCGGTTTGCTGTTCCCAGCCAATGGGAGCTGCGGGAAGTGCCTGCAGATGCTCCAGGTAAACAAAACGACAATGTATTAGATATTCAGCTCAATGATTTCATAGAGTTTAAAATTATCGAATTTTGGTGTAGGCTCATTTATAAGCTGACCTCAGCTCTTTGATGCATCATTTTTTTTTACCAAAAATATTCAGCTTATGAACAAGTATATATGGCATGTCATGTGGTTTGCTGCACAATAAAGTCTGAAACAGAAATCCTGTAACTTTCCAAATTGTTCAAATCAAATATATTGATCTGCATGTACTAGACCAGTTCATGCAGCCAGCAAGATATTATCCCTGTTAAGATTAATGTAGTAAGTGCCATAACTATATTTTTAAACATTTTTAAAGCTAGCAATCAGATTTTCTTAGCAACATTCTACACATATTAAATCTTCTAGCTACTGAGTAGTAAACAGCATACTTTGAGATGCAGCAAGACAGATATACTGCACCTGACTCAGCAATTTTTTTCAAATCTGGCAAATCTGAAAAGCTGGTGATTGTTGCTTAACAAATTACAATTTGTGAGGCAACAATGTCCTTCGGTGGCATATGAGACCCTATTTTGTCATTCCCTGTCCCAGAGTACTGAATATCTAAAAGGCAAAAGGGAGGCAATAACACTGAGGGGACACTGGAAATCCCCAAAGAAGTATAAATGTTGTCTTGTATCTTTGAGGGTTTGGTTGGAGTTGCCCACATTTGGTGAGCATTGTGAAAGAAAGGAATTTTGAATGCGTAGAGCTGATGAGCCATGGTGCTAAATGGCATACCTAGAGATGGAACAGAAATAGAGGACTAAGAGAAGGAGACTAATGGTGCATGAGCCTGGCAACTTTAGTGGGCAAGGAGATGAGATAAGAGCCCGAGAATTTTAGGCAATTGAAGAGTTGTGAACAGCCTTTAAATAGCATGAAGAAGAGCTTGCCAATAGGATATAACTGCTACTAGCAGTTGTGTCAGCATATTCCTGATGGATTCATCCTGCTCTGCCTTGCTTCACCATGTAGCTAGATTCTGGTCTTACTGCTTTGAAGGAACAGTTGTTCTGTGCAGCGCAGCCTGTCTCAACCAATATTTACAAGTTTTGTTGAGCATTTTTCCTGCAGGACTGGACAGAGGGTTAGCAGCAAAAGTAAAACTTCTGTCTTTATCTTCAGGCATTAGAACTTTGTAAAAATATTAACTTGAAATAAAATATCTGGTATCCTGTCAAAAGTTTGTAGTACAACTGTCATGAAATTTAAATTGTAAGGTAGCAGAATGGTTGGCACTCTGATAAGAAATAAGCAGCATTGTTCTTCAAATTCCCTAAAGAATTCATTTTTGGGCCTGATTGTGTAATCTTTATTCAAGCAAAACTCCTTTAGGCTTTAACTCTGTAGCTCTTCTTGAAAGGATCCAGTCATCCTGTCAGTAGTTCATGTGGATTTAAATCAAGAGTTGGAACTGTTTCCCCTGTGTTATAAATTAGTATATCATGGCAAGAATACATTAGGATAGAAAAGTCATTCTCCAATGATCTGACCCCTTTCATAGTTGTACTTTTTGGTTCTTTCAGAAGGATATATTTAGCTTTAAATGGCAGATTTTAACTTTGGGTTTATTTCATCTTAACACAACTGATTTATTATGTTTGCCATCCACTGTTTACCTATGTCCAGATAATCTGTAGCAGCAATAAAGGCATCGACTAATAAAAAGGAAGAAATAAGGGAGCCCTAATTTGCTTGTGCATTACTGTTGCCTACCTAGTCCAAAGATACTTGGCTGTCAGACTTGTTCGTTGCTGCTGTGGGGATGCTTTACGGCCTCAGACTCATCATGGGACTCTTCAAAGGGTTGGCATCAGAGACTCAACTGGCCTAGAACGTCCTGCCATCAGAAGAGCCTGTTGTTGGTCTTGTTCTTACAGGGGTATTCAATTATTTTTTGTCAAGACCTATATCTTGACCAAGAAATTTGGACTAAGGTCCAGACTCTAGAGAAAATAATAAAAATAATAAGTAAATAAAAAGATTTCGGGGTCCATTCAAAAGTGTCTGGTGGTGTGGATTTTGCTCGCGGTCTGCCTGTTGGCTACCCTGTGTTACGCTCTTCTTGATTCTTGGCCATTTTAGCACTTTCTGAATAGGGGAAACTCTGACTAAACTAAAGACAACTAAGTTAAGAAATATTTGGGGACTGGAAGAGAGCTCTGAATTTGTGCTGTCCACTGTATGAGGATGAGTGAATTTGACATATTCTCAGGAGACTGAGATAGATTAGTGGCTCCAAAACATTGCAATTCCATTGAGCTCTTGTGTCCAAGTGTATAGTGGGGGAAGGGAAATATCCGTATAGAAATTAACATTGACATTTAGTGTGAGAGAACGAACAAGTGCCATGTGAGCACAAAACAAGTATGGTATTGAATTGGGATGTGAGAACTCAAAGGAGTATATCCTGTAGCTTTTTAATCAGCTGAAGAGCATACATACCACATTGTTGCTCTTACAGTTAATCTTTAAATGTACAGTACCTTAACTTCCAACTAGAGTTAAATGTGGGTTTGAATTTGTCTGGACTAATTAAGTAAATCAGCATGCTATCTATCATTCTAAATAATGGTATTCAGTAAGGCATTAATATAAGGATGTTCTCTGTAGGATTCCCATGGGCACATGCACCCCTCATAAAGTCACTAGCTTATGGCATTTTAATTGTCTCTTGGTTGAGAGTTGTTGCATAGAGGTTAAGTATTGAATCTGCATGGACAGTTTCACTCTAAATGGGGTTCCTTGTCTAGATGAGAGTTAATTAAGATTGGCAGAGTGATTTGGGGAAGTCTGCATTTTCAGGAGTTGTACTTCCTATAATGTGTCAGCTCTGTGGATCAAGAATGTTGGCCCTTGAGACCAACCAGCACCTTTCAAAAGCCCTAATGTTTATAGATATTGAAATAACTAATGACCCTCAATACAAATCAATTAAGATAATTTTAGTTTCTCTTTCAATCTATTATATGTCCTTGGTGTTTCGCTTCATAAGTGGGTGTGCAGTGATCTTTCTGTGTGAGGTGGATTATGGATTACATTGTTGTCATCTCACATTTTGTGGAAAATCGCATTTTGATCCTATTTACACTCTGTTTTTTTTTTTTCTTCTTAGGATGATCAGTTCTGTTTTTTGTTCCTTAACATTGCAGAGTTGAAAATGCTGAAATAAATGCCAGATTGATTCATAATATGTGGAAGTCATTTCTGCCATGAATTAAAACAAGCTCATTAGTAAAATTAGTTTGTGTGTCAGTCTAGTGTCATGATGCTGTTTAAGGTTGTTCTGGAGCAGGCTGGGTATAGCAGGGGCTAAATGGTGAATGCAATATAGTTAAGATTGCAACATGCTTTTAAGTGTAACACAGGCCAGTCTTAGGGAAAATGGCACCCTTGGCGAACTTGCATTATGGTGCCTTTGGCCCCATGGGTGTGGTGCACCCCCCCTCATTGCCCCTGGCCCCCATGGCTTCCCCAGGCTCCTCTTCCTCCCTTTTCCCCAAAGGCCTTCTCCCCCCTCCCCCACACCGCAATCCCTGCACCCCCTTCACTCCTAACTCCTGCATCCCCCTCCTGCACCCACGTGGAGAAACTGACCTGGATGCACAATGTAGCTGGCATTGCTGCTTGCTCCCCACCGGACTGCTGCTCCTCTGCCTTGCACACCCCTAGGGGTATGTGGGGTGGCAGGGGAGCGAGGAGCAACATCAGGGCTCCCTGTATTGAGGTCACTTTTCCCACCTGGGCTGCGTAAGGAGAGGGCCCAAGAGCAGCAGCTCCTGATGCCGCACAGCAGAGATGGGGAAAGTTACCTGGATGCAGGGAGTCTTGGTGTGTGTGTTTGGGAGGGAGACTGTGTGTGAGAGAGTGCGTGTGTGGGTAAAAACCGCTAACAAAAGCCAAAGCTAGCGAAAACACCAGCCATGTGCTAATCCCACTAAAAGGGAACCATCATGCTATCTCATCCTTCACATTTCTCATATGAACTACCAGGGCTTCAATTAAACTTTTGTATGAAATTGGGGCAAATTTAAAAACTGTTTAAAACATTTAAAAATAAAAAATACGAAAAACTTTAATACATTTTATTTTCAGTGTCCTTATTCATACTAGTCTTGCTAGTCCTTCCCTCCCAGGTAAAGAGGAACAGAGACTAGGATCAGGACCAGCTGTGCCCCCAAAAGACAAGGCCAACCCTCCAAATCAGACCTGACCCGCATCCCTCCCCAGACCAAACTGGACTCGACCCGCACCCCTCCCCAGTCCGAAACCCCCGAACTGGACCAGACCCACATCCCTCCCTAGACCGGGGTGCTGGTGGAGGGATGGGGCAGGAGGAACTGGAGGATGTCCAGTCTCCCCCAGGGGCACTGGTGGGGGGGATGAGGCAGGGGGCACAGTCTCCCCCAAGGGTGCTAATGAGGGGATGGAGCAGAGGGCACTGGGTTTCCCTCAGGGGCACTGGTGTGGGGATGGGGCAAGGGAATCTGCGGGAGATCCAGTTTTCCCCAGGGGTGCTGATGGGGGAATGATGCAGGGGCCACTGAGTTTCCCCCAGGGGTCCTGATGGGTGGAGGGGGCAGGGGACAAACTTTCACTTAGTCAGTAGGCACCTGCTAAGCACAGCCCTTTACCATTTCAGTGCATGTTTCTCTGTCTGTCTTAACAAGGGAGGTTAGGCAGGGATGTTGTTACTTCTGGGAAAGGTTACATAAGAGAGACTGTAAATTGTTCACTGAATCATAAAAGCAAAAAACAAACCTGACTTGACTCTGACAACATGGATAATCAATATTAAGGTCTCTCTTCTGCTACATTCATGCTAAAACACTATGGAAGAAAAATATTGGTGTCATCTTAGATCTGTGTGAGCTATTTATAACAATTTATCTGATGAGCAAGTCCATTTTTCTGTTCACAAGCAAATTCTAACTTTTTTCGTATTTGTGCATTTCTAATTTCTGAATAGTCTATGAACATATTTCAGCATATGGATTGATTGTGAACTGTACTTGTGCTGTATCTACTGAGACTGGTCATTTTTGTCACATGGTATTGTTTCTGTTCCGATTGGATGAATGTAGAAAACGGGGATTTCATTATACCCATCCTGATCTCTTGCTTCTCTCAGAGAGAGAGTTAGGACGGTTTGTGGAGCTGGGAGGAACGAGGCTGACAGGATTAGGGAATTTTTAGAATATTTTTAATTCTTACTTTACCAAGCTCCTTGAGTCAGGCCTTGCCTGGCACATAATTGTTAGATAAATTAAATAAATAAATAAAATTACCTGTTGTAGAATTAGTTATGGGATCCGATTTAAGATTAATTGCATATTGACATGTACATGCATGGTCCCAAGCCATGCAGATAGCAGCAATATCCTTATCTGTTTGTTTAATTGCCTCTGATTGGATTTTTGCCTAGTCCTGCAAAGTGTAAAATCCAATGTCCTGTTAATATTGTTTAAATGTGTTATGCAAAAGCTTTGGTTTAGCGTTTTGTTCAGTGATAATGTATTGTTCAGACACTTGATCTTGTTCCATTTACATCACTGTTTCACCTATCTACTGAGAGCATTTACTGAGTTCCTGTTTTTTGTCAGGGTTTGTCAGTCAAAAAGATGTATGTAGGCCAAGAGGCAACCTTAACATGGGCATTACCAGCATAGTTTCATTGTCATAACCTGGCTTGCCTACAAATGGCAGGACATAGTGACTTGCATCAAAGAAGCAACACCTTCACCACCACTCCTCCTCCCTCTTGGTCTGGACAAACTTTGAAAAGGAGGAAGTCTATTATTTCCTCATCTACCCAAAACAAAATTTGACACATTTGTTTACAAATACAGTACAATTAAACCCTACTAGTAAGAATGTTCATAAACAAAACTAATAGTCAACATGATGGATTGAAATTCGGCTTCTAGTTCATCTAATTGATTGAATAATTATTTCTATTATTGGTCCAGCTGTAGCCTATGTCATAGTTCTCGAGGGAGGAGGACAAGGGGAAAAAAATCTTACCTGTACAGGTCAAGGAAACTACTAGATTCTTGCTATCAACTGTGTTGTAACTAACATGGTTGTTGTATTGTGATGTGGATAGGATCTCAGTTACCTCTGTAGTTCCCCTTAAAAACTCTATCAACTGCTACTGTTCAAATCCAGTTTAGTCTGCACTATGCTCAGAGAGCTCCAACTCACTGTTTTGCAAACTAATAGTTGCTTTTACATCAATCCTTTTTAAGAATGGTTCTAAAAATTTTCAAAAAAAAGTTTAAAGGGCTACACCACTTTGGGTTGATAGGCAAGATGTTTAAAATGAACATAGGCAAACAGTTCTTCAAATCCTAAAATAAAAAGCTATCTCCTCTCCAAACTAAGGATTGTAACATGCATGCATACGTTTTATACTGAATCTGAATTCCTCTTCTAGATAACTTAGTAAACCAAGACCCATGAATTTCTCTCTGGATGCATCTACACTAGAAATACAATTGGGCTGGTGGACTAGGTTGGGTCATGGCTATTCTTGGGTGTATTTAAATTGTGCCTTGGTTCCATCTGCGGTACAGGAGCAAACCATGATTGAATTATATCCCCTGAACTATGATATAGCCTTGACAAATACAGCATTTCTGGTTCTTCCATTTCTAAGGTTTTAGCAGAGTTCAAGTACATTGATAATTCATTGTTGCTTTGCACCTTGTGCAGTCATTTACACTCATGCAAGATGGATACAAATTGTTCCCATTCTGACCTGGTAGAGTTTTACATCCACTTTGTGTAATCCCTTTGCTCTAATGTAAATGACTATACAAATTTCAGTACAGTGCTGATTTGGGACATTGCCAGAATTGCACTGAAAGTCAGTGAGTATATGAATGACTTGTACAATTAGTGCTCTCCGGAAACTGCAAATGCAACAGAGGTCAGGATCTTCAAAGGGAGAAGGAATGAAACAATTCATAGAGCTTTTGCATGTACTATACAAATTATCTGAGTTTTATTGACTGTATATAAACTTTATATACATATATTATAAAGACTTATTAGATAATGATTTTTGTAACTGGTCTTTAGTAAACCAGGTAACTAGTGACTTTTGTATGTTCAAGGGCTACTGCTTTGGAGCCTTCTAAGTAGTTTTTGGAATATACACTAGTCCATATTAATGCAAATAATAAACAAGTCTCCTACAGTGAGGGTAAAGAAGGTTTTACAGTTGGAACAACTAAGACCTCAAAAGACAGTAAAGGGTGATGTACTAGTGCATTATTAATGTCCGAAAAATCTGAGCTCTTCAAAGTTGCAAATAGGATGATGCATTTCAAATATGCAAGAGGAAAAAAAGATCGGTTACTCCATAAATTATGCTGGACCAAGTTATCACTATCAAGTTGTATTCAATGACACATCTATTTTATAACCTCTGTGCTCCTACAAATAAAGCTTCATAGGAGAGCAATGTTGTCTTACGGATAGAGCTCTGGTTGGAACTCAAACCTGTTTTTTCATTCCTGGCTTGCTATTGGCCTGCTTGGTGACCTTGGAGCAGTTGCCCTCTTTGTGCCTCAGTTTCTCCATCTGTAAAATGGGATTGATACTGACATCCTTTTGTAAAGCACTTTGAGATCTACAAATGAAAACTGCTATATAAAAGCTAGGTAGTATTTATAATACAGAACAATTCAAATGCAGTTATGCTTTACTATAACTGGGTGACTCTTGGTAGAAAATCATATTTGGAAAAACTAAAAACCCAATGCCAGCTTTTGAGAAGTTAGCAAATATTAGTAATCTTTCTTCTCTGTGAAAAATGCCAATTATGCCTAAAGTTAACCAATAAAAATGTAAAGTAACTTGGACTACTGTATTTCAGAGTTAACTGCAGGTGTCAGATCTGTTTTCAAATCACTTGTTCTCCTTCTCATGTGTGCGTCATGTATCTCTGCTTTTGTTGGACAGTTGGCTATTGTGTGTACAAGTACATCAACTATCCTTGTGAAGATGTTATGGTGTACTTGCCTTAATCAGAAGTACAGCACTCTAAATCCAATTGTATGAGTGTTGTGATAGTTTGATGTTTTAAAACCGGGATCAGAGTCAATTAAGACACAGGTAACTGAACTTGGACTTAGTCTGTTTTAGTGGAGTTTTACCTACATCATAAAATAACCATATAACTCAGCACAGTTGTCATTCTTTCTGCTTCTGGACGGCTCTTGACTTGGAATAGTAGGGGTACTGAACTTGAGGTTTGAGGCTTATTGGCAAAGCTATGTGAAGTTTTCACAAAACATCCACTACATATGCCTGACTTTAGCTAATGTTAGAGAGAGACAGCTACAACTACACTGCATTTAGTGCATGCAAGTGTAGCAGAGAATTTTTATGCTCATGAAAGTGGTCTTTAACTTTTTTTTTGTCTCCTTTAGGTTATTTTTGTTTAGAAATCATGAACTGGCACTTCCTTCTCCTTTTCACTGCCGTGACTTTAACATCTGTGTGGTCCCAATTCAATCCTTTATCTCTTGAGGAACTTGGCTCTGACATTGGAATCCAAGTCTTCAATCAGATAGTCAAAGCTAGACCTCAGGAGAATATTGTGGTTTCTCCACATGGGATTGCATCTGTACTGGGAATACTTCAGCTGGGGGCTGATGGCAAGACAAAGAAGCAGCTGACAACTGTGATGAGATACAGCGTAAATGGTCAGTTTTTATCTGTTATGCAAGTTTTTTATAAAGTGATTCATAAACTTTTAAGGCTGGAAGGACAATATATTTTAATGGGAGGTTCTTCAAATTCTGCTACACTGTTTACTAAAACTGGTTTGTGATGCAAAGAGTGATCAGCACTAAGAGAAGGCCATACATCCTAAAATGTCCCCTACAATATAGGCTACCAGATAAACATGGACCCAGTTTAGGTAGAAAATTCAAATTCCATCCCTTCTCACTGATATTGGGGCCATGCTTTGGGGTGACCTATAAGCTCTTTATTTGGAGGGTGTGGAAAGATATATAGGGATAATTTGAGTCTCTTGAGCTCAGAAAATCAGTTTCTGCCATTCCTCCAACAACAATACAATCTACTTGGTCCAGCTACATGGCATTACATGCAGCTTAAGCATCTCTTGAAGGACACATTTGATCCAGATGTGCTTGGGAGAACCAGAGACTCCAGAATTGGTGATTGTGTAGAGAGCTCTCTAGGTTCACCTGAACATCTGTAGCCTGTTATGACTTCGTGACCCAAAAGATCCTCCTGAATTTAGATTGCCTGTACCATGACTGGAACAAAGATTGGTGTGTGTTATTGATCCCTGACCTGTGGGGAAGTGCCTTGCAAACCATTTAAAAACTCTACTATTGATCTACAATTAAGACTGATGCAGCAGAAAAGTATTTCTTCTTAGAGTGCTTGCTCATGTTGATTCCATTCTAGGTGCGTGCGTGCCCACGTGCACAGTTGTTGGAGACCTTTGCCTTAGCAGTATCTGTAGGGTCAGCTGTGGTGCCCCCTTGAGTGCTGCACCCATGCATCGGTATATTAGGCGCCACTGACCCTACGCCCTCTTAGTTCCTTCTTACCTCCTGTGAGGTTGGAGTGCCTCGTCTCGCCATTCGCAAGAGCATGAGCAGTTCTTCATAGACCTTTGTTCTACCTAATCTGTACATTGGTGGTCACCAACCAGTTGATCGTGATCGACTGGTCGATCCTAGAGGATCTCCCAGATGGCCAGATTCCTCAAGGGCCTTGAGCACCTCTACCCACATGTAAAGGACCATGTTCCTCTGTGGGATTTGAACCTGGTGCTATCACAGGTCCTCCTTTTGAGCCTTTGGCTTCCTGTTTACTCCTTCTCCTGTCCTGGAAGGTTGCATTCCTGGTCACAGTGACTTCAGCCCACGGAGTCTGAGATTCAGGTGTTCACCTCAGAACCACCCTATATGGTCTTCTACAAGGACAATATCCAGTTGAGACTCCACCTGGCTTTCCTGCCCAAGGTGGTCTCTGTTTCATTCAAGTCAGGACCTTTACTTACCAGTCTTCTTTCCAAGGCCATACAAGTCAGAAACGGAGCTTAGATTGCATGCCTTGGACTTTAGGAGGGCTCTAGCCTTCTACATCAACAGGACCAACCCATTCCGTAAGTCTACACAGTTGTTCATTGTAGTGGCTGACAGGATGAAAGGGCCGTGTATCCGCCCAAAAAATTTCTTCTTAGATCGCTGCCTGCTTCTGCTGTGATCAAGTGAAGGTGCCGCCCCGGCGATTGTCACCACCCACTTGACCAGGGCACAGGCCTCTTTGGCTGCTTTTCTGGCCCAGATGCCTATCCAGGACATCTGCAGGGTGACCACCTGGTCATCCGTCCATACATTTACATCCCACTACACACTTACCCAGCAGGCCCAGGACGATGCTGGCTTTGGTAGGGCAGTACTACAAGCTGTGAAACTGTGAACTCTGAGCCCACCTCCATAGATACTGCTTTTGAGTGACCTAAAATGGAATCAACATGAGCAAGCACTCTCAGAAAATAAACGGTTACCTGCCTTTTATAACTATTGTTCTTTGAAATGTGTTGCTCGTATCCATTTCATTACCCGCCCTCCTACCCCTCTGTCGGAGTTACTGGCAAGAAGGAACTGACAGGGTGTAGGGTCAGCAGCGCCTAATATACTGACACATGAGCACAGCACTCAAGGGGGCACCACAGCCAACCCTACGGATACTGCTAAGGCAAAAGTCTGACAACTGTGGGCGCACGCACACCTAGAATGGAATGGACATGAGCAACACATCTCAAAGAACAACAGTTACGAAAGGTAGGTGACCATTTTTGTTGTTGCTGTTCATACTGGTTCCTGTGTAGGTTACAGTGTGTGGCCTTGCCAAAATATATTTCTGCTGGAGATTTGGGTTTCCTAGAGCCACACTGGCTCACATGTTTTGGGACTTTCCCAGGATACAGACCTTGTTGGCAGTTTCAGTCAAGGGGCCAAGAAATAAATGAGACTAAACAGTCTTCTTAGCTTTACAGATAATCTCTGCAGCACAAAGTTGAAGTCCAGTGCCAGCATAGTATGGGTAGATTGCAATGCCTCTATCCCTGTTGTACTACAACAGCCTTTAATTTAAGATTTCAGAAATTATTGGGCAATAAAATATTTATATTTAGTTTCTTATAGGCCTCTGAGCCCTTTTAGTTGGAGGGTTCTCTTTTTTGGATCTTTTGATGCTTTTTTGGCTTTGCTTCTGTTTCTTCTGTCAAGATCCCAGACTCTTTAGCCTTTCCTGGGCCTTCTTTCTATTCAAACACCCCTTTCTTTCAGTCTCTGTTCCTGACATTGGCATGAATCCCTGTTATTCCTCTACCAGTGCCTTTCCTCTAGAGAGTAGGGTGAGAGTACTTGCTGCCTCTTAGCATGCCAGTGAGGCTTAGCAGCAGCACAGAATGCTGGCACTTACAGAATCTTAAAGGAGCTGTGTTTATGAAATGTGAAACCTTCCAAAAGGTGAGTACATTTTCAGACCTATAAAGAATGAGTGATGTTGATGTTTCCTGTAACACGCTGTCCCCTCCTTAATTGTTTTGCTGTGCAGTTTTCTGTTTTGGGTACAGCTAAATGATTTAGTGTTGCTTAGTAAAATATCGAAATGTTGAAGATTCGAATCCTTTTATGCGGTAATCTTGAATTTAAAAGCATTTGAGTTTTCTAAACATAGCTATCTGCAAGAGTTTCAATGCTTCAAAGTTAATTAATTTATTTGGTTTTGGTTGACTTAGTCTAACAATCCTAGACACATGAGACAAACTTTTCTGTAGTGTGACCCATATCTTAATATAAAGAGTCTCATGGACCACCACCTTTTTTATGTTTGCATGGACCTCCACTTCTCTTGTTCACTATTGCCTAATAACCCTGTGACAGCTACAAAAGTTGTTTACTTGGAAAGGTAACTCTCTAGGGAAGTATTTAAAGCATTTTTAGCTATCTTTTAATGCAATTTAGCGTCTGGAAGCAAGAAGGAGAGCCTGTACCATGTGAGCAGCCAGCTCTCCCTAGACCACCAGCAAATTTCAGTGGATGACTAGTGGGGCACAGACTAGCTTAAAACATCTGTTATGGTATGCTCACCAAAAAAAAAATGCCCATAATATTGAAGACAGTGAGTACACGGACATCATGTGATCTATCTTACTAAAAGATTCACAGTAATGTAACCAGCAGGGCCAACTATTGAGGACTTATCCTACATGGAGCCGAAATGGTTGTGTTTGAATCTTTTGCTTTCTTTTTTTCCCTTCTCAGCACCTTTTTTGTCTTGTTTAGAAGCATTAATGACAGAACTGAGGTGTGACCAATGTAATAGTTTTCTGTGCCGCTCTAAGGGCATGTCTACACTTATGGGGGTCATAACACCTTCCTTGGAAGACCACTCTTTCAGAGAGACTTTTATGGAGCATATTGCAATCTATTAATAGTTGATACCCTTGGATAAATACTCTGCTTCCGATTAGATGTTGGAGTCTAATACTGAATTTCCTTACTAGTGTAGCCTAGTCTTCAGATTTAATTTTAGTTTGTTCTGGAAACTTTCCAAAGGTCAGTCTCTCTCTTTTGGTTAGCACACAGTTTCCAGAAAACCTTTTTATATCCACCCTATTTCTTACTGAATGGAATGGAGGGATCAAAAATGACAACCTTAGTTTTTCAGTGTATGGTCTTAGTCCCTCCTTCCACCCTCTTCTCTTCTCCCCCCCCCCCCCCCATGACTTCTGCCTCTTAGGCACAGGAATAAGGGTAGTTTCCATGGTTCTTCTACTCTGAGTGGCCAGAATGAAAATCCTTATTCAGTTGTAGCTGCTGGGAAGATGAGGACTCTCATCCACAAAATAACATTGTAGTATTGTGTAAAGTTGCAGTGCTGTAAACATGTCAACATAGGGTCAGGATGTTGCAGCCTAATTTATGTTTTGGCTCTCTAGTGTAATTGATCACAGTTTAACTAGATTGTTTGTTTCTACCTATTCAGGAATAAACATTTTAACTGTATTGTCCATGCCAGAAAGTTATTGATTAATATACCACACCAGGATTCAGATGTACAGTACAAGGATTAGACAGAGGCAAATTCTTTGCTGTGAAGTAGTGTCCTTCAGATAAGTCAGAGATCCTGTTGCCCAGATGAGTGTTTAAGAATGTCTGTCAATGGCATTGGTATTCTTTCTTTATTCTTTCATCGTGTGTATGTGAGTAATTACTGATACAAGTTAACTCCTTTAAAACTTCTCTTTGATTTTCCTTTCTAAATAAAACTTGCTGTTGTTTCTAACTAGGAGTTGGTAAAGTATTAAAGAAGATAAACAAGGCCATAGTCTCAAAGAAGAATAAAGACATTGTGACAGTTGCTAATGCAGTGTTTGTAAAGAGTGGCTTTAAAATGGAAGTGCCTTTTGTTACAAGAAACAAAGAGGTGTTTCAGTGCAGTGTCAAGACGGTGGATTTCGAGGACCAAAATTCAGCATGCAATTCCATAAACCAGTGGGTGAAAAATGAAACAAGGGGTAGGTATTGAATTTTTTGTGTAACTATGTTAAACACTTATTTTATAGACACACTAAAGTTGAGAGAGGTGTAAAGTTTTTTAAAAGTGGTGGGAAGACACTACAGCATCTCATCTTTTTAAAAAAAAAAATAAATAAATAAAGGGATAAGTTAACTTGGGTGCACCTTGTCTAACCACTTGGAGATGCATGGTATCTATTGTCCTTTAAGAGTCACTTCCTTGAAGCTAATTCCAGTGATTTTATTTTCATAAACAAAGAGAAACTGCAAAACCTACCACTCCCATTATTCAAAATTATCTACATATTGTTGAGGCCAGAGTTCAGGTTTTGCATAACAGCATAATTAGCTTGTATTGCATTTTGGTTTCTGTTGGGAGATGAGTGACATCATGGGGATGCTTGCAGTGTGTCATTGATTGTGGTTCACTTCATCGGATGCTGTAGCTCACGAAAGCTTATGCTCTAATAAAATTGATTGTGGTGAAGGCAATACATGGGTTGCAACAAGCTGGAGATTTTTCCTTTTAACTTTTCATTTCCAGGCTGTGACTGATTCAGCCTTAATTGTTTACTAAACTAAGCACACCACAAATGTTGCTAAATAAGGCCCTACCTGAGCACAACTCTTAGATGGGTGCTAGAGTATTCTCTTGCTAGTGAAAACTAAGATCCTAATACAGCTGACACTATACTCAGTTAAGTGACTCCACTGATGTCAGCGGGCCCTGAAATGAGCAGAGCTATAATTCTTCAGGCTGGAGTTAGCAGCTATCTTTGCTCCAATTCAGAATGAACGTTACCTAGTGAATTACAAAGTAATTGGCACTTACGTTTCCTCATGATCAATTGGCTTACATTGTGACAGAAAATGCTCAATTTCCCCCCTTCCTTTTTTTTTTATTTTATTTTCAGGTATGATTGATAATCTCTTATCTCCAGACATTATTGATGGTGCTTTGACCAGGCTGGTGCTGGTAAATGCCGTGTATTTCAAAGGTTTATGGAAATCTCGTTTTCAACCTGAAAATACAAAGAAACGCACATTTAATGGAGCTGATGGGAAGACTTACCAAGTACCTATGCTGGCTCAGTTGTCTCTGTTCCGCTGTGGTAAGCTCAGAAGCTAGTTTCTTGTAAATGAAATGCAAATCTTTTTGTACTGTACTCCTTTCAAAATGTAGGCAAAGAAGGTTAATATATGTGTTTGTGGGTGGGATACATAGCATTCCTGTTTGAGTAGATATTTGTGTTGAAAGTTACTGTTGGTTAAGTGGGAAAACTTTTCAAACTCCTATCTCCTCCTGATGAAACATTGAGAACTGTGAATGGTCAGCACCTCCGGAAATCGGATGACTTTTATTTAGGTGCATTGTTTTAGATGCTCTTGTTCAAAACCTTTAGCCAAATAAATAAGAAATAAAATGTGTCCTGTCCTTAATCAAAAACCTGTCTAAAGTAGAAAACCTTAGAATTACTTTGTTTTTATATTGTATTTTACCCATATATTGTGGGAAGGAATATACTTCAAAAATCTGCAAATAAAAATTAAAATACAGAGTTCTTTATTTAATAGCAGGCCATAATAAGTGTAAACAAAGCATGCTTAAATTCACTTTAGATTCTGAAGTAGTGGACAGCTGGAAACAGTTTTGCAGACAATAGCCATGGAACCAAGGGACTGAGTAGCACAGGGTTAGTATACTAGTTGTTTATGTCTGGAGGCCAGTATTTAAATTCTAAATTCGGTTGCAAGTGAAAAGGAGTTCACTGGGTTCAGCCTAATTTCTATGTCTGTCACAAAACCAGAACGGAAGCCCACATGACTAGCAGCCTCTACTCAAGATTTCCAGTACTGAAATTGGTTTTGCTGGTCAGGCTCACAGTGCATTGGCAGCATTTTTAGAAGCGTGTATGCATGTTTTCTGCCTGTGGTCTAAGATGAGACGCATGCTGTTTGTAACTTGCTTTCGTATGCACTAAACACAGTTACAATGAATAAATGTAGAAATATATCTGAAAAAATAATGTTACTGGTAAAGGAATGTACCATCAGTTTGCCAAGAGGGCAAACATAAATGCATTACCTCTATTTTTTTGGTTATAAGTGATCAGTGTTAAAAATGTGCTCGTTTAGCCAACATAAGAGCTTAAAAATAGATCACTCTGGTTTTAAAAAATAGGAAACTATTTTGTACCTTGGCCATGTCCTGAAAATGTTTACATATTAAAGCAAAAATTAAATTCTTTAGACAGATAAAACTTGAGAGGTGTGAATGAAAATCATGTATTGAAATGTTTAGGATCTATACTTCAGCAAATGACCACACATCATGGTCAGGTCTTGCTTACAATTCTTGTATTACCCTAAAATTCATAGGGCCTGAATCTGATGTAAATTGGCAGTAACTCTTTTATTACATTGTCATAACTGTGATTAGAATCAAGGCCATTATTTTCAAGGACTTTAGATGGAAAGTATTAAGCTTCCTGTTGCAGAATTGAAACTCATGTTTAATACATGATAGCTTAATACAGTTGAATGCAGAGGTTCTCAGATTCCTTAGTAGTGTGAGAAGCATCTGAGGAGCACAAACCTCTTGTAGATACCCTCCATGCCCATTTTCAGCTCTGAAGATCACAGCATCCTATGACAACTACAGCAACTGTTTGCATGGAAACGTAGTATGGGAAAGTAAAGTGTGTGTTGCTGTTTTTAAATGTAATTTAGCCATTGTGAATGAGGGAAGCTGGCAACATGTTATCACCAGGCTCTCTGTGGACCACTAGTTTGAGAACTACAAGCCTAATGTAAAGGAGATAATGAGACAGAAAACATTTTCTTTAGTTGAGCTGGAAAAGGAGGTGAGCTAAAAAAAGAAGTAAGGTAACTGCTCCCTTCTACCATCTCTGTAATGAGCTGTTTTCAGGCAAGCAGTCTTAAGGTTGCAGGGCTCTGCTAACAAGGTTAATTTTCTGGTACAGAAATCCCTCATCAATTTGGGTTGGCACGCAGATGGGGATTTTGATCCAGAGTGGGAAGTGTAGTGAGATGTTGCTGTGTAGTGACTCTATCCCAAGTATCAATCTCTAGCACATTGTGATCTGTGCACATAGACCAGGTCTCTCATCTGAGAGACTCCTTTAAGTCTTCTCTGATGAAGCTTGTTCTTTTGGCACTTGTCTAAAAAGCCATATTAACTGAAAAAAGGATGGAGCAGGAAGAGGGACCCTATTCAACTAGGGTAGCCAGCTGCCTGGTTTTTGACTGGAAAGTCTTGTTGAAAAAAGGACTTGACTAGGTGTCCAGTCAGTAGTACTGTCTGGATACCCAAAGTCCAGTTACAACTGGCAGCGGAGGCACTGGGTCATCACCTTTGCCAACCCCTATTCAGCTGGGGCTGCCTCCTACCTGCATCGGATGACTGCAATTCCCAGCCCGGCTTTGCGAGTCCCTCCCAACCTAGGGAGAGGGGAGCAGGAGGTAAGAGGGGGAAAAGCAGCAAACAATGAGGAGATGTGGGAAGAGGAATGAATGGGGTGGAGCCTTGGGGGGGAAGAGGTGGGGCGGGGGAGGTTCTGGCACTCCTACTGGTGTCTAGTTTTTAAATATTACGAAGTTGGCAACCCTATAAAAGGGACTGTCCACTCAAGACAATGTTACAACAGAATCTGAATGCCTAGAGCATAACACTGAGGGAAAAGTTTCCTTCCTGGTCTTACAAGTAAGTGCTTTTCAGCTAAATATGTAGGCAGCATGCTGTCCACCCAGCTGATGATGGTAAGAATTCTAGTTGATAAGGGATTCCCTGTCACAAAAAAGAATCTCTTTGATTAGGAAACCAGCCTATTAGAGTCTATCGTCCTCCACTGTGTCTCCAGAAAAGTAAAGAAAATAATTAGCTTTCAAAATAAAATGCTAGTAATTAGACATAGGAAAGATTCTCAGATTGCTAATGGATCTTCAAGTTGCAGTGCAGTCCTCTGACATGGGACATTTGTAGATAAACTGCTAGCTGTAATCCTTCATGACTAACACCTGTGATGTTTGTTAGAGTACCAGTTAGTGTCTTGATAGTTAAAGGGGCCTTTTGAGAATTTTAGCATGAGCTGAGCTGGCTGGAGGCCTATTATGGTGTGTAATGCTTTACCAGCAATAGGAGCTACTTGTGGAAATCTCTTTACTCTTGAATAAATTTCAGGATGTCTTTTTATTGCTTTCTTTTTGTGAGAAGAGATGTTATTGTGAAACAAGCTTGTGATTAACTTAATTTGTTAACTTCTTCCTTTTTTCTGTAATTATAAAATAAGGAGAACTTTAGTTCATTTCACAGAGAAATTGTGTCCTGGAACATATAAAATGGTTTTCAGCTCCCTTAGCTTTTTTGACCACTTATTTTCTTGTAACTCTGTCTCCGTATATGTTCTTTGCTAATCAAGATCCATTCAAGTAGCTAGACTTTTTTTTCTACTTTCTTTTGCAAATGGTAAACAAGCCTGTTGTGCTTTTCATCAGCCCTGTTGTTCTTTTTGCATAGTACTTTCATTTTCATGTCCTAATATCCCATAACAGAACAAGGAAGAAGATAGTCTGGGTTTGTTTTTGTTTTCCAAATGGCATGGAAATGTCTTGTAATAGTATGCTACTGATGTAATTATGGTCTTTAACTATAGTAGTTATGGTCCCTGGTGAATTACCAGCAGCAGTTTGAATGCTAGCATAATTTGGATGTAGGTGTTTATGCTGGCAAGTTTTATTCAGTATATTGGCTGGAATTTATTTTATAGGATGCACCATTGGATTTATGTCTAACCACAATAAACTGCTGCTAAAATAGCATCACATGGGACAAAAAAATCCAATAATTTTTTGAACGTTCCCATACTGAAAACTGCCTTTTAAAACACTAACAGGATTTTGCATCTTTTAAAAATAATGGAAAGATCCCAATGGACTTCAGTGGCCTTTGGATGATACCCCATGTTTTTTTACACACTGAATATGGTCCTGCACATTACAGATAGTCGGCCTGCCACAATCTGTTGTGCATCTTGTGCTTACAAATTGCTGGCAGTCCTATCCAGGGCAGTATCTAAGTTCCTAAGGGTATATCTACACTACGAAATTAGGTTGAATTTATAGAAGTCGGTTTTGTAGAAAGCGTTTTTATACAGTTGAGTGTGTGTCCCCACACAAATGCTCTAAGTGCATGTAGTTGGCGGACTGTGTTCACAGTACCGAGGCAACAGTCGACTTCCGGAGCTTTGCACTGTGGATAGCTATCCCACAGTTCCCGAAGTCTCCCACGCCCATTTGAATTCTGGGTAGAAATCCCAGTGCCTGATGGGGCTAAAACATTATGGCGGGTGATTCAGGGTATATATTGTCAGGCCCCCGTTCCCTCCCTCCCTCCCTCCGTAAAAGCAAGGGCAGACAATCGTTTTGCGCCTTTTTTCTTGAGTTACCTGTGCAGACGCCATACCACGGCAAGCATGGAGACCGCTCAGATCACTTTGGTAATTAGGAGCACATTAAACACCACACGTATTATTCAGCAGTATATGCAGCACCAGAACCTGGCAAAGCGAAACCAGGCAAGTAGGCGACATCAGCACGGTGACTAGAGTGATGAGGACATGGACACAGACTTCTCTCAAAGCACGGGCCCTGGCAATGTGGGCATCATGGTGCTAATGGGGCAGGTTCATGCGGTGAAACGCCGGTTCTGGGCTTGGGAAACAAGCACAGACTAGTGGAACCGCATAGTGTTACTGGTCTGGGACGATTCCCAGTGGCTGCGAAACTTTCGCATGCGTAATGGCACTTTCATGGAACTTTGTGACTTGCCTTCCCCTGCCCTGAGGCGCAAGAATACCAAGATGAGAGCAGCCCTCACAGTTGAGAAGCGAGTGGCAATAGCCCTGTGGAAGCTTGCAACGCCAGACAGCTACCGGTCAGTCGGGAATCAATTTGGAGTGGGCAAATCTACTGTGGGGGCTCCTGTGATGCAAGTAGCCAATGCAATCAAAGATCTGCTGATATCAAGGGTAATGACCCTGGGAAATGTGCAGGTCATAGCGGATGGCTTTGCTGCAATGGGATTCCGTAACCGTGGTGGGGCCATAGACGGAACCCATATCCCTATCTTGGTACCGGAGCACCAAGCCAGCGTGTACATAAACCGCAAGGGGTACTTTTCAATAGTGCTGCAAGCACTTGTGGATCACAAGGGACGTTTCACCAACATTAACGTGGGATGGCCGGGAAAGGTACATGACGCTCGCATCTTCAGGAACTCTGGTCTGTTTCAAAAGCTGCAGGAAGGGACTTTCTTCCCAGACCAGAAAATAACTGTTGGGGATGTTGAAATGCCTATAGTTATCCTTGGGGACCCAACCTACCCCTTAATGCCATGGCTCATGAAGCCATACATAGGCAGCCTGAAGAGTAGTCAGGAGCTGTTCAACTACAGGCTGAGCAAGTGGAGAATGGTGGTAGAATGTGCATTTGGACATTTAAAAGCGTGCTGGTGCAGTTTACTGACTCGTTTAGACCTCAGCGAAACCAATATTCCCACTGTTATTACTGCTTGCTGTGTGCTCCACAATATCTGTGAGAGTAAGGGGGAGACGTTTATGGCGGGGTGGGAGGTTGAGGCAAATCGCCTGGCTGCTGGTTACGCACAGCCAGACACCAGGGCAGTTAGAAGAGCACAGGAGGGTGTGGTGCACATCAGAGAAGCTTTGAAAACCGGTTTCATGACTGGCCAGGCTATGGTGTGAAAGTTCTGTTTTTCTCCTTGGTTCACTCTACTTCCCTGTAAGCTAACCACCCTCCCCACCTCCCTTCGATCACCGCTTGCAGAGGCAATAAAGTCATTGTTGCTTCACATTCATGCATTCTTTATTAATTCATCACACAAATAGGGGGATGATTACCAAGGTAGCCCAGGAGGGGTGGTGGAGGAGGGAAGGACAAGGCAACACAGCACTTTAAAAGTTTAAAACTTATTGAATGCCAGCCTTCTGTTACTTGGGCAATCCTCTGGGGTGGAGTGGCTGGGTGGACGGAGGCCCCCCCCCACTACGTTCTTGGGCACCTGGGTGAGGAGGCTATGGAACTTGGGGAGGAGGGCGGTTGGTTACACAGGGGCTGTAGCGGCGGTCTGTGCTCCTGCTGCCTTTCTTGCAGCTCAACCATACGCTGGAGCATATTAGTTTGATCCTCCAGCAGCCTCAGCACTGCATCCTGCCTCCTCTCATCACGCTGCTGCCACATTTCAGCTTCAGCCCTCTCTTCAGCCCACCACCTCTCCTCCCGGTCATTTTGTACTTTCCTGCACTCTGACATTGTCTGCCTCCATGCATTCGTCTGTGCTCTGTCAGTGTGGGAGGACAGCATGAGCTCAGAGAACATTTCATTGCGAGTGCATTTTTTTTTCACCTTCTAATCTTTGCTAGCCTCTGTGAAGGAGAAGATCCTGTGATCCTTGAAACACATGCAGCTGGTGGAGGGGGAAAAAAAAGGGACAATGGTATTTAAAAAGACACATTTTTATAGAACAATGGGTACACTCTCTTTCACGGTAAACCTTGCTGTTAACATTACATACATAGCACGTGCTTTCGTTACAAGGTCGCATTTTGCCCCCCCTCTCCCCGGCGTGGCTAACAGTGGGGAACATTTCTGTTCAGCCACAGGCAAACAGCCCAGCCGGAACGGGCACCTCTGAATGTCCCCTTAAGAAAAGCACCCTATTTTCACCAGGTGACCATGAATGATATCACACTCCTGAGGATAACACAGAGAGATAAAGAACGGATGATGTTTGAATGCCAGCAAACATACACTGCAATGCTTTGTTCTACAATGATTCCCGTGTATGTGCTACTGGCCTGGAGTGGTAAAGTGTCCTACCATGGTGGATGGAATAAGGCTGCCCTCCCCAGAAACCTTTTGCAAAGGCTTTGGGAATATATCTAGGAGAGCCACGAATGCCAGGGCAAATTAATCATTAAACATGCTGGCTTTTAAACCTTGTATAGTATTTGAAAAGGTACATTCACCAGAGGTCCTTTCTCCGCCTGGTGGGTCCGGGAGGCAGCCTTGGGTGGGTTTGGGGGGTACTGGCTCCAGGTCCAGGGTGAGAAACCGTTCCTGGCTGTTGGGAAAACTGGTTTCTCCGCTTGTTTGCTGTGAGCTATCTACAGCCGCCTTCTCCTCATCTTCCTCATCCCCAAAACCTGCTTTCATGTTGCCTCCATCTCCATTGAAGGAGTCAAACAACAAGACTGGGGTAGTGGTGGCTGAACCCCCTAAAATGGCATGCAGCTCATCATAGAAGCGGCATGTTTGAGGCTCTGACCTGGAGCGGCCGTTCACCTCTCTGGTTTTCTGGTAGGCTTGTCTCAGCTCCTTAAGTTTCATGCGGCACTGCTTCGGGTCCCTGTTATGGCCTCTATCCTTCATGCCCTGGGAGATTTTCACAAATGTTTTGGCATTTTGAAAACTGGAACGGAGTTGTGATAGCTTGGATTCCTCTCCCCATACAGCGATCAGATCCTGTACCTCCCGTTCAGTCCATGCTGGAGCTCTTTTGCGATTCTGGGACTCCATTATGGTCACCTCTGCTGATGAGCTCTGTCCAGTGTGGCAAGCTGCAGGTGACCATACAAACAGGAAATTGAAATTCAAAAGTTCGCGGGCCTTTTCCTGTCTACCTGGTCAGTGCATCTGAGTTGAGAGCGCTGTCCAGAGCGGTCACAATGGAGCACTTTGGGATAGCTCCCGGAGGCCAATATCATCTGATTGCGTCCACAGTACCCCAAATTCGACCCAGCAGAACCGATTTCAGCGCTAATCCCCTTGTCGGGGGTGGAGTAAGGAAATCAATTTTAAGAGCCCTTTAAGTCGAAAAAAAGGGCTTAGTCATGTGGACGGGTGCAGGGTTACATTGATTTAACGCTGCTAAATTTGACCTCAACGCCTAGTGTAGTTCAGGGTTAAGCTCGTCTCTTTTTGCTGTCCTCTGTTCTTATTCTTATCTGTGTCCTTTACTTGCCTACCTTACTGTTTCCAGGGGAGTCTCCTTGGTGAACTGTAGAGTAGGCTCTTTTACTCGCAGTTCAGAAGCAGCACAAGATTCAATGGGGTTCAAATGCAGATGGTTTGGCAGTTGGCAGAGACTATTAAAGACTCTTTCTGATCCCCAGTGTACCATAGTCCTTAGAGGAAAAGAGAACCTGTTTTACAAAAGGAATCTTGTGCTCTTTTGAACGGTCTTTTGTTATTTCCATCACGTCTCCCACCCGCTACCGTTTCAGTAGATGCTGATGAGACTCTGAAGCAGGCTGCATCATGGCTATTTTATATTTTCAAAGAAACTCCAACAACCCACCAAGTAATATTCATGTAACTTGTAGAAGCTAATCTGAGACACCATAGAATAGATTTTTTTTTTGGCTCTATTTGCATTGCATTTTCAAAATCTAACATTTATATAGACTCCATGCTTCTTATGTAAGTGAACTCTGCTGGAAGATGGTAACCCAACTGTGATATCGAGACTTCACAGTTACAATAGTATTAAAGCTTTGCCAATAGGTTTAACATTTTTACTCACTGCTTTTGAATATCCGAGGTTGAAGGCTTTTAACTGTTTGAGAATTGACTTCTCTCTCTCCTTCTCCTTAGGCACAACAAGTACCCCAAATGACTTGTGGTATAACATAATTGAATTGCCTTACCATGGCGAAAGCATCAGTATGTTGATTGCTCTGCCTACAGAAAGCACGACCCCTCTCTCTGCCATCATTCCTCACATCAGCACAAAAACAATACAGAGCTGGATGACAACCATGATACAAAAGAGAGTGCAAGTTATTTTACCCAAGTGAGTACTAATATCTTCCAGTCTCTTCTCCCTCTCCAGCCCCCAAAATAAGGAATTCTTCTATAGTCCTTCTCAGCACTTAAAGCAACGTTGTCATAATTCTGATGTCTTTTCTATTTTGTATGCTTCAATCAGGTTCACAGCAGTAGCAGAAACCGATTTAAAGGAGCCTCTGAAAGTACTTGGCATTACAGATATGTTTGAGCAGTCAAAGGCAAACTTTGCAAAAATAACAAGTAGGTTCTTGTTTAAATTCTTCTTCTTCTTCTGGTTTTTGTTCACGTTTTCTAGAACTACTGTTTTACAATAGCAATCATTAAAACAACCTGCTGCTTTGAAACATTTCCACCAAAAGGCAAACTTCTAAATTAATAACAAAAAGTTAACCTTATGGTGTGTCTTGCGAGAAGTAAATAAAATGTCATGAGGCATTTTCACAGTAAGAGTCTTACGTTTTCTCCAATATTTTTCCTTTTGGCTTACAAAAAATATCATGTTAGATGAGACTATAATGGAAGATGTAATTGAGGCACTTTTTTCTTTTACAATTTGTTTTATAAACTTTGTATCAACGGATTTGAGAGAAAGGAAGGATGTCTGCCAAATTGATGGTAATGTTGAGTAAAAATGGAACAGTCATTGATCTGCATAATTGATCCATAAACTTTTTTCTCTTTCTGACAATGGAGCACTGACTTCTAAAAGAAAACTGGATGTCTTGTGGCTATGAATTTTATATCCCCATCAGATTTCTGATTAGTTACTCCAAAAAAAAAAAAACAACAAAAAAAAAAACCCTATCTAAAACAAAAAGACCTTGCTTGTTAACACAACTCATTTATATCTCTTATACACTTCTCCACTTGAAATAAGAGATTAAGTTCCTCTTAGGGATATCAAATGGTTAAAAAAAATTAGTTGCAATTAATTGTAGTTTTAATCATACTGTTAAACATGTTAACAGAATACCAGTTTAAATTTATTATAGATATTTTGGATGTTTTTCTACCTTTTTTAAATGTATTGATTTTTATTACAATGCAGAATACAAAGTGTAGAATGCGCATTTTACATTATTTTTATTACAAATATTTGCACGGTAATAAAAGTGCAATGTACAAGTCGAAGCATGAAGGGGCATATGAATGTATAGCATATCTGGCACATAAATACCTTTGTAATGCTGGCTACAATAGTGCCATGCAAATGCTTGGTCTCACTTTCAGGTGACATTGTAAATCAGCAGCGGGCAGCAGTATCTCCCGTAAATGTAAACAAACTTTTTGTCTTGGCAATTGGCTGAACAAGAAGTAGGACTGAATGGACGTGTAGGCTCTAAAGTTTTACGTTGTTTTGTTTTTGAGTGCGGTTATTTAAAAAACTACATTTGTAAGTTGCACTTTCATGATCAAGAGATTGCACTACAGTACTTGTATGAGGTGAACTGAAAAATACTATTTTTTGTTTATCCTTTTTACAGTGCAAATATTTGTAATAAAATATAAAGTGAGCACTGTACACTGTTGTAACTGAAGTCAATATATTTGAAAATGTAGAAAAACAAAAATATTTATAATTTGTATTGGTATTGTTTAGCAGTGCAAGTAAAACTGATTAATCGCAGTTTTTTTAATTGAGTTAATTGTTTTGAGTTACACGTGAGTTTACTGCGATTAATTGTCAGCCCTTGGTCCTTTATTTTATTGGAAGCAAGGTGTTCTATTTAAACAGTTTTTAAGATATTTAGGATGAATTTAAACTGTATTCCAGGTTACCTGTTGCTATAACTTTTGTATTTAAGAAAAAATTACTCTGATTACAAATTTTCAGTTTTACCTTTAAAACCACCAAATAAGCTCAGAATCTAAGATCGTACCAGTAGTTTTTAGTTAAATGATTAGTACTGCTGCATCTTTGGGGTAAACCATGTCCCCCAGTCATCTAGACATTTTCTATCCCATTTATTTTATTACTGTCATCATAAACATAATGCACTTAATCAGTGCCACTGATTTCTGCATCACTAAATAAAGCCAGGGCAATAGATTCTGATTCTGGACATTGTCCATCACCATGTGTTTGTTTTAATTATATACACAAGAACGTGCTAACACTACAATGTCATGTATTCACAAATGCCATAGCAGACTTGTTTAGTGTGTTAAACTTCATATTAGCACCCTTTCTGTGCTTTGGCTAATGTACGTGTTAACTAATAGCAATATTGTGCCTGTGTTAATACTTCTCAATTTAATAACTGATATACTATGGTTATATAAGAAAGAGTCATGCAGAAGTCCCACTAATCCATTCCCTTACATGAAGCATATTGTTTGCTTTCTCTGCTTGGTGTCATCAGATTGGCTGCTTATGTAGTGGTCAGATCCAGCAACTGCATCTTAACAATAGGATGAAATCCTCTTGCCTCCACCATGATTTCAACCTTTACTAGGATTCTTAGGTGTCCCATTTTTGACCAGACCACCCAGTCAAAAAGGGACCCTGGCTGCTCCGGTCGGCACTGCTGACCAGGCTGTTAAAAGTCTGATCAGCGGGGCTAAGGCAGACTCCCTGCCTGCTATGGGTCCACACAGCTCCCGGAAGCAGCGACAAGTCCCTATTCCAGCTCCTATGCGTAGGGGCAGCCAAAGGGCTCAGCATGCTGTCTGCACTCCAAGCGCTGGCCCTGCAGTTCCCATTGGCCGGGAACCATGGCCACTGGGAGATGCGGGGGCAGCGTCTGCAGATGGGGCAGCACATAAGCCGCCTGGCTGCACCTCTGCGTGGGAGCCGGAGGGGGCACATGCCGCTGCTTCCTGGAGCTGATTGAGATAAGTGCCGCTGGGAGCCTGCACCCCTGACCCTCCTCCGCCGCTCCTGCCCCAGCCCTGATCCCCCTCCCATCCCCATCACCCTCAGTTCCAGCCCAGAGCACACTCCTGCACCCCAAACCCTTAATCCCTGGCCCCACCCCATAGCCCACACCCCAGCTGGAGCCCTCACACCCCCCGCTGTGCCCCAGCCCCCCTACTCCAGCCCCGATCTCCCTCCCACCCTCTAAACCGCTGGGTCCCAGCCCAGAGCAGCCTCCTGCATCCTATATCCCTCATCTCTGGCCCCACACCAGAGCCTGCACCCTCAGCTGGAGCCATCATCCCCTGCACCCCAATCCTGTCCCAGCCCGTTGAAAATGAGTGAGCGAGCGAGGGTGCATGACAGAAGGAAGGGGGGGAGGGAGTGACAGGGGAGCAGGGCCTCTGAGACAAGGTGCAGTAGGGGCAGGGCAAGGGTGTTCGGTTTTGTGTGAATAGAAAATTGGCAACCCTAGTCTTTGCTAGAATTGTAGCAACCTTCTCGTGCTCTGCTATACAGTTGGTCTATCAGATATAAGAAACTTACTACTTTGGAAAACTTTACATACAGTATAACAAATGTATAACTGCATGTTAACACAAGTGCTGTTCTTGTTTTGGTCACACAGGAACGGAAAGCCTTCATGTATCTCATATTTTGCAAAAAGCAAAAATTGAAGTTAGTGAAGATGGAACCAAAGCTTCTGCAGCAACAAGTAAGTAGTTCTCTCTCTGGTTTAATTTAATCCTTAATTAAAAGTAACTATACTAAAAAAATTAATTAGATTTTCTCTGAAATAGGAAACCTTTTGTGAACGCTTAAATTGAGATCACTTCAGAAGAAGCACGTACTCAGAAAGGGCAGTAAAAAATCAAGTGAATTTTACCATTGAGAGGTGGTTTTTTTTGTTTGTTTGGTTTGGTTTTTTTTTAAAGTGAATTTTAGGTCAATACAGAATTAGTTAAACATAGCCTTCCATAAATTGTAAACCGTCTCTTTACTCCACTGGCTACTTATAGAACAGCATCGAGTTTAAAATTTAGTGGCCAAATCCTTGGCTCCTAATATGCCTCCTTGTGCCGTTCCAGAGACACACATTTATGCCACACTGCTCTAAGATGGCAGCTGGGTTTTCCTGTAGGGGAACAATCTTGAATTTTGATATTTTTTTTTAATGGATTGTGTGGTTCTGGTGAGCAATATAAGGAGGCTCATTTGCAATAGATAGCATTGGATAAAATGGCCTCCTGTGGCTGACCCATGCTGCCACTGATGATTATAAAACAATCGATAAACTGATGCATGATAGTGAAATGGAACGTCTACAGGAGCAAACAAATATCTAATGCAAATCATAAACCTGTTTGATGCTTCATATTTGAACTGTTTATAGTGTGACAGCGTTTGACTTGTTTAATTTTCCATCCCATTTTTCTCTTCTTTCACTTTCTTTGGAAGCTGCAATTTTAATAGCCAGGTCTTCCCCTCCTTGGTTTATAGTAGACAGACCATTTGTATTTTTCATCCGGCACAATCCTACAGGTAAGCAATGTTTGTATTTTGCATGCAAGTTGAGTTCATACAATATAATGGCTACATGCAAACTGTAATTTCTAGGTGGGAAAACTTGAAGCTGTCCAGTAGGTGTTGCTAAAACAAATATAAAAGATGCTTCTGTATTATGCTTTTAACTTTGTTTAAAATAAACCAGAAGAACTGGAAAACCTGCTCCATAGGAGGTGAGACTAGATGATCATGATGGTCCCTTCTGACCTTAAAGTGTATGGGAGGGTTCTTGGGAGAATCTATATTCATATACTCTCCACGCTCACCTAAAAACAAATAGTTTGTTAATCTACAGTTCCCCTGACCAAAACAAAGAAAGCTCATGGAGTGTGAAACAGCCTTCTTACCTAGATTTTATTTGAACACATCCTGTAAATGTATTTTTCAGTGAATGCTCTACAATACTTACAAATTGGATATATGTAGTAATATTGGTCTTTATTTAATCCCTCAGGTGCAGTCTTGTTTATGGGACAAATAAACAAACCTTGAGTATGGAAAAGGTTTTCCTTAAGAAGCAAAGTAGAGACTCATTTGATACATCCTTGCTAGTTCCGTTAAATATTTTCGTACACTACTTTTACTTCACTCAAGAACTAGTTTTTAGCCAGCTGTGACTAGATTTTGAAAAAGGAGTCAATGTAGTTCTGGTTTTATGGGAAAATACAAATTGAAAACTATGATACCTTTTCAAAATATCTAAAAGATTCTTTGAACTACTGAATGGTTGCCTATGCTAACAAACTTACTGAGCTTTTTCTGTCCTAAGAATTTTATGCATAGTTCTTGTGGGAGGGTTTTAACAAGAGCATGACTAAACAAACCATTTCTATTAGCATTGATTTTTCTGTGGAAAATGTCTTTGGGTTTGTAGATGTCCCTTCAACACTATTTTTGCCCTTGAATGGCTTGATGATTGGGTATCTTTTGTGGAACTAGATGAAAAGCTCTAGCAGTTTATTTTATATAATGCATGTACCACTGAGGTAAAGTTTTAAAGAACTAATGTCTTGATAGATAACACATTTGCATTGACGTCCTATTTTACTGTAATGTAAACTTGTCATTGCTAGTATTCACTTTGTATTGGATTTAAATTTTATATCTGTTTTTGTACAAAGGAAAAAATAAAGTGCATTATGAACAGTCAGAGAAGCCAAGGTATCACAGCGATGTGCTGGTGAGCATTTGTGGGCAGGACTCCTGGGAGCCATTTGTTAAAATTCTACCACCAACTGAAAGGATGGTTTTCTTGATTTCCCTAGCCTGATGGAGCTAAGCCTCTCTGCAATCTGCTAAACCAGTCCTGCCGTGGATGACTTATCCCTAAAGCTTCAAAAATATGTTTGAAGAGCAAATATTTTGTCTTTGCAGTGCCCCAAATTGCACCTAATGGCAGGTGTTTTCAAAAATGTACCTCGGGAGGAGATCTCAGCTCCCCCCTACAAGGTCCTTTCCCACACTTCAAAGGATGCAAGTTAAACAGTATTATTATCAACACCTGGAGGATATCGTTTAGGAACAGTGTATCAGCAAAGTGTTCCAAGGAAGAGCACTTGATGGGTTTGCCTACAACTGAGTTGCCTTCCTACTTGTTTGAGAGCATTTTTGTGTAATTAGTCGGGGTGGGGCTGGAGGTATGGAAACAGAAGATTCTTGAGTCCCTCATATCATCTCTCTGTGAGCAAATGTATCCCTGTGACTTGGGGTCTGCTCTGGTGCAAGGCAACAGAGAGTCAGTGTGGATAAAATGCTCCCATTCTGTTTGAATAGAGTCCTACACACATTGTGCATTGGCGTAACTGTCTGCGTAACATGAAGAGTGATGGAGAGTTGGGCCTATTGTGTTTATCACAAGCCTAAGAGCATTTAAAACTTGTGTGAACTAGTATGTTAACTTAGCAGTAGAAGAAAATGACAGTTCCACATAACAAGCACATCTGCATCTGTCCCGGATTTAAATTATCACCAGTATGAGATAATCAGGACTGGGTCTCATTAAAATAAGCTGTCAACATTAACTGCTTATTTGCAATAGCAGGAATAAAGGAAATACCTGATCATTTGTCTAGAAAATGATGGTGATTTTCAAGAGATCTTATTTGGAGGAGCCCTACCTATGTAGGGAAGTAGCACTATATGCTCTGGTACTGTGTGGCAGACAATGGGTAATAAAGCTTGTAACTTCTGAGTGTCTGCTTAAAGAAGAATACAAGAAATTTAACAAAGCACTGCTGGCATAGTCAGTAGCCTTTATAACCCTTCTGCCAACATAGGCCAGGTTCTCTCCCGCATCAAGATATGTGCAGAACAGGAGGTAGGAAAGGGCCATCAGAGAGCCGTTGTAGCTCCCTGACTCTAAAGCTGTTACTAGTCTCACTCTTTGGCAGGGCCCTGTGTTTCTGGGGTGGGGAAAGGGGTCAAGGAGTGCTCTGAAATTTTAGTCCCTATATCTACAGTGAGGCAGACCTGTTTTCAAACCTGTATGTCAGTACAGCTCTCAAAGCAGCTAACTAGGCTCAGCCCCAACTGCCACTGAACCTTGACTCCCATGTGGTTCTTTTTGTGTACATTAAGGGCAGTAAACCAGAGGGCCTGAATGAAGCTGAGCTGCCTCTTAAGAGAGTGCCCCTTCTCTTGCTCGCCTCTTAATTCACCCCACAGATGTTGAGAGGAAGTAGATCTTGCCCTGTGATGGTAGATAACTCTTGGAAGAAGCCAGATTCGTTGCCTACAACTTCCAAAGAAGTTGAGGGGGAAGTCGGTAGGAACCAGATCCTCTTCCCTATCTCTGTCCATGATGCACTGAATTACAGGAGCTGGGTCTAGCTACTCCAGATGCCTAGTTGTGTAACTGATCCTAATTTGTTGTTGTATTGGTGAACCTTTCTGGCCAGCAAGCCTCACCTCCATTAGACTCAGTCTAAAAGTAAGGATGGAAATAGGGAGCCTGAGCACAGAAAGGAGCCAGATGAGGCTCACATGTTAGTTGCTTAAATGGAAAAATTGAATTCTACGCCCTTTTAACACCCACAAATGTAAGTTAGCTTTGCTCTTCCCTGTGGGACTTTCCAATTTTTCCAGGCATCTGACTAGAAGTTAAAGGGTTGGTCAAAAATTTCCATCAAAACAGTTTTTCAGCTATAAATTGGGTTTTCAGATAAACTTTTTGCCAAAAAAAAGTCCTGCTTACTGCAGAAAACTTAGATTTTTTGGTCAAACTAGAAGCCTGAAAACCAAAATATTTCCATTTGGATATGTACCATTATGTTCCATGTCTCTGTTCTCCTCTATGGACTGGGCTCCCTGGCTGTACTGCATCTTCCATGATGAACTGCTTTCCCTTCCCATAAAGGATCATGGTGCATGATGAGAAAGGAATCTGGCCTATAAAGGAAAATGGAATCATGAGACGCATTCTAAAATTCCCTTTAGTCATTACAGCAGCGTTTCTGAATTGAAATATTTGTATTTTAGATATTTTGTGAAAAAGGCAAAATATTAAGGGGGTCGGGGGGCTGTAGAAATCTGTTTTCCACTCAGCTCTAGTTAAAACCTCACTAAGAAATCTGATGTAGCCAATATTAAGGAATTGGCAATTATAACTTTTTAATTTAGAATGTAAGCTTTGTCAAATGGGACTTAGGCAGGAGCTATCAGTGAGAATGAACAGTATGAACTCTGTACAGTAAGTAGGGTTTGAATTACGGGGGGGGACAAAAAAGCGTTCATGTCTCCAGAAATGAAAAACAGCAACTTTACTGTGTGTTCTAACTTAGCCGCCTTCTCCCCTTAAACAACTACTTTATCCTTCCCTTCCAACAGTGCAAAAAGCAAACAAACAAAAAACCCTTCTCTTGGCATGGGATGAAGTATTTGAATCCTCAGGCACACCGGAAGGCTTCCTTTGAAAATCAGAAAAGGGGTCAAAACTGGATTTTTCAACAGAAACCTTTTCATCTTTAGTTGTGGAGTCTGTGACCTCTTTGTTCATAATTTAGTGGCATGTCATTTATTGAATCGGACTGGGAGTAGTGAACAATTTTCCAAGTAAAAGCAGCAGCACAAAGCTAAACAAAGACAGTGTCAGTGAAATCTGCCCATCCGCCTACAAATTCTAGGATCCACAGTCGAAATATTTAGTATCTAGGACTCATGTTTCTTGAATTCCACTATTCTTGATGCTCCCTGTTGTAGAATTGTTTCAGTATTAACACAAGGCTGAAAAGCTGATTGAAATGTCTAACAAAGGTGATAAAAATGAGTCTGAACAAGATATATTCTGTTTATTGACTTTCTCCAAAACCTTAGCCGAAAAGAGGGATAAGGAGAAGATCTGGGAGAAGGGAGAGAAATGTATATCTAAAAAGTTAGTGGCTGAATTGGCCACTGTAAAGATTGTAGATCCCTGCAGAGTCAAGGGTGTCTTTGTGATAAACCCCTGACTGCATCAATACTGTTCCCACAAACACAGACTTTGAGTTCAGTGAGTTATTTCATATAAAATATCCAAATGATCACTGATAGAGTGATGCTTTAGCACTGGACTCTGCTTGTGCTTTGTGCTGTGTTTTTTCTCATTAATTCTTATTGCACCATAGTCTCTTCAGTCTACTGGCTGCTTCTCCAGTTCTTTAAGGCTTTTTGGGTATCCACCCAAGACCTTCTGGAAATTGGAATTTTGATGCCTTCATGTTTCTAGACATCCATCTTAACTTCACTTAAAGGAATGTTGAGGTGGCTGGGCCTGAATCACACTTTTTCTCCCACTGCCCCTGTTTGTTCCATAGCCCATCTAATTCTCGATCTCTACCCCACAAAAGACCCAAAGGATTCTGTACCCTATTTTCTTTTCTTCAAGGGGAACCATGCTGTCTGTAGCCCTGTAGATATATGCAATTCCACTATAACCAGCATGCCTACATCCCTGTGATGGTAGAAAAATAATTCTACCTCAGTATTCAAAACAGAGGTTGGAAACAGACCATATGGAAGCGAACTTGTGCTTTTAAATACAACCTACCTCTTATTGGCATCCTTTAGGAAGAAAACTATTTTCCTTAGAGAGGTAGTATGTCAGAATGGGTTGATCACTGGCCTGGGACTCAGGAAATGTGGCTTCTATTCCCAGTGCTGCGGCTGGGTGACCTTGTGCAAATATTTCACCTCCATTTCCCCATCTCTAAAATGCAGATGATGATACAGAGTTCCTTTATAAAGCACTTCATATCTACTGATGAAAAGTGCTTAATAAGAGCTAGGTATTTAAAGTATGAATGATGCGCTGGGCAGGGAATGAACATGGGTAAATCATTTTATCTGCATTGTTTGGGGCGAGTCTCTGAGGGGCAGGAAGAAGAAAGGAAACAGAGGGAGAACAGTCAGTGACTGTTTCCTGCAAGAAGGGCTACAATCAAGAAACTGCATATGAAAGTGCATCCTCTTTATAAAGCAATTAAAGGTGGTGAGGCTGGGTGGCTACATGGGATTTCTCATAGTAAATGTCTACTAGAACTCATTTTTTTTCTGAAAAGGAAATTTTGTTCATCTGGTGGATCATAAAGTTTTTCATAATTTCAGAGGCTTAAAATATTTTGTCTTTCATGCTTTTCTTAAGGCTTATTAAATTTGAAATGTTCTTGAGGTCTTGCATGCTGCATATGCCATCAGCCTGGCCCACTTAAACCTAGTTCTATTTTTATTTTTTAAGTCTTGGCCATTAATGGGGAAAAAAGCAAAATTCTCAACCTGTGTAAATCTGATATAGCTCCATTGATTTCAATGAAGCTATGCTGATTTACACATGCTGAGGATCTGGGCCAGAGAGTTCAACCATGGCAACCAATTTCAGAAAGTTACTTTTCTTAAAATTCTGTTTGTCACCTGGCAATATAGTACTGTAGTAGAGCAAGGCTAATAAAGGTTAAAAAGAATAAGAATTTCAGATCCACATCTAGGAACAGAGCTGCAACCTCCACTAAGGAGTGGGAACAGAATAACTATTTTCCCATCTTATTGCACTTTAAAAAATGGAAAGTGCTTTAGCTGTAAACTTGCAATCAAAAAATGTTTAATAATTCAGGTTCCAAGTTTAGGCCTCTAATCTGAAGTATGGTTCATTTATGGTTTGAGGCAGTGGTTGCAGTTTGTCTGGTGGTGATTTGCATTATCATAGTGGAATGCCATTAATCTAGGCGCTGTACAAACAGTGCAAAATAGGCTCTGCTCTGAAGAGCTTTCAGTCTAAATAGAGACACACACCTAGGCAGAGACAAGAGGCACAGACAGGTGAAATCACTCGGGTCACACAGCAAATCAGAGATACAACTGGTGGGATCCAGCTGTCAGTCCCAGGGAAGTGTGCCATCTACTGGTGACATTATGGAGATGATCAGACCATACACCACCACTTCTGGACTACACCCCTAAAGTGGTATGTTTGATTATGCTTCTCTGTGCACTGTTGATGTGTGTTTATGGGCTGAGTGAGGTGTTTTTAGCTTCTAGAGTAATAAAAGTACCTCAGCATTGTGTTCCTCCCAAACTTGTGGGCCCTTGCTACATTCAGATCCCTCTGGAAATCTTGCTGGTCCAATTTTAGCTCCTTAGTGAGAGAGAGGCTGGGAATCCTCCCACACACTTTTTTTCCACCTGCCAGGACTTCAAGACTTTCCAGAACTTTCATTTCCATTCCTATTTCTTAGTGACCCTGAAATACAGAGTCACCAAATCCAAGTGTACTATCTACCAAAAGTGTGTTTATGCAATAGGATGAGACCATCAGATTTTTTTTATGAAGCACTTAACACATTTTGGGGTACATCAAAAGCAAATACTAATGAGCCAGATTATTTCCGTATCAAGATCCACTTGTTTCTAGAGAGGAGTGCCTACTAAGGAGCTGGTTTTGGTATCTTGATTTACAAGCCATATTTGTATCAGCACTGATATAATTTGCACCAGTTGGCTGTAGACCTTAATGTACCATGCAGTAGCTGAGGGTTGCTGAAATGCAGCTCTGCTCTATACCTGACATGCTCCACTAGCATTATGCCACCTGAACTCCCCTTGTTGGAGGGGAATTCTTAGCTGGGCAGTTAATCAGTTTGTGGCATGTGAGAAACATAAAGGTCACCAGAATGAGGGGAAAGAGTCTGGTCCCATGAAAGGTAAAAGTGTGAGAGCAGAGTGGCCAAGTTGTCGCCAGTACATTCCAGATATGTGTTGGGATTCCATGCAAGACCTCTTTCCACTCTGCTTCCTGAGAACGCAATTCGACTCCAGCCTTCATCCCTCAGATATCTTTATTTGTCATACAACAATGCTATGCTGAGTTGATCAGACTCAAACGCAGGGGGGATAGATGCAGTGTACATCACAGCTCCAAAGTTGCACAGAAATCTTCTCCCTTTATATACATTACCTATCTCATTGCATTTACTATACATTGCATCACACATTTTTGGACTGGCTTGGTTACTTGGCAGGAACCAATCCCTGTGCAGCATGCATTGAACATGGTTCAGCTTGCTCTTTACCTCATCTCTACATTCCTAACTTCCCTTGTTATCTAGTTCATCGTAAATAGTTCCCTGCGTGTTCTCCCTCTTATCTTAGTTGGCTCAGACATTCTGTCGTCTTAGCATGCTGACCTATTTACTTATCTTATTTAACACAAATATTGTTTTCAACCTAATTTATTTCCTTCCCTAATCCTATCTTCCAAAAAATGAGGCCTCCCTCGCTGTGTTAATCACTCGTATCAGGCCAAGCCTCACTACAATGTCCCTGTTCCAACCCCTGTAACTGTCAGGCATGATTCAATTCCTGTCAGACAACCAATTGTAGAGGGCTTTACAATAACAGAACTGCCTCCAGCCCCAGATTTCCACTCTGCCTGTATATCTGAAGTGCTGCTGCTCTTTCACTTTCTGGTTTTGGCCTTTTCTTTTCAGTTATTAACTTGACAATAGCATACACATTTTATCAAATTTGGTCCCCATCGCCATAGGATGGGATCATCCTCCTAGGGACTGAGCTCTGTTTAAACAAATAATTATATACTTTTAGCATGTGCTTAAGGGCTCTGCTGGATCAGGATCATAGTGCTTAGTTCCTTATAGAATTAATGCCTATCTGAGCAGCATCTTTCATAGCAGAGTGTCTACTCATGCCTAGCATACATAAGGAGCTAGGGAAGTTGAAGAATGTGCTCTGTATTTTCAGTGACACTTCATTTTTTCTTTTTAGAAAAACTTTTATTTTTAAATCGTCCTACAAGAACCAGGTTCAATGAGCCAATAATGTTGGTGAATTTCCTGGCCTTTGATGGCTTTGTCACATGTGGTAGTACTTAATATTAAATACAGAAGTGGATGTTTATCTTCTTTTATTAACACCTCTTCAGGAAGCTAATAAAATTTGCCATCTGTAAAGTGTATAGAGACATACCCTTTATAAGATTTGGTATGTATAATGAACAAGGCATGATTATAGCACCCTCTTGTGGCCAAAGTATAAACTTGCTTTGTATTTAACTACTTCAAAGAAAGCCTTTACTTACAATTAAATGGTTTCAGAGTAGCCGTGATAGTCTGCATCTCCAAAAAGAAAAGGAGGACTTGTGGCACCTTAGAGACTAACAAATTTATTTGAGCATAAGCTTTCGTGAGCTACAGCTCATCTCATCGGATGCATTCAGTGGAAAATACAGTGGGGAGATGTGTATATACACAGAGAACATGAAACACAGGGTGTTACCATACACACTGTAACGAGAGCGATCAGGTAGGCTGAGCTATTACCAGCAGGAGAGTGGGGGGGGGCGGGACTTCGAGTGATAATCAAGGTGGGCCATTTTCAGCAGTTGACAAGAATGTCTGACGAACAGTGGGGAGAGGAATAAACATGGGGAAATAGTTTTACTTTGTGTAATGACCCATCCACTCCCAGTCTTTATTCAAGCCTAAGTTAATTGTATCCAGTTTGCAAATTAATTCCAATTCAGCAGTCTCTCATTGGAGTCTGTTTTTGAAGTTTTTTTGTTGAAGAATTGCCACTTTTAGGTGTGTAATCGAGTGACCAAAGAGATTGAAGTGTTCTACGACTGGTTTTTGAATGTTATAATTCTTGATGTCTGATTTGTGTCCATTTATTCTTTTACGTAGAGACAGTCCAGTCTGGCCAATGTACATGGCAGAGGGGCATTGCTGGCACATGATGGCGTATATTACATTGGTAGATGCGCAGGTGAACGAGCCTCTGATAGTGTAACTGATGTGATTAGGCCCTATGATGGTGTCCCCTGAATAGACATGTGGACACAGTTGGCAACGGGCTTTGTTACAAGGACAGGTTCCTGGGTTAGTGGTTCTGTTGTGTGGTGTGTGGTTGCTGGTGAGTGTTTGCTTCAGACTGGGGGGCTGTCTGTAAGCAAGGACTGGCCTGTCTCCCAAGATCTGAGAGTGATGGGTCGTTTTTCAGGATAGGTTGTAGATCCTTGATGGGTTGTATCCTATGGAGCCCTAACCACAAATTTAAAGCTGCACTAACAATGAATGCAGAATGGAAAAGATATAAGAAAATTCAACCACAACACTTTCTAGATTTCTCTTTGAGATTAGTACCTACTGCCATAAGGAATGAGGCAGCACAAGGTCAAAAACAATGGTGACAGTTTTTTCCAAATATTTGTTTTATTTTTTGCCAAAATCCTATTTCTGTTAGCTTTGCAACTGCTATAATGGATCAGACTAGTGGAACAGCTAGTCTAGTATCCTCTCTCTGACAGGGTGGACAGTACCAGGCCAACTGTCTGAGGAAGAAGCTCGCAGCAGGTAGTTCTGGGGTAATCTGTCCCCAGGAAAAAGTTCCTCCTAACCCCCAGTAGCTAGTAGCTGACTTTTACCCTGAAGGATATTTGTTTCAAAGCTCTTATCTGCTGTTGTCATGGAACCATAGGATCAGTGCTATGCCCCCAGCTTTGGGGAACAGTCTCTAGGAGGAATCTCTTCAGGGCCTCACTGCCTCCTTAAACTGAAGCTCGGAGGCTCCAGCATTCCTGTTTCACACTGTTCAGCAAGGCCAACCGAGATAGACTCCTGGCAGAGACTCGTACACTCTTTGGGGATTAATGCTAAGCATTTGCAGTAACACTCAAACAGTGTTGTCAAAACAGTAGTGCTTATTAGTCAGTCGGAGTGCAGGATAGAAAGTCCTTAGGTTGGCATAGACAAAGGAAGGTTAGAGCATAGCCCAAGTCCTTTCTAGTCAGCCCGGAGCCCAGCCGAGCTCTGTCTCTGTTTTACCTCCTTCCTCAGATCACAGGTGAGAGCCAAGCCTCCTTTCAGTAGCCAACTCTTGTCCCCCAACTTCACACCTCTCCAGCTCAGGGATATTGCTGCACTTCCTTTCTGAGCAGTGGGGAAATCCGTATCCCTCTAGGTCATTGGTTGCTTGGTATCTATGGCCTGGTGATTGGATTTGCCATTGACTTCTCTCATTCTCCATTGATATGGAGTTGCCTTGACCAGTCCTTTTTTTATTGAGGCATTCAGGCTCAGACAGCTAGATGACAATTATACCTATGTCTTTTAGCCTGCCCAGAGAGCAAACAGTCCTTCCCCCTGACACTGGGTACTCTTGTGAAATATGAGAGAAACTGAGGCGCGCACACAAGATGCATAAAAAAAATTACAGGAAATTCCCACTTTGTCACAATTGATGCAACATTCAAAAACCAGTTGGAGAACACTTCAATCTCTCTGGTCACTCGATCACAGACCTAAGAGTGGCTATACTTCAACAAAAAAGCTTCAAAAACAGACTCCAACGAGAGACTGCTGAATTGGAATTAATTTGCAAACTGGATACAATTAACTTAGGCTTGAATAGAGACTGGGAATGGATGAGTCATTACACAAAGTAAAACTATTTCCCCATGGTATTTCTCCCTCCCACCCCACCCCCCACTGTTCCTCTGATATTCTTGTTAACTGCTGGAATTAGCCTACCTGCTTGTCACCATGAAAGGTTTTCCTCCTTTCCCCCCCCTGCTGCTGGTGATGGCTTATCTTAAGTGATCACTCTCCTTACAGTGTGTATGATAAACCCATTGTTTCATGTTCTCTGTGTGTGTGTGTATATAAATCTCTCCTCTGTTTTTTCCACCAAATGCATCCGATGAAGTGAGCTGTAGCTCACGAAAGCTTATGCTCTAATAAATTTGTTAGTCTCTAAGGTGCCACAAGTACTCCTTTTCTTTTTGTTAATACAGACTAACACGGCTGCTACTCTGAAATCTGCTATCCTTGTTATCCAGAGAAATATCTAGGCCTTTTTTGCTCTGTATTTGGTCAGAATGTAAGGAGGGGGGACACCAAAATTTTGTCTTGGTTTTTCATCCACATTTTATTTTCACTGAAATTTTCTGCCTAGCTCTACTCACCATGCTGTTCTAACCTGACTAGGGAAGTTGAGCAGTAAAAACTCTGATCTTTAGCTGTTATAGGGCTTGTCTTCACTTCACTTGGCTTCACTGTAACGCTTCAGTGAAGACTCTACCTATGCCAACAGGAGGGCTTCTCCCACTGGTGCAGGAAATCCACGTCCCTGAGAGCTGGTAGTTAGATCGACGGGAGAATTCGGAAGTTGAGAGTAGCAGACTGGAGCCTATGACCTAGAACAGGACCAGAAGACTGAGTCAAGGGGTAGTAGAGGAGAGTTAGTTGGGTGGTGAATTGTTCAGGCATGGGAAAGAGGTCAAAGGTACAAAGAGGGCTGTGGGCAGAAATGCTGAGGGAAGGCATTTAGGTGTGGGGTGAGGCGCTCTCTGGCACAGACTCTTAGGCTAACAGACGGCTAGTTTGATACCGCCCTGTGCCAACCTGGGTAAATCCAGCTCTCTGGATTTTATGCAATTACCATGTCAAAATAGACCAATGTGTTAGTGTCATTCTTTGCCTGGTATGTGTCGTGGTTTTAGTGAAACATCTACGGGCTGAGGGAGGTGGAAGCAAGTGCTGTCTGTCCTTTTATATTAAATATACAATGGCTAGAAATGTGCACGTTAAAGTTCCAGATTTCCAAAATAGTGACACAGACAGCCAGAGAAGGGAGTGAATCGTATTAGTGTAGTGTAGAAGGAAAAAAGATTGTCACCAGGCACGAGAAGAGAAACAATTCACCGAGCAAAAGGAGGTAACAGATAAAAGGTTCAGTTATTACCATAAAGCAAACATGACCATGGTACAATCACTATTGTCATAATAAAGTTCTTACGTTGCAAAATGCCCAGCAAGCCAAACTGCCTAAAACACCAGTGCCTGTGCTTTGCTTTCTCCCAGAAAACTGACCAGTGTATTGCTCACAGTTATAAGTTACCATGCAACTCCTTCTAAGCAAGCACGTATATTCTTAGGATAAAAGCATTACAGAGAACGTGTGTGTGTGTGTGTGTGTGTGTGTGTGTGTGTAATATATAAATGAATTGGTATATTAGGACTGTCGATAATTGCAGTTAACTCGCATGATTAACTCAAAAAAATTAATCATGATTAATCGCACTGTTAATAGAATACCAATTGAAATTTATTAAATATTTTGGATTTTTCTACATTTTCAAATATATCCATTTTGATTACAACACAATACAGTGTACAGCGCCTAGATTAATGACATTCCACTATGATAATGCAAATAATCACCACCACACAAACTGCAACCACTGCCTCAAACCATAAATGAACCATACTTCAGATTAGAGGCCTAAACTTGGAACCTGAATGTACAGTGCTCACTTAATATCTTAGATTCCAAATATTTGCACTGTAAAATGATAAACAGATTAATATTTTTCAATTCACCTCTTACAAGTACCCTAGTGCAATCTCTTTACATTTGTAAGTTTCACTTTTTCATGATTGTTTTGTTTTTGAGTGCAGTTATATAAAAAACAAAACTATGTAAAACTTCAGAGCCTACGAGTCCACTCGGTCTTGCTTCTTGTTCAGCCAATTGCTAAGAGAAATATGTTTGTTTACATTTACAGGAAATAATGCTGCACACTTAACTACAATGTCACCTGAAAGTGAGAACAGGTATTCATAGGGCACCATTGTAGCTGGCATCACAAGATATTTACATGCCAGATGCACTAAAGATTCATATACCTCTTCATGCTTCGGCCATCATTCCAGAGGACGTGCGTCCATGCTGATGCGGCTCATTTAAAAAAATGCTTTAATTAAATTTGTATGTCTCCTGCTTTGTTTTACCTGCATTCTGCCATATATTTCACATTATAGCAATCTCGGATGATGACCCAGCAAATGTTGTTTGTTTTTAAGAACACTTTCACTGCAAATTTGACAAAATACAAAGAAGATATCAATGTGAAATTTCTAAAGATAGCTACAGCACTCAAACTAAGATTTAAGAATCTGAAGTGCCTTCCAAAATCTGAGAGGATGAGGTGTGGAGAATGCCTTCAGGAGTCTTAAAAGAGCAACACTCTGATGCGGAAACTACAGAACCTGAATCACCAAAAAGCAAAACCAATGTTCTGCTGGTGGCATCTGACTCAGATGATGAAAATGAACATGCATTGGTATGTACGGCTTTGGATCATTATTGAGCAGAAACAATCATCAGCATGGACGCATGTCCTCTGGAATGGTGGCTGAAGCATCAAGGGACGTATGAATCTTTAGCGTATCTGTCATGTAAATATCTTGCGATGCTGGCTACACCAGTGCCATGCAAATGCCTGCTCTCACTTTCAGGTGACATTGTAAACAAGAAGCAGGCATAGTTATCTTCTGCAAATATAAACAAACTTGTTTGTCTGAGCGAATGGCTGAACAAGAAGTAGGACTGATTGTACTTATAGGCTCTAAAGTTTTTACATTTTGTTTTTAAATGCAGGGGGGTTTTGTTCATAATTCTACATTTGTAAGTTCAACTTTCATGATGGAGATTGCACTACAGTACTTGTATTAGGTGAATTGAAAAATATTTATTTTGTTTTTTACAGTGAAAATAAATATAAAATGAGCACTGTACATTTTATATCCTGTGGTGTAATTGAAATCAATATATTAAATGTAGAAAACATCCAAAATATTTAAATAAATGGTATTCTATTGTTTAACAGCACAATTAATTTTTTTATGACTGATTAATCATGCAATTAATTTTAATTGCTTGACAGCTGTTATTGATCATTTATTCATTCACGTATGCCAAAAAGCTTACCAGAGGTCACCCCCAGCTCCAACCTAGGGCTCTGGTAGATTTTTAGTTCTTCAAAACCCACGGCTGTGTTTTTTTTTTTCCCCCGTGGTTACAAGTTCATATCCATCTTAGAACCAGAACAGAGACTGGGCAGATCAGCTATTTTCTTGATCCTTTGATCTTGGTTCAATCTGTAGCAGAAACTGGATTCAGTCCATGCTCCGCTAGGATTAAAGGCTAACAATTTGCCCCCAAAAACATTGACTTTTTTCAAGAAGCTCCTGGGGAAGTTCAGAACCATATCAGAAATTGGCTATGGCTGTTCTTTTACAAATGCATTTATGTGCAGTCATCACTCCTGCAGTACACTAGGCTAAGCTGCTATTTCTGGTATTTGGTTAATTAATCAGCTTCCAAAACCAATATTTAGTTGCTAACATATTGAAAACAGTTTCACGTAAAGTGCAGCAGAGAAAGGGCTCTGGATGCTTAAGATGTATACAGGGATTTTATGACTGAATTAAGATTCTAGTTAGGTGAATAGCTCAGCTCACCTCACTAAAGATAATTTCATCAATGTTTGTAAAGCACTCGAGTAATGTGATGACAGCACCACAGAAAAACCCCTGGGGAAATGAATAATTCTGAATTCAGGATGGTGTGTACTAAATAATGCATAGGGCTACACCCTGAATCTTAATCCTTCCCGTGCTGTCGGACATGGCCAAGGGCAGGAATCTTGTGTTCTATATCTTAACTTTTTGACCTATCCCTCAACCCCACTGTAGAGATCCCAGCACAATGCCTTTCATCTGGTCCTTGTCCTTTGCCTTGTCTGGCTTGGATGACCCTACTAGGAGTTAGGGCTTCCACCGGCATAGTGCTCAGGACTACACAGGCCTTTCCACCATGTCAAGGTGCAGCCCCAGGAAAGGATGCATTGAATGAGGAGTACAAAAGAAATATTGAATAGCTGCTCCTTCAATGATCACCATCCAGCCTGTGCTCTGAATGAGATAGGGGTCTGGGGAAAAAAAAGTATGTAATTAGAGACTGCATGTTAATGCACATGCTTCCCTCAGGCAGAATTAAAGTTCTGGCATTAATTTGGGCATTCCCTAACTTAAACGCTTAACTTTTCAGCCTCAAAAGTCTTTTAATGTAGACTTTTAAAATTAACAGTTAATTGTTATTTTGACTGAATTGGCTTCAAAGGATGCAGTACCTGCGTAACTGAGGGCAGATCTGAACTGTTGCTTTTTGCTGTCTTTGCCTGTAAATAAGCTCCAGTGATTGAAAATTTGGCACCCATAAAGCAGACAGACAGCTGCCTCCAGATTTGTATTTTGTAATGTAACTGAAGTTCAGAGGTTTCTTTTACTTTGTGCTTACCTCTGCTCCTGCCCGAAATGGACAATGTTAAGTCTCCAGTACCCCTTCCACCTGAGGACCCGCTTCTCCCCCCCGACCCTTAACTATCTTGAATAATTTTGTATCATCTGCAAATTTTAATTTAATGACCTTTTCCAGATCATTTGTGAATATGTTGAACAGCACTGGTCCTAGTGCAGACCCCTGGGAGACACCACTGTTTACCTCTCTCCATTCTGAAAACTGATGATTTGTTCCTACCCTTTGTTTCCTATCTTAACCAGTTACCAATCCATGAGAGGACCTTCCCTCTTGCTTACTTTGCTGAGGAGCCTTTGGTGTGAGGGACCTTGTCAAAGGCTTTCTGAAAGTCCAAGTGCACTGCGTCCACTGGATCACCCTCGGCCACATGTTTGTTGACCCCTCAAAGAATTCTAATAGATTGCTGAGGCATGATTTCCTTTTACAAAAAACATGTTGACTCTTCCCTAACAGATCGGGTTGATAAATCTGTTCTTTACTATAATTTCAGCCAATTTGCCTGGTACTGAAGTTAGGCTTACTGGCCTGTAATTGCCAGGATTGCCTCTGGAGCCTTTATAAAAAAAATTGGTGTCACTTTCGCTCAAGTCACCTGGCATAGAAGCTGATGTAAGCCATAAGTTACTACCACAGTTAGTAGTTCTACAATTCTGCTGGTGAGAGAGACAAGCTTTTGAGCTTATACAGAGCTCATCTGCAGCCCTAGAAACTGGCCCATTCTGACCAGGCTTAGTCCTTGCACAGGGGACCTATTAAGAACATTTCCCTTTGAGGACTGAGCTAACACCTCAATTTGAAGTTAGGGAGCACTGGACTGCTGGGAGTGATGTCATTAAGAGGAGAGATTTTCACCATGCATGGTCATAAAAAAACCCATGAAAGAGTTAGGGGTATTAGGTCTGAGGAAGACCGAGTCAGGAAATATTAATTCAACTTCTAACACTGATACTGACTCTTTGTTGAGTTTGGCCAAAAATTTAGGGCTAGATTTTCAAATTCTTTTAGCTCTCTGTGTTGGGTGCTGGCCATAAATGTCAAAGTGGGAGCAGCTGGGGGCCGAGCAGTTTTGAAACTGTGGCCCTAGTTACAGGTGCTGAAAACAACTTGAAAATCTGGCCCCACAGCTCTCTGTTGCCTCAGTTTCCTCGCTTATAATAAAGGGAATCAACAATGCTTATTCATCTTTGTAAAATGCTGTAGGCTTTATGGATGAAAAGACCTATAAATAAATAGTACAATATTTTTACACTACCTTTGGAAATCTATTAGATTAACTCTGTTTCAGGGGATTGCATATTGCACTCCCTCTGCACCAAACTTTGCAGCCCCCGGGGAAGATAGGTTGTGGTTTGATCAAATAGAACCTGGATCCAAAGTAAAACTTGACTGATAAAGTTCTGAAAACCATACTCAGTGTTGGTAATTACTGACCATTCTGCCACTGATGATCTGAAACTAAGTTGGCTCTACAGTTTTGTTGTCCCAACCAAGACTAATCCTCCCTCTTCTCTGTTGACTTCTTTCTCCTCATCCTCTGCTTATCCTTCCCCCTAGTTACCTGTGGGGGAAGACTGAACAGCCTTACTGCCCTGTAGTTTCTGGAAGCTATATACAGAAATTGGCTTCTGTCAAGGTTCCTTCCCCACTCTGAACTCTAGAGTGCATGAAAACCCCCTAAGCTTATTTTTACCATCTTAGGTTAAAACTTCCCCAAGATACAAGCTATTTTACTTTTTGCCCTTGGACTTTATTGCTGCCACCACCAAGCGTCTAACAAATATATAACCGGGAAAGAGCCTGCTTAGAAATGTCTTTCCCCCCCAAAATCCTCCCCAAACCCTACACCCCCTTTCCTGGGGAAAGCTTGATAAAAATCCTCACCAATTTGCATAGGTGAACACAGACCCAAACCCTTGGATCTTAAGAACAATAAAAAAAAAGCAATCAGGTTCTTAAAAGAAGAATTTTAATAGAAGAAAAAGTAAAAGAATCACCTCTGTAAAATTACAATGGTAAATTACAGGGTAATCAGATTCAAAACATAGAGAATCCCTCTAGGCAAAACCTTAAGTTACAAAAAGACACAAACACAGGAATATACATTCCGTTCAGCACAGCTTATTTAATCAGCCATTTAAACAAAACAGAATCTAGCGCATATCTAGCTAGATTACTTACTAAGTTCTAAGACTCCATTCCTTTTCTGTTCCCGGCAAAAGTATCACACAGACAGAGAGAGCCTTTGTTTCTCCCTCCTCCCATCTTTGAAAGTATCTTGTCTCCTCATTGGTCATTTCGGTCAGGTGCCAGCGAGGTTATCCTAGCTTCTTAACCCTTTAAAGGTGAAAGGGTTTTTCCTCTGGCCAGGAGGGATTTTAAAGGTGTTTACCCTTCCCTTTATATTTATGACAGCTTCAAATACTGTTTTTGTTTGTTTAAACTCAGGAAAATGGTATATGATGTCCAAACTGGATTGTGGGTGAATGCGTGCACACCGCTGTGCTCTCCTGAATGGAATGAAAATTGCTCAGTTGTGACTCTGGTTATAGGCCCTGTTCTGCCAACAAGTTTGATGACTTCAGAGGCCTTTTCTTTTGGAACACCAAGGTCTGACTTCTATTCCCATTGCCACTGTGGTGTTCCAAACAGCCATGGCACGTAGCATGGTGACAACCATGAAGCACTAGAGAACATGGAATTGTTATAACAGATCTTCTACTTTAATCGCATATGGTCACTTGAGGCTCACTAATTTAGGGACTGTCTTTTCTGCAGCCTGGACCCATCTCTTGGTAGTTCCTCTATTTGGTTCAAAGTTACTTTTGAAATTGTAGCGGCTATAACTCTGGTGCCGTGGGAAGTCCCGAAATTCTGCAGTCTGTCCAAAGGGCCTGTGAAATCCCTCAAAAGTCTGAGGTCAGGCTGGCCTCTTTGGGTACATCTACACATGGCTGACCTGGTCAGCTGACTTTGGCTTGCAGGGCTCAGGCTCTGAGGCTGAAAAATCACTGTGTAGATGTTTGGGTGGGAGCCTGAGCTCTGGGACCAGGCAAGGGTGGATTTTTAGATCTATAGCCTCACTGAGGGGTTAAAAATCGGGCTCCACAGCCCAAGCCCTGTGAGCCCGAGTCAGCTGACCCAGGCCAGCTGCTGCTGTTCTTCTGCAGATCTTTTATCCCTGCGTAGATGTACCCTGTCTCCTACTTAATAGTCTGGAGTGGGAAATGATTGACCTTCTTTCTTCCCATCCTCTCTCACAACTGGGAAGTTGAGCTGGATTCAAAACTTCCTTTCCTCTTCTTTTGTGGTGTTTGTAAGGAGGCTGGTTTACAGGGCAAGACAATGAAGAACACATTGACCTTTACTGCTCCTAAGCCCTGGTCTATACTAGGAGTTGAGGTCGAAGTTAGCAGCATTAAATCGATTTAACCATGCACCCGTCCACACGACAAAGCCCTTTTTCTTTTCTTTTTTTTTTACTTAAAGGGCTCTTAAAATCGATTTCCTTACTCCACCCCCGACAAGGGGATTAGTGCTGAAATCAGCCTTGCTGAGTCAAATTTGGGGTACTGTGGATACAATTAGACGGTATTGGCCTCTGTGAGCTATCCCAGAGTGCTCCATAGTGACCGCTCTGGACGGCACTCTCAACTCAGATGCACTGGCCAGTAGACAGGAAAAGGCCCACGAACTTTTGAATTTCAAATTCCTGTTTGTCCAGTGTGGCGAGCTGCAGGTGACCATGATGGAGTCCCAGAATCGCAAAAGAGCTCCAGCATGGACTGAATGGGAGGTACAGGATCTGATCGCTGTATGGGGAGAGAAATCCGTGCTATCAGAACTACGTTCCGGTTTTCAAAATGCCAAAACATTTGTGAAAATGTCCCAGGGCATGAAGGATAGAGGCCATAACAGGGACCCGAAGCAGCGCCGCATGAAACTTAAGGAGCTGAGGCAAGCCTACTAGAAAACCAGAGAGGCGAATGGCCACTCTGGGTCAGAGCCCCAAACATGCCACTTCTATGATGAGCTGCATGCCATTTTAGGGGGTTCAGCCACCACTACCCCAGCCGTGTTATCTGACTCTTTCAATGAAGATGGAGGCAACATGGAAGCAGGTTTTGGGGACGAGGAAGATAGCTCACAGCAAGCAAACAGAGAAACCAGTATTGCCGACAGCCAGGAACTGTTTCTCACCCTGGACCTGGAGCCAGTACCCCCCGAACCCACCCCAGGCTGCCTCCCAGACCCGCCAGGCGGAGAAGGGACCTCTGGTGAGTGTATCTTTTAAAATACTATACATGGTTTTAAAAGCAAGCAAGTTTAATGATTAATTTGCCCTGGCATTTGCAGCTCTCCTGGATGTACTCCAAAAGCCTTTGCAAAAGGTTTCTCAGGAGGGCAGCCTTATTTCATCCACCATGGTAGGACACTTTATCACTCCAGGCCAGTAGCATGTACTCGGGAATCATTGTAGAACAAAGCATTGCAGTGTATGTTTGCTGGTGTTCAAACAACATCCATTCTTTATCTCTCTGTGTTATCCTCAGGAGAGTGATATCATTCATGGTCACCTGGTTGAAATAGGGTGCTTTTCTTAAGGGGACAATCAGAGGTGCCCGTTCCTGCTCGGCTGTTTGCCTGTGGCTGAACAGAAATGTTCCCCGCTGTTAGCCACGGGGAGGGGGAGGGATGAGGAGCTAGCCACGCGGTGGGGGGAGGCAAAATGCTACCTTGTAACGAAAGCACATGTGCTATGTATGTAATGTTAATAGCAAGGTTTACCGTGAAAGAGTGTATCCATTGTTCTATAAAATCTGTCTTTTTAAATACCACTGTCCCTTATTTTTTCTCCGCCAGCTGCATGTGTTTCAAGGATCACAGGATCTTCTCCTTCCCAAAGGTTAGCGAAGATTAGAAGGTGAAAAAAAACGCACTTGCAATGAAATGTTCTCTGAGCTCATGCTGTCCTCCCACACTGACAGAGCACAGACGAATGCGTGGAGACAGACAATGTCGGAGTGCAGGAAAGTGTAAAATGACAGGGAGAAGAGGTGGCGGGTTGAAGAAAGTGGCGGGCTGAAGCTGAAAGGTGGTGGCAGTGTGATGAGAGGAGGCAGGATTCAATGCTGAGGCTGCTGGAGGATCAAACTAATATGCTCCAGCATATGGTTGAGCTGCAGGAAAGGCAGCAGGAGCACAGACCGCCGCTACAGCCCCTGTGTAACCAACCGCCCTCCTCCCCAAGTTCCATAGCCTCCTCACCCAGACACACCAGAACGCGGTAGGGGGCCTCCGGCTACCCAGCCACTCCACCCCAGAGGATTGTCCAAGCAACAGAAGGCTGGCATTCAATAAGTTTTAAACTTTTAAAGTGCTGTGTGGCCCTGTCCTTCCCTCCTCCATCACCCCTCCTGGTGCTTCTCTCCTCCACTACCTTGGTAGTTATACTCCTATTTGTGTGATTGAATTAATAAAGAATGCATGAATGTGAAGCAACAATGACTTTATTGCCTCTGCAAGCGGTGATTGAAGGGAGGCGGGAAGGGGGGTTAGCTTACAGGGAAGTAGAGTGATCCAAGGAGCGAGGGGTTTCATCAAGGAGAAACAAACAGAACTTTCACACCATAGCCTGGCCAGTCATGAAACTGGTTTTCAAAGCTTTGATGCTCACTGCACCCGCCTGTGCTCTTCTAACTGCCCTGGTGTCTGGCTGTGCGTAACTAGCAGCCAGGCGATTTGCTTCAACCTCCCACTCCGCCATCAACATCTCCCCCTTACTCTCACAGATATTGTGGAGCGCACAGCAAGCAGTAATAACAGTGGGAATATTGGTTTTGCTGAGGTCTAATCGAGTCAGTAAACTGCGCCAGCACACTTTTAAACATCCAAATGCACATTCTACAACCATTCTCCACTTGCTCAGCCTGTAGTTGAACTGCTCCTGCCTACTGTCCAGGCTGCCTGTGTATGGCTTCATGAGCCATGGCATTAACGGGTAGGTTGGGTCCCCAAGGATAACTATAGGCATTTCATCATCCCCAACGGTTATTTTCTGGTCTGGGAAGAAAGTCCCTTCCTGCAGCTTTTGAAACAGACCAGAGTTCCTGAAGATGCGAGCGTCATGTACCTTTCCCGGCCATCCCATATTGATGTTGGTGAAACGTCCCTTGTGATCCACCAGTGCTTGTAGCACTATTGAAAAGTACCCCTTGCGGTTTATATACTCACTGGCTTGATGCTCTGGTGCCAAGATAGGGATATGGGTTCCGTCTATGGCCCCATCAGAGTTAGGGAATCCCATTGCAGCAAAGCCATCCACTATGACCTGCACATTTCCCAGGGTCACTACCCTTGATATCAGCAGATCTTTGATTGCATTGGCTACTTGCATCACAGCAGCCCCCACAGTAGATTTGCCCACTCTAAATTGATTCCCAACTGACCGGTAGCTGTCTGGCATTGCAAGCTTCCACAGGGCTATTGCCACTTGCTTCTCAACTGTGCGGGCTGCTCTCAACTTGGTATTCTTGTGCCTCAGGGCAGGGGAAAGCAAGTCACAAAGTTCCATGGAAGTGCCCTTACGCATGCGAAAGTTTTGCAGTCACTGGGAATTGTCCCAGACCCGCAGCACTATGCGGTCCTACCAGTCTGTGCTTGGTTCCCAAGCCCAGAATCGGTGTTCCACCGCATGAACCTGCCCCATTAGCACCATGATGCCCACACTGCCAGGGCCCCGTGCTTTGAGAGAAGTCTGTGTCCATGTCAAAAAGGCGCGCAACGATTGTCTGCCATTTCCTTGACGGAGGGAGGGGCGACTGATGACATGGGTTACAGGGAATTAAAATCAACAAAGAGGGTGGCTTTGCAAGAAACTGAATGGCCCCCTCAAGGATAGAACTCAAAACCTCAAGGATAGAACACAAAACTGGGTTTAGCAGGCCGTTGATTTCATGGAGGAAGGGAGGGAGGAGAAAATGAATACAAAACAAATCTGGTCTATTTCTTGTTTTGAGCCACTTCTATCTTTATACATCTTGCTGGCAGCAGACTGTGCAGTACAACCGCTAGCCATTGTCGTCTCCTGGGTGCTCGGCAGAAGACGGTGCAGTATGAGTGCCAGCCATCATCTTCTGCTGGCTGCTGATTAAAAGACAGTGCACTGCTGGTAGGACTGAATCACCATGAGATGAAACTTAAAAGGGAAATGACCTGGCTGAGTCACTCCCATGTTTGCCCAGGTGGCCCTGACATCATCGAGGTCGGTTAAAAGAGCACCCTGGACTACGTCGACGACGGCTACCAGTCATACTGCACTGTCTGCTGGCAAAAGACAATAAACTGCTGCTATGTAGCAATGCAGTACTGCGTCTGCCAGCACCCAGGAGACATACAGTGACAGTTAGCTGAGCGGCCTCCATTGTGGTATGGCGTCTGCACAGGTAACTCAAGAAAAAAGGCACAAAACGATTGTCTGCCCTTGCTTTCACGGAAGGAGGGAGGGACGGGGGACAATATGTACCCAGAACCACCTGTGACAATGTTTTAGCCCTGTCAGGCACTGGGATTTCTACCCAGAATTCAAATGGGTGGTGGAGACTGCGGGAACTGTGGGATAGCTACCCACAGTGCAATGCTCTGGAGGTCGATGGTTGCCTCGGTACCCTAGAAACATTCCGCCAACTACATGCACTTAGAGCATTTGTGTGGGGACACACACAATTGACTGTATAAAAATGCTTTCTACAAAACCAACTTCTATAAATTCGACCTAATTTCGTAGTGTAGACATACCCTAAGAGTGGACGAAACTAGCATTTAGTTGATCAATGCACTTAGGTCAGATCTACACTAAATTTTTTTCTGGTATAGCAATATCATTTAGGGGTGTGATTTAAAAAAAAACAAACATTCCTACGACTTTAAAAGCCCTCGTATAGATGCAATTATACTGATAGGAAAGTACACTGGCTGATATCACTTATTTCATTCACTGACCTAGCATAACCTTTACCAGAAAAAACCCACACTTTTTTGCTGGTATAGGCTGTCACTACACTAGGAGGGGTTTGCTGGTATAGATGGTATAGCTATCCTGGCACTACTTTTAAGTGTAGACTAGGTTTTAGACAGCAACAGCCACGCAGTTCCATGTTAAATTTGAGACTTTCACAGATACAGAGGAACCCCAACACTGTGAGTTCTGCTGGGTCTGTATCAACCTCGCAAGGCCAAAATATGAGAGATGCAACATGGAGCAATGATTCAAAATAATATGAACAAATGAATGGCACATGAAACTTTAAATACCACAGAATAAATTACTGTAGTGTAAACAGTGGTGTTTCTAATATCAATTTACTGATCCAGCATGGCTGACATAAATTATCTACCCTACCACTATGAGACTTCCAAATGTGGGTGTTGGGTGTAAGATGTAGTACAACTATCAAGTGCCAGGATTTATTTGGGAAACTCCTAACGAGGGCTGGGGTGCGGGTGGAGAGGAAGCATGGAAAGGCCTTAGAACTCCAGGCAAACTCTGCATAATAAGCACTGATAATGCAGAACACAGACAAATGTCTAAAGGAGGAGAAAATAGCAAGCATGTTATTGAATATTTAGAGACAGCATGGAATGGGTAGGTTAAAGGGTGGAGGTTGGCTTTGTGTTGGTGTCAGATCATATGTGGGAGTTGTCTCAGGCTCGCACAGGGAGGATAAGAGATCAGCTACTGCTGCCAGTAAAGGGAGTTCTCCTTTATCTTAGCAGATAGAGGCCTGTGTTTAGAACCAAAGGAGAAGGGTCTAGTTCCCAGTGCATGGATGGGCTCCTGGGGCACCTGCCACTCTTGCTCCCATTCTGGCAGTGTCTGATGGGTGGCTGTGGCTCTCAGAGAGGTACTGCCCTGTGCACAACAGACCCTGCCCTGGAGAGCTCCCAGCCCTATGGGGAAAGCACAAGGTTGGGTTGGGCTGGCTGCTCACGATTAGGGTTGCCAGCTTTGATTGGATGAATTCCTGGAGGTTTCATCACATGACTTTATCTTTATTTAAAGATTAATCCGTAATTCCTGGAGACTCCAGGACACTCCTGGAGCGTTGGCAACCTTACTCACGGTCCGTTGTCCTCTGCTGCCATTGGGGGCCTGTGGGAGGCTGGTGCTCAGGGCCCTGTGCCAGCACCACTGGCATCTCAGGTTCCTGGATCACCCAGGAGGTGACTTCACCCTTACACACACACAACCCCCAAAAGAAAATTCCCAGCTTTTCAATGAAATACGACCCCTAATATGCCCAGAACAGGTGCAGAGCTATTTGTAGGAAAAGCTCCATCACGCTGTGTGCTGCCCTGGGTCATTTAGGGGCCCTACTTCTCTGGAGAATACGCAGCCTATCCTCCGCGTCAGGACCTTTCAGAGGCTCCTCTACTTCAGAGTATACGGGAGCCTCTGACTGGCACTGGGGCCTTCCGCTCTGCGTTGCTAGTCTGATACTAGGGGCGCTCCAGTCCTTCCTGGAGCGTCACTACTCGTGATATTACGGGATCCTCCGGCGCCCAGTCCTTCCGGTGGCGCCGCTACACAGGATATTACGGGCACCCACGGCGTCTTGCCCGCCCCCTCCGCCGCGCGGAGCCTTTACCTCTGCCCGTCACTCCGCAGAGGCGCCGCCCCCGGCGGAGGCTCCGCACCGAGATGGCGGCAGAGATCCATGCCAGGCCGCAGAGCAGCCGGCCCGTCCTGCTCAGCAAGGTCGAGGGGCACCAGGACGCGGTGAGCGCCGCCCTCCTCATCCCCAAGGAGGACGGGCTCATCACGGCCAGCGAGGACAGGTGGGCGCCGGGCCGCGGCCAGAGCCCCCCACCCCGGGGGGGGCCCCGGCTCTCTCTGGGGAAGTCCCCTCGGCTCACCGCCCGGGGCTGGCGGGCGGCGGAGGCTGCGGGTCGCTGCGTCTCAACCCTCGGGGGGGGGGAGGGGGGCTGCCCCGCCGGTACCCCGAGCAGCCCGCCCGTCGCGGTGCCCCCTGGAGGAGCAGCTCGGGGGGCGGCTCCCTGCCGGCCGCGCTCCGACCCCTCCCGGCTCTGGCAGCGCCGCGCCCGGGAGCCGCCGGGGTGGCTGGGCTGCCGCTCGTTGCGTTGCGGGGTGGCGGGTCGGAGCCGGCACTGAGGCGCCGCGCGCCTGCCTTCCCCGGGCGGGGGCGGGGCGGGGCCGGGGCCGGGGCCGGGGCCGGGGCCGGCAGGCAAAGCGTGTTAGGCCCAGGGGGGCCCCTCGCCGGCCGAGGAGCGAGGTCCCGGGGCTGAGGCTTCGCTTAGGAAGACGCCGGGAGCTGGTGGGTCAGCGAGCGCTTTTCGGGCGCGGGGAGGCGGCAGACCGCGGGCGGAGTAGGGCGTCCGTGCTCGTCGGGAAGCCCTGGGCGGCCGCGCTCGTGTTGCTTTAGGGATCCGCTGCAGGTTGCTGGGAGAATCCGTTAGACCCCTCAGTCCCGAGAAGCGCCGGCCTCCTTCTGGAGGCCTCTTCTTTAAACGCCCCGAAAGAGTCCGATTCTCTTCGCCGGTGCGCCAGCGATCGCTAGAAATCGGAGTAACTCGGCTCCGACTTCTCCGGCAGCCCAGGCAGCCGATGAAGGGAGCTGTAGCTCCCAAAAGCTTAGGCTCAGATAAATTTGTTAGTCTCTAAGGTGCCACAGGGTCCTCCTGTGCTTCTAGCACCGAGACTAACTTCTGTAAACAGGAGGGGAGTCTGGCTCTCGTTATTTCAAATGCGGGCCTGGGATTGGAGAGAGGCGCAGTGTTGAGAGGTGAGAGTCCAGCTGGATGTGAGCGATGTGGGATTGAGGGGCACGACGCTCTCTTGAAGGCATGCATTTTGCCAGAAGGCACAAACTAGAGACTTGCCACTAGCCATAAAGAAACAGTGGATTGCAACACTGATTAAGGAAAATGAACCACTTGTTACACTGGGAGTGGTGAATTGTGAACCTGAGCAAGAGTTGGCTAGCATGCTGCCGTTTGGGGTTGGTTATGAATGAGAGGCACGTCTGAATACTAGAACCAACAAATACTTCAGACAACCTGTTTTGAGGATCTTGATGCACTTTGTGAACACAAATTAAGCTTCCCAGTTCTCTTCTGAGGTAGGCAAGCAGATATTACCTCTTTTACAAATGGGTAAAGGGAGGCATGTGGAAAGGTTAGATGGCTTCTCTTAATTAATGCAGAGCTAGGATTAGATCAGGTATTTTTTTAATCACTAGATCACATTACTTCTATGACTACAGAGAGGGGAAAGCAGCAAAGCTTGGAAAAATCAGTGTCGTCTGTTGCCTTCTGTTGTGAAAAATGCCTATCTAGTGAAAGAGAAGAACACAGCCACTGGGGATTGTTGGGCTGGAAAGGAGGTGCAGACATCAAGATCATCTGCAAGATGCTGTTATGAAGTGGTGGTAGCTGGAGAATTTTCCAGCAGTTAGGAATGAAACAGAAGAAATGGGAGCTTTTTTTTATCCCGTTCAAAACATTTCAGTGTCCTCTGCTCTAGAGGAATGTTATAGTCTGAACTGGATAAGGGCAGGGGTAATTATGAGACTGGAAAATATCCTCACATCAAAGCAGCAGCTCTCAACTGGGGAAAAAAGTTACTGATAAGGACCATTATTTATTTGTTATAAACATTGACTCAGTTTAAAACAACAAACAACTCTGCATGATGCATATTTGCAAGCATACTTGTTTATAGTGATTTTTCTAGGGCAGGTTCTACAAACTAGGTATATTGTAACAGGTGTTAGGAATGGGTTTAGTAACTTAACAGTACTAAACACTAAATGGGTTTAGTAACATAACACTATTTCTCAAGGGAGAAGACAGAAAATGCTAATCCATGTTTACTCTTTCTGTTCTGAGGAGGGATAACATGAATGTTTTGTTTTGTTTTTTTCTGCTTAGCCTATCCAGAACTTCTTTAAATTCTGGAAAGAACTTGGATTCTAACATGTATTTCGTTGTGAGGAAGAAGTTGAAGACTGCATAAGGGAGTCTTGTAATCAAGTACTCTTTGTTTGTTGTTTGGATTAACATATGCAGAGTAGAGGTAGAATTGCCTTTTGTGAGGTGGTTGGGAAACCCACTTCCATTTGATAAAGTAGATTAGAACCTCTAGATTTTAGAGTAACGTTTTAGTCTTGGGCACATTTAGTCTTTAGCCCAGCCCTCATGATCATGGAGAAAAATTCAAAAATGTGAACCTTGAAGGCTCAAATCAGAAAGCAAATGCAAAGTATCCAAAACTGTTTAAAAATCAGACTCAGATCCCCCAAATCATGATTTTGAAATGCTTAGGATTGGCATTGTTGGATTTAGGAGCTGATCAGTGGGACATGTGCTTCTAAGTTACTTGGGTGGTTTTGAAAAAACCACCCATAGATAGCTAAACATGGTTTTAGGCGCTCTAGTGTGGGGCTGGGGAATGAGGGGTTTGGGGTGTAGGAGGGTGCTCCAGACTGGGACCAAGGGGTTTGGAGGGCAAAATGGGGACCAGGGCTCGGGCAAGGGGTGGGATGCGGGGGGTGGGGAGGGTATATGGCTCCATGTAGTGCTTAACGGAAGCAGCAGCATTTCCCATCTCTAGCTCCTATGTGGAGGCTTGGCCAGGTGGCTCTGCCACCGCCCCCGCAACTCCCATCTGCCGAGGTTCCTGGCCAATGGACTGGAAGCTGTAGAGTTAGCGCTCAGGAATGGAGGCAGTGTTCAGAGCTGCCTGGCCGTGCCTCCCCAGCAACTGGGAGTCCCACGCAGCCAGGCAGCTCTGTAGGCATGCTGCCTCTGTCTGCAGGTGAGACCCCCCGCAGCGCCCATTGGCTGAGGTTCCCAATTGGGAGGTATTGCCAATTCAGCGAAGGATCGGGATATTATACAGGAGGATCTGGATGACCTTGTGAACTGGAGCAATAGTAATAGGATGAAATTTAATAGTGAGAAGTGTAAGGTTATGCATTTAGGGATTAATAACCAGAATTTTAGTTATAAGCTGGGGACGCATCAATTAGAAGTAACGGAAGAGGAGAAGGACCTTGGAGTATTGGTTGATCATAGGATGACTATGAGCTGCCAATGTGATATGGCTGTGAAAAAAGCTAATGCGGTTTTGGGATGCATCAGGAGAGGCATTTCCAGTAGGGATAAGGAGGTTTTAGTACCATTATACAAGGCACTGGTGAGACCTCACCTAGAATACTGTGTGCAGTTCTGGTCTCCCATGTTTAAAAAGGATGAATTCAAACTGGAGCAGGTACAGAGAAGGGCTACTAGGATGATCCGAGGAATGGAAAACTTGTCTTATGAAAGGAGACTTAAGGAGCTGGGCTTGTTTAGCCTAACTAAAAGAAGGTTGAGGGGAGATATGATTGCTCTCTATAAATATATTAGAGGGATAAATACAGGAGAGGGAGAGGAATTATTTCAGGTCAGCACCAATGTGGACACAAGAACAAATGGGTATAAACTGGCCACCAGGAAGTTTAGACTTGAAATTAGATGAAGGTTTCTAACCATCAGAGGAGTAAAGTTTTGGAATAACCTTCCAAGGGAAGCAGTGGGGGCAAAAGATCTATCTGGTTTTAAGATTCTACTCGATAAGTTTATGGAGGAGATGGTATGATGGGATAATGGGATTTTGGTAAGTAATTGATCTTTAAATACTCAGGGTAAATAGGCCTACTCCCCTGAGATGGGATATTAGATGGATGGGATCTGAGTTGCCCAGGAAAGAATTTTCTGTAGTATCTGGCTGTTGAATCTTGCCCATATGCTCAGGGTTTAGCTGATGGCCATATTTGGGGTCGGGAAGGAATTTTCCTCCAGGGCAGATTGGAGAGGCCCTGGAGGTTTTTCACCTTCCTCTGTAGCATGGGGCACGGGTCACTTGAGGGAGGCTTCTCTGCTCCTTGAAGTCTTTAAACCACGATTTGAGGACTTCAATAGCTCAGACGTAGGTGAGGTTTTTTGTAGGAGTGGGTGGGTGAGATTCTGTGGCCTGCGCTGTGCAGGAGGTCGATCAGAATAGTCCCTTCTGACCTTAGTATCCATGAGTCAGCGCTTGGGGAGCAGGGATGGAGGCAGTGTGCCTGCAGAGGTGCCTGGCTGCACCTGTGTCAGCAGCGGCAGGGACGGGAAGCTGCCTGAGGTGAGCCCCCACATGGACTTCAGTTTTTATCACGGACACGTAGCCAACTCCAGCATTATGGGTCTGGGATGTGATCAGAGAAAGCCTGGACCAGTTTCCTTAGCCCTGTTCCATGGAGACGGGGATATCTTGTGTCCCATTAAATACCCGTGGGAGAGAGATTCTGGATCTGTGGTGAAGCCTGACCAACTCAACTTCCTCCCCCACAGCTCACTACAGCTGCTCTGGCACATCTCTTCTGATGCTGCTCAGGTGGCAGTGTGAAGCCAGCATTAGTGTGGTGGTCATTTATTTCAATATGCTTCCATGCAAAGGACATAAGGGGGATGGTGATTTTTCAACATGTTATCCCTGCCAACCCTGAACAGCATTTTATGGCACTCTGTCTCTAGCCCCAGAGCTATCAAAGGCCTGTTGCAAATAGTGGTGGTGGTGGAACTTCACACAAAAAGGTTACAACTACTTTTTGTGATGGTGTTAGGATTAATAATGGGGTTGCTGCTTGCTCTCCCTATAATAATATAAATCTTATACTAAAGCTTGCTCAGATAGATGCTGTATCCCCAATTCATACCAAAACATTCCACCTTTTTTAAAGTCCAAAATGTCTTTTAAAAAGTGACACACCAAAGGCAGTAAGGAACTATAGCTCAAGACTGAGAGTTTATAAACAGTCCTATAATCTGTTTCGTTAGTCCAGGGAGTTATTGTTGTTTTGGTTCTTGGATTCTCAGATTTCAGTATTTGTTGCATTAGATTGTGTAAAAGGTGCTTGCTCTCTTGAGAGTAGGGGGAATATAAGATTGTCATGTATCTCTGAGCCACAGCTTAATATGGTATCAAACTGTGTGTTTGACTTCAAACTTCATGCTCATCTGCTTTTACTTCAGAACAGTGCTTGAACTTTGGGACATAGGAGTTGTACAGCATAGGTGGCTGTTCCATACAGTAGCGTCTCACATCTGCTGACAGCAAAGATCAGGGATAACAATGGGAGCATTCTATCCCTCTGTCCCTCCCAGTTTAAGCAGCATGCCTCTTGAGTAGATTGTTGTGTAGTGGATAGTAAAACTAGAAACAGGTAGCATTAACATCAAGTTGGCTATGAACTAGTACTCTCCTCTGTTGTGCTAAGCATGTTTAACTATCACTGAATTAGGTAGGTCTTTATTAGCATTCAAACATTCCTCCAGGAATGTTGTAGATTATTTTTTAAAGGCAGTGCTGTGCTTTCAGTCAAGTTTGAAGTTTGTTGGACTAACGTGTGACTTTCCTGCCTTAGTTCATGCATAACATGCAACAACAGACCTTGTAAGGGTGGTGGAATCTTGCTATTGAAAATGTTCTGCGAAGAGGGAGATAGGGATCCTAGAAGAGTGAGCATTTGATCATTGTTCCGTCATTGCTCCTATTAGGATTTCACTAATTGCTTGGAGTTTTTTCTTGTCTTGAAATGAAAACCCCCAAATGAGAATACTTGCATTTATGGCTAATGTAGTGCTCATCTTTTTAAAAAAAGGGGAGGAGGATCTTGGGAGCTACAGGCCAGTCAGCCTCACCTCAGTCCCTGGAAAAATCATGGAGCATGTACTCAAGGAATCAATTCTGAAGCACTTAAGGAGAAGAAAGTGATAAGGAACAGTCAGCATGGATTCACCAAGGGCAAGTCATGCCTGACTAATCTAATTGCCTTCTATGACGAGATAACTGGCTCTGTGGATGAGGGGAAAGCAGTGGACTTGTTGTTCCTTGACTTTAGCAAAGCTTTTGACACGGTCTCTCACAGTATTCTTGCCAGCAAGTTAAAGAAGTATGGGCTGGATGAATGGACTATAAGGTGGATAGAAAGCTGGCTAGATTCTTTCTCAAAGGGTAGTGATCAATGGCTCCATGTCTAGTTGGCAGCTGGTATCAAGTGGAGTGCCTCAAGGGTCGGTCCTCGGTCTGGTTTTGTTCAGTATCTTCATTAATCTGGAGGATGGTGTGGATTGCACCCTCAGCAAGTTTGCAGATGACACTAAACTGGGAGGAGAGGTAGATACACTGGAGGGTAGGTATAGGATACAGATGGCCCTAGACAAATTAGAGGATTGGGCCAAAAGAAATCTGATGAGGTTCAACAAGGGCAAGTGCAGAGTCCTGCTCTTAGGCCGGAAGAATCCCATGCACTGCTACAGACTAGGGACCGAATGGCTAGGCAGCAGTTCTGCAGAAAAGGACTTGAGGGTTACAGAAGCTGGATATGAGTCAACAGTGTGCCGTTGTTGCCAAGAAGGCCAATGGCATTTTGGGATGTATAAGTAGGGGCATTGCCAGCAGTTTGAGGGGTGTGATCGTTCCTCTCTATTCGACATTGGTGAGGCCTCATCTGGAGTATTGTGTCCAGTTTTGGGCCCCACACCACAAGAAGGATGTGGAAAAATTGGAAAACCTCCAGTGGAGGTCAACAAAAATGATTAGGGGACTGGAACACATGACTTATGAGGAGAGGCTGAGGGAACTGGGATTGTTTAGTCTGCGGAAGAGAAGAATGAGGGGGGATTTGATAGCTGCTTTTAACTACCTGAAAGGGGATTCCAAAGAGGATGGATCTAGACTGTTCTCAGTGGTAGCAGATGACAGAACAAGGAGTAATGGTCTTGCAGTAATGGGTTGCAGTGGAGGAGGTTTAGGTTGGATATTAGGAAAAACTTTTTCACTCGGAGGGTGATGCAACACTGGAATGCATTACCTAGGGAGGTGGTGGAATCTCCTTCCTTAAAAGTTTTAAGGTCAGGCTTGACAAAGCCCTGGCAGGGATGGTTTAGTTGGGGCTTGGTCCTGCTTTGAGCAAGGGGTTGGACTAGATGACCTCCTGAGGTCCCTTCCAACCCTGATATTCTATGGTGTACAGCACCACTAACAGGAAATGTCTCCCCCACAACCAAAAATACTCTTATTATGTAACTTGCTCAAAGTCACAGTGAGTCAGCGACAGAACCAGAACTCTGGAGTCCTCACTCTCCCATGCTCTGAATGCTTATCATGCTGACTCTCCAGCCTTTCGCAACGCAGAGCAAAGGCATAAGCTAGTAACTCTAGAGTAGCTGAAATATTTAAATCCTGGAGGTTTTTAAAGAGAGTGAATTAATATAGCTTAGATATTCAAAGGTTATAATATGTTTCAATATTATCTTGTTGCACAGTGGTCATGTATTTTCCTTGTATTATGGAGGGTGTTCATGGAGGCAATGGCCTTGTTAGAACTAGCATTTTCAAATAATGCTCTAAATGCAACAGCCTGAAGAAAGCTGCTTGGGATGAAACTTTGGCGTGGCTTATGGCTAAAATTATTAAATACGCTTCAATTTTTAAGCAAGCTCCAAATTCCCAATAGTGATGGTTTCTTGAACATGATGCTAGCTATATTCTCAGTACTAAACTTTTGTTTCAGCTACAGTATTTATTTGGTAATTCTCTTCTGAAAATTTGCCACAGGCTTTTTGTAGCAGCTGTGATGAGTGAGTCAAACACATCAGTATATAGACTCACTATGTATCTTTTTTTTTTTAACATTACAGATCCACCTCCTTAAACTTACGGGTTCAGCTTGCATGTCCTAAATAATTTTATTTTATTTATTAAACTTTGTATGCCTTTTATTTTTTAAGCCCTGGTTGGGAACTTACAGGGCATCACTTCTCAACATTGTAAATGGTTGTAGAGGTAGCCAAAAGACCCTCAATGCAGATCGCACTAATGTGGGTTAATCACATCCTTCTGGCACTATAGCACAGCTTTTGAGTTACTGCTATGCAGGTGGAACTTGGGTGCAGAAAGAGAACAGTTCCCTAGTATTCTGTTCCTGTGGGGCTATTTGTTATAATGATTATCAGTTTTTCAGCAGATGCAGGAGGTTGAGTGCTACTCTTGGTAATGCTGTTTGTTGTAGGTCATAGTTTAACTCTGAACTTGTGTTGATGCAGATGAGAACAGAATCCAACCCTGAAACTAACTGTGCAGTTAGATCACGTTTGTCTATTTATCCAAGCACTTGTGACTTCTATCACAAGACTGATAAATCTTGAGCAAAGAAAACTATTTGTAATATGAAAGTTTCCAAGGGATTTGGAGAATACGCAACTAGTTCTTGTTTCTATAAGCATTTGTCTGAGCTTCTGTATTTACACAAAATACATTTGAACTAAACTAATTTGCAAAGTAGTCTTGAATTTCTTTTATAGTTCATATGTAAATCAAGGGGCCAATTCAGGGACCATTAGAATTCATTGGCATATCTTTCAGTGGCTTGTTTGGGACCAGGATTTGGCCCTGGGGCAATAGTTTAGACAGTGGAAGAAGTGTGGCTTCTGTAGCCTATATAAATGCAGCTGTAAATTAAGGTTGCATATATAATGTATCCATAACTTCTGAATGTAGTGCATGGTGACTGAAGACTTCTGTCTTCTAAGATTAACTTTGAAAGAAGCAATATTGATTGTAAGGTTTTGAAATAGGGACTGCATCTATATACAGAAGAAATAAAGATTGGCCCACTTGTTGGATGCTATCCTGTGACTTGGGAGATCAGAGTTCAGTTCTTTGCCTTTCCTCAGCCTTCCTGTATGAGCTTGGGCAAGTCACTTAATCTCTCGGTGCCTCAGTTCCCCATCTGTAAAATGGGGATATGTTTCTATCTCATGGGATGTAGAGGGTGAATGAATGAACTGAGGCGCTCAAATACAGTAGCGATGGAAGCTATGTAACAATTCATGTTTACAGAGCACCTAGCACAATTCGGTCCCAATATTTATTCAGTCTTCTCAAGGTTACTCTAACTCAAATATGAAAATCACATTTTAATAACTAATGTGACCTTTAGTTCAGTTCAGACGTGCTGATACTGACCAGTAATTAACATTTCCTGACAAATAGTTTATTGCATCTTTTCATTTCAAGTTTAGGCTGCAAACTCTGCTGTTCAAGCTCAAGGACACTGGTTGAATTAGATTTTTTTTTTTTAATACTCTGTTCTGGAAACATGTCGGTGGTGGTGTTCCATTCAGTTTGCTGGAGATTTAAGTTGTTCAGTCTGCCAGCAAATTGTGCCTGCCTTGAAATTTTTGTTAGCCTATCAGAATTATTTAGTATTTGAAGCAAAAGTCATTAAGTGCTACTTCTTTTAAAGCAGAGGATGCTGTTTGTGGTGTACCAATATTTGCACACTCCGACTTGCTAATGGCACAAATGCAGACTTTCAGTTTTTTTTTTTTTTCCCCAGACTCCTGGCCCTTGCATTTCCCCTCCCAAAAGTAGCCTAATTATTCAAAGAGAAGTTTAGAAAATAAGTTGGAGTTTAGCTGAACTGCATGAGTTGATGGAGTTCTCCAGAACTTTTCCTTGGCTTAATGTCTTCAGAAGGTTATCTCAAGTGACAAAATGTTCAACCAATGAAAAACCAAGTGAGAAACTCCAATTGGTCAAATCTTGAGGACACAATAAATATGGTCCTTCTGAAAAATACTTCATTTTAAATTAACATTTCATGCATGCTATATACCACACAATGAGTACAAACTGAAATTCACATTTGGGAGTAGCTATGATTTGTAATATTATCTCTAGTAATCAGTTTGTCACCCTGGAGGGAATACTACTTTAGTTTAGCCACTCTTCCCTTTATTACATCCCAAAAAAGTATCCTTTAATGATTGCTTGAAATAAACAATGTAACTGAATATTTTACACTTCTGTTGTATCCGTGTTAATGCAGGATCTCTAAGGTTAGCCTCACAACATCCATCTAAAATATTACCTCTGTTTCATAAGGGAATCTGAGGTACAGAGAAGTTGAGTGATGCTATCTGCAGTCACAGAAGGAGTCTATGGAAGGATAAGCAAGAACCAAATTCCCTGGAGTTCTAGTTCTGTGTATTAAGCACTGGATCATTTGTTAAATAAAATGGGATTGAGAATGGATGATAATGAAAGAGCTGGGGTTCATGAGTGATTTTGGCTCTAATGTTGTGGAACTTCTGAAATGAATAGTGTACATAAGAGGGGTGTGTGGAAAGATCATTATTTGCTATAGGAGCACTTCATTCTAGTCCCTACTTGTATTAGAATTGGCATCACCTACCAATAAGGTGACCAGATAGCAACTGTGGAAAAAATGGGACAGGGGGTGAGGGGTAATAGGTGCCTATATAAGGAAAAGTCCCCCAGAACAGGACTGTCGCTTTAAAAATGCAACATCTGGTCACCCTACCTACCAAGAAGTTTCCTCTGCTGTTCAGGAAGAGGAACATTGCAGCTGCAGACAGCTAAGAGTCAGAGAAAAGAGAAGTGGAGATATCAGTATTGGCTATATAATTAGTCATTGCTGACAAGGATCTCTTCAGATTTTGCTATGCTTCATAACACTATACATTTACGGTACTAACAGAGGGGCTGGATCAATAATATTCTTATCGAACTTGAATGATCGCAAAATGCAAACCTGTCATCGGTGGTTTAATTCTTATCTGGATTTTCTTTTAAATCAAAATGAAAAAACTTTCTAAGAGATTTGTTTGGCTGACCTTTGCAGTTTGTCTCCAGCTATGTGGCCTTCAATGAGAGGAACTGTATCTTTGTAACAGATACTATATGCACCACATTCTCAAGAAATTACCTGACTAGCAACACATTGGCAATGTTACATCTTCATGGTACTGTTTTCAAGAACAGTGAAATATACAAGAGACCTAAGAGGAAACGAAGGCTATATGTGCTTGCAAAATCTGTAATGAATTTTCTCAATTGCTATGGTTACTGCAGTTCACTCTTGTCATTTGAGAACAAAGTTAATTGAAGGACTTTGGTCAAAAGTGAAAGAGGCTTGAATTAGTGCAGCTCAAAGCTGCACTTGGAACTTCTTCAAATCGTTTTGGTGAGTGTGATGAAGTTGCATAAAAAGCAGCAGGTAAAATGATCCAAACTTTCTAAAAGCTATGGAAAAAATAACAGTGGTTATTGATTTTTTTTTTTTTAATAAAGTGCCCAAATGGAAGGAGCATGTGGACTTTTGGGGAACAATGTTATGAATGGTTCACATCTGCTCTATTAAATGAGGGAAAACAACCCGGCTTCTGTAAAGCATAATTTCTGGATCTTGCCTCAGGCTGTGGATGGTGTTAGGGGAACCATGTCACTTTCTCCAAATAAGACACATTTGTGGCAGATAACATATCTAACTGAGGGATTTGAGTGGAATGCAGTGTGGTGCAGGGGATGACATGTAAAATAAAAATTGAACAGCAGCTTGATGTCCAGGCTTCCTGGGGGAAATTGGGTATGTGGTCATATATGATATAACTTTAATAATGCATATGCAAAATGGCCTGCATTAGGGGATGCATTGGCAACTCTAACTTTGCCATGTCAAAACTTTGGCATTCATGCCAGTATGAACTGCAAAATGAATAGCTTTTTTATGTAAAATTTTGGTTGTAATTCTAATATAATACACTGTAGTCCAGCCTTGAAAATACACCAATCCAAATGCCATATCTGTTTGTCCTCTTTCCTTTTTTTATTGTAGTTAAAATTAATTTAGTTGTCTCTGTCTTGTGTGGGTGAGTTAAAAATGTGAGCTTGCTGTAACTTGTGACAGGACACAACTCTTCTAAAAAGCAATAAAATTGCCATTCCCCCTGCCACCCAAAACAATCAACCAACTACATCCAACATTTGTGAAAACAGTGCATGTCTTTTTTTTTTTTAATTTGAATATCACATTTCGTGGTAGTCTCTTGTAAATGTGATTTCCTCATTCCCTCAGGGTGTAATCTTAACTACCTTCAAGATAGGTTTCAGAGTAGCAGCCGTGTTAGTCTGTATTCGCAAAAAGAAAAGGAGTACTTGTGGCACCTTAGAGACTAACAAATTTATTAGAGCATAAGTGGAGGCCCAGATTACTCTCGGCCACAAAAGAGGAGACGAGCTAGGAAAGCCTTGGAAAAGTGGAAGTTAAAACTAGACAGGAAAAAAAATCTACTTGAATCTTTTAATTTTTATTTTTTAATCTTCTGTCAAAACCTTTTTAAAATGTCATGTCTCAAAGATTTTAAAATCTTTTTAAATATATCATAAAAATATGGGTTTTCTACTTCTAGCTGTTCTTCTCCCGCACCCTCAAAAAACCTGCAGGGCAGGCACAGAAGCAATAGTACTAAATTATCTGAAGATCACTTTTTCAGCCCTTTCCTTTCTTTTAAGGACCTGATCCTGCACCATTGGATTCAATGGGAGCAGGCCTTATGTGCACAAACCTGCATATTGTCTCCATTTCTGTTCTGTTTTTTGTTGCTAATTTAAACAGATCAACAGTTTTTTATTTGCATTTTATGTACAAGGGAACTCCCCTCAGCAGTACATGATCTCGTGCTAGTGCATGAGACCAAGGACAGCTAACAACAAAATAGGGAAATTGGTCATACATAAAGTAATCCTGAGATTATGCATGGAGGAGGAAGGGGAATGTGCAGTGGAATGGACTACAAAAGGAAGGGATTGAGCCACCATCACTGCTACTGTTCGATACAAGGGAGCAACCCTGAAAAATGCAGAGAATCAGATTGGGTCACCCAACTGATCTTTTTGACCTACTGTCTGTTAGTTTGAATGTAATTATGTAGTATAAACATAAATATGATGATTATGTATAAAATGTGGTCTGGCTTGACAGTAGGATGACCTGATGCTTCCTGGATCAGGCTTAAATCTCTTTTTGATTCTGACTGACAAAGAATATATAGAGATGCGTTGAATTATTCTCTGACAGAAGGGTTGAAATAGTCTTCCTCAAAGCCTCCCATACCTACTCAGATAACATTACAACTGCTGTGGAGGAAACTGTTCAGAGTCCTCTCTGAAGGCATTACCCTGTACCATATTAAAATGGGGTAGTAGAAAAGCAGAAGGGTTACTTGAGTCTTTATATAAAACAAAACAAAACCAGCAGTATAGGTGTAACGATTGATACACAAGCTTACAACTTTTCTCTTTTTCTTCCTCCTTTCTCCTGCATCCGGCAGAACAATTCGAGTATGGCTGAAAAGGGACAGTGGCCAGTACTGGCCCAGCATTTACCACGCAATGTCATGTAAGTAACACTATACATAAATGTAAATGTTATGGTGTATTAGTGTTGATTACTAGGTTCAGCTAAACATAGAATCCGTTCTGTGGCTATGTTAAATTCTTAAAGAAAAGTAATAGCAATTTGTTTATGCTTAGGCTATGTGAAACCCCATTTGAATTAGAATAATTTAACACTAATTGTAGATAAGCTCAGAAACAAATATTTGCTGAGTTTTTAAGTTTCAGTATAAATGTACTAATTTTTTGTTAAAATAGTTCTTGTTTTAAAGGGCATTGTGCCAACTCATATAATGGGGAACATCTTTAGTAATGTCTCATAGTTTGGCAACATTACACTTGTATGCACTTTTTAAAGGAACACTCTCAAATTCTTTAGGTCTGAATTTGACTTAGTTTCTGGGGGGGGGAATTTGTGTGTGCTTGCTGGTTCTGAATGTTTAGCCTTAAAACTCTTAATGAGAAATTAGATAAACAAGATGCTCTTTCAGTTTTTATGTAGTAGTATTGGAATCAGAAGTTGCTATTGCACATGGTCCTGCTAGTGTATTTAAATATTTAAGAGTTGATCACGGGGGGGGAAATGCTTACTCTTAGTTATGATGCATCACTTCTTAGAACCTGAATGTATTGCCCATAAAATCTCTTCTGCTTTAATCTTTCTGCCTAAAGAATCACTACATAAATGTAGAGCTGCTGCCTAGATGCTTTACATAAATGGTATTAAACCATGACAGTGTAGGATATACACAAACATAGGGCCAAGTGCTGCAGTATAATCAAAGCTACCATTTAAGATAGTGCAAGTTTTGACTGAGGACTGCAGGATTTGGCCCTTAACGTTCTGCTCTGTTTTCTCTGGTACAGTGCATGCCAACTAACAAATTTTAATTATAAGCTGAGCTGAACTAACCACTGAACTTGTGCATCAGCATCATTTTTTCTCAACCATTAATTTTTTAAAACAAATTTTGGAGCTGTCATGAAGGTCAAGAGGACTGGAAAAAGCTAATGTTTGACAAAAATTAGATTGTAAATTAGGATCCAGGAAACTGTAGGCTAGTTAGCCTGACATCAATCCCAGACAAAATCCCAGCCTTGGAAAAGCTGATCTGGGATGCAGTCAAAGAATTACAGGATTGTAGCATGATTAAGCTAATCAGTATGTTTTTACAGAAAAAATGTATTGTCAAATTTACCGTTTTTTGAGAGTTTGGTTGATAAAGGTGGAAACATAGTATATTTCGACTTTTGTAAGGCATTTGATGTATTCCCACATAACATTCTGTTTTGGAGAGGAACCTCTTGAAGATCAATGCAGCCCATATTGAATGGATGAATAACTGATAGCTCACAAAGTAATTTGTAAGCAGGGAATAGTGATCCAGTGGAGATGTTTCTCGTGGGGTCTGTCTGGGATCTGTACTTGGCCCAATGCTATTCAATATCTTTGTCAATGATTTAGAAGAAAATATAAAATCATTGCTGGTAAAATTTGCAGATGACACAAATTAGTGGAATGGTAAATGATGGGAACAGGTTAGTTATAGGACCTGAATCATTCGGTGGGCTTATTTGAGCATGCATTTTAATGTTACCAAATGCAGGGTCATGCATCTAGGAGCAAAGAATATAGGTCACACTTATAAGATTGGGGACTGTATCCTAAAAGCAGTGACTCTAAAAGGTTTAGAGGTCTTAGAACACAACCAGTTGAATATGAGCTTCCAGTATGATGGTGTAGCTAAGAGGGTGAATAAGATCCTAGGATGTATAAGAGGGATAATATCAAGAAGGATTTGGGAGGTGGCATTATCTCTGCATATGGCATTAGTGAGACCATTACTGGAATGCTATGTCCAGTTATGGTGTCGACAGTTTTTCAAAAAAGATGTTGAAAAACCATGTAGGTTCAGCAAAGAGCTAAAAGAATGATTCAGGCAGGGTGGATTTGATTTAAATCACTAGTCAGGAAGACTCGATTTAATCATGGATTTCTGCATAAAAGTGCATTCTTGTTGGTTGGTATAACCTTAATACATATTATTCACAACTTGGATAGATGTAAGTTTCATTTTTAGAAGGTACACACTATAGGTTTTTAAAGTGATTTAGTTTGAAAACTTTTCAGATTAGTTTTACAGCTGTATCAGAAAATGAATGATTGGTTATTTCATTTACCAAAGGTAGTTGAAGCAGATATTTATGAAGTCATTGGGAGGTGAACTATCTCCAATTCAACAAGTTAATCATAATATTTGGAGGATTTTCTTGCCATGCTGAATTAGGAGGAGAACATCACCATACGTACATTTTAAATTGTTTTATTGAACTAAAACAATATTATGTATTCTGGAATTTTTTCATAGGTTTTTAAAAAACAAGCATATGAGTTTGAATTTAGCTAAACATTTAAATTTTTTAAAAACAGGTTTGATTTTGTTAAAATTGTTTAACAAAGTTATAGTCTATTTTATTTTTTTAAATCATGTCAGCCAGGTCAACACGAGAAACTTAAAATATTGGCTTCTGCAGCTAACTCGGTTGTCTTCACCTTTATTTTCCTATTTGTTTATAATTTGAAAAAGGGAAAAAAAAGCTTTCCTGCTTTTTCAGGTCCCAAATGATTTCTCAATTTGAAATGAATTAGTCCAAAGGAGAAAAAATTCTTTCTACACCAACAGAAGAAGCTACTGCTGTTAAAAGTGAGATTATCACATCAACAGTCACTGAATCCAAGTGCTTAAGTGACTTCCACCAGTTCACTGGTGTGACTTTATTTAAAACGTCATCAGCAAATATATATTGCTTGAATGGTTCTCATTTCTAAACTGGCTCTCTTTTACGGCTTGCTGTCAGTATAGGTTTTCCCTTCTAGTGAGAGAATGGTATGGTAGATCTCAAATCAATGAAGGCTACCCTCAGAAAGACCTCAAGACTTCTGGAATATGCTGCTCAAACAATTTCACTTTTGTTTCTACTGCCTGTCCCTCCTTTCTCACATTTATCTCCAGACTTCTTCTCCTTATCCAGATCTATTCCGCCCCCAACAAACTTCTATTCCCTGAACTTTCTGAAACTTTGCATTTTTAAAGAGAGGTAAGGGAGTGACTCTGTGTACACAAATTTGCAGAGGGACAATAGGATTGAGGTCTGTTATTTCTCACCTCTATATTTTATTTATTTAAAAACATTTTTGCTGTTAACAAGCATGTTATCTCTGGAGACACAAATCCACAGTTTGAGAACTGCAAAACTAAGCATCTGATATCTTCTAGACCCAGGGGTTGGCAACCTATGGCATGTGTGCCAAAGATGGCACACGAGCAGATTTTTTTTTTAATGGCACGCTGCTGCCTGCTGGGTCCCAGCCACCAGCCCCGCTAAGCCCGTTGCCAAACCCAGGCCAGGACCCCAGCAGGCAGCAGCGTGCCTTTAAAAATCCTGCCCACCCTGGCCAGCTCTTCTCCGTGCCCTCCTCCCCCCCATCTTGGGGGGTGGGGTGAAGAAGCTTGGTCCTGCCAGCTGCTGCTGCAGGGCAGGCAAGCTCCCCCTCCCCGGCTGTGCTGGGTTCCTGCCCCATCTCCTCTCCCTCCCTGCCGCCGATCAGCTGATGGCCCTTGCGAGGGACGGGGAGAAGCGGAGCTGTAGTGTGCTCACTGCTCCGGGGAGAAGGTGGGGACAGGGCCTTGGGGAAGGGGGGTGGAATCAGGGCATATCCCCTCCAGCCCCCTGCCATGAGCTGCTCTGGGCAGGGGGCTGGGACCACCCCCACGATCCTAGCCCACACCCCCAGCCCTCTGCCCTGACCCCTGCACCCCGCTATGACCCCAGCCTTGACTCCTGCACCCTCCTCACACATGCCACCAGCCCTCTGCCCTGACCCTGGTACCCCCCCACAACCCAGCCTTAATTCCAGCACCCCACACATACCCAGCCCCCCCATTCCCTGACTCCTGCACCCTCCTCACACATCCAGCCCTTGCCCTGACTTTTGCACCCCTCCACATTCTTACCTCCACCCTGAGCACCAAATGGGAGCTCCTGCACCCCTGTCCCAGGTAAGCACTCCACACCCAAACCTCCTGCCCCAACCCTGAGCCCCCTCCCTCAGTCTAGCTCCTGGCCAGACCCTAAATCCCAACCTCCAGCCTGCTTCTTCACCCCCAGCCCTGTGCTCAGTGCACTCCCATCCTCGGCTCAGTGCAGAGAGAGAGGAAGAGAATGGGCTACAAACAGGGAGAAGGTAGGTACCCACTCTGTGTGGGCAGGGCCAGGATCCCAGACTGGCAGTGGGCTGAGTGGGGCCAGCAGCCGGGACCCTGGCTGGCAGGAGCCGGCAGACGGAACCCCAGACCGGCAGCGGGCTGAGTGGCAATGGGCTGAGCCGCTCAGCCCATTGCCGGTCTGGGGTCCCAGCCCCTGGCCCCACTCAGCCCGCTGCCAGTCTGGGCTTCTGGCTGCCAGCTCCTTGCTGGTCTGGGGTCCCGGCCGCAGGCCCTGCTCAGCCTGCTGCTGGCCTAGGTGAATGGAACCCCAGGCTGGCAGCAGGCTGAGCGGGTCGGTGGCGTAAGATCAGCATTTTAATTTAATTGAAGCTGCTTAAACATTTTGAAAACCTTGTTTACTTTACATACTGACATAGTTTAGTTATATAATATATAGACTTATAGAGAGAGACTTCTAAAAAACATTAAAATGTATTACTGGCATCTGAAATCTTAAATTAAAGTGAATAAATGAAGACTCAGCACACCACATCTGAAGGGTGCCGACTCCTGTTTTAGGCTGAGCACTTAGTCCCTTTGGGTAGATAGAAAGATTAACCTAAATTTATACAGAAGCCCTGGAACACCATTAAATTGGGTCCCTAATCCATGAACTATTGGAACTCATTTACAAAACTTTTCTTAAACATTATGTGAATATATTGCCTCATACTATAGAATTAGAATTTTTAATCCCTATTCCTTGATGAGATATCTTTGAGCTATAATGTATCTTAATTAAAACTATCTTTAGATAGGGTTTTTTCCTCAAAGCATTTTATCAAAAAAATTAAATCATTTTTATTCACCCTGGATTCAGGGTCTGGAAAACAAACTTTCTAATGAGACTCTAAAAAAGCTCTATCTATTTAATTTATCCAAGAGAAGTTGAAGGAGGTAATGTGATCATAATCTACAAGTGCCTATGTGGGAAAGAGATTTGATAGCTTTTTTTAATCTAGCAGAAAGACATGAGATCCAGTGGGTTGGAAGTTGAAGCTAAACACATTCATACTAGAAATAAGGTCCTCATTTCACAGTGAGGGTAACTAACCAATGGAACAGCTTGGTTAGCAATTATGTTGATTCCCCATCTCTTGAAATCAAGACTAGGTATTTTAAAAGACCTACTGTAGCTCAAACAGAAGGTTTAGGCTTGATACAGAAATTACTGGGTGAGGTTCTTTGTCCTGTGTTATGCTGGAATGGTCTTGTCTAGCATTATGTGTCAAAGGAAACTGGAAAAAGAATCATTAATTTAAGTTGCATTAGATGTGCAAAGAAATATCTGCCAAGGTATTAGAGGAAAAACAGTAAATCAGAACCTCTCCCCCACAAAAAGATGTGGCTAGTGTTGTGAAAGATTAATCATTTTGGTGATGTAAAATTTGTGATGAAATGATTTGTCACCCTTATTTATTTTTTTAATTCCTCTTTCATTGTCTGTCTTGTAGCTCGGTTCACCACATTCTCACTAAGTACGCCTAAAGACATTCTTCCCTTTTTTGAAGTTTCTTCTGGTTTTGTAATGGGCTCTCAGAATAGCCTGCATATAATCAGATGAGAGAGAATCTTTTTGCATGGCTGCCGACAGAATCACAAAATATGATTGTTTACCACAACAGATGTGCAAGGTTTGAAATGCATGGTCAGACACGAGGTTAACATGTGATCAAATATTTCTGCCCTGAAGTCTGCTGCCTCTAGTGGTACTTTATGCCAACTCAAAGGTCCTGAATACTTGCTCTGTCATGCAGTTCAAAGACTTTCAATTTGAGATAACATAGCAAGCCTCGCTTTTAGGTGTCAGCTTCTGTGTATGAACTCTTCAAGCCAGATTTTCAGCCCTGGTCAAATTCCATTTGTTCATTCCAGCTTGTGGCTGGAATTAATAGGGTGTGTTTCCTTTACAGCACTACTATACCTTGCTGTAGCCTAGCAACAGGGAATTAAATCTCTCAAACAAAGCAAAGACACACACAATAAAATAAGACCGTCTCTTCAGATGGAGCCTGACTGTCAATCTGTTTATCAAAACCAGGCAACTTCCTTCCTAAAGGAAACATTCAGTGTTAATTGTGATATGATATGTACTTTAACAATTGTCTTGTGATCTTCTTGGCAGCTCCTTGTTCAGCTATGGCTTATCATCATGACAGCAGAAGAATATTTGTAGGCCAGGATAATGGTGCCATTATGGTAAGTTTTTGCTGCTGCAGTTTCTTTTAAGAACACAAGTTAATTGTGAAGCTTCTTTGGTAGTGGCTGAATAATTGCAGACTTGACTGAATTGTCCATGAGCAGTATATATAGCCAGCCCTTTATTTTATACTTAAATCAAACTATAGAATAACTGAAAACTGTTTGCGTGTTTTAGGGGAAGTAACCTCAGTTTCCTTGCTGTGAGGCTTTGTGTCCTTGTTTGATTCTAGTCCATAGTTCTTGCACACCTAGCTCTATGGCATTAGTGTCCAGCCCTTTCTCTGTCCCTTGTGTGGGGGTCATCCAATCATGCATCCCTCACCTCGTTCCTTGGTGCAGAGGCTAAATCCTTCCTTGTCTCTCCTGTTTTCTTGGCGTGTTTTACACTCTTGTTTTTCCCCCTTTGTTTGCCACATGTACTTTCTCCCACAAAAAATGTTGCAGAGAGCAACCCTCTGTTACAAACAAGGGGAGAAAAGGGTGGAGGGAACACACAGCTAACCTCAGAGAAGGGATGAAAACTTGTGATTGCCAAAAGCTTCACTTCCATAAGAAACCCTTAAAAATACAAAGTGATGCAGGTTAGGATAACTGTTAATACCTGGTTTCAGAGTAGCAGCCGTGTTAGTCTGTATTCGCAAAAAGAAAAGGAGTACTTGTGGCACCTTAGAGACTAAGTACTCCTTTTCTTTTTGTTAATACCTGATGAAATGTCTCCTTTTTTCTTTCCAACGCATTGTCTTTGGTCAACTTAATTCTGAATGCAAATCCTCTGTGGAAAAGATGAGTGATTCATCTCCATGCAGCTGATACAAATAAATCTGCACTTTAATCTGTGGTCAGAGTGGTATTGAGTATAGTATTTGCCAGCCTGTGACTTCCAAGGGTTGGTCTCCACTAGAAAATTAGATTGACCCAGCTATGTTGTTCAGGGGTGTAAAAAATCCACACCCCTGAGTCGTATGGTTTAGCCAACCTAAATCCCTGTGTGTACAGCACTAGGTTGATGGAGGAATTCTTCCACCAACATAGCTACTGCCTCTTGGGAAGTGAATTAACTACAGTGATGGGAGAACCCTTTTTTTTTTTTTTTTGCTGTAGTAAGTGTCTATACTGAAGTGCTTCATTAGTGCAGCTGTATTGTTTCAAGTGTAGACAAGCCCTGAGAACAAACCTATCTTTTTGTAGCAGGACAGGTGGTTGTTGGCTGTCAACTTAAGTCTGTTGCTTATATGAGGTTATTCCTGTGTTCTTGGTGCCAAAGATTTTCCTCAGTCTGATTCCCATTTCAACCTGAGTGGGTGTGCCGCTTTACTTCATCTAACTGTGTGTGTTTCCTTGGTGTTAGGAATTCCATATCTCAGAAGACTTTAATAAGATGAACTTTGTCAAGACGTACCCAGGTAATGCAACATGGGGTCTTCGCTAATGTGTTTACCTCACAGATGAGATTTTTAAAACATTTGATACATTGGGAGGCACCTTCATAATTAAGCCTAGGCCAAATCCGTACATTGACTCTAACTTTAATAGTATGAAAGATATTGGTAAATTACTGGTAATTACCTTTTAATCAAAATAGGATCAATTTGTGTAGCCCAAGTATAGGATTTTAGAATGCGTTTAATGTCTAAATTTATTATTTGGCCATAGTCTTTAAAGCTGCTGGCTTCATTGTGATACAGTTGGCTATGGAGAACATTCCTTCTGACAAGCTTTACGTTCAGAGCCAAAGAAAACAAAAACGCTCTCTGACGCCGTCTGACCCAAATCTTTTAGAAGTTTGTGGGTGAGAGGTGGTTGCAGTGTGAAGGTCATCACAGGTGGGAGCTAGGAATCCCCAAAGGATGGAGAGTAGGAGCTGTATTAAAACCTCACATAACTGTAAGGTAATGTGCTGAATGTCTCTAATTCTGGTTATATTGTTCAGCACTGAACTGTGGTAATACGTTTGTGGATGCTTTTTATTCTGCAGATGACTTTGGTTTCTAAAGGGGGGTGGGAACTGATGCAGTACTAGTGTCTAATATAAGGAGAAGGGGAAATTCTGCTCTTTAAATACAGTTTGGTAGTATAGTCCTGATAGAGGGTAGTACTTACGTAGGTGCAATAATTAGGCCAAAATGTCTGTTACTAAACACTGGGATTCTTGGGTCTTAAAGTAGTAAGAACTGAGTAGTGCACTAAGAATTGAAATCATACAAGATCCCCATTCATCAGGTATTTCTGGCAGAAGAGGGGACTGCTCTATTAAAACTAATGTAGATGAAAGATAAGGATCTTTCGAAGCATTATTTAGTATTCCTTCTAAAGAATGTACAGCCAAATTCAGTCACTTCTGTTCCACAGTTATTAATTAATAATTTGATGTACAGGAGACTTTGTACTGAAAGCTAAAAATATAGGAAAACAAAATACAGCTTGTCTTATGACTTCCTATCATCCTCTAATGGAAAAGGGTGTTCTTGATTAAAAGAGAGACCTTTTAAAAGCTACAAAAGCCCCTTATCCTAAAAGCAGATGACTTTACATTTCAGTCCAAAAGAAGTATATCTAATACATCCTTCCCCTATATTTTTTCTTCCACTTCTGTCTCCTCTACATCTTCTTACTTAATTAAATGATCTCAGCACTGTACAGAGTGCTCTCACTGGAGTTCAGTTGCCAGCATGCCATCAAAGGAGAGGGACCCTTACGTTTCTATGTGAGGGAAATCACTAAATGAAAGGAAGAGTCAAATGAGCTGACTTTTTTCTGACATGCCTGATTCTTCCTGCAATTATTGCCTCCCTCCCCCATAACACTTTCAACCTGTTTCTAACTGTGTAACTGAAGATTTGATTGAAATATTTCTATCTGAAGTGCTCAGATCCTTTGCTTTATTTCCACAGCTCATCAGAATCGGGTGTCGGCTGTCATTTTCTGCCTGGGAGCAGAGTGGGTTATCAGTACTGGCCATGACAAGTGTGTCAGCTGGATGTGCACCAGGAGTGGGAATATGCTGGGAAGACATTACTTTACCTCTTGGGCTTCATGTTTACAGTATCCATCAAAAATGATCGCATTACTAACAAACCACAAGACAAAATTTTATTACAAAATCCACTGCAGTATAGTTAGCATAGAAAGTATTAAATAAGTAATACTAAACTACACAAAATTCAGTTGCATCTTGTGATGCTGTATCTTTTTTTTATTATTTTTTAGTGCATTTTTTCATTTATTTGAATTTAGAGTTCACAATCTACAATGGCTCTCCCTGGTTACTAGTATGATTCTACTGTTCAGATTCTTTAAAATGCATAGCTTCTAGCTTACAAGAATACATCTTAAAGATACTGAAACTTCTGTTCTTTGGTTTCTCTCCACAGCACCTATATAACTTGCTATCCTGTTTATCCAGGTCATTCTTTCGTCAAAGAAAAATTTTTAATTAAAAAGATAATCTACAAATGCTCATGATTATTGGCCTCCTATACACATTTAAAAATTGGGATTAGACTGAATTTTTAATAATTGAACAGAAACAGGTAGCTTGCATAGTATGCAGATTTGATTTAAAAAGATGGAAATAGCATGGCATCTTATGCACTGAAGGCACACAACTTAAGTATCTTATCCAGAAATTTAATACACAAAGTATGAACATGGTCGGCATCTGCTGTCTCTGCAAGTTGAGACATAGTGTATGTCTACACTAGAAATGTAAGTCAACCTCTATTAGGTTGATTTACAGCCACTGCAATGGTGCATGTCCAAACTACCCTCCTTGTGTCATTGTGCATGTCCTAACCAGGAACGCTTCCACTGACTTAAGAAGGGAAATGTGGGGAGCTGGAAACTGGACTCTCATCTCCTCTGGCAGCTCCCTGCCAGGACCCCAGCTTCCCCACCGGGAGTGGAGGAAATTTTTGGCTGTGAAATTGACAAGGCTTCCAGGCTCCTGCTGGGGTGCTGTGGGGACCGCTGTAAAATTGACAAGACAGCCAACAGCTGATGTAAGGGACGTAGTGTCTACATAGACACTCTGCCAGCATAAGCTTTTCACCTCTTGTGAAGGTGGAGTAGTTATGTTGGTATAGTAGTGCACTTACATCGGCGGGAGGAAGGCTGTAGTGCAGACACTGATATAATTAGGTTGACATAAGCCAGTGGCTCTCACTTTTTTACTGGTGACCCCTTTCACATAGCAAGCCTCTGAGTGATCCCTTATAAATTAAAAACACTTGTTAATATATTTAACACCATTATAAATGCTGGTGGCAAAGCAGGGTTTGGGGTGGAGGTTGACGGCTCATGACCCACCATGTAATAACCTCATGACCTCCTGAGGGGTCGAGAGCCCCTGACATAAGCTGTCACATGTCAATTTAACTGTGTAGTATAGACCAGCCCACAATCTATATCCCAGAATAAATCTTACAAGATGTATATGTTGTATGGGGTGTAGTTATCTACTCATCAGCCCTTACCTAGCTCCTTTCATTAGGGCTATTTCATGTCCTATTAGCATGTGCCATATTTTCGACAATCCATTCAGATTTAGCAAGTCAGAACATAGAGATAGAAAAGAATGAACTAGTTGATCTTGCAGTTCTTTCTTCCTTTCTCTCCTCCCCGTCCCGCAGTAGGATTGTTCCCTACTGTGTATTTTCTAGTCTTCTGTCTGGGACAGCTTTAAAATTCCGAAGTGATAAGGCTCAGTGCTTCCCTTGGAATCCTGTTCCTCTGCTTAGTGGATTTTGTTGTTGGAAAGCTTTTTGTGATGTTAAGTCTTAAGGTTTCCTCTCATTACTCCTAATGATAGGCCATTGTGCTGTACTTGGTGACTCTTCTCTCCACAATTGCAGATTGATGTGCCAAACTACATATCTTTTTATCCTACCAAATCTGTCAATTCCTCCATTTTCCTGATCATGTTTGTTTGATCTCTTCTAGACTCGCTCCATTTTGTCTGTTACCAGGTTCAAGGAATGAAATGCTTAGGTGGGAACGTAATTCATAAGCTGTGTAGCCAGAGCTGTTTATAAACGGGGTCTAATATCTCTTGATGTGATACCTGTGTATCATTGACTTAAAACTAAAATGCATCTTTTTTGCTGCTTAATACGGCAAGCTCGTGTTGGATTTCTTGTCGTTGGATATTTTAACATTCCTGGTTTTGTTCCTTTTATTGAATAGGTGCGTCCAGTTGTTTTCCCATAGCTGTGTTAATTTACATCTGTTTCCAAGCTGGATCTCATTTATTCCTTTCTGCCTGTCTATAATCTTTCAGGGTTCCTTTGTCTTATTGTTCTGCCTTTGCTGATGTTAGTTTGTCCCAGTTTAAATCTCCAGAGGTCACTAATGTGCTATTGACTTTCTTCAAGATCACTAATTTTCTGTACCCCCATATTCATGGGCTGCCTGGAATTTGCTTTCCTACCACAAATTTCCTTCCCAACTCTGGATGCTAATGTTCTCTGTTGTGCTGTGATGGTAAATACTTCATATAAAATGTAAGGTTAATTTTAGTGTCTTTCATCCTGGTGTTTTCCAAAGTGCTTGCAAACTTGTCTGATGTGCACACAATATAGTCATCACTACAGTCGCCTCCCATCATAAATGTGGCAACCCTAAAAAGCTTGGGCCATGAACGGTAGGTAGGTATTCAGTTGAATCTGCAAGGGAATGTAGGGTGCCACAAGTACTCCTTTTCTTTTTAGGTACATGCAGTGTAATTGGACAGAGGGAATGTGTCTAGGACTCTGGGGCTTACAGCAGTGATCTTATACAGAGGCCATGTGGTGACCTGTGCAAGGGGCCCAAAGAATTACATGACCCTTCCCAAAATGCCAGGCGGGGCCAGAGCCTCTCCTCTTCTGGCAACGCTGTCTGGTGCAGCACGCAGTGGCTGCACTCTCCCAGGCAGCCTCTGGCCATGCCACTTGCCTGGGACGACCCAGGCAGTGTGGCCGGAGGTTGCCTGGGAGATTGCATTAGTGGCTCCACACATGCCAGGGGGATGGGAACAGAGCTCCCCCTCCCCCTGCCAGCTAACATGGGATGGGGAGAGGGTGGGGCCCTTGGGCTGGGGGGCAGGGCATGGGTGTCACATGGGGGATCATGTGGTGGGGCAGGGACAGGTCACATGGGGCAGTTAAGTGTCCCCCCCCTTAGCTGGTGCAACCTTTGTGTCCCTGCCACTAGTCACCTCACTCCTCCTAAAAATGGTAACCCTCCAGCAGTATAGTTCCCCAAACCATGTGCCAAGGGATTTGTTCTATACCAAATAGAAAAGAATGCTTCATGCTGAATTGCCAACACTGCTTTGAAGCATGTGTGTTCTTTTGCGGTCTATGCACTGATTTGGCCTACCACACTTAACTTGCAAAACACAATACCAAAAAGTAGCTCTGTCTTCCTGCATCTTTATTTCTTGGCGATGCTCTGTTTCACACCAGTCTCTTCTAAGTGAGGTATGTTGACATAACAGTACAGAACTGTGCATAATAAGTGCTCATTACAAGATCTGTTCACAAAACAATCTGGTGTTCTCCCCCCCGAGTTCTCATCCATAAGCATCCAGTGGAAACTCTGGTCACTAACTAATCCTCAGTCATGTTCCAGATATTCACTGACAGATTACTCCTAGAAAGGGGGAAATTTAGAATACTTAGTTTTTAACAGAAAATGGGTTTTTTTTAGCTTTCCATGGCATGGCCTTTTATTTTCTTCAAAGGAAATTGCTTCCTGTCAACACATTGTGTGCTTGAATCATTAACAGTGGGGAGCAAATGACCAGCTTGTCAGTATGTACGTTTGAATATTCAGCACAATTGTTAAAAGCTTTTATGATGTATGAGTTAATCATCTTTTACAAAAGCTTATACAAATATAAAATATTAAGGAATGGATGTTCCTTAGTGTCGTGTCTGATTATACAATATATTATAATTATATAATGGACGCAGAGGATGAAATAATGCTAAGTCTGAAACCTTGCAATTGGCAGCCTGTTTATAAAGGCTTTTCAAGTGCAGGATTGTTTATCTTCATTCTTAAACCCCTCATGGTTGTTAACAAGACATTGGAAACACAGCTTTCTCACCATTGTGGTGACAATTTTTTAGTTATACTGCACTTCTTTCTACACAGTAAACCCCTCTTAGTTACCTCTTGTCTTTTGGTGGTGGCCTCAGCAGAGAGCAAACAATAAGCCTATCTCAGGGACTGGGGAAGTCCCTTCCAGGAATAGGTGGTGCCAGCTGTTTTCTGGATGGAACAATACCAGCTGCTCTTAGGCACCACTTCCTATATGAATAGTAAAACTTTTGAAAAGGAATTTGTATGTTTGCCATATATCACCTTGATCATTCAGCTTATGTTACAAAATGGAGGAAGGGAAAGGATTTATCCATTTCTGTTGTAAGGTCTCTGGGGCAGGGACAGTCTCTGGTTTTGCACAGTGCCACACAAAGAGCCTTTAATCCTGATTAGGGCAATATAAAGTATTACTGGAATACAAATAATGCAAATAGGAGGTCAGTAGATACCTGTTATAGAAGGTAGGGCTAACTAGAATTTCCAGGTACTCTAATCCTGAGAGAGCTCTGGCTTCCTTTAGGCCCTTCTGTAGCAACAAGACTCTTATTTTCCCCCCTTTCTTTGACTGAAGTAAACGAGTAATTTCTGGTCCTGTTTGTCATTAAATCTGAATACAAGGTACCTTGCACAGGCAAGATTCATTTCCATGAGTTCTCCTTCACTTTTAGATAAGTTAAAAGTGGATTATTGATCTGTCTAAGTCTCCAGTCTAGTTAATAAAATATTTTGGCACCTCTTGAGTTTCAGGAACATCCTTAACTAAAGGTTCAATTATTCTTGCACTTTTTAAACTTCTGGTGAAAGCAAAGCTCAACATTTTTTTTTTTAACATACCCTTTGTGTAAATCTTTATTTTCTTGTTTACAGGTTTGTACTACATCACCACTCTAGTATTTATGTTTATGGGCCACTAAAGATCTTTCCAGTATGGTTTTTGTTGGCGGTTGCTTTAACCGGTTTGGTTTTTAGTCATGCTGGCAGAGTATTCTTGCTGTAAAGAGAAGCAAGTGAGTCTGAGAACAGTTGGTGGTGTTCCTTGACTTGTGTTCAGATATGACACTGAAACCCAGCATGCCTTCGTTGGGGACTATTCTGGACAGATCACGCTGCTGAAGCTTGAACAGAACACTTGCACGGTTATCACAACACTCAAAGGGCATGAAGGTAAACTAACTTTCCCCCTTCATTTCCGTGGCTAATTCAGTCTCTGGTAATGCAACTTTCTGTCAGCAGAAGATGGGAAATGTAATCAAGCGCAGGTTCTTGAGTTCATTGCCTGTCACCACTTTCTGAACAAAGTTTTCTCCATACAGAGAAGTTACCAATAAAATTAATGTCTTAAATTAGCAGGATATTTAAGTAGCTAAGAACTCTGCTTGTTTCATAGGGAACTCTGGGCTATGGCCTGCTATGAATGACATTGCCATCATCCTAGGCACCAATTATAGAGCATGACCTTCAAAGTAACTGCCTTAAATGGTGCATGTATATATGCCTAGCCCATCTTACAAGACGGCCCACCATACAAAATGTCAGCCTATCTTCACTAACATGTAAAGGAATGGCTCCATCTTAGTGTCTAGAATGTTACCACTTTAAGGCAGTGTGTCTTGTACTTGTTTGTACAGCGTTCAACATTGCTATCACCTCATGTTGTAATCAAATGTAAGAAAACTTTGCAAAGCTATCTAGAGGAGTTTGTAAATTATGGGATAAATTCTCAAGTTCATGCTTTGGACTTAGCTTCATATCATAAGGTGTTGGTAGAATCACGTAGGGCCTGGGTATTGAGTTAAAACTAATTCTTGTAACCTGATGTATGGCACAATATGTGCAGTGTTAGGTTTTGGCTCAGCTTTGCCTGACTCAGTTCTCTTTAAGAAGTATAGATATTACGGTGATGGTTGATATAGATGCTTAGATGTTTATCTAGTACTGTGCTTCAGGGTAAGGTTATTGAGGCAGGGGTATGCTGAGAGGAATAACTAAAGTGACTTGCTTTTTCGTGACCTCGTGACTTAGAATGCAGAATAGCAGTTTACTGGCCTGCTGTATTAACAATGCTGATCTATTGGGTCTCAAGGCTGTGGTCCTGTGGAAAATGCCAGTTTCTACTTACCTTATTGCTGGCTGTAAATGGCAGTCAGTAAAGCTTAGATTGTTTTTCTAATACTGAATGGGCTTCTGCAATGCAGATCACCATGACCATGAAGTGAAACAATACAAAGCTATCTTTGATAAACTGTGGTGGAGGAGTCAAAACAGAAACCAGGGGAAAGTTCCTTCCCTCCTTCTCCCTTGTCCCTCCCAACCCCCCATTTAGAACAGAATAGCAGCAATTGGTCTGTGCTTGCTTGAACAGTGTGAAAATAAGATGATTACTTTACAGAATTCTTTGCCTACATGGGCTTTCCTTATATTGATCTCAAGCTAAATGAGTCATTTGAATTAACACTGCTACTTAATGAGTGTAGTGTGAATTAGTCTATTGTATTCTGTTGATCTAATACTTAAAAATCAGTGAGCTATCAAATACTAAATCAAAGCAGATTTTCAAGTGTCCTTTTTTAGGTAGCTTTGTATGTCATATAAACAGATGACTTGATGCCACACTGAATTGTTCTTGCAAATTTATTTGAGCATAAGCTTTCGTGAGCTACAGCTCACTTCATCGGATGCATACCGACAAAGTGAGCTGTAGCTCATGAAAGCTTGTGCTCAAATAAATGTTAGTCTCTAAGGTGCCACAAGTACTCCTTTTCTTTTTGCGGATACAGACTAACACAGCTGCTACTCTGAAACCTGAATTGTTCTTACCGCTCACATTCCCTCCGTGGATCTGCTATTGCTGAGGCCTTGTCAACTTGAGTTTCAGCAGTTTAATTACATTTAATTAAACTGGTCAAAGCCCAGATGGGACTCTTTTTGGTTCAAGAGTGATTTATTTGTTTACCATAATGGAAAGAAAACTGGCTTAAACCAAAATAAGTGTCCACACAGCCTTTTTTTATTGATTTTTAAAACACGTTTAGTTAAACTAGTACAACTTGTGTGGACAAGGCCTGAAAACTCTCACAAAATGCTGATATTTCATAAAGAATCTTGTTGCTCTGTAAGACGGGGTCCCATGTGCAGGAGACCTCAAAGATGGCTGCTTTAACCAAGCTTTGTTTCTTTATCCTCATTTCTTCCTTACAACTCTTTGGCAATTCACTACAATTGAATAGCAAACATGCAGCAAAGCAGCATGTTTGCTTCCAAAGTGGTCTGTCTGGGAATGAATACTTATTACTTAATATCCATGAAAATATTTCCAAAGGGATCCCTGTTTAAAAATAAATAAATAAAAAATCCTGTTCAGCCCTGCAGCAGCCATGCAAATCCTATTGCTATTAATTATAAAAGCCAGAAAGAAGAGGATTGATTTTGAGGCTGTAATTAAAACAAGATGAATATCAATTGAGATAGCGGCAGAAAAGATGCCACTTGAACTATGGAAAGATGCTCTTTAAAACTACACATTCCTAAAGGAAGGAATAGAATATTGCATCCAGTAACTTGATGATGTAACATTATATTATCTTGATACATTAAAGCAGCCCTTATTGATCTTTCAGAAAGTCCAGTGTTGTTGAAGGTTTAAAACAGGGATGGACAAACTTTTTGGCCCAAGGGCCACATCTGAGTATGGAAATTGTATGGCAGGTCATAAATGCTGACTAAATTGGGGGTTGGGGTGCAGCACTGGGTGAGGGCTATGGCTGTAGGTACGGGCTCTGGGCTAGGGCCAGAAATGAGGAGTTCAGGGTGCGGGAGGGGGCTCTGGAATGGGGCAGGCGATTGTGGTTTGGGGAGTGAGGGCTCCAGCTGGGAGCTGCAGTCTCTGGGGATGAGGGATTTGGGGTTCAAGAGGGTGCTCCGGGCTAGGACCGAGGCGTTTGGAGGGTGGGAGGGGGATTGAGGTTGTGGCGGGGGGTTTGGGGCACTGGAGGAGGTCAGAGGGTGCAGGCTCCAGGCAGCACTTACCAGAAGCAACAGCATGTCCCCCTCCGGTTCCTACATGGAGGGATGGCCATGCCTCCTCTGCGTGCTGCCCCATCCGCAGGCACCAACTCTGCAGCTCCCATTGGCTGTGGTTCCTAGCCAATGGGAGCTGCAGAACCAGTGTTTGGGGAGGGAGCAGCATGCAGAGCCCCCTGGCTGCCCTACGTGTAGGAGCTGGAGGGAGAACACTGTTTCTGGGAGCTGCACAGAGCAGGGCTAGCTCCCGACCCTGCTCCCTGGCTGGAGCTCAAAAGTTTAAAGGGCTGGATGCGGCCTGCGAGCTGTAGTTTTCCCATCGCTGGTTTAAAATGTATCACCTGCTGAATAGTGTCATTCTACTCCATATCTTTTTTTTTTTTTTTTTTTGGATAAGACAGTGGTGGCCTAACGTAGTACTATGCATTTTGTGTTCAGTTAATTACAAAGCCAGTGTGTTAAACTGAAGGGCTCTTTAATAAGGAGTATGAAACACATACAAGAATATATCTTTGTAAAAAACAGGTTTCAGAGTAGCAGCTGTGTTAGTCTGTATTCAGAAAGAAAAGGAGTACTTGTGGCACCTTAGAGACTAACAAATTTATTTGAGCATAAGCTTTCGTGAGCTACAGCATCCAATGAAGTGAGCTGTAGCTCACAAAAGCTTATGCTCAAATTTGTTAGTCTCTAAGGTGTCACAAGTACTCCTTTTCTTTTTGTAAAAAACAATGGAGCACACACACTTTTCCCTGCAATGTGTCTGTCCTGTGACTGATAGTTTCTCACTGCCATTAAAATATTTGGAATAAACTGTCAGAGCACAACTGTATTCAGAGCTAATTATGTAAGAGGTCAGTGGGTAATGACTGAGATTACTTGTATTCCTCTCAACTGCCAGTTTTATGCATTATTGTCTTGTAAAAGTATTGGTATTATGAACAAATTGCTGCCTGCTCTATTCAGTTGTCACAATGGCTATTTTCACCTTACAAAGAGCCCAGTATGAATGGCATTAAACACAATTTATTAGGCTGCTGATATACATATACTTGGGGAAGCTGTTAACCTAATTCATAGCTCATCTGGCATTGTTAGAAAACCCAACTTATTGCTTAGCATCTTATCTTGTTCTTTATTAAATGCTAGTATTTAAATTTCTTTCAAACAAAAATGGCTTTGTTATATGAAAACCTGAACCGTTCATTAAAGAGTCACAGGAAAATGAGCATTTTAGAAATATGCATTAGTCCTATCAAACCAAATTATCCCATTGCTCGCCATCCTTTGTCTTTTAATTTGGTTGTCCAACTAATGATAGTTCAAACTGTTCGGCTGTGAGTTTCTTTACTAACTATGCTCTTAGGAGAGTCACAACGGGGATTATCATCTTTGATCTAACTGAAGCATGAATGAAGAGCTGTGAATGAGCTCCAAAGCTTATCTTTCCTAGTCCAATAAGAGATTACTTCACCCAATTTTTTTTTTTTAAGGAAGTGTTGCTTCCCTGTGGTGGGATCCTGTTCAACGGCTACTCTTCTCTGGAGCATCCGATCACAGCATTATCCTGTGGGATATTGGTGGAAGGAAAGGCCGAACGCTGTTGCTTCAGGGCCATCAGTATGTAGCAGTGACTTGCTGTTTTATTTTTTTTCCCAAATACTTAACTAGTTTGTCGGTTTGTAGAAAGACTAAATGTGACAAGCTCCCAAGTATTGTGAATAATAACTTGACAAGATAGCATATTTCAGTGCATTCTCTTAAGACAGTGGTGCATGGGGACTGTGGGGAACAAATCTCAGAGCAGCATTACTATCATAAGAGGCATTTTTATTCTCTTGGCTATGCCTTAAATGTGGGAAGTGATGAGATCAGAGAATAAATATAGTTCACAGAATAGAGGTGGGTGAAAATACTATGACTACCCTTGTTTGCAGTGTTGTCGTGTTTCATCTAATATTGCGAGGTTTTGCTGCATGGAGGTCAAATCCGACTGCTATCATGTACCCTTCATTAAGATGCTTGTGCAGGAAGGGGGTGGAAATGTATAATGACATCTGCATAGTAGCGTGACTATGTAGAATTCTTTCTATTGCTGCTGCTTCATCTTAGACACTAGTCATGAAATCACAGAATTATTTTACTGGCATCGTTAGTATTTTTAAAGTACCTATGCTGACTTCCTGTCCTTCTCACAAGTGCACATGAATTCCCACTCTTCTGTGCATTGACATGCAACTTTTACATATTGGCTACAATAGTGTGATTTGACACCTATGTGACTGGAGGACCTTTCACTGCTTCTTTCACTCCTCCATCATGTATCCTGTTGGGAAAATTGTGTGCATCAGCTATCAGTTATTATTTTTCCTGTCTAATCTCACACCGGACAGAAGGTGGTGGCATTTTTACGAAGTGTGGGGAAAAATCATTCCATTTCAAAAGCAGTCTTTTTTTCTTTCTGAACTAAAAACTGAATTTTCACTGTTGTGGATCTCCTCACTTTTAGTCACACCTTGCACAACAGATTTCTGTTCTGGACAGCTATATCAAAAACAGATTATTTTTCTGTAAGTCCAGTTTTCCTCCTTGAAGAAAGTCAATATTCACACAGTGAGTGAACACCATACTTAAAGGAAATAGGAATTTGCGGGGGAGTGAGGGGGAGAGATTAAGAAATTGAATCACAATAACTAGGCTTGATAGGATTAGATTTTTATTGGTAAATGTCATAAACGCCAATTTCCACCACATGCGCACAACGAAAAAATACTTCCATCAATAATCAAAATTTACAGGGAAGCAGCATTTTTTATACTTTGTCTGAAAACTATTTAGTTTGATTTAAAGATATTTATTTCATTTATTTGACATGTGATGTTGACAATTTGTTTTAACTGTTAAAACTTTATAAGTTTTTGAATCAACATCTGCTGTTAAATAATTATTCTAACCACCCTGTGGTCTGATTCCTCCATAATTTCCTGCAACTAAAAAAACTTAAATAGATGAAAACAAATATTAATCTTTTAAATTGAATTCTGCCAACCCTAAGAACTCATACATCAAGAAAAGAGTTTCCAGTTGAATCTTAAGGACACAATTCCTTGATGGCTATTTTCTCAATTGTCTCCTGATAATTTGGTGTTCTGTTGAGTTCCTAGTGTGGATGAAGAAGGGCGTATTTGCATTTCTGCTCAGTTCAGACACCTGTCACCTGAGATGCATTCCATTTGTTAGGCTTCACTAGCAAAACACTGACATGATGCTGTATCTTCAACTTACAGGTCAAACGAGCTGCTTCCTATGCTAACACTTTGTTCTATCACAGCTACTTCATTGCTGAAATAACACTTGGCAATGAGGGTACCAAGTCCAGCTTCTAAACTTGGATTCTCCGTTTCAAGCACTTTAGGTTACTACTTAGTGGTCTTGCTTTAAAATAGTTCTACAGCTGACAGTGCCTGGCTACTGACATGGTTTTCAGCTTTCCAGGTGACTCTTAAAAATTCAAACCCAGACCTGTTAGGGATGTTGCTTTTGCTTAATTGTTTGGAAGAATTAATAGTGGCCACTTCGTTTCCAGTGACAAGGTGCAGGCCATTTGTTACATCCAACTCACGCGGCAACTGATCTCATGTTCAGCTGATGGAGGAATTGCCGTTTGGAATATGGATATCAGCAGAGAAGAGGTAAGCGCATGTGCTAGGTCAGAGGATCTGGTACTGCTGCTTTGTGAACTCTGCAATGGCTATGCTTTCCAGCTTATTCTGTCGTCCTAGATCAGGGCACCCCAAATTAACCAAGCATTGGTAACTGTCCAGGAATCAGAGTTCAGTGCCTCGGCTTCCATGAAAAGTATTAGATTACCATAAAGATAAGGGCAGTGACAAAGTCCACGAAGACCCTAGAGCTTTGCTCATTGCAAGCCTGGCCATGTGGACAAAGGTGAAGTTTTGCATGTTGAAACCTCAAGTCCCCACAGACCACACTTCCATATTAAAGACAAGGATGGACCACATAATAGATCTCTGCCATGCTTGACCTAAAGGTACACCCTCTTCACATCTGTTCTAGTTAATATAATTGGAAAGAATCCTGTAGGGTACTACAGGAGGCAACTCCCTAATGCAGACTGTATTGAATTCCCTGTAGGTTTATGCAGACTTGACAAAATATTTGCTCTGAGTTGTCTCAGTAAAATGGTATTGTAGTTTAGCCCTTCCCCTCTCTCCTCAAAAAGGATATTAAAAATATAGAAGTCATTCACGGAGTAGCCAGATTTTAAAGAGCCCTTGATCACTAAATAAAAATGATATTTATGCATGGCTTGAGACCTATTCTGTGTTACGTGTTCCTTGTATATTGTGAAATAAAGTGCTATAGAAAAATCTGTGTAGCCTGTGAAGATGTAGTTTCTTGCCACCAGTACACTAATGCTGTCAGGCCAACCAAAAATGGCTTGGTGCTAGACTGCTCTTACTGCTTTTTCTCAGTTCTGTCTCTGCACACCCCGTTTTCTTTGTAAGGGATCTTCAAAGCCACAAGCACTGTTGTCTTCATTATACATATTGTACCACCTAGGAGCCCATGTTGGACCAGAACCCCATGGTGCTGTGCAAAGGGAACAAATAAGAGACTGCTGCTGAGTGCTAAACAAAGGGCTTGCCTACACCATGTGATGTAGTCTGACATCAGCATGCATGAGAGTGCTTCTAAGGTCCACACAGGCCAGTTAGTGCACGGCATGCTGGTGCACAGTAGAATCTACACCTCCAGCTGGTGTGCACTAACGCACAGCATGGACAAACCCATAGATTCCTTTTCCTCCTCCAGAATCTGTTAACCAATTCAGGATCTGTGTAGGGCCATGTCTACACTACCACTTTTCTCAGTATAACTTCTTTCACTCATGGCTGTGGGGGAAAAAAAACCCCACACCCCGAGCGATATAAGTTACATTGACAAAAGAGCACTGTTCACACTGGCAATGTTGGCAGAAGAGCTTCTCCTGCCAACATAGCTACAGCTACTTGTGGAGGTGTGGTTTTTCATGTCAGTGGGAGAGCTCTCTTGCATCGGTATAGAGCGGATATATGAGCGATCTTACAGTGGTGCAGCTGCATCGGTACAGGTGTGCCGCTGTAAGCTCGCTAGTGTAGACATAGGCATAGTCATTACGTGGTGCTGTAATAGAGCTGAATACACTGCCTTTGAAAATTCCTCTAGAGCAGTGAGGAGATTGTTATAGAGCTTGTTTTTTTGTTTACCAAGTTAAAGAACAAAGTATGAACTAGACAGTCTTCATGCACTAGAGCTTTTTAGACCCTTGTTTCAGAGTAGCAGCTGTTAGTCTGTATTCGCAAAAAGAAAAGGAGTACTTGTGGCACCTTAGACACTAACAAATTTATTAGAGCATAAGCTTTCGTGAGCTACAGCTCACTTCATCGGATTCATCCGATGAAGTGAGCTGTAGCTCACGAAAGCTTATGCTCTAATAAATGTTAGTCTAAGGTGCCACAAGTACTCTTTTTTTTTTTTTTTTTTTAGACCCTTGTTGGCAGCATGGTGAGGAAATTCCCAAAACTAGCGGCATAGATTTTAGTGGGAGTTTAGATTAAACTTTGGTAGTTTTTACTAATGTATAGTACAAACCAATGAATAATACTTCTGTAATGGGTTATCTATTTTCTGCCATTAAACGGAGATTAAATGAGAAACAGAAGCCACTGAACCAATAGTGGGAACCCAAATGGGCAGGAGATGAAAACAATGGCCCCTGAAACTGTCATCATATCATTATTGAAATGGAGACAGTCTTTCATTTTCAATACTCACTCACTCTTAATTGACTTGTTGTCCATCAAAAATTTGCTACTCTCCTTTTACTGATGCATCAATTTTAGGAAGGTCCACCAATGTGATTGGAAAAAGGAATGTTAATGGATGTCACTTACTGTGTAGTCTATTGGGGAGATAGAGCATTATGAAATGTGGAGAGACTGATTCAGCAGTCAGTGTGGGTAGTCTGTTGTTCTGAAATTTGAGATGGGAAGTGATTCACCAAAGAACAATAATATGCTCAAGAGAGAGACACAAGTGCAATACTGCAGTGATGTGAAATTTAAGGGAGTTAAACTAACCTTGAAATAGCTTCCAGGTATATGGTCCTTATCAGATGCATGGGAATATTTACCCAACACATAAGGAGGTGCCTTAGAACAATTGTGTATCATCCCACAAAAGTACCTTACTAAAAAGTGCAAGTATTCATTCAGAGTTATGCTTTGAATACTCTGCTATAGCACAGTAATATCTGAGAATGTTAGTACTACTTAGCATATCTATAGCTCACATCATCTAGAGAGCCCAGTATAGTCTAGCATTATTTCCAGATAAGGAAGTAGAGGCATGTATGTACTTGGAGTGAGGGCGAAGGATTGGGGGGGATGCAACTGATAAGTTTTCTTAATTGCTTCATATGCTACAGCCCCAGGAAAAGGACATGATGAGAATGACAGCTTTTGAGGGAGTAATTGATTCACTGTAGAGTTTCTGTATCTTAGATTACTTTGTAGCCATTCTGAATCATCCTGGCAGCAAGACCCAGGGGTCTACAATCCCTGCAGCAATCCAATAATTCAGATGCATCTTAGCAGGTTTTTTCATTAGGGTAAGAACAAGAAATGCTATGGGGTAAAAACTGTGAGAAGAGCACAAAGATCTTTGTAACAGAGAACTATAACTGACTCTGCCTTCTGCACACAGCTCAGCACTGAATTCTCAAATTGCTTTTTGAGTGTGGCCAACTTTCGCACTGAATGTAAAGCAATTCAGATTTTCTTGTTTCCGATTGTTTGTAATGTCCATAGCTGATAGAGGGGGCTTCTCTTGAAATGTATTTAAATTTCACTGTATATCTGGATTTTAAAAACAAAAATGAAAACCCGAGCTGTTCATAACCTTGCTGATTTTGAACATGTGCTAAGAGTATTTATTTCTCCCTCCCCCACTAGGCACCTCAGTGGTTAGAAAGTGATTCTTGTCAGAAATGTGAACAGCCTTTCTTCTGGAATATAAAGCAGATGTGGGACACAAAGACACTAGGGTTGAGACAGGTGAGGATGTGGTTGTAAATCATTCATGGTGCTGTTCGTTGTGTAGAGAATTTGGTGTCAGTGTTGTAGCTTTACCTGACCTGCTGTTCAACACTTCTAAACTTCAACTCCAATCCGTTTTTGAAAAAGGAAAAAATGAGTAGAAAGACATAATATAAAGCAGCAGAGGTCATTGGTGTCTTCGTTGCCAGTGAAGTGTTGTGAATCAGGAAATCTCAACTTGGTGCTGAGAAGTTATCAAGTACAATGGGGAAAAAAAGCATTAAATTGGGTTGTCCTGTGTGGGGAATAATGAGGTTAAAAGAAAGTAAAACCTGTTTTGCACACAAGTGTGCATATAAGAAAGAGCTACAGTTAGTAAACATTGAATGCACAAAATGGCCTACTATCTTATACTGGCAAATTACTACCAAAATGTCAGCCTTAAATTGAGCACTTTATGGTGTGTTGAAGCACTAATGGCCTTGTCCTCCTTCAGTTACGCCAGAATGCGAATCTCTTGTAAATGTTGAAAGGAACTTTCACCTCCTAAATGTTCCAGGAGAAATCCACTCATGCCTCCCCTCCCCCCGAGCCCTTGATGATAGTGAAGGCAAGAGTATAAAGAACACCTTTCATTTTGCAAGGCACTTCCCTTAGATCTGTTGGAGAAAAGATGTGTAGAGCAGGGGTTCTCAAACTGGGGCTTGGGACCCCTCGGGGTCACGCGGTAATTACATGGCAGGGGATGGGGTCATGATCTGTCAGCCTCCACCCCAAACCCTGCTTTGCCTCCAGCATTTATAATGGTAAATTAAAAAAAACAAACTTTTTTTGTATGTTTATGGGGGGAGGGGTGGGTCATACTCAGAGGGTTGCTGTATGAAAGGGTTCACCAGTACAAAAGTTTGAGAACAACTGTGTAGAGTATATGGGTAAAATCCTGTCTCTATTGGAAGTCAATGGCAAAATTCCCTGGGGCTGGCATATAACCCAGGGGTCCTTGGTTACAACTGGTTTTGAAAGGTAACTATCATAGGACATTACATAATTTCTTTAGTCATCCCTCCTGTTGATTTGGGAGTTCAAGTAACACTTCATGTCCTGAAATGTCCATCTGATTTTAATTCTTCTGTGAAGCATCACTGCAGGAAATGTGGTCAAGCAGTGTGTGGCAAGTGCAGCACTAAGCGGTCCAGCTACCCAATCATGGGCTTTGAGTTCCAGGTCCGTGTCTGTGACTCTTGCTTTGAGTCAATCAAAGATGAAGAGTGAGTATGCTTAAAGATCTGATGATCTAGTACTGACTTTATACCCTAAAGGCTGAAACTTCTGGAGGAACCTAACTTTAAGTTCTCTGGTTACAGTTCTGGCAGCTTTGGCTCATTTGTTTGTAATCAGCCTTTTATTAAATGCCAGAAACTACATACCATGTTTATAATCAATATGTAAATTAGGAACTTTCACTTATGTATCAGATACCTTCAAGTTCTAATGTGCAGCCTTCCCACAGGAAAGAATATACATAAATTAACAGCGTGGAAATATTATTAACCAAGAACATTGATGCCTCACAGTCAGGTTAACTTGCTTGTATTACATTGGTGGTTCTTTTGAGGCTTCTTTTCTCCCCACCCCCTCCCCTTCAAAATGTGTGCAGAGGGGCAGCAGCCACTTGCTTAATCTAGTAGCCAATACAACTGGAAGAAAAGTTGAGAAGCTTGTTGGAAAGTAGACTTTACTGCTGTTAAATGTTAGAAGTAAAGAACTGTATTCTCTACCATTTCCTGTTTTCCTTTGTGTTGTGTTGAGGGACTTCTAAATATCAATTGGGAGCCCAGGTAAGCACATGTCACTCCTATAATTAGTGTACTCCGGGCAGAGCTTACTGATTATTTCATTGTCATATAGGTAGGCGATGTCAGGTTTGACTTACTAGCTTTTCAGAATTTTCCCTGTAAATGCTTTATTTTGTATTGCTGCAATGACGCCATCCGGTTTTAATGTCTAATAGACGGTTTTTATTTAAACTGTTTTATTTTACTAGTCGTACTTCCCTGGCAACCTTTCATGAAGGAAAACACAACATTTCCCACATGTCTATGGATGTTTCTAGGGGACTAATGGTGACCTGTGGGAGTGATCGGATTGTGAAGGTAGGATTTCTCTTCTCTATAGGTTACAAATTTGCTCTTTTACTTTGGGTTTTACAATATTAAATAGCTTATGCACTCACTCAGTGAAGGTGACACTTTCTTTTGCCTTTCCTAGTGGTTGCAAACACTTAATCAAGCTGGCAATTTGATGCTTTGTGGACAGGAAGAGTTAAGCTTGAGTCAAAAACTTAGCAGTACTTAATTATTGTAGCGAAGGACAAATACTTTCTAATAATAGATTCCACTACTACTGTCATTCAGCCTATATGGTGAATATGTAGGAAATCCCCATGAATTAAAAGGACTGTATAGTTTGAGTAGCAGTGTCTGTAAAGCACCATACAAGGAGATATTTGGTCCCTGCTCCCAAGGAGTCTGAAATCAAAGGGTTCAGTGGTGCAAAACTATCCTATTGAAGCTCAATGGGGAACTACTCAGGTCACTGAGGTTTGAAGGACTTTCCCTAAATTGTATGATTGACCATGTGCAAACAAATGAACTAAGTATGAAGTTTCTACAGGTAACTGTGCTCTTCACAGACCCCAAGAGGGATGGATGTGCCTTATTCAGAGTTCTCTATAATCAGTGATTTCCTAGAGATCATCCAGTCTTAGTGAAACTGTTTTCAGACTCGTATTAATCTGATTAAGATATGAAATTAACTGCCATTTAGAGTCTGAGGCTTCCAAATGAGAAACTTAATCTGAGCTATCTCTCGCTGATAGCGTACATTCAGCAAAGGGGTTTGTCAGCACGTGCCCAAGGACTTGCATTTTAAAATGCTTTGTGTCACTCCGTTTGAGATGACTGTAGAGGAAATTAAATGCGCTTGTGTGCTGTTTTGGGATTTAACTGTGGAACAGTGACTGCTTCAGGCTCACAAATATCAGATACTCCTATTTGAGAAGTAAAGATTGTATTTCAGCCCTGCATCTTGAGGAATCTATACGTGTACAATTGCCATGATGCAAACATTATATTAGTGTTGCCTGTTTGGTATTCCATCTTCCATCTGACACTACCAACTTCCTACTATCTGTTACCTATCTTCATTTCCCTCTGTTCCCATGTCTCACAATGCTTTGTCTCATCACTACTGTGGCTGGCTGGGCAAATGAGAGAGGATTTTGACAGTGCCAGTGTGTTTGCCTAGTGCCTGCAGGTGTATCCTGGAGTGTTGAAAAGCATGGAACACTTCTGTAACACACATTAGAGAAAGCAAGTGGAGTGCCATAAGCAGCAATTCAGAGCACTGCTCATATAACCCTTGGGCAACATGCCCTATTTCTGGCTCTAATGAAGTGATACTCAATTTCCTTAAATCATAAAATCTTTTGATAATATGCTGTACTGTGGTTATACTTTCTGCAAAAACTAGTAATGAAACAGCCCAGTAACTTTTATACTCTGTTTCATAAGTCTGTGTGGGGGAAAAACAATTTTGGCTTTGGAAACCCTCTTCATTAATGTTCTGTAGCTCTGTAACAATGTGCTGTGCAAGCTAGAATCCTTTCTTCAAACATAGTTTGGCTATGTTGGTTCACAAGGCTAGTATAATTTTTAGAAGGTGATCAAGCTGAAAATAAACAGTGCTATTTCAAAATCCAGTTGAATGCTGACTTTTTAAGGCATATTGTTACTCTAATCTTTTGGCTACATGTGTAAGTCTTATAGTCTTGATTTTAATACTATGATATGCTGAGTAGTTCCCCACATATTATTTTTCTTATAGATATGGGACATGACGCCAGTAGTTGGTTGCAGCCTTGCAACCGGCTTCTCCTCACGCTGACCTAGGACCTGACAGGTTCATGCACCTTATGTACAGCAACATACACCGAATGAATGAAATCCCTCCTAGGAATATCGTCACAAAAGCACTGATTGCTGGATCCTTTTTCTCTTGCTCTTCCAGGATGGACAGTCACCTTTGTAGAGCAAAGCTCTTCTATAGGCTTCAATGGGAATCACCTTGATACAGAAATGCGATTTCCTAGCCTGTTGATGTAATGTAAAATGGCTTACCTGCAACATGACACTGCGATAAAAGGATCTGTCATAACTTGGTTTATATGTAGTGTTAACAATGTGCTTTCTCTGCTGAAATATCTTGTACAGTAGCTAAAGGATTACCAGAGTAAAATGAGTTTCGTTTTTTCAGATTTGTGCAAATAATTAACTTAGTTTCCCTTCCAGTAAGCAGTCCCCCCATTGAACTTTGTCTGGTGTGCAGTTGTTTAGGCTGCCTCCAAAAGGAGTATTGGTTATAACTTTGAAAGAAAGAAAGACATTGCTTATTTTTTTTTAAGCAATGTTTGAATAAAGGGGCAGGTGTTCCCTCTGTTGGAGTGGCAGTAAGAGTAAATGCTTGACATGAGAGATCCTGATCTACTGGCTTTCTTGGAGTGTTGTCTGCAAATTCAGTTATTGGTAAAACTACTTTAAAATCTGTTCTTTTCAGATAGCTTGAGAGTTTCTGTAAATAATCCCAGGCTCTTAGACATGCTGAAACTATATTTATTCCCTCTTCTTGGCTAACGTATAACTAGTGAAATTTTGTAGCTGTTTAGTAGATAAGCTGCACATTCTCAATAGTGAAGGCAGCCCATGATATGTCACAAAAAGTATGCTCATACAGTATGTTTACATTGCTGTTAAAATGGGGGCTATGCAAGCCTGTTGTCTTAGTAATTGCTAAAATAAAAAGCCCCTCCTACATTAATGAACTAATTTTTATGTGGAAAAGCTTAGTTCCCCATTTATCATGAAGAAACTATATGTAGTTATAGCATTAACTTAATTACCACCTTGTCTTTGTTTTGAAAAAAAAAATTAAGGTTAAACACTTCTAAAATTCTCTTCTGAAGCAATAACTACAAAGATGCAGAATATTTCTTGGGAATAGTTGGCCTGAGTGCAGATGAAGGCTGTTAATCTTAAATGCTGTGTGCAGTGGTGGTCCTTGCTGTTACAAGCCGAGTGAGGCAGTCTGACGTTTTCATGGATTGCATGATTCCAGCTGGCAGTTAGGGAAATATTGCCATGTACGTTGCTCTGTCAAGTACATGAATTACCTATGTTCCGTAAATACTAGGATATATGTAATGCCATAAGGTTGTCTTACAAGAGCTTATTAAACGGTTTGAAAATGAAATTCATTTAACTTTATCATGATGTACCATGGAGTCGCAAAGGAGATGGGAGTTTGTTGAATTTTCATAAAAACTGATGTTATAGTGTATTATGTAGTGAGGGAAGAAATATGTGCAGGTCAGCTCTTTCTGCTGCTGTTGGAAGTGACGTGCTCATTCTTCCAGAAAAATTGATGAGGTATTGGAAAGAACTGCAATGTTAGCCTTGCAACAACAACCAAGTGGTGCTATTGTCACTGCTGAATTAAAATCATTGTCATATACTTCTGATACAAAAATTTTGCATTTATAGTCTGCTATAGCTAGTGTATGCTAATATCATGGGACAGTAATGAGTCATGATCTTACTCAGTTTTCATTTAAAAAAACAATAAGATGGTAGATTCCATGCCACTAAATACTATCTCTGGTATATTCTTGATTCACATTTTGAAACTGGCTTTGACTTACCATTTTATGGGCCCTCTCCAGAAATATTTTGCTAAGGAATTTTTTTTTTAACTTGATACTTCCTAATTCTTCACACTTCTCATAGCTTCCCTCAGAAACTGGCATCAGACTAGTGTTTGATTGTATTATCCTCTCAAATTCGAAATGTGAATGAGTAAATGCTAATTTAGAGCTTTTGGCAAGTCTGTATTAGGAAGAGATACATTTGGGGGCCTGATTTCAATGATCTGAAACTATGTTGAATGTTTTTACATTTGAAGAGTTACATTGATTAGTTCCATTCCTTGCTACCTGATGGAAGGTTTTAGTTTTGGAAAGACTTCTGTTTTCAAGTTATATGAAATATTGTGTGCCAGAAAGGACCTGAAGTTAGGTAATGAGCTAATGTAAATCAGGGAGGAAACTGACATTTGTTTGTTTTTTTTTTTCACACGTGTTGGATCAAACTCTTTTGTTCCAATCACCTGGTTTAATAGTAAAGATTAACGATAAGAAATCTGTGAAAACATTCTTCTTCATGGTTCTCGCTACCCAAAAAAACCAAGATGGGTTATGTATTTACAATCCTTTTAATCAATACCTTATTTAGATTACATTGCAGCAAAAATAAAACTCAGGGAGGTTTGGAGCCACATTGTAAGTTCTGCACCCCAAAGATTTGGGGGTGGGGATGCACACCTCCTATTAACATGAACAGGAGCTATGCGCCTGCCTTGGGAAATTAAACTATGTAGATTTGATAATGAATTGTATGATTAAACGCTAGCTGATTTTAATTTCATTCTGTCCCCATGTCAATCTATACTACGGGGATCGCCCCTTTCCAGCAAATAAAGAGCTAGCACCTGCTAGCATCAGCTTCTTTGGATGTTCTCTTGCAAAACAAAAAGTCAGTTTGGCTATCTAGCACCTCTCCCATATTTAGCATTTTTTATTGCTAACTTTTTTATTTATATTTTTTCCCCTTCCCTGTGGATAATTCCCCCATCCGTGGCAATCATATTTAGGTTTTACCACTAAATCTGCTACATAGCTTTTAAATTTAACAAATATATTTTCTATAATAAATATATGAAATTAACATAGTTATAGCATCACTTAGATATAACAAGGTGATTATGCCTGGCAAAACACCAGCTGGTCACAAAAATAAACCTTGAGATTTAACAAACTAATAATGCACTGAAGGATATATTGCTTGTGTAAAAAAACCTAACCTATTTTTGAAGTAACATACTGTTTTGTGCAATTTAAAATACAATAACTATTCCAGTGAGTTCAAATGTGCAATTATTCAGGAGATTTATTTTGAAGCATTACCAATTTCTTTTGTATGGCCTTTTTTCATTGGAGGAGCAAAGGGTACAATTAATGTATTTTAAGTCCTTTACCAGCTGTGTTTCTACAAAATACTGTACTCCACATAGTTTAGAGATGCTAGATATATCTTGCTCCCTCTTTTTGGATTTTTAACTTCGAATACATGTATAATAAAATTTCTTGATAGTCACTTAGTTTATTCTGATGACCCATCTTCAATTGGTCTTCATTGTTGCAGGAAATATTGGTAAATAAACTACACACAGTGTTCTTGTGCTTGTGAACGGGTGGATTAAAGCAGGATCCAGGCTTTTGGCTGGAAGGCATCCTTTAGACCCACAGTTAGAATCAGATGATTTGTAAAGGAGCCCCGTAACCAGAGACTAGCACACGTTGGCAGGATGGAGCCTGTAGCACCACTGAGCAGCTGCTGATTAGCAGCTGCACTGCAGAGTGGAGTGTTTTGAGAACACAGATTTCTCTGTCCCTACCCACTCACTTCTATTGTCCAGTTAAGCCAGAAGAACACCTTCTCCTTGCCCCTAATGGAGTTGCTCCTCCCCCATTTTACCATGCTGGGAGATCTTGCTTATTGATTAGCTTACTGTCAAGAAAAGAGCCTTTCCAAACATTGGAGGGAAGGCTCAAATCATGTGCATCCCTCTTGTATCAAGTATATGGGGGAGGAGAAAGCATTGCACTTCCATTATCCTTTAAAATAATTTGAAATCTGTTAGTTTTGACACCACTTACAATGTCAGATTTTAAGCCCCCTTGATTTGAAATGCATAGAACAGTGGTCAATCTCTTCCATAGCAGGTTTACCCTTCCTTTTAGCAATATGGGTCACAATCCCCTGACGCTTGTTAATGACCCCCAGGTTGAGAATTCTCTCCTGACAGTTTTGTACACAGAAGCATTTACCAGAATGGGTAGTGTTAAAGGCGTGAGGGTTCTTTTCTATGTGAAATGTAGCTGAGCTCTCTACTCTGTTGGTATTCAGTGCATAAGATGCAATCAGACTAAGCCTGAGGACCCTACATTTTTATTTTATGCTGTATCGTTCTTCCTGTTGGTTCTGAGAAGAATCTTGTTAACCATGCAATACAGTACCTCTAATGTTTCATCAACAAGACTATTAAATAAAATGACCAGTTTAGCTTATGATTTCTATTACTCTCTGCCCACCCCCTGTGAGAACAATATTGATAGCTCCTGCAGCAGCTCTGGGCTGTATGCAAACATGTCTTTGCTCTTTTTCAGTTCAATTGGGGAAAAAAATTGCTTGACAACATAAGGTCAGCTCCCACCTCAGCCTTCCTGTAAATTAAATTTTAGCTATTGTGAGCTTATTTAATGAGATGTAAGGTAACCTCTGCTCGCCATGTTATAAGGTGAGTCTGTGTGTCTTGTTTGTAAATGTGATCATACTTTTTAAAGTACCTTGATGTGGCATTTCAGTGCTAGGCTTTCAGGTTCCAACCTCACCATATATTTATTGCAAAACGTTTAGTACTTTGGTGTGTGAAATAGCCCATCAGGCATAGCCTTAAAAGAAATGCATACTTGGAATACCAACGTTCGCCTCAAACAGGATTCTAAATTACAGCCACTTTCCCCTTGTGCACTAAATGGGTTATGTTCTGTCATATCCACCACCAACCAACTTTAGAAAAGAGTTCTTCAAAAAAATTTATTTACAAAATTTAAAAAAATCCTAGATAAAGACTGGCTTAGTTAATCATGAGAAGTAATTTTTCATGTATCTGAACTCTACAGCAAATCACTGCCAACTTATTCAAATGACTATAGCAGCGCTGCCCTGAAAACAATGATGAGATACCTGCTCTTTTATTAAGTCTATCCTCTGAGGCTTTCTCCCTAGATGTTAGGGGGATATCGGCTGCAGCAATCAATCACAGTAAGTCCTTCATAGGACCTGTACTGAAGGTGGCTTTATAACTGCATATATACTAGAAGTTCAGCTGAGTGGCAGGGAGAAGCCCAAGTGGTATGGCATGGGCTGACCCCCACAAGGGCCACTGTATGTGCAAACTCCATGTTTTCTTTAGAGTTCATCTGTAAGTATCTGCTTGAAAAGTGTGTACATAAGTATCAACACAATCCCAGAGAAAAAAGGTGGAGTTGAAACCCCTCTGACAATCTGACCCTAAATCTCACTTTTTATGGAGAACATTGAACAATAAGGTGATATTATTTTTAGGAAACATCCTTTGTTGCCGTGAATATTCTTGTTTTGAATACCTCCATTGATTTGTGCTCCTCCAAGCACATCACTGGATCAGGATCCTAGTTCGCAGCAGCTAAGAGATGAAATTGAAGCCACTTTTTCCCCCTCTGAAATGTCCTAGACTAGAGAATATAACCGCCAACTGTAGTCCTTTTTGCCTTTTTCATGTATATTGTGTATTGAACCTTTGTTTAAGGAAAAGATAGAGCTAGGAATGGAACCTAGATCTCTTAAATCCATGGCCAGTGCCCTATCCCCTGCACCACACACCTCATTTAAATGAAGTCCTTGAGGATATAGCTATACTGCAGTAAAACACCTGTGGTAGCTGACTCAGACTTGCAGGGCTTGTGCTGTAGGGGCTGTAGATGTTCGGGCTTAGGCCGGAGCCTGGGCTCCGGAACCCTCCCCCCTCACTGGGTCCTGGAGCCTGGACTCCTGTCTGAGCCCAAACATCTACAGTGCAGTTTTATAGTGCTGCAGCCTGAGCCCCAGTCAGCTGATGCAGGCCAGCTGCAGGTGTTTTATTACAGGGCAGATGTACCCTAACCCTAAGTGACTCTAAAATCTGCCTTTCTCTCTAAAGGCACTGTACTAAGCAGAAGCTGTGCTCTGTCTGAATTTTTTAGTCTTCCATGCGTGTAGTCGAGTAGTTTCTCCACCCCTACATTTTTTTTAACCAGCTTTTATTACATTTCAATTCACACAGAAAAGCCGAGCCAGACTGATTTACACTCCATGTGATTGTATTTATTTCAGTGAGATTGTATGGTTTGTAAATGGACAATTTAACCCATTGCATCATTCACTGAACAGATAGCATGTGTTCCCTGTAACTAGCTGTTACAACTTTCTCATTAAGTACTGTCAGTCAGTTTTTGTTTTCAAACTGGCCAGTACTCAAGGACTGTCTAATGCTTTCTGGAAAAGAAAGCAGTTTCACTGCATCTGTATGTACCCAATGCAAAAAACAAAAATCACATTGATTGTAAAATTTCCTCAGTCTCTTATGCACATTCATTCCATCCTTCCTCTGAAGTGCCTTATAATAGCCCTCTCGAATAAATTTGTCACTAGCATTAGCTCTTAAGCCATCACAGAGTGTAGTAAGCTGATGTCTGCTCTCAAAGTGAGGGAAAGGACATGGAAGTGGATAAAAAGTGTGTTTTGACTTTACTACTACATTTTCATTGACATACAGAAGATCCCATGGCACCTACTTTAATAAGAATACATAGCACCTATAGCAACATGGCCCTTGCTGTAGAGAAGGACATTACCTTAGCGTCCTAAAACCTAGGAAAATCCGGCTTTAAGATAAAAATGTTCTACTGCTAGGACCCTGTGCATGCAGCATTAAAGGAAACTCTTGAATGTGGGTATGGTGGTGTTACTGGATTTTCCTGTACTTCAGGGTAGCTCATTTATTAGGGTTACTCTCCAGGGTGGGGGGAGGTTCTGTAATTCTGTCAATGTACTGCTTGTGTCACTTCTCATACAAAGCTCTACTTCTTCCTGCTCTACGTTCCCTCTGAATGGAGCTATTCTGCAGGACCTAGGTTCTCTAGGGCTGGGTTCTTCTAGCCCCAGAATCAGATGCGTGTGCACGCACCCCAACCCACCCACATACCGGAGAGCATCTGAGAGGACTGGGTTAATCAGTACTCCCAAGCTGACCCTTTATGTGCTCCTTGACTCAGTAGGCTGAGTCAAGCTGTCACCCCCATATGTCATGGGCACCACACCAGAATAGAGTATGCCTGAGAAGGCTGGGTCGAACAGCACTTCCAAGCAGCTGCCTTCATATGTCCCAGGTTCAGCATGTCCCTTTCCCTGCTTTCACGTTACAATTGGTCTGGTAGAAACCCACTTGATGAGCAAACACCACAGGATTTTTGGGTGCCACAGGGATCTTTTAGCTTAGGTATGAGGAGCATTGCTGCAGAGCAAATGGGGAAGCCAAAAAACACAAGTGGGGGAGAGAGAAGCAACCAGCTTCACCATGGAAGTTATTTATTGACGGGTAATAACCATACAAGGGGAGCCAAACAAACCAGTTAGATTAAATATAACTTAAATTTGATTATAAAAGTCAGGTTTACAAAACTGTAACTGAGGCACCTTAGAGCCTAACAAATTTATTTGAGCATAAGCTTTCGTGAGCTACTGCTCACTTCATCGGATGCATTCGGCTGCTACTCTGAAAACTGTAACTGATCACACAAGTCAGGGTCAGAAGGCTATGCTGAGAGCGCATTGGGTTCTCACCAGTCTGTGAAACTTGAATCGATCAGGGGTCCCAGGTGATGGTGGTAGCTGAGGGTCTGGAGTGCTGGAGACAGGCAGAGCCACCCACACAATCAGTCAGGAGAAGATGTTGGATCCAGGCATCAGAACACCTACTTGCTCATGGGTAGGGGTTTTTGTAGAGAAAGAACAATGGTTCAAAGGAGAACACTAGATTTGTTTATGGGTAAACTGAGGGCTCAAGGGAGTATACCAAAGTTGTTTTGTTCAGGTTAGACAATAGGAAGTGATCATTCTTGACTACGGGTGGTGGTCTTTCAAGGGAGCTCAAAATGCAATTAGGCAGCTTCAGTATTTTGACAGGTTTCAGAGTAGCAGCTGTGTTAGTCTGTATTCGCAAAAAGAAAAGGAGTACTTGTGGCACCTTAGAGACTAACAAATTTATTTGAGCATAAGCTTTCTTGAGCTACAGCTCACTTCATCAGATGCATTCAGTATTTTGGATACCAATAAAGGATTTATTACTAGAATTGGTCTGATAACTACTGAGCTGGGTGTGTGTAGGTGGGGGTTCATTAACATCAGGAGCAGAGATTTTTTCCCCCCACCCCAATCTTGCAGTGCTTCCCTGCTTTTCAGGTCCTAGGGCTCAGTGCGTTCTTGCCTTGGAATCTCTGTTCTCCATTCTTATGCTAATGGGGATGGCTCTCTGTCCTATCTTCAATGCAAATGAGGCTAGGGGAGTTCCCTTAATCCTGTCACCCTTGTTCAGGAGGTTTAGGTGTGTTTTCCACTGCCTTTTCATTGCTTTTTGTAAGTCTGTCTTCTGAGTGGCTTTGGTTCAAGCAGAAGCTGTGGTGGGGGGGCTGCTGGGAAGGTCTTTTGTGAGTCAGACAGGCTGGACATTGCGCCCTGGTTCCCCAAGAACACACAGCTGATGGGTAATAGTGTAAAGCAAGGGTGCCCAGCCTCTTTCTGGTCCAGCGTTCAGTGTGAGGGATAGGAGTGCGGTACCCATCTGCCAAGTCACCTCACACAGCTGCAGTTCTGCTGAGTAACAATCTTGCTTTTCTGACCACTCCTTTCTGCCAGTTCTTTTCCAATTGTGTCCTTTCGATTGCATTTTTGTGTGTCCTCTATGATGCCATGGTCTGAGGCATCCATCACTGGCTCAGGAGCACATGCTCCTGCAGCTTAACTAAGCTGTTTCCCCAGGGCAGAGATCTTGGAGCTGTTCCTGTGGCTGGTTGAACTAAGGATGGGTGGGGTAGCTAGGATAGAAGGGTACATGCCTTTCAAGAAGTCACTTGCTGGTTTTGCCCACAACTGCAAAAACATTATTTCATTAGCAGGGGCAGGTCCAGCAGCCCTGCAGCTTTCTTCACCCTTTGCTATTCAGCTGTTCTCTGTCATCCCATGATGGAAAACAATACTGCAAAGGCATCTGCCTGCAACTTCACTGACCTTAAACCTTTAGTTAGTTAGGCTATGACCCCCACTCCTTGCAATCTTGCTACCTGCTATTGGCAGGGAGTACATATGGCCACTGTACTGCCCACCCAACTGGAAAGGCAGCCTCAACCCCTCACTTACCAATGAAACTACTATTCTGTGAAGGTGCATTTATATCTTATATATGGCATTAAACCCTAATGTGGGTACTCACCATTGCCTATCTAAACTACCTCCTGCCCAAGTTGTTATATATTAGTGGGTTTGGAAACTACCAGTTAGTCTCCACCAGTAGCATGGAAATTATCTGTTAAGATTCTATTTGTTGCTTAGGGAAAAATAAATTTAAAATGTATTCTAGACCTGATCTAGTAAAGTGAGGCAAGATGGCTCTAGCATGTTCATTCCAATCTCCAAACTTACTTTGTGAAGGGTACTGGAGGGTAAAGATGTGCCTATGCTTACACTGCAGTTAAAAGTGTAATTGCAGCTGCTAGCTTTGATCTAGCTAGCCTGCTAAAATTGGCTGTGAAAAGGTGGCAGCATAACGGAAGTTCTGTGTGGTCAATAGAAGCCTGCCTGGGCCCTTTTGAGTATGTAGTCATGTTGCTATTACACACTGAAGCCCACATCATTGTGTCGCTGTTTTTTTGCCATGCTAGCTAGATTAAAGCTAGCGAGGGTATGTCTACCCAGACTGCAAATCATACAATGTAGATGTAGCCTATACATAATAAAATATTGTAATCCTCTAAACAAACACAACTGATTTTGCTTACCTTGTGTTGAATGCCTCATGGGTTGCAAAGAGCATAATTCACATCCATTATTCTCCCATTACCACCAGTTAGCAAGCACAGGACACGACAAAGGAATGAAAGAGATCAGTGAGGAAAAGTGTGTGTGAAGGGGAGGTAGGGACTACACCAGGGAGAAGGGACTGTGAAAAGGAGAGCAAGGGTTCAGTTTGAGCAAGCAGAAAGCCTGCCATAATGGAGCTATGGGGAAGATTGCTCTAGATTTTGAAGTGGGAAGGCAATGGATGGATATTGTGGTTATTAGTCAAAGTGAACACAAGAGGGCTCCAATAACACATTTTGACTGAGGAAAATGGAGCTCAGTCTGAAACTTTCCTGAATGCCCCATCAATACTCTTCTGCTCTTAGCATTTTATTCCTTTCTCTAGCTGTAGAGAACTATTCTACATACTTGGAAGTACCTAAAATATCATTAAGCTCAGTATAGATTATAATTACTGCAAATTTGATCACATTTTTTCTATGATGTTAGGGCTACTTCATGCACATCCCATCCATGGCAGTACTTGTACCAAAACCTACATTATCATGGCCAGGGTATGATGCTATGTGATTTATAGAACACAGTCTTCTGGCTTTGATCTGTGAAGAAATCAAATCTTGCCTGCAAATGATTTAAAAGTGAGCAAGCAAAATACAGGGAGAAATTGGTATGCAGAAGTAGAGATACCTGTCTCATAACTAGGGTACCAAATAGCAAATGTGAAAAATCAGGATGGGATGGGAGGGTGAATAGGTGCCTATAAAAGACAAAGCCCCGAATATTGGGACTGTCCCTATAAAATTGGGACATCTGGTCACCCTTGTAATTAAGAGGAAAAAGTGATCAATATAGGAACAAAATGTAATTAGTAAGTAGCTCCTTCTGTTGAATTTAGATCCATTTTTTTTAAAATGAGGTTTAGTATAAAGTAGACTCTCCCTCTCATCTTCCCCCCTCCCCCCAAAAAAAACCTCCTGCACAGGCCTCATACAAAAGCAGGTGGGGTGTGATTCATCAGCCTGAACTCCTTAATCTACTATGAGCTATTTATCCAAACTATTCCATAGTTGTGTACCTTTGAGAGAATCTGAATCTAGATGGTTTGAAGTCAGCCTATAGCTACCTTTGGCTAGAATTAATATAATAGGCAAATGTTCCGCCATATTTGTTTTGGTTGAAGTAGATTTATCCAGGGCCTTTGCTCGCCAGGGCCAGGGCTTGCTGCTTCTCAAAAGGAAACAAGAATGTTCTATTTTGTTCACTTATTTCCTGCTATCTTTCTACATAACAGCTGCTCTTTATTTCCTTTCAGCTGTTACCTGGCATGGATTCATCCATTATGTTGGAAATGTACAAAAATATAGTTTCCCAGCTAATTACCAAATATATATATCTTTGCTCACAATGGCCATGATTATGCCATGAGCTCTGAATCCATATGAAACCTCCTAAAGTGAATAGACCCCTGTATGAAGCTTGTAAGGAATGGGACCCCATGTGTCCAGATCTTCTGACCTTCCACCATAACAAAATCAGTGCCTTATGACAGCACCTAGGTTGTTGGTAATAAACCATGCAATCCTGGTAGCATTATCAAACTCATTAGAGTCCCAGCCCTGGACACCAGAGGCTCTCTTATACCATCAATTGTGTATGCACAACTCCCCCTGAAATTGTTGCAGTGCCAAGCAAGACAGTGACTTCCATTGTGAATGTGACTGTTGACATGTGCAAAGGTAAAATTACAGTTTTTTTTTCCCCTCTGTGTAATGGTGATAACCATCAGTAGTTTGTTTAGGAAGCTTGTAGGTGACATTCAGTTAGATGATTTATTGCAAGATTATGCACTCCCACAAGTAAATATTTATCTCCAGCTTCTAGTTAGCTGTTAGCTAGAGGTTAACACTTGTTTGATTTTTAATATCATTGACTTAAATGGGTACATATCTTGGCATGGTTACTGTATCTGCAAATACCTCTGAACCTCTGTTGCCAAATTATTACCTCCATAAACCTGCTAGATCAGCCCTTAAGAATAAATAATTAGGAAAGCTGATGCCAGGCACTGAATATGTGATACGTACCTATTGGTTGTGTTTTCCTTTTCTCCCTGCTCCCTTTCTTTTTCTTATACAATATTTGCATGAATTCAAATGCTGTATACCAATGTACCTCAGCTCCTATGCCTAAACTAATTTAGTCTTTGTTTTAAAAAAAAAAAAAATTGATTGTCACACAAAAATAGATACTATGGTGATGGACAGCAGACTAAAACACTAACATAGATTGGATGCGAGTACATGAAAGAGTATGTTTTTTGTGACCATAGCTTAGCATGTTCAGTTTTTAATACTCAATCCATTAAAGAAACAGGAAGACTGATTTCTGATGATTAGGTTTACCTTTACTAGAGAGCTGTAGAGCTCTTTATTTGCAATAGTGTTTTCTTTGACTCATTCAAACCTACATTAAAATAAAGAAGGGTAGGGGTGGTCATATTTTTTTCTGAATTTTTTTAAATTTCAAAACTTGGAATATTTTCTATTAAATTTTAACAAAATTATTTTCCTGTTTGTCCAACTGCAGAGCTACTCATTTTTTTCAAAGCAAATTTCATTCTTGAAATTTTCAAAAAGGGGATTTCAAATAGTTTTTTAAACAAATGATAGTTGATTTTTCAAATTTAAAAGTGGAAAAAAATTTCTAAAACTACTTTTGTAAGATGTTTTCTTTTTCATGAGCAGCTCTTGTAAACAGGAACTACTTCAGCTACAAATGGATATCAAAGGCAAGCTGCACGTATCCTGGGACAAACTGTTTCCTCAGCTATACCCAGGGCTGTCCTTAGGCATACAAGGCTGTGTATGGCAACTCTCCTCTCCTACCCCTCCCTGATGCTGGGCTGGAGACCCCAACCCTGCCCCATCCCTCGCTCATTCCTCAGCTAGAGGGAGCCCAGAGCAGCACAGCTGGTCACTGGTGGTCTGGTGGCCTGGTCCATTGCCACCCAGAATGGAGTCTCTCCTTGGAATGCCTGTGTTACTCGGTCCCTGGCAGGGGCTGGGTCGGGGCCAGGACAGGAGGAGCAAAACTTTGACATGAGTCAGCCGGGGCGGGGAAAAGCCAGGATGAATGGAGAAAGGATGGGGACACTTAAAGTGATAGTGTGATCACTTCCCTAACACATACACACCCTCTCACACACAGACTGGCTCTCACACCCACATACACTCTGCCTCTCACCAGTCACAGTCCTCCAAAACAGATTTCAGAGTAGCAGCCGTATTAGTCTGTATTTGCAAAAAAAAAAAAAAAAAAAAAAAGGAGTACTTGTGGCACCTTAGAGACTAACAAATTTATTTGAGCATAAGCTTTTGTAAGTGTTGAAGTGAAGTGAAGCTGATGAAGTGAGCTGTAGCTCACGAAAGCTTATGCTCAAATAAATTTGTTAGTCTCTAAGGTGCCACAAGTACTCCTTTTCTTTTTGCCAAAACAGATTGTCTCACACACACACACTCCCCAACACACACTCTGTCACACAGTCTCACACACACACACACACACACACTTACACTTGTATTATTGTTGTTGTTATTACTGCTTGGTACTTCCTTCAAAATGGTCATGGAGAGCCAGGAGTGGCTAGGGGGTGCAGGAGGGCTATGGACTCCGGGAAGATGTAGTCCCCATCTTCAGCGCAAAGCCTGCCTTTAGCCACCACCGCAGCATCTCCTGCCTACAAAGCTCAGTGTGTGTCAGCAATGAGAGGAGTTCTGGGGATCTGTGGATGAGGGTGGTGGCTGTGCCCCCTCGACACACTGGGGTCAGCGGTGCCAGCTGGGGACTGCCTTCAGTGGAATATAGGGGCACCAGTTTAATAATACTGTATAGGTCCCCATAAATCCTAAGGACAGCCCTGGCTACACCTATGGAACTGCCGAGGGAGTTTAGTGGGAATTACATGCTTTTATTGGAGACAATTTGCCCGTTACTAAGCATAATTAAGAATAACTAATGCCTTTGCCTTTTCGAAGACCGAGGAAAGGAATTTATTAAGTGTGAGCTGTGGCTGACATGTGACATCAATAGGTAACTTTCTACACTCCTCCATATTATCTGTTATTCTCAATTATAATTCATATGCAATTAGTTGGGGGCTGAACAAGACCTCAGATTTGGACACTCAAGCCTTAAAATCTCTCTGTATAATGGGCCTGAGCCAGACACTGAATATGAATCCCCAAAGCATGGGAAGGCTGCAGTTTGTGGGATGGGGCCCATCTTTTTGATGACACATGGAATAAATGATTGGTGTATCAGGGCTACCTTAAAACTCCACCCAAAATCAATAAATACAGAAGTTAGGCTTTCTAGTCCCAGTCTCATGCTACTATGATTAGGTATTTCAGCACATGCAAGACATAAAATCTCCCTAATGACACCCATGGCAATTGAATGAGAAGCCTTAAGCCTAGATTCTGGGGCTTTGATTCAGACCTTTAGCAATTTTAAAGAGCCACCATCCAGGCCTCAAATTTAGGTTGCTTGTGTTTTGAAAAAACAAAGACTTATAGGTATAGAAATAGTCATGATTTTTTTTCTATAAAAGATACTGAAAATAGTTTATCTGGAATTTTTTGTTTGGATTTACATATTTCCCAACATTGCACCTTTGTACAAATGCCTGAGAACCAGCAATCAAAACTAGGTGCCACAGAGTTCCAAGAGCAAGCAAGCAAACGGTAAATTGGATTTAAAATCTTTAACTTTTAATAATTAACCTGCTCTTAGTACAGATGTAGAGAAAGTTGTTTGTTTGCGGTTTTAACTTGGCATTACCACTTTAAGGCCAAATTTTGTTTTCTTTTTCAAACATCTCTCATTGAGTCAATACATGACCTACTGTCACTGCATTTTTATCAGGTCTTTTGAACTTGGGATCACTTCAGTTAGTCACTATGATCTTTCCACTGAGACCGTAAAAGCTCCATTTGAGCCATTATGTTCTCAATGGAACTACAGGGGATCCTGCCTGAGGTTACTCAATATGCTGGAAGTTCACCAAGCTTCCGTGTAGCTTGATAAATCCTCAACATAGAGATTGCAGAATGAGTTTAATGCTAAATCAGTATTGCCCTGCTGCTAGCACTCTCACCTCTGGCCTAAATGTCCGCAGGTTCAAGTTGCAAATCAGCACTCAATCTTCATGTTGAGGTTACAGTCCTAGAGTAAGGTTTCAGAGTAGCAGCCCTGTTCGTCTGTATTCACAAAAAGAAAAGGAGGACTTGGGGCACCTTAGAGACTAACGCCTTTATTTGAGCATAAGCTTTCGTGAGCTACAGCTCACTTCATCAGCTGCGTTCGATCGGCTGCATCCGATGAAGTGAGCTGTCGCTCACGAAAGCTTATGCCCAAATAAAGGCGTTAGTCTCTAAGGTGCCCCAAGTCCTCCTTTTCTTAGTAGTAGAATAAGGCAGGCTTCACCATCCTTCTCATTCGACACTAAATGGAGATACCTTCTGCCCACCTCTGGTTAACTATCTAAATGGAAATGAAAGATCCAAACCAACTAAAACAACAGGCGGGCAGGGGGTTGTAATTTTGGTGGCTTTCCCAACCTTGTCTCTCTCACTCAAACAGCTTCTAGGTCCTGATTCAGGAACGTTCTTCAGCCTGTCATAGAATCATAGAATATCAGGGTTGGAAGGGACCCCAGAAGGTCATCTAGTCCAACCCCCTGCTCAAAGCAGGACCAAGTCCCAGTTAAATCATCCTAGCCAGGGCTTTGTCAAGCCTGACCTTAAAAACCTCTAAGGAAGGAGATTCTACCACCTCCCTAGGTAACGCATTCCAGTGTTTCACCACCCTCTTAGTGAAAAAGTTTTTCCTAATATCCAATCTAAACCTCCCCCATTGCAACTTGAGACCATTACTCCTCGTTCTGTCATCTGCTACCATTGAGAACAGTCTAGAGCCATCCTCTTTGAAACCCCCTTTCAGGTAGTTGAAAGCAGCTATCAAATCCCCCCTCATTCTTCTCTTCTGCAGACTAAACAATCCCAGCTCCCTCAGCCTCTCCTCATAAGTCATGTGCTCTAGACCCCCAATCATTTTTGTTGCCCTTCGCTGTACTCTTTCCAATTTATCCACATCCTTCTTGTAGTGTGGGGCCCAAAACTGGACACAGTACTCCAGATGAGGCCTCACCAGTGTCGAATAGAGGGGAACGATCACGTCCCTCGATCTGCTCGCTATGCCCCTACTTATACATCCCAAAATGCCATTGGCCTTCTTGGCAACAAGGGCACACTGCTGACTCATATCCAGCTTCTCGTCCACTGTCACCCCTAGGTCCTTTTCCGCAGAACTGCTGCCGAGCCATTCGGTCCCTAGTCTGTAGCGGTGCATTGGATTCTTCCATCCTAAATGCAGGATGCTTGACTGTGCTTGACTTTAAGCCGGAGTAGACCCCCTGAAGCCAACAGCACCACTCGTGTGTCTTTGCGGAGCTGGAGTCTTCTCCAAGAGATAGGTGAGGGGTAGAGATGGGAACGAGAGGCTGGAATCTTGCCTCTCCCCCGCCCCCCTTATTAATCTGTCCTGTTGCGCCTGCTGCGGGCGGGGAAAATCCAGGCGCGCAGAATATGCCAATGACAGTTTCAGTCTAGGCCGCCTGTCTGCCACTGCTTGGGTATGTCGTAAATGTAACTGCTTAACCTGTATGTGAATTTCCCTCGGGCGCTTATGTACAGTCCCAGGGCAAAGCTTGTCTCGCCTATGTCTATGCTGCATGTTGGGGCCTCGCCGTGCAAGTGGGAAAGCCCTGGAGCCTGCAGGCTGGTTGGTGTCCCCCGGGCCCCGAAGGGGGAAAAATGCCACTTTCACAGCTCGATGCCACTTGGTCTCTTCGCCCTTCTCCTCCCCCCGAGGTGTCCCCACCCTGCCCGGGCTCGTCCCTCTCATACCGGCTCCCGGCTGGCAGACGGGCCCCGCGTGCCTCCCGGGAGAGCAGCGATCGTGCCAGCGCCCCGGGAGCGCCCGGCCCCGCCTCAGCGCACGGGGAGGCGGCCGGCCGGCCGGCGGGGCTCGCCGCTCCGCCTGGCGCTGGGGCGGGGCCCGCCGACGGGCTGTTCCGGCGCCAGGTAGCCGGCCCCTTCCCAGGGCTGCCTGGCGCAGGTGAAGGCGGGGCGGCGTCGCTTTCGGTGTCGGGCATTGTGGGAAGGCAGCATGGGCGGCGGGCACTGAGTGGGGGGCGCCGGGGCGAGCCGCCCGGAGCAGGGGCCATGGTGAGTCGGGGGCGCGGGCTCCAGGGCGGTTTGAGGGGCCCGAGGAGCCGCCAGGCAGCGAGCCCCGGCCGCGGCGGGCACTGGGTGCCGGGAACTTCCCCCCGGCCAGCCGGGCTGGGGCCGCTCCGGCGGGCTCCCTGTCGCGCTGGCCCGGGCACCTTCTCCCGCTCAGCCTGGCTGGGGAGAGCCCCCGCCCCGCCGGCAGGGTTCGGCCACGCGGCCCTGGGAGCCTCCTGACGCTCCTCAGGCTGGGCTGGCGGCAAAATCTGAAAGAGAGGCTGCCCCCCCTCCCCCGCCCCCCCTCAGAGGGGGCCTGGGGCGCGAACTCCAGGGGGCAGTGCTGGGCCCCGAGCTGGGCACTTCCAGCAGGGCCTGTAGGCTGGCTGCGCTGCCAGGGTTTGGCCCCCTGGGTCCCGGCGCCGCTCCCGAAACATGGTCCCCAGTGGCATGGCCACCTTGCGCACCGGCTCGCAACGCCACTCTGGGGGCCATCACAAATGGGCCCTGGGCAAATGACCCCTTTTGGGCCCCTGGCCTGTAGGTGGGTGACATGTCCGCTTCCCCTCTTGTACTCTACCCCGTGATCAGAGCTTAAATCGCTTCACCCACCCCTGCAGCACAATCCCCGCAGAGGGTGACTTCTAACATGGTGGAGAACATCATATTTCTAGGTTTCAGAGTAGCAGCCGTGTTAGTCTGTATTCGCAAAAAGAAAAGGAGTACTTGTGGCACCTTAGAGACTAACAAATTTAACTTAGAGACTAACAAATTTATTAGAGCATAAGCTTTCGTGAGCTACAGCTCACTTCATCGGATGCATTTGGTGGAAAAAGCAGAGGGTTAGGATTAGGGCATGTGCTTTCAAGCAGACAGGCAGTGGTACTGGCTTTCTTTGCCTTTCGGTTTTGTGGCTACATATGCTTTTGCATGTTACAGGCTTGCAACATCTACCACTTTCCTTCTAAGGGCTGCTCTACAGGCAGAGTTCCATTGGTTTCACTTTAGGGCTCATTTTAAACTGACTTGGTTCCACTGGTGCAAAAGGCTATATGGACACACTTACTTTGGTTTAAATTAGGCTTATTATAGTTGACCTTAAGTCGATTAGGAACCAGTTTAAGCTACATTGAAATAAGTGGGTCCACATGGGGGTTTAAACTGGTTTAATTAAACCAGAGCAGGTTTGTGTGTAGGCCAAACCTAAGGCCTCAGTTTTCTAAGATGTTCTGTGCCCATGGATAGATTCATTGAGGCTAAATGTTGTTGTGTAGTCAGGGCCTAAGACACTCAGTTCAAATTTGACCAGATAAATATTGTGAAAACCTAAGACAAACAGAAATGTTTACATGGCACTTAAAGTAAAAAAAACAATCCAGTGGAAACAGGTCTTTTAAACAATTATTCATTAACAGTCTCCACAGTGCAAACATTCAGCATAGGTACTAATTAGCATATAAGGCCCTGAAAGTGAACCAGATACTGAACAAAAGTGAAATTGAGTAGCTTATGCCTGGTCTATACTGGAAAATCAAATTGGTGTAGCTACATCACTCCAGGGTGTGAAAAATCCACAGTTCTGAGTGGTGTAATTAAGCTAACCTAACCCCCAGTATCGAGAGCTCTAGATCAATGGAAGAATTCTTCCTTTGACCTAACTACTGCCTCTTGGGGAGGTGGATTAGGTACGCCAAGAGAAGAACCCCTCCTGCTGGTGTAGCTAATATCTACACCGTAGTGTAGTGGTGCAGCTGTGCCGCTGTAGCATTTAAGTGTAGCCATACCCTTATTTTCAGTCTCCACACTGAGAGAAATGGGAAAAAACGGTAATTCAGATGTTCAAAATTCCAGTTTTAATAATCTGAGCTGTTTTTAGACACAGGAAAAATGTGCATTTAAAGAAATCCAATTTTTACATCAACAATGTTCAGTATTGCTACCTCCAAGTGTTTTAAAAGAATAAATCGGTCCTCTCCCCCACCCCCCAAATCATGATATTTTTAAAACATAATGCATTGTGTTCTTTTTATTTACCTTCTCTCTCTTCCCACCAATCCCCACAATGTATTCCACCTTTCTGATGGCCACCTGAGGTCATCTGACTCCGTCATTTCCCTTAGTGTAAGTAAAGCTTGTACTTGACATTGAAAGTCAACAAACTTGGGCTTTGCCTGACCAACAAGGAAAGCTGATTCCAGAGTCTCCCTGATCTATGCTCTTCAAAAATGCTCTATAAGCATGGTATGTAGCATAACTTCAATTCATGCCATGAAGGTCACTCTTTTCTGCCCAACTATTATTTCTCATCAAGGGAAAGGCTTTTTAAAAAGAGTACATTTAACTCCCTAAACTGTTTCAGATATTATTATTTATTGTATTATGCTCCCAGCTGAGACTGTGCAGACACAAAAAATTAACCAGTTCACCTTTTCAGGATTGGGAAATCATTCCTGTCAAACAAAAAGTCTGATAAGATAAGGGAAATCTGGATCCAGGATAATCTACTTCTTAGGACTGGAGAAAAGGAACAATTGATTTATCAGGTGTAGAACTGTGGCTGCACCAGTAGTTTGGGTCATATTTTGAAATAAGGCCCACATAGGTTTGAGTGAAAATCCAGCTGCCATGTTTTGTGCACTTCATGAGTGATATTTCTGGAAAGTGAAAAAATTAATGGATTCTCCTTCAAGATCAGCTTGAGCATTGGGAATAGGTATGGGGGAGGTAGGAACCTATTTTCTGCACACTTTAGAAGGAAAGATCAGGGGAGCCTGAGGACTGGGGGTATTGCAAGGAGTCGAGAGCCACCAGAAGGTAGAAGGATATTTTGTAGTGGGGAGAGTCTGGAAGACAGATTGTTAGGATGGGGAGAGCTCGGAGGGTTTCTGGGGCAGTGGTGCAGCCCACAGAGGATGTAGTGGGTGGATGGGGAAAGCCAGGGGGAGGGTTGCTGGGAGATCATGGGACTGTGGGGATGTGCAAGGAAATTGGGGCAGTTGGATGCATGAAAAATAGCTGGGCTATGTGCAGACATGTGAGAATGTCAGACTGTCAAACTTAAGAATGTCATGCACGATGCAGTGGTGCCAGGAGGGCAGGAGACCATGGCCCTCCCACTTTTTGAAAATGGGTGAGCCTGGCTCATCCACTTTTCGCTGGGGTAGGGCCTGCCCACCTGACCAAGCCAGCATGGAGCCTGGCCGGGGACAGGAGCCTTGGCAGTTGTGGGAGCCATGTATGCAGACCCTCCACCTGCCTACAGTATGAGGGGACTGAGAGCAGCCCCAGGTCCATCTTCCCACCTGACCCAAGGCAGGTCGAGGTGGAGAGTCCGGGACTTCACAACAGCTCCACACAGCTGCACGCACGCTCTCCCTGACCCAGCTCCGGCCAGGACCTTCCACCTACCCTGGTGGGGGGGAGGGGGCGAGGGGTGGGGACATGGTCAGAGGCTGCTTTGGGTGCCCCTTTCTCCCTCCCTTCCCACCCCCGCCCCGGCCCAGGGCAGGTAGAGGGTCTGCCACAGCTTCTCACAGCTGCCAGTGTGGCTCATATCGTGGCTGTGCTGCGGCACCGAGGCCCGAACCGGAGCCGGGTCAGGGAGAGCCATACGAGCAGCTGTGGGGAGCCTGGGTCCTTCCACCTACCCAGGGTGGGGAACCCGCTCGCCTTTGGGAAGGCTCCGGCACCCTGCTCTTTGGCAGCCTTGTTGTATGATGTGTTTAAAAGGTCCACAGGATAGGATATAAAGAATCGGATATACAGTAAAAGATAAGAACGTGAAACAAAGCACTAAAATGATGAAGCCATCAATTTAAAGAAAAATATACAAAGCTAACTGCTATCTTGTTGTCTGGTGACGGTTGGTATATTCCACTGCCACCAAACGTGGGTAACTAATATAATATGATGGGAATCTTTTAAAAGAGTATTTTTAGGCTTGTGTTTTGGCTAGCAAAATATTCTGGCAGATTACAGTGAAAATTATAATGCTTTTGTTTTTGAACAATGAAAATAGAAACATTAGGGCAACAACACTTCACTTGTAAAACATACAGTATTTACCACAATTCATTTAGGCCCCAATCCAGCTGTCACGGAAGTCAATGGGAGCCTTTCCATTGATGTTTATGAGAGTAGAATTGAACTCTTATTGAACATGTGAGTACAATAACTCTTCTTTTACCACACCTGCGCAGCTTCTACCCCTGTCAAGAATTTAACTGTTCCTGCCATTAGTTAACTGCTGTACTATCATGGTTCCAAAGGATGTCTTCTGCCTCTGGCCTTCACTCCCTGCCCTCTGGCAGTGGACACCTTTTAGTGCGAAGCCCAGGGCCTCCACTTTTTGGAAAGATGAGCCCAGTCTAACCCAAGACTGAGTCCTTGGCTTCAGCACCTCTGTTTCTCTCCATGGCTCCTCCGACAGGTCCTAATGAGTGTAGACCTGTGTCAGAGACTTACCCTCTTGGGAGATATGCAACCAGTAGATGTTTGCAGTTGCACAGGACAGCCTCTTCAAAATAAGACCGCATATGTTAGTCAACAGGAATACAGTGTATTGGCTCCTTTGGTTAGAATGGAAAAGCAAAGTTTGCATGCTGGCAACACAATCTGCTTCTCTTGCCCCTCAGTTCAAACTTCTCACTGCACTGGGCAGTAGCATGCTTTATGCTCAGTGCCTCGTTTCAAATTGCAGTCATGCTGATTTAATGTGAGCTGCTCATACTAGGGATGTAAATATTGTTTAAAAAGTTAACCATTTAAATTATTAAAATTATATTGTTTAAACGATTAATCGATTAAAGGGAGAGGGGCCAGGGTGGCTGGGGCTGCTCTGACCGGTATGGGGCTTCTGGGGTCAACCGGCCAGCCTGGGGTTTACCCGTTAAGGTGGGTTAACCGGTAAGACTAAAGCTTACAGGTTAAAATTTTACATCCCTCTCTCACCCCCGACCTGCCCTGAGGCCCAGGCAGGGGAGGGGGTTGTGAAAACTCCCCTTGGCCCAGCAGTCTTAAAAGTGAATGGTCTGGTCCTTCTTGTCCTTTGTATCTCCAAGGTAGCTCCATTCACAAGTTGACAGTTCTTGTATTTCATTCTTACCAACCCAGACATGCCTGCATGACCAGCACCCTTCTCTGATTCCCCTGTCATTAAACCCTCAATCTGAGTTGGTGATAATACAAATGTGAGAGGGGATAACTGGGTCATGCATATTTTTCCATAAAAATAATACAGAAGATCTCCATAACAAACATTCCAAGGAAAATATCTTAAGCTCTTAGCTAGTGTTCAGTTGTCCATTCTAAGTTCTAGAAATGCACTTTCCTTTTGTATTAAATTTCAGCCATTGTAAACTCTCAGAACTACTAATTGGAGCTGTTGTGGAGTATGAATGACTCTCTATCTTATGGGAGTAACATCCCTACTCTGACTACTCTCCTTCTCAACCCAGCCACTCCCCAAAAGCACTGCCCAAGAGGTAAGCCTTGTGGTTTGCCTAAAACTAACACTTCCAGGTCCTGACAGACCAAAAGGGTGTGTAAGGGATAAGGAACCAAACTCCAAAGTTGAGGAAGGATAATCTAGTGGTTTTGGTGCTAGCCTGGAGGGCCAGGTTTGATTCTCTGATCTACCCCACACTTCCAGTGTCACTAGTCTCTCTATGCCTCAGTTTCCAATCTGTAAAATGCAGCTAAACAATGAAGTGGGATCAGAGTAGCAGCCGTGTTAGTCTGTATTCGCAAAAAGAAAAGGAGTACTTGTGGCACCTTAGAGACTAACAAATTTATTAGAGCATAAGCTTTCGTGAGCTACAGCTCATCTGAGTTGGTGATAATACAAATGTGAGAGGGGATAACTGGGTCATGCATATTTTCCATAAAAATAATACAGAAGATCTCCATAACAAACATTCCAAGGAAAATATCTTAAGCTCTTAGCTAGTGTTCAGTTGTCCATTCTAAGTTCTAGAAATGCACTTTCCTTTTGTATTAAATTTCAGCCATTGTAAACTCTCAGAACTACTAATTGGAGCTGTTGTGAGCTGTAGCTCACGAAAGCTTATGCTCTAATAAATTTGTTAGTCTCTAAGGTGCCACAAGTACTCCTTTTCTTTTTAATGAAGTGGGAGTCGGATTAAAGTGTGCTGCAGATGGAAGGTGAGTTGGGCTGTTATTTGATTTAGTTCAATCTGAATCTGTACCTGTGCCTTTTAATTATGTAACTGTAAGATGTAAATTGAAAATATCTCCTTTAACATGAAGAACTTTGAAACTTGTGTTAGGACAGAGGGTGAGCTGGAGAAGGGAACAAAGGCACACCCTTCCCTGTTAGTCTCATGTCATGACTCATGAGGCTGCTGGATGGCTCAGAACATTCTTGTTCCACCAGACACTGATTTCCTCAGGCTGAAATATTATACCATCAGCTGGGTGAAAAGTCATTGAAACTTGATAGCCTTTTACGTGCCTCACATCCCAAGAAGAACGAAGTCCATAGCTTGGTTCCCTGCAAGGTCAGAATCAGAGGAGGGTGTTGGGATTAAATTCCTAGGTAGCAGGGCTTTGCTTTGTGGTTGTGCTGATGCAGATAACCTTGGATATGCTAAAAGTTATGGGGACATTTAAATGTGCTGTGGCAGAGTGCAGGGGCACTATCCGCCACCACGAACATGGGCTTAATTTCAGATCAGTTTCCCTCTCTGCTTGCACATGTGTTCAGAGAAACAGCTATTAGAATAGCTGCCAGTGGGGTAGAGAGTATAGAATGCCCTGGAATTTAGGACTCTGCACTGAAGGTTGTAGGACTGGGTTGAACCTCTAGATACGGAATTTTCTGCTCAACTTACTTTAAGTTCTTGGTATAAACATAATTTCTTAAGGAAAAAGCCTGGCTACCAACAGGGTTTTTTTCTTTTTCTGTTGAATCATTTCTTCGTCATCTGTGGCCCTTTCAGATTGTTGTTCCATCACTCACCCTTAGCTTCTCTCCTTGTACATATGGTAGCTGAGCAGTGGCTATTTTCAGAAGTGGATGGACGGTTACAAAAGCAGACCTCAGAGACCAGGAGGGCAGAGAGAGATGCCATTTTGTGCTGACAGTGAGCTTCTCTGTGAAAGACTCTAGCTTGGGGTCAGACTGCCATTAAAACTAGTTGAATGGAAAAGAAGGGTATGATTGCATAGTTAATTGTTCTGAGTGTCTTAAATGCTGTTGCTTCATGTAACCTAAGATAATCAATAGCATCACCAGACCCATCTAGGTTCTCAAGTGCTGAGGTTAAAATTTATCACCCTTACATGTCATCTTCTCAGATGCACAACAGATCTCTCTCTTGTTTTAGCTAATTGGATTTGAACCCTTGTAATTCAGTCACAACGCATTCTATGATTGCTAGCCAGGCCAGTGTTCAGGGAGACTTTAGGCCTGATTCTCCTCTCACCTACACTACTATAACTCGGTTGGGAGTAACTCCACTGAAGTCGGTAGAATTATATAGGTGTAAGTGACAGGAGAAGAACAAGGCAATATTCTTGTGATACTTGGGAGAGCAGGCTGTGTTTAGTCTTTGAGCCTGAGAGAACTTCCAGGGACTGTCTTTGCCCAGCTATTTGAAAATAAAATCCCCTTTATATTCATTACAACCACATCCTGTCTCTTCTCTATTGAAATGCTATGAACCCAAGCGTCTCTCTGGAGAGAGGAGACTAGCCTTGCTGCTTGTAGAAAGGAACATTGCGAACTGCCTGTATGTTCAGGAGAAGGTAATTAAGAGAGAATGTTATCAACTGATGAGGTGTGGGATTTGGTCAAGAGGATGGGGCCTATCTAGCCTGTCCTGGTACAGCTTTGGTGACTGAAAAAGGGCATAGACAACAATGACGATAGCATGTCAGTCCTTGGATAGGGAGTGAGATTTAAACCCCCGAGGAATAGTTCTAGTCCAAGTTGTGGGTTCTGTAAAGTGGCTTAGAATTTGTAATGGTTTTCTTTTAAACTTATCTGAGGCCATTGTGGTCAGAGTATTTTCTGAGCTGGTTCAATGTTAAATGGTGTCAACATCCTGAAGCCTCATCTAATAAATGGGGTTGACATTTGCATCAGAGACAATAATATAATTAAAATGGCAATTCTGCATTATACTGTCCTCCCGTGTTACTAAACTACTTGGCATAGATTTTTGCCTTGGTATAGGAATTGGGGAGTTTGAATCTAGGAGCAAAAGGAAAAAAATCACATCTATGAGAGAAAAAAATGTAGTTAAATTTGCCAGTGGTTGTGTGTTTCTTGCTTTTTTTCTGTGTATTTGTGTTTGAATAAAAGCAAATCATCCCTACTGACAAAAATATTAATGAAAATGGGGAAAAAAACCCTTTCGTGTCATAAGTTTTTGTCATTGTGGGTTGAAAACATTTTTGACCAGCCCTACTTGTTGGTAAAGACAATGTTTATTTAGCATAGAAAATAACAAACAATAAAAGCTAAGCATAATGTGAACCCAGCTAACCTGAAACAGTACAAAAAGATAGTTAGCCAGACTTCAAGTTGTGTTAAATGAAATATTTGGCTAAGCAAGATGAAAATCTTACATTTGAAAGAGACAAGTTGGGTGAGGTTATATTTTCTTTATTGGACCAACTCATGTGAACAACAGAAGTGGGTTCAGTAAAAGATATTACCTCAACTACCTTGTCTTTTTCATAACCCTGGGACTAACATAACTACAACACCTTGCAATTATATCTGTCATTTTGTCTCAGCCAGCTGTGGCCAGCCAGTCTGCTTTCTCAGTGCTCTGGCAATGTGTGTGTCATATCATAACAATGACAGGTGTGTCTCTTAATTTCTCCCACAATCTTTTATAGTATGTGAATTTGTATTATGTCTTTAATAGCATGTTGTATGTGACCTCATCCAATTGTTGTAAAAAGGTACAATTGTCACTGATAAATAAAATAAATATGATTAAGTTCCATCAGTCAGTCTGTTAACACAATTTCCCCTTTCACCAGGCATACAATCTTTTAATTTCCTTCTAATTTGCAATGATGTATATCCGTGAATTCCAGAAACCTTTCACCATTTTCAAAACTTTGTGGGATGAGTGAGGCTTTTAAGTTGGATGTGTAAATCTTCTTCCTAAAGCCCAAGTATGGAGTCTAGAACTATGCTATTGAATGGCAGAGCATGGTCAGTAAGTGAATCACACTCACCTGTTGAGGAGAAAAAATCCTGACAAAATGCCATGAACTCAGCAAGAACCTAGGGAGAGAAAGGAAAGAGAAGTTTGCTTTCTTTTCCACTCCTATGGTTGCCCCAGCTCTGTTCCACCTTCTCCTGGACCATAGCCAATAATGATGGAGCTCTCCCATGTCCATACTCTTCCTACATGCAATGCCCTATACAAAGGAAGTGGTGTTACTAGATGTTATGTGGCTGGCCTGACATCCTCTGGAACCAGTGCTGCACTGCATGTGTATGTTGTGTGGGAGTGGGAGGAGAAGCATCTCTGACGTCAGCACCTTCATTCCCACAGCAGCATTAGACCCACATGCCCAGAGAAATTGCTCACAGTAGGAAGCACTACACCCTTTAGGTGTGTGCAGGATTGGGCCAGAAGCTTAAAAAATCAAGCTCTCAGAAGTCAGGATAAATCAGTTCAGGTGTAAAGCTCAACCTTAACTCTGCCCCCCTTGTGCTTACGTCTTCACCTATAGTTTCTCTCATTTTATATCTTCATCAATTGTTAGATCCTTAAGTCAATATATAAAAGAATATAGACTGGAATTTTTTTATGCAAGCTTAAAGTAACATACAGTACATTCCGATGTGGCGAGGTTTGACACTGTGAGATCTACAAAACATTCCAAGTTTGAAACAACTTGACTGATTTTCTGTGAGTTAGAAATGTTTGAAGTTGAATGGCTCAGAGTTTGGGTTACCAACCCTCCCGGTTTCACCGAGAGTCTCCTGGAATTGGGCTCTATCTCCTGGAGGCTACTGAAGTCAAACTGGGAGATTTGAGGCCGCTAAAAGTCCGGCAGTGCAGCGGGGCTAAGGCAGGCTCCCTATCTGCCCTGTCTCCATGCCACTCCCAGAAGTGGCTGGCACGTCCCTGCGGCCCTGGGGAGGGACGGGGGTCTCTGCGCCCTGCCCCTGTTCCGAGCGCCGACTCCACAGCTCCCGGGAACTGTGGCCAGTGGGGGCGATGCCTGCAGGCATGGACAGCGCGCTGAGCCCCCTCCACCACCCACAGGGACGTGCCAGCCACTTCCAGGAGTGGCACGGGGCCAGGGCTGGCAGGGAGCCTGCCATATCCCTTCTGCGTTCCCTACCGGGAGCCGCCTGAGGTAAGTGTCGCCTGGCCGGAGCCCTCACCTCCTCCTGCACTCCAACCCCCTGCCCCAGCCCTGAGCCCCCTCCCATACCCAAACTCCCTCAAAGAGCCTGCACCCCTTCCAGCATCTAAACTCCCTCCCAGAGCTTGCACCGTGCATTCCCTCCTGCACCCCAACCCCTTGCCTGATCCCGGAGCCCCCTCCACACTCTGAACCCTTCATCTCCATCCCAGAGCCCTCATCCCCAGCCAGAGCCCTCACCACCTCCCACACGCCAACACCCCGCCCCAGCCTGGTGAAAGTGAGTGCGGGTGGGGGAGAGTGAGCGACGGAGGGAAGGGGGATGGAATGAGTGGGGCAGGGCAAGGGTGTTTGGGTTTGTGTGATTAGATAGTTGGCAACCCTACCTAGAGTTTCAGGTGTGAACCATCAATCTAAACCAAACTGAAGTTGGAGAGGATGTTGATTCTGACGCAGTTGTGGGAAGGAAACAATTAAGGTAACGAGGTCACATAAATCGGCACCACCAGATTATGCCAAAGCCCCACAACCAAAATGAGGTAAGTAAGATGTGGTTTTTGTATCTTTAGACAGCAGTAAAGGACCCATACACTACTTAGGAATCTGTAAACTGAGCAAGTTCAAAAAATGAAAAGAAATGTTTTGATCTTTTCCAATTTATGGTGAGAATGTTTGGATTGTCAAACTCTAGGCCATTCCACTTTTAAACATTCAATTTTTAAAACTACTACCATGACTTTCTTCCTCCAGGGTTGGGTTTGTAGATTTCACTGAGACTCTATGAACTGTAACTGCCTGCAAGACAGGTTCTATAAGAAATTCTGTTTTTTACTTAATTATATATTATATTGAATGGCAACAGATAAATTATAAAGATATACGGAAAGACCATATATGAACGTACCATGAGAGCAAAGTTAAACCTTAACTTTCAATCTTTGTTCTGTATTTTTGGGTTTTGAGAGCTTAATTTTGAACCGTAAGATTACGTATGTTCTAGGTTTCTTTGGACTAGAATGAAAATATAAAATCACTGTTTACAAATGTAATACAAAGTATGAGCTTTTAGTTTTTTCTAATGTTTATGAAGACCATCCGAATACAGGTTATATATTGCTACATGTTATAAAATGGATATTAGTGTTTTTTGTACACATTTCAGTACTTTCAAGTCCATCGGTATAAAAAAATATTCCTTTACGGCAAGATTCTCCAACACGCGGCCCATGGGCCACATGGCCTGCAGAGTTGTTTCCTGTGGCCCACCATAGGTACCAACTCCAGCAGCAGCCAAACTCCCCTCTCCCCCAAGCGCACTGCATCCCCACTCCTCTGCCTACCTCCCAGCACTTCCCGCCGCCAAACAGCTGTTTGGCGGTGCTTAGGACTTTCCACAGGGCAGGAGTGGGGATGCAGTGTGCTCAGGGGAGGAGACAGAAAAGAGGAAGGGCCAGGGTGGGGATTTGGGGTAGGGGTTGGAATAGGAGCAGGGAGGGGGCGGAGTTGGGGTGTGGATTTTGGGGAATGGGGTGGGGAAGGGGTGGGAAGAGGCAGGGCAGGGAGAGGCCTCATGGAAGGGGTGGAGTGGGGGCGGGGCTGGGGGCAAAGTGGGGCTTTAACTGAAGTATTTCTAAAAATAAATGCGTGTTTTGTCGTTTGAATGAGGTGCATTATTGAGTGTTTATATTTTACATTGACTTTTAATAGCATACCATATTTTTTTTTTTTTCATTTTTGACTATACTTTTATATCGTTGTATGAAAAGGTTTCAGTGATGCAGTCCTCAGGCCAATGTACTAGTCCTCATGTGGCCCACACGGTGATTTGAGTTTGAGATCCTTGCTTTATGGTATGCGTTCATGAACATATTTATGAGGGTGAGCAAAATGCTATACTGTGTCAATACTTTTGAGAAGAGCAAAGCTGAAGTGAAGGAAGCAGTGTCTATCCAATAGTGATGTAATAATGCCAGCTGCAGTTTGGGGTCCATGGTTCTGGGAAGTAGGACTGAGCTCTTGTGGATGTAATATTGCTGTTTCCCTGAGGATGCTCCAGATTGCATGAAATTTGGAGACTAGGAAAAGGGAGGAGAGGGAATAGAAAGAGAAAAGATGAATGGTTTCTCCTCTTCTAAATACAAAATCCCGTTCATTTTAACAAGCAAACAGTCCAGTAGTAGCATTACCATTTCCTGGAGCTTTACTAATCCTTCCACAGGGAGAATAGAATGAAACCTTTCACCGTCCTCAAAATGATCACGTTTTTGAAACCTTCCTGAATAATTCACAATTTTTAATCTCCAGATAAGTCATTTGCCTACTGATATGACAGACACATTATCAAGGTGTGAATGCAGTACAGTGCTTTCAGAAGGCAGGAAGGGCCTAGAATCCATCACAGAGTATTTCAGGCCATTGATTTCTCATACAAAACAACTAAAAAACAAACTAGTTGTAGTTCAGATCCATTGCCGTGAATAAGATACAGTATTTTCTTCTTTGCCAACAGAATTGTCTGTTAATGCTCTTAGAAAAGGGTTTTTCATTCCATGTGGGGACATACAATGTGTGTGTGACTTGTGCACAGTAAGCCAATTTTTATTCTCTAAAGATTTACAGCTAGAAAAAGCAATTTGTTATATCCTGAATAATCTTAAACAATTATTTCTCTCTGCTGGTGCTACTTGAAATATTTAAACAAATAATACTGAAATTAAGAAAACATGATCAAAGGTTTTTTTCTTCCGACTGAGCGTTCTTCAATGTGGAATATATAAATGTGGGCTTTTATTAACCACCAAGTAGTTCTGAATTATGAATAAATATTTTGTTTAAAAACCAGCTGCAGAGAGATTAGAAGCAGGGTGTGTGTGTGTGTGGTTTGGTTTGGTTTGGTTTGTTTGTTTGTTTGTTTGTTTTTAAGAAGCTTCACTTGTGCACTTCTGTTTGCTGGAAGTATTTATAATTTACTGTAGTGCAAGGCTTTCTTTGCAGAATCCTTAATTCTAATCCTGAATCTTAACTATAATCTGAATTTTAATACTTTAATGTGTTTTAAATTGTCCAGTGATAAGACATGGGTCCATGGCACATCCTATTATATCTTCAGCTGATGTAAGTCAGAGTAGCCCCATTGACTTTAGTGGAGCTCCACAGATTTACACCAGCAGAGGGCGTGGCTCAGCATTTAGGTCTGGAGTCTGAGCATTTCATATCTGAAATGTCTAGAGCCTGACTCTTGCGTCCACTCCTGCAGTTTAAAGGAGTCAGAAACCCAGCAAATTCAGCCTCTTCACGATCCTTCCTGTATGGAAGGAATCACCAGGTAGTGTAAAGCCACCTTGCACAACTCCCTTTCAAGTAGGGTGACCAGACAGCAAGTGTGAAAAAATCGGGACGGGTGTGGGGGGTAATAGGTGCCTATATAAGACAAAGTCCTGAATATCAGGACTGTCCCAATAAATTCGGGACATCTGGTCACCATACTTCCTAGCCCACAGCATGTGGGGATTCTTGTGACAGAGAAAAAGCGAGGGTCTGTGCACTGTTCTGCCTCATCAATCCTCAGCTGACAGAATAGCCTCTTGGGGCTGTGGGCAGCTGGGCCAAAAATGCTCTTGACCTGTGATAGAGCCAGGTTGGTTCCTGGCTTGGCCCGTTTTAAGGGGGAATGCAGAGGTGGTGCAAAGCTGCCTTCTCCCTCCAGCTACTGAGTTCTGTCCCAGAGAATCTGGACCCATTTGACTCACAGTAAAGATGGGACAGTTTATGGAATTCAGATATAGGGCCTGATTTTGAACAACCCCAGAGTCCAGTGATGGTTGTATCCAGGAATTTAGTTCTGGCCCGTCTTTTTTTTTATGGGGAAATGATGGTTCTTAATTTGAACCAAGGTTCTATAGTCCAGTTTTTGCACATGTGCTTTGTGTTCTTATTTTAAAACTAATAGTTTAGATTAGAGCTGCCAAGCGATTAAAAAAAATTAATATTGCGATTAAACAAAATAGAATACCATTTAGTTAAATATTTTTGGGTGTTTTCTACATTTTCAAATATATTGATTTCAATTACAACACAGAATACAAAGCGTACAGTGCTCACTTTATTTTTGGTTACAAATATTTGTAGAAAACAAAAGGAATAGTATATTTCAGTTCATCTAATATAAGTACTGTCGTGCAATCTCTTTATTTAACATGCCAGATGTGCTAAAGATTCATATGTCCCTTCATGCCTCAACCACCATTCCCGAATACATGTGTCCGTGCTGATGAAGGGTTCTGCATGAAAACGATCCAAAGCAGAGCAGACTGATGCATGTTCATTTTCATCATCTGATTCAGATGCCACCAGCAGAAGGTTGATTTTCTTTTTTGGTGGTTCTGGTTCTGTAGTTTCCGCATCAGAGTGTTGCTATCTTAAGACATCTGAAAGCATTCTCCATACTTCATCCCTCTCAGATTTTGGAAGGCACTTCAGATTCTTAAACCTTGGGTCGAGTGCTGTATCCATCCTTAGAAATCTCACATTGGTACCTTCTTTGTGTTTTGTCAAAGCTGTTGTGAAAGTGTTCTTAAAACAAACATGTGCTTGGTCATCATCTGAGACTGCTATAACATGAAATATGTAGCAAAATGTGGGTAAAACAGAACAGGAGACATACAATTCTCCCCCAATGAGTTCAGTCACAAATGTAATTAACACATTATTTTTTTAACAAGCAGCATCAGCATGGAGGCGTGTCCTCTGGAATGGTGGCCAAAGCATGAAGGGGCATATGAATGTTTAGCATATCTGGCATGTAAATACTTTGGAATACCAGCTACAAAAGTGCCATGTGAATGCCTGTTCTCACTTTCAGGTGACATTGTAAATAAGAAGCAGTTAGCAGATACAGCAGTGGGTAGGAGAATGGACATAATGAGGAAGGGCAGTGTGGATACCAGTCTAATGGGTCATACTGGCTGTAGAATGACCATGCCTAATCGGGTATAGAATGTGAGTGAGGCCAAACAGCAAAAATTAAGATGTTTGTACACCAGTGCGAGGAGCCTAGGTAACAAAATGGAGGAACTAGAGCTACTGGTGCAGGAAGTGAAACCAGATAGTACAGGGATAACAGAAACATGGTGGAATAGTAGTCATGACTGGACTACAGCTATTGAAGGGTATGTGCTGTTTAGGAAAGACAGAAATAAAGGTAAAGGTGGTGGAGTAGCATTGTATATCAATGATAAGGTAGAATGTAAAGAAATAAGCGATGGAATGGATAAGACCGAGTCCGTCTGGGCAAAAATCACATTGGGGAAGAAAACTACTAGAGCCGCCTCTGTGATAGTGCTTGGGGTGTGCTATAGACCGTTGGGATCTAATTTGGATATGGATAGAGCCCCCTTTAATGTTTTTAGTGAAGTAAATACTAATGGAAACTGCGTGATCATGGGAGAATTTAACTTCCCAGATATAGACTGGAGGACAAGTGCTAGTAATAATAATAGGGCTCAGATTTTCCTAGATGCGATAGCTGATGGATTTCTTCATCAAATAGTTGCTGAACCAACTAGAGGGGATGCCATTTTAGATTTGGTTTTGGTGAGTAGTGAGGACCTCATAGAAGAAATGGTTGTAGGGGACAACCTTGGTTCAAGTGATCATGAGCTAATTCAGTTCAAACTGAACGGAAGGATAAACAAAAATAAATCTGACTAGGGTTTTTGATTTCAAAAGGGCTGACTTTCAAAAATTAAGGGAATTAGTTAGGGAAGTGGTTTGGACTGAAGAATTTATGGATTTAAAGGCAGAGGAGGCCTGGGATTACTTTAAGTCAAAGCTGCAGAAACTATCAGAAGCCTGCATCCCAAGAAAGGGGAAAAAATTCATAGGCAGGAGTTGTAGATCAAGCTGGATGAGCAAGCATCTCAGAGAGGTGATTAAGAAAAAGCAGAAAGCATACAGGGAGTGGAAGATGGGAGGGATCAGCAAGGAAAGCTACCTTATTGAGGTCAGAACATGTAGGGATAAAGTGAGAGAGGCTAAAAGTCGAGTAGAGTTGGACCTTGCAAAGGGAATTAAAACCAATAGTAAAAGGTTCTATAGCCATATAAATAAGGAGAAAACAAAGAAAGAAGTGGGACCGCTAAACACTGAGGATGGAGTGGAGGTTAAGGATAATCTAGGCATGGCCCAATATCTAAACAAATACTTTGCCTCCGCCTTTAATAAGGCTGCCAAAGTTCCTTCCCCACTCTGAACTCTAGGGTACAGATGTGGGGACCTGCATGAAAAACCCCCTAAGCTTATTTTTACTAGCTTAGGTTAAAACTTCCCCAAAGTACAAACTATTTTACCTTTTGCCCTTGGACTTTATTGCTGCCAACACTAAAGGTCTAATAAATATATAACAGGGAAAGAGCTCACTTGGAAATGTCTATCCTCCCAAACACTACACCCCCTTTCCTGGGGAAGGCTTGATAAAAATCTTCACCAGTTTGCATAGGTGAACACAGACCCAAACCCTTGGGTCTTAAGAACAATGAAAAAGCAATCGGGTTCTTAAAAGAAGAATTTTAATTGACGAAAAAGTAAAAGAATCACCACTGTAAAATCAGGATGGTAAATACCTTACAGGGTAATCAGATTCAAAACATAGAGAATCCCTCTAGGCAAAACCTTAAGTTACAAAAAGACACAAACACAGGAATATACATTCCATTCAGCACAGCTTATTTTATCAGCCATTTAAACAAAACAGAATCTAACACATATCTAGCTAGATTACTTACTAAGTTCTAAGACTCCATTCCTTTTCTGTTCCTGGAAAAAGCATCACACAGACAGAGAGAACCTTTGTTTCTCCCCCCACCCCCTCCAGCTTGGAAAGTATCGCATCTCCTCATTGGTCATTTTGGTCAGGTGCCAGCGAGGTTATCCTGGCTTCTTAACCCTTTACAGGTGAAAGGGTTTTTCCTCTGGCCAGGAGGGATTTTAAAGGTGTTTACCCTTCCCTTTATATTTATGATAAAGGCTAATGAGGATCTTGGGATAATGGTAGCATGACAAATGGGAATGAGGATATGGAGGTAGATATTCCAACTCGAACAGCTTAATGGAACTAAATCGGGGGCCCCAGATAATCTTCATCCAAGTATATTAGAGGAATTGGCACCTGAAATTGCAAGCCCATTAGCAAGAATTTTTAATGAATCTGTAAACTCAGGGGTTGTACTGTATGACTGGAAAATTGCTAACATAGTTCCTATTTTTAAGAAAGGAAAAAAAGATGATCCGGGTAACTACAGGCCTGTTAGTTTGACATCTGTAGTATACAAGGTCTTGGAAAAAATTTTGAAGGAGAAAGTAGTTAAGGACATTGAGGTCAATGGTAAATGGGACAAAATACAACATGGTTTTACAAAAGATATATCACACCAAACCAACCTGATCTCCTTCTTTGAGAAGGTAACAGATTTTTTTAGACAAAGGAAATGCAGTGGATCTAATTTACCTAGATTTAAGTAACGCGTTTGATATGGTGCCACATGGGGAATTTAGTTAAATTGGAAAAGATGGAGATCAATATGAAAATTGAAAGGTGGATAAGGAATTGGTTAAAGGGGAGACTACAGTGGGTCCTACTGAAAGGTGAACTGTCAGGCTGGAGGGAGGTTATCAGTGGAGTTCCTCAGGGATCGGTTTTGGGACCAATTTTATTTCATCTTTTTATTACTGACCTCGGTACAAAAAGTGGGAGTGTGCTAATAAAGTTTGCGGATGATACAAAGCTGGGAGGTATTGCCAATTCAGAGAAGGACTGGGATATCATACAGGAGGATCTGGATGACCTTGTAAACTGGAGTAATAGTAATAGGATGAAATTTAATAGTGAGAAAAGTAAGGTCATGCATTTAGAGATTAATAACAGGAATTTTAGTTCTAAGCTGGGGACGCATCAATTAGAAGTAACAGAAAAGGAGAAGGACCTTGGAGTATAGGTTGATCACAGGATGACTGAGCCGCCAATGTGACATGGCTGTGAAAAAAGCTAATGTGGTCTTGGGATGCATCAGGAGAGGCATTTCCAGTAGGGATAAGGAGGTTTTAGTACCGTTATACAAGGCACTGGTGAGACCTCACCTGGCGTACTGTGTGCAGTTCTGGTCTCCCATGTTTAAGAAGGATGAATTCACACTGGAACAGGTACAGAGAAGGGCTACTAGGATGATCCGAGGAATGGAAAACCTGCCTTATGAAAGAAGACTCAAGGACCTTGGCTTGTTTAGCCTAACCAAAAGAAGGTTGAGGGGAGGTATGATTGTTCTCTATAAATATATCAGAGGGATAAATACAGGAGAGGGAGAGGAATTATTTAAGCTCAGTACCAATGTGGACACAAGAACAAATGGATATAAACTGGCCAATGGGAAGTTTAGACTTGAAATTAGATGAAGGTTTCTAACCATCGGAGGAGTGAAGTTCTGGAATAGCCTTCCAAGGGAAGCAGTGCGGGCAAAAGACCTATCTGGCTTCAAGATTAAACTCAATAACTTTATGGAGGCGATGGTATGATGGGATAACATGGTTTTGGCAATTAATTGATCTTTAAATATTCATGGTAAATAGGCCCAATGGCCTGTGATGGGATATTAGATGGGGTGGGATCTCAGTTACTACAGAGAATTCTTTCCTGGGTATCTGGCTGGTGAATCTTGCTCGGGGTTCAGCTGATCGCCATATTTGGGGTCGGGAAGGAATTTTCCTCCAGGGCAGATTGAAAGAGGCCCTGGGGGTTTTTCGCCTTCCTCTGTAGCACGGGACAGTGGTCACTTGCTGGAGGATTCTCTACACCTTGAAGTCTTTAAACCATGATTTGAGGACTTCAATAGCTCAGACATAGGTGAGAGGTTTATTGCAGGAGTGGGTGGGTGAGATTCTGTGGCCTGCGTTGTGCAGGTCGTCAGACTAGATGATCATAATGGTCCCTTCTAGCCTTAATATCTATGAATCTATGAGCAGTATCTCCCGTAAATGTAAACAAACTTGTTTGCCTTAGCAATTGGCTGAATAAGAAGTAGGATTGAGTGGACTTGTAGGCTCTAAAGTTTTCCATTGTTTTGTTATGTAACAAAAAAAATCTACATTTGGAAGTTACACTTTCACGATAAAGAGATTGCACTATAATATTTGTATGAGGTGAAATTGAAAAATATTATTTTTACAGTGCAAATATTTGTAATAAAAATAATATAAAGTGAGCACGGTACACTTTGTGTTCTGTGTTGTAATAGAAATCAATATATTTGAAAATGAAAACAAATTCAAAATATTTAATAAATTTCAATTGGTATTCTATTGTTTAACAGTGTGATTAATCACAATTTTTTAAATTGAAGTTAATTTTTTTGAGTTAATCGTGTGACTTAACTGCAATTAATCGACAGCCCTAGTTTAGCTCTGACTCTGCTGCCCTCCCTTACAATAAGTAGAACTCGTGAGTAAATCAATGAGACTGTTTACACAGTAAAGTACTGTGAAGGGTTCAGTCACAGAGATCCTCTTGGGACTGTCACAGGAGTGCTGAAATTACCTCTGAACCCATTTTCCCTGCCAGCTTGGGACTCCAGAACCCTGTCTTGTTGAGCCAGAGATGCTAGCCTGCTGCAACACAAACCCAGGGTCTGGTCCATGCCCACAAAGCAGCAGACTTTTAACTAAAATCTCAGCTCAGCAGGTTACCTATCTCCAGCACCCAGACACCCAGCTCTCAATGGGATCCAAACTCCAAATAAATCCGTTTTACTCTGTAAAAGCTTATACGGGTAAACTCATAAATTGTTCGCCCTCCATATCACTGATAGAGATATGCACAGCTGTTTGCTCCCCCAGGTATTAACCATTTACTCTGGGTTTATTAATGCACAAAAATGATTTTATTAAGTGTAAAAAGTAGGATTTAAGTGGTTTCAAGTAGTAACAACCAGAACAAGTAAAATAAAACAAAACACGCAAGTCAGCTTAATACATTAAGAAACCGATTACAGGTTATATCTCACCCTCAGAGATGTTCCAATAAGCTTCTTTCACAGACTAGACTCCTTCCTTGTCTGGGCCCAGTCCTTTTGCTTGGTAAAGTCTTTTAGATCCTGCAGACATCTCAGGTGGTGAGGAATAATGAGTGCCATGATGGTTTGAAAATGCTTTATGTAAGAGCCTGAAACTAGAAACAATGCAGGTAAGTAGGGGTTTTCTCATGACTGGCAGCCCCTTTTGTTGTGCTCCACTCCCTTCTATAGCTTTGGCACAAGGTGGGAATCTTTTGTGTCTGCTTGTTTCCACCCTCCACCTTTTAAATGGAAAAATACCAGATTTAAGATGGATTTCATTATCATTTCTCCCCACACCCAAGTCTTTCTTTAAGTACCCAAACAGAGAAGAATGGTTGGAATAGCACAGCCTCTCATTATTTTGTCCACCAATTAGGCCTAATATCGGACACCCCAATTTTGGTTCATTAATTTCCGGACCTACATTTTCTTGTCTGCCAGGCATGATCGTAACACAGTCCTTGAGTTATATCAGTGGGCCTTTTTGTTTAGATTAATTTTAGTCTGTCTCCCTTTCATACCTTTTTCCCATCAACATTTGTTGTTATAGGTTATTGGGACAGCTTATGAATTTTTACATACTTTTTACAGTTGAGCTCAGAATTAGGGTAAATTTGTAGGCCCAACTATCAGAACATTCCTTCCCTCTAATTAGGGGAGGAGTGGGATTGTACTAGTGCCCTGGCACATCTAAAATATTCTAATATATATCCAGGTATCTTTCATTATATAATTCACAAAACTCTCAGATATTTAGATTAGCCCTTAAAACCTCTGGATAAAATAAAAATCATGCATTTGATTGCATCTTCATTTCTTTCATATACTTAAGTGAGGAATGTGTTTTACTAGGGCAGACATTAGATGTGTATGGTAATGAAGGAAATTCTTGAGAGCTTAGGTGCCATAGGCATTATATTGGTCCTCTGCACATGGGTGAATTGTTCTTTTGCCAGTTGCTGTGTTCCTTTATAATAAAGTAAAGAATGGCAGTTGAATTGCTGCTTCCTGGAAAAACAATTGCATGTGACCGGGTATTAACATGTTGCTTTGTTTACTCTAGATACGCTTTATACTGCTGTTCAGCCGACAAGGGAAATTAAGACTTCAGAAGTGGTACATAACGTTACCTGACAAAGAGAGGAAAAAGATCACACGGGAAATTGTTCAGATTATTCTGGCTCGCAGTCAAAAGATGAGCAGTTTTGTCGACTGGAAAGACCTAAAGCTAGTTTACAAAAGGTGTGAGTAGTTTTATAAGAATAAAGTGTGTGTGTGTGTGTGTGTGTGTGTGTGTGTGTGTGAGAGAGAGAGAGAGAGAGAGACACAGACCCCCCACCCCCCATCTTGTAAATGCTACTAGGATGAAACACATGAGGAATAATGAGTGCCATGAGGGTTTGAAAATGCTGTATGTAAGAGCCTGAAACTAGGAACAATGCAGTTTGATTCTAAACAAAATCAGCTTGCCTTTCCCCATTCCATAAATTGATACAGTAAATTGCTATTAGAAAAATACTGGTATTGCTTACCACTGAAGAAAAATGGGAGTAAGAATTGATTGACAGTTTAAATGATAGAAGATGCTATGCCTAGCTAATCTTGCTAATTTAAAGGTATCATGCTGAAAAGCATGTTGTGCTTTGTCAGTGTATTGCAAGGTTACACGTACGGTATGGAGGAGCCTGCTGCCAAATCATATCTTTGAAGTATTTACCATTGTGGAACTTGTATCTTCCCCAGGTATATGAGCCTTAGTGATAACAGGCTTATCCCTGCCTTTATAGTTACAGGAGAGAAATGAAGGCCCTAAAACAGAAGTCCACCCTTATTCAGCAAAGCACTAAAAATAAGTATGTTCTTAAGCATTTTGTTGAAAAGGGATAGACGGACACAGGTTTAGATGCTTTGCTGAAATGGTGCTCTAGCCACTACCCTGGGAAGAATGCTCAGGTGGTTATTCCTCCACCCCCATGAAGCTGGATTAACTAAATATAAAACTCTGCTACCAATCAGTAGAAAGAATTGATCAACATGAGTAGTTACATGTAATCTGTTTCTTGAAATACGCATAAATTACCCTATTAACCATTTGGTAGCCTGAATAGTGGCCCAAATGCTTGTTCTTTCTGTGCATATTTTTTTTAAAGCACAAAATTATTCTACAATCTAAAACAATACACCTACAGTAGGGGCTACTGCAGCATTTGGGGAGAGTTTTATCCCTTACCAGTTGTTGTTGTTTTTGTGTAGTCCTGAAGCTTAAACATTGAGGAGGTATTCGACAAATATGCTCAGCTTTTTTACAAAAAGAATAATTTACTGTTGTTAATATATTCCTTTTAAAATAAAGGTGCTGAGAAAGGAAAATCAATTCAACTGTTAAGCTACAGCTGCACTAGAGAGTTCACAGCAGCAGAGTTGTATCGGTGCAGCTGCACCACTATAAGCTCTCTGATGTAACTGCTCTAAGCCAGTGGGAGAGAGCTCTCCCATTAGCTTAACTACTCCAGCCCCATGAACAGCTGTAGCTATGTCGGCAGGAGAAGCTCTTACACTGACCTGCGCTTAGGTCAGTATGACTTATGATGCTAAGGGCGGATGGCTTTTTCCCACCCCTGAGCAAAATAAATTATATCACAGTGAGTGCTAGTGTAGACATAGCCTTACTGTAGCGAACAGACTTGCATAGGCAGGGATATAAACCAAATTATCTCTGTGATTGAGTTACTACTTCAGGTTTTACCAAACACTTACCCATTTTCATTTTTATTTTTGTAGGTATGCTAGTTTATATTTTTGCTGTGCAACAGAAGACCAGGATAATGAGCTGCTGACACTAGAGGTTGTTCATCGTTACGTAGAACTACTGGACAGGTATTTTGGAAATGTAAGTTTCCTTTTCTTCCTTAGGTTAGTTATGATTTTTGCCCTTTAGTTGTTTGCCACAAAGTCAGCGTGAAAAATCTCTGTAGCTGCTCTTACTCATCCTTTCCCTCTGCCTTGCTTGCACCATTTCCACACATCCAGTATTAGGTGGATGTGACAGTAAAATAGTGCCCAGGCTATTATAAGCAGTTAACATTCCATAATATGCCCGTCCCAAAAGAGAAGCCAATCCTGACATTTCACATGTCACTTCTCTTTCCAGGGGAGATGATATCTAGAAAGTTTGGGAAAAATCAGAAAAAGAATTTTAAAATGGTGGGATGAGGGGGGAGGATTGTTTATTGTTTTGTTTTAAATTTTCAAAAATGACCTGACTTTTTTTAGCTCGTATCAAGCAACAGGAAACACCGCATGAAGGCAAGAGATCAGCAGGGTGGTGGTGGTTGTTGGGGGCATAATGAGGGTGATATGGGCCAGGGTACATGGAGATGGTCCATTGGAGGCATTAGGTGCCAGAGGAGACCCCCTTTTATGAATGTTTTCTACCATGTTCTCTTGAGCAGTTGATTTATCTGACTCCTCCTTAACATAAGTCATCGTGCTGTGTCTTCCATTGTCTTTTTGTTTTTCTTCTGTCAGAGACTGTAAGATGTTTGGGGCAGGGAATGTGTCTTACTCCATGAAATGACTTTTTATATGTATTCTGTAACGGAGTGTTTAAACAAATCTGTTTATACTTGGTCTCTGTGCAGAGAAGAATATGATTTCACTAGTGCTGAAGTTGTGATATCACTTAATATTGATATTTCTATTTCTTACTTTACTGTCTGCCACAAGAGTGCATACGTTGAATAGGTTTGGCAATCTATAAGCTCTAGGAATGCTAATACATATAATGCTATAATATTGTGCCTAAATGGGTATTTTGCTTCATCAGGTGTGCGAGCTGGATATTATCTTTAATTTTGAAAAGGCTTATTTTATTCTTGATGAGTTTATAATGGGCGGAGAAATACAAGAAACATCAAAGAAATCAGCAGTGAAAGCCATAGAAGATTCTGATATGTTACAAGAGGTAAGGCAGAGGCAGACAGCAGAGGCACACACCTCACTACAGTTGTTTTGTCTGACAGGACTAGTGTTTGATATCCCAACATGTCTGAAGTTTAGTACTACAAGATACAAAATGTATAATTATGAAAGGTGGCAACATATAATACCCTTAGTTCAACCCTCTGGCATCCTCTGATATGGTGTTAAGTTATTCATATGCTATCGTTGGCTACTTTGCAAGGAGAATGGTTGTTAATCAGTCATGTCAGTTGCTCGATATTAGATACTGCATTAAGGATTTGTTTTATATAATTTTAATGATGTTTAACACATCAAGGTAGAGGGCCTGAATGTTTAAGTTTATTTGGTTGGTTTTTTTTATTGTTTCACTAATAAATTGACAAATGACCTACATGGTCATATCAAAATCAGCACAAGTATGTGCTGGTAACCTCCAGTTTGTCCATAACTAGACCACGTAATGGTTCCTACAAGGAAGTGTGAGACTTGTATTCAAAAATCTGTAGGAATGAGCTTCATTTTCTTGCATTGTAAATTACCTTAGGGAGCCGAGAATGGTCAGAACTGGCAAACGCTATGGATGATTCCATTTTCGGGATGATCATTAGTGTGGAAAAAAATGAGGCTGGTAGAACTAGTTAGGGAAATACTATGTGAATAGGCCCTTTGCAGTTTTTTTCCAGCCGGCTTTTTCAATACAAGTTGGTATTTGCACATGCTCATAGGGTAACAGGGTGAAACAGCAGGAGAGGGTTAAGAGCGGCCTGTGCATAACTCAGCATGGATTTGAAGGGGGTGGGGTGACAGGCAAGGGGAAAGGCATCTGCTTTGGTCAAAGGAGAAGCTTTGTTTTGTGTTTGAAGAATACTCTCTGCCCTGGAGCAAGGGCCTGAGGGAGGCATGGGCAAGACACTGGTTCTTTCCTGGGCTGTTGAGGAGCCCACCAGCTTGCAGTAGTGGTACGTACAAAAGGCCAGCTAGATATGGCAACTACATATGCAAGTTAGATGTTCAGTCTAACAGGGTTTTCAAGTATTATTATTGTAGCTATTTAAAATTGGTTAGTGTTTGTTCATAGGGCCTGGATCTGATGGAAATCAATAAAAAATTCCAACCCTGTTCAATGGGAACAGGTCAGGTCCTTACTGTATTTCGTAGTATTTTACAATCTGTAACACCTCACTTTCTATTTTTTTTTTCCAGACAATGGAGGAATATATGAACAAACCTGCCTTTTAACTTTAAAACCTCCTGGAGGGACAGAGATGCTGCTTACTATCTGTAAAATTCACTTGTTGAAATTGCTTTTCTATGTGCCAGATCCTCTGAGAAATACCAAAAACCAATAACTAAAGGGATTTGTGTAGTAGTCAAAATGAAGGTCAGCTCCAGTAGTGTATATTGTTCTACATAGGAGTTTATTAAAACTGTTATTACACTTAATCTAGCCACTATCCTCCTCCTAGACTTAAAAACTAGTTTTATACAATGGCTTTTAGCTATGAACTTTTTCAGTCTCAGAAAATATTTGCAAAAGATATTTATACTGGTTTTGATCCATCACTGATTGCATCAGTATACTTTTGTAATAGTATATTTTTTGAATGTAATGATTATTCTGGTCTAATAATAATAATTTTTCTTAAAAGCTGAGTTTTTTATTTTTCTGGAGTCTGCTTTGAAGATGTTAACATTTAAAATTCATATGCATCTCTTCAGCTCACCCTCTCCTGCCACTTCCTAGTAGAAGTACTATCTTCCTTCTACCATCGGTTCTTCCACCCAATAAAAGGAGAGCTCTTCCATCCCCTAAGCACACCACCTCCACTTAGTACTAGAAGCCCACATTCCTAGTCTAAGTAGGGTTCTGTGATCTTCTATGCCCTTCATGTTTCTATGTGGCTGTTAGAGCCCTCTCTGCCGTTATGTTCTGATGGCTTATTTATTTTCCCCCACCCCAGCCTGACCTTCCGGTGTAACCTTCCCCCTTGTTAGATCCTGGGACCCAAGAAGAGACTGACTGATAGACCCCACTGGGAGGGCAGGTCTTGAGAGGGAGAGATTAGTCCTGGCAAGAGGGACTGTTGGTGTCTGGTAGAATTTACTCCTCCGTTGAGTCCCAGCTTACTATACCTTTTAGTGTCCAGAAATGGCTATTCCTCTCCAGCACAGTCTCCTGAAAACTAGCCAGTCCAAAGTTGACATACACATAAAGATTAGCCTGTTTCTTAAAAGTTGCAAGTGGCCTAATGTTGATAAGAACGGACACTATAATAAACCCCATTGTAATTTTGCAGACTACACAAAGATGGAAGAGACCAAGAATGAAATATTTGGACTAACTTTATTATAATGTTTTGATAAAGCATTTCAGGAGAGGGAAAAAAATAACATGTTCCCTTGTCTAGTTTCCTTCCAATAACGTATTTTTTCCCTTTGGGTTGATCTTGAGTGCTTTGACCTGTATGTAGTTTGACTGAACTCTCATCACTTGAGTGATTATTTCATTCTAATAGGCTTCTAAGTTAAGAGACTTTTTCCTAGTTATTAAGTTTTCTTTTCTCTATTTCATCACATTATTCCTCTCTAGAGCCTTTCCAAATTATGAAATTGTCTTCTATATAATTTAGGAAATTCTTTAATCTCTGTGTATTTGTCACCCAAAAGTACGGGTTTGATTTCCCCAATAATGTGGTGTTGGTTTTTTTTTCCTCCTTCACTTTTAATCTTCTTGGCAGTATGGTAAAAGCCATATTTCAGTTCCTTTTTCATCATTAAACTTCTTGAATTATTATTCTAAATATTTCACTGCTACCCCCTTCAGAGTCTATTTGTATCTTACTGGTTTTCTAAATACTTTGACATACAGCACCAACTTTGTTCATTACCAGCCCACTTTTTTTCTGTCTGTGTTATCTAATTTGTTAGTCAAACTTGTGAGTAGTCAGTTGGCAGTATCATACTGCTCACTTGTTCATTACTGTAGCCATCTGTTTTCTCCATATTGATGTCAAAGTGATACTTCCAATACCATGGAAAAAGTGAAAACACTGAAGGCTTTAAATAGCTTCAGAACATTGGTTTTAACATTCAACTACGTAAAACTGGATGACTGCATATTATTTCATTGTGGTTTGAAATGCAGGAATTTAACAATAAATTCAGTATTTTTAAATCAGTTCATACTGTATACAGATGATCTTTTAAAATACTGGCTATTCAGAGTAAGTGACTTTAACTTTGAATCATAATTAGTTTCCTTTCTTCTCACTTATTTTATGCCAATTTGTGATACTTTTGCTCACATTGATTAGTACTTTATTCCTCAAGCAGTCTCAGTGAGATCAAATGGAGCAGCTAAAGGACTAAGATACTCTTACACTGATTGAATAGTACCAAAATCTGGCCCTTGTGGTCGTTCTAAGAAGGAACATAAGGCTTCACCTACTGCTTTACTTTATCCCATGTAGCAATAATAATAAGAGACCTGGAGGGATGCTTATGAAGAAGTATTAATCTCACTAGTAGAGAGCTAGGTGCTTGTATAGTCCACATCAGCATCATATCTGAGTTAAATAACGTGGCCCAAATTCTCTGCCATGCCCAGTTTGGGGGACTACAAGAGGCTGTTTGTGGCTCTCTTACTGTGAGGTTGCATCTACCCTAGACATGCTATAGACACTGCATAGATTAGCACTTCATGAGGTGTTGTGGTTTATGCTAGCTAACTGCAGCTCCCCTAGGGGCCAGCTGAGGGTTGCTGAAGTGCAGTGTGCTCCATCTTCAGTCCCTTCCCACCAATAATACCTTACACGAGGGCTACAGAGTGGGAATGATAGAGGCTGGAAATGCCTAGTTCTCTGGCCTGCTGTGATCTCATCAGCAAATGGAAATCAGCTACTTTCCTAGGAGCCGAACTTTGTCCACATGGTGTGGCTAAGTAATGGTTAATGGGGAGGCACAAGTCTACAGCTATCGGCATATGAAGGTTTTAAACAATGAAGAGGAAGAGACCCTATTTAGAATGGTATGGGTGGGTTACAACTGGATGGAATGGGAACAAGTTATTTTTCAGAGGATTATGGAACGTTAGATTTATTTCACTTTCTCTATACAGTGTCAGTAACTCGGATGACTTAATTCATATTGTTACATAATAGCAAAAAACCCCAAATACATTGTAGAATCACTTTTAGGCCCTATCCCTCTTCCTACAGAGAGCCCCACTTCAAAGGGACCCTATACATATGCAGGGACTGGGCTGCCCTCAGTGTATTGCAGGGATGGAGCCTTAATATCTCATATTAGATTAGATCTTGGTTATTCTTAAAATAGCCAAGGTACAAAATTACAGCTGTCTTAGTGTTGCCCAATTTGACAGTATTGGTAGTTACCCTACTAAATTTCAATCTCTCTGTATGGTCCATCCAATAGAAAATGTCCGATTTAAACTTTACTAAGTCTATGAGAGACTGTTTGGTGTCATTACTGACTGATTATCAAACAGTTATCAATAAAGCAGGAGATAAGTAATACTAATACTGTTTGTAATAACCAGCCTAAATACCAAGATAAAATGCAGTTATCTGAATTCTCCTTGCTGAAGACCTTAGAGCACACACAGCCTCAAAATAACCATTCAACATGGGCATGTTTTGGCCTAGATTTCTTTCTTTGCTCTTGCCGGCTGTGCTGACTATAAGCTTTTCCATTTTCTTATTAGCATTCTCTGCCTGTGGGATTCTTCCTGTGATCTCTTCACCTACCAGTGGTGACAGGGCTGTTTCTCTGCTATGCAGCTAATTGTGACTGGTGGGTTGGGGCATCAATGAGTGTATCAGAGAAATTAGAGTTAGATATCAATAAGAGATGTATTTCCATATTAAAAAAGCTGACAATTAAATACAATTGGGTGCGGGGGAGGGTGCCCCAGTATTGCAAGACCTTGTGAAGTCTCATGGATTCTTATTAGTTGTCACTGAATTTGTGATTGGTATTTTGTTCCTCAATTTCTAGCTCATTGAAGTATATTGACAGTTTACACATATCTGGGTGGGAATCACCTTGATTGGCTACTTCCTACAAAGCGTGTGTTTAACAAAGGCCCTTTCAAATGGAGCTGTGCCTCCCCCCCTACCCACCCCCAAAAAAAGCCTATGTGAAACAAAGTCTATGAAATGTGTACTCTTTCAAAAACAACCAACAACCAGGAGGGAAAATATCTAATGTTTGAGTCCAGTGTTGGCTTTTGAAAATATTTGTTGAAGAGATTAGTATGAGTAACATTTTGCGGTAAGAGGACTGAATTAATGGTTGGTTATTTATTTTATGGTCCTTCCAACAGGAAATGTATGGCTGAGCACTATCTTGTATAGAAGAAATACAACACAATAAGGAGATCAGGGGGTGGGGAGAAATGATTTATAAAGAAAGAATAAAAGCTAAATACTGTAGCTGAGATTTTCAAAGCTGTCCTATGTGATTTAGATGCACCATTCTCATTGAACATAATAGGACTGAAAACAGTTCTTCAGGAGCAAAAATTCCTTGCCTATGCTGGTCATTAAAATTCTACTAGTCTTCAACAAATATGTTTTTGAATTTTTTTTTTTTTTTTTTAAAGCACAGCTTCAGATGCTAGTGGAGATTTGGGGGCTTTGCATGAGCACAGGGATCAACCCAGCTGGAGCTAATTGCAAAGTCAAGGCCTGACACGGGGTGGAGGAAAGGGGGTCAATTGCTGCCAGAAATCTGTGAGGTAGAACCAGGTAAAAAGCATCTTTCTGGAAAGAAAATCTGGAGAATTTGGCAACCTTTACTGAATTCAATAGTGTTATGTATTCTTTAGCAATATCTTGTATAAATAAAATCCAGGTTTCAGAGTAGCAGCCGTGTTAGTCTGTATTCGCAAAAAGATAAAACCCATTGCTTCATGTTTTCTGTGTGTATATATAAATCTCCCCACTGTATTGTTCTACCGAATGCATCCGATGAAGTGAGCTGTAGCTCATGAAAGCTTATGCTCAAATAAATTTGTTAGTCAAATAAAATCCAGTTATTGTATTAAATGACTTTTGATAAAGGAAATTTTTATAAGGTCGAGGTTGAAATATATCAATGGAAGTGAAATAAAGAACGAATTGCTGCATTGCACAGAAACTTGCTGTCATGGAAACCTATTGACTCAGACTATGACTAATGGGATCCAAGGCTAAAAGAAATGACTATTACTATAATAAAAGTAACTATTCAGTAAACCCTAAAAAAGACCAATGTTTATGATGATACAATGAAGTTATATTTATTCTAAATTCCACTGGCTTATCTATTAAGAGAAAGAAGGATAACAACTCTCATAACAGGATGTTTTAATATACAAAAAATTAAAGAAAAAGTAAGAAAACAAGAATTTCCACCCAAATCATTTCTGTATTTGATGTTTATAAAAAAGACATGTTCAGACACATAGGACAGATCCTCAGCTAGTATAAATTGTTCCACTGAAATTAATAGAGCTATGACAATTTACACCAGCTGAAGATCTGCCCCTTACTAGAGCTAATAGCATAGGTGACCACTTTAAATAGAGCTGATGTCTTTCTAGTAACAAGCTCCATCTCTGCTACTTGACCCCGAACATTTCAACATACATAAGCTCATACTGAGTACTCAATTAAACCTGTATCAATCCAGGTATTGATATTTTCCACTGAATGCATCCAATGAAGTGAGCTGTAGCTCACGAAAGCTTATGCTCAAATAAATTTGTTAGTCTCTAAGGTGCCACATGTATTCCTTTTCTTTTTGCAAATCCAGCAAGAGTTACTTTCCTCTAATGCTGGATAAAGGAGAGTTATTGAGAGGCTAAAGCATTTGGTAATTGATGAAAAAATTGCCCGGTTTGTTTTTGCAACAAACTCTTTCTGTTTGATTGAGAACCCACACTTCATTAATGTGGTCCAGTCGTTAAGACCAGGATACAGTCCATCCAACAGAGCAGATGTTGTGGGCAAATTGCTGGATAAAGTGCACGAAAGAGAAATTGAGTAGTGTGCAAAAGGTCTGGAGGGTGAAATTGTTAACCTGAGTCTTGATGGATGGAGCAGTGTCCATAATGATCCTGTTGTATATGCTTGTGTGACAACAGAAAAAGGGAATGTCTTCCTTACAGAACCAATTGATACATCAGGAAATGCACACAATGCAGAATACTTACAAGAAGTAGCAGTAAAAGTTATAACAAACTGTGGGGAAAAAAATCAAATATTTAGTACGCAGCTTGGTCACAAACAGTGCTGCAAATATATCCAAGATGAGAAGAAATTATTCAGAAGAGAGTGAAGAGAGTCCCAAGCTAATAACATACGGTTGCAGTACTGATTTGATGCACCTCCTAGCCAAAGACTTTAGTGTTCCAGTAATAAAGGCTGCTGATGTTGAAATTACAAAATACTTCCATAACAACCACTTTGCAGCAGCTGCTCTGAAAAAAGTGGGAGGAACCAAGCTAACTCTTCCACAAGACATGTGATGGAACTCAGTAGTGGACTGTTTTAAGTACTGTATCAAGAGCTGGCCTAATCTGATTTTGTTTGTGAACAAAATTGTGAAAAAATCGATGGCACCGTCACAGCCCAAGTTCTCAACATTGGGCTTAAGAGAAATGTTGAACACATGCTGAGTACCCTGAAGCCTGTTTCTGTAGCCTTGAACAAAATGCAGGAAAATAGCTGTTTTATTGCTGACACTGTTGAAATTTGGAAGGAGCTGATTGAGATCTTAAAAAGAGAAATATGCAATGACAGAGTTAAATTACAATAATTAAAAAAATGAACAGGACAGGCACTATTTCTAGCTCATTTTCTTGCAAATATTCTCAATACTCGATACCAGGGTCAAACTTTAACTGCTGAAGAAGAGGAGCTGGCTATGACAGGGACATCTAGCAGTCATCCCTCCATAATGTCAACTATAATAAATTTCAGAGCTAAGGGTGACCCATTCGAGAAATATATGTTTGCTGAAGATGTTTTAAAGAAAGTCACACCAGTGAACTAGTGGAAGTCACTTAAGTACTTGGACTCAGAGACTGTTGAAGTGATGATCCCACTTTTAACAGAAGTAGCTTCTTCTGCCGGTGTAGAAAGAATGTTTTTCCTTTGGATTAGTTCATTCCAAATTGAGAAATTGTTTGGGACCAGAAAAAGTAGGAAAGCTTGTTTTTCTTTTCCAGATTATAAGCAAACAGGAAAATGAAGGTGAAGATGACTGAATTAGCTGCAGAAGCCAGTATTTTGAGTTTCTCATGTTGACCTGGCTGACATCGTCAATTTAATTTTTTTTTAAATTCATTTAACTATTTTAGTTTAAAACAATTTTAACAAAAACAAACCTGATTTTAAAAAACTTGAATGTTTAACTAAATTCAAAACTTCATATGCTTGTTTTGTTAAAATATTACATGTTTGCTGTTGAAGAAAAAAATCCAGAATACATACCATTGTTTTAGTTAAATAAAACAATTTAAATGTCTGTTTGGTGGTGATCTCCTCCTAATACAGCATGGCAAGAAAATCCTTCAAATATTAATGATCACCTCCCAATGACTTCATAAATATCTGCTTCAATTACCTTTGGTAAATGAAAAAACCAAACAATCATTCATTTTCTGATATAGCTGTAAAACTAATCTGAAAAGTTTTCAAAATAAATCACTTAAAAATGTATAGTGTGTACCTTCTAAAAATGAACCCTTCATCTATCTCTGAGTTGCGAAGAATATGTCTTAAGGTTATAACAACCAACAAGAATGCACTTTTATGTAGAAATCCATGATTAAATCGAGTCTTCCTGACTAGTGATTTAAGTCATGATTCAAATCAATTTGATTTAAATCCGATCTATCCTGGTTAATGATTTGGGTCCCTAGCTACCACAAAGATCACCTCTATCCAGGAATTTCCCTGATGAAAAAGATGAGTCAGTACTCTTCAAAAAAAACCCAGCTTCAGATATAAATGTTGGGTCCAATGGCATGATTTTCTCAGGGAGTGATCCATGACTCCTGGATTTCCCTCCTTCTGATAATCTGGCAGAGGCTGAGTTCAAGGTCTTTTTTTTCCCTCAAGGCTTTTGTGTGGAGAGGCAGTCTGGAAAGATTAGGGATTATTTCTCAGGGAGTTTGCTGATGCTTTTAGAGTAGGCTGAATTTTAACTTCGTCTACTTAATAGGTTTGTATTATTAAACTGTGTTGTATTTTAGGTTTTAAAAGAGTTTCTTACTCTGTAAAGCTACATGAATAAAATAAGATGCTTGTAAACTTCATTAGATGTTATAGCAGTACCTACATTTGACCAACCACATTTGGCAATTGACTCAAAAGTCCTATCTGTAAACTCGAGTACAGGTACTGGATGGTGTGTGCTGTTCAGGAGGAAATGAAATCAAGTAAAGATGGTGTAGTGTTGTATATCTATCAGTAATGTGCTAGACTGTTTTATCCATTCTATCACTTATTTCTGTACAGTCTGTTGAGGTTAAAATTGCTTTGGGGAAGGATAGAAAAATGTTCTATTGGGGTAGCATTAGGGGCCTTCTGTAGGCCCCTGAGTTTGGATGTGAGTATGTATAAAGATCTCTTTAATATTATTAGAGAAATTCTTTCATTATGGGACACTAATTTCCCAGATATGGATTGGAGAGCAAATGTTAATAATGGTAGAGTCCAGTTATTCCTGAATGAAATAGATTTCTTTAACCAGTGAACCATCCGAGGTGGTCTATTTTTACTTGATTTTGGTAAGTAGTAAGAACATTATAGAAAGCTGGTCATAGAAAATAAACTTGGATTGAGTGATCATGAGTTGATTCAGTTTAAATTAAATGGAAAAATAGTTTAAAAAAAAAGTAACTAAGGGTTTTGATTTCTAAAAGGACCATTTTGGGAAACGAAGAGAATGAAATCATCTGGACTGAAGAGTTGAGGGACTTAAATGTGAAGGATGCTTGGAATTTAAGTCAAAGATACAAAAACTGTTTGGAATATGCAACTGAAGCAAGAGGGAGGAATTTGTAGGGAAGGGCTCCAGACCTGTTGTACTGAATGACCCCTCAGAAAAGATATTAGGGGTAAGCAGAGAGACCAAAAAGAATGGAAGAAGAGATTGAGTTTAAAAAAAAAAAAAAAGAGGGGCAGGGAAGTTAATAGATATTGGAGGTCAAAAACTGTAGGGACAAAGTGAGAATTGTCAAAAGTGAAACTGAATGAGGCTTTGCATAGGAAATTAAAGCAAATAGTAAAAGGTTCTTTAGCCATATAAATAAAAAGAGAGCAAGAAGAGAAGTGGGATTGCTGTGTGGTTGGGATGGTTAGGTAGGATGGAGTAGAGATTAAGGATAGTGCAGATGTGGCCCAAAAACTAACAAATACTTTGCCTCAGTATTTAATAAGGATGATAATGTAGAACATGGAAGCAAAGGCAGGATGGCTAAATAGGAATGAGTATATAGAAATGTAAATTATCACCTTGAAGTGGAAACAAACTCAAAAAGCTTAACATTCAAGTCTGGGGGATTGGATAAATGTCTGTCCTAGTATGCTGAAAAAATTGGCACCAAATTTGTAATTTTTTTACATTAGCAGATCCAGATAACTTGCATCCAGGAGTTTTAAAAGAGTTGGTTGGGGAGCTCACTGGACCATTAATGTTGATTTTCAGTAATGGAAAATTGGAGTAGCGGGGAAATTGCAGAAAACAGAAAGTTAATGGTGGACTAATTTTTTAAATGATAAATGGGATGACCTGGATAATTATAGGCCTGTTAGCCTGATGTCAATCTCAGGCAAGATAATGGTGCCGTAAATACTGGACTTGAGTAATAAAGAATTGAAGTAGGGTAATGTAATGAACAAAAATCAACATGGGTTTATGGAAAATAAATCCTGTCAAACTAACTGGATTTTTTTTATGAGATAAGTTTGGTTGATAAAGGTAATAGCATTCATGTGATAGACTTTTCTGAGGCATTTGGCTTGGTGCCACATGAAATTTTGATTAAAAAACTAGAACAAAATAAAATTAACATGGCACATATTAAATGGATTAAAAACTGGCTAACTGTGGTGAGGTCTTAGAGTGTGTCTATAAATGAGGAATTGTCATCACGTGGGTGTTTCCAGCGGAGTCCCGTAGGGATTCGTTCTTAGCACAATGTTATGTAACATTCTTATCAAATACTTGGAAGAAAACGTAATATTGTCACTGATGATAGTGGATGACATGTAAACTGAGGAATGGTAAATAATAATGAAGAAGATGATCACTGATCCAGAACAATCTGCATTGCTGGCTAGATGGGTGCAAGCAAACAATATGCTTGCACGTAAATATATACGTCTAAGAACAAAGAATATTAAGAAGAAGCAGAAAGCATACTGGGAGTGGAAGATGGGAGGGATCAGGATCAGGAAAGCTACCTAATTGAGGTCAGAACATGTAGGGATAAATGAGACAGGCTAAAAGTCGAGTAGAGTTGGACTTTGCAAAGGGAATTAAAACCAATAGTAAAAGGTTCTATAGCCATATAAAAAGAAAACTAAGAAAGAAGAAATGGGGCCACTAAATACTGAGGATGGAGTGGAGGTTAAAGATAATCTAGGCATAGCCCAATATCTAAACAAATACTTTGCCTCAGTCTTTAATAAGGCTAAAGAGGATCTTAGGGATAATGGTAGCATGACAAATGGGAATGAGGATATGGAGGTAGATATTACCATATCTTAGGAAGAAGCGAAACTGAAATAGCTTAATGGGACTAAATCGGGGGGCCCAGATAATCTTCATCCAAGAATATTAAAGGAATTGGCAACTGAAATTGCAAGCCCATTACCAAGAATTTTTAATGAATCTGTAAACTCAGGAGTTGTACTGAATGATTGGAGAATTGCTAATATAGTTCCTATTTTTAAGAGAGGAAAAAAAAGTGATCCGGGTAACTACAGGCCAGTTAGTTTGACATCTGTAGTATGCAAGGTCCTGGAAAAAATTTTGAAGGAGAAATTAGTTAAGGACATTGAAGTCAATGGTAAATGGGACAAAATACAACATGGTTTTACAAAAGGTAGATCGTGCCAAACCAACCTAATCTCCTTTTTTGAAAAAGTAACAGATTTTTTAGATAAAGGAAATGCAGTGGATCTAATTTACCTAGATTTCAGTAAGGCGTTTGATACTGTGCCACATGGGGAATTATTAGTTAAATTGGAGAAGATGGGGATCAATATGAACATCAAAAGGTGGATAAGGAATTGGTTAAAGGGGAGACTGCAACGGGTCCTACTGAAAGACAAACTGTCAGGTTGGAGGGAGGTTACCAGTGGAGTTCCTCAGGGATCGGTTTTGGGACCAATCTTATTTAATCTTATTACTGACCTTGGCACAAAAAGTGGGAATGTGCTAATAAAGTTTGCAGATGATACAAAGCTGGGAGGTATTGCCAATTCAGAGAAGGATCGGGATATTATACAGGAGGGTCTGGATGACCTTGTAAACTGGAGTAATACTAATAGGATGAAATTTAATAGTGAGAAGTGTAAGGTTATGCATTTAGGGATTAATAACCAGAATTTTAGTTATAAGTTGGGGACGCATCAATTAGAAGTAACGGAAGAGGAGAAGGACCTTGGAGTATTGGTTGATCATAGGATGACTATGAGCTGCCAATGTGATATGGCTGTGAAAAAAGCTAATGCGGTTTTGGGATGCATCAGGAGAGGCATTTCCAGTAGGGATAAGGAGGTTTTAGTACCGTTATACAAGGCACTGGTGAGACCTCACCTAGAATACTGTGTGCAGTTCTGGTCTCCCATGTTTAAAAAGGATGAATTCAAACTGGAGCAGGTACAGAGAAGGGCTACTAGGATGATCCGAGGAATGGAAAACTTGTCTTATGAAAGGAGACTTAAGGAGCTTGCTTGTTTAGCCTAACTAAAAGAAGGTTGAGGGGAGATATGATTGCTCTCTATAAATATATTAGAGGGATAAATACAGGAGAGGGAGAGGAATTATTTCAGCTCAGCACCAATGTGGACACAAGAACAAATGGGTATAAACTGGCCACCAGGAAGTTTAGACTTGAAATTAGATGAAGGTTTCTAACCATCAGAGGAGTGAAGTTTTGGAATAGCCTTCTAAGGGAAGCAGTGGGGGCAAAAGATCTATCTGGTTTTAAGATTCTACTCGATAAGTTTATGGAGGAGATGGTATGATGGGATAATGGGATTTTGGTAAGTAATTGATCTTTAAATATTCAGGGTAAATAGGCCTAATCCCCTGAGATGGGATATTAGATGGATGGGATCTGAGTTACCCAGGAAAGAATTTTCTGTAGTATCTGGCTGGTGAATCTTGCCCATATGCTCAGGGTTTAGCTGATCGCCATATTTGGGGTCGGGAAGGAATTTTCCTCCAGGGCAGATTGGAGAGGTCCTGGAGGTTTTTCGCCTTCCTCTATAGCATGGGGCATGGGTGACTTGAGGGAGGCTTCTCTGCTCCTTGAAGTCTTTAAACCATGATTTGAGGACTTCAATAGCTCAGACATAGGTGAGGTTTTTCGTAGGAGTGGGTGGGTGAGATTCTGTAGCCTGCGCTGTGCAGGAGGTCGGACTAGATGATCAGAATGGTCCGTTCTGACCTTAGTATCTATGAATCTATATTAACAGGGGAGTCACAGTTTATAATCCCAAATGGTGACATTAATGTAATTAACAGCCAGTTTCCCAAAAGTCTTTTCAGGGTACCCAGATTGTCTCTAGTGAACTCCGCTTTGTATCTGATACACTTCCTGTAAGAGGCCAACCAATCCAGAGATGAAGGCTCTTGGAATCCATTCTTCTAGCTTCTCACAGAAAACAAGCTGATAGTGTCACTACCCAGGTGGGCTTTTCCTTTGATGACAGGTTGAGGAGGAATGCTTTTTGAATCTTTGACCTCCAATCATCACACACAATGACCCCCCAAATGTTTTGAAATGAGCACTTCTCTGTTAAAGTTCTTCGTTTGTATTCCACAAGACTTCTTTGGGTTATTTAACTACAGGAGTAAACACACTGTAAATTTTTACTACTATACTACATTATAACAGGATACAGATAAGTGAAAACAATGCAAATAACATCTCACTAGTTTTCATGAAGTTTAAACACCAAATATACTCTTATGAATGTAACAATCACTTTGATCTATATTATACACAAGTGAATTGGCTTTGGCATGAGCTGGAATCTGGCCTGTCACAGTCAGACTTATTACTTTGAAGAGGTTAGAAAATGGTCCTAGGAGAACAGCGTGCTGGGGAGTAGCACTGAAGGAAATAAACAAAAGAAGATCTCAGTTAAGGAACTTTCCATGAGAAGAGCTAAAACAAGAGTGCCAGGTGAGGTTGTAAAATGATTGCTGATTATGGAATAAAGACAGAATATTTCCAGGAAATATTGTCCATGACTAAGGGATAACAGGGATTCTGGTCTTCGGAATAGCGCTCTCACAATCCATTTCCTGCTGGCTTTAGTGGATGCTGTTCCCTCCCATCATGTCTCTTACAATTGATGGAAAAAACTTAAAACTTGTGGAACTGATATTTTGGCCTTATCCAAAACACTAGGTAAAGATTTACTAGGCTTGTAAATCTACTGCCGTCAGAAAAGTGTGTGTGTGCAGAGGACTGAATGAAACATGAGAAAACAGCTTTAAAAGGTAACAAACAAAAGAGCAAGTCATTTTAATGACTTGGCTTCCCAACTGTATTATGCTGGGGAAAATATGACAAAGTTTAGGATAACAGTGCTGTCTCAATAAGGCTGAAAAATAATCAAAGCAAACCTAATCTGGTTGTACTCTGAAACAGCATTCTAAAGATAGCATTGTGGGATTCTGTGCTTAATGTCTGATTTCCATGTAATATTCTACTTCAACAGTGTTGAAGTAGAAAGAGATTTCTGTGCCTGCCCCCAACGCACCATCCAAAAGCCCCAACCCTGCAAACTTACCTTAGGAGCTGATATTCAAGCCATGTTCACTGTTGGCTAACTAATAGCATTGATTAAACAAAGGAGATGAAGAATAAATTGTTGGAAAACCAGAAATGCAATTCTAGAAAAATTCTTATCCCCTTCCATTTTCTAGCTATATCTAACTGCTAATAACAATCTGACAGTAAGGCCCTGATTCAGCTAATCTCTTCAGTATAGGCTTACCTTTAAACATATGAGTAGCCCAGCTGACTTTGATGGGACTAAATGCAGTCTTGAAGTTAAACGTGATTATGTGCTTGGTTGAATTGGGGCCTTGGAATTTAGGTCCATCATTTGATGTGTGAGGCAGCAGAATTCAGTTCACTCTCCCATAAGTGTTGATTTTAGAGTGATAGGAGTAAAATTTTACTTAGAATTAAGCAGGTAAAATAGTGAATACAGGGCATAGATTTGTTTAGACAGTTCCATGGTCATTTTTTTCCTGAACATAATGCAGGAGAACTGTTTGCAGCAGCAATAGCCTGGGGAGTTGATTGTGGGGAGGGGAAGAAGGCTAAAGCTTTAAAAGTGGCTGTATTTTTGAGAGATACAATAGGTAAAGTGAGACATGGTCAAGGCAAAGATAAGCAAACCATAACTAGTCAAATAAATAAAGGCAGAGGCTTCCTAAAGCAGGTGTTTCCATAGCCAGGTGTTTTAAATGAAATCAAGGCTTTGTGCAGCCAAAATTTAAAACATCTCATCCATTTCTGGTAACCTCTTTTTAGGAAATACAAGGGAGAATCTATGGTATTTTCTGCTGAACTTTCCCCTTCTGCACAAGGCTGGTCTGGCTCCTGTGACTGGAGGGGCTAAGTTAAAAGATTCTCTAGAGCACAGTCCTTCTGGGGATTCAGTAAAGCACTCCAGTTGAGCTCAGTCACGTTTTCCTTTGCACTGGGACTCTGGTGATCCCTGCACTGCGGCAAACAGTGGTGGGAATTACCATGCTTGAAGATCAGGGAGATACTCAACTTTCTTCCTGCATTCCCACTCCCTGCAGCGGATATTTGTTTCTCTCTGCTGTGGGGAATGGAGATTGCACATGGAAGTCAAAGCAGGAGCAACGTTGTCTCTAAATGACAGTCCTAGTGGAGAAGTGGGGTTCAGCACCAGGACAGCTCCCTATGAGTGTGGCCAACCTCGTTTTATTATGCTAGATACCTCAGTTCAAGGAAGAAGACATCCTTGTCTCCGAAAGCTTGCCGACTTACTTCAGCCATGCCCCCAAAAAAGTGTGTGTGTGAATAGCAACAAGAGAGCTGTGATGTGTCAAGGGAGGTGAGACAGGGCCCAGATTGTGTGACTGCTCAGTGAAGGCTAGTCCACAGAATGAAGGAGTGATGGCTGTTCTTGATTTAATAATCAAATGTCTTAAGTGGCTAATGTCTAGTCAGCACTACAGAAGAAGTAGATGAACTAGAAGGAGGTATTTGACTGAAGAGAGGCCCTGGCCTTGTGGTGCAGCTCCGGAGGGGTGGTTCATGAGTAGAAATTTAACTCCTGCTCCCTTTGCTTTGCAAAGTGATGTCCGATCAGCCACACAACAAGCAAAGCTGGAATATCACCAAACATAAAAAACAATAACACTTCTGCTTAGGGGAGATGTTGGAGCTAATTCTGTGGTACACCAGCACGCCCCTCTTCCCTGGTCACGTGACATGGAGAAAGCAAAGCCTGATCTCCTGGGGATGGTGCTAATCCCCAGAAGCAGCAAGTTCTTCCTTAGCAACAGACCTCTGGAGGCATCTACTCTCAGGGTTCAACGAGTTTCCCCACCACCTAGGATGGGGGAAGCAAAGGAGAACCTGTCCCAGGAACAGCAGTGGTGGGGGGAGAGGTCCCATCCAGGGACACCAACTTTCATAGCCCTTGGAGGTGAGTGAGCTCAACAGACTTGTTCACAATGTGAATGAAGGATGACTTTTACTTGTTAGCATATTTTTTTCTCCAATCTCCTCCTGCTTTCCCCCACCCTCCTAAGTCCTTCCTTGGCTGGTCTCCCTCTCTGCCCTCCATGTTGCTTTCCATCCTCCCTCTTCCTCTTCAATCATTCTCTTCCCCCACCCCCAAGTCCTACTTACTCCCTCCCTCTGTCATTTCCTCCTCAGTCTGCTCCCCCACCAGAAAAAAATAAAGAACTGGAATCAAGTATGCATGTGCTCCTCCTCCCTCTGATTGCTCGGTTTGTATACTTACCCCTTTCCTTTGCTCTCCTAGAGATTAAACTTTTTATGTAAATTCCCTGTAAATTCTTCTGGGAAGGGGCTTGCCCTTCTGAGTTTTCACGCTTCCTAGTATGGTTCCCAAACTCTGATACTGTATTATGAGTAATCATGGAATCCAGTCTACTTCACAGGCATACAATGAGATGATTAACCTTTTAGTTATCAGATTAGCACTTCATGCAAAGCATACATTAGACAGGAGAACTGGCCAATGGTTTCATGATCTGATGCTTAATCATACTTTTTAAGTACCAAGTACGTGGTTAAAATTAAGCACATGCTGATCTGGAACCAAGAGAGTGACCTACTTGGTTTTTATTTTCCTTTGAGAATTGCCAGTAGTAAAGCATTAGTGGAGACTCTAGTGTCCATGGTTATGACCGAAACCTCCATGGAAAAGCCTCATATCCTTTCGGAGTGAGAAAACAGCACATCTACCTCTAGGGATACAAATGCTCCAAATGCTGCTAGGAAAATAGCATTGTAGAAAATCTATGAGAGGATGGCACTAAGAATGAAGTTAGTGTTTAAAAGGTCAGATTGTAAAAGCATCTCTGCTAAGTGACCAAAAGATCGGGGGAGGTGTGCATCAGTTTTGTTAAGCAACAACTCTTGGATCTGCTGCCATGTTTTCTGCACTGGGTATTAAACACATCCTGATACTGCCATGTGGTTGGGCAATTATCCTTGGTTCTTTCATTTAAACACTAATGCAATTAACCTGAGCAAGAAACACTGGAGACAGACTAATGCAGGAAAAAGCAAACGTATGCGTATCAGGGCATTTGTGTTCTCGTCCCAGCTCTGTTACAGAATGTGACCTTTGGTGTACCACTTAATGTCTCAGTGCCACGTTGCCTTTTCAGACCTTCTCTGATCTTTCCAAACCTATTTGACTCCCTCTGAAGAGACTGAGGCAGTAATTCCAGTACACCTGCTTCTAGCATAACTATTCTGAGGAACTGGTGAATTCCTGTTTATAAGCAATACTACCTTCAAGGCAACTCTGAAATACAACTAAATTCATTTTTCAAACAGAAGCTCTCTCTTCCCACCTCCCACCCCACATTACAGTTACACGTCTGAAGAAAAGGAGAAAGCTTTCTAGTTGCAAAGGACTGTCTAAGGGAGCTGGGGCTCAAATTATCTTAGTGAGGCTGAGGCTCAAATGTGGTGGATACACGCTCTGTTTTCAGATAATTTGAAGTCAGACAACACAGAATCCCATATAAAGGCTGAATCTCATTTGTTTCTCTTTCCACTGCTTTATCATCTTTGTATGCAAAATGCCCCCACTCTTATTCAGGAAAGCAAGCCTTTCTGGCAGAAGAATCTGCATTTTACATATGCTGTTCTTTGCAGTACCAATTTTGCTGCTGACTTTGATGGAAATAGGATCAAAACCTAATGTTTGCGCAAGATCCTGAAGTAATGATTGTGCATTCAACTGTAACTCCCATTTTTGAGTTACTATTGCACTAGTGCAGGGTAGATGTTTTGCATTTATTATGAAGCATTTGTTGATCCTTCATAATATTCTTGTAAGGGCTCCCTCACTTGTGTGTATTTTGAGCCTGTAGAACTACTTACTTGAAATCTGTGATACCTGGTGTCATGCAAACATCTTATGAAAATTCTTTATAAGCACACAGTGGTCACTATATTCTGCCTTCAGTCTTCCTTATATCAGTTTCTTCTGTTTGAGTTGTTCTCCTTTGGAAGACACTGACCACTACTTAGAGATGAAGCATACACATGCAAAATATGTATGTGGGTTTTACCAAGGGGAATAATGCTATTTTGTAACAGCTACTGTATAATTAGCCAGTTTTTGTGAGGAAAGATGTTTTTTCAGCTGACACTTTAATAGAAAAGCAGTCTCCCACTCAAAAGACCAAACTAGATGTGTGTAGTCATCTTTTGCTGGATTTTTTTTTCATGGCCACTTGGATGATCTATGACCAAAGCAGTGATTGTTTGGGAGGAAGTTCAGGCTGTTTTGCTCAGGTGCCTTTTTTCCCCTTTCTTAGTTAAACTTTATTCATTTATTTATTTATTTATTGCCATTTCAGAAGAGTGGAGAGTTTGACGTCATGTGTTGATGAGTCACTGCTTTTAACAGGGCAGCCAGCAAGAGATAGTGTACTCTGTGTGCACCAGCTGCTCTTAGTCATTCACAAAAAGATCAGAGAAAGCTCAAGGGACATGTCTGTGACTAATTAAATTTCTATTTTCATTATGAGGATGTGGTTGATTTATGGGAAGGATCTGTGTGAAGCCAGGTATTGACAAAGAAAATTTTCAGATAGCTCTCTGTTGATGCTTTTAGAAATAGCTTCTGGGTTGTCATCTATGCCAATCAACTGTGCACGTGAGTTACCAGATTCATACAAAACAGTTTATGTAACTTGGCTTTTATCAGCACAGTTGTCTTGTTTGTAGTGAGCACTTTATCCATACACATACTTGCTAAGAAAGAGCCACAGGATGAAGGTGTTGGGGGAAGCTAGTAATTGTACTCTGTATGAAAAGAGATCAAAGAGTTTCTTTTAGCTGACAAATTGGGCTGGCCTAGACTAGAAAGTTAGGTTGACCTAGTTATGTCACTTCAGGGTATGGACAAACTCAGACCCGTGAGAAACATAGTGAAGCTGACCTAAGCCTCAAAATAGACAGGGCTACATCAGTGGAATAATTCTTCTATTAACCTAACTACTGCCTCTCAGGGAGGTGGACTTACTACAGCAACAGAAGAACCCCTTTCCTCGCTGTAGTAAATGTCTGTGTGACAGTGATACAGCTTCAGTGCTGCCTCTGTAGTGTTTCTAATATAGACACACTCTGACTGACATTTATAGCCTGCAGCCATACAACCTTGAGCTCTCAAACTAAGTAAGGTTGGCCAGATTTGTTTGTTGGAGGGCTCCCATCCAAAAACACCCACAGGTGCTCCAGGAAGAGATGTTGCTCTCTGAGTTAATACTGAACCAATGCCCCAGTATGGTTTTAGGGGGCACTGTACTGCTTTCTGCTGGATGAGAGAGAAAGAGGAGGTGTTGACCACTTGTGATCATTAGTACCCATCATATGGTGCTTCTTGGAAGAGTGGATAGAACTGTTATTCCAACCTGGTAAGAACATCCTGCATATCTAAATTCCACTGATGGTCCAACCATATATAGCATTATCCATCTCTTTGTCTTGTCTCTGGGTATTCAACAAGAGCTGGTGCATTACAATTGTAAGTAAAGTGATTCCTATACACTGACCTTACTGACTTCTTCAGGATGGTGGGAGTTGTAGTGAAACTGAAACCAGTCAAAACTCACTTTATTCTGAAGAGAGAGCAAAGGTCACTGAAGTTGAACAACAGGCTGGGTTAATTTAAACAAAAAGAACAATTCAAATAACTTATTATTTTAAATAAAAAAACCTTTATTTAAATTATTGGTTTTAAACTTTTTTTTTTGCAGTTTTGATTTTTACTAAGGAGAGGTTGATTCTCATTGGTTGGTAACTATGACAACATGTTTAATTGCAACTACATATAGCATTTATGCTACTTATTACTACTTTTTGCTAACTAGAAGGCTACATTGTATCTATATACTTATCTAAACAATTATATAGCTTAAAATACTTATTTGAATATTTATGTTTACATGTTTATGTTAGAAAATCATGAGTGATGCATTTCTTACTAAATTAACATTTTACTTGTGATTTGGGTCAAGCTCTATTCCATTAAAATTGGAATGCATTAAAAATGCACACTTTAAAAATCACCTTTAAATGTACTGATAAACTTCTATATCAAAACATATTTAGCAGTAAAAATGAACTGATTTTATTAAAGGAGACAGTATCTGTATTTAGTTAATTGAGCTGATTTTGGTCCCCATATCTTTCAAGATTTTAGAACTGGTAGATTTCATCCTCACACCTCATTTTTATTCACAAGTTGTAAGAGGAAAAACAAGCTTTCCTGCTTCTTCAACTCCTAATCAGTTTGCTAACTTTGAATGAATTGGTCACTGAACTAAACAAGTATAATATTTTCTTCATTTCAGTTTATTCTCTCTGCATTTGCAAAAGAGACTACCGCTGTCAAAAGTTGGTTCCAGGTGGTTAGCCAGTGGCTTTCACCAATTCAGTAGTTTGACTTTCTTTAAAACTTTGGCAGCAAGCATGTACTGATTAATTGAAATTACTTTTAATTTAAGAATTTTGTTAAAAAAAATCTGCTTTAGTTTTTGAAGTTATGGAAACCTACGGTAAGGCCTAAACTTACTATGCTCTATTCAATCATTTACATTACATAAAAATACTAAACCATCAATTTTTATCAGCTAGACAGAGTCAAAGGAGGTCACTTTCCTTCTGTAGTTGCCTATCACTGCTAAAATACAACTGTTTCCAGCTATAGAAAAGGAGACAGAGGCTGTTAGGCCACATCCACAGAAAGAGTAAACTAATGAGGCTTTGTGAAAGAAAGGGATAGAATTTACTTCCTTCAGCCTGGTGGCCAATTACTGTAGATTTACCACTTCTAATTGCCTAGTACATCAATTTAATTGGCAATATAATCTTCTGAATATCAAAATTCTTCTGCCCTCACTCTAAAGCTTTTCATCACGTTAAAATGTATTCTGTAAGTACCTAGCATTTTCAGTGTTAGAACTGAAATGTGTGGCATTCTTTGGAACTGAAGTGGAACAAAAAGATCTGCTCCCAGCCCTAAAAACCATCTTAAAAATGTCATTCTACCTGAAAAACACGTGAGAATGGCCCTGTGGTATTCCATATTCATGATTTGCTGATTTCCCTAGAAAACTTTCCTCAATTTGCAAGTACAATACTTACTTTTTTCTAACTGCCAGGCCTGCAAGCTCACCCTGGGCTTTGATATAGTTTAAAAATGTTTCTCCCACTGCACCCCCTGCCAATCACACATAGCAGTATGGAGTCTTCAGGCTGAATATAACTCAAGAGGTATGTTTCCACTGCAAAAAAGACCTGCAAAAGCCAGTCTTAGATCCCAGTCAACTCACTATTTTTAGCCGGATAGCGCTAACCATGCATGTCTGTCAGTTGACCTGAGCTGTGAGATTCACTGCCCAGGGTCCTTTTTTGCAATGTACACACACTCCAAGATACCAGTGCTATTCCATTGTCTTTCTTCAGATTGTGCCTTTAGTGACATCTGCTCAAACCTACTTGGGGCATAATCTGGAGACAATGGGGTTTCCTAGCTGTCATGTCACCAAAGGTCTGATATTGACATATTGAACGTTTATTATTAATGACAGCCGTATTGAAGCCCAAGTGTTCAAAAATCATGAGCCAGCCCAACCACCAAGCCACAATATTTTAAAAATAAGACATTTGGGTGAAATAATTGAAGTCAAATTTCACTCTTGGAGTTTATTTGCCTTCTGGCTTCTAAGCCTTTTGGGAGTGTATTTTCAAGGGTGTCGTCCCCCCCTCGCAACCAGGGGAGCTAGAACTTTTTTTTTAAATAGAAGCTGAGATTTTGGTATAATTGTATGATGCCAAACTTCACAAACACCAAATATTGTGAGACGTGCTATAAAACCAGCAGGGTTGGCAAATCTGTGACATGTCAGATAGAAAGAGTCCAGTGTGACCCTCAGAGCCCAGGCTGAGTTGGTTGCACTGGCAGGGGAATGTAAATAAGCTAACTTTTTTTACTTGCAAATGGGGCAAATTTTATATAGAGTCCAATAACATAATTTTACAAAGTGACTTTTCAGGGCAAATTGAAGTTAAAACATTAAAGAAAAAAGAAAAGGGGGTCATTAAAGACTGAGTAAGAAACATATTAGATATAAAAATGAACAGTATCAATAGTGGGAAAAGGTTTTAAAACATAAAAAGCACAATCTCCATGAAGCCTAGCAACAAGGAGACGCTCAAAGGAAATATAGTTTGTAAATTCAAGTATCATATCTATTTAAAAGATCTTACTGAAGAGTTGTTGACATAGGGAAAATCGTAAACTTATTAAGAGCCACTTGGAGTAATTGGCCAGGGAATGCCTGTTATGAGACTGAGCTGCAGCTAGATAAAGACATCAACAAGAGGTCTTCTATGGCAACAAAAGCTAGGAGGGATGTCCAGTCAGACTGTTATGCAAGCCATGAGAATGAAAGAGCTTCAGGGAAGGATAGTAAGATAAAGAACAGTGTGGTGGATGACAAGAGCTGAGGTGAATATAAATTCCCCGTCGTGATCACATTTGTACTGACTTGCATTCGCTAGGGCTGGTCAGGAAAAAAAAATTAAATGGAAAATTCCAAGACGGAGTTTTTCCCAACCACATCTATTTTTTTTCTAAATGAGATGTAGCCTTAGCTTAGTTTTACATTAACTGTTGTTCCAGCAATTCTCTAGATCAGTGGTTCCCAAAGCCGGTCCGCCGCTTGTTCAGGGAAAGCCCCTGAAGGGCCAGATTGCTTTGTTTACCTGCTGCATCCGCAGGTTCGGCCAATCGCAGCTCCCACTGGCCGCAGTTCACTGCTCCAGGCCAATGGGGGCTGCGGGAAGTGGCGCGGGCTGAGGGACCTGCTGGCCGCCCTTCCCGCAGCCCCCATTGGCCTGGAGCGGCAAACCGCGGCTAGTGGGAGCCGCAATCGGCTGAACCTGCAGACACAGCAGGTAAACAAACCGATCTGGCCCACCAGGGGCTTTCCCTGAACAAGTGGCCGACTGGCTTTGAGAACCACTGCTCTAGACTATTTTCTGGAAAAACTTTAAAAAATAAAAAAAGGCTTTTGTCAAGAGAAACAAAACATTATCATGAGGGACTGGAACAACCTGGGCATTAGTCAAGAGATACACAAATTTTCAGCTCTTTGTTTACAGGTCCAGCCTAGGTCAGTAGCAACCAAAAGTTGTTAACCCTCTGATGGTTGTTTAATGGTTTATATGTGAAAAGAGAGTAAATCTCAGTCTAATTCACAAGGGAAAGGTAAGAATTACCACCTAAAGTTGGTATTAATTGGTAACCTTATAGTTTGTATCAGCTGACGAAGCAAAGGTTAAGTGGACATGGAAGACCAGCTATAGGACTGGTAGTCTATAGAAAATGGCCTTGATTCTTCACTCAGTCTGAGCTGTGGTTGTATGTAGCATGGGGCGAGGAGGACACAGGGTGGTGACACCGTGATTGTAGCCCTGTTTTGAAGTTGGGGAAGGATATATATGTAAGAAAGAAACTCATGAGCACAGACAAATCTGCTTTTCCCTCTATCCCAAACTGCACCGTATCTGTGAATTTTATTATCTCTTAAGGGATCATCAAAGTACAACCTGTCATTTAGTCAAATGTTCTAAATTCTTTGCTCATCTTGGCCCTTCATTTTAAATCTGGTCCTGCTCATCTCGGAGATGCTGCTGGATTTATTGCCTCCATTGCCTCTTTTATACAGCAATTGATATCTAGCCACTCAGCAAGACGCTGGGGATTTTTTCTAATACCACAGATGTTAGGTTTAATATATCATTATTCATTATTAATAGAATACTTAAAGGCTAGATCATACAGTTTTTATTGCTTGTATTTTTTGTATATGACTATGAATAGCACCTACAGTTATACTAGCTAGGTTTTAGTTACAAATGACACTTATTCTCATGCTCCTGGGAATATATGTGTTCTCCTCATAGGGTAAGTAAGGAATTTCCCTCCTTGCATCCACACATGGTGTAACATCACACAGCATGACAAGAAGTATGTAGGTTTTCTATTCTGATGCTACCTCTATAGGCTACTGCTAAAGGCAGGATCTCAGACCCAACAAACTAGCAGTCTCTTGTGGAATGGCAGTTATTGTAATCCCAATGCTTTCAGTATGATTGTAGCCCTGAGGTACCCTTTGGATCTGTGGCAACACAAGTGATAATTCCATATATATAAGGGTGCAAATTTTCTGCAGCAGAGCGTGAGCTGAGGCTAGGAAATGGTCAGGGCTGACTGGCACCTCGGTGTTTCCCACACAGCGTAGCATGGTCCGTGTTACATTCATTCACTATGTGTTTGTGCTTTAGATGAATGTTCATGGATGTAGTTAGAATTCTAGTGAGGAAAAACATGAAGCCACAGTCTAAAGGCATTACATGCATGAGCTGGTTTCTCTCACAGCAACAATTAATTCTGAATTTACAAATGAATAGGGTGCCTTTCTTCTTACCACCACTAGATGCCTCTTCTAGGTTCAAGTCCATGTGAAATCAGTCTGAACTTGATTCCTTTTTAGCAGAAATGGTTTAATTCTAGGTAGTAATCACTTAACTGGTCATGTAAAATTCTAATATTTGATAAATGCTGGCTGCACTTGAAAAGCATGCTGGGATATAAGGGATTAAATATGTTCAGAATGTACAGGTGGTGCAAAAATGGTAAGTATGTGTCATAAAACACTCCTGAAATGTTTTGACTTTTAGATTTTGCATGTTAATGTTTCCCTTTTAAAATAAGAAGTGGAGGGAGATTCTGCTCCAATCTAGTGCCTGCTGGGACAGGTATACAGGAGGGCAGCAGAAGATTAGAAGGTCATCATCTGAAAGGAGTTTGAAATGGAATGTGCTGGACCGCCTTATGTTGAAAGGAGATCTTTATTCATGCTGTTGGGACTCCAGGGATATTCTATTGTGAGCTCATAGAAACCTAGATTGATTATTGAAATAACAGATTAATGATCATGGTTATCTAACTGTAGGCTAGAGTGAGCATAAATGAATAAATTGGGCACGTGAATAGCCCAATTCCTGTAGCCTTGAATAACTATGCATTGCTGTCACTTTTACACTATTGATGTATCAATCTATGATGAACTCAACAGACTGAGATGCAGTATGATTATATAGCTGTTCCTGATCTCCCTTTGCTGGAATTTTGAATATCTATGGGCTTAGAGACAAAAAAAACAAAAACAAAACATCTGCCTTATATAGAGGACTGTCAGTCTTTAATATTTTCAGTCCACATGTGTACGCCGCGTGCAGATGTTGGAAATGCCACAGACAAAAAAAGAAGACTATTTCCCCTGTGGAATAAAGGATAAAAGTCAGAGAGCCACAGTACTGTATAATGAGACATAGCTTTTTAAAGATGAAATGTATAGTTATCAGGTTCCAAGCTTATTTCATTAGCTCTCTTCAGCAAATACAATATAAATACTATCCAATCGCTTAGGCTTTCACACAAACTGGCTAAAAGAGTCGGACACTCACTTTTTTTTACTAAGCACACGTTTTTCATGACTCATTTCCTTTAGTTAGGCACTGAGTCAGAGCTCATGTTTATGCTTAAAAACTCCATGAAAATGTCTCAGAATGAACTCCTGGGCACTTCATGTTCTTTTTTGGGAAGGAGGCATTTTAAATATGTCTTTGTTTCTTTCAGCTGCACTGAGAGAGATAAATCAGAGGTGTTATATTTGGCCATTCCTTTAAAGGGATTACGCACTTGCCTTTTACCTGTGGCTTACAGGTAGAGATGAGTCCAAACTCAGACCCTGCATCCAAACATCCCACAGACTTTGAACTAGATCTAAATCTACACTGGGCCTTTATCTGTAGCAGACCTGACCTAAAATCCTGATTGCCAACTCCAGCAGCCTGTGAGGAAAGTTAGGCAAATTTCAAGGCTGGGGCCTATTTCCTGTTAGCATTAGTTCTCAGCCAAATGTGCTTATACTACAAAAGCCAATCACTGAAGGAAGATAATAGCCCTTTAGAATCCTCCCTGCCCAGTTCTAAAGTGTTTCATTGTTCCTCTTCCCCTGGCCCTTTCTTCCCGGCCAGGGGGAAAGGAACAATGGAACACTTTAGAACTGCTCCCCAGGCCTGCTCCCTGGATGCTGACACTTAGCACTTCATCAGTTTCTCTCTCACCTTGTTATGGTGCATGAGCTTCAAGTGAAAGCAGCTCCTGGCATGGTTTCTGAGGGGACTCGCCAGCTTGATGAGGTCCCATAATTGGCTGAGCTTGTGATGGCCTTACATTCAGCTAGAGATGTTTGTCCATATGTAATGCATTGAATTTGAATGTCACAGCCAGTCCATTCCAGAATTTCAGGGAATGTTCTAGGCATAATGATCAAAACCCTATTGACTTGGGAGAAAGGTGTGTGTGTGTGTGTGTGTGTGTGTGTGTATGTGTATGTAAATCCTCACCAGGTCTTTAGTGGCACCAAAACTTAAGACATCCATTAATGCCTTCCACCATAACACCCCTATCTAGTATTCCTGCCTAGTATCCCAACAGAGCTGAAAGAGCTGACTCCCTGAACAACACATCTCCCAGATGGAAAGAATAATGGGGGGGAAGGGGCATGCACAAAATTCCTGGCATGGAGGGGAGGAAATGGGGGATCCTGGTATGGGGGAGGGAAGAGGAGGGGCAGATAGAGCCCCTAAGATGGGGGGAACTGAATAACTGGGTTCATAGAGCATCTGCCATGTGGGGGGGGGGGAATGGGGCGGGAAGAGACACAGAACCCTTGATGGGGGAACCTGGTATGGAGGTAGAGGGTATACAAAGCCTCAACATGGGAGGCGGAAGGGAATGGAGGACATGGGGTGGGGTGGACTAGGAATGGGGATGTACGCAGAGCTATTGGAATGGGGGACCCTGGCATGTAGTGGAGGGGGAAGGGAGGACGCACAACTCCAGACACAAGGGAGGGCAAAGCTGAAGTTTCAGGGAGTCCCTGAACTAGAGAAGGATGGGAGGGTGGCACATGGGAAGCTTGTGGGATGGAATGTTGGAATGAATGCAAGAGGGCCCTGGTGTGTGCAATTAACTCAGCCTGCAGAAGCTGGGAAGTGTGAGATCCCCTAGTTAAGAGCTGCACCTCTTTCTTCTTGATGATCTGAATATTGGAGCTCACTACACCTTGTTCCACAGATGCTGCCATCTCCTCATAGCTTATCTCTCATCCCTAGTGTGTTTCATGACCCTTCCAGGGCCTTCCTGATCCATTTTGTAGACCAAGAAATTGAGCTGACTGTAGTTTGAAAGCTTCTTCTGCCTCTCTTAAAAGTCCAAAGGATCCTATTTCCTTCACGTCATGCTGGGTAAGCTATCCCAACAATAACTGGAGATTCAACTGTTTTAAACCAAACCAGGTTTATTTTGAAAATCAAGAAAAGGCCAATTAGCAAATTATTTCTTACATTTATTTTAATATAACAATCTCTCCTTTATTGTTGCTGTTCTCTTGACCTTTTATCAGTACAGCCACCTTCTCCTAAAAGATTTTAATTTTCTCTTTTGAGAGCAACCAGTTTGTGAGAACTGTAAATCCCAGTACTGTTGCCAAAATGGCTTGCTCATTTGTCTTATCATAAGCTCCAGAGAGCAAAGATCAATCCAGTAAAGGGTAAGCATTAACAGACTGAAAGAAAACCAAATGCATTATCTAACCCTTAATGAAAAGCGGGGGTGTGAACTCCTAGAAGTTGAGATGAATCACAAGAAACAAATTAAAAGACTTGTCTCAGAGCAATCACGTACTTTCACTCAAGCTTGTACTTCGTCCCAGTAAGTTCAAGGCAGTGCTCCCAGTCTGCTTTAGGATTCTTTGCTGGAGGAAGATCTGTTGATAGCCAAATGATCTTCCTTAAGTAGATGCCATCTTAGCTGGCAAATAACAGCAAACAAATAATTATGAGAGTTACTGAGTTAAGGGTATTGTGAGTGTTCAGCAATTGAACCAAACTGGGGGTGCTGAGAGCCATTGAACTAAACTGTAAACACTGTACATGATGGAAAACACTTCAAGTTGGGGGTGCTGCAACACCCCCAGTATTCCTAGTTCCAGAACCTATGCTCACATTAAGCAAAGAACACACTCCACATGAATATGAACAGTTCTCTGAATAAGATGAAGAAATAAGAATTTGGCAAGAAACATTGGCTATTGATGAATCAAGAGCTAATAGTAAGGCTGCTCTCTTACAAAGGTAGCATTTTGTTCCTGGGTGGATAAACAAGACATAGTGGATGCTGAGGAGAGGGGTGCCTGATAGCTGGGAAAATACTAGGCACTTCTTTTTCTTTTGTGATGTGCAGCACCCCCCAAAGTGTCCAAATCCAGGTTTTTGGTTCTGCTTATTATTGCCCCGATGCGACCACCCTTACTCAGGCATCTATAAAATAAATGATTATATGCCCTATTCCCAGGGAGGGGAGGGCCAGCTATTAAGTTTGAATCCAGATCAGAACATTTCTAAAGGTTTGAGAGGTTCGTATCTGGGGATTTGCTTTGGTCCAACTCTACTATTACTATTTTGAGAGTCATAACTCAAGGTGCATTAATAACGAAATTCTAGATGTCGCTGAAATCCTTTTAGTTGCCCAAAACCGGTTATTGGGTGGTGCTCTCTATCAATTTTTTTTAAACATGATAATATGACTTCAATAGATTTTGGTCATTTTTTAGTCGAATGTTCAACAGTTTCAAAGGCAATTAAAAAATAACGGCTTTTAGTAGCTAAACATAACTACATGAGCAGGCTGGAAATCTAATTCCATTGCAGAATGAGTTTTTTTCATAAAACTCTCCCCGTAAGCTATAGGAACATTACATCACCAGAATAGCCTCTCATTGGCAGAACATACCACATGAGCAGGCCTCTATTGCCTAGCAACCACCAAGAGCTGATTAAGCCTTTCCCAGATGTCACACAGTAATTGTATAGAACACATCTCAACACCTTTATGCATACTAGTAACAATTAAAAATGAAGGCGCTACTATTAGTATACTAAAGATGGTTACCAGATCTGATTTTTATGCATGCTCAACAGTAGGAATAATAAGGTGTTGTTTTAAGTAATTAAAATAGAGGATGGACTCAGGAATGATTTTTAACTATTGTATCTTTTTCTCTTACATAGATTACTTTGTCTGAGTTAAAATTTTGAAAAATAAACCAGTTCATAGTAACTCTTACATTTTTATTAAAAGATTTATGCAAGGAGTTATATAAAAAGTTTTAAGTAAAACATCATTAGGTAAGTTCAAGTCTACTTTTCCTAACTTAAATTACAATACACTGGTCAAACTGAGGTTACATTGAGACAGTCAGTAGGTCCAATGATTCGATTTATCAGGTTCACCAATTACTGTACTTAATAACGGGATCAAACAATGAGTAAATTAAACAAAACTATTATTTTAACAACTTACAATAAGGAGAAGGGGAGAATCTGTTTCCTTTCATGTACCTTGTTTAGCTCAAAGGAAAGGAGTTCTCGTGGCACCTTAGAGACTAACAAATTTATTTGAGCATAAGCTTTCGTGAGATGAAGTGAGCTGTAGCTCACAAAAGCTTATGCTCAAATAAATTTGTTAGTCTCTAAGGTGCCACAAGAACTCCTTTCCTTTTTGCGAATACAGACTAACACGGATGCTACTCTGAAACCTGTTGTTTAGCTCAGTGTTTGTTAGCAGCTAAGGCTGTTACTTGCTTTAGTTTTAAGGAAGTACATCGCTCCAAATAATTTCTTAGTATCTTCCTCTTTGGCTATTTTTACCCTGTTAAGCTTCACTGTTTGCAAAGATTACATTAAGCTTGATTTGTTTCATATATTTCCCTCCCCACTTTAACACAATGCCTGTATCCTTCTGGCAGATTAGCACAGGCACAGAATGATTTCTAAAATCCCAGACTTCTAGGAGCTCTAGAGCAACCCTGGTCCAAAGATGTTCTACTGTTTTAACAACAGATTTAGGGGTTAGTGTCTAAATTGTGAAACAGTAAGTAACAGACACACACACACTTACAATTGTGGGCATTGACATGATTCAAGCATCTTGACTTATCCTACAGGATGTTCACACTGTCTAAAAATCTATAGTTCATGTGGCTGGTCTTGGCTCTTGGAACAAGTAAATGTTTACCAGTATCTTCATTGATTATAAGATGTAGCTTGTGCTTTTGCATGCAGTGGGCTTGATCTGTCTTCTCTCTTAGTTGCATTTCAGGCTTGTCTCAGCTGATGGTCAGAGTCCTTCAACTTTCTCCCTGTGGGTGGCCAGTCCAAGGAAGAAGAGAGAAGGATACAACTTCAGGTATTTGATGCGAGAGAAAGACCCCTTCCCCTACTCTGCATGGTTGGCATCTTTTGTAGGAATCAGGGACTCCTCTACTGAACCCCAGTTAGGGATTCCAGCATGTTGGCGATAGCTCATCATGGATTAATGACCTCACAGTCTGAGAGTCACACTGAAGATTCCAGTTTGGTACATACGTGTCATAAACTGAGTCCTTGCTATTAAAACAGATGTCTCAAAAATCAGATGCAAAAAGGTAACATAAGGATCTGAAAGGCAAACTTCTGCTTAGATCCCAGTCATGAGTCTTGATTGTTTCAATATAATTGCCCAATCAGCATCATCACTCATTGACTTTTACACATTCTCATGGCAATGAATTAATTATGACATTGGGAAAGTAGTCTAAGAAGTGGGAGCAGAGTGAAGGGCAAGTGAGTGACTGTTCTAATCATCTTTTGCCTACACACCTAAAAGCTGATTCAAACTTCTCTTAGCAATGCTAACTTTCATTAAACATTGGGCCAACTAAAGTCACTCAGGCCCAAAGCTAAATATGGCATGTTCCTGACATAGTGGATGACTGTCTTAGCTGCTTGTCAAGTATGAGGCGGAAGGAGACACTTAAAATACCACTTTCTCAAATAACAATAATAATAACACAACATTCTCACAGGTGGGATATGAACATTCCAGAGACTACTCCAGCCTGCAGTAAAAGGAAACTATCCCCTTAAACTTGGGACTAATCCTGAGAGCTGCTGGGCTATACAACTCCAGTTGGTGTTGTTTCAAGTTGCCAGATGCTTAGTGACTCATGGGGGGGGGAAGGGGGGCGTCGTATGTGTGTGTGTGTGTGTGTGTGTTTAAAAATTTATGCTGCCCTTCTTCTATCTGAAATTTTGCTACTTAGTATTGCTTGAATTTAAAGCTATTAGGGGAAAACAATTCTTTATCTTTCAAGTTTGGTTACTCTGTGAATTCACCAAGATGTAACATTTGTTTCATTCTAGTCAGTTTCCTCTGTGTGATTCTGTTGCACAGTAATGGTGAAAGGAAAAAATGTATTCTAAACAGGTGGTGGTGGTAAAACCTCAAAAACTAATAGGGGAATTCAGGGGCAGATAAGCACCAGATGCTACAGTTAATTCACTTTTAGAAATTGACTAGAGTTCAAATTGCTAGTGTTCCTTTAATGTGTGAGAGAGCTTCTGCCTGTTACAGCTCTCCTTCTTCAAGGCATCAATTAATTCCTCCTAATATCTGCCTCAGTCCTATAACTCACTGCACAAGCTCAACAGCGTGACCACATAGAACCGAACTGACACGCCATGTGCATGCAGCAAACTGCAAGATAAAGAATGAAATACACAAACTTCTTTCCACTTCAATATCTTGGGGCTGTTGACTTGCTCACAAGCAGGGGAGCATTGCTGCATAGATATGAATGTGAACAGCTCCTCAGTTTGCATGTTTGATTGTCAAAGGCATCAGAGAATAGATGGCTATTGCCTTTTGCCCTGCGCTAGTCTTGTTTGGAAGTGTTAAGTGTTAAGAGAACTCTGCTTGCATGAGTCACCCTCCACACCGGAATAATTAAACACCAGTAGCTTGTTAGAATCAATCTAGTATAAAATTGCTGCGGGCACAATCTATTTTTTTAAATCTGTCCTTCAATGTTTTTAATAGAAACATAGATGTTCCCTGCAGACAAATGCAAAATCGCAGAAGCATCTGGTTTCACACACGTCTTCTCGTATGCGATGAACGGTGGCAGCATTCAAGGTCTCCTAATCCAGGAGAAGTACTGGAGAGCAACAAATATGGTAAACAAGTTGACCGCAAGCTGCTGGATGTTCGGCACGATTGCTTTCCTGATAAATCTCAGCTGCCCTGGCAGATCTCAAGAGAGGCTGCAACTGCAACACAGCCACAAACGAATAGGATCAGCTCTCTAAAATGCAATGCAGAGTATTCACTGATGTTCCATACACACTTCTTTCAAAGGGGAATAAAAGACAGGGAACTAAAACTGTCATCCGTCCCTGTTTGACTAGCTTCTTGCAGCAGCTATTAATGTCATTTTGCAAATCAAAATGTTGTGGTATTTAGCTAAAATGGAAAGATACATCCAGCTGGATTTCAAATATGACTCCAATAAAAGCAAATTATGAAGAACTGCACATCGACCTAGCTTTATATTTGCACATTATTTGTTTAATCTAACAGAAACTATATTAAGGGGCAATTGTACAGCTAGTCTTCCAGTGGCTTTTATGTGCCTGTGACTGCACAGATAGAATGACTATATGGTTATGAGTATTTGTTTGACAAATGTACCCATGTTTGTGCATGCAGATTGGTAGCTGTTCATGAAACTTCCCAATGTATGGGTGACTGTGTATCAAAAAGCATGTGCAAAACTGGAAGTCAGAGCTAAAAAATCAGGCCCTTATGATTAAATTGGGGAAGGGCGGGGGGTGGGGAGGGGAAAGGAAGAGAAGCATTGAAATAATAATATCAAGAATCTCAACTAAACCTACATATGCAATGAAAAGAAAAAAAGCTACCTCTCAATCCTCCTTTTATCCAGCTCCGCCCATATATTACTACCTGTGTAAGACAGATCACCAGCTGTTCTCAATATTTATATGCATCACAAAGGATGCAGTAACATTTAGACTCTAATTTCCTTACATTAATGATCTGATGTCTCAATTTCTATCTTTATTAACAACAGATTTTAGGGTGGAGTTTTTAAGAGAGTTCTAGGTAGCATAACTCTGCTGCTGTTGAAATGACTGGTAAAGCCTTTATTCAACAGGAGCAGAATTAGGTCAGTGCTGAATGTTTTTGAAATTCCCCCCTCTTTAAATTGGTCTCCATCAGCATTTTGTGGGGCCACAGAAGGCCTGAATGAATCTGGCAGCCACTGGAGAATGGGCAGCTGCCTTTTTACTGCCTTTCTTTCTTCAAGTGGATTTAAGTAGCGAAGGGCCTCATGATTTTGAGGAGTAGAGTAGCTCTCTGGTTCCTGTGGGAGAGTCTAAAAACTGGAAAATCTGTAACTTGAAAAAATGAGTTAAAGTTTTGCATTAAATTTACCCTTCTAATTTGTGTGTGTTTATACTTTGTGAGGAATCTAGATCTCTGGATCAGAGAGGAAGTACCATCCAGTGGTTAGAGCACTAGCCAGGGCTGTGAGAGCTGAGAGTTAAATTTCTGCTCTGCCACAAACATCCATGTGTGACTCTGGCCAAGTCACTTAGCCTCTTTGTGTCTCAGGTCTCCTATCTGTAAAATGGGCATAATAGCACTGCTTTACTACACAGGAGTGTTATGAGGATAAATACATTAGATTGTGAGGCTCTCAGATACTGTGGTGATGGGGAGTCAGATAAGTATCATAGATAGAAAAAAGGTGCTGGACAAATTAGGAAAATAGACAATGTGCAACTAGTTATTTGAACTAGCTGTGTGTTAGTCAGCTGAAACTATGCATAAAATAGGAACACACCAAAGAGTTGATAGTGGAAGTGATGTAAGACTGCCTGAGGAAATTAAAAGTAACTACATTTAAAAATTGTTGATCCTTGATATTTAGCTATCAGCAGCGCCATGTATCAGAGTCACAGTTGGGGCCTAGAAATGTGAACCTGGCAATAATGAATGGCTGATTTCATTTCTGTTTGTTTAATAAGTGGCATGTTATCCAAATCTGAAGCAGAGAGTTTCCAGTCCAGATTGTTCACCAAGATGAATTAAAATGTGATTCCAGGTGAAACTATTTCTTTCAATGCTGTCAACAGTGAGTCCTGGGGAGCCTGGCCTTTCAATATAGATGACAGCTTGTGACAGATTTCTCAAAATTTATGTTACACCCTTAATGCCTTTCACTGTACAGCATATCAATGGAAAGTGGTCTGAATAGACAAACCTGGACTCTTTTATCTCATGTTTTGTTTAGGGAGATGCTTTGAAAATATGAAACCTATGATATGAGGTTATCATAATTTTTAATTAGAAGGGTAAAATCTGCCACATTCAAATTCATTATGCTTCAGAACTAGAATGATCTGAAGGCAATAACCTTATAAAGCACAGGAATGTTGTCAGAGAATCATGCAACTTTAGAAAATTCTGAAGCACAAGAGTGAACATTCCACCACAAAGTTTCTCTTAAACATTCACTGTTTAGTTTTTGGGCAATCTTGTGCCCCACAAACTTTACTTTCCTGCAAAGTGTGTGTGCAGGTGGATGGGGGCTTGTGTTGTGTGTGTGTGTGTGTGTGTGTGTGTGTGTGTGTGTGTGTGTGTGTGTGTGTGAGAGGGGTTTTTTATGGTGATGATGATGATGATGATGAAGATACTCTTAGGTAATGAGTGCCATAGAAGTACCTTACCATAATGTCTGAGCCTCACAATCTTTAACGTATCCATCCTCACAACACCCAAATCCTAGGTTCCACCCAAACCACTAGACCATCCTTCTTCTCAAAAACTCCGACTGATTTGTTCTGACTTGAATTCCCAAGCCGTTGTCTGTTGAGAAATTGATTATTTTTTTAATGAAAAAAGGGGTCGGTGTCCAAATAAATGCACTCTTGAAACATGACAAACTTTGGAGTGAAATTGAAGGAAAAACAAACCCAACGTTTTGGTCATTGTGCCCTTTCATTGTAAATAAGATCTGGCGACCCACCTGCCGCCTGGTGAACAGCTGCTGAATCCCCACAGCTTGTGCTAGACTGGGGCTTTGCAGGTGGGGGTCACATGATGTGCTTCTTGTGTCTCTTGAGACAAACATAGCGACCCAAAATCTCATTTCAGAATCAGTAAACAGGTTTGCTGTGTCTGGAGAGCCTCAGTGTTTGTTTATTTCAAATGACTTGGGTGAATTTATGGCTTAATTTTCTGTTATAACGGAGAACCTCCTGTGTCTTGATACTGTGTGAGCTGCCAAGCATTAGAAGGAAGCAAGCAGATGGTACTGTCTCTTTGCAAAAAATTGTTTGCATTGAGGTGTGGAAAGTTGCTGAAGAATGTTGTAATATGTACATGCCATAATCTGTTCCGTCTCTGGCTACTAAGCGATCTGCACAGGCTTGAAAATTGAAAGTTGCTGCTTAGATTTTTGAAAGAAATGTCACCGGTGTGTTGTCTCAGTCAAGGTCAAGAAGCCAGGGGTTATGGGGTGGGAGGGAGGAGGAGGAGAAGGTGATGATGAAGTCTGTGTTCTACATGCTCTGTCTCAAACTTTTAGGTAACTATTTCACTCTTCTAAAAGCACTTCACAAAGTCATTGTCTCCCAGCCTTGTATAATATTCACCACACAAAGGTCAATGGTAGACAATTTTCCAATAGAATTACTCAAGTCCAAATTCTGTAATCTTTATTCCGACTGAGCAGTAATTACTCACGTGAATAGTCCCAGTTCAACTTAGGCAAGAGCTACAAAATCTGGCACCAAGAAGTTAATAAGAATAGGCTAGAAATGGTAGTTGGATGACTTGATTCTAAATTTCTAAACTAATTTTAAAGATGTTAAAAGAACATGTTAAGGAGGTATTGCACAGATTCAGGAAACTAACAAATCAGTTTAAAACTTAAATAGGAGGATAACTGTATCTGATGATAAGGAATAGAACAAATTTTTTACATGGCGAAGGGTCAGGAGTAAATCACAGAAGCACATGTCTGTAAAGTCACATCGTGTTGGACATAGAAACCAATAAAAATCAGAAGCTGTGTCATATAAAACCTGAGGTGAGTGCTACAGCTGGTCTCCCACTTGCTAACTTGAAGTAATCCTCCCATATCTTTAGTGTTGGCCTTCTTGAAGGCTTACTGACCCATTCTTTCTGCAGGAACCCACTTCTAATCTTGATTATGAACCATTGATTACTACTCTCTGAGCATGGTTTTCCAGCCACTTGTTCACCCATCTTATAGTAGATTCATCTACGCTGTATTTCTCCAATTTGTCTGAGACTGTCATGTGAGACAGTATTAAAAGCCTTACTAAAGTTGAGAGATATCACATAGATTGCTTTCCACATATCCACAATGGCTTGTTACCCTGTCAAAGAAGGATATTAAGTCATTTTTGTCATGATTTGTTCTTGACCAATCCATGTGGATTGTTACTTATTACTTTTATCTTCTAGGTGCTTACAAATTGATTATTTGCTCCATTGTCTTTTTGGGTACCAAAGTTAAGCTGACTGGTCTGTAATTCCCTGCGTTGTCCTTATTCTCTTTTTATAGATAGATACTACAATCTCTTCAACCAGTTCCTTAAGTAACCTAGGATGTATTTCATCAGGCCCTGCCAATTTGAAGATATTTAACTTGTTTAAGTAATTCTTAACTTGTTGTTTTCCTATTTTAGCTTCAGATCCTACCTCATTTACACTGATGGTCACTGTGTTAATTGTATACTCAATGCTAACCTTTTCTGGTGAAAACTGAAACAAAAATTGCATTCAGCGCTTTGGCCATTGTTGCATTTGCTATTATTGTCTTTCCTTCCTTATTGAGTAATGGGCCTAGCCTGTCCATGGTCTTCCTCTTGCTTCTCATATGTTTGTAAAATGCTTTCTTTTTATCCTTTATATTCCTCACTAATTTAATCTCATTTTGTGCCTTGGTCTTTCTAATTTTGTCCCTACATGCTTGTGTTGTGGTTTTGTTTTTTTTTAATATTCAACCTTTGTAATTTGACCTAGTTTCCATTTTTTGTATTTTTTTAGTTTCAGGGAATTGAAGATCTCCTGGTTAAGCCAGGGTGGCCTCTTACCGTATTTCATATTTTTCCTATACACTGGGATAGTTTGCTCTTGTACCCTTAATAATGTTTCTTTAAAATATTGCCAGCTGTCCTGAACTCTTTTTTCTCTTAGATTTGCTTCCCATGGAATCTTACCTATCAATTCGCTGAGTTTGCTAAAGGTCTTGAAGTGCACTGTCTTTATTCTGCTGTTTTTTCCTCCTATCATTTCATGATCACTTTCACCTACTCTGCCTTCAGATTCTCAGCTAGTTCCATCCTATTTGTCAGAATCCAATCCAGAATAGCCTCTCCCCTATTCACTTTCTCCACTTTCTGTAATAAAAAGTTGTGTCCAATGCATTCCAAGAACTTGTTGGAGAATCTGGTTTCAGATGGATTATTTTCCCAGCAGATGTATCATTAGTCAAAATCTCCCATCACCACCAAGTCCTGTGGTTTGTTTTTTTTTAATGATCTTGTTAGTTGTTTCTAAAAAAAACCTCATTCACCTCTTCTTCCTGGTTACATGTTCTATAGTAGTCACTTAGCATGACTTCACCCTTTTTTTTAACCCCTTCTATCTTTACCCAGGGGCTTTCAACAGGTCTGCCCTCTGCTTCTAGCTCAACCTCAGTGTATCCATGTTTTATATACAAGGCAGGATCATCTCCTTTTTTTCCCATTGTACCAGCTAGATCCAAGCCCTGCTTCCAAGTCTCCAAAAATTGGGAGTGAAGGTTAAGTGTTTAAACTCCCTTTGGTAGCTGTCATCTAGATGACACATTTGCAAACACCTTAAATAAAGTTCTGACGGTCAATGACTAGAGAACATGAATTGCACAGAGTTCATGAATTTGCATAGAAAAGGAAACTGAGGGATTGCCAGCCTTCACAATATTATTAAAAAGAGAAGGGAAGGGAAATTATATCATGGTCTTTGTTAGCAAAGAGAATCACCTCTGCTCAAAATCTAGCCAGTATTGTGCCATCTTATAAATCATGCCAGCAGAACAGAGGTAGGGTGGAGGGGAAAGTGCATCTTGTCTGGCCATGAAAAACATCAGCAAATTGAGCCTTTCCAGAGAGAGGGTGAGTTTGAGTAGCTGCTATCGCCCTTAATTTAAAATGAAAAAAGGTGGCTAATTATAATGCAATACCAAGGTTTGTTTATAGCACAACACAAAGTCTCCTGCACCATTTATAGTTGTGATTACCCTAATTAAAAATAAGCAATTTCCACTCTGTTGGGGTGTTTATCGCATGATATCCTGAAGCAGTTAAATACAATTAAGCAACTCATCAATATTACATCTGCAACAGATGGAGAAAATCTCCATGCATGGATGAGTAATCCCTTTAGTCCTCAAAACAAGATCTTGGAGTGCTAGATTTAGTATCTGGCTCTTTGATATAACTGTAAGACATAGCAATAGAAAACCACAGACAGCTCCCTATTGACTACTCATCTATGCAGGCACATATGCAAAGCTTATTCCAGGTAAGGCTGGCAGTGACTTGCCACCCGATCTATTTTTAGACAGTAGCTAATGTCATTTTTGTCTTGGGTTAAAAACACACATTTTTGGATGAACAATGTTCCTTGTAAGGGATCCCTCATTGCACAAGTGCAGGAGATAAAGATGCAGAGACTTGCCCAATTTGGAGGATTGCAGAATACCATCATACCAATACCACTTGGTGGTCCAGCCTCACAAATGCAAGCATAACTATACTTTTCAGAGATGCATAAAGGCAGATCTGATTGCAGACATATCTAATATTAATTAATGGAGCAGGTGTGAGTGATTGCAGCATCTGTTCAAGAACAGTCAAAGGACTTTAGGGGTGGAGCCAAGAGAAGACAAGGGTCTAGCACTGTATCATCTTTGGTCAGTCTCTGCTACCTCTGCTTACTCACCATGGGTGGCTTCATTGAAGTCAGTGGAACCTTTTGTGAATTAAGGTACTACTCTCCATGAGTAAGGGCCCTTTGAGTTAGTCTAGTTAAAGTAAATAAAGAGTCTAGCTGAATCCTATTGAAAACTTGTTTACTTCCACCAAAACATAATGGTGGATTCTGGCTCCTGGAATCTAGGCACCCATTGCCTGAGAAGTTTTATGCTTTTTGAGTCTCATGCTCATTTTTGAATGTGTCATGGGGGAAATCACAGAAGTAGGAACACTGCAGATTTGGAGAATGAGATTCAACTGTGATTCTGTTTGCTTTAAGAATTCATACCCTCTTGAAAATGAATCATCACACCAACACTCTGGCACCCAGCTTTATGACAAATTTTCTGTTGTCTCTGACAGGTTTCAGAGTAGAAGCCGTGTTAGTCTATATCCACAAAAAGAAAAGGAGTACTTGTGGCACCTTAGAGACTAACAAATTTATTTGAGCATAAGCTTTCGTGAGCTACAGCTGAGCCACAAGTACTCCTTTTCTTTTTGCTGTCTCTGAGGATCCCTTAACATAAACAGTTTGTTTGAGTACATTTTATTAGACTGGAAAAATAGCATATGTCTAATGTTTTCTAAACCATGTTGTATATTTCTCTTGTGTTACTGCGGAAATGACAATCTCTGTTAAAAAAAAAAAAACTTTCAAAGTTTCATGAAATTCTCTTGTTTGGGAGCAAAACCATATATTGTTCCCCTCTTCCCTTTCCTCTGACTTTGTTTAGCCTGAGAGAGGCTAACATGCTCACTTACTGCTGTGGTGAGCAACTAGCCAGTCAAGAATCCATCCCCATCATCTCTGATGACCATCCTCCAGTTATATACTACAATTAGGCAAAAAGTTTTGATCCTTTCCAAATTCTAAGGAAGAGGGAAACTTCTTTTTCCTTCCTCTCTCTCCCCCTTCTTCCCCTTGTATGGGAAAGACTGTTGTTTCAGGGGAAAGCTTTTGCCAAATCCCCTCGTGATCAGTGTCAATAGCAGAACTAGCAAAGATCACTCCAACGTCTGTCCACCCTGACAATCTTTCCTGCTGTCTGCACCACTGTGTGTCTACAGTCAAAGTGTACGCTTTCAACTTCCTCAGAAAGGGAGGGCAGGGAAGATCTCAGCAATGCCTGTGAAAGAACACAAATGCTCTCTCCTTCCATTGGTTGCCTTTACCCTATGGGAGGGTGTTCAGTCCAGTCAGTAAGGACTGGTAGGATTGAAATTTGTCCAACCATTATCTCAACTTCTAGTACATGCTCATAGAGACTAACTGGTAGTCTAAGGGGGGATTCCAAATCACTCCTGCTGGAGCATTCCAAAGCAGAATCTTTGTGACTAGGGTGGGCACAATGCTGATCTCTAATACTGGTGGGTACCGTGTGTGATCTGCAAGTGTGAGAGCAGGCTGTAGAACAACGTATTACTGTAGTGTAATGGAAGATCACAATACTTTCCCATAATTATATGTACTATACTGCCAGTCAAGACCCTTTCACTGGAGAGAGAAGCAAAGTGGGGATTTTAGAAGACTTCTAGCTAAAGCAGAGCTGTCTCTCATTAACACACTACTTCTCATCCATCAGGGACTATCTGGAGTACAGTTTGGAGGTCTAAGGCAATTTCTCTCTTCAACCTGCAGATATATTATTAGTTTTCAGCTATCTTGCAGCTAGTTTGGGGGAATAATATTGATTGATTTGCATTTTGACTTTTGATGGATAATGTGTAGTGCAACCTGCCTGTTTCATCTAACTCAAATGAGCTTTTCTAGATTGAGTGATATTAAGCAACACAGTCTAATCATTAACTGAGTTTTCAAAATGAAATCATTTCTGGTTGTTCGCAGCCTCCGAGAACTGTAACACTTTTGTATTTCCGTGATTTTAAATGATTTTTTTTTAAAAGCAGGAAGTCTATCGTTTTCAAAGGCAGCCAAAATCATTTGCAGCCAAAAACAGTATGGAGAAATGTCAATAATAAATGGCAGAGAACTATAGCCTTTGTCAGCTCCATTGTGATCTCAAATAATTCTCCCTTCTATTCCCAATTCTATGTTAGGTTTATGGATTTCATATTTTTGTGAGAAATGTTAAAGGTACTGAACATGCTCACATACTATCTATTAAGTTTGATATAGAAGATCTTGCAATATTGGTGAACAAGTATTTTAAGTACCAGTAGGTTCCTGCTTGCCTGGAGGTAGCTTATTAACCTAGTTCACTTCTATTCTCTTTGCATAGTTGCTTGAGAGTTGTGGCTGCAGTTGTCCTGATTTTTACCTTCAGTGGGATTTTTGCCTGAGTAATGAAGTCTGATGACCTTTTTTTATGTATTGAATTATATTTTTAGTGGATTTTTTTGTGACCAAATTTACTAAATTGACCAGATTCCCAAGCACTTTGATACGTATTGCACTAATGACAACCGCAGGGTGCACTGGGCAAATAAATATGTACCCTAAGGATCCCATAGACACAGGCCTAGTGCTAGTAGAGTAGAGGTGGGCAAACTATGGCCCGCGGGCCACATCCGGCCTGCGGGACCGTCCTGCCCGGCCCTTGAGCTCTGGACCAGGGAGGCTACCCCCGACCCCTCCTCCTGCTGTTCCCCCTCCCCGGCTCGCCATGTCACCAGTACTCTGCGTGGCGGGGCTGCCAGCTCCTGCCAGGCAGCATGGCAGCATGGCTGGCTTCAGCCGAGCAATGAAGCTCAGTGGCAGATTTCCAGTAAACACAGGGTGCCCTGGCATGGGCCCCCCCCCAACAACAGGGGGTCCCAGGGCTGGGCACTCGGGCAGCTCAGTACCAGCGCACCCCCCGCCAGGGCGGGGAGAGAGCTGCACTGCGGGGACAGGGGAGAGCAGGGAGGGAGGCTCATCTACAGCCTGAGGTGCGGGTGGCGGAAGCGCAGCGAACATGGGCCAAAGGACTCAGGAGGAGCACCGGGCGGCTGAGCAGCCAGCCAGAGAGAAGTGGTGCTTTGAAAGGGAAACCGCCCCTTCTTTCTGGCTGTGTGGCTGCCCCTGCTCCTCCTGAGTCCTCCGCCCATGTTCACAGGGCTGCATTCCGAGAGGGGCTTTAGAGGGGAGGGTTGGATGGGGGTGGGGTCCCGGGGGAGCAGTTAGGGGAAGGGAGTTCCGGGAGGGGGCGGTCAGGGGACAAGGAGCAAGGGGGGTTGGATGGGTTGGGGATTCTGAGGGGGACAGTCGGGGACGGGAAGTGGGAGGGGGTAGATGGGGATGGGGGCCAGGCTGTTTGGGGAGGCACAGCCTTCCCTACCTGGCCCTCCATACCGTTTTGGAACCCCGATGTGGTCCTCAGGCCAAAAAGTTTGCCCACCCCTGTATTAGATGGAGGGGAGGAAAGCAAAGGGGACATTTGCCTCCCCACTCAGATGATCTCAAAGGGCTCCAAATTATTGTCTAAAATGCCAAAATATGTACAAAGTTATCCAATGTTAAGCAGTGGAACAGCAGCAGGTTGGTGAGTCTTCATCCTGTATATAAATTATAAAGCACAGCAAAAATTTTAAACTCTTAGACCCTAGAAAATCTTGGATTTGAACTAGGCCCTGGAGTCCTGGAAAATCGTTTGTTTTTCTTAAATAGTGACATCCAGAGGCCCCAAAATACTCACTTCCCTCTAATAATGGGATCCTAGAACTGGTCCTGTATAGAAAAAGTGGGGCCAATTTTCAGCATCCTGTGATGCAGTTTTCCACAATCAAGATGTTGGGCATGAAATTTGGATTTGTGTACACGTTCGGGATATGAGATGATTAACTCCCTAGGTCTTGATTAGAGCTGGCTGAAAAACAGACTTTCTATTTCATGGGCAATTTTGACATATAAAAACTTGTTTTCCTACTGATTCATAATGAAAACGTATTTTTGAAACTTCCCACAAAACAAAAAATGCAAATTTTCCATTTAGAAATGGAAATGTTTGTGAAATTTCATTTAAAAATGAAACTTTTTGAAGTGATTTTTAACTTTATATTTTATTTTGCATTATTGTAGTACATAATGTCATGACATGGCAAGCATATTATGTGCTACTAACATGTTACAATATGCCATAATAGTAAAAGTATTCTATTTTATTTTTAAAATCATTAAAGGCAGCTATTTAATGAAGCTTGAAACATCATCTTGTCTCTTCTTGCTCAAAGTGTCTCCTGTTTTTTGTAGTAGTGAAATAATTTGACACTTTGACTTGACAAACAAGAAAAGAAGAATGAACGCTCAGCGTACTGATTAAAGGAGCAGCTATTTTCAGGACCCTGATAACATGATTCGAGGCTACCACAAGGACAAGGATGATAAAAGTAAAAATATAAAATGAAATTTCATTGTGAAATGAAATTTCAAAATTTTTCCAAAATGAAAAGTCTGGAAATAACAAAAAATAATAATTTGATTTTGTCACTAGATATTGATGAAATCAGTATGATTTTTTTGAACATAAGAATGGCCACACTGGGTCAGATCAAAGCTCCATCCAGCCCAGTATCCTGTCTGCCGACAGTGGCCAATGCAGGTGCCTCAGAGGGAGTGAACCTAACAGGTAATGATCTAGTGATCTCTCTCCTGCCATCCATCTCCACCCTCTGAAAAACAGAGGCTAGGGACACCATTCCTTACCCATCCTGGCTAATAGCCATTTATGGACTTAACCTCCATGAATTTATCTAGTTCTCTTTTAAACCCTGTTACAGTCCTAGCCTTCACAACCTCCTCAGACAAAGAGTTCCACAGGTTGACTGTGCACTGAGTGAAGAAGAACTTCCTTTTATTTATTTTAAACCTGCTACCCATTAATTTCATTTGGTGGCCCCTAGTTTTTATATTATGGGAACAAGTAAATAACTTTTCCTTATTCACTTTCTCCACACCACTCATGATTTTATATACCTCTATCATATCCCCCCCTTACTTGCCTCTTATCCAAACCGAAAAATCCTAGTTTTTTTAAGCTCTCCACATATGGAACCCGTTCCAAATCCCTAATCATTGTAGTTGCACTTCTCTGAACCTTTTCTAATGCCAGTATATCTTTTTTGATAAGAGGAGACCACATCTGTATGAAGTACTTAAGATGTGGGCGTACCATGGATTTATATAAGGGCAATAAGATATTCTCCGTCTTATTCTCTATCCATTTTTTAATGATTCCTGACATCTTGTTTGCTTTTTTGACTGCAACAACAAAACAATCAGTTTTACAGAAAAAGCATTTTCCAGTTGAAAACTTTCAACAAAAATGTTCCAGCCAGTTCTAGAGCTGATCCTGCAACCCCACAGAGCAGCTGTCAGAGTGTAAGAATGTGGGATGTGGCTGCAGAGATCAAAGATCACCCTCCATTTTGGAAGGTGGGGTCCAGCACTCCAGAGAGCAGGGGGTCATGAGCCTACAGCAGGCTCATGTTGCTGTTCTGTTATGTATGGTTTAAATACGAATAATGTAACTGATAAAATACAACCTCTCTGCTAAGTATCAGAAGGGTAGCCATGTTAGTCGGGATCTGTAAAAGCGGCAAAGAGTCCTGTGGCACCTTATAGACATGCCTGCATCCGACGAAGTGGGTATTCACCCATGAAAGCTTAACATCTCTGCTATAATATAAAGAACAAAAACTGGTCAAAAATTAATTTCAGGGGAACAATTTCCTAGGGAAAGACACTGCTTTGTCTAAACATTTTGCTGGATCATGTTTCATCTATTTTGATGAAATTTTCAATGGCAAAAAGTCTGTTTTTTTCCACTTTATCATTTTGATTGTTTTGATTTTTATATTAAACATATTTTAAAATTCTATTTTATACAATACTATAACATTTAAACATGTAACATGAAAGTCTAAATTAAATGAATTGAAGTTATTCCAATCAAATGTTTTGTTGGTTCCATTTTTTGGGAGTGGTGGGGCTGGAAAGGAAATTTCTGTTCTGCAGAAAACTTTGAAATTTTGGTTTTTTTGTTCTGACTTAGAATGATTTTTAAATTGAATTTTGGAAATGCCCATGGAATATAAATTCTGGTTTCCAACTATCTCTAAAGGGATACTTGTGGACATGTGTCCACAGCCCATGCTCATGTGATCAATCCCAACACTACTGGCAGGTGTGATGCCTTCCAGGGACACCCAAGGTTGTGAGGCACCTCAATATCACCTGCCTTTAGCATGCTTTTCCATACCCCAGAGAGATGTAATTATACAGCCCTAACCTCCAGTGTAGAGAGCTATGTTGCCAGGAAAGCTTCTCCTCTTGACATATCTACTGCCTCTCAGGGAGGTGGAGTATCAACACGAACAGAAGAATGCCACTGCAGCACCGTATATGTACACAAGCCCAGGGGGATAAGTGTCTGCTATCTTCTGCCTGAAAGGATCATGTCTGAGGTATGTCACCTCTGGGTGACCTGCCTTAATTCCAAGACCTTAAAAACATAATTTTCAGTGTAGAGCCATGACTTCTTAAATATTATCCATACAGACATTTCACAGCAGTTATGACAATCAGTGAGCTACTGGCTTCTAATAGAGACCTTCTATGCCACGCTTCAATGAACAATTATGCCTATATTAAACCCTTTGTTCCCCCTGTGCCCTGCATGATTAGCATGAAGGGGGTCCATGTGTCACAGTGGGTTAGTGGCATTAATGAAAACAAACTTGAGCAGTTGAAAAGGGTCCCTGGTGGCTCCAGAAACCACCATTAAAAGTCCATGACCGGGCCATTAAAAGTCCGGTCGGCGCAGGCAGCCTACCCAGCTCCATGCAGCTCCTGGGAAGTGGTTGGCATGTCCCTTCAACTCCTAGGCATAGCAGCAGCCACAGCTGCTCTGCGCACTGCCCCCACCCAGAGTGCTGGCTCCGCAGCTCCCATTGGCTGGGAACCACAGCCATGGGAGCTGAGGGGGCAGTGCCTGCAGATGGGGGCAGCACATGGCGCCTCCTGGCCATACCTCCCCCTGGAGCCAGAGGGACATGCTGGCCACTTCCCAGGAGCTGCCTAACATAAGCACTACCTGGAGGCTGCACCCCTCACCCCCTACAGCATCCCAACCCCCTGCTCCATCCCAGAGCTCCCCCTGCACCCAAACTCTGTCCCAGCCCTAAGCCCCCTCCTGCACTCCAAACCCCATGGCCCCAGCCCAACCCCAGAGTCCACGCCCCCCCAGCCTGAGCCCTCACCCCCTTCTGGACCCCAACCCCCTACCCCAGCCTGATGAAAATGAGTGCGTGAGTGAGGGTGGGGGAGAGTGAGTGATGGAGGGAGGCGGGATGGAGTGAGTGGGGGCGGGGGGGGGCAAGGTTGTTCAGTTTTCTGCTATTATAAAGTTGGCAACCCTAGCAAGAGATGTACGATCAGTCGCCTGGTGAATTTTTTCGGTGAACAAAAACTTGGACATGTACTATTGCTTTAGAAGCTGAGTTCCATCTAACTGCATTGCTAAAGCACATATCATTTTAGCATCTTGGGCACAGCCGAGGCCCGTTTTGAAAATTTGGCCTCTCTTGTGTAACTGAGCACGTACTTTGCTCTGGTCACTGTGCTACCCTTTGTGAATTATTTAATATCTCAAATGATGAAATAAGTTGTATTAATACATGGCAAATGTCCTACTATAAACTGGTGCCCCATATTCCCAGACAGACCTGCTGATAAAAATGTGAGGGTTTGAATGCTAGCGACAGATCCAAAATCACTGGACGTTTTCAGGTTTGTGAATGACTAATGTGCAACTTCATGAGGTTTTACTATCATTACGGGCTACAAATGGCTTAGCCCCAAAATCTCTTGTGGCGCAGAGTTTCTGCAAGTCCTTTATCAGAATAAGAATTAATGTATAAATAATCCTTGTCCATAAGCATTCAAACAATTTTATCCACTTGTTTAAAATGTAGCAAGCTCAAACCATTGATTACTGTGGAGGAGTCTAATGTATAGATCCTTGCTGAGCTAATGTGAATACACATTCCCACACTGTGTATTTGTTCATTCATGAAACCCTCGTTCAAGGTAAATTGTTGATGGCATACCCTGTGAAAGTATATGTTTTATATCCTAAAAGCACAGTAGACTGTAAAAGAAATTCATTAATTCCCCTTGAGCTTGCCAATGCCTCTTGAAAGCTAGGGAGACAGTCTATCATCTCCAGTGCCAGCCTTAACATGCTTTTGCCAAGACTCTCAACCATTTTGCCAGATATTTCCCACCAAACCATCACCATCCTCAAAATTATTGATGCCTGATTCACTTCACACAAACTAGTCTTTGTCCATGATGGTCACACCCCATTCTATATGAATGTGAATGAACACCACATTCGCCATGGTTATAAAGAAATAAGCTAAGCACGTGTCCCTAGAAATCAGGTATGTCCCCAGGTAATGCCCATTCCTTTTTCAGCAAACAGAGCTGCTGGTTTTTGTTAAACCCATTAATAGTAGCTACCTCATAGAGCAGCCAGCTGAGTTGGTGAATTGACTGGGGAGTGGGAGGGAGGAAGGGAGCACTTCCAGGGACTACCCCCAGGTCTGTCTTTCCATAGTGACATCACCTTAATCTCCACCAAGTTCCCAGATAACAGCCCTCTCAAGCCAGCCTTCCCCCACATAGTGTCTGAGCCATGTTGAGACAACTATGGGTGGAGAGCCAAAAAGCAACTCAGCTTGCTCCACAACTATGTGCAGGTGGCTACAGACTGAGGCTAGGGCCAGCATCCATGCTCCTGTTCCCCTCTCCCTCATCACAAGTGCACAGCAAATTGTGGTAGGGGGAAACCAAAAGAGAGTAAGGGGGGAACATAAAGGAATGTTACCAAGAATGAATAAACATGTCAGAGAGAGAGGGGGCACTAAGGAGAGAAAATAACACATGGGGAGGAATGAGAGACGCAAAAGGAAGGAGAAAGGTGTACAGTACACAGGAGAGAGTAAAGAAAGGATAAAATCTTAGAGGGCAGAATGGGCATTTTCCCCCCCTCACATGCCTTCCCCACAACTTTGGCAAGCCCCTTCTATGCACCCCTTCCCAATCACCTCTCCCCCACATCTTGCTTTGTGCCTCGAAAATCTGAGTGCCTTGTAATCAAACTTTTACTGCAACTATTTTTTTCAGACTCAAAGTTTCAGATTGCCTTTTCTGATTTTTTTTGCATATGAATTCCTCTATTACAGTGTCTTACATGAGCCTTTTTGACAGCTCAAGTCCCAGTGAGTTAATCACAAATCCTGAGATCATTTTCTGTCTTGATGCACTGAAAACATCAAGTAGGTATTGATCAGTGTGGGTGGTTTTTTTTAAGCTATGTTCTGCTTCAGTCCCAGTACGGGACACAGAAACTGTGCAATATAACCAGTGTGTTAGTAACTCCAGCCTATTCTTCATACTGAAGTAAAGCCTGTCTAGTGATGAGGGGAGGCCAGAGCCGTACCATAATTCCATTGCCTTTAATGTTCTGCATTGTTTTAGACCAGATGAGGGTCTAGACCGTAGTCTTTATCATTCCAGCAAGATTTTGTAGTGCGTTTGTCTGTAGGAATTCATCAAAGGCAGAATGGTTGTTTTCTCCATTGGTATTTCTGTGGTGCTTAACACAGGAGCCAAACATTGCATTCTTGGATGGGCTTGCAAATTAGTTTTTTTTAATTGCTCCCTGGTCTAAAGGATTTAAATACAACAAGCTTATTGAGGAATTAGGGGTGGGTTAGCGAGCTAATTCTTTGGTATAGTCCCCACCTGGACTCATTTTATGTGAAGCACATGGAGATTCTGTCCCTCGCAATCCCAGCCTCCTGCTGTGGGAGAAATGGCGTTCAGTACCTTGTGCTGGGAGCTCTGCTTAGTTGCTAAATTTTTGGAAAGTTTTGCAACTGTCTAAATAAGGTGGGGTTCTGAGGCCACTAGAGAAATTTAATGCATTGAGGTTAATTCAAGCTCTGACACAGACTTGCTCAGTGGCCTTGGTCTAAAGTCACAAATGGCAGGCCACATTTTCGAATTAGCCTTAAGCACCTACATTCAGAGGGAATTCCAAATTGGAAATAATACCACTGAATTCAATAGAAATTACACCAATGGGAGTGAGAGCAGAACCAGGCCACCCGGTCTGTTGTCTTTATTCTGAGAAGCAGGAATAATGGGGCTTCAATAGCTGATGTTGCCCTTTGTGACCACCGCTGTAGTGAAGAGGTCAGAGGTTTGGTTCACATCAACACTTGCAGTAGGTGGTTCTCCAGTGACGCAGCCTGTGAGGAAGTACACAGCCTTATTTTCTTGAAATTATTTTATTTTTCAATTTTGGCTGAACTTTTGGTATGTCTGGAACTTGTTTTCCCATCTGGCTGAATTGATGGGACAGGACTATGTCATGCTGCACCCTAATGACATTGAAAGCTCCAATAAGTGCAATTTGTGCTAAAGTTGATGGATGAAGAAATATCATTAAGAGTTAATAGCGAACAGCAGACCTTTTCTGACTACACATTCTGATTGGTGCAAAGGAAATCAGAGTCTGGCCTGCAGTGATTAAAATCTTTTCTAAACTCCCTTTGGCAAGGTGCAAAGAAATCCTCTTCATTCCGGATGACTAAAAATAAATCCTATTTTGAGTTTAAGAAGTGGCAGCATGACTGAAATGAGACATTCACTTTCATTCATGTTTACTGTCTATTAATCTGTTCTCTTCACCCTCAGTAGAGTCTGAGTCAGAATTGCTCATTGTCTTATTCCCTGAAACTGTGTGTTTTGACTTTAAATTCAGCTGTCTGACGCAAAGCAGTGCTGAAATCATGACAGTTTGATCCAGCAAGCTCCCAGAAGACTCTTGATCTTTGCCGGCTGGCAAATGTAACTCACTCATAACAGTTATGCAAAACAGATATTGATATTTTTACACCAAACGTTGGGAAGCCGATGTCATGTGCCTGTGAAGGCATCTAAACTACTGTGGGGGGGGGAGACAGGAAAGGGATACAAATATTTTGCTAATTAAAAGAAAAGGCACATTTTAATTTGTTAGAATGTTTTATTGCCTTAGTACACATTACCCACCTTGGGCGCTGAATTGGAAAAGAATAGTGGAACTCTAGTCACGCTGGTTTTGTTCTCTCCTTTAGATTCTCCTTCCTGTGGTGGGCTCTGTCCCCTTCTCCGTTCTGTGGTGGCCTCATTTTGGCTTCTCTGTTCCAGGCAAGGGGTATAACTGAGAGGCCAGGCAAAAAATCATGAATTGCTTCCAGGCACCTTCCACAGTGTGGAAAAGTATCCCAAAAGAGTTAGTGGAAGCCCCACAATTGAAATGGACAAAACATTGGAGGGAATAATGTAAGAGACAAAACCTCCACTGGCAGCGAGCAAATTAAGGGCCTAATTTTGCATCATTTAAGTCAAAAGTAGCTTTGCCACTCACCGAAATGGGCACAGGCTCAAGCCATTGATGAGCAAATACTTCTACTCCATCTCTGCATTCTGCGATCTTTAACCACATTGAACAATAGTGAAATAATTAATAGTTGGCTCATGAACTGAAAAATTTGCCATCAGAATTCACCTCCTGCTAAGATGAAGGGGATAGTTTACATCTCTCCGAACCTGGCCTCAGATTCATGGCCCATTTGCAATGCTGTGGTGATTCATTGTCTATTGGGAGTTAAGGACCATTACCACCTGGTGTAAATCAACTCTAACCTATGCCAGGGGCTGAGGCAGCTCAGTTGGATCCAAGGAATGGGCTCATTGTTTCTGGGTGTCTGCAGACTCAGGAAGACAGTGCTGACCTTGTCTCTGCTAAAAGTCCTGACAGAGCCACCAGAGGAGGACTGGAATAGTTCCCAACATGTTCTGCTCACTGTTAGGTCTGATTTGAGTTGAATGTACTACTGTAAAAATATGGACTGACTCTTGGGAAAACGTGATGTGTATTTACTTAGTTTTTGGGTTACACCAGGTTCCATGTAGATGCAGTTTCGGGGGAGAGGGAGCTGTGAGCTCAACAAGCAAGTTTTCTCTGAGTCCTGGTCTCTGATTAGAGTCAATTCCTGAGGCAGACCTGCTCCCTAGGAACTGGAAAAAGGGATTGCTGTGCATGCTGTTTGATCATCTCATTTCAGGAATGGTGTATAGGTATAAACGAAGCAAGTACACTCAGTGTAAAGGAAACCGACCTGCATAGCTTCAGATGTTGGCTGTCATGCAGCAGAGGGTTGGTACTAGTGTCAGAGAAAGGAGCAACACTAAAATCATGAACGATGCTTCCCACACACACTCAATAGAAAATTACTTTAATTGACAAATGCTTAAGTTTTTGATACATTTCAATCTGATGGGGATTTGGCATGGTTGGCTAAAATAATTCATGGTGTAACTGTATTAATTTTCTTGCCTTCAAAGGAGTCACACAATCATGAACTTGACACATTGATTTGAATTCAATGGCGTGGGGCAGATTTACACCAGCTGAGGATCTTGCCCATTGTCTTTAGCATTTGCACCTTATGTTATCGCAGAAAGCTCTGTCTGTATAGCTGGACAAATTGAGATGCTTTGGCACCACCCCCAGGATGGGTGTTCCCCAACTATGAATACAAGAGAAGTATGAGAGCCTTGAAGTGTTACAGGAGGGGGAAATCTAGGAGGTCCAGATTCTGATCCATTATGGTAGTGAAAAACATCCTCAAATTCAGTGGGATTACTCCTGGTATACACTTCAGTAATCTCAGATTAGTATCTGTTCAGAGCCTTTTGAAAACAGATACCTTTTCAAACACACTGGGTTTGAACACATGGTTTCTGGAGTTCAAACTGATACAAAGAAGCCATAAGGTAACAACCAATTGGGCCCCAAGAGGCAGTATTGTCTAGTGGATCAAGCACTGGACTGAAACTCAGGAATACTGGGGTCCATTCCCAGCTCTGCTACTGGCTTTGGGCAAGTCATTGTGCCTAACACAATGGAGCCCTGATCTCTATTTGAGACCCCTAGGCAGTGGTGTAATAGTGCTCTAACTACACAATAATAGTCTTATCCCAATCTCCATCTGGGGTGGGAAGGTGCTGAGGTTTCATTGTGACAGTCCCTAGCATATGAAACACGTCTCCTAAAACTCTACCTTGCCTGAATCGTCTCCAATGCTTAAAATCAAAATAATCAGGCTCACTCATTGGTCATGGTGTCGGACTTCTCTTTCCAATAATCTTATTCTATCTATATTTGGGTTTGAATATGTTAGTCTCTTGTGTTTGCTTTTCTGCTCAGCTCCCCAGGCAAGTTGGGGTTGCAGGAGCAGGAGCTGGTATTATGAAGCTATTGTTATAATATGCAAATGGTCCATCTTGGCTAGTCTGTTATGGTTTTGTAGATTCCTGTTGTGGCAGTGATCTTGATTCCTAAGCAACATAGGCAAGGAAGCATTGAAGAAATCAAGCTCTTTGAGCAAAGCTCTGAACTAAACCATTGTGGAGAATAAGTGAGAGAGCTGTATTGTGTTGTATGACTATTATACGTACTCAGTTTCTCTGCCTGATATTATTCAGTCTGACCACACAGAATTAAATCAAAGGATGCTAGGAAATGAGCAGGAAATGAAACAGTGAGAGAGATAAGATATTGCCAGGGAAAATACCAAAGGGCCTTAAGAGATTAATGGAGGAGCTCTGAATTCAGGAATGCCCAGCTGCCTGATCTTAAGATTAAAATCAAAACAAAAAAGTCCCTCCTAAACGAAATGGTTAGACCCCTTCCTAGAAAGGAAGGGTGATAGTGAGTGGGTAGCAGCTGCTCAGGATAGAGACTGAGAGAGATGCAACGTATTCTGTAGTGGCTGCCAATATCTCCCAGCCCATGAGCAGGGGTGTCTGGACTGAGTGGAACTTGACAAAACTTTCATGGAAAGGCTAATGTCTAGGTGAGACCCATGTCTGTAGGCCTTTAACTGTTTTAACTCACTTCTCTGAAGGTATGTACCTTTGGGTGACTCAATCATGTTGTGTTTTGAAGAAGCTGTTTTGAGTCCCTTTAATCAGCTATTGATTCTAGTATCCCAGAAGGAAAGTTGTTGCAGGTGCCAAATATAATTGAGCTTGTTGTTTTCCTCATAGGGGGCTGCAACCTAGAACCTCAGTCTAAGAGTGGGCTTCTACCCACAGCCTGAAACCTATCATAGGAATGCACTTGAGAGGGACTAAAAGGGGTCTAAAGCACAACTTGGTCGGTAACAGTCACAACCAGACAAGGGACAAGCCCACCGCGAGTAGTGGAAATTATTAATGTGTATATGAGGACAGATTTTTCTCATTGCCTTTGGGACACGAGCGCTTGCACTTCACACAGGGCTTGATTTTCTGATCTTGCTTACCTCAGTTTACCTGATGTAATTCCACTTAACTGGAGTTACTTGTGATTTACACCGGAAGAACAAAACAGAATTGGGTGCTCAGGAGAATATCCTAGAGGAAAGGAATACGAGGTCAGAGCAGTTGCTGTAAATATTCACCCATGTATCAGAAGTCAGAGTTAAGCTTCTTTTTTAAATTCAAGCAGAATAAGATCCTTAACACGTAAATGTTGGATGCAAGTAGATTTTGCTCTTCCTAGAGATCTGTGTTCTAGAAGTGTCCCCGTTAAATGAGCGCTAGCTGATCAGTGAGGCATGTTGGCCAGGTTGGCTTTGAACCTATTGAATCCTGTTGCAATGTGGAATTTCTCCCATTGATCTAGGACCCCCACAGACTCTTGCCCTACTCTGCCTCTTTGATCCTTCAGGATTGTCTTTACAACCTGAAACCAGCAAAGCACTAACTTTTTCCTTAACTTGTTCTTGTATTGTTTTTCTGTATAAATCAGACAATGAAATGTGAGCCTTTTATTCTGAACTAAGTTTATTGAGGTCAGAGAGATTTGCATACAAATACATTTGATCTTTCGAGCACCAACCACGTGCAGGAAATAAGTGGTCCAATATAGCACTAAAGTTTGATGTCAAATGTGTACATTAAGTAAAATATCCATAGCTGCAATTAGAGAGACTAGGTGGATGAGATAATATCCTTTATTAGACCAACTTCTGTCTACAATGACAGTCATTTTCTGAGTTAAGGAAAAGCTCCATTTCCCCTCTCTCCAGAAGAAAAGATGTTATGGATATTGATGTCAGATAAGAAAGCAATTTCAAAATGTTGTGACTGCATATAAACTATGCATTTATAGTAAATTATTTTTAGTTGCTAGCGGGAGAGAGTGACCAAAAAATCCATTTACTTCAGTATTGACACAATCCCATTTTATTTTTAAGCAGCACCGACCTTTGTTGATACCAATTATATGAACTAGGAAATAGTCTGAGGTTAACTCTTCACAAACTGCAAATCACTTTGGTGTTGGCAAATATAGTTATAGCAACAAATGAGCATGCTGTCAATTGTTGTTTATTACTTACACCATCCCAGAGCAGGGCCCCATTGTGCTACAGGTTGTGCATACACATTGTGAGAGACAGATCCTGCCACTAAAAGCTTAGTCTGAATAGACAAATAGAGAAATGGTGAGAAAGGTAACATGAGAACAGAGAGAGGAAGAGCCTTGACCAAGGTCAACTGGCAAGTAAGGGGCTGAGATGGTAGTAGAACCCAGATGTTCTGACTCCCCGTCCTCTAGTCTAGACCATGCTGTCTCTCACTTGTTTTCCAGCAGCAGCTCTTCCAAATTTTGATTTTTTTTCTCCTCTCCATTATTACCACATTGATGGTGCTATACAGGACACTTGCAATCTGAAATCATTTTGGTTTTGTTTAAAAAAAAGAGAGGGTATTTTTTTCCTAACACGTGACATAAAATCTCTTTTTAAAGTTTACTCTCAAATTCATACACAACGTTCTGAGTCTCTTAGCTTTTACTTCATGCAGTAGGATGGAGACTTTACTTATTTTATTTGCTTAATGGTTGTACATCTGGGGCTCTCACTTAAATTCTATCTACGCTACAAAACACGCCATATAGACACAGCATTTTTAAAACATTGGATTTGTCTATCTTGGTTTTGCCCCAAGTATAGTGGAGAGCTTAATGTGGATAAAATGCTTTTGAAAACCACTGTCAAGACATGATTACTTAGTAAGGGATGCAGGCTAGTACAATGTATGTTTATCCTACCTATGTCCATAGAATGGAATGGTAGTCCTGAAACCCTTGTTCATACATGTAGTGCCATTGACTTCAATAGAAGTGGAGACTTCACCATATCTCTTTAGAGACACTCGGCATCCTACGACACTGGGGCCTCAGGCCCAGATTCACAAAGATTCTTAGTGCCTAACGTCCATTGATTTCAACTGAGAGTAAGTGGTATAAGGAGAGACATGATTTAGGGGCCCTGAAGGACTGACATCATGAGGAAGGAAAAAGCTGGATGACAGCTGCAGTAGCTGATATATTCCAAAACCAGTGAATGATGCTGGTCCTATCGCTAGAGGGTCAAGAGAGCAGGTTAATGTTATCCATGCTACTTATAACACAGGGGACAAGGACTATAATTGTGTAAGTGAAAAGATCAAAGATTATGTTTGGCTCATAGGACTTCAAATTGTTGCAGTACAAAGTGGCTTTGCTGCACTGGGAAATATGTGTGAGAGAAGGCTAATGCCTCAAAGTATTCTTCAGGATGTTGAAGGAGCATACCTGTAACTGTAGCCTCTTGAGAGTGCAGAGTCCATGCTGAGTGAGACAGGGTGTATTGTATTTGGCAATCCAGTCTACAGTTGCTTAATTCAGGCCTTGACTTAGCTGGATTGTGTGGGGGAAATAGGCCTCACAACACTGAGCTCAGCAGTCTGTAAACCAGAGAACCAACAAGCTACACGGCGTACGCCAAATGTGGAAAATCACTTTTGTTTACATTGCAACTGAATCATTGTCACTTTCCTATCAGTAGGGAAGCTGCAAAGGGCCACAGTTCTCCTTGTCCCTTCCTCCCCGTTGGGTTTGAGGTGCTAACTGAAAGTGCAGGATTTTGACCAGATCCCGAATAGCGAATGCAATGGGAAAAAAAGGCTCTCCCTTCTGTATCCATACAGGGGCCAGACACAGCATGGCCCTGTATTTTACTATCGTATTATGTTAGATGAAAAGAAAAAGAGGACTGTTATACCCTTTAGAGGTCCATGTCAGGTACACTAAATGCAATGAGTGTAGTGAGTGGGTGTGTGGTTTCCGGGTAGAGTTTTTCTCTGCCTTACTGTTCCTTATGACAATTTAATTTAGTAATATTTATTGGTTTGGATAGGGCATTCATCCTAGTTTTTTCATTTTGTGTTGTAAAAGGTCAGAATTGTCAAGAAAGATTTATTTAGGGGAAAGGGAGTAGCTGAAGTAAACTGACTATTATGGCATAGAAAGGAAGTAGAAGGAATTCACTAATATTCAGAACTGCAGTTCAAGGAATGGCTTTTACCCCTGCATTATATTTTGTGCTTTCTGATTTATAGCAGGCAGTATTTTTGTCCTATTGCCTATATGTACAATCTTTGGTATGCTGATAACTGAGTGCAGAGTTTACTAAAATGACACATCATTGTTTACATGTCAATAAGTTAATACTTGGGCGCGAGAACTGTGAGCCTTTCCTACCCACTTCTGCACCCAGAAGGAAACAAAAGCAGGACAGAGTGGGAGAGCTAGTCCCGGACCTTTGTTTCATCCTGAAGACAAGAGCCATTCTACTGTCATGCTGGAATGCAGTAGAAACTGCATTGTACTCTGCATGTCTATGCAGAGGCTTTGGCCAGTGAATTAGTGTAGTGGAATGGCTACACCACCTCCCCCACAATGCACACAATATGCAGGCGGTGTGGAAACACTCTTTTGTGCCTGTGTTTTTCCCCTCACCACTGCTTTTTTTTAAGGGGGAGGCTTCTATGACAGCTCAGAGAGAGATGGATTGACCCCTCATGAGATTAAGAAGTGGGAGTTTCATAAATGTTCCATGATGGCCTTTAGAAGTGCTTTTAAAAATCCCACTCAAACTGTGAAGGTCCAGCTCCCGAGAGGCATAGTGGCCCCACAGGAAAGACATATGCAAAACTGGGCAATAGATAGCCTGACCCTGTATATCATGTGAGCTCTTCCATACCGTGTCCTAATCCTTGGCCACCAGTGCACATGCTTTATAAAGCTCATGTATTTCTACTTTGCTATCCAGTCTTTGCACATGTAATCTGGTCACCTGTGTGGGCTATCGAAATCAAACTGGAAACAGTACTGTGGGCTCTTGCCAATGCATACATGGTGGAGGCTGTACGCAGTTTAAAAGTTGGGGTAGGTATATGCTGACTTTATAAACTGAAAGCATTTATTATTGTATTAGATTAGAAAAATAATTTCATAGCCATTTTGGCTGGTATTCTCAAAGAGGGTGCTGGGAGTTGAAAGTCACAATGATGTCTATTAATTGTATGCAGATCACAGAATGTTCATTGTAGTTTTTTTAAATTTTTGTTGAGGGGTTTTTCCCAGTGTTCTTTTCTCTGTTATTCAGAGGGTCTCTTTGGCCCTGAGTCTTTTTGATTCTATGAGACTTGTAGTGATCTCTAGAGGCAGACAGAGGGCATAATTGTACAGAAGAATTATCTCAAAAATAGCCCAGACTTATTTTTCTCCAGCTTTCTCTCAACAGCTCTGCCGTGCTTGTGGTTTGTGACTGGGTGAGGTGACGTCAATGTGGCAGTGCAGAGTCAGGTGATGTACAGTATAAGCAGAGGGAGCTGTTCTAGTGCTGAAAACAGTCCATAAACTCACCGCAAAAAGACAAGGAAGATCATGCTTTGGGTTCGCCCTGCTATCTAAGTCACACAGGTAAGGGAGCTTTTTTCTTTGTACTTTCAAAGACTGAATGTAAAGTTGTTTGTTCAGAGCTTTTCCCATTCCACTCTACACTAGGAAACCAGCAAAATTAGGAACCATAACAACCTGATGCACTTCATTTAGCATAGAAATAGTGTTTTCCAGATGAATGAATCTTTCTCTTTTTTATTTCTTACCTATGATTTAGATATGGATTTAAAAATAATTAAAAGGATATAATTAAAATACTAAATAAGTGGGAAAAGTTAATGGTTCTACAGCTAGTGATTACAATTTGACATCAGCTTAATGTGTTACCTGAAGCTATCACACATTATTTAATGTTTCTCTTTGTGATTTCATTCACTCCCAATGGTTCACTGACATGTTTAAAATAATTGTGTAAAATAAGAGCTTGCCTTGGATATATGTACAGTTCAATTAATCTTCCACCCATCTAAACAATCAAAGTATGCCAATTCAGAAACCACTTGATTTACAAAATACTAAAATTCATCTTAATATGAACCCTAGTTTGTATATTAGCAATAAGACAAACTTTTAAGAAAGCTAATTGACTGCAACCAATTTTAATTGCTCAAAAAGCAAACAAATGATGAGAGGGTGTGTTGCATTTTCACATTTTCCTTACAGACAAGTCCCATAGGGATTCCTGCTGTAGTTCAGAGAGCATTATGAATTCTGTGCAAGTTCCATAGGAAAGCTTATGAGTTTTCATGCAAAATTTTAAATGGAAATATTATATTCCTATCAGAGCACCATTTACAGGAAAGGGCTCAAGGGGAAATATTACTGCTGCCATGGAAACACCCCAGAAAGGGAATTTTGTTTTTGGTTGTTTGCCTCTTCTTAGAAGACCCTCTGTCGCTCTGTATTTCCTTTGACAGTACACTTAACACTGAGAACTCAATCTCCTCATTTTATAAATGGTGACTACTTAATTTGATGGATAAGAGTCTGGTTAAGAGATGACTTCTCTCTTTGTTAGGTGCTAACAGGACAGATTGCACAATACAGACTAGCATCACAATTCTACAGCTGTTGGAAAAACAGCTATTTTATTGTAAAGTGCTTTAAAAAGAATAATAGAGAATGTTTTTTACAGATGTGACATAATGAAAAATGTACTCTATTTTTCTCATGTTATAAATTAGGATTGGGGAGGAGCCTATTTTCCCTAAATTAGATATCACATTTAATGAACTGATTTTTGTAATCTAGTTTCAGAGGTTTTAAAACAAATTATATCCAACTGTTATTTTCAAATATTTCAAATATCATCTACCAATAAATTGGAAGTGAAACTGATCCAGACAGAAGTGCATATGAAATATTCAGAAAAGAATTAATAAAATATCATCTCTCAAAATGAAATATTTTTTAAATAAAATGTAAGTAGAATGCCAGTCTAAACTTTGCCTGTGTTTATCTCTTTCATGATTTTACTTAGATTTTCGTGAGTTTTACAGAGGATATAATACTAGATAAATAGCATGTACTGTCAGAGGCTGAATTAATCATCTTTATCAGAGGGAGGATTTTAATGGACTGTTTTACCTGGAAGATCTAGATCTATTATTATGAAATAATTTTTCAACAACTTAAAATGCACAGTATTTTATTTATGAATAAACTAAAGATTAATCAGTAACCAACTTCTCCACTGAAAAACATTAGCTTCATTCTGTTGCAACTATAGGTTCTAATCAACATAAAAATGTTAACTGTGCAGGGTTTTGTGGGGGTTTTTTTGACTGATTTTATCCCTTTCAAAGCTAAAGCCTTTTCCATAACAGAAGGTACTGGGTTCTCTTGCTTTCGTTTAAGGAAACAGAGAGATGGAGTTTATTGATTGCTCTGAAATAATCCATTCTGGAGTATTAATACTTGATTGGATAAAATATTCGATATTCACAATGATAATTTGCTGCAGGCATGGAGGGAAAAAAAGCAATTGTGGGTAACTGAGGCACTTTATTTGCTTTATTTTGTCCAATTATTTCATGTTAAAGCACAATAAAGAATCATCTGAATGGAAACCCTATGTGTAAGTTGAAGTGAACATATCCACTGTTACAACCATGGGTAAATTCTACTCTATGTAGGTCCTTCTGCTAGTATGAATCACTAACATCTTACCAGGATGTTTTCCATAGGCTCATGGGAAAAGTGAATGAAACAAAATAAGTCAATTAAGCTCAGTGTTTTTTTTCTATCCTCACCATTTTTCTCATTTACTATACTTTATGCATGACTGAAGGAATAATATAATTTAATTGGGTAAAACAGGCTAGTATTTGTTATAGCCAAGTCCTATGAGGTGCTAAGCATCTCCTGGGAATGGAGTCTTTAACCTCAGTTGGTGGTGAGAATGCCATCACCTTATAGGATTGGGCCTTTTATAGAAATATTTTCATATGTTGCAATGACATGACTGTGTTACTGATATATGATGGGTATAATATTTTCACTTATTTTACTTCTGTTTTTTTATAGAGCAAAATTCTCTGGTGCCCTGCGCTTCCACTAACTTATGGGGCTTTCATGCATCAGAGAATTTGGCCCATAATGCCAAGATTCTACATGTGTATCCATCCTACTCGCTTGAAGTAAATGGCAAAACACCCATTTTCATTTCAAAGCAAAAATGAAAGACTGGTTAACCCAACCGCAGAAGAAATTGCCACTCAGTCCCTGCCTGACCAAGTCCATTTAAAAACAGTGATTTAGTAAGACATCAACATATGATACTCTTAAGGGACAGAATAGATTAACCCACAAAGGGTCTTAGCTTTCCTCACTGTCTATGGAAAAATTAACAAACTTGTGTATTAATAATATTTTTGAAAAGCAGAATAAGGGAATATTTTAATATTTTTAAAATATTCATACAAGTAAACATATAAATCACCTCATGATTTTATTGGCCACTCTATCACATTGGCATTAGCCTGGAATAAAACCATTCAGTGGAGTCAGTATAGTAGCAGACTGGACAACTGGGCAACAGGATTCTATGTATAGTTTATCACTAAGCTTGTATTAATACAAATTTTCAAATGCTGATGCTCAAATCAGTATCTAGGTGCAGAAATGGGTATTTTATGAACTATGTAGGATTTAGGTTTTCTGTTTAGATTGGAAAATCAAGTTCCTTTATATATAAGTTAACTTTATTAGGGGCTTTTTACCTGCCAAAGTATGAAGATGCAAAGATTTTATCATTTCAAACCAATTGGTTCCATTAACCTTATCAAAGGAATGACTCAAAAGACTTCCAGATAAACCCACAATAAATCTAGTTGCCATAAAGGGATCACATGGGAATTCTATTGGCTTTTCATAATTAATAAAAACATAAATACCATGAGTTCCAGTTCAAAGCAGCAAACTCAAATTTGCTTTTGCTTCACACTTTACTAACTATCTCTGTATGTTAACTGTCCTTTTTCTTTATTTTAAGGAAAGATTTCAAACATGGCAGATACTAAACCCTGCTGGCTTGGAGCAGCCTCCTCTCTCACCTTTTTCTTTGTCCTAATCTGTTGTGTTGATGCAGCATCAATCGAACCTTATCAGCTGCTTCAGAAAAACCCAGACTATTTAGTGAAAAATTTACAAAGGCTCCCAAGCCCAGATATGATTAAAGCCTTGGAATATATAGAAAATCTCCGCAAACAAGCTAACAAGGGAGAAAATGGCCAAGATTACAGTTTATATCAAGGTGCCCCATTTCTTCTGCAGCAGAAAGAAAGCAAAGATCAGAGCCACCTATCAGATAATATAAGAGATTCTTTGACTGAAGATGAGTCACAATGGGTTAGGTCAATGTTGGAAGCCTTGAGGCAAACAGAAAAAGAGTCAAAGGCTGGATCAAAAGAAAATAAACCATACAGTATGAGTTCAGATAATTTCCCAGCTGGAGTGAGTGATGATTATGAGGCTTATAAGTGGCCTGAGAGACGAAACAAACATGTCAAAATGCCACATGTACATGATGAAGAACGTTCAAGAGACAGTCCTTTCAAGCGCACCAATGAAATAGTAGAAGAACAATATACACCCCAAAGCCTTGCTACTTTGGAGTCTGTCTTTCAGGAGCTGGGGAAGATGACAGGACCAAGTAATCACAAAAAAGAGAGGCTGGATGAAGATCAGAAATTGTACACAGAAGATGAAGATGATGTATATAAAGTTAATAATATTGCTTATGAAGATGTAGTGGGAGGAGAAGACTGGAATCCAATAGAGGAAAAAGTGGAAAGCCAAACACAAGAAGAGATAAAAGATCGTAAAGAGGAAATTGATAAAAATGAAGAAGAAATTGATGATGAAATGAAGAGATCAGGGAAGCAAGGCTTCCTGGAGGATGAAATGAGGAGAGACAGTAAAGATCAAATGTCAGATGACATTACAAAGCTAATGAATTATTATCTGAAGAGGCTGATGAGCAATATTGGAAATGGCAGGATAAGGACTGGACATGAAGAAAAAAGGGCAGGTAAATTTTTGGAAAAACTTGATCCTCAGTCTATCTCTCAACTAATAGAAATCTCAAGGAATTTACAAATCCCTCCAGAGGATTTACTAGACATGTTGAAAACTGGAGAAAAGCAGCAGCAGAGTGAAAGGATGGAGACAGAGCAAGAACCAGAGCTCCCAGAAGATCTTGAGGATGACATCTCTGAAACTAATCCAGACCACACAGACATATTTAAAAATAAAATGATCCCTAAAAATAGTTACATGAAGCAGCCAATTAATGTTATGCCAGATAATCTACCTGAAGACCTCAATATTGAAGATATTGTCAATCTTCTAGGGACTGATAATTTAGCTAATCAGAAAACCTCCTACTTTGTAAATCAGCTTAATGAAGAGAACAGTTTTCCAAGACTTTCCTACATTCCCAGAAGACCTAAAGGACATCAACTTCCTAAAGCTGCTTGGATTAATGATTTGGAAAGACGACAAATGGAATATGAAAAACTAAATGAAAAAGATGAAGAATTAGCAGATTACTTGGCAAAGATGTTGGCAAAATACCCTGAAGTTATCAATACAAACCAGCTGAAACACATTCCAGTCCCAGTTTCATCTGAAAATGATCTACAGGAAGATGACCAGTTTGCGCAAGCAATCAAAGAACATCTAAATCAGCTGGGACCACAAGAATCTGATAAACTAGCCTCACTCAGCAAAAGGCTGTCCATGGCCCGGGAGAATGACGACACACAAAACAGGCAGTATCTGGATGACGATATGCTAGTGAAGGTGCTTGAGTACCTAAACCAGGAGCAATCAGACAAAGGAAGAAATCACATTAATAAAAGGGCAATGGAAAATATGTAATTGTTACCCACATATAATTTTTCTGCAATGTTTTGATTTTTACCCCAATTCATTTGTGATTTTTCCCCCCTAAACAACTTGCAGTTACCGTTGAACAGTCTGCATAACTTTCTCAGAGCTGTTATTGTTTATAGATATACATATATGTTATAAATCTTGGATCAAGTAACAAATTGGTTCAATTGTTTTAAGGAGCAGGGTTATGAATTTAAGTAAAATCGTAATATGTAAACAAATGACCATTGCATTGTTGATACAACATGATAAATGAACAGTGCTATCATATTTGAAGTTTTTTAAATTAATTCAATTATTTTATTACTGTCTGTAGTGTTTTTTTGTGGAGTACTGAATAAAAATACGGCATATATATAGTTTTATTTATAAGGCTTTTTCTATTATTTGTTTTATTGTTGATGAATAAATATTATTTCTGGATGGTAGACTGAGTTTCTTTATGACAGTTAATAGAATGTGATTTTTAGGAGAAAACATTTTTTACTTTGATATCCAATCTTCCTAGCTTTAACTGATTTTTTGAAATTATTCAGCAGAAAATACTTCTGGTCTTTTGGGCTACACAGTCATTTACTGGCCTGATTGGTGAAGGTGCTGAGCAATTGCAGTTCTCCTGGTATCATTTGGAGATGAGGCTGCATGGAATTTTTTGAAAATCTGGCCAAATAAGATGATTGGTTATGGATCTAGGGGAGGCTGATCTAGTCAGCAGAAAAGATACACTGCATTGGAAGCCTATAAAATATATAAAAACAAATGAAATCCAAACTTTTCATGACAGTTCTACATCTAATCAGGAAAGAGAAAGCTCCAGCAAGTAGGTTCTTCAAAATATCATAAATTTTCCCTATGTTACTGTATAGCATTCAGGCATTAACCCACAGCTATGAGCTAAGACAACTTATTTTTGTGACTATGGTAGCACAATGGATGGGGACTCCTTCCTTATATACTTTTTGTGTTTATAAAAATGATGACTGCTTCCCTTACCATTTAAAAAAGTTTTGGCTATTATGGCCCCACTCTGCATGGAAGTTTGTTCCATTAATTAGGCTCCTGGTAAAGGCAAATGGTTGCCATAACTGTCTTTCCTGGGTTATGTATCAGTCAAGGAAGGATTTAATAGCGAGATATAGCTCTGGACCCTTTAAAATTCTTCTCCAGATCTTGTTAAGACCTTTTAGAGGACGCTCTGAAAATTCTAAGGTTCTGTTCCTCCAAACGCTTATGCATACGAGATGGCCTCTGATTTTCAGGGGGACTATTCATGGGTGTAGTTAAAGTATGTCCAGGACGGAGGCCAAAGTAGGGTTCCTCCCATATTCTCAAGCATCTGATTACTACTTATGGTGAATGGGTGTGGGAGGATATGGTTTTAGCGGGAATGGGTCTGAAAATAGCTAATAAAGATACTATACAAATGCTGCAGAGAGAAACGATTATTTTATCCTGTTCAGTTTATCAGGGTTCCACTATCAGGGTTCCTTGCTTTGGGCTAGATTTTTTGTTAAAAAAATTTCTGTTAGTTGCATGAATAAAAATGTATCCACAAAAATGAAACATACCACATTGGGTCAAATTTACCACTGGAATTAGCTGGCATAACTTCATTGCTATTGATGGCGATACATTTCATCATGGCAGTGATGTTTCTTAAAACAGTTCATGTTAGGAGTTTTTTTGTTTGTTTGTTTGTTTTTTAAATTATCTGATTGGCTAATGTAACAGGATGGAGGCCAAAGTAGGGTTCCTCCCATATTCTGTACTGATGTTGATTCAGCTGGAAGAAACTATGACATGATTAGCAGGCCTTAAAAAAAGTTAGGAACTAGCCTACTGCTTGCAATTTTCAATAAATAGTAACCATCAGGTTGCTTCCAAAGGACATATATTCCACAGTAGCTGTCATCAGCAAATACTGATCTTCTGTTTTGTATAATATGATGCAAATGCCAAAACACAGAATGACTGGAATGAATCCTGCCACTTTCATGTTAAAGTTCAACTTAAAAAATTCCAGAAGACATGATCTCATTAGACTATACTACGCGATTCCATATTTTGCCTGTGCTCTAAAACTTATTTTCTTCATAAAAGACAAGATTTATAGCATATACATGTTTCATTGGAAATAAGCCATTGCCAGAGAACCATGCTCAGCCCAAGTAGAGTGACAGTAAAAGAAAGTGTTCTCAATCATTAAATAGGTGCGGGATGGAATCCTCCACTCCAGGCTGGGGCACCAGGCATGTGGCCAGTTCAGACACAGGATATAATGGGAGTAGCAGAGGCAACCACTACCCCCACTTCCTCCAAACAATGTCTCACATGGATCCAAAGTGGCAACACTTACACACTTTCCCCTTCTATACCCTAAAATACAGAGCTGCCATGGCACTCTACTGCATAGTGTGCCATCTCCTAGCAGAGGTTCTCTAGGGCTTGGCCCATTGCTCTGGCAGTAACATTGTTTTCATTGCATTTGTGCCTCTAAGTCAGTGGTGGGCAACCCACAGCCTATCAGGGTAATCCACTGGCAGGCCGCCAGACAGTTTGTTTATATTTCAACGGCCGCCCACAGCTCCCAGTGGCTGTGGTTCGCCATTCCCGGCCAATGGGAGCTGTGGGCGGCTGTGCAAATGTAAACAAACTGCCTGGCGACTCTCCAGCAGATTACTCTGATAGGCCATGTACGGCCCACAGGCCGCAGGTTGCCCAGCACTACTCTAAGTGACCACAGCAGGCCAATTGGGATTTACCATCATGATCTAGCCCTATGTCTCTGCCATCAAGCCCAGCTGGTGTGTTTGTCTGCTCTTCCTGAGGGTAGCTGAGCCTGGGACCTCCATGAAAGGCATCAGGTTGAAATTGAACTGATGGAGATGAGATGGGCAGGTAGGGGAAAGCATCTTGAAAGCATGGAAAGTATTGCTTGCTAGGATTACTAAAACTATGTGCCCACACTTCGTCACAATTGGGGAGTGGCCCCAGTGGCCAAAAGAGCTGGTGCCCCACTCCCCCGCCCCCTTTATGTCTTATCAAATGAGACTGCATTTCTGTTGAATCTAGATCCTACCAGTCATCCATGCCAAGGGTAAAATGGCCAATAGTGCCAAAGTCCAGTTTTCAGAAAGGACTTAGGAGTCCAAGTCCCACTGAGTTTTAATGAGACAAAAGGGACTTAGACTCAGCATTGCAATGGCTAAAACTTAGGCACTCTGCCCCCCAGTGGAATCTACAGTCCTGAGTTATTTGCCCGGGCTCCCTGTACAATACATGGGGAGAATTGGGCACCTACAAATGGGATTCACAAAAGCCAGCACTGCCTAAACTAGCCAGCAGAAAGGGTAAGGAGAGGGGTGGGGTCTAAGCCCCTCCTTTACCCTATAGCCCAGGGGTTAGAGCACTCACTCAGCTTATGGAAAACTCAGCTTCAAATTCCTACTCTGCCTTATTTGGAGTATGATCTTAAATCCAGATCTCCAACTTCCCAGGTGTGAACCCACCAGGCTATGGGCTATTCTGGGATGGGTCTGCCTCTCTTGCTGTTGAAACAGTTTCACTTTGTATAAAAGACTGAAACATTCATTGGTGTAGGGACTGGAACCTGATTGTGCTAGGTGAGCGCTCTAACCCAGTGGTTATTGTGGCTATAGAGTCAGATGTCAGGATTAAGGCAGCTTTATGCAGACCTTCCAGCAACAATTTATGCACCTACAGGGTAAGGCAGCAGCTGAGTGTGTGTTCTAGGTACCTAAACTTTAGATTTCCATGCTTAAAGTGCCAGTTAGTCACCTACAGCCCTTTGTTCACTGGACCCTAAATCTCTTTTGAAAACTAATCTTGACCTCCCCCAACCACATTTAAAAATGACACCTCTAGATTAAATTATCACAATGTGCACTATATTGGACTACCCCTCCCACCCCTGAACAAAGATGTTTAACCAGCTACCAGGGACTTACCCCTGAATGGGTCCAAGCTAGTGCAGAGCGGACAGTCTCTGCACTGTTTTCTCAGCAGTTCTCAGCATCAGACTGTAGCCCCAAAGCCAGATTAAGGCAATCAGGGCCCTAGGCCTAGGTCAGGGCCCTGCCCCACTTGGAATGACAGAGGGGCCTTTCTCCACTACCAGGGAGTCAGGAGCAGTAGCACAGGCCCCCTTCACCTCCCAGAAGTGGCATCAGGAGCTCACTCTCCCCTCAGGAGCATCAGGGCTGTCAGCAGGAGTTCCATCCCTGCCTAAGAATGGCAGGGATTGTAGCAGAGCCCCTCCAGCCCCCGCCACCCAAGACTTGTTGGGGGAATGTCTGTTTGCTTGGGCAGAGCTCCTGCATCTTGGTTCTGCCATACAGATAACAAGCCTTGTGGATATGGGGGGGGGAGTGGTAGATGTGGTATATCTTGACTTTAGTAAGGCTTTTGATACTGTCTTACATGACCTTCTCATAAAACAAACTAGGGATGGAGCTACTATAAGGTGGGTGCATAACTGGCTGGAAAATCATTCCCAGAGAGTAGTTATCAGTGGTTCATAGTCATGATGGAAGGGCATAATGAGTGGGATCCTGCAGGGATCGATTCTGGGTCTGGTTCTGTTCAATATCTTCATCAATAATTTAGATAATGGCATAGAGAGTACACTTATAAAGTTTGCAGACAATACCAAGCTGGGAGGGATTGCAAGTGCTTTGGAGGATAAGATTAAAATTCAAAATGATCTGGACAAACTGGAGAAATGCTCTGAAGTATATAGGATGAAATTCAGTAAGGACAAATGCAAAGTACTCCACTTAGGAAGGAACAATCAGTTGCACACATACAAAATGGGAAATGACTGCCTAGGAAGGAGTACTGCGGAAAGGGATCTGGGGGTGATAGTGGATCACAAGCTAAATATGAGTCAACAGCGTAACACTGTTGCAAAAAAAGCAAACATTATTCTGGGATGTATTAGCAGGAGTATTGTAGCAAGACATGAGAAGTAATTCTTCTAATCTACTCTGCGCTGATTAGGCCTCCACTGGAGTATTGTGTCTAGTTCTGGGTGCCACATTTCAGAAACGATGTGGACAAATTGGAGAAAGACCAGAAAGACCAACAAAAATGATTAAAGGTCTAGAAAACATGACCTGTGAGGGAAGATTAAAACAAATGGGTTTGTTTAGTCTGGAGAAGACTGAGAGGGGATATGATAACAGTTTTCAAGTACATAAAAGGTTGTTACAAGCAGGAGGGAGAAAAAAATTTCTTCTTAACCTCTGAGGATAGGACAAGAAGAAATGGATTTAAATTGCAGCAAGGGCAGTTTAGGTTGGACATTAGGAAAAACTTTCTGTCAGGGTGGTTTAGCACTGGAATAAATTGCCTAGAAAAGTTGTGGAATTTCCATCATTGGGGATTTTTAAGAGCAGGTTGGACAAAAACCTGTCAGGGATGGTCTAGATAATACTTAGTCCTGCCTTGAGTGCAGGGGACTGGACTAGATGACCTCTCGAGGTCCCTTCCAGTTCTATGATTCTATGATAACATTGTTTAGAGACCTGATGCCAACTCACTGAAATCAATGGGAGTCTTTCTATTGACTTCAATGGGCTTTGGATAAGGCTCCAGGACAATACATTTCTCAATTGTGAGGCTGTCCCATACATTATTAGATGCTCATAGAGAGACTTTAGGCTCACTTTCTTATACTAGATTACTGTGCTGGTGGTTTTTAAAATCTATACACAGAGTGGTTGTGGATCAATATTAAGGTCACACATCAGAGCTAACATCTTGTGTCACTTCTTGTACCTCAAAGGTACTATATAAGGATTTTTCTCCATGCCTCCAAAAGAGATGATAAAATAATAAACAAATCACCCTTTTTACCTGTCACTTGGAAATTAAAGTTTGATTTTTGCTTCATTTTCTAAATGCTGACACACAGTGGCTTATAAAAATAATGTCTATTCTGTTTCTCCAGCGATGCTTGCTAAACAGAACTCCTTGGAGCTGCAGCCTCCCTTCTAGCCGTGATCTCAGCATTTAATTCTGAACCAACAGGTTGCTATGGCAGCAGGAACAAGATCAGCACTGTGAGGGGTTCATTGCTTTGCCACTCTGTTAAGTGGTAACTGAACAATGCATCCTGGTGCTAAAGAACTTGCAGATTAAAATTGATTTCAAGTTTCAACCTTGATTTCTGCTTTGTGTTAAAAATTACATAGGCATAGCCTCCCACCCAGATCTTTAAGCCTTAACCTTGCATTTAGATTTGTGCAATGAGCGCAATGAATTACCTTTTATTCCCTTTTTCATTGACTCAATATGTACAAGCATTGTTAAGCACTGTTTGTTCTACTAATTTCATTGAAACCAGATAGATTCTAATGATTTTGGAAGGGAATAGAGCAGTGGTTCTCAAGCTATGGCCTAGTTGCGGCCCAATCAGCATACAGCTGAAGCCCATGTAACTTCCTCAGGGCCATGCAGGTAGTATATATATTGTGTGGATGCAACCCACACAACACATAGTGAGCTGCATGTGCGGCCCACTATAGTAAATATGTTGAGAACCACAGGAGTAGAGGTTACTCAGCAAGCATGTGATAAGTAGTACTCAATATCTTCTTCAGAGACGAACTCTTGATAATGTATTTTTTACCCCCAGGCTTTTTAATACATAGAAACACAAAAGTTATTTTAAAATAAGAAGGGTATGTAACTCAGTTTATTATTATGTCTTTAAGGCATTACATTTCTCCTGAGAGAACATTTTTACCTGCAGGGAATCTGAGTTTCACAGGTTTCCTCCTCGGCCATTAGTTGACTGTTTTACCAGAAGATAATATACCTTTGTTTACAAGTCATGTCAAATGATTTGTGCTGCAACCAAGCAACAGATTTTTTTTTTAATTTGTTGGATTTATGTTCTCCCGAAGCTCGTGAAATTCTCTGTCAAAGGAAAGCTCTTTGATGTTGTTTATCATACACAGGACCGCAAAGGATTCTGTACAAGGGAATCTAAATTAATCTTCTGGAAAAAAGAATAATAATAATGAATCTAGTTGATAAAAGGGAGTTTCAGTTTCTTAAACTTGTACATTCGGACATATCCTTGTCGGCACTGTGCTCCCACCAGAGAAAACACATCCAGAAGCAGAAACAAAGGGGGAAATTGGCCATCCATCTTCTGCCTTTCTCCATCATTTGTGAAGATGGTGTGCTGGAGGTCCTTGACAAAGGGAGTCATGGAGAGATTTTCCAGGAATAGTCTTGGCCTTGTTTCCTTTTCATATCTCCTCGCCCCATTGAACTTATACTCATGATAGCTGAGGAACAGCAGTTGGGTTTGACCCCCTGCATAGGGGACCTTTTGTGAGAAGACTCCTTCCACTCTCCCTCAACCCCTTACAAATCCAATGAAGTCCAATGACAACCTGGCCCTCAGAGTTTTAGAGAATAGCACAACCAAGAGTTATGCTAGAACACCGAGCTTAGGAAAATTCAAGTATAAACTTGGTTTGTTACATTATAGAAGATAGTCTCACTTACAACATTTAAGCAAATCCCTTTAGGAATTTTTTCTTGTTTGTGTTTTTCATCTTTGCAAATAAAACGAATGTTGAGAATGACATAATAGGTCTGCATGGTATAATTGAGCATCTTTGAGGTTTTAAGTAGATTTAACATTTAAAACATTCACTAAAGTTTTTCTACTCTTTCATTCTCAGAAAGCAAATACAATAAATGTTTAATTTACTTGGGAAATACAGTGTAAAGCCTTTATGACTAAAATACAAATCAAAAATCCATAAAAAATAGTTGCACTTTACCAAAAAAAAAGCAATAAAATAGGGAAGTATTAAATAAAATAGTCTAACCCAGGTATGATATGCATGATTATAAAAACAAGACTGCAAGCAGAACAGTGCTTAAGAACATCTTGGTAAAGCAAGTGTAATCCATGGTATTTAACCCAGGATATTGTAAAGCAGCAGTTGTTTATAATTGAGTTCACAGGCTAGTTACCAAAATGCACAAGAGAGTGTCACATGGTTCATCATATCTGCTTGGCTGAGCCACTCCAAAATAACTCGCCAGATCTCATAACATATATCTTAATGCTTCACTGTTTCTAATATTCAACATGGTGTCTGCTCTAATTTTACTTTTTTAATGTTTTCCTCATACATGTTATTGGACAAACAGTCATGCTGTTAATAATGCAAATAGAATGTATATTGTACTGAATACCACACTTATTATTTTATATTAAATAAGATGTCTACACTTACTGTCTTTACTCAGGCAAAACTCCTATTGGCTTTAATGAATAAATTTATTCGAATCAGACCTTGCAGAAGTATGGAGTTTAAAACTCTGCTCTTGGGATATAAGACTCTACAATGCTCTTTAGATTGTACGTTCCAGATAACTTAATGGCTAGGCAGGCAAAAGAATATGCTACACACGGATCTTCTCATCCTGCAGGCTATGAAGGGCCTGAATGGTCTCATATTTGTAATTCAGTACTATCAACCTCAGCCAAAATGGGCAGAAATTCCACTTCCAATAAACTGGTGACTGATTGCCTTTCAGTATAATCTAGAGAGAATGGTATACGGGGCCTTCTCTATCAAGAGCTGACAAGTGTTGAATGTTCTCCTCCTGCACATATCGCAGTTATCATCAGAGCAAACCTTAAGGCAAGACGTTTGGTTTTGCATTTGTTTATATGTGGCTTCAACTAGTGTATATACTTTGCTTGTTGGCTTAATTTTTTTTTTGTTGTTGTTGGGGATATTTACTGGGGACTTTTGTTCACTTTGGCCATGTTTCCTTTTTTAAATGAGTCAAGGCTTGTTATAGGTACTTTTTGCTAGACACCCACAGGTCCCCAGGAACAAAAGTACTACCACAAAGGCTGTGTAAAAGTTGCTGAGCTGCTGGTATTGCAGAGTGAAATCTCCATTACAATGCACTGGTTCTGCTTTAGGTACTGCAGGAAAAGCAGCTTAATTGAAGCAGGATTTGTAATATAATGCCCTGCTCCCTTCCCAGAAGAGAAGGCCAAGCATACAGACATCCACCCCCTGTGGTCCATCTGTGAGGGGAAGTGGTTGAAAGCCTCTGAAGACATGTCCCTGCCCTTCCCCCCACATGGGCGCACATAGTGCCTCTGAGGAGGGCAGAGAGCGCAATTGGGAGGGAGCAGGACAAATATTTCTGCCTTCTACAGCTGCTCATTAGCTGGTTTGGAAGAGATGGGCTGCTGATTGGCTCCTTCTAGCCCCTCCCACTGTGATTAATGCCTCATCAGGCTTGTGGCCACTATCTTAGGTACCTGGAGCTGTACCTCACTCAACCCTTCTTATAGGCTTTAGTCGACACTAGGTTTCATTCTTTTTAAAGCAATGTCTTTCTCTGGCTATGAAGAAGTTTTTGAAGCCTCCCTAATGCTGAGCAGCTAGTACCCAAACTGCCCTATTTTCCTGGATATAAGGACAAGAACAGAGTCTCCCCATTGGCGGAAGTCCTTTCTGCAGGTGCAGCAGGAGAGGGGGGAGTTCTACTGCTGAAATCGCCCTCACTAGTTGTGGGAAAGGACACTAAGAGACAAGTGCTGATGCCTAAGGGTGTGTCTACTTTTGAGATGGAAAGTGTGATACCCAGTTTGTGTAGCTGTACTTGCACAAGCTGTTCGAGATAGTGCCGAAAACCAGCAGCGTGTCCTACAGTGGCACAGGTGGCCACTGAACTAGCTGCCTGAGTACAATCAAGCCTGACTTCCTGTGTACATACTCATGTGGTAGCCCAAGCTCCCGCCCATATTGGCATGGCACATACCTATTTTTAGGCACCAGCTCAAGCACAGCTAGCGTGGGTACGTCTCTGTGGGCTGGGAATCACATCTCCCAGGTCAAATGTAGACATACACTCAGAAAAGAGATGCTGTTCGTCCCTTGCTGGGGATAAAACCATTAATGGTTGTGAGGCTCTCAGTGAGTCATAAAAGCACCTGCATAGATGGATGGGCTGATGAGACTCCACACTTCCCAGGCAGCGAAGAAGAGGCACTCCCGTCATCTTCTAGATGTGATGAAACTTGGTTTACATGGTGAACTCCACCTGTGAAAAAACTGTTCTCGAAAAGAGGTATTTATGTAAATAATGTTAGCACATCAATTCTTGTTTCTTCCATACCAAAGGCTGATTTACCACATAATCTTGTCTGGTTTGGTATCACATGGACTGTGTGAGAGGAAAGAAAACTACTAGCACCCAGCTCTTAAATTGCTCTTTTTTATTTATAGATCTTAAAACTTTTTACACAAAAGGAGGTCAGTGTCACAGAGCTGTGAAATGACTTGCCTAACTGGGCAGTGACAGAGTCAGGATAGAATCCAGGTCTTCTGAGTCCCAGTCCAGTGCTCTAGCCATAGGTTTCACTCTGCCACTTGTGTCTTATGGCATCATCATTATCTTAGGAAAATAAACTGTTGTAAACTCTCATTCTACAATCCTTACACAAGCAAATCTTCCATAGACTTCAGCAGGAATAAGAAGTTCAGGAGAAAGTCTATAGTTTCGTAACAATGAATTGGGGAATTTATATGGATGACTCATTTGTGGCCATGATTCATAGAATATCAGGGTTGGAAGGAACCTCAGGAGGTCATCTAATCCAATCCCTGGCTCAAAGCAGGACCAATCCCCAATTTTTGCCCCAGATCCCTAAATGACCCCCTCAAGGACTGAACTCACAACCCTGGGTTTAGCAGGCCAATGCTCAAGCCACTGAATTATCCCTCCCTGGCCAATTGTGCATGGGAACTATACCCTGTGTAGCCTCTCCAATGTGTTATTACACTATGCAAGGTCAGTCTGTCTTTGAATTTGCTCATCTCTTCTGTGTCTAAGGTCAGATTTAACTCAGTCAGTACCACAAGTCTATTAAATTAATAGAAGCAATCAAGTGCCAAGCCTCCAGTGTATAGAATGAGAAGGATGAGCCCTGAATCAGTGTCAATTATCTGAAGAGCAACTTTGTTCCTGCCTTTTGGATAGTGATTCTAGAACATTAGAGATGTTTAATAATTCATGTTGCAAGAGCTGTAAATGTGACTGATTAAATGTGTTTAATGTTTCCCATAAGAGATCTTGTTACACCAGGAAACCATTGTGTATCTGCAAACACCTTAGAACTGCTGGTTCACTTAAAAATGTTTTTTCCCCTCATAAAGGAAGAAAAGGGACCAAATTCCAATTCATTTGTACATATATACTATGGCTATATTATTATTATTCCTAATTTAAAATCATCAGTCAGCAGTTTTATTATTTAGAGACTATAGATCCAATGGACAGAGCTTTTGCATACCCTTCGCAGATTGTTTCTGCTGAAAAAAAAATACAGGCAATGAGCTATGAAAGTTCCACAGTTTTATGGCTATTTAGACAATCTCAGACTCGCTGTCAGCAAACCTAAACATGCCATTCAGTGATATTCATCCCAAAATCTACCCTGTGTCTGTCCAAAAATAAAATGTTTAGATTTATTATGATTCAGAAGGCAGTTGGGACCCCATTCAAGCAAGCTCCCAATAAAAGAGCTGCTCAAAATCTGCAGACTTCAAGAGCATTAGTCCATCATGCTATATTGGGCATTACCTTAATTGTCCAGAGAAGATGGTCTGGTTGAACATTGTACAATATCCAGTGAGAAGAAATGTCCAGATCTTTTGAAGCTATTTCTATAAATTAGTGAGGAAAAAGTGCATCATTCATAGATTCCAAGAGCAGAAGGGCACATTGTGATCATCTGGGTTGACCTCTTGTATAACACAGGCCATAGAACATCCCCAAAATAATTCATAGAGGACATCTTTTAGAAAAACATCCAATCTTGATTTTAAAATTGTCAGTGATGGAGAATCCATCACAGCCCTTGATAAGTTGGTCCAATGGTTAATTATGCTCACCATTAAAAATGTATGCCTTATTTCGAATCTGAATTTGTCTAGCTTCAACTTTCAGCCATTGGATCATGTTATACCCTTCTCTGTTAAATTGAAGAGCCCATGAGTCCATGAATTTTGCATTTAGTTTTGAAAGTGTGCCAGTCCATGGTCAAGCTAATGTCCTGTGGAGATGGATTCCATAGCCAGGTTTAAATCCTGTGAAAGTTCTGTCTTCTGCACTCATGAATCTCCCTCTGGGTGGTTGCCAGTTTCATTGTTCTAATGGTCTGTAACTGTCATGCAGAGCTGGACTACTTTTTTCTGAGAAGTATTTTATGTTGAAAAATGGACATCATCCTACACAAAAGGCATGTTAAAGCAATAGATTCATAGATACTAAGGTCAGAAGTCTAGTCATCTGATCATCTAGTCTGACCTCCTACACAACGCAGGCCACAGAATCTCACCCACCCACTCCTACGAAAAACCTCACCTATGTCTGAGCTATTGAAGTCCTCAAATCGTGGTTTAAAGACTTCAAGGAGCAGAGAATCCTCCCTCAATGACCCGTGCCCCATGCTACAGAGGAAGGCGAAAAACCTCCAGGGCCTCTTCCAATCTGTCCTGGAGGAAAATTCCTTCCCAACCCCAAATATGGCAATCAGCTAAACCCTGAGCATATGGGCAAGATTCACCAGCCAGATACTACAGAAAATTCTTTCCTGGGTAACTCAGATCCCATCCATCTAATATCCCATCTCAGGGGAGTAGGCCTATTTACCCTGAATATTTAAAGATCAATTAATTACCAAAATCACATTATCCCATTAAAGCTATGATAATGATAATCTGTATTTGCTGAGTAGAGTCCTATATTATATAAAAAGTAATTAAAAATATAGCACTTTTTATTTATAGATCACAAAGCACTTTATAATAGCATGTGCTATTATCCCACTTTCAAGATGGATAAACCAAGATACAGAGATATTAAGTGAACTGCCCATACTTACACAAGGCAGTGTTGGATGTAGGAAGAGAACCTAGGTTACCAGGTTCCTATCTCCGTGTCTATCCAGAGGACAACACTGTCATCATGATGGATTTAGCAACAAAAATAGTGAACATTGTAAGGCATGGAGTTGAGAAGAATTGTTGGATTGAGACCGTTATGATAAATGCAGATGTATGAAATTGTAACTGAAATAGGAAGTGACCAATATCCTTAGCTTCAGATAGAACTGGAGTGGTGAAATGTGGCACAAATTTTCAATCTAAAATATTGATGGGTGCTGAAATATAGTAAAAGCAGAACAAAATATATTGGGTTGTAATGCAATTTTACAATAATTTTGAAAGGAATAATTCCAAAAATACTTAATATTTTGGATTGTTTGGAGAAATTGTTTCAAAACTTTTTTGAAAAATGAAAAAAAATTTGTCAAAGAGTTGTTTATTAATTTTTTCATCTTTGATAAATCCATTTTTTTCCATAAATATCTATGCCATCATTACTCATCTCTTGGCTCCAAGCTAGGAAGTTAACTATTCATACGTAGCAATTCCCCTTCCTCTTTACAAGTAAATTGGAAGATTGAACACAGAGCTACACTCAAATACAGAAACGTATTCAGAGTCATGCTAAGGACTATTCAGTAAGTCCATTAATGCCATCAGAAGGAATGGTCTCTCCAAGGCTGATTGACAGAATCCCTAATGGAAGAGTCTGAAAAGCAATCAAGCATTCAATACAATCTTGGCTTCTTTCCCCCCCCCCCCCGCCCTTTTTTGTACAAAGTATGTCTCGTGAGGTTGCGATGCTCTGTACCTCGGGGGAACACTCTACACCCCCATGTTCATCCTTGTAAAATGATTGGGTGGTATCCAAAGCAAACTTTGTCATGTCAGGTGTCTTCGGAAGGCTCATGATACACTGAGCATTGTTGTTATAGTAATGTTATAGGTTATAATTACATGTATGTAGTTATGAGGCTGAAAATGTATCCTCATGGCTTAAAATAAGCCCAGGCAAAAACTCTCCAAGAGTAGAGAGGCAGTTCACACCTCATCAGGGCAGGTATGGGACAAACCCAGCCCAGCCTCACAAGAACAAAGGGCACTGGCCTAGGCAGCAACAAAGTAATCTGTTAGACTCCTGATGTCAAAGGCATGGTTCCCTCCATCCAATCTACATGAACTTTTCTAATAAACATACATAATTTAGTAGTTCATCTTTTATAGTACACATTTCTGGTTGTATAATGTCATTCATTTATTGGTCAATTAAATAGTCACAGTACAAGTATCAGTAGCAAATTATTTTAAATATTCTTTCTTAGTGAAACTGCTCTCTCTGTCCTCTGAACATGGATGTATTTTTATTGCATATTTTACCTATTGAGCTATATACCTCAGGGGATGAGCCTTCATGTACTTTTTGATGAAAGAACAATTCATCTATTAATCCATATGTGGCTAACAAGTTATGATTATTTGTCCTCCGACATATACTATGAATACAAAGTCAGAACTACAGTTTACTATTTTATTTTAAGTCTGTTTTTCATTTTAAAAGCAAATGAAGGGAGAATTAGTTTCTTTAATAATCCTTAATAGGTATTCCGAGAAAATAAAACACACTGTTCCAAACAATATCAATCATCTACTTTTACAATTCTAATTATTTTATTATACTTAGCTACAAGAATTTCAGGTATTAGGAAAAGGTAGGGTAGATAACATATAGCTAGATGAGATAGAGAAATATGTGTTCTAGTGTTTAGAGCACTGGACTGGGAATCAGATGATGTGCATTCTATTCTCCTTTCTATCATTGACTTGTCATATTATCATGGTGAAGCCACTAAAAGCTATTTGCCACAGTTTCTCTATCTTACATACATCACAAGGATTTTGTGAGGCTTAACTAAATAACATTTGCAAAGCACTTAGAGTCTCTGATGAAAGTGCTAGACAAGGCCAAATAATTTTATTAGCGCTATCTAGGTGTTATGTATTTTGATCAAAAATTTCAACCTTGGGTGTTGAAATTAGGCACCTACATCCATATTTAGATATGTATATTAAAATAGCTTGACTTTCAAAGCTATTAAGCACTAATAAATCCAAAGAAACTCTGAAAACATTAGCTTTTGTATTAATTCTCTTTTTTCTTTATGTAGAATTTAGTTTGTAGCCAGTAGATGAAATTCTCTGCTGGTGTAAATTGCTGCAGCTCTACTGACCTGAGTTACTGTGAATTTGGCCCTGTGTCCGATTTTTTTATTATTATTATTTTTTAAAGAAAAGCATTCACTAATGATTATTAAATATTTATCTTGGGTCAAATTCTATGCTCACATATACCCATTTGTTGCTTCAATGGATGCACTTAAGTGCAAGAGTGGCGTTTCACTAATAGTGCACTTTAGGAACTGAGATTTCAAACTCTTCTGGGCAGGGACTGTGGTTTCGTGTAACACATCATCAAACTGGGTCAATAGAGCAGATGTGGGCAGGCATGGAAATATCTTTGCTGAGAAGGTGCCATGAAAAAAATAGGCCTGAAGGAGTGAATTGAAGGAGAAGAGAAAGAAATGTATGAATAATTATCATCTTCCCACTTTTAAAAATTGCTTTAAAATACGTCACATTAGATACAATATGAATCTATTGTAGTTTACAGAGTTTCTTTCCCCCAGTGAAATCTTCAAGTCGCAAGTGTTTTATTACTTATTGTGTATAAACATTTAGGGCCGAATAGTTCTATTGGATACACACATGCATCTCCTATTGATGTCCATACGAGTTGCATGCTACCATCTTAGGGCAGTGCTAAATCCTGCCCTTGGTGGAAGTGCAATGAGAATGAGATGCTCCCTTTACTGCTCCTCTCACCTGCTACAAACTAGCCCTTGCTGCTGATCACAGGCTACTTGCTAGTTGTCAGAAAGGCTGTGTATACCCCTTTTCCAGTGGTCCACATTCCCTCAGGCATACTGAGGCACATCAGCCAGGTGTATATCCAAGCACACTGTTGTACACTATGGACATATTCTGCCTGTCTGCTTGCATGTGAAGTAGAGAGACTCCTTCTGCCCCCTCCATCCTTATGCACGAGTGAAGCAGAGAACAGAATAAGAAAAGGAGTACTTGTGGCACCTTAGAGACTAACAAATTTATTAGAGTATAAGCTTTCGTGAGCTACAGCTCACTTCATCGGATGCATCCGATGAAGTGAGCTGTAGCTCACGAAAGCTTATGCTCTAATAAATTTGTTAGTCTCTAAGGTGCCACAAGTACTCCTTTTCTTTTTGCGCATACAGACTAACACGGCTGCTACTCTGAAAAGAGAACAGAATGTAACCCTTCTTCTTCCGTGATACTTATATGACAATCTGAACACCTGCAACAGGCTTACAGGAATCCTTTTGGTAAATGGGTTATTGGAAGATTCCATACAAAACACATAAAAGAGCACACAGTTATTGTGAGATGACCATATGGAGGAGGTGTGTAGTAAGACTGGAGGCTGGAAGACAGGTGCCTCCAGCATTCAAGAAGTACAATGATCTGAGGTATGCTGTTCCATTTTTAAAATACTCTAATTAGTGTTCTAAGATATGTGCTGGTTAACTCCTACTAACCCGGATCATTTCCTTTACCCACTGTAATTTTACATATCTAGCCATTTTACATGGCTGGATGAATAACAGGGCAACTTGATAGTTCATTTGGAGAATGCAGTTCAATTTAGTGAGTGAATTACTGAGGCCATCATCTTGGCTGCAGTATGTTTTTCAGTCCATTTTAGAAAGTACTAAAAGGACAACAAAACAGTTAGTGGTATTAGCAGGCACAGTATAGTATTGGCACAAAATGTGATTGTTAGTATGGATATTAAACTGTTGAGATAGCAATTAGCTACAGTACTTTAATGAAAACAATTACTTTTGGTTACAGAGAGGCTCTTCAGTGATCTGAACATGCTCTAGCTCTCTCAAAGGTACATTAGCAACAACTCATAAGATTAATTAATCATAGGACTGTATTACTGTTTCCAATACGAATTTTATGTTCTTGAGTCTAACTTGCTGTTGCAGTACTCTGAAGAAACATATTATTATTATTATTTTATTACTTTTGTTTGTTGTTAAACATCAGGAACGTGCCTGTAATTGCAAAAGACAACAAGATGGACAGTCCATGCACCAAAGTCATTGCAATCTAACCAAAGCAGATGTAGAATACACAAAAAAGACCACAGAAGGAACTAGTGAGACTATATGGCCTACATTTTGAAAAGTATCTAGTGATTTTGGGGTGCCTTGTTTGAGATGCCTGAAAGGGACCTATTTTCAGAAATGCTGAGCACCCCACCCTCTGAAAAGCGATAGAGAAAATGGCAAATAATCCGTCAGGTACAAACGTGGCATAAACAAATCTTCTCCATTAAGTTTCTTTAGTTTGACCACATTTTCATGAAGCAAAAGAGCAAGTAACTTCTAAAAATGTTCCAGGCTTAGTGAATTGCCTTCACATTGTACTGGTTTGATAACGTTGGAAACTGAGGCCTTGATCCAGCAAATAACTTTAAAAAGGGAATAGACTAATCAGGTTCCTAAAGTTAAGCATGTGCTTTGCTAGATCAAAGCCTCTGTTTATCCACCAATGAGATATAGCGCAAGCTGAATGCCAAACGATTTGCCTTACTTGTACTCTGAAGGGATCTCTAAGGATGGTCCATTCACTGCTGTCCTTCGACTATTGACCTCTCTACTGAGATTGCCAAGGATGCCAATGGGCATTAGAAATGATGTGGACACTTGTCCAAAAGAAACTGGACAGAGAACATTTTGGACATAGTCGCCGGACAGAAAGCAGTTGATAATAGTTTTTGTCCACGGACTACGTGTATTGGATCTGAATTAGAGTTGAAAAAAATCCACATCCCATTACTAGTCACTTGAAAACTTGCAGTCCTCCTCAAGTACCAATGTAAGAGGCTGTAGGGATGAAAGTACAGTACATATTCAGCTTTATGCTATATTGTTTTCCTGGAAGATCAGCTACTAAACATATATCAAACATATAATTATTTTTAATTCCTTATTTGATTCCTTTTATTGACATTTCTTAATTATCAATAAGTTGCCACTAAAAACTTTAAACCTTTGCATTATGTATGAAAACAAAAACAGGAAAAAAAGCAGCAGCCTTATAATTCTAAAATCTAACCATCCAGTTACTTACATGGCCCTGATCAACACAGTACCAGAAGCTGAATTTGTGACAAGTACAGAACAGCTGTTGCCTTTTTGGAACAAGGAGTACTTGTGGCACCTTAGAGACTAACAAATTTATTTGAGCATAAGCTTTCATGAGCTACAGCTCACTTCATTGGATGCATCCGATGAAGTGAGCTGTAGATCACGAAAGCTTATGCTCAAATAAATTTGTTAGTCTCTAAGGTGCCACAAGTACTCCTTTTCTTTTTGCGAATACAGACTAACACGGCTGCTACTCTGAAACCTTTTTGGAACTGTGACTTTAGGCCACTTTCCTTAATAAAGTGCAAGAAAATGACTAATGGCTTTGGACTCATTTCCAGTCACTGTATTCCTTTAGGAAAGAACAGAATGGACTTAAGATCGTTCATCAGGGTGGGAAGGCATGAGACCTGATTATTTAGTTCTCTTTAAAGAGATACTGCCAGGTTTATTGAAAGAGGTTTTTTTTCCCCCCCTTTTACTTTGGAGTCGTCACAATATCTTCTCTGAGCTGAAAGAAAAAGCATTGTCATAGTTTTTACAACACTTATCTAATATTGCCCAGAAGGAGCCATTGGTCAGCTAGTGAAATTGATGACAGGCTGGCTAAATGCATGTGTACCTCAAGAATTTCCCCCCTCATGTGCTACCTGTTGTCAAACTTCCCTTCCTTTACCACAAGCCTTCCCTGTTTCCCCAACATAAATTCTCCTCCCTCAAGACTCTTCTGTGAACACCTGAAACCCCACGTTACCGCTACAACCTTTCTGTGCACATTTCTCTGACACACCACCAAGACTGCCCTTACTGCCACTCTCTTCTTGCTATAGTTATCTTGGTTGGTCACTGTGACAGTCTGTACCCTTATGTTCATCTTTTTTACAAGACTATGATAAAGTTTGTACCAAGTACGTCTCATGAGGTTGCGATGCTCTGTACCTCGGGGGAACACTCTACACCCCCATGTTCATCCTTGTAAAATGATTGGGTGGTATCCAATACAAAGTTTGTCATGTCAAGTGTCTTCGGAAGGCTCATGATGCACTGAGCATTGTTGTTATAGTAATGTTATAGGTTATAATTACATGTATGTAGTTATGAGGCTGAAAATGTATCCTCATGGCTTAAAAAAGCCCAGGCAAAAACTCTCCAAGAGCAGAGAGGCAGTTCACACCTCATCAGGGCAGGTATGGGACAAACCCAGCCCAGCCTCACAAGAACAAAGGGCACTGGCCTAGGCAGCAACAAAGTAATCTGTTAGACTCCCGAGGTAGTTACCCCCCTTCCTTTGGTCAGTTTGGAACTGCAATGAGGTAATACTCACCTGACTCTGAAGGGGGGGGTCAAAGCCAAGAGGGAAGAAAGGACATGATAAAAGGGGAAGATTGGGGAATGTACTTATTCATTACTTCCCCAGGCAAATTCACCGGTCAAGGTTCTGTAGATCCCCTGTCATAAGCTAGACCAGTTTCCTCTGTTACACTTTCAGGGAAGGGAGCTGTAGAAACCCGACCTGCTCACCTTCGGCACATCTTCCCCTGCAAAAGGTGCAAGTGCACAAATACTGTGAACCAGTCAAGCAAGACTCGAGTCTGCAGCAACATAGTCTAAAAGCAGCAATGAATTTATGCATGCTATGCAGTGCATTTGAGGATGCTTCCCTACCTGTCTCTTTAGGGTTTTATATCATGCTTTTGTTCTCTGCTTGGAAGCACAATGAACTTGCTGGCTGTCCACAGCACTTAGCATTATCCAAGTAACTCATAAGATTATCCTGGAATGCACAAAAGGGAAGGCCTATATGGAGCATATAAAACCAAACAGAGGTGCTGGTGTTTTTTGTTTTATTTTAAAATTGCAGCCCTTGAAAAGCACATTTTGAGGTTAATTGGCATATTGACTTTCTGAGGATGAGTAAAAATTTGAATATTATTAGTGTTGAATATTTTGGGGAAAAAAATCACATCTAGGGGTAACTGGATGCTTATAGCCACAGAATTAGAGTTTAGGATTATAATTCAGACAGTTAAATTCACAGGATGCACTGAAACAATTGAGTGGTAGATATAATTAGCTGTCCAAAGGCAGGCTATTTAAGAGCAATACTCTGTATTTGTTCCAAAGAGGGGTAAAAATATGACAAGATTCTAAGTCACTGGTGTGTCGTTAGCACCCCAGAAATGTAGTGATGCCTCTTTAATTTCTTTTGACATTTTCAAATGAATACAAAGAGTCAGGTTGGTGACTCACCAGTCCTGATAGGATATCAGTTCCTGTTGGCAGCAGCAGCAACAGCTGCTGCTGCTCCATTAGTCATTCACAAGAAAATTACTGAGAGAACTCAGGGGAAATGGTGGTGTAAACTGTCATTCAATTTCCAATTTCATTATCAGCATACATCTGCTTTGCTTTTCTTGTCTGGTGGGTGTGTGTGTCTCCCAGTCCTGATGCTGAAAGGGATTTATCTGCTGTGGTGCTCTCTTTCTGCAGAGCTATTTGCCCATCCAATGTAGATTACATGAGGGGAAATTAAATTCCGTAGATCTGATACATTAAAAGTAGATCAGAATGTTAGATGTGAATTATACATTTTTGTCCTCCTTATATTACTATATTGTCACACAAGGATACATATAAAAATGAAACAGCAAAGGACTGGCATTAGTATGGAAATTCCTTTATAATTGCTACACGGTATAACAAATTACTGGTAATTAGAACAGACATATTGTTGCTTCCTATAGGTTTAATTTACAGTACAATCAGAAGTATTTTTTTCTAGTTTCTCATGGGTTTAGATTCATGACTCTTGTTGATCTATATGGCTCTATATTGTTGATCTATATGGCTAAATAAAGGCAAAAATCTGCAGAAGTGCTAAGCATTTACAACTCAGAAATTCCATAGCTTCACATGCAGCTTTGTAAATGTATCCTGAATGAAGCCTTAGGGATCTATTTTGAGAGGAAATTCATAATATTGGCTAGTGTCATTGGAAAAACAATCATGACACAATGGAGCTCTTTAGTTCAGATGCTATGCACAGTATTCTTATGCTTTTCCCCTGTATTTTTATTTCACAGAGGTATTTAGAATATGGATTCTAAATAATAATTTCCACTCAAAGCACTTTACATGCTTTTGGCCAAATTCGATTAATCTGAATAAGACAAGTGGAATTTGTATCATTAATTAAGCCTCATGACATTATTTTGATGTGGGTTAGTATTTGAGCTGCTTGAATTATTCATTGTGAATGACATTCAATGCAAATTTAAGTCCTGCTTTCCATTCACAAAATCTTCATAGACAGACTCTAATTTATGACAGTGTGTAAGTCATTCTGATCTAGCATGATATTCTATTTCACATGTCACTTATGGCTATTGAACCATTTGCACAAAACTGGATTTAAGAAGAGAGAACCAAAGTAAGGTCCCCTAGGAGAGTACAAAATGTGTCTGTCTCTTCATGAATACTACATTGAGACATCGCTCCATTTTGATTAAAAAACTAGAATGACATAAAATTAACATGGTGCACATTAAATGGATTAAACACTGGTTCACTGATAGGTCTCAAAATGTAATTATAAACAGGGAATTGTCACTTAGGGGATGTGTTTCCAGTGGGGTCTCATGGGAATTGGCTCTTGATCCTATGCTATTTACCATTTTTATCAGTGATCAGGAAGAAAACATAAAATCATCACTGATAAAGTTTGCAGATGTCACAAAAATGAGGGAGTGGTAAATAATGAAGAGGACAGGTCACTGATTAAGAGCAATCTGGATTGCTTGGCAAATGGGGCGCAAGCAAACAATACGCATTTTAATATGACTAAATGGAAATGTTTACATCTAGGCACAAAGAATGCAGGCCATGCTTACACAAGGGGGAATTCTATCTTGGGAAGCAGTGGCTCTGAAAAAGGTTTGGTGGTCATGATGGATAATCAGACGAACATGAGCTCCTAGTGTGATGCTGTGGCCAATAGAGCTAATGCAATCCTGGGATGCATAAAAAGGGGAATCTGGAGTAGGAAAAGAGAGCACTGGTGCAACTGCTGAGGGCATGCTGTATCCATGTCTGGTGCCCTCAATTCAAGAAGGATGTTGCTATATTGGAGGGGGTTTACGGAAGAGCCACCAGAATGACAAGATTAGAAAACATGCTTTAGTTATAGACTCAAAAAGTTCAATCTATTTAGCTTAACAAAGAAATGTTTAAGGGGTGACTTAATTACAGTCTATAAGTAACTACATGGGGAACAAATATTTAACAATGGGCTCAACAATCTAGCAGATATAACATGATCCAGTGGCTGGAAGTTGAAGCTAGACAAATTCAGACTTCAAATAAGGCATACATTTTTAATAGTGACAGTAATTAACCATTGGGGTAATTTATTAAGGTCTTGATGGATTCTCCATTGCTGGCTATTTTTAGATCAAGATTGAATGTTTTTCTGAGAGAGCTATTCTAGGAATTATTTTGGCCTGTATTATACAGGAGGTCAGACCAGATGCCCACATTAGTCCCTTGTCGCTTTGGAATCTGTGAATTTACAGTACAGTAAAAGACAAAAAGTCTTAACAAACTCATTAGACTTTCTAGACAATGAAGAAAGCTAGACACTGATGAGTTTGGAGGAGGGTTTGTGAGTGAAAGCAAATCAGACCACTTAGAAGCTATTATATTTCATTAGACTGAATGCAACATTATTTTCAGCCAGAACACACACGATTATTTATGAAAGGAATTTACTGCTAGAGATAATGAGGTAGTTTTCCCCAAATGATAAATCTGCAGGCTGTTTGTTGAGTCTTCTGCACACTACGAACACAGATCATTGTTACTGTGAGAGCTCTGTTAATAATGTAAACAATGGTGACAGTCAGAATACTTGTTTAACTGAAGGAGGAGAATTATGGCACTTTCGGAATATTATCTAATAGGAAAATAAATCTCTGCAGATATTTCATGACAACTCTGCCAACTTTCTTTGATATCTTCATATTATGAATAATGCCTGTAAGACAATTATAATACAATATAAATATAATAAGCTTCTCAAAGAAAAGCCATTGAAATAACTAGTCAAACACAGCTCCTGGTTGCAGGGTCTATCACCATGGAACAGCTTGCAGGATTAGGGTCTAAGTTTTAGTGGTTTATTTTACCTTTAAAAAACGGTACTCTGTGTCAGAAATTCCCTTCCCTCCAATCTTTCCCCATCACTTTGGTGGATTGACTTGATGTTTTCAGTTAGGACACTAAATCAGTCCCTTCTGGGTTCTTAGGCCACTACAAAGAATAGCTATGAAAGAACAAGTTTGTCAGGTTGGTAGACAGACTAAGGCCCAAAGTATTTAAGTGTTGCATAGGCACAACTTTAGGCTCCTACATCAGTTAGGCATTGTAACTCTTATTTTCAAAACTGACCAAGGCACTTAGATGTTGCAACGCCTAATTTTTAGGTGTTGAGACACTCAGCGGAACCTACAAGCCCTGAGTTAAGCATGTAGGCTCCCTATTCAATGCACAGGGAGTGTTAAGCACCTGAGAATAGAATCCACAAAAGCCGGCACACTAGGCAGGGAGCTGCCTAAGTTAGCCAATAACAGATACTGACGAAAAAGGTGTTTCCTAAGCCCCCTCCTTCTCACAGAGGCATCTGAGTCTGGGCTGGAAGGAGGTACCCAATCCCATCTCTGTCTATGATCCACAGCCAGGAACCCCTCTCCTGGATACAGACGTGTAAGCTGTTTCTTGAAAGAATGGTGGCAACACAAGCCTAACTACATGCAAAATAGCTGGGGGGAGGGGCAGTATTAAATTAACAGCACCACTGATTGGTATACAAAAGAATAAGTTTACAGGACATCACAATGGAAAGTTGGATTCTGATCTGGTAAACCCAATTCTAGGGGTGAGAGAAGAGTCCAAGAGCTAGGTCTATTCAGGGTTTGGTTTCTTTCTGAAAAGGCTAACAGTGCCAGTGCTTGTTTTTATAGATGAGCCTAAATTTGTACAATTTACAAACACAGTCTAATAAAATGTCTGATAAACCAATGAACATTACTTAAGACACCATAATTCAAGTTGTTGGAGTCTATTAGGAACATCAGACTTCAGTATTCTTCTTCTAAAAGCAGAAATCTTATAAACCAGCACTCCTACTCCTCCAACACTCCCAACCTCATCAGTCTGTCTGTCAAATTCTCACACCGTCACCTCCTGCTTTCCTCCTCTCAATCGTCCATGCATGATATGATCTCCTTGAATTCATCGGCAGGGCCCTGCCCTATAATATTTGAGTCTTTCTTAAAGACCCATTTCTCTGGTGCTGCCTACAGTGACTCAAGTTAACTTGTATAACATAAGCAATTTATATTTCCCTTCCCCAATCTGTATTTTTCTGTCCTTCAATTATTAGCTCCTCAGAGCAGGGACTGTCCCTTTGAAGTGTTTGGAGAGCACCTAACACATAATAGGTGCTACTTCAAATAAATAAAAAAGTAAAAATAGCACATTCACGGAGATTCATGTGAGTGATGTCATGGTTGTCTTATACATCTTCACCTTACCTGTATTCATGCTACTGTGGTACATCTCAAAAACAGTCAATGAGGTATTGGGGAATTGATGCTGGGGGGCTGCAGAAAAGGTTATGGTAATAATTTACATGTGGCATGATGGCCACATGATGTACCTGCAGGGTTCTTGAGGTGTATATGCATGACAGCAAAAAAAGGCCCCCTACTGCACCATGGGCTCTTTTATGGCCATCACCCAAATAATGAAAGTTGGGGGTGACCCAGCCAACTAGGTCAGCCACTCATAATCAAGTAACAGGAGTCCTCAACTAGGTTAACCAACCCAAAGTCACACTGAAGAATGCAAGGATGCAAGTGGCAAACCAGATGGCACCCCGTCTAAGTAGCTACTCGGCAAAAAAGCCCTTAGCCAGAAGGGCTTAAAATAATGTTTTTGTTATAATTTCCAGCTGATTTCAAACCTACAAAATGAAGACTAAAGTCTCAGCCCAAAACTTGTGAAGCCGACCCATGACCTAGCTGGCTTTTGAAAGAGTCATGAACAACTGGTGCCATTCCTGTCTGAAATAGCCAACTCATCATTCACAAAAAGAATCTTCCCTTCTGTCTTCAAAAGACACAACAGTTCAACCAACACTGAAGAAACCTACCCTAATAATCTGCAGGGCTGTCCTTACCAATATGCAAAGTATGCAGCTGCGTAGGACACCAAGGAATTTGGGGCACGAAATTTCCTGGTGCCCTGCACAGCTGCGTGCTGCTCCAGCCCCTGCTCTGGCTCTTCCCCAGGGCCCCTGCCCCTGCTCCACCCCACCTCTTCCCTGCCCCAACCCCGCCACTTCCTGCCCCTGCTCCACCCCAGCCCTGCCCCCACTCCCCATAGCTCTGCAGCAGGGCCGGGGCTGCGCTCACTGGCGGTGGGAAGTGCAGCGACCTGGCCCCAGCCTTCTCTGCACTGCCGGTGAGTGCTGTGGGGTGGTTCCCCGCTACCCCACAAGCCAGCCCCCTGCCACAGAGCCCTGGGGCCCACCCACCCCCCCGCAGAGGCCTGGGGCCCCACACACACACACCCGTGGGGGGCTGCGTAGGGCCCCAGAATAGCTAGGGACGGCCCTGCACATCTGTTCTAGCCAACTACTACACAGTGTCAAATATCCCATCCTTCGGCAAGCTCACAGAGAAGCTAGCCAAAGGCAATCACCAGCTCATTTAATGGAAGCTAATCTGGCACAATCTGGAGTCAGGCCAGGCCAGTGGCACTCATGGATGATCTCCTACTATCAATGGACAGATGACAGACATCCATTTGGGACCTCTCTGTAGCATTCAGCACTGTCGACCATAAGATACTGCTGCCTTTCTTAAGAGAGGTGGGAGAGGTATAGGATAATGTTCTAAAATGATTTGTGATGGGAAACTGCACCTACATTGCTAGACCACTGGTGGGGTTCCACAAAGATCAATTAACATTCCAGTTTTTTTCAACATCTACATGCAACAACTAGGTGAATGGGTCAGATAACATGGACTCAAATGTGAGTAATAAGCAGATGACACACAGCTCTACTTATTCTTCACCACATATAGCTACATTAGTGTACCAAGATGGTCCAGAACTTGGATGAGATCAGCACATTTATGAAGAACAGCTGGCTGAAGCTGACAAGAAGCTAGCAAGACAGAGGTGGTGCTGCTGGGCAGAAGAAAGAATGTTGACGAATTTGCAGTCTCCTTTGGTCGAAGGTACAACTGGTCAATTTGGTCAGTAATTTAGGAATACTCCTGGATTCCTTTCTGATGCCAAGCTTTCCTATAGCAGCATCCCATGCTTTCTATCATCTCCGGTTGGCTAGGAGACTCCCTCCCATCTGGGCAGATGATGACCTGACCTCATGACTTTGTCACTTCTCAGCTGGACTACAGAAATGTAATGTAGCTGGGCACAAAGCCTTCAGTGCTATGGAAACTTCAGCTAGTACAGAACCTGGCAGCACATCTCCTCAGCAACACAAACTAGCAAGAGATCATCAAACCTGTCCTCTGTTCTCTATAATGGCTTCCCATAGAATTTCAAATCAAATCTTGGCCTTTGTCTTCAAGGTTCTCCATGGCCTAGACTCAGTATATCTAAAAGATTGCCTAAACCTCCAGGGAAAAGACCATGGTTGATAACTCCACTCCTCTCTCTCTACAATAAGAATAAATCTCATCTGTGCAAGAGACAGAACTTTCTCAGGGGCAGTCCAAGATCATGCATAAGCTCCCACAGAAACTAAGGACCATCACAAACCAAATCACCTTCCATTCCAAGTGCAAGATGCATTTCTCTGACCTTGCCTTCTGTAATGTAAATACATTTAAATAAACAAAAATAAAACACACACACCCCCAACCAACCCGAAAGAACAGTTCCTAACCTAGCCAACACAAGACATTCCAAATGCACACACATCTGACCCTGACGAAAGGATGAGAGAACAAACAGCCCATGATAGATAATATAGTCAAGTTGCTTAATGCACTAAAAGAAGGTGCTCAGATGCTCCAGTGGAGAGCGCAGTTTAAGAAGCTGAATAGAAGAGACTATGAAGAGAAGTAAATTTGTTTAGCCCCTTCACCGGTCACTGAAGTCAATGTCAGTGAAGGATGCTCAGGAGCCATTCAGTCCCTTGCAAGATGACACTTTTAGTAAGGTTACAGTATCACTTAATATTTTATTTCAATGTCACATTTGACCAGAAACCACAGATATTAAAAAGTTATCAATATAAAAATTGCCTTTGCAGACAAAACATCACTCTCCACAGTGTTTTCTAAGGGTGTAACCTTTCTTTTCTCCCATCTGAAGAAGCCAGCTGCTGATATATCAAGTTAATCTGTTTTGAACATTTACTCTATGTAATCCTCACTTACTTGGTGGGCCTTTGCCATAGCAACCTGCCTTAGCAACAGAGAAGCACAGTAACAAGAAGAGCAGTAAATAGATTTAAAAAAACAGCCTCCTCACCTCTACACAGTGTGTCATGAGCAGAGAGGAGCACCCTGTCTCTTATCTTAACAGTGCATTACTAATAGAACAGGTGTTTATAGAAGAAAGGGTGGGGAGCAACAAAACACCTGTGTTTGCAAACTGCTCAGTGATACTTTGAAAAGACCCTCATTTAGTGCAAATGGTCCAATTCCATATACAATTCAACAGCAGGAAATTCTTGCAACTTAAAGAGTTTGAAATAAATATAGTGATTGTGACACTCTACACACCAGGGGAGCTCCCTGTGACCCCCATATTCCTCATTTATATAAAATTGTGATATTGCATATAAAGCATGCCCTGTGAGGTATCAAGGGAAAGGTTATGATCTGCTGAAAGTCATTTTTCTTTCTAAATATATGTATCAATAATGCATATGACGTTATGAGAATCGTGTTGTATGGTTATCACTAAAACATGCTGTAAATTGAGGAATCAGCCGATATCAGCTCCCCAGAGACAACAGCTCCCTAGAAACAACACCCAGGTGGGTGTCAAACAACTATCAATAGCCATTGTCCAGTAAGGAAGTTACAATTCAGTGACTCACCTGCATAAGGCCACACCAGGGGAATTGCTCAACCTTGCTTGGGGACTCAGCAATGCCCACCAGACAGGCCTGGACTTGTGTTCTTCAAGCATATGGGACTGAGAATATAAAACAGAACACAGGGGCCACATGCTTGGCCTTTCTCCTGCCCCCACCTATGTAGCAAGCAACAAAGACACTGAGAAGAAGACTAAAGGCTCCAGCAGAGGAAACTCGCCCAGGTTTAAGGGACAAACCTGTATATTAAGGATATATATATATATATAAGGATATATGCAATATCCAGGGGGGTGAGAAAAACTGCTTAATCTAGATATTGCCAGTCAAATAGGGTTGAGAGGTTAGATTGCGTGCTTATATTTTATTTTATTTTATTTTGGTAACTAACTCTGACTTCTTGCCTATCACTTATGATCACTTAAAATCTATCTTTTGTAGTTAATAAATTTGTCTAACTGTTTATCTTTACCAATGAGTTTGCCTGAAGTCTTTGGTAAGGGTCTTTGCTCAAGTTTTACAAAGGCTGGTGTATATCCACTTAATGAAGTGGTGAACCAATTAATAAATTTTCACTGCTCATCTTGAGCAGTGCAAGATGGTATATTCCTGAGGTGCAAGGCTGGGAGCTGTGGGGATTTGGCTGGTGCCTTTCTCTGTGTGATTCATGAGTGGCTCTGGGAGCATTAATGCCATCTAGCTGGATGTGGGGCTCCACATGCTGTTGTGCTGAGTGATCACAGCAGCTGGAGGGGTTTGCTACTTGCCACGAGCAAAGCATTGAGAGAGACAGCCCAGGCTGGAGAGTTCAGGGGGCATAGCAGTCCCACAGTCCCAGGCTGCAACCCAAGGATCCCGTCAAAATGATATTTTGTGGCTTTTGTCTCCAAGGGGACACTGAGGAGTTACAAGAAGGGAGGCAGGAAAAAAGAGGTAGAGGAGCATAGGTTTCTGAAGCCACTGTGTCAATTTCACATTGGGGAGGGGGGAGAGGGAAATTCTGACCATTTCAACATTTTCAGAATGAAACACTTTGAATTTTCCTTTCCCAAGGAGTTTCCCCTTTGAAACGTGTTTTATTTTGGATTATGCTATAGTATAAAACAAAGGAGTCAAAATCAAAACAGAATGTTGAAATGACTGTGTCACATGAAACATTTTGATCGACCCAAAATGGAATATTTTTCAGAACTCTCTTTTGAAGTGTTTCAAAATTTTTGAGTTTCATTCCTAATGGCAATCAAAACAAATTTTGAATCTTTCTGTGAAAAAGAATTTCCATTCTCCGCACAGTTCTAAGTACCACCCCTGGTAAGATGCAGTATTTTGGCATGACCTGCGCTAGTAACAGAAATACAAGAAAGAAAAATATACTTTTCAAGACCATAATAAAATATGGCTCAATTCCTTTTAAAAAGTTGGCAAAGGCTCAAGGAAAAGTTTCTTATTTTTCCAGAACCATTCGAACATTTGGAATTGTATCTCATTCCTCCTACCTGATTACCAGGTTTTGATGCACTTACTCACAGCAAATAGTGCGTTACTCCTTGAACAATCCAATTGATTTCAGTGTGCGGTAAGCCACAATTGAAAGCAAGTAAGGATGTCAGGATCAGGTCCTAAATATCTTTGCAAACAGCAAACTTGTAACTATGTTTCCATTATCTGACTCATCCAGAAAGTCATAAACATACCCTGCACTCATCACTGGTACCGGTGGTTGTGGGATGAATCACTTGTAAGCCTTCACATTTTTCCTATTAAATCCTCTCTGCCAGCTTTCTCATTATCAGCTCTGCTATCTGTGGAATAATCATCCACAAGAAGAGTACAGCCAGCCTAGGCTGCGTCTCCAAACATCTTTACTTTGCTACTCTGACAACATCAGCCCTTAATTAATTGCTAGTACAGGGGCTGAATCTGCAAACCTTTCTTGCAAGAAATAGTGTTTCCTCACAGGCTTAGTCCCGTTCAATGTAAGTATTACTTATCGGTAAGGGTTCCAGAATCAGCCCATATTTATCTTATCCAAAATATACAAATAGGAAAAGAAAACCCTTCTTTGAATTTTATTGTTTTCTCATTATTGTTCAGAAACAAACACCTTTCACAAGATTAACAAACATTTGCTTGTGGTTATGACCTCAAGTCTTGACCAAAGAGTATGTAAATTAGAATCCAGACACTTTAACATAAGGGGAAAGGCACAATCTTAACATATTATTTGTTGTATAGTTCTGATCTTGAAAACATTTTGAAACTTGAAATATCTATCATAGGGTAGAATTTATCAAGTTAATTATTTTCTCCCTTTAAAATGATGGGCCTAACAGTTTTGAAATAAATATTGATTGAATTTCAAGCAAAGGTACACACAATTATTTCCATATACATGCACACAAATAGGAGATGTGCCTGCTAATATTGATAGAAAGTTTATAGAAAAAGAAAACATATAGGCTATTAACTGTAAAGTGGTCTGTCATTTAAAAAAATCTGACTACAAAATACAGAACACTTATAAGATAAATGCAAAAAAGCCTATTTCCCCTTAAAAAACAAATCATGCCCTAAGCAATAAAGATGAGATGTTCAAACTTGCCATATTTTCCAGGTCAGGGGAATGCACAATTCCCAAGTATTTTATGTCAGCGGGAGCTCATGTAGCTCCATTCAGGAGCACTTAAGAGAATTATTGTGCCTTTGAATTCTAACATAATCCCTTGTGTCTCCTGCACGCATCCTAGGTAACACCAACCTTTCTTTATGTTGAAGAAAATTATGCTATATTATGCTGGATGTTGGAAGTGACCAAGGGCCCAATCTTTAAAGATATTTAAGCATCTAAAGACGCAGATAGGCATCTAGTGGAATAACACACCCAGGATCCTGACTTCCACTAATTTCAATGGTATTTAGGCAGGGCCGGATTACCCAATAGGCAGACTAAAACTTGCTTAGGGCACCAGCAAAGCAGGGGGCACCAAAAAATATGAGATTTTTTTTTTTGAAAAAATTTGAAATTTGATATTTCAAAAAAAGCATTGAAGTAGTCATCATGGGAAAATCAGAACTTTGTTAGACTTCCTTACACTCCACTACACACTCTTCCCCCATTTTTCTGTTCTCTTTTTATTACTTATCCGCATCTAAATCAGGGGGGCATCCTACTAACATAGATTGAAATAATGCCAGGAAATCAGATCCTGCCATGTATTGCAATAAATTTATGTTTTATTATTGATATATTCTTCTGAGTATAGCTGAAGACCAATCACAAAAGGGAGAAACTATACAAAAGGCAGAAAACATTGCAAACAAGATGCAAGAACTAGAGTTTGTATTCATGTTGACCATGTGGAATTAAATTTTACAACACTTTTACCACACAAGTCAAGCTCTCCAAGAAAAAGAGAGCTTGAAAACATTTTGGATTTGAAAACATGTGCAGACCTCTGTCAATCATTAGCAGACCACTTACATACTTTGAGGAATGATTTCAAAAGACTTGAAGACATATCAAAAGATATCTTGCCTGATAGTAACTACAAAGAAGCCCAGTCCCGCAAGCGAATCAGGAAAAAACAAGCAAATGAGAGCAGTGCAACAGAAACCGCATTGAATCCTAGAGACAAATTTTGTGTATCTACCTCCCATGCTATAATTGATATACTTTAAGCTCATATGAAGAGGAGAGGTGAAGTGTACAAAGAAGTATTGAGTAGATTTTCTTTTCTAAACGAAATGGACTTATCTGATGAACCATATTCGCAAGGTTCCCAAAAGCTAGTTGACTCATACCCTGTTGACTTGAACATGAATCTCTGTGGAGAAGTATGGCAGTTCCACTGTTATATGTGCACAACCTTTCATGAAACAGGAAAAATGAAATTCAGTCACATTGATCTTCATGACACAATACTGAAAGACGGAATAAAATGTGTATTTCCAACTGTAGAGATCGCACTACGTATTTTTCTAACATTGATGATTACTAACTGCTCCGCAGAACGCTCTTTTTCTCAGTTGAAAAGAATAAAAAACCCTCAGAGAACAACAATGTGTCAGGACAGACTTGATTCACTTTCCCTATTGTGTATGGAAACAGATATGCTTCGTCAAGTCAAAAAGAAAAGGAGTACTTGTGGCACCTTAGAGACTAACACATTTATTTGAGCATAAGCTTTCATGAGCTACAGCTTACTTCATCCAGAATTTTGCAATCAGAAAATCTAGAAAGAAGCTACTTTAATTTCAGCATACATGTTTTGTGTCATTTTGAAAAATAAAATTTTATTTTACGATATAGTATTGTTTTTATTTTGAATTACATATGGGGGGGCACCATAATCTTTTCAGTGCTTAGGGCCTCTAAAAGTCTTAATCCGGCCCTGTATTTGGGTACCTCTCTGCATCTTTAGGCACTTAAATACCTTTAAGCATCGGACCCAAAGTTTTCCGATACTACAGCAACGTAAGCCACATGAATACCTAGATAGAATTCTCCCCAGTTCAGGCGTATGAAACATTACCTCTAAAATAGGTCAGATACGCTGATCCCAGGGCATGCTGCAAAGCCTTTCCCAGACATGCGGAGAGGGTGGAGGTTTGGAGGGAACAGAGCTCTGAGGCACAGCGGGAATCTTGCTGTTTAATCTATTCCTCTCATTGTCCTGGTGAATTTTGTTAGGCAGGCAGTCTGATCACTCTTTTTTTTTTTTTTTTTTTTTTTGCATGAGATATGCTGACCACTGTACAGGATTGAACCTTCCACGCTTCCCCCATCATCTATTTTAGAAATTCAAAGAAATACAGAAAAAAAAAATCAAATCCAAGTCTAATCTTAGTAAAAGTATAATAATCAATAAAATATTTGGCAAACTACTTTCACGTGGCTTTAAGTAACACAAACACCAGCTCAGCTGTTTAGTATGCTGCTCCTCTGTCTGATGAATAGTGAAAGGACTCCCCCCTCCAACTTCATGCTATTCCCTAAGCGGGCTGTTGACCTGAAGATTGTCTAGACAGTGAAAACTAAAACCCCAAAGAGTACTTCAAAGTTGGGTCTGATTTTAAAGAGCCAGGCTGCTGCAGATCTTGGCCCTCTTATACCTTTTAACTTTTTATTATATGTTTGACTATTTATCATTTTATGGTTAATTTAGCCATGAAAGAACTGACAGATCTGCACATTAAAATCTTTTATGGATTCTCTGCCCAGTACTGTTCAGCCGACAGACAGAGAATATAATTTGTCTTTTCCAAAGAAAGCTTTCTTGTATCTTAAAGATACCAGCTTTTCTATGAAATAAGGTAGTTCAATAGTCAACTTTTCCCCACCCTTGGGCTTTTCGAGAGCTAACAAATCCAGGAACTCATACTGGCCAAGAGCATCTGATTTATAATGTTTAAAATTTCCAGCACATTGCTGAAATAGCACTCAATCCACTAGGATCAATTGCATTGGGCCCCTAAGAATAGGAAGGAGAGGAGCCTTCTGCACACGATCTCTCACCTCATGGGTTTGAACAAAAAAAGAGGTGTAATTGTTGAGGTTACTCTGTACCCCAAACCTTTAGGGTGCTGTGTCTTGGGGGCAAGCATTGTAGGTCTTCAGCATCTAGGCCTTGTAGGCACTACCCTGGCGGATCCCAACAATCACTCAAACACATGGCTAAGGCAAAGATTTTTGCTAAGGTTGGCAGAAGGGGAAAGGTTGCAAATATCCTAGGCACAGAGGCTTAAACAGTTTCAATTCAAAGTGACACAATGTCGGGGTCTCTGGAGCAGTCCAAGTGAGAGACCAGGTGCCTGGGTTGTCCTCTCCAGTCCAGTCTCTGACCAAGCAAATAAACATTTGGGGATTTCCAAGCCAGGCTCAGTCAGTCTCTCACATTGGGACCCCTTTGCACTGATTCCCTGCCCAGCTGCTGCTGCTCTCCATAAGTCACACACAGACCTATGCCCAGCTGTAACATCTGGCAGGCATAGCCTGTTCCACATGCAGCTTTGTCCACAGTTCCTGGGGCTTCTCTCCCCTGCTGCCTGCTGCCATGTGGCTGCCACTTCCAAACAGAGCCCAGACACTTGCTGATTCAGGACCTTTCCCCTTACCTGGCCACAGGAAGGGGAAGTGCAATGGGAAACATAGCTCCTGCTGACTTATGAGGAAGGGAATGCAATAGGGAGGGGACTGATGGGAGCTGTAGTCCCCTCTTTTTCAGACCCTTCACAGAAGTATTTGTAAAGCTTAGCAGACCAGTTGCTCATTAAAGTCAACAAAGCTATGCTGGTTTACATGGGATGAGGAGCTGTTCCGCTCTCATTAGAATTTTAGTGAATTCAAAAAACTTAAAATGAAATTAGTTAAGGAAAAAGTCTCCTTGGAAATTTGTCCTTAGCACATACACTGTATCCATTATTATAGCATCCAAACACCTCACAAACTTTAGTGTACTTATCACAACACCCCTGAGAGGTAGGAAAGTGCTATTATCCCCATTTTACAGATGGGGAACAAAAGCACAGAGCGGCTAATTGACTTGCCCAAAATCACAAAGTCTGTAGCAGAAGAAGGACTTGAAGCAGGTTTCCCAAGTCCTAGGTTAGTGCCCCAATCACTGCATCATCCCTCCTTACAAGTGATTTCAGGCATCAGGATCTGGCATTTCTAAGAAAAAATGAAAAGTTCAGAAATATGAAGAGCAGTCAACTCAAAGCATCCTGCCTTGGATAAAGTGGCAGGTCCAAGATCTCTATTATGCTGGAAAAAAACAGTCTGGTCCACATGAAAGTCAGTTGGTGTTTTTCAGTTACTTCAGGGAGCTAGCCTGATAGCGAGGCCAGGAAGAATAATATTTTGACATTGACTTACCTCTAAGTAACCAGAAGTTACAGAGGAAAGGGAAATTCTGTTGTTAAAATGGAGTTTGTAGGGCATTTGTAGGGCTGTCACATAATGGAACATTTTCTCTGAGTAACTGCACAAAAAGTAATTTTGTGGGTTTTATTGAACAACACAAGATAATTTAAGCAGTCATAAAAGGATAATAAAAATACAGGAAGAGGTGCCCAGGCACAGAGAATATTAGAGGCACTATAGATTATGAGCATGATTTCATTTTTATTTTATTTATTTATGATTTTTAAAAATGAAATCCTCAATTGGTAAGGAACAAATTCTGTTTTCACTTCCAGTTGAATGATTATTATTAGTTATTTATATTACAGCTAAGATCCAGCTAAGATCACAGCCCCATTATGCTAGATGCTGCACACTATAATTGTAAGCCATCCTCTTCCCTCCAAAAGCTTGCAATTGAAATAGCCAAGAAAGCCAAGATGTGGTATTCAATTTTTAAGAGAAGGAACAAAAGAGATTAAGTGATTTGCCCAAAGTTAAACAGGAAATATGTAGCAGAGCTAGAAATTGAACATGGATCTCCTGACTACCAGTCCTTTGCCTTAACCAAGCAAGATCCTTTGGAAACCCCACAATGAACAAAATACTTGTAAAGTCATTAAAAATTAATAAAACTCTGGAAACAAACCAGAGCCACAAGATTTGGATTTAGGGATTGTTTGGATCTGGGGTTTAGTCTGGGACCATTTTTAAAAGGAAATTACAACATCACATGTTTTTAAGGTGAAGATTGTATCAGTAGTGTTAGAGTACTATAATTAGGAAAGAACTTTAATTTAGATCACTTGTAGAAAAGGACACAGCCTTACACAAAGACAGGGAGCTAGATTCTGATCTCCGTTACTCTGGTGTGAAATCAGAATAATCTGCATTGCTTTCCAGGGAGGTAGAGTCCTCTGGCTCACAGAGTAACCCTGATGTAAATGAGATCAGCATGTGGCTCACTGTCTCTCAGTTACAGTTTCAGTGCTAGCTATACCTGCTCTCTTGGGAAAAGAGAAAGAGCTGGTTTTAACAGGCAACAATATGTTATGCATTTTCAATAGGTTATTTTTTGCCTACAATTTAATAGCTTTGTGAAAGTCACAGAACATCTGGGTAAATATTTTGATTCACTGTAAGACACCTTACCTTTTCCCCTATTAGAAGATATCACAAATTTGTTCCCAATGTCTATTATGCAAGCAGGCTCTGAATCAGCAAGGCACTCATGCACATACTTAATCTTAGATCAGTGGAAATCACTAGGAATTTGGGAGGCATAACATATCTAGGTTCATGCCGAAATATCTGTATCATACACAGCCTAGCTGCTCGAATGAAACAGTTCTATTTATCAGGCCAAGAAGATCAGGACTCTCCAGGGTGCTTTTAGATTGAGGGTGCCATGACTTCAGCATTCCTTTATGTCATAGAGCAGAATTTAAAGTCAAAACCCACATATCTCTGGGGAATAAGACAGCGAAGAATTCTGAATCATATTCTAAGACTGAGGGGGAAAAGAATGAATCAACAACAAATACGAATGAAAACATATTCTTTCACCCTTGATTTTCCATTATCTTCAGACTGAAAGAGAAAACCCTCTTTACACTTTTCCAGATGGCAGTTCAAAAAGATTTTAATAAATTAATATTTCAAAGCACTGCTCCTCCTTCTTGGCTTTTTTATTATGGCAATTTCTTTCTTTGGTTTAGAAGACGGTGCTTGTCATTTGCAGCAGCGACATCAAGAACAAAGAGCCCCTGAAAAAAGTTTTAGATGTAAAATAAAACCTCATTTGGGGTGACAAGGGTGGTTAGTTGTCAGAAAGGTGAAGAATTGATTACAAAGTTTGTTAGAGACTTTATCTGCAAAACATAGCACAAGACAGAAGGATTAAAACAAACAAAAAAGAAAGTGAAAGGATTTCTATGTGGACAAAACACATGGCCCTATGTCATGAGCTCAGTCCTAAGCTCACCTAAAAATAGTATATTTAAATCAACATATATTGAACATAGTATCATACCCAGGTAGGAGATCAATCTGGTATCATTTCTTCTTCCATGAACTACTTTATTGTCAACTCTGGGATGATAATTCTCTCCCCAACAGCTGATGATCAATGATGATCAGCTGATGATTAGACTGAGCATTAGAGGTGTGGGAAACATTTGACTCCGATGTAGAACAAACACTATAGGCCACCAGCATCAATTCAAATTGGGTCACACCCATAAAACAATGAGTTTGTGGATTCCCAAATCAGAAATTTGCCGGCTTCAGTCAGTACCAATGACTGGGCCATTAAAAGTCCGGTTGGCTACCTGCCCTGCTCCGTGCGGCTCCCGGAAATGACTGGCATGTCCCTCTGGCTCCTTGGCACAGGGGTGGTCATGGAGGCTTTATGTGCCGCCCCTGCCTGCAGGCGCTGCCCCGAGTGCTGGCTCCACAGCTCCCATTGGCTGGGAACTGCGGCCAATAGGAGCTGTGGGGGAGGCACCTGCAGGCAGGGGCAGCATATGGAGCCACTTGGCCGCCCCTGTGCCTTGGAGCTGGCCACTTCTGGGAGCTGCCTGATGTAAGTGCTGCCTGGAATCCACACCCCTAACCCCCTCCCTTACCCCAACCTTCTGCCTGAGCCCTGAGCCCCCTTCCACATTCAAACTCCCTCCCGGAGCCCACACGCTGCACCCCCACCCCCAGCCCTGAGCCCTCTCCCACACTCCAAATTCCCTAGACCCAGCCTGGAGCACCCTCTCCCACACCCAAACTCCCTCCCAGAGCCCGTACCTTCTCCCCCTGTGCCATCCCTGAGCCCCCTCCCACACCCAAACTCCCTCCCAGAGCCTACGCTCCCTCCCACACTCTAACCCCCCACCCCAGCCTGGAGCCCCTTCTGCACTCCAAACCCCTTGGTCCCAGCCTGGAGTCCCCTCCTGCACACCAAACCCCATATCCCCAGCCCCACCCCAGAGTTCACACCCCCAGCCAGAGCCCTCACCTAGGCCGGAGCCCCCTCCTGCACCCTGAACTTCTCATTTCTGGCCCCACCCTGGAACCCCCACCCCCATCCCAAAGCCATACCCCCTCCAACACCCTGCCCCAGTCTGAAGCCCTTCCTGCACCCTGAACCCCTCATCCCTGGCCCCACTCCAGAGCCCACCCTTCCAGCCCAGAGCCCTTATCCCTTCCAGCACTCCAACCGCTGCCCCAGCCCAGTGAAAATGAATAAGTGAACGAGGTTTGGGGAGAGTGAGTAACAGAGGTATGGCAGATGGAGTGAGCAGGGGCGGGGCCTCAGGAAAGTGCGGGTGGAGGTGGGGCAAGAGTGATCAGTTTTCTACAAATAGAAAGTTGGCAACCTTAATTTCTCCCTTCTCTGGCAGAAAAGCAATCTGGTTAGTTCTTAGGTTGTTTTGCTTTTTTTCTATGCAGGATTTTTGTCTATATAGGAATTTTTGGAGAAAGTCCTCAGCCCTGTAATAAGATAGGATTTTCAGTTTTCTTTGACCATCTGGGAATTAAAGGACAAAATGATATGTGATGCATGCTATACTAAATAAAGGCCCTAATCCAAAACCCACAGGGTTTAATGGGAGTCATCTCATTAATTTCAATAGGCTTTGGATCGGGCCCAAAATAAAGATTAAATTATCATTAATAACAGCTAAAAATAATTATATTAAGATACTGGAAAAGTAAGTCAGATCCCTTAGCTGCAGAATGGACGTTAATTATCTTTATCCAATTCAAAAGCATACAGAAAGGTACAGAGAGCAGCATACAGTAGGTAAAGGACAAAGATCTAGTCTGAGGAACTATGAGCTCCTTATTTTATCACCCCCAAGTTAGACTATTGCATTTTCCTCTCTCTGGGGGCTGAATGCTACACGCAATCCAAGCTGAGTGCAGGACTCAGCAGCGTGTCTCATAAGTAACGAAGACTGACACAAACATCTCCTGGGTGCTATGTAAACTCTTGCTCTTCTCAGGATTCCGTTGACAACCTCATTAGTCTAGATAAAGCTCTATATCTGTCCTGTCAGTCCTCAACCTCAAAGGAAACCTGCAGAACACTTTCAAAAGACGAGCCTGAGAGCTTAAATTCATAACGTTGCTTAACACTAAAAATCATGGTTTTAATAAAGACACTGGATTCATGGCTTATGACAACAATCCATAACCCACTAATCCCCCTTTTTGTCCTGTGACTACAGGGGTGTTAATGGGCCACTTTGCCTTGAATGGTCCCTTAGAATATGTGCTCACTACTTAGGCTAAACTATCTGTTTGATCTTGTAGTTAGCCACTGTGAGGGCAAGTCTACACTAAAAAATGAAGTTGATCTAGGGCTACACTACAGCCTATGTTGGCAAAACGTATGTCGCTCAGGGGCTGAGCTCTCTCCCGTCAGCATAGAATGTCTTCACTATATGCACTGCAGCTGTATCAATATAGCTGTGCTGCTGCAGCGCTGTATATATTAAATTGCATCAACTTGCAGCCAACTGCTGTAATTAATCTGCTTTTGCATGTTCACACTGCACTCCTTGTGCTGGCAGTGTGTGTCCTCACCAGGACCACTTGCACCAATTTAACTCTCAGGGTAGGGCTTTGTGGGATGGCTTCTGAAAGCCATCTATAAATGGTTGCTCTCTATAAATATATCAGAGGGATAAATACAGGAGAGGGAGAGGAATTATTTAAGCTCAGCACCAATGTGGACACAAGAACAAATGGGTATAAACTGGCCACCAGGAAGTTTAGACTTGAAATCAGACGAAGGTTTTTAACCATCAGAGGAGTGAAGTTTTGGAATAGCCTTCCAAGGGAAGCAGTGGGGGCAAAAGATCTATCTGGTTTTAAGATTCTACTCGATAAGTTTATGGAGGAGATGGTATGATGGGATAATGGGATTTTGGTAAGTAATTGATCTTTAAATATTCAGGGTAAATAGGCCAAATCCCCTGAGATGGGATATTAGATGGATGGGATCTGAGTTACTATAGAAAATTCTTTCCTGGGTATCTGGCTGGTGAATCTTGCCCATATGCTCAGGGTTTAGCTGATTGCCATATTTGGGGTCGGGAAGGAATTTTCCTCCAGGGCAGATTGGAGAGGCCCTGGAGGTTTTTCGCCTTCCTCTGTAGTATGGGGCATGGTTGACTTGAGGGAGGCTTCTCTGCTCCTTGAAGTATTTGAACCATGATTTAAGGACTTCAATAGCTCAGACATGGGTGAGGTTTTTCATAGGAGTGGGTGGGTGAGATTCTGTGGCCTGCGCTGTGCAGGAGGTCAGACTAGATGATCAGAATGGTCCCTTCTGACCTTAGTATCCATGAATCTATGAATCTATGAAAGGCAGCAACAGTCAATGTAAGCAATGCAATGTCTACACTGACACTGCATCAACCTAACTACATTGACTTAAGCACTCTCTTGCGGAGGTGCAGTTATTAAGTCATGTGACAGGGTCGGGCCAGATGGCTACAGGAGAGTGGTAGAAGGCAGATATATTAGCCTCAGGTTAAGTAGGGTAAGGTAACAGGGAAGGTTCCAGAACAATCAGGAACTTTCTGGAAACAATTAAGGCAGACAGGCTGATTAGAACCCCTACAGCCAATCAAGAAGCTGCTAGAATCAATTCAGGCAGGCTAATCAGGGCACCTGGGTTTAAAAAGGAGCTCACTTCAGTTCGTGGGGTGTGTGAGGAGCTGGGAGCAAGAGGTGCAAGGAGTAGGAGTAGGAGTAGGAGTAGGAGTAGGAGTAGGAGTAGGAGTAGGAGTAGGCGTAGGCGTAGGCATACTACTGGAAGATTGAGAAGTACAAGCATTATCAGACATCAGGAGGAAGGTCCTGTGGTGAGAATAAAGAAGGTGTTGGGAGGAGGCCATGGGGAAGTAGCCCAGGAAGATGTAGCTGTCACGCAGCTGTTACAGGAGCCACTGTAGACAGCTGCAATCCACAGGGCCATGGGCTGGAACCCGGAGCAGAGGGTGGGGCTGGGTTCCCTCCATCCCCCCAAGTCCCTACTTGATATTGGAGGAGTTGAACTGGACAGTAGGTTCTACCAGAGGGGAAGGTCTCTAGACTGTCCCTGACCCACTAGGTGGATCAGCAGAGACTGCGGGGATTGTTCTTCTTCTTTTCCCCATGGTGGCCAGTGAGGAGGCTAACTGAGTGAACGGCAGGTTTGAGCCACGAAAATGGCCAAACTGAAGGCTGCCGTGAACCTCTGAGGCGAGAAAATCCACAAATAAGCACAGGACCCACCAAGGCAGAGGAGGAACTTTGTCACAGTCTGTATAGTAGATGACTTACATCGATAGGAGCTACATTGTAGATACAAGTTAGGTCAATGTTAAGCTGCTTTGGTCCAATAAAATATATTATCTCACCCCCCTTGTTTCTCTAATATCCTGGGACAGATATGGCTACAACAACGATGCATATATAAATCTCTTAACATGCTGGAATCTGGTCAACTTAGAGACTTCCTCATCACCCACTTTGATCAAGGGCATTTGAGTGCCATAGGAAAAATGTAGTTGGAGAGACTCAGGGAAAAAGTAGAAACCAAGTTATCAGTGTGTATTTTCAGCAGGGAGAGAGAGAGGATGCAAATTGATGGAGCCAAGCTTGAATCTATTCATAAAGTAAAATATATCTAAGTGACACAGCCTTTTCCTATCAGTGATGCCCTAAAAGAAATCCAAACACAACTGGGGAAAGAAAGTGGACTCTTTCCTTTTTTTTTAAGCTATAAACCTTCTTCATAACTGTTTGGTGCTTAATACACCTGTGTGAGGAACTGACGTTTTGAAGGATTTAGAGATTTTGAAATTTGGCTTCACTCCAAATCAGAACAAAAACCAAAAAATTTGAAATCCCACCCCACAAAAGTTTCATTTTGAGTCTATCAAAATATTTCATTTCAACAAGCCAGAAATGTTTCATTTAGATTCTGACTTTTTAAAATTTTGCATTATTCAAAATTTTAGAAAGTTGAAACAGAAAGTAATTTCCAAGTGGGAAAAACAAACAAACAAACCATTCATTCCTAAAATGTCAAAGCAAGACACTTCAACACTGTTGAAATGTTTTTGGTTTTTCTCCCTAAACGAAATTCTGGCAAAAATCAACTTGATTTTGTGAAGTATTTCAATTTCAACGCAACCACATATTCTGACGGAATATGGTTTTGTCAAAGTTACTCCAAGCAGCTTTAGTCCCTAAGTATTAAGATGATGGGTGCTTAGAGTAGAATAGATAGTGTTGGGATTCCCTCCAAGACCTTTTCCACTCAGCTTATCCAGAAGACCACCTCTAGTTCTGGGAGAACACCTCCTCCAGTTCCACTCCAGATTTCATCATTTGGATTCCTTTATTTGTCATACAGCAACACTACACTGAGTTATCCGACTCAAATGTGGGGAGACAAATGCAGGGTATATCACATCTCCAAAGGTACACAGAAACCTTCTCCCTTTACATACATTTACACATCTCAATGCATTTCCTATACATTACATCACACTTTTTTGGATTGACTTGGTTATTTGGCAAGAGACAATCCCTGTGCAGCATAATCTGTCCATGCATTGTCCACACTCCACCTAGTCCTTACCACATCTCCACATTCCTAACTTATTATCTTGCCCATTGTTATTCTTGCTCATAGTAAATGGTTCCCTGTGAGTTCTTCCTCTTATTTTAGCTGGCTCAGAGATTTTGTCTTTTTTACCTCCCTAGTTCTGTCTTCCAAGAAATGAGGCCTCCCTGCAGGTGTTAATTACTCATGTCAGGACAGACCTCAGCTTCAGACAGCTAGATCATCATCTTTTCAGACATATGGAGAGTGTCAATTTATGCATTAAAAGCCTTGGTTTCGTTGGAAAGGAATTTTAGGATAGACTATGAAAATAATATGTGGGTTGTGTGTGTGCTCACATATATTTTTACCTATATATGATATATAAATAGGTATTTGTATTACTGCAGGGAACTGAATGATAAATTTATGATTCAATAGCATACAGTACATCAAATATGGTTTTTCTTTTTTCCTTTCTGCATGCAAAAGATAACTGGAAAAAAAGAGCAGAAACAAGAAGAAATGAAATACATTTATCTTTTATCAAAGTATTTTGTTGCAATCATACCATTGTCTTCTCTCCAAGCTGGCATTCAGATTAGATTTCCTAACTTTCTCTGTACCATAGTAAACCTATTTGTGTAAATGTTAGTAATAATCAGGCAAAATTCATGAATGATTCCTGCCTGCTAAGGTCCGATGAGTACCTTTTATTTGTTCTTCTCATAGAGCTAAACTCTGCTACCAGGTTACATCAGTGTAAGGATTTGCCCACATGGGAAAATTGATCAGGATATCTATTGTGGAATAAACTACTCTGCAATAGCTATTCCAAAATAGCTCCTCAGGGGGGCACTCTGCTCTGAATGAAGTGACTTTTATTCATGAATAATTAAGGCACTCCTGGAGTAATTATTCTGGAATAAAGTCATTTGTATCCCAGAAGAGCGCCAACTATTCCAATCAATTTCTCCATGTAGACAAGCCTCAGGTCTGCAATAACTCCACTATTTCAATGGAATTACTTCTGATTTTTGTTAAGCTATTTCTATGGAATTTCTCCTTTTACTGTCTTCAGTTCCTTTCTATTGTTTGCATTTGGTCTCAACATCCTGTATCTGAACTAGTCACTGAACTTGTCAAAACTGGGCTAGCTCAGTGGTTTGAGCATTGGCCTACTAAACTCTAGGTTGTGAGTTCAATCCTTGAGGGGGCCATTTAGGGATCTGGGGCAAAAATTGGGGACTGGTCCTGCTTTGAGCAGGGGGTTGGACTAGATGACCTCCTGAGGTCCCTTCCAACCTGATATTCTATGACAAGATAGTACAGCCAATATATCTATTGTATGTTGCTTGCATCTTCAGTTTAAAATTAATCATTCCTGAACAAGATTTTTGAAAACAGAGACCTGATTCTCCATTGGCCTGCACCCTATGTAGTCATTTGAACCAATGCAAGGTAGTTTTTAGGGGTGTTTCCCATCATCTTTGCACAGGTGTAAATGACTGCGCAAGGTGCAGAGCCATTGAAAATCAGGTCCTGGGTACCTACATTAAATGGGAATTGCTTGGTGCTCAAAGAAATTCAGTCTAATTATTTAGGTGCCAACATGTGGACTCAAGAACTGGACTTTAAAATCTTGGTCTTTGTCTTTCAGAGTCATTTGCTTTGCCGTTTGCTCATCTATTCTAGTTTGCTAGCTTATCTCTAAATAAATAAAAGCCCTTCTCATTGTACCATTGATATGTTTTTTTCCTGTCACCTTGTCATTGTAAAAAGAAAAGGAGTACTTGTGGCACCTTAGAGACTAACAAATTTATTAGAGCATAAGCTTTCGTGAGCTACAGCTCACTTCATCGGATGCAGTGAGCTGTAGCTCACGAAAGCTTATGCTCTAATAAATTTGTTAGTCTCTAAGGTGCCACAAGTACTCCTTTTCTTTTTGCGAACACAGACTAACACGGCTGCTACTCTGAAACTTGTCATTGTATTGTACCATTGATAGGTTTTTTTCCTGTCACCTTTATTCTTAGTTCTGTTGTTCTGGGTTGTCAGACAATTTCAGATGGATCCTGGTCATCTTACCTTTTCCCCTAGTTTAAGGATGTCTGTCTTTGTTCCACGCAGCTCTCTTAATAGAATAGTCTATCCTAGATTAATTTGGTTCTTGTACATCAGTTGTCGGGTAAATATAGGGAATCAAAAATAGTTCTTCAATTTAAAGTTCTTCTAAACCACCAGTTTATTGCATCTCATCATATCCCTGTACTACAACACACTAGAGATGGGCAAAGAAATTGAACAGATTTTTCAGTTCTCAAAAACATTTCATGAATTTGGGTTATTTTTCATTTCAAAGCAGCATTTCCAATTCAAATTTGGCCAATTAAATACACACAAGGATGAAAAACATCCCAAAAGTGCAAAATTGAAATGAAAAGCCTTGGGAGAAAAAAATTATGTCAAGTCAAACAATGTTTCTGTCAACTCAAAATAATAGAAAAATAAAAAAAAAATCATTTTGAATTGACCCAAAAAGTTTTGGTTGATTCAAAATTAAACTTTTCAATGCAATGAAAATTTTTGAAAATAATTTGGTTTCAGTTTGAATGAGAATTTTTTTGTTGAGATTTTGATTGGGTCCCCAAATCAAAAGATCCATTTTTGCTCATCTCAGACTGGTTCTTCAGAAATGATACATCTGGTCCATATAACAGAAGTCAAAATACATTTTGTCTGTTGTAGTGGGTATGGATGGCAGCAGTAGAAGAGTTAGTCACAGTTATCAGTTAAAGAAATGCCTATGATCTGAAATAAATGAAAAATGTGTTTCTGCAGCAGACACAGTGCACAAGCTAATGCAATCCACAGTGAGAGGAATGCATGGATTTAAGAAACAAGGAGCTTATTTTGACAGCTAAGCAATGTTCTTTGTTTCAGCAGAAAAAAAATTAAAAATGATTAGCAGCAAACTACACTTAAAGATTCAATAATTAAGATGAAGACAATAAATGACAATGTGTGGGCATATGATGTTAAAGTGGTAGACAGTGCTTTTTAATAGAGTCTAAAGGACATTCGTGGGTAGGGCTACATGAGAAGAGATACCACAGAATAGAGCAAAAAAATTAAGGCAGGAAAAATCCATTGAAACAACAGCAATTATTTCAACTCTTACCAAGTTTAGGAGCTTTGTAAGCCACTTCATTATAGTACTTTCAATAACTTGTAGAAAGCTGCTTTGATTGAGTGACATACCAGGGTACAGTCCAGACCACTGGGGGCTGTGTTACCCCTACCCTGTAACCTGGGGTGCGTTGCAATGCCTTGGTGTTGTAGCTTGCCAGTCATACTCTGGCTCTTACTTGCCTTGTTATACTATAGGGTGATCCCAACACACTCCTACTCCTAGACTTTCCCCCATAAATGTATGTTTTATACTGCCCAGTCCTCTCCTAGACAGTCCAACTATATTAAGTCTGTTATTTATTTAATAAAACAAGTTCACTAATTACAAAGCGAGATTTTAAATGAGTACAATAATGAGGCATAAAATAGTTACAAGAATCAGAAATAGTTATTAGAAAAATAAAGATAAAATGTTTTCTAGCCTATCTTAACAAACTATTGAGAGTCAAGCAAAATTTCTCACCACATGCTTCCAGCAAGATCATTGACCAAAAACTCTTCACATCAGGACTCCTCCCCCAGAGTCCAACAGCAGTTTCCTTTTGTCTTCTCAGGCGCAGAGAATGCGGTGGGCAGGGAGAGAGAGAGAGATGGGAGGGGAGTCCCTTGGTATGTTTGCCCCTCTTTCTATGAAAAGAAAAGGAGTACTTTTGGCACCTTAGAGACTAACAAATTTATTGGAGCATAAGCTTTCGTGAGCTACAGCTCACTAGCTCACGAAAGCTTATGCTCTAATAAATTTGTTAGTCTCTAAGGTGCCACAAGTACTCCTTTTCTTTTTGCGAATACAGACTAACGCGGCTGCTACTATGAAACCCCTCTTTCTATAGTTTCAGTCCCACTCTTGAAAAAAGATTTCCAGCTGAGAGCCAAGAGACAAAGAGTCTATATGGAAAGATGTTCTCTGCTGGTTTTTCCCCCCACCTGTTTGAGCTTCCTTTGTTTTCCCTGTTTGCTACTTTGTTTACTACTTAAATGCAAATTAAGGCAAGCACACATTCCTTTGTTAAGGACAGACCTGTCTGCCAACGTCTGCCTGAGCAGGGTTGTGGGGTAGAGATTTGGAATAAGTGTTAATAACATCACACAGGGGAATGTTATAACTTCACATTCAATGTTGCTGCCCATATTTTATCAGGATACTATTGATCAGCAAGTTACGATTTTTCAAAGCATCTCTCACAAGATACACCATGTACAAAGATTATTACAACAGTGTGTAGGGTGTGAATACAGGGGTGGATTCCATGACAGATTACCATAGTGAAAAAGAGCAAAAGGTTCTTTTAGTCTTTCATCCGGCCTCCATTAGGGGCTTATACTGGTTGTTGCAATGAAAAGCAAAAACACTTCCAGCAAAGCACCTGGCCAATTATGCATGCCGAATGCAGCCATCTTATATTGACAATCTCTATCAGAGGACTCCAAAGGCAAAAAAGGGTTTGCTGATATGAGCTATATGTTAGTATTAGCCTCTTCACTGTTCAAATATTTGGCCCATATATCAGGCTGAATGATGATTTTTGCAGCTTCTAGTAACCAAAAGAAGTTAAAAAAAATACTATACATGCAGCAAATACCAGCATGGAGTAAAGCTACATGAAGTTCCTGCTCATAATTTCCCACAGTTTTCAGATGTCTAAATTTCAAAGGAGAAAAACAAATAAACTGAAACTGGAACAGGAAGAAAGAGTTTGTTAGTTTTATGGAAAATCCTAAGCTATGTTTTAAAAGCCACAAGTCAAATGCTCAGTTCAGAGTGAAGAGGTGAGGAGAAAAACACAAGCAAAATAAAAGCGCTTCCTGCTGAAATACAAATATGTCACATGGTTCAGGTCCACTCGAACGTGACAGTGCTTAAATGAACATTGCATTCTGTGAGATTGTCTTGGTCTGTTCAGAGCACTGAGTTTTTCTCCTTCAGACAATCTGTGATTCCAATGTATGCCACTCGTTGTTCCTCTGCTTCCCCTTCAGAATCTGAATAGTGTTGCTAGCATTAGGAAACTATTTTATAGTGCAGATTAAGCAGCAAACTAAAAAATGTTGACTTGCTTTAATTTAATTTGGAGAACTGGCAATTAATGTACTTGCAAGTGCATAAAGAAATCACAAACAACACTATTTTGCTACAAATAAACACAAATCTAACATTAATGTTAATGACAGGTTTCAGAGTAGCAGCCGTGTTAGTCTGTATTCGCAAAAAGAAAAGGAGTACTTGTGGCACCTTAGAGACTAACAAATTTATTAGAGCATAAGCTTTCGTGAGCTACAGCTCACTTCATCGGATGCATTTGGTGGAAAAAACAGAGGGGAGATTGATATACACACACAGAGAACATGAAACAATGGGTTTATCATACACACTGTAAGGAGAGTGATTGCTTAAGATAAGCCATCACCAGCAGCAGGGGGAGAGGGAAGGAGGAAAACCTTTCATGGTGACAAGCAAGGTAGGCTATTTCCAGCAGTTAACAAGAATATCTGAGGAACAGTGGGGGTTGGGGTGGGGGGGGAGAAATAACATGGGGAAATAGTTTTACTTTGTGTAATGACTCATCCATTCGCAGTCTCTATTCAAGCCTAAGTTAATTGTATCCAGTTTGCAAATTAATTCCAATTCAGCAGTCTCTCATAGGAGTTGGTTTTTGAAGCTTTTTTGTTGAAGGATAGCCAGTCTCAGGTCTTCCTGGACACTACGGTGCTAATAAGCGATGGTCACATAAACACCACCCTATATCGGAAACCTACTGATCGCTATTCCTACCTACATGCCTCTAGCTTTCATCCAGATCATACCACTCGATCCATTGTCTACAGCCAAGCGCTACGATATAACTGCATTTGCTCCAACCCCTCAGACAGAGACAAACACCTACAAGATCTCTATCATGCATTCCTACAACTACAATACCCACCTGCTGAAGTGAAGAAACAGATTGACAGAGCCAGAAGAGTACCCAGAAGTCACCTACTACAGGACAGGCCCAACAAAGAAAACAACAGAACGCCACTAGCCTTCACCTTCAGCCCCCAACTAAAACCTCTCCAACGCATCATCAAGGATCTACAACCTATCCTGAAGGACGAGCCATCGCTCTCTCAGATCTTGGGAGATAGACCAGTCCTTGCTTACAGACAGCCCCCCAATCTGAAGCAAATACTCACCAGCAACCACACACCACACAACAGAACCACTAACCCAGGAACCTATCCTTGCAACAAAGCCCGTTGCCAACTCTGTCCACATATCTATTCAGGGGATACCATCATAGGGCCTAATCACATCAGCCACACTATCAGAGGCTCGTTCACCTGCGCATCTACCAATGTGATATATGCCATCATGTGCCAGCAATGCCCCTCTGCCATGTACATTAGCCAAACTGGACGGTCTCTACGTAAAAGAATGAATGGACACAAATCAGACATCAAGAATTATAACATTCAAAAACCAGTTGGAGAACACTTCAATCTCTCTGGTCACTCGATCACAGACCTAAGAGTGGCTATACTTCAACAAAAAAGCTTCAAAAACAGACTCCAACGAGAGACTGCTGAATTGGAATTAATTTGCAAACTGGATACAATTAACTTAGGCTTGAATAGAGACTGGGAATGGATGAGTCATTACACAAAGTAAAACTATTTCCCCATGGTATTTCTCCCTCCCACCCCACCCCCCACTGTTCCTCTGATATTCTTGTTAACTGCTGGAATTAGCCTACCTGCTTGTCACCATGGAAGGTTTTCCTCCTTTCCCCCCCCTGCTGTTGGTGATGGCTTATCTTAAGTGATCACTCTCCTTACAGTTTTCAGAGTAGCAGCCGTGTTAGTCTGTATTCGCAAAAAGAAAAGGAGTACTTGTGGCACCTTAGAGACTAACAAATTTATTAGAGCATAAGCTTTCGTGAGCTACAGCTCACTTCATCGGATGCATTTGGTGGAAAAAACAGAGGAGAGATTTATATACACACACACAGAGAACATGAAACAATGGGTTTATCATACACACTGTAAGGAGAGTGATCACTTAAGATAAGCCATCACCAACAGCAGGGGGGGGAAAGGAGGAAAACCTTTCATGGTGACAAGCAGGTAGGCTAATTCCAGCAGTTAACAAGAATATCAGAGGAACAGTGGGGGGTGGGGTGGGAGGGAGAAATACCATGGGGAAATAGTTTTACTTTGTGTAATGACTCATCCATTCCCAGTCTCTATTCAAGCCTAAGTTAATTGTATCCAGTTTGCAAATTAATTCCAATTCAGCAGTCTCTCGTTGGAGTCTGTTTTTGAAGCTTTTTTGTTGAAGTATAGCCACTCTTAGGTCTGTGATCGAGTGACCAGAGAGATTGAAGTGTTCTCCAACTGGTTTTTGAATGTTATAATTCTTGACGTCTGATTTGTGTCCATTCATTCTTTTACGTAGAGAGTGTCCAGTTTGGCCAATGTACATGGCAGAGGGGCATTGCTGGCACATGATGGCATATATCACATTGGTAGATGCGCAGGTGAACGAGCCTCTGATAGTGTGGCTGATGTGATTGGGCCCTATGATGGTATCCCCTGAATAGATATGTGGACAGAGTTGGCAACGGGCTTTGTTGCAAGGATAGGTTCCTGGGTTAGTGGTTCTGTTGTGTGGTGTGTGGTTGCTGGTGAGTATTTGCTTCAGATTGGGGGGCTGTCTGATAAACCCATTGTTTCATGTTCTCTGTGTGTGTGTATATAAATCTCTCCTCTGTTTTTTCCACCAAATGCATCCGATGAAGTGAGCGGTAGCTCACGAAAGCTTATGCTCTAATAAATTTGTTAGTCTCTAAGGTGCCACAAGTACTCCTTTTCTTTTTGCGAATACAGACTAACACGGCTGCTACTCTAAAGTCTCAGGTCTGTAATCGAGTGACCAGAGAGATTGAAGTGTTCTCCAACTGGTTTTTGAATGTTATAATTCTTGACAACTGATTTGTGTCCATTCATTCTTTTACGTAGAGACTGTCCAGTTTGACCAATGTACATGGCAGAGGGGCATTGCTGGCACATGATGGCATATATCACATTGGTAGATGCACAGGTGAACGAGCCTCTGATAGTGTTTCATGTTCTCTGTGTGTGTATATCAATCTCCCCTCTGTTTTTTCCACCAAATGCATCCGATGAAGTGAGCTGTAGCTCATGAAAGCTTATGCTCTAATAAATTTGTTAGTCTCTAAGGTGCCACAAGTACTCCTCTTCTTTTTATTAATGTTAATGTATCAAATGTATCATTTCTGAAGTGCCAGTTAGAGCTGAGCAAATTATGGATTTTTCGATGTAGGGATTGAACCGAAAAAATACACACACACAATCCTATTCAAACCAAAGCTAGTTCTTTTCAAAAATTATCACTGCATGGTGGAAAAAAATGATTTAGAATCAACCCAAACTTTTTGGATTGATGTGAAATGAAAATTTTTGGGGTTTCTTGACTTGAAATTTTTTTCTCCCAAATTTTTCATTTCAGTTTGTCCATTTTCAGGTGTCTTTCACCCTTTGTGGGGTTTTTTTAATTGACCAAATTTGAATTCAAATGCTGCTTTGAAGCAAAAAGTCAGAACAAAACATTTCAAAATTTTGAAATGAGACATCTCTCTGTTATTGGGAATGATTGAAGCACAGTTTGTTCTTTTAAGACATATATTCCTTCTAATTAATGTCAGAGTTTTCACCTTTCTGTGTAGAAAAAAGGTGAACATTTTAGGGTTAATAAACTTCCACCTCAAGCTGCCCTTGTAAATATGGGTTACTTAGCAACCAGAATAGCACAAGATGTTCCATCTTAATGGCATGGTTGCTATTAAATGTGAAAGGCCACATCACTTGTAAAGTTTGGGACAGGAAACTGCTCTCCAAAAACGGTTGAAAACTGGAAGTAGACAGGGAAATTACTGCATTTCAGATTCTAATGCAGCTGATAAATGTTACATCTCCCCCTCTCCCCCAATCCCTGGCATTTGTCTCCTCCACACCTTTTACAATCAGATTGAGATGATGAATGTCAGTTTTAAAAGGTTGGCTAGCTCATTATATTTCTTGCAAGGGGCTGGAATGAAGAGATAAGGTGCTGCTTGGGGGAATGATAATATCTACAAGCGGATCACCTGACATTTGAACAAGGCTAGAAATTCCATCCATATAGCACATTGTAAATCAAAGCCTAGTTCTATAATTTCTCACCCATCAGTCAAGATAAGTCAATAGTGACTGATGATGGTATAAAGTGCCATGGTGTTCTTTGCCATGAAGTCTCTTGTCATCTGACTGCTTATACAAATCTAGACCCTAGCTTTGCAGCCATGGAGCCATTGATCTAAAGAAGCTTCTGGGGAGAACTGCCTTCTCTCTCTTCCCACCATGTATCTCCCAAGCACATAGACCAAGACAAAAAATGTACTGCAAGTCCACAGCACCTCTAATAGAGTTGCATTGTCTGACATGAAGAAAAGGAGTACTTGTGGCACCTTAGAGACTAACAAATTTATTAGAGCATAAGCTTTCGTGAGCTACAGCTCACTTCATCGGATGCATTTGGTGGACCACCAAATGCATCCGATGAAGTGAGCTGTAGCTCATGAAAGCTTATGCTCTAATAAATTTGTTAGTCTCTAAGGTGCCACAAGTACTCCTTTTCTTTTTGCGAATACAGACTAACACGGCTGCTACTCTGAAATTGTCTGACATGATAAACCTCACATGAGATGATTTCACTGGAGGTGATGTCCACTGTACCACATGCACCATACATCCATATGTACAATCTCTAGCTTTTGCCTACTGTATCAGGTGTGTTTCATGTCTGCATTTTCACTTGCTATATTGAACTGGGACTTTATGAAATTTGGATCTGATGGGTATATCTTTTCAACGACAACATTTGCACTGTAAAGGCAGCATGTTGTGAGACTAGTACAAAAGAACCCTGTCCCCTGGTATGCAGAGAGCACAGGGAGGAGTTCTGTCTTAGGGTCACACTTGAACTAAACTAAACTAAAAGGAACAGTTTTCGTTTGACTTTATACTATCTAGTGTGTATTTCTTGAACATCTTTTAGCTGAGCTACTGGATTGCGTGGAGGCTGCAATCAGTGGAAATAAAAGGATTAAAAACCATTCTTGAATATTTGATATTTAGAATTACAACTCTGTCACTCACAGTAGAGTATTCTGTGGTGGCTACTCCTTTACTGGAGAAAACTTGTATTATGCTTATTGTGATAGTTCCAACTCATAAGCAAACAAGCCCTGAGGTTTATTGCCTGGTCCAAAGCCCACTGAAGTCAATGACACTCTCTCCACTAACGTCAGTGAGCTTTTGCCTTTACTTCTGGTGTCTGGCTGATGGGTCTTGCCCACATGCTCAGGATCTAACTGATTGTCATATTTGGGGTCAGGAAGGAATTTTCCCCAAGTCAGATTGGCAGAGATCTTGGGGAGTTTTTGCCTTCCTCTGCAGCATGGGGCACGGGTCATTGCAAGTTTAAACCAGCGTAAATGGTGAATTCTCTGTAACAGAAAGTCTTTAAATCATGATTTGAGGACTTCTGTAACTCAGCCAGAGGTTAGTGGTCTATTTCAGGAGTGAGTGGATGAGGTTCTGTGACTTGCAATGTGCAGGAGGTCAGACTAGATGATCATGATGGTTCCCATCTGGCCTGTGAGTCTATGAGTCTAACCACCATCATTAAAGAGGTGGAAAAAAATAAAGGCCTTGAGTGAAATCTTGGCCCTGTGAAAGTAAATGGGAGTTTAATCAATCCTTCCAACAGGCTCAGGATTTCAGCTTTGTTTAATAGAGACTTTAAATAGCTTCAAAAATCTACATCAGTTTTCAAAAGTGCACTGTTTGTGCTAAGCAGATAGATTTATACCGTAGTTCTGGGCTTCTCTGCATATGCTTATTTCACATACATCTTCAGTGTGAAGTTCTGAAAAAATAATCTTTCTGTTATCATTTAAAGTGCTGACATGAGTCAAACTCTGCTATCTATTATTATCCATATCTTCAGCTTCAATGACTTCATGAAATTTGAGGTTGTATAACTCAGAGCAGAATTTGGCCTAATAAATTTGTTATAATTCCAAACGGGGAGAATTTCTGATGACCTTGTTCTGCTCAGCAACTGTATGACAAACATAATAAATCAGAACTAATTTTCATAAAACTTTGGCATGAAAGTACAAGGGAAGTTAATATGAACAGGAAAATATAATCTATATTCTTACAATGCAAACTAAGTTGTTTTTCTTCTTCCATATCAATATGTCTTTATTACATTCATAGAATTCATGAGCTCCCTCTAGTGGCTAATTATAGACTTATTTTTTTCCACTACAGAATTCCTGTGAGTGAGCAGGTGACACAGAAGACTGGAGAAGCAGAGAAGCAACAATCAGTTCCACAGGGCTATGTTTGCTTTTAATGTCTGTTGTGGCTAAATAAATTATTAGCCCTTCGGGCTAAATCATTATTTCTTCATAAGTCAACCAGCATGTTTTTTCGCTGCCCCAGGAGCGGATCTGGAGTCAGACTGCGACTCACACCGATCCCCTTTGGTCTGGTGAGGAAAGTGCATTGTGCCCAGTCTACTGATGGCCCAGTGTATTACTGCTGGTACAGCTATACTGGCCAGAATGTTGGATGAGGTAGAGCGTAGCACAGAGGGTGCTCCCTTGTGTGCAGAGGGGGTTCCATGTGGCTCCATGAAGACTGCTCTCCTCTTTAGCTCCCTCCCTCCCAATGCAGCTATCCATGGTAAGAGTCATCTGATGTACAATATTTGGTTGTTGTAAGTTTCTGACTATAATATTTTTGTACAGTTTGGAGTTCTCTCTCTCTTACACACAGGCTATAGAGTCAATTTCACCACTAACATGAGTGAGTTCAACAAATCAAGCAAATCACTTCAGTAGGTTTGTGTCCAAGTAATCCAGCACTGAATTTACCCCTTTTACTGGGATAAGCTAGATGTTTATACTGTGTTATGTCTAACTAATTCAAAACAGAAAATAACAAAAGCAAAATAAAAACCACCAAGAGTTTGTCTACATGGTGGGGTAATGCACTTTACCAGTGTGTAATTTCCAAAGAGCACTAACATGTTGCATGTTGCACTAACAGGTGGTTTGTGAAGATCCTGCTGGTGAGTACAAAAGGTTCTCCAGTATGTTTAACATAGTCCTGTTTCAAACTGCTCTATGTTAAAGTGCACCAACTGGAACTACACAGACCAATTAATGTGCAAAACATTAGCACTCTTTAGAAACCACACACCTGTACAGCACATTAGCCCACTGCATAGACAAGCACAGAAAGAGAAAATCATACTTATAAAAACAGAAAATTGCACCATTGAGAGATTACATAATTGAGTTGAACAGATATATCTTTGGAATGAAAATTCAGATTGCACAATTATATTTTCTGAGTTTCGAATGCTTGCTTTCCACATTAATAGAGAAGTTTCCAATTTGTACAGACTGATTGAAAGCATGTACCTAGCGCTCAGGGTTGGGTTTTTTAAAAATAATTGTTTGATAAAAGTGAAGTGGAAAGAGGAAAAATATGCTCCTTTTTTATATTAATTCAAGCTTATCCTAGCAAGCTGATTGTCTAGAGAGATCTTGTTTGGTCATAAATATAAACACTTGACTGCAGGTATAATGATTGACAGATATGGATTATGGGAAATGACACTAAATGAGATAGAACTCTCCAAATCCATGTCATTCTCCTGTTTTGCAGTCCTCTTACTGAAATATATTGAAAACATTGTGCTAGACTAACTAGTATTAATTCCTAAAAGGATTAGGTTTATAGATCCTATATTAATTTTTTTAGAATAAAATGGAGGAGTATTAGAACATTTTTGCCTAACAAGTTCACTGAAGAAATGCAATAGCTGTCACTATTCAGTGAAAAAAAACCTATTAACATGTATCAATTTCATTTATTCTTATTGCAGAATAATAATGATTAGTAACAAGAAAGGCAATGTGAATGAAACTCAGGACCACAGTTTCAAAAAAGGAAGTTTGAGGCTTCTGCCTATATACATAGATGTAATTTCAAATTTGTGTGCTCAGTTATCACAACTGTTCATGCAAATCACATGTTTATATACCCAAATATCTAGACAACTAGCCATTTGTATGCACCATTACCTAATGTGTGTGTGCAAATACCTTAATTGAGCATGCAGATGTAGGCATGCAAGTATATCTACATCTTAATGAATAGATCATTTTTGAAAACCTATCCCTTTGTACTGTTGCTAAGGTTCCATCAGGGCTTGATCAGACCTTTAGAGAAGAAAGGTTTTATCATGGGACTTGGTATTGAGACAGTGAAATAGGCATTAACTGCTGAAAGTGAGGCCATGTATACACTACCACTTATATGGGCAAAATTTATGTCACTCAGGGGGGTGAAAAAACCACCCCCTGCCCTGAGTAACATACGTTTCACCAGCATAAGTGGTATTGTGCACAGCACTTTGTCAGTGGGAGAACTTCTCCCACCAACATAGCTACCGCCGCTCATAGAGATGGTTTTATTACGTTGAAGGGAGTGTTACCCAGGGTTCTTTCAACCCAAAGCTCTTGGTAACTTTTACTCTGTGTGCGGTGGTGTCAGGAAATAAATCAGGGGAGACACGGCTGTCCGACCAATAGAGGGCTGGCACAAACAGGACAACACGAGTGCTTTTACTTAAAGCTAAACTTTACTTAGTCTCAAGCACTTATACACACGTCCGCAATAGGTTAGTAAACCACCCCCAACCCTTGATAATTACCAAAGCTGAGTGTGGCTCTTGAGTGGCACAGTGGCAGCCCATCTGCCGCTGGGGAACACAAGATGCATCCAGAGGGAGAGTCCAGTCCTGAAGAGTCCCACTGCCTCAAACTTCTCCCCTTCTATTTATACATTAGTAAACCCCTAAAGACAGGTTTCAGAGTAGCAGCCTTGTTAGCCTATATCCGCAAAAAGAACAGGAGTACTTGTGACACCTTAGAGACTAACAAATTTATTAGAGCATAAGCTTTCGTGGGCTACAGCCCACTTCATCGGATGCATAGAATGGAACATATAGTAAGATAGTAAGTTACATATGGTAACTTCCAACTTATCTGTGTGTGTGTATGTATGTATATATACATATATACAGATAAGTTGGAAGTTACCATACAAACTGTGAGAGACTAATTAGTTAAGATGAGCTAAATGATGTCCCCTAAAGAAAACTTGTCAAGCAAGCAGTTTCAATGGTCAAGCAAGAGGCTTTCTTCTGATTATTGATTAACCAGGTGTGGGTTTCTCCAGAGTTTGCATCCTTGAGGCCCCAATAGACATTCCTGGGGCACATCCTGCTCTTCTAAAATGCATGTATCAGCAACTTCAACACAATTCTTACCAGGAAGGATGTGGGGTCAAGCAGCCCTTTCTGTGGCACCCAGCGCCCCCGCCTTGGTTAAACTGAGATTGCTGAATGGCCAATTTACAGCCTGCTAACTTGGCTGCTTTTAGCAATAAGCCATAGTGGTTTCAGGCACTTTACTGGTTTGCCAAAGTCTCCCCGTACAGGAGACGTCTCTCCCATCAGTATAGCAGCTACTGAGTGATCTTACAGTGACACATCTGTGCCACTGTAAGCCCGATAGTGTAGATATGGCTTAAAATGTTTCTCTTACAGAAAAGAGATGCAGATGAAAAGTGATCATAAAAGCTATAGTAAGCTGTTGTACAAAACAATGGTCAGAGGCATATTTTGGAAATAAGGTTCAGAAAAGACTGACACAGCACTGGTGTAGTAAGCAAAGGGTTCTCACCCCAAAAGAAAATGAACAAAAGCTCTGCTCTATCCACAGATAGAGAAGGAACAACAGGGGCATGCCACAAGAACGCTTACTTACACTTCAACTTTCTTCCCCTGGCAGAAGCCTTGAGGAGCGGGGAAAACAGTATCATCACTTGCCCTTTCACAGATAAAATTTCCCCCATAGTGAAATTGTACCCATTGGCATAGGGGTACAAATTTCAAATGTGTGCCAGGTGGAGGAAATGAACCCCATCTTGTGTATTTTCTGTAGAGTTAAAATGTAGAGTGATGGCAAAGCTATTTGATAGCTGGAAGTTTTTCTGTAACTAGGTTGTTCCAGGTTTTCACAAACCCTTTTCTTGTAGAGAGAGACCAATGATTTCCATTCTGAGGCAACAACACTAGCTGTACAAAGAGAGTAGTGAAGAGGAGATAACTGATTTTGGAGTTAATTCTGTCATCAGAAGCTAGTAAACCCAGTTCTGGGCTGAGACTGATTCTTCTGTTGAAATTCATAGAGCAAAGAAGAGCAATTTGATTCCTAAATAGTTTTGTTTGTTTGTTTTTGTTTTTTTTACAAGACAGACCCACCATAAAATACCAAAAGTAATTAGTTTCATGACATTGCTTTTCTAATTCTAACGTGTCCTGGAAACAAATTCTGCAAAACAGGCTCAGGGAAAACATGTGATCTATATAGTGAATATAAGTATTCACAAATGCCAGATTTTCAAATTCTTAGCAGCCACAATTGTGAACAGATTTTTTAAACTTCCAGCAAAGTAGGCTCTTAGAATCAAACCATTTGCATGCACATTAATCAGACTGGCATCTCTTTTGGTGAGGGAAATTGAAATCATTTTGCCATTATCATCTATAAATTTGTTAGATATTAATAATGCATACTTTGTAGAGGGAACTTCTCAAATCCTAATGGAGTCAACAACAATATCTTCTAGGTTGAGAAAGTAAGTAGTACTAGATTTAGTAGATAAGCTTTCTATCCTTTATCAGGTAGCATGATGGTTAAAGATGTTGATTCTATAGTTTTTGTTTTTTGCCATACCCACAAAATGTTGCTGTCATAACCATACAGCTAAGGGTAGCCTAGAATTAGGCTGCAAGGGGCTAAGAAGCTCAAATAACCTGGTTGGCACCTGAGCAAAAGGACCAATGGGGAAAGGAGATAGTTTCAAATCTTAGGAGAGGCTTTCTTTTTGTGTGTTCTCTTGGGAAGCAGAGAAGCATCAGGTCAGAGAACTCCTTCTCCTATAAACCATCCTAAAAGTCTCTTATATTATAAAAATTGGAAGTAAAAGCCATGCAAAGTGTGTTAGATTATCTTTTGTTCTGCTTGTGAATTTTTCCTTTGCTGGAGGGAGGTTTATTCCTGTTTTTTGTAACTTTGAAACTAAGCCTAGAGGAAGTTCTGCTGTGTTTTTGAATCTTTTGTTACCCTGTAAAGTTATTTTCCATCCTGATTTTTACAGAGGTGATTTTTACCTTTTTTTTAAATAAAATCCTTCTTTTAAGAACCTGACTGATTTCTCTATTGTCCTAAGACCCAAGGGTTTGATCTTTGTAACCAATTGGTTAGGATATTATTCTCAAGCCTCCCCAGAAAAAGGGCTTGTGGGGATATTTTGGGGGGAATAGGAACTCCAAGTGATCCTTTCCCTTATTCTTTGTTAAATCACTTGGTGGTGGCAGCATACCCTCCAAGGGCAAAGAATTTGTGCTTTGGGGAAGTTTTAACCTAAGCTGGTAGAAATAAGCTTAGGGGGTCTTTCATGCAGGTCCCCACATCTGTACCCTAGAGTTCAGAGTGGGGAGGGAACCCTGACAGTTGCAGATAGCTAATTATTATTAGGTGCTATAAAATATGGCTTAGGAATAAAACCTGTATAATAGATAAGTCTGTTGCTATAACAACCACATTTCAAGGGCACAGACTTAAGAGATGCATAAAACAACATCCGCATTTACAAAATGCTTTACTATGATTAAACTTTACTTGGAAAAAGAACCAATTACATCTGAAAATTCTTTGTTCAAAAATAAATAACAGAGTTTTCTGTTACCAACAGCAGGACTCAGGTCTTTCAAGGGAAAATTTTCCTCTGATTTCAAAGGGCTTTGGATCTCTCCCTAAATATTTCTCATCAAGGTTAAGGAATTCAGGTCTAATATTTTCATGTCAATGCCTCACAGATTTAGGCATCAGGTTGTTCCCATTTAAGCCAATAGAAGTTTTGCCTTTGCTGTGGGCAGGATCGTACCCAGACTGTGTTACTTTATTTCAAGTTTTTGCTGCAAAGGTTAAAAAGTAAGAATGAGATACAGTGAAATGTAAATTACGTGATCAGTCAAGGAACCAATCTAAGTGGTTATTTGGCAAATCTTGCTACCTGCTAATCAAATGCATTTTATGTGGTATTTTTCAATTTACCAAGAGCCTCAAACGTGTCTATGTCCAGCATGATACATTCCTACTTAAACCATTCGTTAAGTGGTCCATGATGGGAGATGGCTAGAGAATAATAAAGTCAACCTGAAATCAATGGAAATAAATGGTGTTCCACAGCAGCAGATGGTGTTGTGATGTTCTGAATAAGTTTGAACGATTTTCACAGGATAAGGAACTTCTACTGTAGTTTACTGCAGCTGAATACAATAATACACAAAAGACTACTCTAAAATAAGCACAGTAATTTCCACCGTGTGGTTTGCAGGGAATTGTGATTTAAAAGTAAAGGATTTAACAGAGCAGAAACCCATCACATGAGACACGATTACATGATAAAAAGTAATTTGCATGTTTGAAATGGCTACACTGTAGAGGAGTATGTCTCAACCTTATATAGTAGTTATTTTCACACTATCATGAGACTTCAGTCCACATGCCAAAGTCAGCCTTTCACTGAAAGCAGAAGACACACAAAACATTCTGGAACAAAAATGGCCAAAGTGATTTTCACCAAATTTAGGAAATAATTCTACCATCAAACAAAAGATTTAGGAAGAAAACTGTAAATGATAATTAATGATAGTATTGTGAAGAGAGTCATTACTTACAATTTTTGACTGTATAAAGGGTTGGATATGACTTTATCCTAGAGAGAATCAATCTTACAAGTTGAAGTCCTGACATACCACTGGAAACATATTAAAATATTCTTCCCCTAAATTTGTAACGTACGTGACGAAAATAAGTGTGTAATTTGGCATTTGTATATACTCTTTCTTTGATCAGTACCACTCTCATTAGAGCAAACCAAATAATAAACGGTGTTAGTTTGAATTACAGTGGTTCCTTCTTCTCTTTTTCAAGGCCATGGTTTTAGGAATTTAAAACAGTCTAGGAAGTGTAGCATCAGATTCAAGATTAATGTCATATAGCTTCATAGTACTTTCCTAAACTGTAATACTAAGCTGTAAATGTGGGCATCTCTAAAGTGATCTTTTAAACTTGTCTTGAAAATATCAACTGTGGCTTTCAACTAGAATTCATTGTTTTCCTTTTACAAAAATAAGCGCTGGAAGCAAATGTCGATTACTGTGTGTTTCTCTTACCTTGACTGACTGTTTGGGTTTTCTGGTTAAAACACAAGTCCCATAGCAGTAAAGCAGTTTGCCAAAGTCAGATCAAAGATATTTATCAATAAAACTCATGTTTTTTCTCTCAGTAAACATGAATGCTGACATTTATTAGAACAAAGATTATTCAAAGACAGAAGATTACAAGTACATCATACTGCTGGAGTAAGGAAGAATGCAGAGTTCATAACACCCTCGCAAGTAAAACTAAATCATTCCTTGAAAATGGGAATCTCCCCCTCTCATAATGGGAATAGATTAAAGTGCACGGTAGGTTAATGCAGGGTAGATTTATACCCCAACGTGCCATGAACTGAATATCCATGTAGAAAAGCACTAAATTACTCCTACTTGTGGTGTATTGAACACTGTTAAAATTACAAGCTATAATTAAGCAGGGTTATCATTAAGGCTATCATTAACAGGTTTCCTGGTCCTGTGTGCAAACTAGTTGGCACTGTAAGTAAGCATGCAATATGGGTCTTCAGCAGTCAGTATGTAAAACAGCCAGTCTGAAACAAGGTGGGTTTCCTTAAATAGCAGCTTGAATCTCTCTAGTGTATTAGACTTCTGGATTCTTAGAAATGTTAGATTTCAACCTTTCAGGAAGAGTCTTTGTTTTGTTTCTAGCTGTCTGTGTGTATGCCAGGAACATAATACTGCTTAGTAGCTGGAATAAGGCCAAAGAAGGGATTATTTAGAGCTAAGTGCCTCATTTATGAGTAGGATCATACTTTCACAAGGGTACTGGCCCCTTTCAGGAGGAGCAGCATTGCTCAGTGTTTCCCCCAGGAATTGAAATTAGGGGGGTGGTGTTTGAATATATAGGGGTGGGGGTGAAGGCTGACAAGGGGTGAGACCATGAGGATGGGAAGGTGAACTATATGGCACTATAGTAAAAACTGAAAAAATGTTTCACAACAATTTTATTAGTTTTAACTCATGTTTTAAAATCATCACACAAATTAAAATTGGCTACTCAAGCCTTCTATGAAGCAGAATATGGTACATGGGACAAAGAGGAACTAGATGTGAGATTTTACATGCACTGGGGGTGATCACTGCACTATGTTTTGGGAGTTTTATTATGAACTATTTTGCACTATGGTTTTGTAATAATCTGGCACCAAAGAGGGGTGTTATGGAGGCAAGAAAGCTTGTATTGAGTTACCGGAGACTATGGAGGAGGGAAATTGAGGCAGGCATATCTGTTCTGCCATAGCTTGCCATTGGAGGGTGCTCCAGGTAGGGCTACCCTAAGACTTGCATTAACGCATCTCCTTAGACATGCCCATTTTCTCCCTACATCTCACTCCTTACTCCGCAGTCTTGAGAGCGAGGAAGCCAGAGTCTTAAGTCTTGCTTCCACTCAGTACAGAAGACAATGCTAGTTGCATCTCTACAGGTAACCTTCACTTGTATTTGCACTGGATCACATGCATCTTGCACTCTCTACTGAGCATTGCACAAGCACTTGCAGGATCAAGGCTGGAATTCAAGCTCTGAAGGTATTTCATCCTGTTGAGACATGTCATGTGTATATTCTTGCACTTGCTCCAAATATTAAGTTACATTATTCTCCCCATCTGCATTTTTATATCACCAAAATATTTCCCTGTGCCCCAGCACAGTTTTCAAAATTGGTGTGAATGACAACAATGAACATCAAGTTGTCTCTGCTAAATCATATCATCTGCATCTCCTGAAAATCTTTCTATTATCCAGCACAATAGCTGGCAAGAAGACAGATGACATCTTGTGTAGTTTTTCAGATTTGATCTACTATTCATTATTAATGCCCATTTTTGTGCAACACAGTCCATTTTTCAAAGTTTCTAAACTGAAACTTTTTAGTACTGGATTCAATAACAGCTGAGAGATGAGATAAACCCTGCTAAGTGTTTTTGTCCTTGAATCTTTCACAGAATCAAATGAAGCTTAGCTTCATTTGTTAATGGCTGATGTTATGGACAATGTCCTACTTAGGGTGACCAGACGTCCTGATATTAGGGGCTTTGTCCTATATACGCAACTATCCCACTCCCTACACACCCCAGAAAAAAAAGGTGTCCCAATTTTTTGCACTTGCTATCTGGTCATCTGAGCCCCATGCTACTCTGCAGGCATAATGTAAATTGGAGGTTGGAGATGAACATTGGAATTGTCACATCGGAGCAAACCAATAGCCCATTTAGCCTGTTTCTCTTTCTTCAACATTGGCCAATACTACACGCTTCTTAGAAATAAGGCATCCAACTGTGCTGTGTTAGAAGTAGCTGGAAATAAGTCCACCCCGTCCCATTCTTCCTCCGCCCCTGCCAAGTTACGACTTTTTGGCAAAAAGCTTTTTGAATCCAAAATATTTTAAGCAAAACCAAATATTTCAATTTCAAAATTCTGCTGCAGTGCCTTGTGTGAGTTGTAGTTCAGGTATTTCCATTCTTCTCTATGGGCTAGGAACCCTGATTGGACATCTCTCAAGAGGGGAGGTGATGCACATGGGAGATGTAGTCACTCAGAACTGGACACACTACTCTGGTTGAGGCCTTATCAGCATGTAATTTATCTGTGTATCTTAGGGTTTTGTATTAATGCCCATCATTGTAGAATCTGAGAGCATAATGGGTAATAATACATCCTTAAACTCAATGGAAAATAGTTTAAACTGTTCAACAAATTCCCATGAATTAGAGACATCCTGTGATAGTCCTAACGCAGCTGAATATTATATGACTTGTTTTCCGGAGCCTCATTTTTATCCCAAGAATTAGATAATGTATTCTTAATTTACCATTTGTTGCTTATTGCTCACTAGTAAAATTCTACATTCCACTGATTTGTTTTTCTAACACAGAAATGCCTGATGTGATATTCTTAACTTTCTGTCAAATGCTGTTTACATTTACATTGATTTTCTCAATCCCCAATTTTGTCACATCTTTTATAGCTTTGAGCCATGGAAATATTAGAAGGTGCTGATTCAGTCTCATTTTCACTTCCTTCATTTACTGCCTCTGCAAAAGGAATGTCCTCAGTCGCTGAATATTAGAGGAAATAAAACCAACTCATGTATTTTAGTAAATGAAAAACATGCCATCAGTTGCTTGTTTTAGTAATTTCTAAAAATGATCAAAAAGAAAAGCTACAGCTCACTTCATTGGATGCATCATGAAAGCTTATGCTCAAATAAATTTGTTAGTCTCTAAGGTGCCACAAGTACTCCTTTTCTTTTTGCGAATACAGACTAACACAGCTGCTACTCTGAAACCTGTCATTATAAAAATTAACAACCATCCTTTACAGTTTTTTTCCTCTGTGAGAGTTTCTTGGTTAGATTAAGACAGATGAAAGTTACTTCAACCATTTGAAAAAATAAAGCTCTGTATTAGAGATCGTTGTTATTATTATTATTTATTATTAGCAAAGTTATATTTTTCTCCTTACTGATGTGCCAGAACTGTAGAGGAATCAGTATCAGAATTGCAACTTATTTCAGAGAATAAATTGATCTGTGTTGAGCTTACTAGCTTTCCAGGTTCCTTTTATGACAGTAATTATATTTTCCTGGAGTTGTTTTTAGGTATTTTAGTACACATTGCAAGTTGAAAACTGTTTTATAACTTTAGTAACTCAGTTATTAAGTACAAATTTGCAATTCCAGAAATCAGAATCCACTGCAAAGACTTGCTGTGTTTTCAGCCTTGAAATGTACAACATTCAACCAAGTTACAGTATACACACATACCGTCATAAAATGCTTGATATTATTGTACCTACCTAATCAAGCATATAAATTTACAATAGATCATGGTGATATGTAAGAAAGTCTAATTGTTTTTTTGCATCATGTCTATCCCATTATTCCTCCCAGAATAGGCAAAGACAAAAAGTACCATTTGTGGTAACTGAAAGAAGACTCTTTAGGTGAGATTTTTGGCTAAGTCACTCTGATGCTTTTGATATTTCCACCCCTAATATGTTATTTCCTAAAAGGCAGCCTTATACAGTTGAAGGAAATACACTTTAGCTCAGGACATTGGTAATAGTTTGTTTTACTTATAGTTTAAATCTTCTGCAAAGTAGGCAGTTAGTGACCAATGCTGTAATTTCCTAGTGGCTAAACAGAAAACATCACTTTCCAGAATTGTTACTGCAGCTACTTTCATAAGCACCATTAAAAAAAATCACTTAAATGCAAATGTTTTTAGACAAATGATGAATATTTTGGATTTTTTAAAAATCATTCTCTCTTTATACATCTTATTGCCACCCATGTTGTCCTCTAGTGCCAGTAGGATTATGATACAGACCTTGTACTGGCATATTTTAAAAAATTTCCCATGCAGTTTAACACTATGATTGCAATGGATATTTCCCAATGTGTGCTGAACTGAATGTTTTCCTACAAGTCCTCTCTTTCTGATAATTACTTCAGTTCCAGTCTTGGGAAAGACTACACAAACAGATGTATAAATCATCAATGATTTAGATAATGGCATAGAGAGTACATTTATAATGTTTGTGGATGATATCAAGCTGGGAGGGGTTGCAAGTGCTTTGGAGGATAGGATTAAAATTCAAAATGATTTGGACAGCCTGGAAAAATGGCCTGAAGTAAATAGGATGAAATTCAATAAAGATAAACGCAAAGAATTACACTTAGGAAGGAACAATCAAGTACACATATGAAATGTGAAATGACTGTCTATAAAGGAGTACTGCAGAGAGGGATCTGCGAGTTATAATGGATCACAAGCTAAATATGAGTCAACAGTGTAACATTGTTGCAAAAAAGCGAACATCATTCTGGGATGTATCAGTAGGAGTGTTGTAAGCAAGACACGAGAAGTCATTCTTCTAATCTAGTCCGTGCTGATAAGGCCTCAACCAGAGTAGTGTGTCCAGTTCTGAGTGCCACATTTCAGGAAAGATGTGATCAAATTGGAGAAAGTCCAGCAAAGAGCAACAAAAATGATTAAAGGTCTAGAAAACATGACCCATGTTGAAAGATTGAAAAAAAAATGGGTTTATTTAGTCTGGAGAAGAGTGAGGGGAAATATGATAACAGTTTTGTTACAAAGAGGAGGGTGAAAAATTGTTCTTGTTAACTTCTGAGGATAAGACAACAAGCCAACAGGCTTAAATTGTAACAAGGAAGGTTTAGGGTGGATATTACAAAAAACTTCCTGTCAGGGTAGTTGAGCACTGGAACAAATTGAGGGAAGTTGTGGAATCTCCATCATTGAAGGTTTTTAAGAGCCGGTTTGACAAACACCTGTCAGGAATGGTCTAGTTATTAACTTAGTCCTGCTCTGAGTGCAGTGGACTGGACTAAATGATCTATTGGGGTCCCTTCCAGTCCCACACTTCTGTGATGCTCTGATAGCACCTTTTACTAATTAATTTCTGCAACAACACACTGAAAATAATGGGTCCAAACCAGCTTCAGCAACAGGAGGCATAAGCATGTGTGGGGATGTGGTATAGATAAACCTGTGCTTCTCATCTGTCTACTATTTACTGTATTTTTGGCAATGGTTTAATCAGTCGGCATTAACAAAGTTAGATGTTTGTTCAGACCATATGAATAATTCTGAAATGATGAGGGTAAGAAGTGAGTCACCTATCATATTCATTTAAGTATTCTGCACCTTGCTCCGGGTATGTGATTATACTATTGGAATTTGTTGGACTAAACAAGCCAGTTTCTTCTAGACTTCTCTTAAAAGTTAGGCCCTCTATTCCCCTGTCATCTTAGTAGCTTTTCTCTGCACTTGTTCCAATTTAAATTAAGCTTTCTTTGAACATGGGTGTCTAGAATTGTACACAGAATCAAAATGAGGTCTTACTAGTGCCTCGTACAGTGGCATTACCACTTCTCTATCTCTACTGAACATGCCTTCCTAATACATCCTAGGATTGATTTGCCTTTTTCACAGCCATATCACATTGGTGGCTCATCATGTTCAATCACAGGATGACTCAGACACTAAGTCTCTCTCTTCCTTGTTGCTTCCAACTGATGAGTCCCCAGTCTGTAGCAGAAATTTGTGTTATTGGACCCTAAGTTCATGACTTTGCACTTTGTGTTACTGAATTTCTATCACTCATCTTCAAATCCATCAAGATCTTCCTGTATAATATTGCAATCCTCCTCTGTATTGATGCTGCTGCCCAACTTTATATCAGCAAATTTCACTAAAAGATTCCTACTTTTTGTGCCAATGTCATTAATAAAAATATTGAATAAGATTGGTCCCAAGACCGATGCTTGAGAAACCCCACTAGTAAAATCCCTCCAATCTGATAATTCACCTTTCAATACAACCCGCTGACTTCTCTCCTTTAGCCAGTTCCTTATCCACCTTACAATCCTTGTGCTGATCCCTAGTTTAACTAATAATTTCCCATGTGGTATTGTGTCAAGTGCTTTACTAAAGCCCAGGTATACTAGATCCACTGCACTTCCCTTATCTAAAAATACACAGCACAAATAAATATAATTTATGGGCCATATTTTCCAATGGTATCTCAACCAGGCCTCTGGGTTTGCACATACAATTCAGCCAGCACAATTATTTGCCTATGCAAGTAAAAAATTCATGTTGTGTGCAAAATGATTGTTGATTGAATACTCTCTCTCTTCAAGTACGATTTTTGATATGGATGTTGTTGATCACCAGTTTCCATTTTTCACAGTCACAACAGAGTTATAAAGCTTCCACTCTGCTTTGGATACCAGTCCATCTGGGGATGTTTCTGATACAGCTGGCTCTCCTTCCTCTTCCTGCTTTGCCTGCAATCTTGCCTAACAATATGAGTGCTGGAATTGAGTTACTCTGCGATTGGCAAGAAATATGCTCACAGAAAGATGTTATCCTTTCACTTAGTGTCTCCAGTATTTGCGCACTTTTTAAATTCACCCTTCTCATCACCTTATCATTTATAGTTTTGCTCTCACAAGTTACCAGCTATTATCTAGCAAATTTTTAATATTCTTCTGTAACACCAAAATTCTAACACTCTGAATCATGCCTGTCTCTGTTTTAAGAGTCATGCTCACAGAGCCATACAAGAGGGTTGGCCACATGTTGAAATGTTGACTGTGTTGACCAAATATGAATAGCGCATATGCAAATTTAGGTTTGATTTTTTTCTCCTTAAAATGTAACACAAGTGAACTCTAGAGATATGTGAACAAAGCAGCCATCCAGCAGATGAACATTCAAAATAAATAATTGTGAACACCTCAGGACATGGCCTTGCCAGTTTTTAATTTGCCTGAAAATGGTTCAAATGTGACTTGTAAAATAATAAAATTATCTGACATTTGACATTTTCAATTTGATTTGTAATGTTTTTAATTTACAAAAAAGTCCAGTTTTGTTGCCCTTCTCCCCAAGTATTGTTATTAATTTTTATTATTGCTATTCATGGTTGTTTTCTGAGAACAGAGCTGTACAGGTTCAAGTAGGAAGGTAATTCACCTTTTGTGCTTTTCAGTTTAGGTTACTGGAGAATTTACATTGAGTTCTTACAAGATCCGCTAGTTAAAACTATACAGAAATGTGAAGATAAGTTAGAGCTGGTCAAAAAATGGGGTTTCCCCCATGTGGAAACTTTCAACTTTTTGGTAGGAAAAAAATTCAAAATCTGAAGTTACAGTACTGAAAATGTTATCGTGGTGCCTCATGCCCACATTGACCTCTATGGGTGGGGCTCCCTTACCAGATTACATCTCCCATGCTGTAACACGGTCTCCGCTCTTGCTAAGCTTATACAGTACATCATGGGAGTCTCAGGCCATGTCCTGGGAGATGTAGCCTGTTTGGAGAATTCAGCCTATAGAAGAGAATGGGGACCTGAGGCATAAATTAAAACTCTTTAGAACTAATTTCAGCCATGATGGCTAAAAAACACTCAACAATGACTAGGAAGCTGGTGTGCCCTGACAGATGCTTGTTGTGTTAATCATTGTCTATTCCCTAGTGCTCTGTTTCTAGTATCCATCGTTACCTCCTATATCATACTGAGATTGCAAGCTCTTTGGGCAACATTACATTATTCTTTTTATTATATGCTTACTCCAAGCACTTTTGGGCTGGGCATTTTCACAATACAAATATTAATCATAATGAATACATTAAATCACAATCCAGAGGAAAGAGTGAAACAAATTGATCCCTTACTGTCTTCCACCACAGAAAGAAAACAAATGAAAGACACAAATATTCTCCGCTAATCTTTTGGTATAATCATCATAGATATTTCTTGTAACAATAGCAAGTTAAAAAAGTCCAAACAGAAGTACTTTTTTTAAGTCGACAGTATCCTTCTAAGCTGAATCTTGAATTTAGCAGAGATAAGATGTGCAAGCAAACAGGTTTTCTCACTCGATCAACAAAAGTATTATTGCAATGACTTCAAGGAAATTTGCACAGAAAAAATTATGTTACTGTTTTGTAGCTCTTAATATTACCTTGTGGCTTTATAGCAATTGCTGCCTTGCCTGAGATCTGCCAGTAGAGCTTATATTCATCAGGAAGGCAATTGGTTCAGAACATTTAGCAGTCTGCAGTCCACTTACAATAACAATATCAGTTGCTCACTATACTAGATAGAGAGCCAGAGATAGATAATACAGCCTTTAGAGACAGGACTGTCTGCTATCTGTCAAATCCTACACATCTGAGTAAAACAACATAGCAGGGTTGGCTCAGTTGCTTTGAGCAGAGATGATGCATATAGTCTTAACAAGAACATCTCTGGATGATGAAGCAAGCTCAAAGATTCACATTAAAAAATAATGAAGGGAAATCATTCTTGCAGTCATTTTGGCCATCAGATTCTTTCTAAATGGTGCAGAAATATCAACATGGAGGTTCCCAGCTCCCCAACAGGAGCACAGCAGCCGTCAGGGCTTTCATCTCCCTGCCAGGACCATGGATGCAGCGGGGCTTTCAGCAGGGAGCTAGGAGTGGGAAGCCTGGCGGGCGCAGCCCAGCTTGGAGCAGGGAGCCTGGTGGGCACAGCCCAGCTTGAAGCAGGGAGCCCCAAGGGCAGCTGGGCTCTAGCTGGAGCCCCCCATCTGTCCCTGGTAACAGCCCGGCTTTCTTGTCTATTTCATGGCTCAAGCCTGGAGCTGTGAAATTGGCAAGCATGGACAGCCAACAGCGATGTAAGTAACCCACAGTGTCTACACGGCTGTGTGCCATTTCCTCACACTTACACAGGGTTCCTGTGGAATCTGGTAGAAAATGAAAGAGACAAAGGGCCAGTGCAAGTGCATGAGGTCCTCAGTAGAGCTGGGCAAAAAATTTTGGACAAATAGTTTATTCAATTTTTTTAAAATGTAGTTTTGATCGACCTAAAACTATTTGTGAATTTGACATGAAGTGGAGGAGGAGAAGGTGGTGCCTCCCTTATAACCATTAGCCCATTGGTTAGGGCACTGGGGTGAACAAGGAGAGGTAATACCTCTGAAAGTCAGCACAGTTACACTGAATAGTTCTCTTTCATTGATCTTCACTTCACACCTAGATCTCACCTGTGGCTCCAAGTAGTTGCTAATATGCAACAGTAGCATATCCTGGGACACCACTTCAACTGGTGGCCTAAACCAGGTAGAGGTTAGCCATGAGGGGAAACATCTATCCCAGGCATACTAAGGCTTAATCTACCCTTAAAACTTAGGTCAACCTCGCTACATCACTCAGGGCTGTGAAAAATTTCACCCCCCATGCAACATAGTTAGATTGACCTAACCCCACTGTGGATACTGCTTGGTTGACAGAAGAAGGTTTTTTTTCCATTGACCTAGCTACTGCCTTTCGAGAGGGTGGATTTACTACAGCAACAGAAAAACCCCTTCAGCTGGTGAAGTAAGTGTCTCCTTTATAGCAGTGTAGCTGCTGCTGTATTGCTGTCATATCCTCAGTCTCTTTTGGCAGACCAGGCAGAGGAGATCTTTTGGTCCAATGGCTAGAACGGCACTGCAATTATGTATTATTGAACGCGTAAGGCTTGACAAGGCACAAAAGATGTCAATGGCAATCCACTGCGGCTAATGACATTCAGAATGGTTGTCTTATGCCACCACTGGTCTTCAACTTCAGTAGCTGACAGAGTGAGATTGCCCCAGTGCAATGGTCTTCTCACTTACAAAATCTTATGCACAGGTATTAATGCATCATTAAGGGCACTTACCTGGAATGTGAAAAACTCAGGTTTGAATTCTCGCTGCAGAACAGACTTGAAAGGGACTTTTTCAATTTACCAAAAGTTCTGAAAAATTTCTGATTCAGTTTTGCCTGAACCATTTTTTTTTGGCGGGGGAGGGGTGAGGAAGACCCAAACCAAAAAAATTAGTTATTGGCACAGCTGTAGTCCCCAGCAGATTCAAGTTCTGCACAGATCTTAAAAGGCACTAGAAGGGTTTTGGTACCAGACCTTTTTTATTTTTTTGTCTGTTCAAGAAGGGGTGAAAAACACTCTCACTCTCTCTCTCTCTCACACACACACACAGAGGAGCAAATAAGTACATAGAAGGACATTAATTTTCCTCTTCCCCTAGGGTTTCCTGCCAGAACCTGCCCATATTAATCATCTACCATTTGAAGAAAAAAAGTTGCTTTCTAAGAAGCACTGTTTCTCTGTTTATGAAAACATCTATAACCTAAAGCTACTAAGGAGATGGAAAGAGGTTGCTTATCCTAGGGTGTTAGTATAAGCATGCAAGTTGTAGTATTGTACAGTAAGTTGTAATGTAGTATTTATCAACGTTCATCCTGAAGAATCCCAAAGTGCTTGATAGACTATATACATAGATAATTCATCCACTTCTGGGGCATAGAAGTAGCAGCTTCCCAATCTGGAAGATTTGTGCTGAGGTTGTATTGTCCCTGGATTCTACAAAAACACCAGGAAAACAGGCAGCAACCCGTACTACTTGCAGCGGCAATCTGTTCTATTAGGAGAGTGTGAGCCACCGTTGAAGAAGGAATAACAGTCTCTCTCCCCACCCCCAGTTCTTAAGTTATTGTGGGTAGGTTCAGAGTCATGGAACTCCACAATAACTTTAGTTGGATCTGGTGCAGATGGGTAACATTAGCTTTACTGTAATGCCTCATGGCCCCGCAATCAGAATCAGGGCCCCTACATTAAAAGCAATACAAATACATACAAACACATGGTTCCTTTGTACCCAAAGAAAGAGGTAGATGCTAGAGACAATCAGTCAATCTGAAACCTTTTCAGTGGAAGAGACAGCAGCCTCTCCTGGATGTGCGTTCCCCTATGATAGAGCCACAGCAGATACTAGAATGGCTAATGAGGTAGGAGTGGCTGAATCGTCCAGCATAGTATATAGTGTCTTTCTTTGCCATGAAACAGCCAAAAGTAGGACAACTATTTCTGGCCTCTCAGTACATGAAGGCAGGGGCAGTGACAGAGATAATACAGACATTCCAAGATAATCACAGACCATACCAATGTCGACTTTGTCAGAAAATGATCTCTACATGATTCATGGGCTGATAGTGCTCTCACACTTACATAAATCAGCACCTATTCGTAGGAAGTCAATGGAAACTGCTGGTGCTTGGCATTGTTCACAATCATGCCACTATTTAGGTGCCTAAATATGTACTGAGGGACCTATGTATAGGTACTCATTTTTGAAACACACCGGCCAACATTTTATATCGTCTCAGTAAAAGAATTAAAAATAATGTGATAACTGAAAACAGTGAGTGTAATTCACTGTGAGTAATAAGGCAATAAGTAAAAAATATCAGCACATCATTTACACACTATTTTAGTTAGTATATTCAAGAGTATTAAGAACCAGTGTTCCATTCAGTCTTTACAGAGTAGCAGCCTGGTGAGTAACAATGCTACTTTTCAAGGTGGTCACATCATCTATTATGCCTAAATTAAGAAAGGACTTTTGGAGGCTTATTCCTTGTAAAAGTGAATTTGTTGACCATTGTCTCTCGGTGCACCGGTCTCGCCAAACTGGGATACCCACTGGTGCCCAATTTGGGAAGGGTGGAATTGCATGCTTCAGAACTGGCTATATTTTCCCATGATTGCACATATCACTCGGAAGAATAAAAAAGGTATTTTGCACCTTGAGCATCTTCCATCTCAGGATATCTGATGATCTTTCATGCATTGTTATCATATTACAACATTTCATTATTTGCCATGTTGCAGATGAGGAAACTGAGGCATCAAGAAATTAAATTACAAGCCTTTAATCAGACAGGAAGTCTGTGAGAGAACCAAAACCAGAACCCAAGTGCCCAGGGGTTGTGCTTTCAGAAGACCTTCCCTCCTTATACAAAACATGAATAGTGATAATAAAAATTGAAAAGTGCTGATCAGACCTAGAAGGCAGTTAAATATCTCTGATTTCACTAAGGATGTGATGTCTGTGGCAAAAAGAATGGAATGTACAAAATCCCTGGGAATGTAAAGCTTATATCAGTCAAAATAAGGTGCTTTAGATTGCAGCTGTGATTTCAAACAGACTCAGACATTACAAAGAAACCATGAAAATGGCTATTTAATGCTGCTCAAAGTAATAAACTGCACAGTAAAGTTCAAAATTCAAATGTAATTTATAATAAGAAATTCATATGGGGGAAAGCAAATGGAATGATCATGTCAGCGTTATGCAGCTGTATGGTAAAGTTTTAGGTTTCTAAAAACATGATTTCTGAAATTATTTATGTCTAGCAAAACACAAACATGCATACATTTGGGTAAAAGATACCTTAATACATTCCAGCTCCTGTATGCTGCTCTGTTTGTGAATCAAAGAGAGGAGGGGGGCAATGGACCAAAAATGGTGGAGTTGGTTCAGGTTCCCCAAAATGATGTTAGGCCACTACCCTGGGGCTCAGGCAGCGGGGCTCCGGCAGCGCTTTAAAGGGCTGGGGCTCCCCTCAGCAGCAGGAGCCCTGGGCCCTTTAAAGTGCCGTCCAAGTCCTGCCACCACTACCCAGGGGCTCCAGCAGCTGGGCTCAGGCAGCAATTTAAAGGGCCCGGAGCTCCGCTGCGGTAGTGGTGGCTGGAGCTTTGGGCCCTTTAAATCACCCCTGAGCCCCAGGGCTCCTAGATACCTCTGCAGCTGGGAACTCTGGGGGTGATTTAAAGGCTCTGGGGCTCCCAGCTTCAGCCATAACAAAGGTCATAACAAAGGTCTTTTTTGCTGACTGAGTTTGAGCAAACCACTTATTCACCCAACCTGATGCCTTTTTTTTTTTTTTTAAAGCAGGGCCTAAAGGAGCAAGTGTTGAATTCCATTAGGATTTGATATTTTTACCGTGTTGCCTGGATGGACAAATCCAGGTATTAGAATCACTTGGTTCCTGCCAAGCACTCTGCCAGCCTCCGCACTGTTAGCCACAGGTTTAATGTTAGCCATAAACAGTCACAGATGAAACTCAGAATACAAGATCTCAGGCAAGGACAGAGATTTATGTTTTGTTTAAATGTGTTGTGTCAAATCTCATCCTGATTACACCTGGGAATCAGAGGCCCAGAAGGCCCTACCTATTTTTTTTAATGGGACTCTGCACCCACCTAACTAGTCCCACCAAGGGTCATTCTGATGTGGACAGAAGCATGAAAGAGCTCCCCTGCCGCTCTGTGGCGGGGCTCCACAAAGCTATCAAGGGGGCAGAGCTAGGGAAGGGACATTATATGAGCTCATCAAACCCTTAAATAGGATGTCTGGCACTGACCGCTCTCCCCAAGCCAACCCCGCCTTCCCCACAAAGGTCCCCCAGAGATTCAGAAGTGCAGAGCTCCCAGCTATGCTAAGAGGTGAAGAAATGCAGAACAGGGTTGGCTTGAGGCATTGAGAAACATGCACAGTCCGCGTGTGCAGGCAGCACAACTGGGACTGAGGCTCACCTTTGTGCCAGAGTGCAAGGATGCACGAAGCTCTTTGTGCCCTCTAAATTCTGGGGTTTACTTGTGTGGGACCAGCCACAATTTAGATCTGTAGCTAAAATCTCTCTGTGGCTGAAGAATAAACTCTCTCGGCACACAGGAAGGTGCGTTATCAAAGCTTTTTGATTATGGATGGCTCCGTTAGTCTTCATTAGCCCGAACATACAGGAAAGTGTGTTTGAAATGCAACCCTAGTTCTAAAGAGATCCCTCTGTTAAGAACAGCATGAGAGACGTGCATTGCGAGGGTATAACTCCGGGCATTCCTTAAAACAGTGATACTTAGACTGAGGCTTGGGATCCGCAAGTGGCTCTTTAATGTATCTCCAGCAGCTCTTTATAGCACATGGTATTAAAACACCATGTGATTTAATTGTTAACCGGTCTAAGTTATTAACCAATCAGGATGATTTTATGATGTTATTAACCAATTGTAGTTGATAAAATAATAATACTTTGTCAGTCATTTTGCTGTGAGAATAATATATATATATATATATATACATATATATATATATATATATATATATACATTAACTAAATATGAATATATAGTGCTATCATAAATGAAACAATTAATTCACACTACTGTGGTTCTTTTGGGTAATGTTGATCACTAATTTGACTCCTGAAACGCTAAGGTCTGAATACCAACTGCCTTAAAGGTTTCAGAGTGTCTCAGAAGACAGGTGCTGAAAGGAAGAGGGGTCCAGTCATCAGGGACAGAGACTGTGACACACTTGATTAAAATAAATTATCTGTTTCACAGTGGAGGGTTTTGATGTTGAGAAACAAAGGAAATTGTATAGCCAGTCCCAACAGGAATTCTGTTAATTATTAACAGGGACTTGTTATAGTTGATGTCTCCTGAACTGGAGGAAATCCAAAGTGACTTGGTGCATGGGCGAGATATCCACGGCTGATTAAATGAGCCAAAATATCCCATAAACCTAGGCAGCCTTTCCTAGCTGGCCATGAGCAAGAAGAGAATTAAAGGTCAGAGGTTGGGAGAGAAATCAGCCGATTTGAACTTCTGACTCAGTGACAGAAAATACTTTCCTTTGATTCTCTCTGAAGTTTAAAATTTATTAAACTCATGAATAAAGTACAGTGGCTAAGAAGAAGAGAATTCTGGCTGTGCTCATATAAGCCTTCGCCATGCTTTTCTTTTCTTTCAGTTTAATGAATTATCTTCCCTAACCTTATTGCTACAAACCCCATTTAGAGCTGGTTGAATAGTAAAATAACCTGTTCACACATCAGAGGCCTGAGTTTGGGTCACTATGTTTCCTAGTATTGTAATGTTAGTGAGTCACAGTATTCAAACAACAGACAGGTATTTGTGAAAATATCTGCAAATCCCAGAAGTTTCACAAATGTTAGCCCGAATACTTATTCATCAAAATATTCTGGCCAGAACAGAATGGTCATTATTTTTTCTTCATTTTTTTTTATAAGACGTTTCAGTCATAAAATCATAGAAGATTAGGGTTTGAAGAGATCTTAGGAGGTCATCTAGTCCAACCCCCTGCTCAAAGCAGAATCAACCCCAACTAAATCATCCCAGCCAGGGCTTTGTCAAGCCAGGCCTTAAAAATCTCTAAGAATGGAGATCCCACCACCTCCCTAGATAACCCATTCCAGTGCTTCAGCATCCTCCTAGAGTATGTCTACACTATGAAATTAGGTCGATTTTATAGAAGTTGATCTTTAGAAAGCTATTTTATACAGTCGATTGCGTATGTCCCCACTAAGCGCATTAAGTCAGTGGAGTGTATCCTCAGTACCATGGCTAACATCAATTCATGGAGCAGTGCACTGTGGGTAGCTATCCCACAGTCCCCGCAGTCTCTGCTGCCCGTTGGAATTCTGGGTTAAGCTCCCAATGCCTGATGGGGTGAAAATATTGTTGTGGATGGTTTTGGGTACATGTCTTCAGTCTCCCCTGCCTTCCTCCCTCTGCGAAAGCAACAGCAGACAATCTTTTCAGACCTTTTTTCCTGGTTACCCTTGCAGACTCCATCGCATGGCAAGCATGGAGCCTGCTCAGCTCACCGCTGCTGTTGTGAGCACTGTAAACACCTCGCGCATTATCCTGGAGTATGTGCAGAACCTGGCTAGGAGCCACCAGCGTGAGGATGATTGTGAGGAGGACATGGATACAGACATTCCTGAAAACATGGGCTCTGGCAATTGGGACATCATGGTGGCAGTGGGGCAGGTTGATACAGTGGAAGGCCAATTCTGGGCCCAGCAAACAAGCACAGACTGGTGAGACTGCATAGTGTTGCAGGTATGGGATGATTCACAGTGGCTGTGAAACTTTCGCATGCGTAAGGCCACTTTCGTGGAACTTTGTGACTTGCTTTCCCCCACCCGAAGCACAGGAATACCAAGATGAGAGCTTCCCTGACAGTTGAGAAGCGAGTGGTGATAGCCCTGTGGAAGTTTGCAATGCCTGACTGCTACCAGTCAATCGGAAATCAATTTGGAGTGGGCAAATCTACTGTGGGGGCTGCTGTGATCCAAGTAGCCAATGCAATCACTGACCTTCTGCTAACAAGGGTAGTGACTCTGGGAAATCTGCAGGTCATAGTGGATGACTTTGCTGCAATGGGGTTCCCTAATTGTGGTGGGGCAATAGATGGAAAGCATAACCCTGTTTTGGCACCAGACCACCTTGCCAACAGTAAGTAAACCGCAAGGGGTACTTCTCAATCGTGCTGCAAGCACTGGTGGATCACAAGGGACGTTTCACTTACATCAACATGGGATGGCCTGGAAAGGTGCATGACACTCGCATCTTTAGGAACTCCGGGCTGTTGGAGCAGCTGCAAGAAGGGACTTACTTCCCAGACCAGAAAATTACTGCTGGGGGTGTTGAAATGCCAATAGTTATCCTTGGGGACCCAGCCTAGCCTTTGCTCTCATGGCTCATGAAGCCATACACAGGCAGCCTGGACAGTAGTAAGGACCAGTTCAACTATGGGCTGAGCAAGTGCAAAATGGTAGTAGAGTGTGCCTTTGGACATTTAAAAGCTTGCTGGTGCTGTTTGCTGATCGGTTAGACCTCAGCGCAACCGTATTCCCATTGTTATTGCTGCTTGCTGTGTGCTCCATAATATTTGTGAGAGTAAGGGGGAGACATTTCTGGTGCGGTGGGAGATTGAGGCAAATCACCTGGCAGCCGATTTTGAGCATCCAGACATCAGGGTGACTAGAAGAGCACAGCTAGGCACACTGTGCATCAGAGAGGCTTTGAAAACCAGTTTCATGACTGGCCAGGCTACGGTGTGACAGTTGTATGTGTTTCTCCTTGATGCAAACCCTCCCCCTTTGTTGATTTTAATTCCCTGTAAGCCAACGACCATCCCCCATTCGATCACAGCTGGCAAAGGAAATAAAGTCACTATTGTTTTGAAACCATGCATTCTTTGTTTATTAATTGAAAAAAAAGTGAGATAACTGACAAGGTAGGGTTGGGTGGGGGAGGAGGGAAGGGCAAGGCCACATTTTTTATTTGTAGCCACACTACAAATCAAAACTGTTTGAATGACAGCCTTCTGTTGCTTGGGCCATCCTCTGGAGTGGAGTGGCTGGGTGCCTGGAGCCTCCCCCCAGCAGTCTTGGGCGTCTGGATGAAGAGGATATGGAACTTGGGGAGGAGGGCAGGCGGTTATACAGTGGATGCAGCAGCGGTCTGTGCTCTTCTTGCCTTTCCTGCAGCTCCACCAGATGGCTGAGCATGTCCGTTTGCTCCCCTATTAGCCTCAGCATCGCCTCCTGCCTCTTATCATCACGCTCACTGAATGCTTTCCTGGCCTCTGCCATTGAATGCCTCCATGAATTCAGCTGTGCCCTCTCAGTTTGGAAAGACTGCATGAGCTCGGAAAACGTCATCGCGAGTGCGTTTTTTTCGCCTTCTAATCTGTGATAACCTCTGGGATGGAGATGATAGGGGAAGCAAAGAAACATTTGCACCTGCGGGGGGATAGAAAGGGAGAGTAGAATTTAAGAAGATACATTTCTGAGAACAAAAAGGAGACTCTTTCACAGTGGATCAAGCAATTCACAGCAGACAGCACATGTGCTTTAGGTACAAGGTCGCATTTTGCCTTTTATATTGAGCGCCTGCCGGTATGGTGACACATCACACATGGCTGGGCAACAGAATTTGGTTTCCAGGCAGTCATGGTAAGACAAAGGAATGCAGGGTTGGCTTCTTCCACCTTCATAACATGCAGAAATGGTTTCAAAGTGCAGCACCCTCTTTTCCCATAGCAAGCAATGAGGGTTGGGTTTTCCATTTAAAAGGAGGGGCTGTGGTTTCTGGGTGGATGTGCAGCACACCCCTAGCCCCACCCCACCATGTGGCTATTCTCAGGGATGATCCCTTTTAGCCAAGCCCAAACAGCCCAGCATGAACGGAGTCCTTTTACTATTCCCTTACAAAAATTCCCCTATTTCAACCAAGTGACCATGAATGATATCACTCTCCGGAGGCTAACACAGAAAGATACATACCAAATGTTGCTTGAATCTGACCAAAACCCAGGACCATTTGCTGCCATGCTTTGTGCTGCATGATTCCAGATTACTTGCTACTGACTTGGCGTGGTAAAGTGTCCTACTGTGAAGGACGAAATAAGGCAGCCCTTCCCAGAAACCTTCTGCAAAGGCTTTCAGAGTACCTCCAGGAGAGCTTCATGGAGATGTCCCTGGAGGATTCCCGCTCCATCCCCGGACATGTTAACAGTAGCTGTTAACAGTAGTTAACAGTTTTCCAGTAGCTGTACTGGCCGCGAATGCATCCCGATTCTTCAGGGCAAATCAAACATTAAACAGAATTGCTTTTAAACCCTGTACTGTAGTTACAAATGTGCACTCACCAGAGGTGTCTTCTCCAGCTTCAGGGTCCAAGAACCCACCTTGGGAGGGTATTGACTCCAGGGTGATGAAAAGGTCCTGGCTGCCAGGGAGAATGGATTCTCCACTTGCCTGCTGCACATTCTCCTCCTCCTCCTCCTCTTCCTCATCCACAAAATCCTCCTCCTTGTTGCATGAGACTCCCCCCCTTGCAGGTGTCTATGGACAGTGGTGGACTAGTGGTGGGTCCCCCCCTAGAATGTCAAGCAGATACAAGTGGCATGTATGGGGCTCTGACCCAGAGTGACCGCTGGCCTCCTTTGTCATTTGGTAGGCTTGCCTGAGCGCTCCTTGACTTTCACACGGCACTGCTGTGTGTCCCTGTTGTAGCCTCTCTCAACCATGCCCTGTGCTATTTTGGCATATATATTAGCATTTCTTCTTTTTGATCGGAGTTCAGCCTACACAGATTCTTCTCCCCATACAGCAATCAGATCCAGTGTCTCCTGTGCGGTCCATGCTGGAGCTTGTTTGCGATTCTGGGACTGCATGGTCATCTGTGCTGCTGAGCTCGCCATGCTGACCAAACAGGAAATGAAATTCAAAATTTCCTGGGGCTTTTCCTGTGTACCTGGCTAGTGCATTGGAGTTCAAAGTGCTGTCCAGAGCGGTCACAATGAAGCACTCTGGGATAGCTCCTGGAGGCCAATACCATCAAATTGCGTCTGCAGTACCCCAGATTCGACCCAGCAAGGTCGATTTTAGCGCTACTCCCCTCGCCGGGAAGGAGTATAGAAATCGATTTTAAGAGCCTTAGGTCAATGGAACGGGGTTGGTTGTGTGGACGCATTGCTTATAAAAGCGACCTAATGCAGCTAAATTGGACCTAACCTTGTAGTGTAGACCAGAGCCAAGTGAAATAGTTTTTCCTAATATCCAACCTAAACTTCCCCCACTGCAACTTGAGACCATTGCTCCTTGTTCTGTCATCTGACACCACTGAGAACAGCCGAGCTCCATCCTCTTTGGACCCCTCCTTCGGGTAGTTGAAGGCAGCTATCAAATCCCCCCTCATTCTTTTCTGCAGACTAAATAAGCCAAGTTCCCTCAGCCTCTCATCATAAGTCATGTGCCCCAGTCCCCTAATCATTTTCATTGCCCTCTGCTGGACTCTCTCCAATTTGTCCACATCCTTCCTGTAGTGGGGAGCCAAAAACTGGATGCAATACTCCAGATGTGGACTCACCAGTGCCAAATAGAGGGGAATAATCACTTCCCTCAATCTGCTGTCAATGCTCCTACTAATACAGCCCAATATGCCATTAGCCTTCTTGGCAACAAGGGCACACTGTTGACTTATATCCAGCTTCTCATCCACTGTAATCCCCAGGTCCTTTTCTGCAGAACTGCCACTTAGCCAGTCGGTCCCCAGTCTGTAGCAGTGCATGGTATTCTTCCATCCTAAGTGCAGGTCTCTGCATTTGCCCTTGTTGAACTTCATCAGATTTCTTTAGGCCCAATCCTCCAATTTGGCTAGGTCACTCTGGACCCTATTTCTACCCTCCAGCGTATCTATCTTTCCCCCCAGCTTAGTGTCATCCGTGAACTTGCTGAGGGTGCAATTCATGCCATCATTCAGATCATTAATGAAGATGTTGAATAAAACTGGCCACAGGACCAACCCCTGGGGCACTCCTCTTGATACCAGCTGCCAACTAGACATTAAGTCATTGATCACTACCCATTGAGCCCAATGATCTAGCCAGCTTTCTATCCACCTTATAGTCCATTCATCCAATTCATACTTTTTCAACTTGCTGGCAAGAATACTGTGGGAGACCGTATCAAAAGTTTTGCTAAAATCAAGTTATATTACATCCACCACTTTCCCCTTATCCACAGAGCCAGTTATTTCATCATAGAAGGCAATCAGGTTGGTCAGGTATGACTTGCTCTTGGTGAATCCATGTTGACTGTTCCTGATCACCTTCCTCTCCTCCAAGTGCTTCAAAATGGATTCCCTGAGGACCTGCTCCATGATTTTTCCAGGGACTGAGGTGAGGCTGACCAGTCTGTAGTTCCCCAGATTCTCCCTCTTCCCTTTTTTAAAGATGGGCACTATATTTGCCTTTTTCCTATCATCCAGTACCTCTCACAATTGCCACAAGTTTTCAAAGATAATGGCCAATGGCTCTGCAATCACATCAGCCAATTCCCTCAGCACTCATGGATGCATTAGATCTGGCCCCATGAACCTGCACATGTCCAGCTTTTCTAAATAATCCTTAACCTGTTCTTTCACCACTGAGGGCTGCTCACCTCCTCCCCATACTGTGCTGCTCAGTACAGCAGTCTGGGAGCTGACCTTGTCTGTGAAGACCAAGGCAAAAAAAGCATTGAGTACTTCAGCTTTTTCCACATCATTTATAACTGGGTTGCCTCCCCAATTCAGCAAGGGTCCCATATTTTCCCTGACCACCTTCTTGTTGTTAACATATCTGTAGAAACCCTTCTTGTTACCCTTGACATCCCTTGCTAGCTGCAACTCCAGTTGTGCTTTGATCTTCCTGTTTACACCCCTGCATGCTTGAACACTATTTTTTTACTCCTTCCTAGTCATCTGTCCAAGTTCCCATTTCTTGTAAGCTTCCTTTTTGTGTTTAAACTTACCAAAGATTTCTCTGTTATCCAGTTAAGAAGCAAGAAATACCACTATGTGGCTCAAGGACCAGCCACACATGATTACCAAATAGTAATCAAGCAAAGAGTTCATGAGCATGAATCCATGGTCAGCAAATGCTTACAAATAACTAACATAGCTCAAGAAAAGTGGGATCTGTTCATGAATAATTTGCACCCCCAAAAAGGGGCTAAAGTAGTAACAAATAATGTTTGTAACAAATACTTCAAGTCAACCCCACTCCCTTTTCACTGGACTCCTTGTATCAATATGCCAAGACTAATATTGCAGTACAGCTGGATGTTTAAAAGGTTGACTTAATGTTACAAAACACCCAAAGCCAGAAAATCCTGGCTATAGATAGATACATTTTTAGGATAAGATACCTCCTTGTGCAAAGACATCCTCAACTATTCAAGAGCTTAATAGGCATGAGATAGAGTTGGATAAATATCCACATTGGGATGCTTATCAGTTGAGTGTGTGCAAATACAGTTTCAGTTATTGCTAATAATTAATGCACCTACAGCAATTCTCCACACACCATCCCAAATACTTAAACCTCTGGGGAGAAGAACTTCTGAGCTGTGGATGCAGAGCAAACTAGATTTCTCCCTTCAACTCTTACCTCTTAAAAGAGTTTGATTTCCTGTTCCATCAGCCACTCTGAGTGAAAGACTGTGGACCTGGCAAATCACCACACTTCCCTTCTTCCTTTCAGGGTACCTGCTGCATTTGCCTGGCCATGTGCCTAAGAAGTCAGTCTATGTCTTTTTTCCATCCAACACCCTCCCTCCCCCAAGCACGGTGAAATGTCCATGATCTCCTCCACAAGGCCCTCTACCAGATAAATTATGCACATTTACAATTTGCAGGAACAGGGCCTAATCAGAACAGGTAAATCTAAGTGAATATGGAATTTATTGTGCCAGAGATGTGGCTCAAAGACACAATATCTAGGTTGAGTGCAATGCTCAAAAATGAAATCCTCACCCCCACTCCCAGGTTAGACTAAGAGCAATCCAGCCACACTCAATCACCCATATGATCATTCATTAATAACAGGATCTTAACTAACCAGCCCATAAAGATCACCACCTCCAGTATCATCTCTAATGCGTCCAATGTTCTTCTAATAACAAAGAATAATATATTGAATATAATAAAACAGGGAAATTTGCCCACTAGCATGATCCAGATGAGACCACAGGGAAATTTATATCTGAGGGCTGTTTAACTGACTTGAATATGATTGATCACCTTCATTTCTGTTTTATTCCCAGTATTAGATATGTGCTTGGTATTTTTCAAGGGAGGATTTAATAAGATTTGTGATATGCTTGCTCCATCTAGAATATTGAGGCTGAAAGCTTTCAATTGCTCTGGATTTCCCAGAATTAGTTTAACAGTTTTAAACAAGAGACGAGTTGGGGATAAAGGGCAGGGGAGTTTGGACAGCCCAAAGATATTGGGTTAGAGCTACACATTTTAGACAATGTAAGAAAAAAGTGTAAATGCTGAGGTGCTGGCAGAAGCAGCGTTAACAAAGGAAAAATATTACTTTGTCCAAGTCTGTCTACTTCTTACAGAGTAAGATTTAACTATCTATTTTCAACCATAATTATATATTTTTGAAATTGAAAGAAGAATTTCTTTTGAGCAATTACACACAAATGGCCTCAAAGTGACTTCTGCCATTTATGCCAATGGGAATTCCATTCGTGGCTTAAGGACTGTGTATGGGGTCAAACCTCGGTCTTGACACTCATGGACAAGGATTAAAATGTTGTAGCTGAAAATGCTGAAATTGTACTGTAGCGGGCTAAAGCCAGGAACTATGCAATAGCAGACCCTTATCAGCAGACCTAAGTGTTCCGCATGGCAGAAGGATTGTCAGCCCCTGATATTCTTTCCCCAGATGAGGTTCCCTGAGCACAGTGTCCATGGCATTTCTCGTATAGGCCCAATTCTGACTCTCCCTAGATGCACAGGGCCTGAACAACAGTGGTACTGTGAGGGGCAATATGCAGAGAGCCTGCAACTACTTGTGGATTATGGATTTCTGCTCTGCTGGGGTAAAATTCCTGGGAGCATGAAGAGCAGGTTCAGAGTCAGGGGTGGGTTACAGAAGCGGGCACTGGGTTTCAGGCAATGGGTCAATGCCTGTGCTGACACACCAGCCCATACCTCCCCATGCAGGGGAAGGAGGGAAGCACTAACTGTGCAGTTTCCAAAAGCTCATGACCCCTGATATTTCTTGGGGGGAAGAAGTGATAAGTGACATGATTTTGCTTCTTGAATTAGGATTAAGCCCTAAAGTAGTCAAACTGATAAAGACTGTGAAGTCTCCCTGAATTTTTGCTGTACAGAACCTAGTAAATATTGCATTACTTGAAATAACTTTGCTATATCTATTACATTAGAAAATTACTCCTGGAAGATTGGCACAGCAGTCATTACAGTGAGTAGTACAATAATATGATACAGGTTGTTGAGAGCAGACAGGACATATCAGGTAGAAGAGAGAGAGAGAGTGATTAGCTGTGAGAAGGGGTTCTGTCCTGAGTCCAGTATTTTCATTAATAACTTGGATGAGGGAATAGATAGTCCAATTAGAAAATTTGCACATGACACCAAGATGGCAGGGGTTGGTAGCATTTTGAAAAATAGGATTAGAATTCAAATGACCTGGATAAATTGGAGAATTGGTCTGAAATCAACAAGATTAAATTTGAGAGAGATAAATTACACTTTGGAAGGAAAAAAGAAATCTAAAAGCTAAAGTGGGGAATTACTGGCTGGTAGCAGTACTGCAGAAAAGGATCTGGGGGTTATAGCGGATCACAAAATGAAGATAAGACAACAATGTAATGCTACGGTGGCAAACTTTCTAATTCCAGAAAACCAAACACCCTTGCCCCGCCCACTGCTGCACCCGTTGGCCTGCCCCTTTCCGAGCCGCCCCTCCCCTCCATTGCGTGCTTTCCCCCCACCCTCACTCTCATGCTCATTTTTACTGCAAGGCCCAAACAGGCATATTTATTGTTTTGATAGATGTATTATGCTAATTTCAGGTTTTATTTGTTACAGGACCCTGGGGCTGGCAGTAACATAGTCAAAAAAGGTAATTTTTTAAAAAAATGAAATTTCACAAAGGTTTTCATGATTCTTTCCCTCCCCCTTCCCATTTTTCATAACCAGCTCCGTGTTTTTTGTTCACTAAAGTTATTGTAATTTTATGTGTGGAATTAGGATCACATATTATCACAGTTCAATGGGTCCACTAAAGGCCCACTCCTGAACCCTAACTAGAGCACAACCACAGAAATGCACACCTGTCCAGATACCTATATACATAAATCTGTAGACACTGACTCCCACACCTACATGCAGATACACACGTGTATTCACGTGTACACATCTAGCATGCACTAACACATATACTTCCACATTATTTATTATTACAATTGTTGTTTAGTGCTAGAGGCACCAACTCAGATCAGTGCTCCCAGGTGGTAGGTGCTGGAAAAAGAGAGAATCTGCAACAAAGAGTAGCTAGACAAATGTGGGGAGAACTGTATGATACATTGCATCTGATGAAGTGGGTTATAGCCCACGAAAGCTTTTGCCCAAATAAATTGGTTAGTTTCTAACGACTCCTTGTTGTTTTTACTGATACAGACTAACACAGCTACCCCTCTGAAACCACTGGCTCTTCTGCAATTACTAGTCAACAACATTCACTTTTTAAGAAATAATACATTTCTTTTAGAGTTCCCTTCTCTTTTTAAAGCTTGTTATGAAAGGAATACACACATATTTTAGGTCATCAATTTTTTTGTGCACAAGCCAGCAAAAGGAATAAAAGTCAAAGAGTTGGGCTGCAAATTTTATTCACACAGGTATACACACATGCAGCAATACACGCACCTCCCTAAACAAAGACACACAGTCTTTTACGCACATACAATGCATGCATGCACATACTTGTCTACACAGAGACACCCAGCCAGGAAGGGAGAAGAATGGGCTGGCGGGGAAAAGATGGGGCGTGGGATGGAGGAGAGAGGATGGGGGTGAGGAGAGGCAGTGAAGGACAGAGGAGGCAGTGTGTGAGGGGTATGTGGGGTGGATGGGGATGCAAGGGGAGGCAGAAGGCTACAGGTTCATGAGGATGTGGGGGGCACAGGGCTGTATAGGGAGATAATGGGAGTGCAGCAGTGTATGGAGGTGAATGTGGTGCAGGACTGTGGGGGGTGAGGAACATGGGGATGGTGGCTCTGGGAGGTGGAGAGGATGGGTGGGAGAGTACTGAAAGGGGTACAGGGCTGGGATGGGTAGGTGTGGGGGGCAGGGCGGGATGAGATGAGGGAGGGATGCAGTGAGGGGGATGGGGTTGCAGTCCCATTCCCAGCACTTGGAGATGGGGAAACGTTCCTGGATGCCAGCGATGGGGGCGACAGACCATGGTTCACCACAGGGCATGCGCCGCATCTCGAGCCCAGCCACAGGATGAGCAAGGAGAAGAATAGGGCTGGCAGAGGTGGGAGTGGCATGCACCACTGCCTGCTAGTTGCGCTAGTTTGTCCTCAGCCCTGATCCAGCCAATCGGAGCTGCACCTGCGGGCGGGACAATATGCGTATCCCCCTGCCACCCCTAAGCCGACGTGCCGGCTGCTTCCTGGGAGCTGCGTAGCGGCTAGCAGGGAGCCTGCCAGCCCTGTTGTGCAGCCCTGCCAACCGGACAGTCAATGGCCTGGCCAGCAGTGCTGACCAGAGCTGCCAGGATCCCTTTTTGACCGGGGGTTCCAGTCAAAAACTGGACACCTGGTCACCCTATGTAATGCAGTTGTGAAGAGGCAAGTGTTATTCTGGAATGTATTACCAAGAGTGTTGTATATAAGACATGGGAGATAATTCTTTCTGTGTATTTGGCACTGGTGAGGCCTCAACTGGAATACTGTCTCCAGTTCTGGTCACCACATTTCAGAAAGAGGTGAATAAATTGGAGCAAGTCCAGAGAAGAGCAACAACAGTGATAAAAGGTTTAGAAACCATGAACTACGAGGACAAGTTAAGAAAATTCACGTTTAGTTTTGAGAAGAGACAGTTGGGCATGATAATCTTAAAAATGTAAAAGATAGTTTTAAAGAGGATGGTGATCAATTGTTCTCCGTGTCCATCAAAGGTCAGATGAGATGTAATAGGCTTATTCTTCAGCAAGAGAGATTTGGTAGATATTAGGAAAATCCTTCTAACTTTAAAGGAACCGGTTATCTAGGTAGGTTACAGAATCCCCATCACTGATGGTTTTTAACACCAGGTTAGCCAAACATCTGCTAGCGATGGTCTAGGTATACTTAATCCTGACTGGATGTGGGGGGATTGATTAGATGACTTCTTGAGGTCCCATCCAGCCCTGTACATCTATGATTCTATAAAAGAAAGGCTGAAGGAGCATGAAGGAGAAAGAGGAACAAGAAGCTTGGAGGGTGAGGAGCCCCGGTGGGCCAGCCTATATTCCATCTTAGTCCCAAAGCCCGCCGGGGATGTCAGTTGGCGGCTCCTCCACGGAGCCGTGAGCACGGGCGTGTACTTGGCGCGGTTCACCACAGTCCCAGACACTTGCCCCTTTTGCGACGTGAGGGATACCCTGGCAGATGTCTACCTGGAGTGTGCCAGGCTGCAGCCCCTATTCCGGCTCCTCACCAATATCTTATTACGTTTTTGGTTGCACTTCTCCCCTCACCTTCTCATTTATGCACTCCCTATCCGTGGCCCCACAAAGTCCCGGGATCTCCTGGTCAACCTCCTCCTGGCCCTAGCTAAAATGGCCATCTACAAAACCAGAGTGAGGAGGTTGGCCGATGGAGTCTCCTGTGACTGTGGGGCCTATTTCCGATCCTCGGTCCGTTCACGTATCCGGGCAGAGTTCCTCTGGGCGGCATCCTCTGACTCCCTTGACGCCTTTGAGGAGCAGTGGGCGCTGTCCGGGGTTCTCTGCTCGGTGTCCCCGTCCGGTTCCCTTCTTTTGACCCTTTGACCGCACTCCTGTCCCTGTTATTTTATTAGTTGTCCCCCGGAATTTTTTGGGTATCTAGGTCCTGTGGATCCCCCTTTTAGGCTGGGGGGGACCCTTTAGCAGTGGACGGGCTTCGCCCGCCCACTTCCCGGATCCCAATAAGACAAGAAGCTTGGAGATAGAATGAGAGGGGCCTGACAGCCACTGAAGGAGTGTGATAACAGCAGATGTAGCCTTATGAGAGAGGAACAGATTTGAAAAACAAAGCAAAGGGAGACAAGGTGGCAGAGTTGATAGCAAGCTGACATGGAGTGAGCCAAGCATTAAAGAGAAGGGAAACAGGTCTGGGACTAGACAAAGGAGGAGCTTGCCACTCCAGCTGTTAGATAAAGAGCCCTGGCAGATGAATAAGATATTGAGACCATGAGACTTTGGTGTATTGAGACGACTGTGTTGGAACTGCAAGCTATCTCTTTAAGAGTGAGCTGGCAGCCAAGGGGAAGGCTCCAGGTCCTGCTTTGTTGCTAGGAGGCTCTGTAGTGAGGGGTGGGGACCAGAGTAAAGCAGGTGTGTAGAGTTGTGCCTCTCTGCTTTAGGGAGCAGCCTTTTTCTCTCTCTCTCTCTGTTTTGGGGTTCTTGTGTGTTATCATTCTGAATTCTGAGTAATAAGTAGTGTTAGGTTGCAACCTGTCAGCCAGATTATTTATGTTTTTATCTAATTTTTCTGTGTTTATATTGTAAACATAACCCAGGCCTTGAAGGAAAAAAGAAGAGAAATCTAGAAAGCAGGAGGAATGGTGCAGAAGAGGAATGAGAATAAAGGACTCAACTGATCTCAGTTACTCTTGTATAAGTCACCATTTCAGCAATTTCTCCAACTGTACACCAGTAGAATTGAGATAAAAACCTGTCCCAGAATCTCTAGGACATTGTATACACAAACATACTTTGACTGGTTATACAGTAATCCATTTAAGCCTCTTTTCTGCAATGGGCTCTGCATAGATACAAATCAGGGCCTTAGTTTTGAAAACCTTGATTTTGATTCCGTCTAGTAGCTTTTGCTTGGAAAAACATTGTATATACTTTCAGAAAATTTCTGCTTGCTCTTCTAGTGTCTAGAATAAACCATAAAGTCACATTTTTGCCCATAATCCTTGGTGGCTACTTATAAGCTTTGGAGGTGCTGAGATGTTACAAAGCTGTGTAAGAGTAGAAATCTTTCCTCCTCCTCCCATCCTGCAAGAAAAATAGAACCTATCAACTTCTCAAGCTCACAGCTAACCCCCACATAAATATTTAGTTTTCAAAAATCTAGCACATTTTAACAGGAAACATTCTCTGTCCACAAATATTTGTGTAACATGGACATACTGGGGCAAGAACTGGGGAGGGTGACAGAATTTATCTCTAAATGTTCTGATTTCATGTTTTCATTATATTTGCTGTCATATTGTACCACAAGCTCTTTCCCTGTTATTCTCCACCTCCAGCTTCTGGACTAATGTCACCTCTTAGCACTCTTTTGCTATTGGCTGTACTATCTAGATCATAACCCTGTGGTTCTTCATAAACAGCGAGTACATCATTTACATGGATTTTTAGTAGTTCCTAGGTTGGGAAGGAAAGCAAGGGATATATAGGGTAAGAAAAGCACTGCAAAATGGAAGTAAAGTTTGCAGTCGCCCACAGGACAATTGTGCCTTGATATCATTACTCCTCTAAGTAAAGTTTGAGTTCCGTTACTATAGGCTGTGGGCTGGGTCAGGTGGCATAAAACCCTCTACTTTCATAAAAAATATAAATATATTTATAAAAAATGGCACATTTCATCAGTTGATCTCAAAGTGCTTTGCAAGAAAAGTAAATGTAATTTTCCTCATTACATGGGGAACTGAAGCAAAGAGAGGGAAAGTGACTTGCCAGGATGGTAGTGGCAGAGCTGGGAGTGGAACCCAGGTCTCAAGACCTAATCCAGAGCACTAGACTACATTGCATATAAAAAGCCACTATTCCTATAAAGACTGCAATAGGAATCAGTTGGTTCAGAGATTATGTTTAAGAGAAAGGGCTTCTTTTTCTCTAAGCTCCAGTCTTGATAAGGGTTTACTGAGAAAACATTGACTCAGTTGTTTCTCCTGCTCCCTTACCTAAATGTAAACTTTAAAGTGAATGTAACTGGTTTTGTTTCTTCAACCCAGTAATATTTACTATAATCAACAAAGAGGCTTCTGTCAATATGGCTGAAATTCAGACAAAACCAGTTCTAATTTGGTGCCCTCACTACAGGGTATAATCAATTATGATAATCTTTTATTTGCTGTTGAGACAAACTGCTATTTACCCTTTAAGGGGTTGGAGCGGATTTACTTACCTTTTAGATTTATTGTACCTGTGTGCATGGATTTTTTTCTTTGCTATTGAGATTTTCTGGTTCCTTTTCTCTCTCTGCATTCAACAAGGGTAACCACCTCCAACATGACATTTTATATGATCTGTATGCACTGAGCAGTAGGCAGCATGCAGAATTTTTTTCTCTTTATTACATCATTCACAAGCTATCATTGACACGGCCTTGACAGTGCAGTTTATTATGGCTATAACACACCTGACTGCAAGTAGTAAAGTAAATGTTCACTTCGGTCATGTCCTGACAGGTCATATATTCTCAACACCAGTGATCCCAACAATAATATCAGTGCACCCCTTGTGAAATCTTTTCCTTTAATTTGAGCAATTTAAGTACACCTGTCCTCCTTGAACTGATGAATGACAGAGCATTCCCTCCTCTGGCTTGATTCTTCTCTCTTTATATTAGTTCTACACTGGTGTTCAGTGGGGTTATTCCTGATTGACACTGATGTGCGTGAGAGGAGAGTTAGGCTTTCAAAAGCAATCAGTGATTTTTGGGTGTCTAACTTGAGCCACTTTAAAGAGAAAAGATTTACTGAGAGTGATGAGCACCCAACCCCTGAAAACCAGGCCCTTTTAAGTTGTTTCATATAGGAGCTAAGATTGGGGCAGCCAAAAACCACTAGCTCCTTTTTGAAAATCTAGCCAGAGCAGTACCCTTTTGGGTTCCATTCATTCTAGCTTATACATTTGGATCCAGTTTATAAATTGGATGACAGTTTATTTGGTTGGGTTTTTTACTTGACAAACAGAAAATAAATAAGAGATCAAAAGAAATTAGAAGCAGAGTTCCACCTGTTACATGGCTCAGCTGGAAACCACAGTAGACATTTGGGAGTTCCAAACAGAGGTGACTTGACCTTAGCTCTGATCCTTTGCTCCTCAACATGTCTCTTTTGTCCTATGTAGAGGATGTACAAACATGAAAAAGGGTCCTTTATTTAACAGGTTGGGGAAATCTTTCCTTTCAACTGTCTGAAAACCAAACAAATAATATATTTTTTAAAAAGTGATTAATATGTTCTTAAAAGGATATTTGAGGGATATTGGGGTTTTTACATAGGGGAAGTTATTTTGCATGCTAGCACAATTTCATTCTTCATTTGGAAAACATCTCCCCATTGTTTTTCTGTGGAGGAAAAAAGTTATTAAAAATAAACATTTTCATTATTAAGCTTCGGCAATCATAGTCCCTCATGCAAGGGATGTTTTCCTGTTTACTTATCCAGTTAAGTATTTCAATAGTTCTAGTGAAATGAACCCTAAGTGACAGCTCACGGCTGACCAACTCTGGCGGAGTCATAAAAACCTTCCTTAAAATTATTGTTGAACTTGTCATAAAGTCACCGTAGGCAAAATTGTCCTCTCACATCTTCAAAGAGAATGGTGACTGGTATTTTGCTCTCTTAATTTGTGCAGCCTCCCATGGGTATGAGTTGGAATTCTATTCAGGAAAGGACATGACAACAGGGGATTCAAGAGTCTGCCTCATGGATCTTAGATTATTTTACTCTCTAGCTATGTGGATGTGCCTATACGGAGTAGGTGAATTTTGTTTTGACTTTTGCAAAGTTAATGTTGCTGTTCTTCCTCTAATTCCATGTGAGTGAACATGATTTAAAAAACTGTGGTCTGCAGAGACAGATTCATCCCACTCAATCTATGTATCTGCCAAAGCAGGTCAGCAGTGCCACCGTTACGTGGGTGATATTTTGGATGTTTTTCCCCCACAGGCACTCGTTGCCATTTCTTTGGTTGTGACGTGATGCTTCACCACAGAATTTCACAGAGAGAACAAGCCATACAGCCTCTACTAAATCAATTTCCTAGGAAAGTACTGTGAAAATGGCATGAGAAGCACCCACCCTTTCTCCATTGCAGTACTCTCATTCCTACAAAGATGGGTCTGAGTCATGAAAGGTAGCTCATGAGCCATATTTTTGGATGTCCATTTCTATTATTTTGGTTTGTTTATTCTAGGAGGCCAGAATCTGCCACGGTTAGGTTGATTTAGCTTTGCTAAAGTTACAGTGGACCAAACCCACTTCGTGTTGCATGAAATCCTGAACTGGATCTAGGTTTGTCTGATTGAGCTATTTGGGTAATCATTTAGCAGCTTCCTTTTCAAAAGCTTTTCGAAAACCTAAGGAAGCCTGCTCTTCACCCTTTACCCTTTTATTTCAAATGTATGCCTTACCCAGTTTGGTTTAAAGACAAGGAATACTTGTGGCACCTTAGAGACTAACAAATTTATTTGAGCATAAGCTTTCATGAGCTACAGCTCACTTCATCGGATGCATTCGGTGGAAATCCAGTTTGGTTTGTTACATTACATTGGGAAGATGTTCAAGTCTTTAAAGAAACATGCAAAGAAAGGCTGCATTTGAATGATTTTCAGCCCAACTAGAAGCAGTATGTACTAGAAATGGCATCAAAAGTCTGTCCCCATGAGATCTCAGCAGTCCCAAGAAGTTCATACAGTTTGGATAGATTTCAGATTAACAGTGTGGCGCATGACACTACATGCAGGTAGAAGAAATGTTATAAATGTGCTTTCTTGTCTGCTGTACCTTTAAAAGGTCAAGATTTCCCCTGCCAGGCTGCAGTGCTGTGAATCCATTCAAGAGGGCTCTGACAAATGTAGAGTACTTTTTAAAAAAAATTGAAATCAAAGTCTTCCTGAAAAGTAGGTTTGATCTTTATGTAGGATAAACACCACATTGGAACTGGTAAGTGGGTTTTTTGACTCTAAGATCCACACATTTGGGGATCCATCGTTAACTTTTAACTCCATCAGTATGATAGAACAATGGTACGCTGAACTAATTAGGCTCATTACATAGATTACTGTTGCTTAATGTCTTTTTAAAATGTTTTTAATATTGGAACTGTGGATGACTAGCAATTTCTAGAGTTCACTAATCAGTTTTGATAAGAACATGCCTTTTAGTAATAGAATAACAATAATGTTTTGACACCTTAGAGACTAACAAATTTATTAGAGCATAAGCTTTCGTGAGCTACAGCTCACTTCATTGGATGCATTCAGTGGAAAATACAGTGGGGAGATTTATATACACACACAGAGAACATGAAACAATGGGTTTTATCATACACACTGTAAAGAGATGATCACTTAAGATGAGCTATTACCAGCAGGAAGGCGGGGGAGGAGGAAAACCTTTTGTGGTGATAATCAAGGTGGGCCATTTCAAGCAGTTAACAAGAACATCTGAGGAACAGTGCGGGGTGGGGTGGGGGAGAGAAATAACATGGGGAAATAGTTTTACTTTGTGTAATGACCCATCCACTCCCAGTCTAATTCAAGCCTAAATTAATTGTATCCAGTTTGCAAATTAATTCCAATTCAGTAGTCTCTCGTTGGAGTCTGTTTTTGAAGTTTTTTGTTGAAGAATAGCCACTCTCAGGTCTGTAATCGAGTGACTAGAGAGATTGAAGTGTTCTCCGACTGGTTTTGAATGTTATAATTCTTGATGTCTGATTGTGTCCATTTATTCTTTTACGTAGAGACTGTCCAGTTTGACCAATGTACATGGCAGAGGGGCATTGCTGGCACATGATGGCATACATCATATTGGTAGATGCACAGGTGAACGAGCCTCTGATAGTGTGGCTGATGTGATTAGGCCCTATGATGGTGTCCCCTGAATAGATATGTGGACAGAATTGGCAACGGGCTTTATTGCAAGGATAAGTTCCTGGGTTAGTGGTTTTGTTGTGTGGAGTGTGGTTGCTAGAAAAAAACTAGACAAGCCATTTACAACACACACTTTGCTTCTCTACAAAAGAAAAGGACACTAAACTATCTTAAGACAGATTCTTCTCCCGGGCTAAGAGTATAGTTGGATAGATTAACAATATTGCTGGGTAGGTTAAGGGAACCACTTTTGTGGCCCTTGTGGCATGTAGTAGTTTAGATAATTTAGTGTCTTTTTCTTTTGTAGAGAAGCAAAGTGTGTGTTTTAAATGGCTTGTCTAGTTTTTGTAAAGTCCAGCCACAAGGAAGTTTGTGTGGAAGGTTGGTTCTTTATGAGAGTATCCAGTTTTGAGAGATAATTCTTAATCTTTCCCTGTTTGCTGTAGAGGATGTTGATCAGGTGGTTCCGCAGTTTCTTTGAGAGTGTGTGGCACAAGCTGCCAGCATAGTCTGTGTGGTATGTAGATTGTAATGGATTTTTTACCTTCAGTCCTTTTGGTATGACGTCCAATAGCGGAAACCTACTGACCGCTATTCCTACCTACATGCCTCTAGCTTTCATCCAGATCACACCACACGATCCATTGTCTACAGCCAAGCTCTACGATATAACCGCATTGCTCCAACCCGTCAGACAGAGACAAACACCTACAAGATCTCTATCATGCATTCTTACAACTACAAATACCCACCTGATGAAACGAAGAAACAGATTGACAGAGCCAGAAGAGTACCCAGAAGTACAGGCCCAACAAAGAAAATAACAGAACACCACTAGCCATCACCTTCAGCCCCCAACTAAAACCTCTCCAATGGATCATCAAGGATCTACAACCTATCCTGAAGGAGAACCCATCACTCTCACAGATCCTGGGAGACAGGCCAGTCCTTGCTTACAGACAGCCCCCCAATCTGAAGCAAATACTCACCAGTAACCTCACACCACACAACAGAAGCACTAACCCAGGAACCTATCCTTGCAACAAAGCCCGTTGCCAACTCTGTCCACATATCTATTCAGGGGACACCATCATAGGGCCTAATCACATCAGCCACACTATCAGAGGCTCGTTCACCTGCACATCTACCAATGTGATGTATGCCATCATGTGCCAGCAATGCCCCTCTGCCATGTACATTGGTCAAACTGGACAGTCTCTAAGTAAAAGAATAAATGGACACAAATCAGACATCAAGAATTATAACATTCAAAAACCAGTCGGAGAACACTTCAATCTCTCCAGTCACTCGATTACAGACCTAAGAGTGGCTATTCTTCAACAAAAAAACTTCAAAAACAGACTCCAACGAGAGACTACTGAATTGGAATTAATTTGCAAACTGGATACAATTAACTTAGGCTTGAATTAGACTGGGAGTGGATGGGTCATTACACAAAGTAAAACTATTTCCCCATGTTATTTCTCCCCCACACCCCACCCAGCACTGTTCCACAGATGTTCTTGTTAACTGCTTGAAATGGCCCACCTTGATTATCACCACAAAAAGGTTTTCCTCCTTCCCCCCCCCCTTTCCTGCTGGTAATAGCTCATCTTAAGTGATCATCTCCTTACAGTGTGTGTGATAAAACCCATTGTTTCATGTTCTCTGTATGTGTATATAAATCTCCCCACTATATTTCCACTGAATGCATCCGATGAAGTGAGCTGTAGCTCACGAAAGCTTATGCTCTAATAAATTTGTGAGTCTCTAAGGTGCCACAAGTACTCCTTTTCTTTTTGCAAATACAGACTAACAAGGCTGCTACTCTGAAACCTGTCAATAATGTTTTGACTTTTTCCTGCACTTCCTCGTATTGGCAGTGACCAGAAGGGGGAACTCCAGAGACCTGAAATACCATGAAAGAGACTATTCTTGTGGTATTTCCAAGCTGCATGGAACAGGAGGTACCAGACAGTTCACAAGCAAACCTGCTTATGTGAGATTGCAGGCACAGTTGTAGACAAGAGAGCTGTGACTCAGCCTCTGAATTTAGGAATATTTACACAGAGAAAACCTCTGCAACTGCTGAAGTTCACGTGTAACAAACAGATTTTCTATTTGAAATCTGTTTTGAATGGATGTATGAGCTGAGTATTTTACAAGGTACAGAACAAGGATAGTGGGAAAGGGCCCATTCCTTTGTGTTTCCTGTCAAATGCCTACACATTTGGTAATCTCTCAGAACTTCTAACACCTGCCACTTTACTGCAGGAAAATAGGAGTTAAATAGTGTTTCCTATTCACAGTAAGTCATTAGTAGGGTAAGAGTTCCAAATACATTTTAGAAGAAAGATCCCCATTTTATAAAAACACCACCGAGGTTTGGCCCACCCTGGAAATGTCACATGAGGCAGTGACAGGGCCAATCAGAGGGGAAGCCAGGAGGGCCATTTGGCCTAGGCCTCAAGCTCAAAGGGGGCTTCAAATTTAGACACTTGTTAATTTTTTGGTATTTAATAAGTTTTGCAACTTGTTTTTATGCGCATCCCTATCGGAGCAGGGAAAATATTCTAATTATGTCTCACTCTTTTTTTGGTGCCTTATTTTGTTTTCATGTGTTGTCATTTTTTATTTTTATTATGGCTAGGGACCTCAAAAGCTGGAAGTGGCCCAGGCCCCTCTGTACCTCTGAGAGGGCCTGGGCAGTGAGATCTGTTTCTGAATAACATGGATAGATGGATCACAAAACAAAAGTTGTCCTGCTCTACCTGAAAGTCTGAGTGAACTGTATTCCATTAAAGGCTCAATCTTGCAGTCTTGAGCAGGTAAAAAACTCCCACGTAAGCAGGGCATCAAGTTACATCATATCTAGTACTAAGTCATGTCAGAAATTGTGTAATATTCAGTGTCACATGACCACAGATGGCACAACTTTCAAGCATTGAAAATGGCTGTCCATTGCCTAGCAATATACTTTACACTGTAAATACTAAACAAAGGGTCTGATTAATACCAGGGTAACTCCAGTGAAGTCACCAGTTATAGTGTTTTTTTCACTAGTGTGAGAGCAGAATCAGACCCAGAATATGTTTTATGCCAGCCCAAGAAAGAATTTCCCCTGCAGCAAGCATTTCTGATGTAAATTTAATTCGGTAACAGTCCGATTTGCCTTTTCACGTCAACAGCCTTTTCTGAAATGGCATAATTCTTTTTTATTAAGAAACATTCCTCTCTATACAACACCTTGAATTCCACCTAAGCCAGCACCAAAGGAAGTCAGATCTGTCAGTCAGCAATCAGTCAATGCAAATGGATTAAAGGCAGCCTTTAGAATTTATTGCAAGCTTTGTCAAAATGTGCCAAGCTGTTAACATCCTTAACAGCTTCCTGATAGAAGTCTTGTCCTTACTACAGCTAGAAGACACCTGCTCTCATATTTTTGTTTTATTTTTTCCTATTTAATCTTACATTTCAGCATAAATTAGAGCACACAAGAAGCACAATGACTGTTTTGCGTCTCTAAAGCTGGACCAACATGAATGCCTGGTGTAATTAGAGCCAGATCCTGCCTGGGCTTAGAGTTAGGCACATGGAGCCATCCCCACCTTATGCCACCTGTGAAATAACCAGAAACCTATGCGGTAGAACCTATGTGGGGGGTGGAGGGGAGGAGGACATACAGCATGTCAAAAGGGGGCTGGGTTGTGGTGATGATGCAGTGTTCCTTGTTTCCCAATGCTCCTCATGCACGCTGGAAAGATTAAGCTGTACCATGCAAAGGGATGGTGAGCTAGGGGAGAAGTTTTGCCTCCTGGATTTCCACTGGGGTATTCAGTTCTGCCCTCTCCCTCTCCTCCCCTCCCTTCTCCCCCGCCATCCCCTCATATATACACTTTACAGTCTGGCCCTTACTGAAGGCTTGAGAATCACCCGGGCATGAGTGAAAGCAGAATTTGAGACAAGCTATAGGATGTGACACCTCTGTAAAATATGAGCATGGTGATGTTTTCTGAAAATGTGTTTCTGCATTTCACTGCTCCATCACCACAGCAACCTGACTGGAGCTATGGCTAGACAGACACAAGAGTTTTATAATCCATCATTCATTTAGCTAGGTTATCTGTATCATGGATTCTTTATGTTTGCTGCCAGGGTGACCCTTTTACCTGACCTGCATATGTCACAAAAGGCAGAGTGGGAAGAAGTTGACTGCCTACAGAGCAATAATAAACTTCAAGGGCTTCTGAGGGTATGTCTACACTGAAACCACCCCACAACCCAAGGCAGAGAGTCTCAGAGCCCAGATCAACTGATTGGGCTCCTACTCCAGGGCTAAAAATAGCAGTGTCAATATTTCCACTTGGGCTGGAAGCATATTTCCGTGTGCTCTGAAGCCTGGAAGTGGAGAGGGTCTCAGAGCCCAGACTCCAGTCCGAGCAGAAACAGTTGACCCAGGAATCCAAGACTCCTGCTATGGTTTTTTTTTGTTTGTTTTTTGTTTTGTTTTTTTGTTTTGTTTTGCAGCATGGACTTACCCTGAGTAATGACACCCATTTCCAGAAATAGCCTAAGTTAGTAATCAAAATAAAGGAAACTGGGATGGGGCCCTGTATCACAGATATGTTTGAATAGACCCACGTCTTCAGTTCCAGTTTTTCTGCTTCCCTGAAGAAATCAGACTATTAAAAGAAAAATGGCTGATGTTTCAATTGCTGTTTAAAGGTGGTACATTTTGGGGTTACTTGCTCTAGAGATCATCTAGCAATGTAGATGATATAAATGGAAAAGATGTGGAAGATGACTCCGGGAGAAAAAAAAAACACCCAAAAACCCTACATCAAAACTCCTCAGAACATTCAGAGAGAGGTTGTAATGTGAGGGAGAAGGGTGTTAGGAATCTGAATCCAGAGCCAGATCTCAGTTTCTCAGCTGGCCCCTCCGGTGCTAGATCAGGATACACACACTAGAACCAAACACCAAAGTTTGGAGGAGATTTCAGATCCCAAACTGAATTTTGTGTCTTAGGCCCATATCTAGATATAAGTAACCCCCAGCAGATCTAACTTTATCAAACATTTATAATGTATGCAAAAATATTTTCTATTTTCAATAGTTATTTTATAACATATTGAAACCCCAATAGTGCAAATAATTGATACCACTAGTGCAGATAAATTAGTATGTGACATATGCTATGCGTCTACAAATTCCCTCCCAACCCCATGTAGAAACAACCAGATAGTCTCAAAAGCATGATGTAGGACAGTGGTTCTCAACCTTTTTCTTTCTGAGTGCCCCCCACCCCCGCCCCAACATACTATAAAAATTGCATGGTCCACCTGTGCCACAATAACTGTTTTTCTACATATAAAAGCCAGGGCCAGTGTTAGGGGTAGAAAGCAGGGCAGTTACCTGTGGTCCCACATGCCACAGGGGGTCCCGTGAAGCTAAGTTGCTCAGGCTTCAGCCCTGGGTGGCAAGGCTCAGTGTCTTAGGCTTCAGCACTGCATGATACAGCTTTGTCTTTCTGCCCTAGGCTCCCACGAGTCTAATGCCAGCATTGCTTGGAGGACACCCTGAAAACTGCTGGTGCCCCCCCACCTACCCCCAGGGGGAACCGGACCTCTGGTTGAGAAGGATTTAGTATTTGCTGGCATGTCCAATGACAATGAGGCATTCTGCAAGACCTAAAGATTCAGGATGTACAGTGTAGGTCAGGGAATTAGGATCAGCATAGTAGTAATGAGTATTGTGAAGCAGCCCCCCAATAAATATTAGCCATAACAAGTCATGCATGGAGTGCTGAGAACACAACTAATTAAAGAACATAACACTAACCTTTCAGGAAGATTATAAATGTTTATGGCATCAGCATCTGTACTAGGTATTGTAGGTGAGTCTTTTTGTGTGTGTGTATGTAAGAGAGGTGTATCGCACACAATATACTTAAACCCATTCCCCTGATAAAATATAGGTTTGTAACACTTTATGCCAGTTGTTGCAAGCTACTGAAAGAACATTGTGTCCTGTCACCAGCATAGTTCACTGGACAAGTTATGTTACACAGACACGTACACAGGTTGTATAAATAGAAGACTTTAGTCTTAAGGACTGTCAATCTGGCACTTCTCATGAAAACTAAATTCCGATCCACCATGTTACTCCAGGTTTAGGCCCTGACCCTGCCAAAACTCACAAGTTAACACCTCTGAAATCAATGGAACTACTCATAAGGTAGAAGTTAAGCATGTGCGTAAGGTTTTGCTCAACAGTTGGGGCCTTATGCCAGTAACTCCACTGATGGTGATGCAGCAGTATAGAGTCTACACACTTCTCCATCATCCCCATATTACTTCAACCTCAAATGATTGACCAAACCTTCAATTTGACCAACCTCAAATGAAACAATTGTAAGAATTCAAGAGAAATAAGGCAAAGGCAACAGTAGAAATTTTTGCTGACATATCTATACTGGTTCAGAGGGCAGGGGAGGAAGGTTGTGAATTTTTTTTTAATCTTTCTAGAACAGCAAGTGCCCTCACATAAATATGTTTATACCAGCATAAAAGTGCTTCACTAGTGTAGCTTATTCCATTCACCAAACTCTATCAACAGAGCTCTTCTTGGCTGGCACAAGCTATGTCCATGCAGAGGGTTTTGCCAGTATAGCTATACCAGAAAATCTTTTAAGTATAGGCTAGGTGTGCAGGGGTCATTCACCAGCCAGTGCACCTCTTCATTGCCAGGCATGGAGCAGCAGCGTCTTAGACTCTGGCAGCCCCTTCAAGGCTGAAGTGGTTTGCCCCTTCTCATGACTCAGCCCTCAGGCCATTTCGCTTATAGGCTGCATCCCTTCCAGGGTAATAAAGAGTCCAATGAAGCAGAAGTCCAATAGCCTTATCTCATGCCTTCAGCTGCACTCTAAGCTTATTAGTCCTTGTCCCCTCCTTGTGTTAGGGAAGCATTTGCATCCCCTCTGTTCTTGGGTTGGTAGGGGAACCCAGGCTCTCCCTATACTTTGGGTTCTGGCCAAAGGACCCAGTATTAAACAGCTAAGGTCTGCTCCTCAGTCTCTCTCCTGTTTCCCTGGGCCACTTACTATCTTCAACTGACTCCAGGCTCCATTTTACAGAGCCATTCCTGTGCTTTCTCCTTGGATGTTCTGGTTCCTTGTGTCACTTCCTGCCAGTTTGTTGCTGATGCAGGGTCTCTTCAGGCTCCCTGGCAGCACACAGCTCTTGGCAGGCTGGGTCTCCTTCAGCTATCTCAGCAGTCCCACCATAGGTTTCTTTCCTTGGAAGCCTCCTCTTTCTAGGGGCACCCTTTCCCCTCTAACTGAGCTCTCGTAGCCTTTTATCAGGTCCAGGTTCCCAGTTAGCTGCCAGCCAAGTACATAAGCAGTTAATTGCTTACAAGTGGACCAAGATGGAGACATTCTCCTGAAAGAAGCCCATCAGGAGTAGACTGGGCTCTGAATCTCCTTAGAGGGGCCAACCATCTCATGACACTAGGCCTAACAGAACTGTATAGAAGTGGCAGAGTCAGAGATCTGGGACCCTGCTACTCCCCTTTCTAATGCTTGATGTAGAGTAACCAAACCCATTTTCAACAGAAAGTGTTGATCCGATTGAAATGTAGATTGTGCTTCACAAATCAAACTCTTCTAAGACTTCAAACTGCTGCAGGGAGGAAAGTGTTTGTCTGTTGAAAAAAGATAAAAAGCAATTTCTTCTCAGAAACACTAAATGTCTGTCTGACTTCCTCTGCCAGGGCAGATTGTAACTCTCTTGGGACAAGGACTGACTCTTCCCTGATGTTTAGACAGTGCCAAGCACACTGCAGACACTCAATAAATCAGAAGCTGCCTCCATAAAAGTCTGCATACATTTCATTAAATCATTTAAGCATATGTGTAAGTAACTGTGTGTCCTTCAAGTGGAGCACAGCTGAATTCCATAGCAACGCCAGTGACATTAGAGAAAATAAACGCTGCCTTTAGAATTAACTGCTAGAGAGATCTTGGCTTTCAGCCGGACTAACCCCTACTGCTTTCAGGTTCCAGTACTGAACCCATTACTCATTTCCCATCTTTAAAGAAGTATTGTCTGATGGATTAAAATGAGGCAATTTCAATAGGGAAATGATGCCTTCCTCAATGGGGACGATATGCTTAGTTACATTTTAGTCCCATAAGACAATCATTTCTCAATGTGTATTGCATTTGTATTAGCTATGGGTGAAATTCAATGCAGGACCTTTGTAACATGCAAGCCTCTGCTGCCCCTGTGTGATGGAGTGGGATGAACACCAAACCTTGCACAAGCCTAATAGACCTGTAATAGGGACAGGCCAGAGAAAGGTCCATGAGAACTGGTCAGTGCAGTTTCAGTGGCCCTGCTACATGATATAAGCAGTAAAGAGTGATTGCATCAGCTATTCCATCCAGCAAGGTGCTGGTTTACAAGCACCCTAGTCATCACAGGGGTCATAGGTTAGTTGGGTAGCTTTCATCTGACTTATCCTCTCCTTCACAGTATACCCAAAGAAAGGCTGTGTAATTGGGATTTATTTTGGCTAAATTAATTTCACCTAGTGGGCTTAATCCTGCTCCTACTGGGGTTAAAAATCCTCTTGACTCCAGTGGAAATAGGACCCTTCCCATTTGCAGTAATCCTCCCAATCACAGGTAATGTATCTTTTGTGTCCTCTAGAGATCTCTTGGAACCCAAGAGCGAGAGTTTGTCATTATATATTCAAAACCCCCCACTATGTTCACAACATACACACAAAGAAATTAGATAAAAACAAAGTACACTTTCTGGAAGGTTGAAATATAACACTGCTTTATTTCTTAGAATTCAGAAAAATAAACACAAGAACTTCAGAACAGAGACAGACAAAGCAGGCTGCTCCCTAAAACAGAGGGGCACAACTCCTCTGACTGTACTCTATGCTGGCTTTCTGCAGACTGTCTCTGATCACACATTTATTGACAGAGCCCCCTATCCTGTAAGCAGAACCCGGAAAGCCCCACTGCTACTCTTAAGAGTGAAACTTGCAATTCCAACATAGTCTTCAAAACACCATACCCCTCATGTTACTATGTGATCTTTGAAATATGAATTAAACATGTAGTTCTAATGTGAAGAGTACCCTTTTCCTCAACAGACTCAACTTAAGACTGCATTACTTTGTTTCTTGGTTGTCCTGCAGAGCTAGCAAAGCTAAGAGTGTCCTTCTCCTTGTGCATCATCCATGCAACTGGTTTGTAAGTTCTTATGAGTTATTCCTGTGTAAAATCACAGAGAGAGGGTGATACACAGATTTAACAGAGGACCTGATTTGCCTAAAAGTGCATATCACCAGTGATGATGCAAAAGCAACAAACGTAATTTTCTATCAGAATTTAATGGAAAGTGTTCAGCCAGCTCTAGTGTTTAATATTTTAAACTGATTTCAATTTGGGGCTGTGATTGCCAGGCACTTCTGATTCTGGCTATGTTTTTGCTGCTAAGAAGGGAGTGTTTTTAACATCAGGATAACTCTGTTGATGTAAAATCTTAGGCTTTGTCTACACTGCACTTTTGTCAGTAAAATTTTTGTTTGTCAGAGGTGTGAAAAAAACACACTCCTGACCAACGTAAGTTTCACTGATATAGTTACTACTTCTCATTGAGGGACATTTAATTATGCCAGCAGGAGAGCTCTCTCCTGCTGGCAAAAAGCAGCTACACGGGAGACCTTACAGTGGCACAGCTGTAGCAGTGTCCACAGTGTAAGCATAGCCTTAGTGGAGACAAGACACTGTGGCTTTACCTCAGTGTAACTAGTCATGGGGAGGGGTATCGGATTGACCTTGACTACTTCCTAGATCAAAGTAAAAACTACCTGTGCCTTGTTTCCACTGAGATTTTACATCAAGATAGTGATCTTGGGTTAGCTAATGATGTCAAACCACATCTTTTTCTTTTGCAGGGAAGACACAGACTGTCACAGCATTGCCAGCATAACTGTGTTGGTTAGGGATATGATTTTTGGCTGACGTAGCTATGCCAGCAAAATCCGTAATGGAGATGCAGTTATACTGGCAAAAAAGTTGCTTTGGCAGGATAAATTTATTTATCTCGGGGAACCGATATAAACTATACTTTAAAAAAAGGACTTTTTAACTGGTATAAACTGCATCTACATTAGGAGGGTTTGCCAGCATAGCTATATCGGCAAACTTAATTGTAAACAAGGCCATAGAGGCCTAAAGCTGGATGCAGGTGTAAGGATCAATGGGACTAGAACCTGGGTCTGTGGAATCTAGGATAGCTGACATTCCCACATTGCCAAAGGGGTCCAGAGTGACAGCTCCCTGTGGTCATCTGATGGGTCATGTAGACTATTTAACCTTGGAGGGTGCCCCAGGAAGTTGTCTGGGCAATCACACAGACTTCTGGCCTGCTATGACTGCAGACCACACCTTATTTTATCCTCTCCAGTCTCCAACCCCAGCCTGACTCTGACCCCATTTCCTGATTCCAGTCTGGTAACTACCTCTGATCTCCAGTGTCTGATATCAACCTGACTAGGACCTGACTCTTGCTTATTGATCCTGGCTCTAGCGATTATTCTGATCCCTGCTCACTAACTACTACCTTGACTTGCGGACATCCACTCAGCTATGACCACTAGACCAGACTGCGTACGCCCTGGTCTCTTACAGTATGTGCCTAACTTGAGGTACTCGTGTTTGATGATAGGGTCTAAGTGACATGGCCAGAATCACAAAAGAAGTCTGTGGAAGAACCACAATAGAACCCACCTTCCCCAATTCCCAGTCCTTTAGCAAAGATGGACTGTTCACTTTGGAGATGAGATCCAAGCTGGTAATACTCCCACAAACACCACGGGGGCTGCACTGAAGGGATAGGGTCAAGAGGCAGCTCTGTCCAGTCCAGGGGCCAGTACTCATGGAGTACAGCTTTCCGCTTCCTTCGGGCCTGTCATTGCTGTGGTTGGGCAGTTTCAGCTGCCAGGACCTGGCTTCCAGCTCATCTCACTCCCCTACTTTGCAGAGGAAATTGATGGGACCACACTGAAGTCCAGTGGGGACTTTGGTGAGGAGCTAGGTCCCAAAAAAGCCAAAATTTGGATATTAAAAAAAAAAAAAAAAAAAAGTCAATAAAACTCAGATACTGGCTTTTTCGTAACCTAGGAATTTTTCAGAGACAACTGGTAAATAAGTAAAATGACGGGACTTATGTATGAGGGATGTACAAGAGAGGTATAAACATAACTAAGTTCAGCTGTGATAACCAAGGCTTAAAAGAATTATAACATTTCTCCTGACTGTCAGGCTAGTGTGTAGAAGAGAAAGATGTAGCACAAATAATTTTGCCACAATTACCTCAGTTATAGAAAAATAATTCTGGTCCAAATCCTGCCTTTAGCTCATGTGGGTGACTTCAATGGGAGCTACTTCCTTACTTCTGAATGCAGAATTTAGCATTCTGTGTTGGAAAGATCTCATGCCATACATGAAAGATTCAGAGGTAGGAAGGACAGTGTCAGTCTTCTTAGCTTCTTGCTATGCACATTGAGCTTCACCATATTCATTATCTCTGAGCAGTGGCAGAATTATATCTCCCTTGTGCAGCAGCCATGAGGGCTTATAAGAAGAACATTGATTTATCATTTTCATTCCAGGCAATTTAATTGTACTCTAGCTTGTAGCAGCTTTGCTTAGTTATATTCATGTGTTAGAGAAACCTTCCTTGGGGGCACAGAGAGACACATGAATTTATCTCTGCACCAACAACAATGAGCCCTATGACAGTATTTATATATTTGTGTGCTGCTTGAACAGATACCCATTTCATAGCCTACAATTCAGCATCCAAATCAGTGACAGGCAAAGACACACACCATAAAGCCAATGGATTGGTGATTGCTGCTAACCTGAATCTGTGGCCTTAAAGGTCAGGGTTAAATTGCGGATCCTTGTAATTTCATGAAGGGCAAGGAAATAGATGGCAAAGAAATTTTAAGCATTCACAAGCTATATGGAAAAATCTATGCTCTATGTTATTCCAGGGGAAAGAATTTTACAGCTGACTACTGATGGCTATTCCATGACAGTGTATCTGTTCTCCCATAGAAAAAAATCCAGACTGCTAGAACATGGAATGCAAAACTTAACTGTAGAGCACCAAAGAGGTGAAAATTACAGAATTAAATAGCAAGACTGAAGGGTAGCCAGCAATCAGAGCCATAGTGGAGCTACTCATTCAAGGGCAGGATTTGGCCCTATACAGAGGGCAGAGAGAGGAGAAGTGATTGTACAGCTAGGCATATTCACAGCAGCAGGAAGTCCAACTCTCTCTTTTCCAGGAAAGCGCCAAATTCCAGTCTAATACAACTGACATAAAATTCCAGGGAGGGGAAAATAGTAGGAGCTGACACCCTGTTGTTTCTGGGTGTTTTGTTCTCAGTGACCCTTTCATATATAGATCTAACCAGGGAGAGGCCGTAACCACTGCTTTGTTATACCCCCCCTTCAAGTCAGAACCGAGTTCAGCTTCTACCACATTAACAGCAAAAGTCTGTTCTTTGTTCCTGTGAGGGGCACAGTGGGATGGGGAGAGGGAGCAGATATTTGCTGTTTTGGTGAATGTGTGGGGTAGAATACATAGAGGGGCTAGGAAGCAGGACTAAGCAGTGTTCCTTACTGCCCGTCCAAAAAAGAAAAGTGTATGTTGCCCCTCCATGACATTAGATATACACTGAGTCAAAAGGCCTTGCCATGCCCTCTAGCTGGTTAATCATGCTGCTTGGGACTGCAAAGCAATGCCCAGGGCATCATCCAACCACCTTTTGATTGAACACTATTGCACTGAACTTTAGGTGGAACTTCAGATTTTCAGAAAGTGTATAAAAGTTGAAGTCATTAGAGAATAAAACCCAACTCTCATTAGCAGCTGGGAGTGCTTTTTAAGCTAGCTAGTTTCAGGCAGCAGAGAGCTTTATGCACTTGAGAAGCTAGCTATCAATTTACACAGTGGTTTGCATGTTGATGGAATGCACACTCGATGCTACAAGACTAACTGGTAAAGTCTGGCTTTAATTTGGCCTGTCAGTGAAATTTTGCTCATGTTTTTGACCAAGAGACTGTGTTCAAAGGGATGAATCAGTTGACCTACTAAGCCAGTAAGGCAAAAGAGCTAAGATTTTTCTCATTACAAAATAGCAAGAGAGTAATGAAAATTTAACTGGCATTTTTTAGGATTTCAAGAAGTCAGATTGGACTAATAACCTTTGAGTAAGAATGGAACAGTCTAGGGGATCATATACCATGTCTAGTACAGCTGTAATTTGCCCCTTACTGATACCAGTGTTGCTCATCTACCAGTGGTTGCAGATGTCTAAGGCTGTATAGGTCAGCTTTTAGGTAGAATAGAAATCTGAAAATACCCAGATTCTGTATCCCTAAGTGTGATTTGTTTTATTTACACACACACACAGTCCTAGAGCAGAGGTGGTCAAAGAGCTTGCAAAGCAATCCCATTTTTCAGGAATTTTAGCCCAACATCAATGCCCAATTCCAACAGAGCATGTTTGCCTCAACAGTTCTCTCTAATCAGAGACCAATGCAGAGAGCAAACTCTCCTGCTCTTTGCACAGCTCTTTCTCCGAAGATTGTTATATGACATAGCATACGTCAAGACTGAACATCTGTTTGCACACTAAGGAAAAGAACTTGGAAGACTGTGTGTAACATCACCACCCAATAACATGTGACAGAAAATCAGCATTCCCCTTGATTCTGATGATAGACACAAAAGGAAAATTCTAGCAGCCCTTTCTGAGAGAACTCACTTTGCCAGTCTAGTTTGTGGTGCTGGTTTGTGGGAAGGAGGGAGTCTTCTACCTGATAGCAGACTTCCCCAAAGCTCAAAAGGCATGCTTTAAAATTTCAACTCATCCAAGAAAAAACTGAAAGCATTCCAATTTGGGTTAACATTGGGATAGCGATGGATAAAACTGTGCCAATCCCCAATTCCTATCTAATCAGGCCATCACAAAATACAATATATTGTGGATCTTTTTATGAGAATAAAATAAGTTTTGTTTGGCACCAATTTGAACTTTATTTTATATATTTTAAATTACAAAGTGCTAAAATGTGTTGTCTCTGTGTGTTCCTCTTTCTCTATCAAATATCAAGCTTAGAAGACAATGATGACAGACTATCCCTTCTCTAACTCTGCCTAACACTATCAATGGATGGATCTTTTTCACTAGTCCATTAAGAGCCATAGGGGATAGCATTAGACAAATGAAGGGGGGGGAAAAAAAAGCACAGATCTGAAAGCCACTAACACACTAGTAAAAATAATGGCATAACTAAATACTTTTGGGTTTCATTAGCAATTTTCTTACTTAAGAGCCTAACTAGAGCTGGTCCCAAAAAAGCAGGAGGAAATTGTGAATTTTTTAAATTTTTCCCTTTTGTCAATCAACTCTACAGCTGATCAAAAGGGCGGGGGAGTGGGGAAGGGGGGTGGGAACACTGTGAAACATTTTTTCATTAAAATTTCAATCAATTTTTTTCAGGTAGTGAAATATCATCCAAATTCTGCAATTTGAAAACTTTCCACCAGCCCTAATCCCAACTCAATGGATATTTTACCTCACTCTTGTTCTAAAGTTGTGTATGTTTCACTTCACACTGTTTGAACTTGACTTTCATTCTAAGTGAGGGACACCCGAGACCTTTTAGCAGGGCTACATATTCAGCCATCCAGAAGAGCTTGAGACTTTGCCTTTGCTCTCAGCAAAGGATGCTCCCAGGATGAGACTAAATTTATTTTCATTCTTCCCAACAGACTTGAGAATCTTCATCCTTTTCCTTGATGACAGTGTGTGGCCAACATATTCTAAGGTGCCTGCCCATCTAATTTCACACATTTAAATTAGTTCTGTAAGCCCAAAAATAATTGAAAAGATTTGGCCATCCCTTTTTTAAGAGGAGCTCATAAGTGACAACACTTTTCGTAAAACATTTGACCACATGGGTAAGAAAAGGGAACAATTAATTCAAATGCCCACATTAGTTATATTTTTGAAGTAACAGAATGGAAAAGGGCTACAATTTTTGTTTCAAAGTCGAGTGCTGTCTTTCCAACACAAAGGAAGTTTATATGCAGCTTTATCTTAAATTGGCTCCTCTAATTTAAAACGTACACAATATTTTTCCACTAAATTAGAGACCAATCCTGCTATGCTTTCACTCCTGCCTGTGAAAGCATAGCACATAAGTGAGCATCCTGCAGCTAGAAAGGTAGCAGGAGTAATTGAAACCTCAGTTGCCACAAGTATATTTGGTAAGTTTTATGAACACTGTATTATCTAAAGATTCCAGAAGAGAATTTGTCCCTTCTTCATCCCTTTATTCTGCTGTCAATATAAAATAATGATTTGCCCTTTATACAAGGGACAATCACTTGAAAATTGTTCAGGAAATGAAACATGTTTCCTGAGCAGCTGAGGTTATGAGCCGATTTCTCCATCCTAACTGTGACAACCCAATTAGCGACAATGCTGAAGAGACCCTTCACCAGAATCATGCTGAAACGTTGCCTTCTTTCTGGCAACATGAGTGAATTGCCAGTTTAGTAATTACAACAAATGCACTAAATCTTCCATCAGTGTTGTTCTAATTGAACACACTTAAATCCCAGGGCCTTGTGATACATCTTCCAACTTACTGCAGAAATTAAAGGAGCAGGGAGAGTTCAAAGCCATTTTGATCTCTGGATGCAATAGGTCAGGATGACCCCCTGCCCTTCTGTTAAAAGTTTTGCAAATTAGGAAAGTATCTATTCTACATAGAAAACTTAGTATTTTAGTTAGGATTCTTGATTTTAAAATGCACCAAGATATTTTGCTTTATAGGTGCTCAGGGGTTTGAGGAGCTCATTTGGATTATGATTTGATTATACAATAGAAACATCAAAATATAACACTATATTTCTTAGTTGTTCTACAGAAGCCTGAACATTTTGGGGAAACTCAGATGATTTTTATATTATTTCTGATTTCATAATTACTTTGATGCCCGTGGTGCATTTTCCACATGCAACTACTACACCTTTTTCTTTGTGTATTCTAACTTCAGATCTCTCAGAATTCTGTTGTCTAGTGCATGCAACCATTGTGTGTTAACTTCAGAACAGATGGTCACAATGCAGATAAACAGGATGCTCTCTCTCCCACAAAGACACTTTGAAATGTTAACAGGAAAGAACAAAATAAACCTAATAAAGTCAGATAAAAAGCATAAACTTGCTCGTGTATGCAAAAGAGCAATGCCTTTATGTAAGTGACAGCTGACATGATTTTGAATCCATAGATTGAAAAGCCATTATGATAATCTTATCTGACCTTCTGCACAATACAGGCCATAGACCCAATCATTTATGGATCAAGCCCATTACTTTTTTCAGCTTTAGCATATCATTTGGAAAAATAGGGAGAAATAGGAGAAATGGTTCAAGTCTTATTACTAAATGCACAAGCTACGATGCAACTGCAGGAAAATAGCCTCCCATTCTGCACAGAGATGGCCTGATCCTGTGCTTCTTGTGATTTGGATGTGAAAGGCATTTGGAATTGGACCCTAATTGTTTAATAATAATCGAACAGTATGAAGGGACTATTTAATAAATCCTCAGATACTCCTGATACTGAAACAGGCTCTCACAAGTGAAAATCACTGCCTTCCCATCTGTTAGTGCTCGGGGTCACCCTACAGACTTCAGAGAGGCATGTACTCTGATCCTTCACATGGTGACATCAGGAAAAGCCATTTCAATCTCCAAGAGAAGGGATTAGAAGTGCAGGTGGTCAGTAAACACCATCAGTTGCTCTGTAGCACCGGAGTCAGAATGGTGGATTAAATAAGAGAGGGAATTTGGAGAGATGCTGTTCACCGCATGCCAAAGAATTTCAAAAAAGAAAAAAAAGTGTTATTTTCCTGACATTACCCATAGTGAAAATATTTGGTTCCCAAACTACAAGTGCGGAAATTAAGATTTCAGTCCAATGCCCTCAGTTCTGGCAAGACTGTGGACTTCAGCGGTCATTAATAGAGTCAACCTGGCTTTTTATAACAACAATGCTAAGATTTGCTCTGTGAAATATGCAGGCTTTGCTTATTGGGATATGCCTGGGAAGAGCCCCCATTCAAAGGAAGCTTGCTACAGCATTAGCAATTTGTTGCAGTTTGCTGTTCTTAATCCAGTTGTTTTAAAAGAATAATTTTGGTTTCAAATGTGAGGGAAAACATAGGTGTCATCAGATTACATGTTCTGTATTTCTTTGTGCCAAGCAAATAAAGAAATCGGGTCTTGCTTAGACTGAAGTGGTGTTGTCTTTCACAATCAAAATATAAATATATAAACTACCTAAATACTGTACCAGGGCCTGATCCTACAGATCCTATTAGCATCACAGTTTGAGTTTTAGGTCATGTGGTTTCTTCAGTGGGAGTTTGGAGTGTACAAGGCATTCAACAACAACCTCGTAACTCAGAATATCCAAATTAATTCTTTTTGGGGATGACAGGATCTTTAGGTCTCTAAGTGTATTTTTTATATATATATATATATATAAATAAATAAATAAATAAATAAATAAAAAATAGAGAGAGAGAGAGAGAGAGAGAGACACAGACAGACACGAAAGCATCTTCAAGGTCTGCAAGCTTCTCACTTTCCCAACAATAATAGTCTACATCTACCTTTAAAAAAATAAAGGTCTGAAAATTTCAAAGGCTAATGTTTTCTTTTAATGCGGGAAAAATTTTTCAGATAAAACATTTTTGCCAGAAATGCAGATTCCGGTCAATGAAAACATTTTGCAAATCCATGTTGAATTCACCAGATTTTGGGGTTGAAAAAAAAAAAAAAAATCTCAAAATGATGAAATATTTGTGTCTGATATTTTTGAAACAAAATATTTTATTTGAAACAACTTTTCATTTTGAATTTTTGTTCAATTTTTTTTTTAAACGTAAAAACCTCAAATGAAATAAAACATTTGTTTTCGGGTCAAGCGACTTTTGGTTTGCAAAAAATTTAAAAAAGTATTTATTTTGCATTGTCCCAAAATGAATTCCATTCCCGCTCTTTATTTCTCAAATACCACCATGAGATACAGAGATACACCTATACAGCACAACTTGTTGTCATGTAAATAAAGACTACATTATTAAGCAGTCATTGAGGTAGCTGATTGCACATTAAAATAAAGCTTTCACACATTTCTGGATCTCTACGAACCTGATTCAAACACATTGAAATCAAGGAGAGGCTCTCTTTTGACTTCAGTAGACACCTATGCTATTAGGCCCCAAGTACATAACTCTACAACAAGATAAAAAACAAATGGCATCTCTAATGCAAACAACAAAAGCTAATCTGGGTTTAGAAAGGTCCTGAGAAGTGACATAATCCACAAGAAAAATTCCTGGCACCGGAAATGTAAAACCAACATCAGCAGAGACATATTTCCAATGTATCAAAACAAATGAAATGTTTAAGGTACCTTGAAAAAAAAGAATGTTGCTTACCAGTCAATATAGAGAATTTTTTTGCCAATTTCAAAGAGAATCAAGTTAAAAATGTGTCATCAATTGATGGAGCAGCTCTTCCGATAAAGAAATGGAACCAGTGGCTTTCGTTATCCTGAAGTATGATGGACTTCTGAAAAAAAGAGATACTCACTTACAGAAAAATAGCCATGGTAAGAAGTGTGAGAAGGTCAGAGCTGATCACAGCCTCTTCTCCAAAAGCAGAAAGAACCATTTTTGAGGACTGCTGTCAAGGTCTGAAAAGGAAAAATAGGAATAAAGAGAAATTCTGAGTAAAAATAAATTAAAACAAAAACAAAACACAGATGGTCATAGTAAATATTGTTAAATACTTAGAAATCCAAAAAGCATAGTAATAAACTTTAGAGGACACAATGAAGTGGCAAGTTGTAAGCAAAAAAGGAAACATTCTGTATTTCTATCAGTCTTGATGAAATTATGCAAATTGTGTTATTTGTGCTGAGAATATAAAACTTGTCACATACACTACACATACTTGTCGCATTCACTACACTAACTGAGAACAGCTCAGTGCTAAACATGAAGATGTTACATAAACGGTTTCATATTAATGCCCCTCACTGTAATATGAGCACTCTGCCATGCATGTTCTACAGTACAAGCATTTTTTTGAATATTTGACATTTTCTATCTAGTCAGTTTCACCGTTGCACTATAATAATTTCTCCTTGTTTCAGTGATTATTGCACATGGGGGATGAGAGGGAATAGTTAAATAGTGCTGTATGGGCATGAATAGGAGTTGTCCCTCTATGGTACTTGTACATTGATGGATATAAAATGGAGATCCAGGTCCGATTTTAATCAAAATCGAGAATTATTTGAATCTGTGGTTTTGGTCTGGTGCACTATAGATATAGGGCTACCCACAAAGTTCAGATACAGATTCAAACCAAACTTAAGAGGATTTTAATTCAGTGTTTTGGCTTGAGCCATCCCTTTGAGAAATCTGAGCACGTTTTTTGTTTGTTTATTTTTTTCAAATTGGAGATTTTATTTGCTTGTTTTAAAAAGGGAAAGCTAAATAAAGAAGGAATGATTTGGGGATGTAAGGTAAAGAACCATTTTAAAAATGTAAACTACTTTATTTTTCAAGTTTCATCTATCAGTGAACTCCCAGACAACCATCCTGCATCCATGTTACAGAGAGATTTATCCCACCAGGCCACAAGAGGGAGATGCGTGACTCCAGCTGCCCAGTTCTGAATGCATCCGATGAAGTGAGCTGTAGCTCACGAAAGCTTATGCTCAGATAAATTTGTTAGTCTCCAAGGTGCCACAAGTACTCCTTTTCTTTTTGCGAATACAGACTAACACGGCTGCTACTCTGAAATCTGTTTTTCAGAGTGAGAGTTAGTAGTAGTCCCTGAAGAAAGTACAGTGCATATTCCAATCTGTTCCTCCTAAATAATTCACTTTGTATCAGGGCAACTGTTGTCACTGTTAGCTTTCAGGAGAACAAGCCACTCACCAATTACTAAAAACAAATTACAGAACAAGCCAGCAATACAAGTACTGACTCGGAGAACAACAGCCATTAAGGAGCTTCACTGCAACTAGAGCTAGGCCAAAAGCAAAACCCCAAATCCAAACATGTCAGAAATATGCAGAAATTTGGCTCTTGAACCCATTTTGCTGAGAAGACCAGGCAATCACCAAGGAACATGATCATTAAATGCAGGGCTGGCCTTACCATGAGGCGGCCACCTCAGGTGCCAGACAGGGGCCGGGGGGGCGCCACTAGGACCCAGGGTGTAGAAAATTGTGTCTGCTGCTGGTGCATATGTATTCTCTCTGCTTGAGATGCACAGACATGATGAGTGCTGTGCTGGAGGAAGGAGGGCACAAAGGACATAACAGGCAGGCAGGAAAAATGGTGAGACGGAACAACAGAAAGCAGCAGGAGCTGCAGGGACAGAGAGGAGGAGCCGACTCTTATGTACCTCTCTAGCACCCCCAGGAGCCTGGACTAATTAGCACCAGCTTTTCACATAGCTTCCTGTTTCCTGCTGCTTCCCTGAACCTACTTGAGGAGAACAAACAGTCAACTGAGGTAGTAAGAGCCAGTTAGGCCCTTAAGATGCTGATATCTTCCCTCACACAGGCCCTGCTACCAGCCTGCTTATTTGTCCCCTTCAACTGAAATGTTGAGAGCCACTACAGCTGGCTCAGAACAGCAGTCATGAGTGAAAGAAGAAAACGCCCCTCTGGGGCAGCATTCAGAAAAAGAAAGAAAGCAAAGGAAGCTTTTCCATTTAAGCAAGAATGAGCTCTCCTGAGATACATAGACACAAATGTTCACAGTGAGCCTTCTGGCCCCAGTGAGGATGTGAGTGGTGAGGAGATGCCTGAAAGTTAGTCAGAGTGCAGGTGACCTGACAGCTACTGCAGCATCCATATCTCCATCTCAAATGGATGTAACCATGCCCATTCCTGAAGAAAAGTGTAGCTCAGAGACGAGTGTGGTGGAGGTGCAAGAAACAGCTGCTGCTGAGTTTAGTTCCTTAAGTCTAGATGATCCAGGACTGTGGACCAACTTGAGAAGTAGCCTGAGGGACTTCCTTGTACTGCAAGGGCCACAGCAAGTGAAAAACTTCATATTCCCCAAAGACAATGAAAACAGAAGCTTCCATCCAACACATTATTGGTGTGAAATCCCCAATGTTTACAAAGTGGAGAGGTCATGGTTTATGTACTCAAAAACCCAGAATGCTGCATGCTATTTTTGTTGCAAACTCTTCAGTCTAATGTTCCAGCCACATTGAGTTCTACAGGAACAAAGGTCTGGAAAAATCTGGCTAGAAATCTGGCATGCCATGAGAAGGCAGCAAATCACCAGAGAGCATTCCATAGGTGGAAAGAGCTTGAAATGAGACTAAGGTTAAAGGCCACCATAGATCATCAGCATTAAGAGAAGATTGCATCAGAGTCTCTTTACTGGCAAAATGTTCTGAAAAGGCTCATTGCCTTTGTGAGAATGCTTGCTACCCAAAACTTAGCACTGCATGGCACTTCAGATCAGCTGTATGTGCCAAACAATGGAAGCTTCCTTAAAATTGTGGAGCTGATGGCGGAGTTTGATGCTGTACTCCCAGAGCATCTAAGAAGAGTCACCACCCAAGAAATGAAAAGGAGGACTTGTGGCACCTTAGAGACTAACAAATTTATTTGAGCATAAGCTTTCGTGAGCTACAGCTCACTTCGGCGGATGGTATACACACCACTACCTTGGAAAAACAATTCAAAATGAGATCTTACAGTTACTGGCAACAAAAGTCAAACAGAAGATTGTGGCAGATCTGAAGTCAGCAAGACATTACTCTGTTATTCTGGACTGCACACCTGACATCAGCCATATGGAACAAATGACTTTAATGGTGCGTTTTGTAACAACAACAACAGAACCTAATGAAAATGTCCCTGCAATGGTGACTGTCAGAGAGCATTTTCTAGAATTTATTGACATTGATGATACTACAGGAGCTTGTATGACAAATGTGCTTCTTAAAAAGCTGAAAGATACGGGAATTGTGATAGCTGACATGAGAGATCAGGGCTACGATAATGGTGCCAACATGAAAGGAAAGAACAGAGGAGAGCAGACACGGATCCGAGAGTTAAACCCTCAAGTTCTTTTTGTCCCATGCAGTTCTCATTCATTGAACTTGGTGGTCAATGATGCAGCATCAGCTTCTAATGAGGCTGCTGAATTTTTAAATGCAATTCTAAGCATCTATGTATTTTTCTCTGCATCAACTTATCGATGGCAAATTTTGAAGCAACATCTGGGAACATCCTCTCTGACACTGAAACCACTGAGTGGCACACAATGGGAAAGTCGAGTGGAGAGGATAAAACCTATCAAACACCAAATTAGGAGGATAGATGGTGCAATAGTTGCCATTATGGAGGATAATGCTATGACAGGAACTGTTCGTGGGAGAACAGTGGCAGAGGGAAATGGAATCACCAGAAACATACACAACTTCACATTTCTGTGTGGCTTAGTGTTGTGGCGTGATATACTGTTTGAAATAAATGTTGTAAGCAAGAGACTCCAAGGTGTTGACCTTCATAATTCTGGAGCAATGGAACAACTGGACAAAGCAAAGTCATACCTAAAGTCTTACCGGTCAGATGCGGGATTTCAAAACGTTCTGAAGAGTGCACAGAAGTTGGCTTCTCCAAGCTAAAGTTAATAAAAAACACATCTACACTCCACAATGACGCAGGAGAGGCTCGTTGGCCTTGCAACCATCACGATAGAGCATGAGGTAGCCCAGACTGTGGACCTTCAGCAGGAAATAGTTCAAATCTTTGCAACCAAGAAGGCACAGAAAGCACCACTTTGATTATTCAAACAGATAAAAATGCCAGTGTTTGCTATGCAGACAAGAACTCTTAAACGTGTTTCTTTTGGCCAAGGACAAGAGCGTGTCCTTGTAACTGATTGCTTCTCTATCTTTCTATTTGTGCATTGGTTTCCTTTGTTATGAAGCTATTTATTAAACATCCTTAATTTTTAAGTGTTTTGTATTTTCTGAATGGTCTTCCAAGAACTAATTTCACTCTTTTTCGTCTGCTGAATGATTAACCTTGGTTAACCTTGGGGCCAATCACACAACTCCTTAACCATTTTAGTAGTCTGCTCATGTGAGTGGTCCCACTGCCTTCAATGGGATTATATGTATAAGGACTACTCAAATGAGTAAGGATTTGCAGGATCACGCCCAGAAGCTGTGCATTAGCAATCACATCAAGCTGTGGGCAGGTCAGGATGGCCAAGCAGTCCAAGGTGCTACATCTAGGCCGAAGTCTCCTCTGGAGACATGGGTAACAATCCTGTCAACATGTACCAGCTCTGTGCACCCCATACTTACATGATGTAAGTGTTGAAGCTGCTCAATTACAAGTATTATTTTTATGCTGATATCTTTGAAATTCTGAAATCAGCCAGGAGATGCTGCTGCTGGGTGCTGAAGGGGAGCGAGTGTGCAATGCAGCTGTTTTATGAGTCACATACTTTTGGTGAGCACATTTTCTCTCCCTTAAATAGTGTGGAAGTGTTGATATTTTGTTAGTACATTTGATGGCAACATGGGCAATCTCTACAGTCTGAGAGTAGAATGATCACAACTTCATTACTGGTTTCAGAGTAGCAGCCGTGTTAGTCTGTATTCGCAAAAAGAAAAGGAGTACTTGTGGCACCTTAGAGACTAACAAATTTATTAGAGCATAAGCTTTCGTGAGCTACAGCTCACTTCATCGGATGCATTACTTCATTACTATTATTCTGGTTCCATAGGAATGCAAGGTGCTTTACAAACAACTCAAAGAGACAAATCGGAGCTCTAAAGGTCTTACAATCAAAGGTCTAAACCTTCCAAAAAAAAAAACCCACAAGGGTGTACTTGGGTGGAACTATTTACAGGATCTAGACCTAAATTAGACAAAGGAGAGCAAGGTGATGGGTGCGGTGGGAGGCATTGAGTAGGGAGAGCAGTATATTGAAATGCAAGTGTCACAGTAATATGTCACAACAGGTTTTTGTTCAGTACACATCTTCCTATAGATTTGTTTTGTTCATAAGAACTTGTAGGTGTGGGATTATTGATCTATTACATTTAGAGGAGACATTTACATTTACTATTCAGTGGAGCCAAGTCAAGCAGGAGGGCAGGATTTGTACGGTTCAAAAGTGAAGAAATCCATCAAGATATTGAGAACAGGATAATGGAAAACTTCCACAAGACAGGCAGACCGAAGTACAAAAGCAGAAAAAAGCCCAAAAATGGGGAGTTTGTCAGTACCAATATGCAATGAAATCAGTCAGAGGTGTAAATCACATGAGCATATGAAACTGTGAGGAGAGTGGTATGATAGCTCACTGTGCCTAATACATTCATTGTGAGGTCTGCTCTATATTTAGAGGCCTCTTTAAAAACAGTGGATATTAAAAGGATACCATCATGTCAGTTCTTGACTCCTTTTCCTGTTTACATGGGGTTGGAGGTGCCCATGGTTCTTTGCCACTCATCCCGGGCCACGCATGGGTTCAGAAGTCTTGGAGTTCCAGTCCTGTTCTATTCACGGTGTTTCCACATCCTTTCCTCTGATGTCTTCCTCCCCTGCTTTCTTTGCTGGTCATTCTTAACACATGTCCAGCCCACCTAAAGCATGCACTCTCCAGCCTATCACTGAGAGTACCAAATTCATCTTCCCTCTAATTTCTTCTGTTCTCACTCTGCCATTCTCCTCAGTGTATATTATTTTCCATTGCTTGTATCTTCTTTTCTTCCACCTCCGTAAGACCCACCATTTCCAAATCATAGAGCAAGCAGGGACAGACACATGCAGCATACACTTTTCTTTTCGGTTTGTTACTCAAATGCCGATCCCACAGCACTCCTGCTATCTTTTTTCACTGCCACCCATGAACATTGGGTTCTTCCTTTCAGTTTTCCAGATCTCTCTCCGAGGGCACTAAGTGTACAATTTCTTTCTTCTGACAATTACACAAATTTTTTTTCTTCTGATTCAGCTTCTCTCCTGAAACTTCAGCCAACAGTTTGTCTTCCACCTTCTCTGCTTACATAAATTCAGTTTTCTTTGCAGTTACCATCAAACATGGGTTTCAAACATAGATTCCCACTGTAAGACCACATTTACCAATTCTTCTTTGCTGTCAGACAAAAGGACCACATCATCAATGTATATTAATTTTCTCTGTCTCCCCACAAGCTTGGGTCTCCTACTAATTAACTCCATAACAAAAGATAAAGAGAAGTGGACTCAGCACGCTGTCTCAATCCCACCTTCATCTCAAAACTCTCCAAAATTCCATGTGTTGTTATCACCTTAGCTCTTGCCCACAATACAGCTCCTCTTTTGTCTCCACTTCTTGCCATCCCCCTCCCATCCATCTCAATATTACAAACACCAGCTTCCACAGTGCCATGTCATATGCTTTCTCAAACTCAATAAATGCTACATTACAGTTACACCTTCCATTTATTATTCTTTCAAATTTCTATCTCCTTGCAAGTATCGTGTCTGTAGTACTTCTTTCCTTCCTAAAACCATGTTTCTCATCTTCAATATTTTCCTTGCTCCTTAGCCGTGACTCCAAAAAACTCTTCAAGATCTTAAGAGGCTGACTTGACAGGGTGATGCCCCTATTTGGCGTTGGGATCATTTGCTTTCATACTTATCCTTCCGAAGAGGCACAAATCAATTCTATTCTCCAGTCATCTGGTATCCTCGCTTGATCCCATCAAACCACATAGTGATCTATGAAGTCACTTCATTCCACTACCTCCAACTGCCTCGATCATGTCCATAGTTCTCATCTTCACAAGCTTGTTTACCATTCTTCATATTCAGTGCTTCTTCTACCTCCTCTGCAGAGATGGATACCTTTTGAGACTCCCTGTGGTTATCAGCAGTGCTCGCACTCACAACTTTTTCTCATTTAACAACCTTTGGAAATATTTTTTCCATATCTACCACATCTTTAGGGTTAGTCACCACATAATTCCCATCCTTCACATGGAGATTTTTTTTCGTATCTTGTGTTTCTTTGTTCCATTTTTTTTTTTGCCAATCCAAAACCCAATTTCCTGCCATTATCTTCCTCCAGCTTTGTGTATAATTCCTCTTCAGCCTCCACTCTCTTAGCAACCACCTCTTTTGCCTCTTTTTTTGCCTGTTCAAATTCATTTTTCATTATCGGGACCTGCTTCCTCAAATTCTTTGAATAGTTCATTCTTTTTAACTTCTCTTGAACAGACTTCCCCCACCAGCTTGTTCTCCAAAAGAACTCCACTTTCCCACTCTTTCTGAATGTTGCCTTCACAGCCTTAATGAAACATTCTTTAAACTTCCTCCATTCTTCCTCCACAGACTTCATTGTTGTCAGTAAGGTATGAAAGCCTTTCTTTACTTTTTGGCAGAACTCTTCCTTTCCCTCTTACATAATTACCAATACAATTTCTTCCTCAATTTCATCTTTGTTCCTGTTTTCTCAGGTTGCAGTTGGATTTTAGCTATTAATACCTTATGTTATTCTGCCACATATTCACTCACTTATGTCTTTCATCATTTTCATACATCTCATCAAAATACGGTCCATCTGGCCTCTCCTTTTTCCATGGTACTTGTCTTACCATGTGGGATTCTCTTTTTTCAAACCACATGTTCACCACTGAAAACCCATTAAACAAACACCATTCACTCAATCCTCTCCCTCTGCATTTATTTTACTGAAGCCAAATTTACCCACCACTCCTTCTCCCTGATTCCCTTCACCAACATGGCTGTTTACATCATCACTGACCACTAACCAGGTGTTACTTTGAACCATAACCACTAACTCTGCCAGCTCATTTCTAATGCTCTCCATAGATCTATCTGGTTGCAGAGCATATGCTAACTTTACACATATAACCTACTCTCTATCATCAACCATACTACTGTCAGTTGGTCTCCTCTTCTGTCAACCCTGATGACAGCTTCAGCAACCTCTGGGCTCAGCAACAATCCTAGCTACACCATTCACTTTCTTTTTTCCTCCAGACCAAAACATTTTAATCCATCTTTAAAAATTTAACTTTTGCCTCCACCTAGTTTCCTGAAGACATGGTAGATGCATTTTTCCTTCTTTTCCAATTTGTCACCATTGCCTGGAAGGCAGTGTGCAGGTTATCCCAAAAGCAGTAGCATGTTTTAAATAAATCCATGATACACAGAGAACCCAGGAGCTAAGTAGTCTGCTGGCACTGCCCCACTTTGCTGACTCTGCAGGGGGTTTCATTCCGAGTTTACCTTCTACTAGATCAGCTGCCATCCAAAACTTCTGAATCTGACCCACCTAAATTTGAGAGCCATTTCCTGCTTTCAGGATAAAAGCTGCCCTATCCTATATGCTTCTCTCCTCAGTTAGCCATTGGCACTTTTAGAGTTGATCATTTATACCGTGAACTCTCAGTCCCCATATCTGACAGTCAGTGAGAATGTTGCTAACCTCTGTCACAGAAGTGGGTAAGCTGCGGCCTGCAGGACCGTCCTACCCAGCCCCTGAGCTCCTGGCCCAGGAGGCTAGCCCCCAGCCCCTCCCCTGCAGCCATGCTGCCGCACAGGCAGCGGGGCAGCGAGCTCCTGCCGCTCTGAGCCACAAGGTAAGGGGACAGCGGCGGCGTGCACGCGGCAGTGGTGGGGTTAGGTAGGGGGTTTCAGGGGGCAGTCAGGGGACAGGGAGAGGTTGGTTGGGACAGAGGTTCTGGGGCGCTCAGGAGTCAGGGAATAGTGGGGTTGGATAGGGTGTGGGAGTCCCAGAGGGCCTGCCAGGGGGCAGGGGTGTTGGATAGGAGGTGGGATCCCAGGGGGAGGGGGCGGTCAGGGAACAAGGAGCAGGAGGGATTGGATGGGTCAGGAGTTCTGAGGGGGGCAGTCAGGGGGCAGGAAATGCGAGGAGGCAGATAGGGGGCGGGGGCCAGGCAGTTTGGGGAGGCACAGCCTTCCCTATCCAGCCCTCCACACAGTTTCCACCCCGATGTGGCCCTCAGGCCAAAAAGTTTGCCCACCCCTGCTCTATCAGGTGGAGGCTACAGCTGGGATTTTCCCTTCATGGGCGCTGAGATGTAGGGGCATTGCACAAACTTCTCCAGTACTCCTCTTATAGAAAGGATGCTATCACAAAAGAAAACAAAGCAAAACATCTACTTGTCTGAAGAACTCTCGCTAAATCTGATTGCAAGTAGCTTCTAAGATTATTAAAATTAACACCTAAGATTATTATAAAATATCTGGCTTTTGCCTCCAGTTTATTTTGTGCACCATGTACTCAATTCCACTGTCACATTATACTTCTCACTCTGTGATTTGTGTCACACCAACAGGGGAAAGAAACAGAGGTTAAAAAATAAGAACATTCAGTAAGGTCTGGAAACAGTTTCTGGATTGATTAATGGGATGGTTAGATTGGCTCAGAGGATTGCCTGCTTCTCAGTCCTCCCCGGCTTCCTGCCGAACAGCTGATTCGCGGGAAGCAGAGTGGGGCGGAGCGGAGGCAGGGTGCACGGAGAAGCAGAGCGGGGCGGTGCGTTCAGGGGAGGCCGAGCGGAGGTGAGCAGGGGCCGAGCGCGAGGCGGGGAGCTGCCGGTGGGTTCTCTGCGCCCACCAAATTTTCCCTGTGGGTGCTCCAGCCCCGGAGCACCCAGGGAGTCGGCGCCTAAGGCACCACTTTTTATGTGATCAGTCAGTGTGGGGAGTGGCCGCTCCCCCTGCTCCCCCGCCACTCCCCCTAGCTACGCTCTCCTGCCCCTAGGAGCCAGAGGGACCTGCCTGATGCTTCCTGGGAGCTGCCCCAGGTAAGCACCACCGGGACTCCCCACCTCGCCCCCCGGCAGATGCCTCTGGCTCTTAGCGGTGGGGTGGGCACCCACTATGTTGGCTCACGAGACCCTCCTGCTCGGTTCTGGGGGCAGTCAGGGGATGGGGGTGGATGGGGCAGGGGTCAAGGGGGGGCGTCAAGCAACACAGGGGGGTTGGATGGGGCAGGAGTCCCGGGGGGCGGAGGTGGGCAACGACCCCCTCGTGGGGTGAGGCGGGAACCCAATATTTTGGCAGCTCATCACTGCTCAGAGGGACCTCAGCACATGCAGTGGCACCCCGAAAGGGGGATCTAACCCATCACATATGCAACTAACTGTAACTTGAAAATCTCTACTTCATCAGCAGGGAGCTTGAGCTGCAAATGGTGCAAGCACAAGGATTAAGAAAGCCGTTATTAAAGACAGCTCCTATCATACCAATCCTTATCATGAACAATCTGACAAATGAACAACGCTGTTGGAAGTCTTTTTATATGTGTACACACATACAGACAGACATGTACTATATAAGAACTAGCTACATATAAATGATAAAGTTTTGCTTTATTTTCCAAATTGATTCATCTGCATTTGGCTGCCACACAAGAAGTTCACCGTTTGTTCCTACAGGCAGGGTTATGCAGAGGAGGAGTATGACTATTGGCATGGATAGGAGCCAATAGCTGCAGTGAAGTCTTTATCCCAATAGTCATCTTTCTAAAAAACAAGAATGTGAAAATGGAGCTTTTTATTTATGCGCATTGGCAATCTTACAAATGAGATACTGCAGAGTGCTCCTCTTGCTAAAGCCAACATTCAATCAGATCTATCAGACAACACCATACATGTTTTCATCATGTTAATAGTTTTGCCACAGATGGAGGAGCAGCATGTTTAATGTATAAGTGGCACAGTGCCAGAGCAGAAGCTCTGAAGCAAAAGAATTACCAGAATTGATTATTTCCACCCAGCATATCAGACTGCTGTCTCTCAGAGCTAGTAAAAGATAGTGACATAATCCTTCATCAGACCCCACTGAGAGTAGTCTTCAGCCAGATACATGCCTTGAGTTCTGTCACTGCAAGACTGGGAAATATTAAATCAATACAGAGATGAGGGTGATCAAATAGCACTATTCGTGCAGCTTGGGGAAAGCCTGCACTGCAGGCACATCCATTTTAATTAGTGCATGTGGAGGAGGACAGTCCCAGAAAATTGCTGAGATTCCTGGGACTGTTCTGAAGAGATTAGAATCTGCAGTGGGATATGGGCATGTGGAGGAGGTAGGGAAAAATCTGCAGGAGAACATTATAAAGAGAGCAGAAGGTTAGGTCAAGCTCTGAATGACGGGAGTGGAGGAAAGTTACCGTAGCTAGAATAACTGAAGAGATGTCATGGCTGCTCAGAACTTGTCAGAAGCCCAGAATTACTTGAGAGAGAGGAGAGGTCAGAGAGATGAAAAAATAAAGTATATTTAAGAAGAAAGGGGAGAGGAGACCCAAAGAGCCTTATTCAAAGATCAGACTTGTGCTGCAAAGTTGTTTGCTCTCACAAGCTAAATGGGGCTTGGCCTGCTCAATATAGGTGACCTCCAAAGGAAAATCCAGTTGGTGCTAGAGGTCAGGAGAAGGTGTTCCTTCCCTCTCAGTTAGTATTCAATGAAAGCCTCACCAGGGGAGCCATAGATTCCCAGGGCAGACAGAACCATTGTGATTATCTAGTCTGACCTCCTGTATGACACAGGCCATAGCACATCCCCACAATAATTCCTCAAGTGATTGGAGACGGGGGGAGGAGAGACAAAGATGTCACTCTGTGGGTAGAAGAATGAAGTAGAACTGGCTCTCTGAACAGGTTTGTTCAGTAAAGATCCCATGCCTCTTTTTTGCTGTCAGAACAGGAACTGTATAGATGATTGGGAAAAAAATTATTCCCTCTCCCACCTTCCTTGAAAACTTCAGATTTTCAAGAAAAAAATAATTCAGAAATGCCATCATGGTGCCCCATGGGAATAATAGTTCAAGTGCCTCATGTCCCCATTCTCCTCTATGAGCTGGTTGCTCTGGCCACACTATATCTCCCATGATGCACCAGTCTCCCTTCTTGTTGAGTCACTGGCATACACCATGGGAGATGTTGTCCCACAAAGGTTCCCATCCCACTGGGGAGAATGAGAACATGTGGCACTTGAACTACAACTCCTATGGGGCACTATAGCAGCATTTGCAAATCAACAGCGTTTTTTTGTAGAAAAGATATTCACTTTTTAAAATGTTTGGGGGGACAAAGATGAAGTTTTCCATAGAAAGCAGACATTTTGCAAAATAAATTAGTCCAGCTGGTGGGTGGCAGAATACTTTCAAGAGCTCATCAATAGTGAGCTAGAATAAGATGTGCTGAGCAAGGAAAGGTTCTCTGCAACATGACATTTATTTCAATGCAGCTCTTGTTTCTCCCCTCCCCACTTCAGCTGATTGGGCACTGGAGTCTGGTAGCAATGCACACAGCTTCTTAAGGGGATCTCTTTTTCTATCCCCATTATTATTGTAACACTTGCAACCTAAAATCACCCCAAGTCAAACTCCATGTCATTTCTGTCATTCAGAACATGGTGGCTCTTGAGACACAGAGCAAGTCCACCATAAGAATTGTTAGAATGCACACCTGACATTACTTAGCCACAGCAACAGAGTTAGGGCCAGAGTCTCATACTCTTACTCTGCTACAGAAACACTATTCCACAAGTTTACAGACTAGCCTCCTTCTAGTCTGGGTCCAGCAAGTGCTCACACCCCCTGTAGTTACTATCTTTGTTCCAGTTTCTTTCAGGTATCCTTGGGGGTGGACAGGCTATCTCTTGAGCAAGCTGAAGACACTATACAGGGGTCTCCCAGGGGTTTAAATAGACTCTCTTGTGGGTGGAGACCCTCTCCTCTCTCCTATGCAAAGTCCAGCTACAAAATGGAATTTTGGATTCACCTGGGCAAGTCACATGTCCATGCATGACTGAGTTCCTTACCAGCCAAGCCACATTCCTGGGAAAGCTTAGATGTGGATTGGCATCTCCACGTTCATTGTTGACTTAAGGGCTTTTTGATTGGGCACTTACTGAGAATAGTCTTTTCTCAGAAAACTGACCAACTGCTTCACTAAAACCTACTTAGAATCAGACAAGTATACAGTCAATATTCATAACTTCGAATACAAAAATGATACATGCATACAAATAGGATTAATAGATTCAGTAGATCATAACTTCTACAGAGATATGTTAGATGGCATATGTAGCATTAAACATATTCCAATTATGTCATATATATACACTCATAAGAATATTTCCATAAAGCCTTAAGGGGGGCATCGTCACAGCCCCATTAAAGTCAGTCAGGCTAATTGAGGAGTAAATTTATATTCAAGGTTCAGACTCTGGCCCTTAGAAAACAGAGTCATTTTTAACCCTGGTATTGTGCAATTTGTGTGCCTTCTCCTTATGAGAGCTTGAATGAAAGCCCAGAGGTGCTTTTTCTACCAAGAACTGACATTCCAGCAGTTATAATTTGTGGTGATGGGATCCTTATTTATATACATGCCTGATTAGAATGAAAGACTGAAGACATTACTCCTGTGAGCAGTGTTTACATAAGTTGATCTGTCCAGGTTAGTGGGTCTACTTGCATAAGGATAGTCCCAGGGGGTAAAGGATCACAGAGCAATGACCTGAATGACAGTAAGGAACAGCTGGAATATGGAATGATATGCAATATGGGATAACCTAGTGGCAGGCTCTTATATCATCTCCACATCTTCTGTCCCCTGCTGTGTCACTCCTCTCTACTTTCTCCGAGTTACAGGAATTCATTTCAGAGTAGCAGCCGTGTTAGTCTGTATTCGCAAAAAGAAAGGGAGTACTAGTGGCATCTTAGAGACTAACAAATTTATTTGAGCATAAGCTTTCGTGAGCTACAGCTCACTTCATCGGATGCATTTGAAGTGAGCTGTAGCTCACGAAAGCTTATGCTCAAATAAATTTGTTAGTCTCTAAGGTGCCACTAGTACTCCTTTTCTTTTAGGAATTCATTTGAGCACAAGATAATTTAGTTTGCTTTACACCCATCCCAGAGCTGTAGCTTATATTTTCTCCTGGAAAAAATGAAACTGAACGGGAGTGTGCATGATTTATTCACATACATGGAGGATGAAGCAGAAATGTGAAAGAAGGGAAGGCATTCATGGCTGCTGAGAAGGATTTAAATGAAAGTAGTTGCTACAGAAAAATGAGAGGTGAAGAGTGCAGATTGGGGTTATAAATGCTCAATTTAACTGCTGTGGTCACAGTGTAAAAATGCTGGATCAATGCTAGAGCTTTTTCAAATTTAGAGAGTAGAAAGATAGTCCAAGTCATTTTCAGGAGAAGAGCCATTCTAACATGTCTCAGTATAAATAAAATGAAAACAAACCTTGTAAACTGGAATCATGGGGCTGGAAAGTGCATAATGTCAAACCCATCCTGACATTTTCGGCTAGAACACTCGATAGATTTGTATTTTCACTTGTTGCAGTTAATGCTAGGCTCCTAGAGATCCTTATACCCAAATTCCTTAGGACCCCCTCTGAATATCTACATGGGTGCAGAGTAGCAGCCGTGTTAGTCTGTATTCACAAAAAGAAAAGGAGTACTTGTGGCACCTTAGAGACTAACAAATTTATTAGAGCATAAGCTTTCGTGAGCTACAGCTCACTTCATCGGATGCATTTGGTGTATGTTCTCTGTGTGTGTATATCAATCTCCCCTGTTTTTTCCACCAAATGCATCCGATGAAGTGAGCTGTAGCTCACGAAAGATTATACTCTAATAAATTTGGTAGTCTCTAAGGTGCCACAAGTACTCCTTTCCTTTTTACATGGGTGCAGTTATCTGATTACATTCAGAAACTTCCCTCCCCTTCCTATTTTGTTAAGCCCAGACACGAGGTGCTTGTGCAGAAATGCTGAATATAGTTGTAGTGAAGAAATGCTTCTTTACATAGCCAGAACATGATCAAGCCTTCATTACAGATTGATCAAGTACAGAGCCTAAAATTAAATATCTGCTCCAAGTCTAGGCAACCCTATTTAATTCGTTTTTTTTTAAATATTTGTGGGCTCACTGCCCCTTCACAAGTCTTCAACACTGTTGCCACTAGCTCACCCCCATTTTTGGTTGTTAGCTGCTTATCTTTCTATTGATGTGGTTGCTCTAAGACTTCAAGTCCTTAGCTGACTGTTGCTTCACTGAACAAGACAAGAGACATTCCATCCACTTCTACCTCATATTTAAACAGCATATTCATGTGTGCCCTTCAGCTTCTTTAGAAATCTCAAACATGACTTGGTTTAGAGACCACAAATTCAGGTTACCAGTTTTTGGTCTCAGTGACAACTGGTACCTTTCATCATATCTGCTAAAGCCATTTTAAGGTTTGCAATCTGGTTTTGGTGAACCTTGGAAAGTTCCATGAGGTTTCATGCTTATGCTAATTTTTGCTGAGTTCTGATGGTACTTTTTTAAAATATGCTTGACCAGTCTGCAGAAGTTGCTATAACCAAGAATTATGGTTCATGAGGTTTGGGACTCAGACAAAAGAGAGGACTCCAGAACAAAAAGATAGAAGAGAGTCCAGATCTAAACTGCAGGAAAGATTAACCTAATCCCTGTAATTGATTGTAATGTTTGCATCAAACAATTAATCTCATTAAATCTAATACACATTGTAATATCTGTTATATGGTATGTATGTAAGACTGAAAAGGAGTACTTGTGGCACTTAGAGACTAACAAATTTATTTGAGCATAAGCTTTCGTGAGCTACAGCTCACTTCATCGGATTCATTTGATGAAGACAACTGAAGCTCACGAAAGTAATGCATCTGATGAAGTGAGCTGTAGCTCACGAAAGCTTATGCTCTAATAAATTTGTTAGTCTCTAAGGTGCCACAAGTACTCCTTTTCTTTTTAGAGAAGCAATAGAAAGACTAGGACTGTAGAACTAATTAACAGCTGGTCATCTGAAACACCACCACCCAGCCTTTTGACCCCAAGCAGACGGACATCCTATTACAAGATTCCTCAGAAGTAGACTTATGACAGCATCCACCATGATGGGAAATAGGGAAAGAACAAGTTAAAAATTACTTAGATAAATTATATATCTTCAAGTCACCAGGGCCTGACGAAATATATCCTAAAATACTCAAGGAGCTGACTGAAGAGATATCTGAGCCACTGATTATCTTTGAAAAGTCGTGGAAGACAGGAAAGATTCCAGAGAAACAGAAAAGGGCAAATATAGTTCCAATCTATAAAAAGGGAAATAAGGACAGCCTGGGGAATTACAGACCAGTCATCTTAACTTTAGTACCCAGAAAGATAATGGAGCAAATAATTAAGCAATGTTTGCAGACACCTAGAAGATACTAAGATAAGTAACTGTCAGCATTGATTTGTCAAGAACAAATCACTTCAAACCAACCTAATAGCTTTCTTTGACAGGGTAGCAAGCTTTGTAGATGGGAGGAGGTGGTAAATGTGGTATATCTTGACTTTAGTAAGGCTTTTGATACTGTCTCACATGACCTTCTCATAGCAGATCACAAGCTAGATATGAGTGAACAGTATAACACTAGTGCAAAAAAGCAAACATCATTCTGGGATGTATTAGCAGGAGTGTTGTAAGTAAGACATGAGAAGTAATTCTTTCTCTCTACTCCATGTTGGTAAGGCCTCAACTGGAGTACTGTGTCCAGTTCTGGGTGCCACATTTCAGGAAAGATGTGGACAAATTGGAGAAAGTCCAGAGAAGAGCAACAAAAATGATTAAAGAGCTAGAAAACATGAGGAAAGATTGGGGGGAAAAAAAAGGGTCGTTTATTCCAGAGAAGAGAAGGCAGCGGGGACATAACAGTTTTCAAGTACATTAAAGGTTGTTACAAGGAGGAGGGAAAAAAATTGTTCTCTTTAACCTCTGAGGACAGGACAAGAAGCAATGGGCTCAAATTGCAGCAAGGGCAGTTTAGGTTGGCCATTAAGAAAAAACTTCCTGTCAGGATGGTTAAACACTGGAATAAATTGCATAGGGAGGTTGTGGAATCTCCATCAGTGGAGATTTTTAAGAGTAGATTAGACAAACACCTGTCAGGGATTGTCTAGATAATACTTAGTCCTGCCTTGAGTGCAGAGGACTGGACTAGATGACTTCTCGAGGTCCCTTCCAGACCTACAATTCTATGATTATCTTAGCAGTGTGAAGTTAAAAAAAAATTTTTTTTTTTAAAAAGCACACAGCCCATCTACACTACGAAGAATTAATTTTAAAAATGGCTGATTAAGTCAATTGCAGGATTGATCAACTTTCAAACAGGATTGAACTTAGCTCATTGTGAACAGGTCCAAATTCTGTTATAAATGGATTCAGTAACTATGCTGTAATTTAAAGTTCCACCTGAAGTACATGATTTTATGACTTGCTTTAGGCCTATCTACATAGGCGGGCCTAACTCTGAGTGCACTTGAAACAAAAACAAGCTTAAATAACCATTGTTAGACTGGATGTCCTTTAGTTTATACAGGGCCGTGCAGTAGCCACTAAATGATCTCTTCTAGATAAACATGAACACCTGATGAGTCTTAGTTTGATTGTTTGTTTCCTTTTTTTGTCCATGTACCAGTACACTGTATAAAGAACATAGGATTTGGCCTTCATGCCAGTAGCTGAATTGGATGAATCCCTTTTGTCCCTAGCAGATGAAGCATATCGGCTTCTAGTCATATTGATAGGGATATTTTTATGCACCTAACCCATTACAAGACTTGCAGTGAATGGGTTTTTATTCCTTACGCTAATATTGCTGGATTCAATGAAATGTGGAGAAGAGAATTAATGAAAGAGACAATACACCTTTTTGCTGTTCCTGCACATATGAAGTTTTCCCACTTCACTCTGGCAAAAACAACAATTAATTTTCCTATTTTTGCCTGTTTTCAAACATATTACATTATGTTCTAATGGTTTTAAGCATAAGCATAAATACACACTACCTTCACGTGATGCAGTAAAGAACGACAGCACAACTAAAGGAAGTCCCATTTTACTTTTAAAAGCTGATTTTCTATAGTGAGGAGCTAAACTCAAAAATGTTCAGAATTGGGATTTGGATAAGTGTTCGAACATGTCAGATACTTAACTGAAAAACCTAGATGTTTGGGTCTGCAACACTGAGGTGGGGTTCTTTTTGGAGATATTTTCCATTTCTGGTCAGTCTGGGTGAACTGACAGGCTTTCACTCACTTGTGGTCTTGGATGGAAGTTCAGAGAGGTGCAAAAGTAAAAACAAAAATACCCAAATTTTTTTTCCTCCAAATTTGATAAAAGATTTGGTTTCTGTTTTGCATTTGCAGCTCAAAACAGGACTTTGAATCTCATTTATTTTGCAAATACTGCCTGGTTTTGACTGGAATTGTGACAGATGGATCACTTGATAACTGTCTGTTCTGTTCATTCCCTCTGAAGTCCTTGGCATTGGTCACTGTCAGAAGACAGTATACTGGGCTAGCTGGACCATTGGTCTGACCCAGTATGGCAGTTCTTATGTAGATGTGTCAATATTCTGGATAAATCTTTTTGAATTAAGTTTGATTAATTTAGGAGTTCATTATATTAAAAATCCAAATGTTTACGTATTATTATAAGATTGTATGCTGGGGGCAGGGTGGGGGAGGAGAGATATGACTAATATCAACCCTGGGAAAAGTTATTTCTAATGGTCATTTGAAGCTCAAAATGTGCCCCCCCTCCAGTTATGCAAGAACTCAGCCTTTGGAAGTTTTGCCCTGGGGAGAGGGTCTTTGCTGCTCATCTGTTACATGAGGACAAGATCAGAGGTCCAAACTGTACGAAATAGTGACTCACAGCTGCATGAGTGTTCAGTCTGAGCTAACAGCTGTTATGAACTTGTGATAACAGCAGAAACACCTTGGTGGGGTTTGAAGGACTGATCAGTGGCCAAAACCCTTGTTGGAGTTGAGGTGGTCCTCTTGTAAAACTTATTAATATGCATGTGGGTTCTTCTTTTGTTATAAAACATTTTTATCCTAAGAATACATGTGCTTGCTCAGAACAAGCAGTGTGGTAACTTATACCTATGGACAATTATGCTGTTCTGAAGTTTGAGAAGAAGGCAAAGTAGGCCTGGGTAAGCAGTTGTCTTGCTGGGAAATTCACAGTGTAGGCAGAGAACTCTGAATCCTAGGGAAAAGCACAGTCAGGCGGAAGACACACAGGGGTTTCTACCCAAGAGGTGACAACTGAGGAGCCCAGAGCAGATGCCCTTCCTGGACTACCCAGGGGGGATACAGGTGCAGTTGCTCTAAAATAGGACAGTTCTAACAACATGACTTTTCTTTGAGGAATTTTGGCTAAAACCATTAAGTGATGATATACTTCCACTACCTTATTTGGCCTTCTTTTCTTCACCAGTCTGAAGGATCAGATGAACTGCTCTGCATCAGCTCCCTACCTCCTCTGGACAGCCAGCCTTCCCCCTCAGAGGACTTTTACCCATAGGTTTGGAGAGACAAGACTGACAGTGACATATGGCCTCATGTCCACTCCATAAAAACAGAAAGGATTTTTGTTTTGTTTTTTCCAAAGTCCCAAATCACACACTTCCCTGGAGAGCCCCCTCGCTGGAAGCTGGACAAAGAAACTCTTTAAAACTTAGTGTTAACTTCTTATTTTAAAAGACCAGTACACCATACCTTGCATTCATAGACTCCATTTAGACAAACATACCAGTCAGGTTTTTGTTAAAACAGATTTCAACCGGATCAGCTCTACCACATAATTCAAATTGCTTAAAACATCTCAATTCCTTATGTGTTTACATCGTTTGCAGTTAGACACTTATGTCTCATTCACTGCTCATAACTCCCACACAAGTAGGAGCAGTATATGGGCTGAGAGAAAAATATGTTCCCTATTTGCCCATTATGCATTCCTTGCACAATACGAGATATCATTAACTCTGACATAGGGCTCAGGCTGTCCAACAAACAAACAAAAAAAACCCCTACATTTGGTTTCAAAGTAGCAGCCGTGTTAGTCTGTATTCGCAAAAAGAAAAGGAGTACTTGTGGCACCTTAGAGACTAACAAATTTATTAGAGCATAAGCTTTCGTGAGCTACAGCTCACTTCATCGGATGCATCAGGTAGGCTGTAGAAACGAATTGTAGGTTGGATCCTCAGCAAGTAGAAGTCAGTATTGCTCAAATAAGTTCAGAGCTACATCAATTTATGGAGGAGATAAGCCAATTTTATTTTCCCACCAATTAATCAGGGCATATTTAAGTGATAGAGCAGCTTCACTGAACCACGTCCCAGGGAAGCGTTTACCCTGTCATTGAATGACAGGCATGACTCCCTTACACTAGGAGGTGTTTTGACTAGTAAAGGGATGCTTTCTGCCTGTGCCAGTGGACTAAGTGGGGTTTAGCCTATTATTCAAACAGGTGCAAGACTCTGAATTGCAGTCAGTTAATATACAAGTTGACAAGTATAGATTAGAGGAAGTGACTGCAGTGAGTCATTCTTACATTGAATAAAGTACAAAAAAATTTAAAGACAGTTTTAAAAAGGCAACATTTATCAGGACAGCCTCTTCATCCATAGCACCAGACCCCTCTAATGTCCCATTTAGGATTTCCCTCACAGAGATCCTTCCGTCTTCCCCATCAGGCAAGGGGATCTCCCACCGTAAAAGGCTTTGGAACTTGCCCTGAAATTTGGCAGATCTGCAGAGGCACACTGCCTAGAATCTCCAGGGGCTTCTCCCACCTGGCCACGTGGGACTAACCCTGGCTGCAGCTGCCCCCAGGATTCCCAGGGAAAGCTCTGCAGAAGACACGACAGATTCTTCACAGGGCTGGAGGGAGAACAGTGTGAATGGACCTGCTCCAGCCCCAGCTAACCTATTCTATCTCCAGTCAGTACCTGTCCCTCCATGCAGGCTCTGGAAGACACACAAAAGCCCATGTAGGATCTTGGGGGAGAAGGGTGGAAAACAGTGCAGCAAAGACAGATGACTCACTTTCAGCATGAAAGAGGAATGGCCACAAGTGGAGAGTCCCTTCTAAGCTCAGAGCTATTGGAGAAAATCTAAGCCATGCTGATCAGTTCCATTAGCTGATAGACAAAATGATCATGCCCCAAGTATCATCTTATCTTGAATACTGACAGGTTTCAGAGTAGCAGCCGTGTTAGTCTGTATTCGCAAAAAGAAAAGGAGTACTTGTGGCACCTTAGAGACTAACAAATTTATTAGAGCATAAGCTTTCGTGAGCTACAGCTCACTTCATCGGATGCGTTTGGTGGAAAATACAGAGGGGAGATTGATATACACACACACACAGAGAGCATGAAACAACGGGTTGTATGATAAAACCTCACGAAAGCTTATGCTCTAATAAATTTGTTAGTCTCTAAGGTGCCACAAGTACTCCTTTTCTTATCTTGAATGTTACACATTTTCAGCTAGGTGTCACATTAATTCACCTGTTTTATCAGGTATTTGTAGTAAATAGAACTTGATTGTAGCATTGTATGCAACAACCCTCTACACACACACCTACTGGCATATCTTTAAGATGTATAGCAGTGCAAATGTATTTCATCCAGCTTAAGACATTAAAAGGTTAGAACTGATAAGCTCATACTTTTAAATGCTGTTAGTCAGATGCAGTCTCTGTCACCCTTCAGTTACCAGGCTTGCACAGTTCACACCAGTTTTGCCCGATACACAGTTGGAGTGTCCCACTTACTCCTTTCCTTCATCATTGCCCCTCTTCTTCTCTGTCCCTCCCAACCCCTTCAGAGATGCTAGGCAGGACTGCAGTTGTGCTGTAGGCTCTAGGGGCAGCAAGTGGAATGAACTGCTCTAGGCTTCCAGGTATGGACAAGGATAATTTTGAAAAGTCTCTCCAAGAGCAAAGAAGAATTCTGCAGAATGCATTTGGGCCCAGAACTCTAGTATTTGTATTTGGAGTGTGGGGGGTAATTATATTATACATTCTAATTAGCTGTACCCTGATCTTCTCTTATGAAACAAGGTATCACTGAACGACATGAAGAAACTCATTGAGAAATACAGATTAATCTTAGTAAATGGACCAGTCAGAGAAAACTAATATTCCACAAGCCACAGTCAGGAATTTCTTTGTTTTCTTAAAAAAAAAGCTAGGACATTGTGTACAAAAGAGTATATTAAAAGAATGTTAAAGTTGCAAAGTCAAGCACACGAGAGTTAAGAAGCTTCAGAAATAAGATTGCCCCTGCCAACTTTATTCTGCCCTCTTGTAATGTGTATGCATGATGATATAGTCTTTAGTTATACAATGTGGAGAACGATATAGTATTCCTATGAAATAGCTATGTGCCTCAGTTTGCCTGCATGATATTATTCTGTCTACACCCTACTAAAAATCAAAGAAGGCTGTTAGGGAGGAGCAAACAGAAAGCAAAATGATGACAGAGGTAAGGTTTCTCTACAGAGAATACCAAGGGTCCCTAAGAGTAACAATGGGCAAGCTGCTCACTGGGAAAATCCCTACCTGCCTTTCACCAGAAGGGTGACTGGCCTATTTCTCCTAGGGCCTGAAACTAAGATCAAAAGAACACTAAGCCATTAAAACCTCATATCCAATAGGAAATAGAAGAGGGAATGGAAAGCAAAGTTTCAGGCAGAGACACTGTGTAGCAGGTTCACTCACCAGCTGGTGTTCCCCCATCATTGCTGGGCTTGGTGAAGCATCCTTCTGTCTTTGGCATCCCCTGTCAGTGGCTAAACAGGCCACTCGTTGATATTGTCCTTCCTGTAATTCAGCCCTCTGGCCAGGACAATTAGAACCTCACCCCTTCTGAGGTAATAGAAAGTCCCAACAAAAACCTCAAGTTCTAGTGACCATGGACCAGGCCCCACACTGGGCTCAATAATCATTACCCCTTTACTCCCAAAGCATGAACCACCCCATGGGTGGAAAATGGGAAAACCCAGGCCTACCCTCTCCTCTAATTTCCAGCCCAGTGTCCCTATGAGAAGCAACTAGGATCAGTTTCTTACAATGCCTTGCTAGTTTCCTACCTTTGCCTATTTGCAGGCATCTACCAAGGAGCTACATTCTCCAGTTCTCTCTCCCTGGAGGGTTGTCTTTCCATATAATTTTACCTAGTTTCTTGCTGAAGAAACTTCTTGGGGTAGTTCCCTTATCTTATCCCTTAGACCAGCACCTAAGCTCCCCTCTCTCTGTCCTCCCTAACTGCCCCTGCAGTCTCTTTTTTCAATAGGAACCACCCAGCCTGGTTCTCCCCAGCTGAGTCCAATCCTTAATTAGCCATCTCCCCTCCAGGTGCCACAAAATGGGCTAAACTGGGCTCTTCTGCTCTCCTTAACCCTGTCACTGCAGTCTGGGGTTTATTCCCCCCCAAGTTAAGGCAGAAGGGCTCTGCGACTAAGGCAGGACTCTACAAGATAAGTGAATCCAGCAGTCTCAAGCATAAGCATTGAGAGAGGTGATGAGCTACACACAAGCCCCAGACACGTGGGCCTGATCTTAACCCTTTCCCCTGGCTAGTTGATTCCTTTGGGCTGATCAACAATATGTCTGTTTGAAAGGAGAGATCTGAAGTTATTTTAATCAGCCCATGATTACACAGAAGGGTCTTGTAGGCACTAACGAGAGTTGGGCCTCTTGTGTTACCACAATTGGAAACAGGCAGCATCCAGAGGGGTAGAACTGCAGGGCTCCACCCAGCAGGAGGTGAAGTAGCAAAACCTGTCATCTGAGGGGTGCACAGGGATATAAGACACTGCTCTTACCATAACCATGGCAAGATGGTGTTTAGAATGGATTGCTAGGCTCCAAGTGTAGTATACCTTGGAGTTCCAGTCTGATAAGAGTGCAGGACAAGGTCAGACTCTTGGAAAGAGCCCAGGGAGAGATCACATGTGCAGTTTTCCTGAGCCATCACACATCACCACACACCTTTTTTTTTTCCACCTGACCCCTTCACTCCATGCAGCGTCAGGGGGCCTGCCTTACTTACTGCATGCTTTTCAAACCCTGCCCTGCCTACAGAATTATTCTTTTTCCTCATGGGGTTGTCTATGATGCTCACCACTGCACAGCCAAGTGTTTCACAAACATGAATGTATTTTCACAACACCTATGTTGGGGAGGGGACATATCTCCATTTTACAGATGAGGAGCTGAAGCACAGAAAGATTAAGGTCAGAAGTGTCCATGCATTTGGGGAGCCCTATTTGACAAACCTATTACCTGATTTTTCAGGGAACTTCATTTTATATGCTCAGAGCAGAGCTTTTATTGGCTTCAGTTACAGGTGTGAGTGTTCAGCACTTCTGCAAATCAGACATCAGATTATTCAAGTTGGACATCCAGAAAATGAGGCGCACACATTTAGTGACCACATGCAAACATTTTGGATTTAAGCGACACTACCCACATCATGTAAAAAGGACTCAGAGGCAGGGATAGAATCCCTTTGTCCAGGGTAACAGTCAACTAAACTACAATAAGAAAAGGAGGACTTGTGGCACCTTAGAGACTAACAAATTTATTTGAGCATAAGCTTTCATGAGCTACAGCTCGCTCAAATAAATTTGTTAGTCTCTAAGGTGCCACAAGTCCTCCTTTTCTTTTTGCGAATACAGACTAACACGGCTGCTACTCTAAACTACAATATCTTTTCTTTTCCTGCAATCCCCTTTCTCTTTCATTACACACCTTTTGCAACAAATGAAGGCTCTACAACCAATAGCATCCTTCACAACAGAGCCCTCGTTCATTCCCAAAGCATTGTTCATCTTGAACACTGATAGATTCTACAAAAAAATATAAAATCCCTGTTTGTGATGGAGGCAATAGGGGAACGAAAGCTTTTCACATACGTATTAGTAGCTAAGACCCCGTCACCATCTAATTTATATATTACCATTCACTGGCAGGATGAGGAGGGGACACTATTTTTAGCAACCTCTGAAACCCAGTTGTGTAAACTTCATTGTTATTAGTTACAGTGGTTTGATTTACAGATTTTGAATTTCCATCTGATTGTACACTCCACTATATATACGTCAAGGAACACTGAAGAAAAATTCAAAATTGTCCTTAAAGTTTAATCTATTGGTGTAATGTACTGACTCACATTGCTTGCAAATGTAAATATTTTGTTAACAAGAGGTAATGTTTAACTGGTATAAATGGTTGCAAAACTAGGTTGTATTTGTGAGCTTATTAGCATTCAATTCATAGAACAGCCCTTTTGTTCCCCAAGTACATTTTCTTCAGGTTTAGCATAAATATTGTCTTACTAAAATGATTTAACAAATAAAGTTATCTTTTTTTAAACAGCATAATATTGTTGGAATGGAGCAACAAGAGAAAGCTATGGACCAGCTCTTCAGCTCCTCCACATTCCCTTTCCATTGCTCCCGCAGTGCAAAAGGGGATCAAGGCTGCAATGCATAGACATCTGAGGATTTCCATGGCCTGGGAGAATCCCTGAGTGGCATGAAACCAGGCAGGAGGCAGAGTGGCTGCACCGTGCTGTGCTCTGGCAATCCCCACCTATGTAAGTTAATGCCAATTCTTTGAACCAGAACAGCGGTTCTCAAACTGTGGGTTGGGACCCCAAAGTGGATTGGGACCCTATTTTAATGTATTATTTCCATACTCCCCTTCTCACAAGCCTTCCTGAGATCACAACAAGTGACACTTTTTCCATTTTCTGATATTCTGAATAAGAGAAATCAAAGTGATCTGTTTTATCTTAGGTTTTTTTTCCCGTCTGAGGCTTATAATGAGCTATTGCTTCCATTCTCAGCCACAAGTTTTCACCCAGCTTTTAAGTATATCACTTCAGAATTGCGTCTTTTGGAGCCATGATTCTTCCTATCCATTGTTCCTGTAGCTGTTTGCATCATATCAAAGGATTTCTTTATGGTGAGGGGTGCTCCAGTTAAAGAGAAGTAAAAGTAAATATTTTTTTTTAGCTGTTAACTTCATATGCAGAGGAAAACCCTACAACCAAGAATTATGTATTTTTTCTCTAAATCTTTATAACTAAATTTAATTGTGGCTTATGTACCCAAGTAGAAGTAACTGAGCTGCTTCTTGCAAGTTCTTTTCAGGTGAGATTGTCAATCTGGCAGCTTTTCCAAGGGCTAAAATAAGTCAACTAGAGCTCAAAAAAAAAAGGCAAGATGAACAATTTGGAAGACTAAATGTCCCTGTTCGCTACAGAACAGGTAGAGAATGAACCATCTGTGTAGGTTTCATGTCTTTAAGGGTATGTCTACATTGCAACTGGGTGCATGCATCCCAGCACAGGTAGACAGACACACATTATCTCTGTGCAAGCTAGTGCACTAAAAATAGCAGGGGACATAAGCAGAGGCTCAGGCTAGCCACCCAAGTACATACCTAGTGGTCTGGGCAGGTTTATACTCAGATGGCTAGCCCAAGATGCCACCCATGTCACTGCAGCCACACTGCGAATTTTAGCATGCTAGCTCCACTCGAGCTAATGTGTGTTATATCTACCTATGCTAGGAAGCATGGTCCAAGCTGCAGCAGAGATGTACACTGAGCCTGATCTAAAGAGAGTACCATGAAATGGGGGAAGAGAGAAGTTTATTCTCTGTGGGTATGTCTACAGTAGAGCTGGAGGTATAATTTCCCTGGCCAGCTATATTTCAGCTCCAGTTTAGACAAGTCCCTGTGTCCATGTAGTCCTAAACCTCTGCTGAGCCTAGTGAGGGAGTGTTCCACATAGATCCAATTGCATCTACCATCACAAAACTATCATCACTTCTCCATTTGGAACAGGATTTAGACTATCAGTTAGATTTACACATTAGTACAATAGGCCCTTGGATAGCCAACATATAATAGCAGCCTTTGATCACTAATTACCTAGGAAGGATTTGATCTGGCAAACAGGAGTTAAAAGGCTCTAAATCCATTTTAAGTCCACTGCTATCCATGTCCCCTTTCTTTCCACAGATCTCAATTATAACTTGACACACCTGCTAAGTCCAATCAGCGGGAGATTGACTTGGGAAAGGACTGCATGTTACAGATGGTTGTTTAATAGCAGGTTTTATTTCAGCTATGACACACTTAAATTAAACAGATGTTTGGTGAAAGCTTTCAAAAGTGTCTGTACACAACACTAGAACTTTGGACTATTTCAAAACATTATTAGCAGATTGTTTCATTACCTTTAGAAGCTAAGATATATTTCAAAACATTTATTTAAACAAGAGAACCCCCGTGAGGAAATATTTGGTCCTTACTTAGTTATATAGCACCCACATCAGCAACAGACGCTTTGGGGTGGTTTTTTTCCTGGAAAGTATTTTCTTAGGAAATAGGAAAACATGGGTGGCTAGTCACAATTTGTGATCTTTTTAACAGCAGAATTCAAAATTAAAATAGTCTTAAAGCAGCTTAACCAACTCAGGCTGAACACATTAAAGCTTTTTATAAAACCAACAATATCCAAAACAGGAGTCAAAGTTTTCAGCATGAGCTCAACTGGATAAAACCAAAAGTTCAAATTCACTGAAAGTTATTGCAGAAAGAGGGATTATACAACACAAAAAGCTTTGCCTTTCACAGATGGGGTCCCAGTGTTGACCTAGTGAAGGAGTACCTGCAGTGTTTACTGCCTGGGGAAGTGTGGAGCCCAACTTTTTCAAATGCTCAGAACCCAGAACTGGGGCCAGATTTTCAGATGGGCTTAGAACTCAGCAGCCCCACCTGCAACTCTCATAGTCAGATTCTCAGAGGAAGAGCTCCAGACTCACGATGCTGAGCACCTTCAAAATCCATCCACTTATTTGGGTGCCTAAATTGGAGCCAAGCCCTTTAAGATCTGGCCCCATCTGTCTACTCTGAAGGAAGTTAAATGTAGGCAAAGTCAAACAGTGGATCCTATAAAAGGCACAACACAGAACTTTCTGAAGTGTGAAAGAGGAAAGATTAAAAAGTTACAAATGGGCATGTTTCCAAACTCCCCGATCCAAACATGCTGGAACTTTGGGGAAAACTTATCAGAACTGCATGGATCAGCCTCACATCACAAGCATAATTAAATTCCAAAGTCACTGTGTTTATCCTTTCCAAGCCTGTATGCAGCGCAAGAATCAATCACTTTAAACAAAATTGTAAAAACAAGAGATTTTACCACTCCTACGAGCTGCAGTAAGTTAATAATAATGTCCTATTCAGCTTGGGACCATAAAAGGCATAATTCTCCATCCCCCTGCTTAGTGCATATTAAGCAAAGGAATTTTTAGTTTGTCCTTGCTGTGGTACATTTGGGCCCACTCCTGCTCCTGCTGAAACTAACTGGAGTCCTCTCTCCTGCCTCCCTATCAACTTCAGTGGCAACCAGATCAGACACAATAGGAATATACTGGGATTAGCTGTGCTAAATTGCACTACTGGCTTTTTGAGACTGTGTTCAGGGATAAATCCTTACATGCTGCCCAATAGTTTGGCACATCAGGATCCATACGAGGTTTGAGTGGGGATGACAGTGATCCAGGAAGCTCTAGGAGCCCCACTCTAGGGCAGCCCAACAGGTGAGCTGTGGAGGAGCCAAGCAGACAGGGCTTGCAGGCTCCCCGCATGCAAGCTTCCATTAGAACCTCACTTGTGTTCTGCCACAGGTTCAAACAGCATCCGTGAAACATTTTGATTTTGGCAAATCAGTATTCTCCAAACACAGTCCCTCAGAGAAATTGTGACCAGCTATGCAGGTCAGGTTAAAATTGCTGAAACTGTTATAGCAGTCCATTGAAATTCCCATGGCACAGGAAGGGGTAGATTACTGCTCCAACCCCTCCTCTCTATTACTGAAATCTCTAATAACGTCTCTGAAATTCCTAAAGCTTCCTGAACTTCACACTGTAATTTTAATGAACTAAGTGGCTTAGTTCTTTTGTCTTAGAGAGATCTCAGCTACGGCCAGTCACTCCTCTTCTTCAAGGGCTCTCAGGCAAGGCCCTGCAGGATGCCATTCTGTCACCAGTCCTGTTCCACGTGGATACAAGCCAGCAGGAGAATTAGTAAGGGGTCATAGGGTGTGGCATTTTTAGTGGCCTGCTGGCAACCAGCTTTCCATCTCTATTTTATCCAGTGTGGGTGAGCCATTTCAGCTACCGTCTAATCACTATTGGGGATGAAAGCGAACTGTCTGGGTTTGTCTGCAGCCCAGACTGAGGTGACAATTGGTTTGGGGAAGCAGTCAGAGTAGAAGTAATATTAGCCCTTTGACTACAAAAATACAGCCTCCAGTTTGTGGTTACTAGCGTTCACCCTGCAGGTGGTGTTCAGCAGTTATATTGCAGCAGTAACCCAGTCTGCTTTTCACCATCTGCATCTGGCTAGGAAGATGCACCTTTCCTTTCACATGGATCTTGCCTGTGCTATCCTTTTTTAACCTCCAGATTAGATGATTGCAGTGTGCTCTGCATGTGGGGAGATTATTCCACAGTAGTTGCTTCAGAGGAAGATACTAGAAACCCTGTTGTCATCGGTACTGACCACTCTCAGAGACAGGAAACCTGTTGTGTAGGGCCATTGTTATGCCCCTGTCTTCCTAATTTCTGGCTGCTCCTCTGTGTGTATGCTCAGAAGGACAGGGAACACAGAGCCTGCCCCTGTACCCTCCAGGCAAGAGACAATAAGAATAAACATCCTTTTTCAGTCCTCAACAGCAGAGCTGCTTGATCCACAGGGGACATGGACAGATATGTTGAGGTGTAACCACAGATACATTGATAGATATGTTCACATGCCTGCTGGAAGTAAGTATGGAGGCACTAGAGGCAATGAACACTGCTCCTTTTTAGAGTTAAGTTAAGAAGAGATGTTCTGCACTGACCTGACACAACTGAGGCGTTCCACTTGTTAGGTGACCACAGAATGCCATGCTTCTTCCGTTCTACATCCCTGCCTCCCCAGAGTCTGCCTATGGAGGAAAAAAACCCAAGATTTTGGCCAAATACTGGTTCTGCTTTGAGTGGGGTAAATCTAGAGTTACTCATTGACATCATGGAATTATACCAGATTTACACTGGTGTAAATGGGACCAGAACTTGTCCCTAAAAGTACTTTAAGTAACCTGGAATATCACTAGCAGTGGTGCCTATTTCTGTTCTGCACTGCTAGACTCAGTCCTTCTCAGTCATCTCCACCTCCCTCCCAGAGCGCATTTCAGCTACCACCCCCCCCGCTGTCTATCAAAAAGCATTCAACTGGTACTTGCCTGTCAGATGATGCAGGTGGCCCTGCATTAAGCATCTGATGAATCAGTATTTTGAAGAAATTGACAGTTTTCTAATGTTTATGGTGCTTAACCTTGAGAAAATGACAGATAATTACACTATTCTGTGATGGAAAGTGCCAAGGCAGAGTTGGCAGGGAGGGGAGCTCCCCTTTGTGGAGCTGCAGGTTATTTGGTATCTTGTTTGCATGCCAGCAGCCCCCAGGATAGATTCTTCCTCAGCACTTGCTAAATCTGTCAGTACAATTCGATTCCTAATTGCCTAATCACTTGTAGCTCTGCTATTCACTAAATCAATGCAAACTCATGGCAAAAAACCCAAAACTTGACTTTACTGAATCACCACATAGTCTATGGACCTTTCAAAACATTTGGGGGTAGTGGGAGAAAAGGGGAAGGGAATCTCAGGAAAGTGTTTTGTCATCTCCCTTTGAGCAGCTCTGCTGCCCAGTAATAATCAGCTACTATTAACTTTAACTCTTAATTACCTAAGAGCACATGGCAATAGTGTGAATCTATTTACTTAGGCAAAGCTCCAATTTTAATTACTTCTCAGCCACCTTGTCTCTATGCTGGGACCAACACAACACTGCATATCTTTAAAAACTAAAAGCCTAGAAATCACTCTTTACCATGGTGGATAAGAGCCATCTTTTAAGGCTCTATAGTTCCAGTCATGGTCAATTAGCAATATACAGTGCACTTGGTATCTTTGCTGTAAGCTTAGTTCTTCTATGTTCCAATTCCTAGTTCAATGAAAATATATTCTAAAACAACTCTTTTATATCATCCTTTCTAGGTCACATGAAAAAACATTGTTCTGAGAGGGAGCTTTTGTTGCTGCATTCTTTCCTTAGGACATCACATATAAATTTATATTCAGATTAAGTGAATTTCAGGCCCCAGCAGGATAATGAGTGAAACATACTTCCCTGAGGGCTGTAACAATTCAAGTTATGAGGATACTCCACTAGGGAGCTGTAACTGGAGATGGGCCTGGACTAAAACACTGGACACACCTTCATCCTCTGAAGACTGTGCTTATTTGTTAATCTACTCAAATGGTCTTTGATACCACTAGGTTTTGTCTTCACTTCCAGAAAATATGCTCTTGGTTACACCCAGGAAGTTTCATTGCTGCAGTTTAGTCTCTAAATTTTGATGGTCTCCACTAATACAAGTGAAGCAAGTTTACGCAACTTCTAGTTTTGCTCTTAAGTTTGTTTGTTTTTTTCTATTGGTGGGGGTAAAGGAGGATGGTGAAATTGCTATTGCATCTGCTTTATTCTTTTAGTTAGTGAAAACTGCTATGTCACAATAAATGTGTATGCCACTCCTGCTACCTGGTACAGAAGTGACTGTTTAGTAGTTTGGTGTAAGCTAATTCGAGGAAATCCCGTATCATGAGCAAACTACTCCTCATGTCCACTTTGTGTTTACTACTGTTATATGGAACAACAGCTACCTAGGAATATGTTAATTAGAAGAGGTCAAAAATTTGATGGAACAGTTTTCTCATCAGAAAATGCAGATTTGACAAGTCAAAATTTTCACAGAAATGTATTGATTTCATTGAAACACCTTGTTTCAACAAGACTGATGTATTTTGTTTTAATGTCACATTACAAACAATTATATAAAATCAAAAGTAAGTCCTTTGATAAGAACATTTTAATATTTCTAGAACAAAATTTTGCAGGAAATTAATTTTTGTTCCAGTTTGGGAGAAAAGAAAATCTTGAAACTTCAGATTTTTCCATGGAACAAAAATTGTGAGTTTTGACCAGCTCTAGGGTTAATGATTTATAGCACAGTATGTTTTTCAGATTATAATGTAGGCAACTATTGGTGATGTAATGGTCCATAGAGACCAAGTACAGGGGAGAGAAGACAAAAGATTTGCTTGTGAACAACTAGATTTTGGAAATTAGGTAATTATGCAACCTGAACTAAGGAGGGGGCAATTGTGGTTGGACAGCACAGCAAGATTCACATTCCCCACAGCAGTTCATAGGGCTGAGTGCTGGACCTTCTTAAATGAATTAACTCAGTTCTCTTGTTTGACATTAAAGAGCACTTGGAATGGATCAGTTGGGGACCTTCCTTATGGTCATCTCTGATATGCCAATATGTCTTATTCTAGGCCGGTGACATCAAGGGACAGTACTACATGGAAGGAAGAACAATAGACAGAAGCCACGTAAATACTGTAAAGAGTGTGGCATTTCTCAGAATACCAAATTATAAAGATGAACCAGATCTCAAGATAATGAAGAGTCATCTCACTTGATATGCTTGTTATAGAAAATAAGGATGCCATAAGCATCTACTGTTTTGGTCATTAGAAAGTTAGAAATGATAGCACACGAGCTACAGAAAATATGTACACCTTAGATTAACTACCAGCTAACATTAGCGATCAGGCAAGGAAATATGGTCTTTGGGCAAAGTTCTGCTCTGTTACACCAGTGTAAGTCTTGAGCTACTCCATGGATTTCTTATCAAAGTCAATGGAAGTGCTTTGCACTCCCGCTCCCAATCCAAAGCAAATCCATTAACTTCAGTAAGAGATCCAGAGAACAGCTCCAGATTTACACCAGTGCAACAGTAGCTGAACCAGCATCTTTAATCTGGGTCCATTTTAAGTGGTAGCATTTCTGCAGAAGTATTGTATCTTATCTCAGCTAGTCAGTCATAACAATGCTGTACAAATAATGCCTGTCTGAGTTTACCTAGGTGTGCACAGTGGTCAGTTCCAAAAGACAATATCTCGAGTTAGATTTGTATTATTCTTAAATGACATGTTACAAATGCCATCACCGCAGAGCTAGCCAGTCTTACTAGCAATGAAATGGGCTATAAGACTGTTTGCACACTGTAGTTATTTTTACTAGTGGTGTTTTCTGCCTATATTCCCTCTAATCCCAACAGAAATAGAAAACAGATTTATTTATTTTGAAGGTTAGTAGGGTAATTTCATTCTGATTAGTACCTCACCTTCTGTTTATCATAAAGCATACAGTCCTCCCCTTGCAGTAAATGAATCTCAATTCCACAGGGTGCTGAATGACTATTGGATGGTGCCAAATCCCTTTAGTTGGGAGCCAGTAGTGGAATCACCACTACACAATCCATTTCTGACCCCTTACTGAAGTCATTGGAGCTTTATATGCATAAGGACCGAGCACATATTTTGTTCAACTTGGACATTAGTGCTATTGAGTAAAATTAAATGACTGAGGTGTCCATTTGCAAGAAAGAGACCAAACAATAAAATTACCTCATATTTAATAGAGATAAAGTACTTAGATGCCCCCACCCGCATTATCATGGCATCTGAGCCTGCACCACTCTGTGTATTTGTCATCATGGCACCCTGGGAAGTGCTAGTATCTGCAATTTACAAACGGGAGCTGAGGCAGACATACTAAGTACGTCTAAAATGCAACTGGAGGTGTGATCACAGCTTGGGTAGACATACCCTAGCTAGCTTTAGGTTAGCTAGCAAGAGTAGTGAAGCTGTGGTGACAGTCTTCAGCGCAGGCTAGGAATGAGATAGCCTGGGTGCTGGGTGGGCATGTGCAGCCTGTGCTGAAGACCTTGCTGCTGCATCTTCATTTGTTAGCTGTGCTAGCTAGATTAAAGCTAGCATGAGTATATCTACCCAAGCTGTAATCACACCTCCAATTGCATGGCAGATGTATCCTAAGTAGCTTGCCCAAGGTCCTACAGCAAGTCTGTGGTGCAGTGGGAAATTGATCCCAGGGCCACAAGACGAAGACCAGCACCTTAACCACTAGACCATCCTTCTCATTTGACTTGTATATGATCAAACTAGAAAGCCAACAAGCTGGTCCTTTTTAACTGGGTATCGTACATTCTAGGTGCATAGCAGAAGACAGTAGAACATTACATTAAACTTTAGATTCCGAAGTTCTCAAGTGTAGTGAGAACATCAAAAGCAAACACATTTTATTTCAGAAGAAGCTGCAATAGAAAGCCATGGACCTACAGAACTTGACTGAGCTTTTAGTTATTCCAGCAACGTGCTGGAGCAGGTAGGGGATTATAGTAAGAAAAGGCACTTTCAATACCAACTATGCCCTGTGAGTGTTGTTTTAGAAGTACATCGTGCTGGTCAAAAGGTGCAAAGTCAGGAAGTCTAGGAATCCCAACCACAGTATAAATCTCTCCTACCTGGACAGAAACCATGAGGGAGGGCATTGATGCAACTGCCATGGTAGAACTCCGCCTATTCTGTACCATTTAACAATAAAGGGAGCAAATGAGCAACAGGGCCATTTTCAAATGAGCACATATGCCCCCATGGACCAAGTTTTGATCACAGTTCTTGCTGTGTGCTACCTCGCAGCCAGATCAAAGCCTGACTTACGCATGTGTGGAGAGTTTCACAAGCAAGCTGAGAGCTACAGACATTCAGGAACATTTTTGAAAGTCTGGCCTGAAATTTAGCATTCTACTTGTGAAAATATTTCAAGCAATGTATGTATTGAAATGACAAGGCTGCTCTGTGCTCACAGCTTAACAAGGTCAGATTCAGTCAAGGTGGAAGTGTGGAAGCCTTTGCAGGTTTGAACTGATGCATACTGTGGTGAAGGCTTTGGTGATTTCACAGGAGATGGCTTACAGTGCTGCTTGCCCTCCTAACTCCAACTAAACTAGATTGGGTGTGTTTATACAGAAGCTATTTTGCATCCACTTGAAGACACCCAAGATACATACCCTCTACGCTTGTATAGCAAGAAGACACCAATCTACACTAGAGAGGCAGGTAGAATGATCAAGTGTTGTTTTAGGGCCACAATTAAAATTTGGCTTCCACAATCAACTCACCACCTCAAGGTGCTCGTGTTCTTTTTTGCTGTGTGACTGACTAATGCAGCAAAGCTGAACTATTAAACATGCATTCAAGTCTCCCTTGCCCAATACAAAATGATGTTTTGCTTAGTTAGGTAGCTTAAATGAGAGCCAATAAAGTTGCAATGAGCTACTTGTCAGAAATTCAAATAAGGCCCTTGAAGATTGCTTGCGAACCCTCCCCAGGCTAGGAGTGTTGTTCTGTGAAAAGAGCAACCACCATGAGAAACTCCCCAAAAAAGTCTGAGTCACAGTAAATATGGGAGCCAAGGGAGCTTACTCCACTGCCAGAGCTATGTTCTGCCACAGCTATTGAATGTTCAGACTGAAGTCATTTCATTGTGTACTAGGGAGGCACTGTAGTCTAGAGGTTACAGAAGTATGGGAAACAGAAGTATCCTCCTGGGATCCTATTTAAAACGAGCCACTTAGTGTGTGACTTTAAGTGGCTTGATCTGATTTCTGTGCCTGTGTGCTACAAAATTGCAGGAAAGTAAGACATGAATAAAAACCACAAGATGTTGCATTTAGAAGTGATCCAGCGTGAGTCAGTGAGTTATTCTCAACATGATTTAGCTGGGGTCTGAGAAGCAGTCTGTGTTTGACTAAGAAGTAGGACTGAGTGCACAGATTTGCTGCTCCCATTTTACTATTTATGATTGAATAGGTGAGATACAACCCCCCACAAGTTGTTTGCATCTCATCTATTCCGCAAGGAGTCATTGTGGAATTAATCTTTAGTTGTATGGATCCACCATAAGAAAAATCTTCTAAACTGATTCTCTCTTCCCCAAACTCCTTTTCAAAGATAACTAACTTGTGAGAGCAGATACAGAAAAGCAGAGCAATACAGAGTTCCCTCTTCAGTGAGGTATTTAAGATAGCACCATAGGGAAGAATTTTCTCCTTTATTTAGCTTACAGAGTTCTAATATTCACTATTTTGGAGCAGCAGGAGTTAGCTCAACTCTCAACCTATCTATGTAAAGAGGGCAATTTTCCAGAGTTCTCCAAAGTCCACATGTGCAATCAAATTGGCCTGAAGATTGCTATGCCAATAGAAGGGACGGGGTTGAATTAATGGTGCAAGTTTGGGGTCATTTGGCTAAGGGCTTGCAACATCCATGGAATGGGAGAGCCAGCCAACCCATTCCCTTGAAGCAGGTCTCTGCCATTCTACCTAATCACATTGCATGTATGAAGTTTAGCTAGGACAGGGAAAAGACATAACGCCCAAGCTTTCCACTGTCTTGCATTTCCTATAATTTGCATCTGTGCAAAATGGGCATAAAATGCTTCTGTTCTGATTTCGTATAATTCCACACAGGTATAAGCTTGCACTTTCAAAGTCCTAGATGTAACTGCCATATTAGTGGATAGGCCCAATCCTGCAGTCTACAGAGTTGACCTGGGAGATGCTGCTCAGTCTCCACTAACACATCTGGCAAGTTCAGTCCCACAAGAAGAGAAAGCAAGCAAGAGCTTGTATTCTATTTTTCCTCCTGTTTCATATCTAGAAGGTTGGGGGGAAATTTGGATTAAATGATCCAAAAAAAATATAACCCAGAGATGGCCTTATCCTGGAAGAATTCACTTCTGGATCCACATCTCAAATACTCCCAAAGTTCAAAACTGTTTGGATTGGTACATTGCTGACAGAGGGGCCATCCACCATTTTCACTCTGGAGTCAAATTCCAAACCTACTCTCCACACATTTAGGTATGCTTGTCTTGGGGTTCTGGTCTATATCCATCTCTTTCTTGAAAGAATCTTAAGCTTTGTCTGTGTCTAAGCTTAAACTCTCTCAAATTGGCAGGGATTTTGGTTTATAGGGTTTTGTTTAATCTATATTCTAACCTTATTTCCTTTCCTTCTATTCCAGTTTCCATAGCACAAAGTAATAGGAATCTATGAAAGCCAAAGGTTGTGTCAGTTCAGTTCTACTACAGAAGTTTAAGCTGGTCAGAGAAGTCATTGTGATTGGGTCCGATCTCAATTTGTGCACTTTTCTTACTTAAATCAAAAGGAGTTTTGCCCAAGGAAAGAGTCCTGTATCAAGGACACAGTACACACACTAGATACAAATCCTGCCAATTAACTAGAGCCCCTTTCCATGAGCCTCCTCAAGCCTTTAGCTCTAAAATGAACTGAGTACACACTGAGTCAAAGAAGGAGAAGTCTTGGCTGGAATTAAATTTGCCCCATTTTGTTTTATTGTAGGTGATGTCTCGTTTTAAAGTACTGACAGTGTATTTGGTGAAGAGGGGGAGTATTGCATTTGAGCATTTGCTTCAGAGGTTGTGTCAAATGGAGATGATGGGAAAACATTTTTTGGTAACAAAGTGCTCTCCCTTTGCCAAAGTTTTACTACTGGATTTAATAAGCCACTTGTGAGCCATCTGAGCTATTTACATAGGAAATGCATGAGGCAGCATGGGAAAGCAGATTTCTGATCACATACAAGTTCTCACATGGAACATCCACAAAGTTTTATTTGCTGACAAGATGGAATGTATGTGTTAATAAAAAAAAACAAAACCCACACATGGTGAGCTGTACAGTGGGCTGAAAGGGAAAGAAATGCTGTATTTATACCATATGGAAATGTTGTCCGATTACATCACATAGGAGAGTGTTAAGTAGTTTGAGCAGGGGCCTGGAAAGCACGATTCCTCGGATCTAGTCTCACATCTGACAGTGACTGGCACAGATGACCACTTCCTGTTCCCCATTTTAGCTATCTGGAAGATACATATAGTTCAAATAATTATAAAAAGACCTACTTTTCATCCCAAGATGAACAAGCTTTACAAACATTACATTTAAGCAACTCCTTGCCACCAGACTCCTTGTTGTTTTTGTGGATACAGACTAACACGGCTACCCCCGATACATTATATTTAAGGACTCCCCTGAGGGGTAGATAAGTATTACTAGTTCATTTGTGGCTGATTTCCTGTTTAAGGGCCGGACACTGTAAATCCTCACTTGCATGAAAGTACTATATCTTGGGAAACATTTTGGTGAGGGTACCTGCAAGATAAATAGATTTCTAGAGCAATATTGGTTTTGAAAAAAGAAAAGGAGTACTTGTGGCACCTTAGAGACTAACAAATTTATTAGAGCATAAGCTTTCGTGAGCTACAGCTCACTTCATCGGATGCATTACCCTTTAGAATGAGTCTAGAAATAGGGATTTATAGCAGTTAAATTGCTAACTTTTGTTTAGCTCCTTTATCTACTGACTATCTTGCATTGGCAAATAGGAGAGCTAGATCAAATAGTCCACCTATTTCAAGCTACCAAATTAATATTTATTGTATAACTACAGTTACCCTGGTCACAATTTAATAGTCATTCTTTGCCAACAGATACCCGTGACATACCAGGGTACAATCCAGACCAATAAATAGCTGTGTCACCTCTATCCTGAAACTTGATGCCCTTTACACTGCCTTGTTTCTGTAGCCTCTAACCTGGACTGCTCACAAACAGCCTCCAGCATGTAAAGTTACTCCCAGCTATGTCTCTTGGCTCTTACCAGCCTTCAAAATTACCACAGGGTGATCTCAATATACTCCCTGTCCCAGATTTTCCCCTGGAAATGTCCTGTACTGACCAGCCCAAATATATTAAGCCCATTAGTCCTTGGAGGGAATAATATGCACACAACTTGCCAACCCAAACGGAAGTTTCTCAGACTTTTCAATTTAAACAAACTCTCAGACTCATAGGTCAGCCATCGTGATCATCTAGTCTGACCGCCTGCACATTGCAGGCCACAGAACCTTACCAGCCCGCTTCTATAATAGACCCCTAACTTCTGGGTTAGTTACTGAAGTGCTCAAATCATGGTTTAAAGACTTCAAGTTACAGAGACTCCACCATTTATTCTAGTTTAAGAACATAAGAATGGCCATACTTGGTCAGACCAAAAGGCCATCCAGCCCAGTATCCTGTCTACCGACAGTGGCCAATGCCAGGTGCCCCAGAGGGAGTGAATCTAACAGATAATGATCAAATGATCTCTCTCTAGCCATCCATCTCCACCCTCTGACAAACAGGGGCTAGAGACACCATTCCTTACCCATCCTGACTAATAGCCATTAATAGACTTAACCTCCATGAATTTATCCAGTTCTCTTTTAAACCCTTTTTATAGTCCTAGCCTTCACAACCTCCTCAGGCAAGGAGTTCCACAGGTTGACTGTGCACTGAGTGAAGAAGAACTTCCTTTTATTTGTTTTAATTACAAACATTACTTTCATTTGGTGGCTCCTAGTTCTTATATTATGGGAACAAGTAAATAACTTTTCCTTATTCACTTTCTCCACAGCACTCATGATTTTAGAAACCTCTATCATATCCCTCCTTAGCCTCCTCTTTTCCAAGCTGAGAAGTCCTAGCCTCTTTAATCTTTCCTCATATGAGACCTGTTCCAAACCCCTAATCATTTTCTGAACCTTTTCTAATGCTAGCATATCTTTTTTTGAGATGAGGGGACCACATCTGTATGCAGTATTCAAGATGTGGGTGCACCATGGATTTATATAAGGGCAAAGATATTCTGTCTTATTCAACTTGCTAAGCAATGAAGTGCTGAAAAAATGCTTTATGTAAAATTAACAAACAGGCTGGATAAACTGCTTGTTTGCAATCTCAAAATCCTTTAGTAGTTTAGATCAGCCTGAAGCTTTAAACTATTTAAATTTAAACTGTCCTTTCTGAATGGTTTTAAATCAGACTTTAAAAGAATGCATCCGATGAAGTGAGCTGTAGCTCACGAAAGCTTATGCTCAAATAAATTTGTTAGTCTCTAAGGTGCCACAAGTCCTCCTTTTCTTTTTGTGGATACAAACTAAGATGGCTGCTATTCTGAAACCTACAAAATAGATGTCGCAGACAGATTGGAGATCAAAGAGGCATCCCAGCTGAGAAATCTTATTGCCCAGACAGAAGCATATTAGCTAGTGGAATGTAATGTTTTGTTCATTAAAAGCTTCCCTTTTACAGTACTATTCTAGTCATTTGTGTTCTTCTGTTGACCTCCTAGGAAAGTGTACCACTAGAGGAGATTTGCTCAGAAAAGTTACACATTCCAAGGGCTCCCCAAGGTTAGACAGGTCAGGACAAAATTCTTGTCCAGCTCTCTCTCTCACTCTATCCTTTCTAACAGTGGCTGGCTCTCTCTCTCCCTCTCCCTCTCTTCCTACACACAGGAGGCCCACTGATGATACAATAAGCTTCTCTTCTGTAACTCCCACAGTCAGGAACAGCCTCCTTTGTCTTGATTTTCACTCTCTCCAGTCTTAACAGAAAAAGTTTCCCTTTCCTGAATATCTATTTCCCTCTATCTGCTATTCTTCATTTAGCTTTAATTGTATCAGATGTTTGGAATAAGATTACCCTGAGACCTTATACAATATGAGATTGTATTGAATAATGATGGCCAGCTGTGCTGTTGTTTGTTTCAAGCACCTATCCCAATGGATCAAGTCCTTGGGCTTAATTGCACTCAGGATTTACCTCAGTTACAGCTATAACTAGCCAGTGAAGAAAGGCAAAGCTGCTATTTCAAACAGGTGCAATTTACCCTGGTTTCAAGTAGGAGTAGCAGTTTTGCCATTCTACTCTACTAGCTTGCATTGGTGCAGCTCCACCAGGGAGCAGCTGGGCACCAGTGGTGGAAATCCCTAGTCAAAGCCTTCATCTCATTAAAGTCAAGGGGAGTTTTTGCATGAACTTCAATGACACTAGAATTTGGCTCAAAGTTAATAGATTCTCTAGTAGTTCTGTGATCAGGCAATTCAGAACATACAAATCAGAGGCAACACCAGCCTGAGCCAGAGATCTTTCAGGGATCTGCTTTCACATAAACAATGTATTTAATAGCTCAGGAAAAATTAAGATACAAAGTGGAAAGATGATCTTTTACAAGGATTTTTGCCTTAGGTATTCAATTACAGTTGATGCCATCCAAAATATTAGAACATTCATTTTATTGTCTGAGATGTGTCACTTAAAAGATTTATTTTTTTAAATAAAGTCAGAATCTCTTCATTAATTTTTAAGCAGCCAAGTTAGAAACACTGATTGCTTCATGGCATTGGAACGTTCTGAGAATGTGCTTTTGAGCCACCAGTGTTTAGTCAGTAATGATCATTTACATTCCACAGTAGTTCAGTTTCAGAAGTTTGTGCATGTGCATGCATGATTGCACGTGCATGAGGCATGAGTGAGTGTGAGTGTGCATGCATGAGTGCACGTGCATTAGTGGTTGAGGAAAGAAACTCCAATGGATTAATACAGGACTTCAGGCTCCAGAGCTGTCCAAGGATTAGGGGCAGAAGTGGGAGGGTGTGAGTGGACATGCTACACCATGTTTCACCAGTGTCCCATGGATGATAAAAGGGAAGAGTCAGACTAGTGTCACTTATGGGACAATCCATTTTTCCATCTCCAATTCCAGTACAGCACAGTCAGGAACTTCACCCCAAATTTGGATGGACAACCTTCAAAAGGAGAACGGTAGCTCTGGCTCCATGCTGTCAGTCAGTCATTGGATTCTCTGCACAGTTTAAGATTATGTAGAAGAGTGGGCTGACCACTGGCACACCCCTCATGACTGGGCCTGGTGTAGGAGCCTCTCCAGGTTTGCCGGGGCCTCCTCCTTCCTCACCCAACTCTCAAAACAAAAATAAGCTTAACACTAACTTTACCCTCCATGCTCTTAAATTATCATTCCACTTACATTTCCCCTGTGCTCTATTCCTCAGTTGAATGCCTGCCAGAGCAGGGCTGGATTAACTCTCCTGTGGGCCCAGGGCTATTAGATTTTGTGGGGCCCATATATACAAGTCTTTTTCCTAATTTAAAACAAAAATGATCAGAGTTACAGCATCGAGGCTATTAACACCATACTAAACTTGCCTTTTAATTAACAAAGTTCTGTGGTTACATTTCAGTCTTAAAACATGTAGACTATAGTTATATTAAAATAGCCTACTTAGAACAGCTGTTATATTAGTTTCTTTCTGGGAGGGAACTTTGGTGCAGGAGTGGGCACCGGGCTTGGGCAGAGAGTTGGGGTGCAGGAGAGGGTGAGGGGTGTGGGCTCTGGGAGGGAGTTTGGTACAGGAGGGGATTCTAACCTGGGGAAGGGGGTTGAGGTGCAGGAGGGTGTGCAGGGTCTGGGAAGGAGTTTGGGTGCAGGAGGTGATTCTGACTTAGGGCAGGGTATTGGGGTGCAGGAGGGGGTGTGAGGTGCAAGCTCCGGCTGGGAGGCGCTTTCCACAGGTGGCTCCCAGCCAGTGGGGCAGCAGGGCTCAGGCAGGCTGCCTGACAGCCATAGCCCCACACCGCTCTCAGAAGTGGGCGGCTGCTGGAACATCTCTGCGTGCCCCTGTAGGGAGAGGGGGAATGTCTCCATGCACTGCCCATGCCCACAAGCACTGACCCCACAGCTCCCATTGGCTGGTTCCCAGCCAATGGGAGCTGCTGGGGCAGTGCATGGAGCCGCCTCCCTCAGCCCCTGCCAGGAGCGGCAGAGACATGCCAGCAGCTGGCCTCTTCTGGGAGCGGCATGGGGCTATGGCAGGCAGGCAGGCTGCCTGAGGCCTGCTGCCCCACTGGACTTTTAACAGCCTGGAGAGTGCAATTGCCTGGCAGAGGCTCCAGGATCAACAAGTCAATCACAATTGACGGTTTGGTGACCACTGAATTGTATATAAATTAAGGATTTATTTTTGTGGGGGCCCCCCTTAGCCCAAGGCCCTGGGCTGCAGAACCCTAAAGCCCCTGCATTAATCCAGCCCTGTGCCATATTTCTCTCCTTGGAAGTCCATATCCTGCCCCTTTAATAAAGACTCACTCCCTGAACTTGTTCCACTCCAGTGCCTTCTTCATGTATCTCCTGGATTTTTGTCAGGAGTTCTCTATTCAGGAAGAGTATCCCAAGGCCAATTTTCTCCCCAACTTCCCCTTCAACATTACAGGTCTCAGCCCTATTACCAAGAGAAGAACAGCAGGAGTTTCTCCCTATTACTCTGTGTCCTCTCTGTATAGGAGCCACCCAACTCCACCCCTAGCTGGGAACTCATCTTTAACTAGGCCTGGCCCTCCTTCCAGGTGCACCTAGGTTTCCAAACTGAAGCTGGAGAGCTCATTTAACTCTTTGGAGGAAGTAGTTGGGGTATACACCCAATCACATTTGTCAGTTGATGATAGTTGTGGTGATCCAATTCTCTTCTCATATCCCATCTGCTGGGCCCTGAACTGAGACAACATAGGCAACTGGACAGCCTGATAGTAGTAACTTTTAGTCCCTGTCTACCTGAGCTGTACTGAGCCAGTTTCCTAACTGTAGGGGGCTACCTTAATTAGGCTTCCATTAATTAAGCAAAATAATGGAAAGAAAGCATATGAACAATTGATATGTTAAAGTTTCAGAACCATAAAAGATTCCTAGTGGTTTGGAATTCCAATTCCATTCCAATGTGTCAACCTAGTTTCAAACACTTGGATTTAATCTGATGAAGGAGGAGGTTTGTTTTGTTTTTTGATAGGGATGCTTATATTAGAAGTGCAAATAAATTTAGAAGAATTGCAGTAAGGTGTTTACTTGCTGAAGAGATCTATGTACTGTACAGTCAATACTACTTGATCTTCTTGGATCAAGCCAGCTTTTAAAAAGAGGCAGATATGTGACTCATTCATTAAAAGTTGCAGTGGAGTTTCTATGACTTTTCAAGGAATTCAAATAGAAGTTTTTAAAGCAGCCTATTGACCTGGGAAAAGGACCTTCCAGCAATTTTGCTTCCATCTATTGCAAACTGATGTAAGCTGACTTATTGTCAGAATGGTCTCTAATAGAGAGACTGGCTTTTCAAGGAGCAGTGTAACCTCAAAGTACAAATACCTTTTGATTCCCATTGACATCAGTGGGAATTAAAGTTTCCTGCATTGTACAAAGATCAGGCCAGTAATGGCAGAAGTTTCAATGTATGAATGGTTGCACATAAGCTCTCTCATGGTTCTTCGGAGTTGAAAGTTGTACCATGTCAACCAGGAGCTTATTTTTTCCTCTAGACCGACACCACACTTGTGAGATCGGAGGTCTGACATATCAGCTTCACCTACAGTAATCAAACTTTTAGTCCTCTAAAACTATTAGTTGTTGAAAGCTCTGGCTAGGTCCTTAGTTGGTGTAAGTTTGCATAGCTCTAGGAAACTAGATTTTTTTATACCAACTGAGAATTTGACTCACTGTCAGTACAGAGGTAGTTTCCCTTTTGAGAGGAATTCAAGCCACAAGCTTTAGATCTGGATTTTGAACATCCCAAGTTATACAGGGTTGTTTATGCATTATTTTAAAAGAGCCAGGAGTTGTATGCAAAATTTGGAGCTGAAGCCAAGTTCAAACTGAAGATGGTGTTGTCCAAGATCCTGGTTTTCCCCTAAAGTTGCAATTTAGCCTGGCTTACGTACCTCTGTTTATTTTTATAAAAGTGGAGTGTCCCATTTTTTAAAAGCAGAAATCCTTTGCCTGGCTGACAGAAATTTATAGCTAAGCAATCTCAATATTCATTGTACTTACAACTCCCACACAAGGCAAGTGTTTTCCTGACCCAAGTAAAAAAAGTTTCACTATTTTGATAGTGAAAAAAATTATATTACTTATTTTATTTCTGCTTCAGTGAAAACATTCAAGGCAAGATCCAATCTTAAAGAGCCAGGTAACAAAATTTTCCAATCCTGCTGATGGTTTAGCCCATTTCATATTTTTTGAATGAAAAACAGACATTGGCTATTAGTTTAACTCAACTAAAACACTAAGTTAAGTAAACTATAACAACTTTATTCTAATGTAAATAGACTTTCATAAACAGTCCAGAACTTCAGCTGCAGAAAAGGATTTTTTTTTGCAACAGTAGGCATTTTATGGAAGTGTTTTTGTAGTTAGTTTATTCCTTCTCCTTGGTCAGATACACACTTTTGTGAAAGAATTTCACACAAGGATTTGAGGAGTTTTATTAGCCACCAGACATCAACAGATCTCATATGGAGTGGTAATCTGTACTATGTTTTGTTATGCAACTGCAATCCTTCATCACTGACACTATCTGTATCAAAGTTTGCCAGGAATAACCAGACTGAAGACTACAATTATTTATCTTTTGTTTCTTCCCAAAAAGGACCAGCTACTTTAATATCTGTTGAACCATGTAAATTAGTCACTTCAATCTAGAAGTCGTGAGTCAATAGGCCTTTGTATGCAGTCCTCTCCAACTGCCACCTTTTGCAACAAGTAGTTAAAGTGTGCCTTTAATAATTTCCATGGAAGACATTTACTGCTAATTCATTTAAGAAGGGATACAAATACCTATGTTCTAGCAGTGATAGGTTCATGCATGGTTATGCCTTTCTCAGAGTTCGTGGCATGTTTGGGTCTGGCCTTTGAAGCTCACTGCCATTTTTATGAGTTGGCTTTCATCTGAAGTTCTGCAGCTGGAAGTACCCTGACCCAAAGTTTTAGTTTGGGCACATCTTTTGTGTCATTGATTGCGGGGGGAGGGAGGAAGGAGTTTTCTTCCTTCTCTCTCTGTGTGTGTGTGTGTGTGTGTGTGTGTGTGTGTGTGTGTGTGTGTGTGTGTTCCTCTTGCGATCCTCAGTAAAGGGAGACTCACACAGCATATCCTATAATACAAGTTTTAAACTCAGAAGCTGTCTCTGATCCAAACACATTTTTGAACATATCCCTGACCTAACCAATTAATACAGTAGACTCTATTTCCACAGAATTTAATCGCTCATATTGTTTTGTATGTCACATAGAATTGTGAAGTCAAAAGTGGACAGCTCTTGCCCAAGGAGCAGTACATTAGTTTTCTTCTGTTGGGTAACAGTCTCCTTTTAAGTTGACATCAAGGGAGTTCTTGAAAAGAATTTTTTTTTTTTTTTTTTTTAAACTAGGGAAGGGCTTAATTTTCAGTGAACAACTCCTTGTTTACATCCACATAGAGAAAAGTGTCTCACCTCCTCTCCACTTTCTCCCACGGGTAGCTAGACCTTCTGTCATGTGGTTAATGTCAGCAAAAAGGGACAAATTCAATACCACTCTTGATTAATAGCTAACTCCGCTTAAGCTGTTACCCAGACTCCTGGGAAAAGCAACACTCCCTCCCTGGATGACAAACAGGGTGAATGTCTGACACAATCATTCAGACTGTACAGATAAGGCAGTCTGTATTACAGAAAAGGGAACAGTCAAACTTGGGAAAACACTGGAACAGAACAAATGTGCAAATTCTCCCTTCCAGGAATTTTTGCAGGTAATTGTTGCCCACCTCATGCATCTGTCAAACTTCACCCACAGTTTGGATCAGTGACTAGCAGCAGTCCAAGTGTCTTGGCAGGTCTGTTTCCAGTCCCAAGGACACTGCTTGCCAGGTTCCATTTGAAGGCACCAATCGCCTAATCCCATTTAATGAATCTGCTTTATTATGGTGCTGGGTAGGTGGAGGCCCCACCGGAGCCCACTTAGTTCTGTTGCTAAACAATGTGCCATGTCAGCATAGAGTTCTCAGACTGTGCTGTGTCTTGCTCCAGAGTCCCACAGAAGGGAAGCCAAGTGCAATTAGTACTCTTGCAGAGTCCCAGCGCTTGAAAATGAGCTCTTTGCACAAGGTAAGAGTTCCTTCCCTTTTCTATGCCTTAAATCACAGAACACTGGAGCACAAACAGCAGCAGTGCATGTTTCTGCAGCTTGCCTCCAAGCAATGTGCCATAAGCATGTTGTGACAGGCCCACCTTTCACCCCATCTCCACAGGGTCTGAAAGGCAGCCCAGCAAGTCAGCTAATTAAAATTCACATGAATTGGCTAAGTTGCATTTCCAATCAAAACCAGTGCACAACGATCCATGCATGATAAATTAAAATTTGTCTGTTGGCTTCCATTCCCAGAGACAGTAAGTCCAATTACTCATCTGGTTTCCCCCCCATCCCACCCCCCACTTTTGTTCATTTTCACAGCTGTTTGAGTTTCTAATGAGAGCACAGAATTTTAATCTAGGAATTTAAATATCTTCCATATGGTACCCAACTGTGTGTCATTTTGGGGCATTTGGTTTGAAGATTGAGAGTTACTAGGCCTTTTCAGGAATAGGCCATGGAAAAAACCAGAGAAAAATATTCCTCAAAAGTCAGAACCAATCTCACTAGCCATCCAAGCTGTTTTAGTGCCAAGACTTTGCTAGTGCATGGAGTACAATATTAAATTAATTAAAAAAAAAAAAAAGAGTCAAGACTAATTACAGCATTTAATTGCACCAGAGTCCTGGTAAGATTGTATTACTTGCACCCAGGAAAATGATCAAAAGAATATGGAATACTGTAGCCATGTCCATTTGGGGAAGATGTTCCCTATAACAAAACAAGTAGTAGTAGTACTGTAGTGAAACTGAAAGGCAAACGTCTATTTATATGACTAGCATAGTATTTTTAGGTAGAGAAGAAAAACCCAGCCACATTTGGTAAAGGCTACATATTTTAAATGTTTAAGTAGATTTATGTTGCAATGTAAATGACATTGTAATGTAAATGTTCAATGACATCCTAGGCCATCAAAGCCAAATCTGAGGTTACATTAAAGAAGGTCTAAACAAAAATTTCACACTAAGGGGAAAAAAATATATCTGTATTTATTACCTGCTGGGAGTTTCTCCTCTACTCCTTTTATTTCTGATTTGGGTACTTTCTTCATACAAGCACATTCTAACTTATAGGTTCCCTCTATTTAAAAAACACTAGTTTGCTGAAAAGCTTTTGGACAAGAAATAGTAGTGATACAGAAACTGAAGTGATACAATTTTCTGTGGCAAAGTGTGACTTGAATGGCTGCAGCATTCTCTTAAAGCCCATTTTTCTATTTTTCTTCAACTATTAAGATCAGATTGGTTATACCTATTCAGAGGTTAATGATAGCATAGTCACTAATAGCCATTCACTTCTATCCTTCAACCTACATGCTTTATCTTCAAGATATAGTACTCAAATACAAGACAAACTCAGTTTCAATGGGAGTATAGACCTGTCCAAGATGCTCACAAAAGACTATTTCATATCAGAGACTCGAACACCAAGGGACAATAATGTCAGGCAGTCAAAGAAAATTGACTCCCAAAGGCCTCCATAGAGAACTGTCTGCACTGGATAGTCCCTCAAAAGCATCACTTTTCTCCACATGTATAAAGCAAGTCATGTAACTTCATCAGATCTAAAAGCCTCTATACACCAGCAAAACATCTTTTCACTTAGTAAAACGACATTTGCTTCCTCACAGGGAAGGCTGGGAAAGGGTATATTCCACTTGCTGATATTTTTTGTCAAGTTGAATTGAATCTTACCTACAACTGTTCAGAACAGAGAGCTCTAAGGGGGAAGGGAGCTAGACTGTATGAATACACAGTTAAAAAAAAAGATAGATAAACTGGCATTTTGCACAACACCATCCATATATGGATAGGATATGTATTAATTTTTAAACTTGGATTCTTATCAAAAGTATTTAGGTGGTCCTCATTACAACATTACATCTGGTCACACCTGCAGGAGGAAAATGCTATTATCTCCATTTCACAGATGGAGAAACTGAGATTAAGGCAGTGGTGGGCAACCTGTGGCCTGTCAGGGTAATCCACTGGCGGGCCACCAGACTGTTTGTTTGCATTTGCATGGCCGCCTGCAGCTCCCAGTGGCTGCGGTTCACCGTTTCTGGCCAATGGGAGCTGCACCATTGGCTGGGAACGGCAAACTGCAGCCAAGCAAATGCAAACCGCAAACAAACAGTCTGGCGGCCCGCCAGTGGATTACCCTGGCAGGATGCTCACCACTGTTCTAAGGGCATGTCTACACTACAAAATTAAGTCAACTTAACTTTTGTCAGCATACAGCTGCTACAGTAATTGCATCTCTTGTGCATGTCTACACTTTGCTCCTTGTGTCAGCGATGCGCATTCTCACCATGAGTACTTGCACCAATTGAACTGTCAATGTGGGGCATTGTGGGACAGCTTCTGAAACCATCAACAGTTGATATAAGCACCACAGTCTCTATACTGATACTGCATTAACATTTACTCTGCCTCTCATGGAGGTGGAGTTAAGTCAGTGTAATGGGTGAGTTATGTTGGTGAGAACAAAATTTTAGTGTGAACACTTAGAATTAGATTAGCATAAGCTTCCTTGTGTTGACCTAAGTGTCCACACTAAAATTTTGTTCTCACCAACATAACTCACCCATTATACTGACTTAACTCCATCTCCATGAGAGGCAGAGTAAATGTTAATGCAGTATCTGTATAGAGACTGTGGTGCTTATATCAACTGTTGCTGGTTTTCAGAAGCTGTCCCACAATGCCCCATATTGACAAGTCAATCGTAATAGATCAGGGAATTGAATCTAGGTCTTCAAAGTCCTAGGCTAGTGCCCTAACCACAGGATGATTCTTCCTCAGAGGGGATAGATTAGAGAGAACTTTAATGGTGGTATTTTTTCCTGTCGTGTTGTGCAGTGCTCATTTCTCTTGTATTATTTGTCCGTGGGAGAAGGTGAAAGGAATGGGAGTTCTCTTGAGGATGGGAGGCAGGGTCATCTCACCTAGGAGACATGGCTTTAAATCCCTTCCCAAAACCTGCCACCTCCTTGCACAGTGAAGTAATCAGTTCTGCTGCCATGGAGCCATTACAACAGTGGTGGGCAACGTTCAGCCTGTCAGGGTAATCCATTGGCAGGCTGCCAGACCATTTGTTTACATTTGCATGGCTGCCTGCAGCTCTCAGTGGCCGCGATTCGCCATTCCTGGCCAGTGGGAGCTGCAGGAAGTAGTGGCCAGGCCTGTGCCGCTTTCTGCGGCTCCCATTGGCTGGGAATGGTGAACCGTGGCCACTGGGAGCTGCAGGTGTCCATGCAAATGTAAACAAATGGTCTGGCAGCCTGCCAATGGATTATCCCGACAGGCCACAGGCTGCAAGTTGCCTACCACTGCATTACATCCATGGTAGCAGGAGCAATAAATTGCTAGAGGTTAAAATCCCAGATTCTAGAAGCTTCTATTTCCAGATGAGAGTTGACTACAAATTGACATATCACCTAGCAACATTCTAGGCTCTCCCTCCTTTTATTCTCAACTGCTTTCTTGATATTTTTTTCTTCCCCTCGTGCACTAGTTTATAGCTATAGTAAAAGTTAACATCCACTTTTGCAAAAGTTTAATTAGAATTACAGCTTTGGACACACCCTGGACATCCATGAGCCCTCTTACGGGATGGTTCAGAATCACCCACAAAGTTCTACAGTTTGGGGCAGTGCCAGGATCTCTGGGGTGAATGCACAGAAGGCGCTGCTGCCAGTATGCTTGACGGCAGCCCTCATGTGGATGTTTGATGTGCAATAGACATCTTTTCAGTTGTGCTCAACACCTCCTCTTGTGACATTTATGGCCACATTTTTAGACCGTGAATGTTCAAAATGCCAAGCTCTTTTAAAAGTCTAGAGCGTTATTCTGGTATCTACGGAAGAACAAAGCTCCCTCTTTTTTTTTTTAAAAAAAAAATAGATAAAAATCTAGCCCCAATTGTGATGCTAAGCACATCTGCAAGTTCTGGCCATAGCAGCATTTTTTTTCCCTTCCATGGAAAGGTATCTGGGACCATGTTTGCATATCTGGATGACTTGCAAATCCAGAGAATTTATGGTAATCCTTGCTCTTAGTTTTTTTAAATTTTTATTTAAGTCACTTCAATGATTTGTTATTTCAGAAGACAATGAAACTGTCTGGATTAAATAGTCTTCATAATTTGAATTATTAGGACCTGGTATTCTTCTTGGTGAAGCCTAAACCTCACAAGGAATCTTGGTCCTAAAGCATTTAAAATTTCTTGTAAATAAAAAAAAAAAATTTGTAGAAGGGGCACAAAAAAATTGAGACACTTGAGTGGCAAGTTGCCAAAAGGATTAGTTAAGCTTATTTGCTGTATCAATTCATTTTTACAAACCACCATGAAAAGTTCAAAAAAGTAAAAACAAAAAAGTTTAAATAAAGCTCCGGTTAAAACTGAACTTCTGACTCCCACATCACCTGAACAGAGTTTATCTGTAGCCCAATCCTTTGGCCTGAAGGACCCTTGGGTATTCCATATAGAAATAGGATATTCCATTCCATGTGTCAAACATTACTTTTTGACTAATGATTGAGACAGCTGCATTAATGCACCTAATAGCATGTTTTCCAGATACAATCAGGTGCTGTCCATGGGGAGGTTTGGATGCACATCCCATATCGATTACCCTTTGAAGTGAGCTGTAGCTCACGAAAGCTTATGCTCAAATAAATTTGTTAGTCTCTAAGGTGCCACAAGTACTCCTTTTCTTTTTGCGAATACAGACTAACACAGCTGCTACTCTGAAACCTTTCCATATCATAACGGATGTGTTTGTGAGGAGGAGAAGACTTAGAGAAGAATAGTCATTTCTGGCCTACATAGGAACAATGTAACTGGTCTCACCCATTTACAATTTTCTTATAATCCATATACCATATCAGTCTCTTATCAAAATGAATCCCATTCAAGTTGCCTTCTTGATTTAGTTTACTAGCGCATTACTCTAAGCTCCCCTTGGTTGTGGGTAAAATCTAGCATGCTTTTTTGATACATCTGTATGTTACATTTTGTGTTAGTGGGGAATATTTATCATCTAAAGCCAGCATCCAAGTATATTCAATGTACTTTCCAGACTACTGCTTTAGAAACTGAATTAGGAAGATGGCGTGATAGTTATATAATTTTAATTCATATCTTCTCTCACTGAGTTTGAGAGTTTCCTCTAGTAAAAGTTACTGTAATTATTCCCTTCCCGTTTGTTTATAATAGGGGAAATCCTTGAGCTGCAAGTAATCCTAGGTTTCACATCTGTTCTAAGTCAGCAACTGAAAGGAGTATCACATTTATACATGCAAAGCCAGTTTATTACATACTTTCCCTCCATTAGCAAAGCTTATCCTGTTTCACAGCTGTTTAAATTCAATGGATGGGTATTTATTCATATACAATAACATACACCTCATTCATATACAATATCATACACCTCATGAGCTGGGACTAGAGCCCAGGACCCTCTATTCCAGGAAGAACACAAACTCCTGCTATTTGAGCTAAAGCTATTTGGAGACTATAGATATATACTTTAAAAAGTTACTGTGTAACACAGCCCGATCTGATGAACTGTGGGCCATTTTAATATCTTGCTTAACTGATCCAGTTTGCTGCATACAATAGAAACAAAATGGTTCTAGTTTAGCCACATAGAGAGGACTCCCAGCATGTTAACTATGGGGAGTTGGGTTCTTGGTTTAAACTGAACTCTACTTTTTGTTGGCTCCAATTCAATTTCCCCATTTTCTCCAGAGCAGGCCTTTGTCTAGATCTTAGGCCTCCCAAGGTATCCAGGATCAGTGTTTTATGGGAGATCTCAAAAGGAAACCCCAGCATGATGCAAAAAGGAAGCAGTTCAGAAACACGTCTCACACCTACCCCATGCCAACCTCCACCATGGAGGTGGAACTGGCAGCTATGCCTAACAGGCCACAGCAGCTGCTGCCTTTTCTCAACGCAGGCCACTGTCTTCCTTTTGCAGCCAATGAAGTTGGTCATCTTCACAAGTCGCACAGGAGTGGGACATACAGGCCTAGGTCAACATAGGAACTTAGGTTTTGGCACACTAACAGTTACCCTAATTGTGGGACTACAGACTCACTCTCTCTGGCCCACAGACCGTTCCACTGTGGATAAACAAATAGTCATTGGGCCACAGAGAGAGACTGACTAGTCCAGTCATCAAGGCACCCCCTGGGAGGTGGGAGACCCAGAATCCATTCCCCCAGCTCCAATCACTTTCATTATCCACAGCAGAACACCTTCATCAGGTGAGACTGAAGAAGCCCCACATCAGAATCTCTTGTATCTCAGTAGTTCGAGCACTCCACAGGGGATACCCTGGTTCAAGTCCCCCCTCTGCTGGGGGGGGGGGGGGGAGATTTGAGCAGGGGGTATCTCGCACCCTAGCTGAGTCTCTAAAACTAATTATAAGTTGGGCACCACCTGATTTTGAATGGGATTCAGCTAGTAGGCAGCTGCTGAGCACACCTGAAAGGGCCTCACATGCAAGTCAAGCAGGCAAAAGCCAATCTTCCCCAGTTCGTGGGTTGCTCTGGGGCTTAGGTGGGAGATAGGCATCGGACACCTAAAGCGGGGCAGCAGACATGCCCCAAAGGCAGAAACAGATGGCAAGGGAACTTTTACCCTGAAAACTTAGACTCCTACACTCATCTGGTGACTAAGGTGTTCAGCAGGAGTTCTGTATATCACAGTAGAGCTGAAATTGTGACTTAAATGCCTAAGTGCCTTTGTGGATCTTGGCCATAAACCCAACATTTTCCTTCCAACAAATTCTGGGGACACACACCTCTCCTTCTCCCCCCCCCCCCCCCCGCCAGGAGTCTTGGTCTTGGTTCATAAATATACTCCGTACTTTCATGAGCATAGGCTCAAGTGTGAGAGAGCCCTGACTCTTCAATCAAGGTTTGAGTTTGGGATTCAGTGTGAATACTCAGCCTGGGACTAGTGATTAACAGAATTTAGCCAGAATGTCAAGTTTGTCTTTAAGATGCCACCGGACTCCTTGGTTTTTTTTGGCTAAATTCCAGTTTGGGTAACTACATTCTGCTCCCCTGCAGTCTCCCCTGACCATGGGATGTAATATTTCTTCATCTCCAGTTCTGAACTGTCTGCAGTGTTACTATTAAACAGCTGCCATGTCCCACTCTATGGGCAACTGCTGGAATAATCCCTGTGTACACAGAATTATGCAAAACTCTTTGGGAATTCTTGGGATTAAAGGTTCTAGAGTTTTAAGGTGCTAGGTTATTAGCAAATTGGCCCCGTTATTGGGGAGAGTTTAAAAATCTTGTATAAGCAGTAACTACATATAGGTTAGACAAATGTTCTGATGAATAAAAAAATAAATATGGCCTTCAATCCACATGAAAATGAGTAAAACTGTATATCCTATGATGAGCTTTTCACCTTTTCCTGAAATTGTCCAAGAGCCAGAGCCCAACAGCTGCACTTTCTCTGGGAACTTTTTCTACACTGTTCCATCCCATATACCTTGTCTGTCAGCTGCCTTAAACAAAAAGAAAAAGAAAAAAAGAAAAAAGTTACATCTGTCAGAACTCTCAAGGGTGCTCCAGTAAAGGGCGGGGTCCATTCATGTAACAGGTCAGCCTCCAAACCAGAGATTAAAGTTTAAGAAACCAGTCTCTAATGGAAAATAAATGTCAGCCCAAACTGCCTCTGAACAGGAAAGGTAGGGGATAGAAGTCAAGGTCAGATAGTAGAATCTGTTTTATGAGCTGCATCTTAGTCTTATAACAGAAAAAGCTCATATAAGGTCCCCCCTTTCTCCAAGCTTTTGAGGTGATCTGATCAATGTCATCCAAAGAGTTCTAAAGAATGATAATCACTCTGGAGCCCTGGTTACACTACTACAGGCCAACTAAGAACTAGACAGCTTATTTGGCACCCTGCCTCCCTCCAATCCCACACTTGCTCACACTTGTTGGTTTCAGTAGTGTGGTTGGCTGCTAGGCGCTATCCCAAAATAAGTGCTAAAACACAAATCAAGTGTTCCACTACCCAGCCTCTATTCATGGGCACTGACTTCAATAGCCTACCGTTCCAAAGACAAACTTAAGGGTATGGCCAGTAGTGTTCAAGACCAGTACTGCTAGTCGTGGTTACTTTTCAAACTGGGAACATCATAAGAATCCCTGCAAGTAACGCAAGAATGATCCAGATTATCCTCAGGGATGACATTCTCCTGAAGTAAAGGTCACAAAATGTCTGACAGAGTTGCCCTTTTCATAAGTCACTGAAGTACTAAAACTGAGTTTCACCTTTGAGACTAGAGGAAGAGATCATATCATCCTCTGACAATGCAAAACAGAAGGGCACTTAGTCAGAGCTTCATAAATATCAGTCAGTGGAAGAATCTTACTTTTGATCAACACTGCTCTTAAAAAGAAAAAAGAAAAAAAGAACCACCAACCTTCCAAGCCTCCTAATTCTATCCTTCATGAACAGCCTAGACAGACATTAACATTTAGCAAGCTGCTGTACATTAGTATCAAACATTTAAAAGAAGCTGGAGGATATTTGTGCAAAGTATTTGTCTGAACAGAAAAACTGTGTCTCTGACATTAGAGGAAGTGATTTACTTAAAAAAAATCACTGGCTTGCCTAAAGTAAGATCCTCCTTTGACAAGCCCAGTGCATCTCCCTTTGGACTTCTGAACTGCAAAACAAGCATTATCAGTAAATTAGGACTTGACAAGCTTAACAAGTGGCAACATAATTGGAACTTGGATCTTATTATTGCTTAATTTGTCACAACATGCCAAGCTTTGCTGGGGAATAATAATGTGTGTCAGGTGGTATTAAAGGCATGAGGCTGACAGCTGATGCCATTTAACCACTTAATTCTATAGAAGGCCACAGTTTATATTATATTATCTTTAATGAAATGGGACATACTTTTTATAAAGGAAATAGTCACAGCCGTTATTATGTTGTGCCTTATTGACATGTTTAGGACAGTGAAATCACTTCAGAAGCCTTGATTTGTATTTTAATTCTAGTTCCTTTTTTGGTGTAGTGTGTGTTTAAACACTTGTGGGAGTCAATGGAAAAATCACCCTCTGACTTCAGTGACAATGGATCAGGGTCCAAAGCAGTATTATATGCAAGACTAATTAGATCTATATAAAACCAGTATTTTTAGGTGAATATTGGTAGACATGGTCTCAGTCTGAAGTTTTGATTTGTTCAGATTTTGTTTCTAAGAAAACACTGCTGGAGTGTAGTAGGCTCTTTAATGCTCAACTAAAAAGTTATTTAAATTTCTAAAATGGAATTACCAACACTTATTCCCCCCCCCCTTTTCTATTGTTTTATCCATACCCCTGAGAACTAGGGAAGAACTATTCCCATTTTATAGATGGGAACTGAACCACAGGTTAGATAAAGTGGCTTATCCAAGATCAGAGTTTGTGACTGAGCTGGGAGTGGAACTGAGGTTTCCTGAAACTCACTCCACTGTCCTATGCACCAACCCATTTCCAAATTAATTATGCAATAATTGCAACCCCTGTCAATCTCACTGCCCATTTTATCAACCTTCCTCTTCAAGAGCCAGAATGAATATTCTAGTTGTCACTCCAATATAGGAACAAATTTTCATTCCAGTAGGACACCTGCACAAACACTGGAAAATTCTCCTGAGAGGTTTAGTACTATAGACCTCTAAGGGAAACTCCGATTGAATTCACTGGAAATTTCACATGCAGAGGTCTTACAAAATTAGGACCAATTGTTTTAATACGTCACACATAAGAAGTCTTCAGCTGAAAGTGAGAATCATTCACCAATAATCTCAGACATAATTTAAATACTCTGCTACAGTGGAAAGAGCAATAAAGTAATGGGAGGAAATAATCATTACAGCTTTCAGCAAAATAAAAGTAAGTGTCCAAACCTGAACACTCCATCCCTGTGGTCTAGGACGGGATAGCTACTGACAACACTGAATGTGATATTGCGGTATTATAGATCTGCAGTAACACTTGCAGCCTTTAATTACGTCTGGAGCAATTCACAGCCTTCATCTAGTGGCAGTAACTTTCTATTTTTACATCTTGCTGATGTGCACACCCATTTATAGATCCTTTGGAGTTGTGGTGTCTAGTTTGGTGTAATTAGAGACCGCCAACCACCAGTTGTGGCACTATGCATAGTCAGACCAAACAATTGCTTAAGGCCCTGAGCAGCTCAAGGGGGCCCAGATTTAGCATTACCCCTAAAATACCATTCATCTTATTTAATATGGAATATTTTGAACAAGTGTATGAGTATGTGTTACGTTGCTATGTTTTTGTTTGTGGAAATAATGCAATCAATATTTTTAGGTGTGGATGAGGGGTAAGAGGGGCCCCAAAAATATTCCTACTTAGTGACTGCAATGGACTAGCGCTGCCTCTGCCAACAACTGAAACCCATCCACTATTGTTACACTAGGAGCTTTCCAACAAACTTTTATTCATCCACTTCCATTAAGAATGTAACATGAACAATAGTTCATGTACCCCATGGTAGCAGCATCAAGTCAAAACACTGCACTATCGGAATTTGTAAGGACACTACAGTAAAATAGCCAAATTCTTCCATCAAATTGATCGCTATTATTTAGCGCCTAGGAGCCCCAATGTACTGGGCGCTGCACATGTGTATCCCCTGTGCTTCCACATTGGCTTTAGCCAAGTTGCTTGGATGTAAGCGAGGGCAGTTCTGGCTCTGAGCCTGACCCCTGTTGCTGAGCATCCATAAGGCCAATGGAAGTGCTCAGTATTACAGACCCAATAAGTGTAATCTTAGGATAAATAAATTTTAAAAGCCTTGTTTCATCCTGGAGCCAAGTAGCCCTTTTCATCCACCCTTAGGCTGCAGCGGGCACCAGATATGTGCTCCCCAAAAACAGGACCTTGGTGGGGGTATGACAGTCCCCATGGTGTTAGCAGACTGGTGATCTGTTAGGTTACTCCAATCCTTGACTCTGGGAGCCAGCCTTACTCTGCTCTGCTGTGAGAGCCCCCAATCCTGGGCTGTTCATGTACAACCTCTGGCATGTAAGTTGCTCCTTGGATTGTGCAACCAAATGACACTAGCCAATATCTCCTGTCCCAGACACAACCCTAGGAACCTCCATCTTGCAGTGTCCAGTTATGCTCACTGGACGCTGCAAGCTTATACGAGTTCATCAGTTTAACAAAAATTGATATGCACCAGGCTCGTTATCCCAAGGGCATCTCTGACATACTTCAAACAAACTTAACAACTACAAAGATAAAATGTAAGTGATTATAAGTCAGATTTGGTCAAATGAAATAAAAGCAAAACGCATTCTAAGCTGATCTTAACACTTTTAATGTCCTTACAAACTTAGATGCTTTTCACCACAGGCTGGCTGGCTGCTTTTCAGCAAGGCTCTCCCCTTTGATCAGCACTTCAGTCGCTTGGTGCTGTGTCTATAGATGGAGGTGGAAGAGAGAGAGCATGATAAAAAGGGAGACATTTGCCATGTTCTTTCCTCCTTCTTGGCTTTACCCCGCTTCAGAGTCAGGTGAGCATTACCTCATCGCAGTCTCACAGTGACCAAAGGAAGGGGGTTGACTCACTCGAGAATCCAGCAGATCCTTTGTTGTTGCCTAGGCCAGTATCCTTTGTTCCTGTGAGACTGGGCTGGGTTTGTCCCATACATGCCCTGATAAGGTGTGAACTGCCCCTCTGCTTCTGGAGAGTTTTTGCCTGGGCTTGCTTTAAGCCATGACTACACATTCAGCCTCATAACTATACACACACACACACACACACACACAAAGTTATAGCCTATAACATTACTGTAACAGCAATGCTCAGTACATCATGAGCCTTCTGAAGATACCCGACATGACAAACTTTCCATTAGATATATCACACAAATCAATTTACAAGGATGAACATAAAGTGCTGGGTTTTCCCCTGAGGTAGAAAGTGTCGGGGGAGGGGCTCCCTCATATATATCCCTACCTATATTATCCTACTATTCTATGTGCAGGCATGAAGAGCCAGAACACTGCAGTAATCCAGATTTTTCTTCTCTACATATGTTGTAGTCTCTCATATTTTCTGGAAGTAAAGTTCCTACACATAAGCATACTATAATATAGTCATCCTGAGGGGGGAAGCCATCTATCATAACACCTACAGTATGGTCTTTCTGCTGAAAAAGAAAGATGAGATCAGCCTTAGGCCCAAAAGGACCCAGTTCCTTTTGTAAGTTTGACTCAGTCTTTTAGTGAAGTTCCTGAACTTCACTCGTCTGAAGTAAGTCTACTGGGACACAACTTCCTGGTTTACCATGCAGACTACTGCAAGTTCCTCCACCCTCAGGTCATTCAGTTACTCAGTATGACTAACAGTTGCTGATGCAAAAGGAAATGAGATACATATTAAACATGAAATACTTCCATGTAATACCCCAAAGTTCTAAACTGCATTATGCTAATTTAAAGTACAACATAACTGTAGTACAATGAGTGGAACAAGAATAAAAGATTAGATTTCTGGAGAGCCCTAAATGGGTGAGGAACCCAAGACTCAGCAATGCAGGCCAAACTCTGGCTACTGGGAGGCAAATAGAGCCTTAGCACTACTCTGGCTTCTCAGCATGTTGAGTAAAGCTCCGTTTCACACACCTCTGCTTGCCTGCCCCATCACTTTGCTAGTCAACTAGTATTGTTCAGATTCATCTGTTGCACAAAGCAGGACAGAAAGCTCAGTTCTGTTCCATTTTCTCATAGAAGCTGAATCTACAAGTGGACCCAAGATAAAAAAAATCTTGATTCCCAATTTCAAACTGCTTTGTACTGGTCCTAGGTTTTGGTGCTGGTCATTAAGATGATAAAGATCAGCTGTCAAATTCAGATCTAGGTTTAAAATCTGAACTCACTCTCCCACCTGAAGTTGGAGATATTCGATCAGGAGCTTTGGCTCAGGATTCTTTCCAACTGCCACACATTCTACAGGTGCCAAACTTGTTTAAAAACATTTAAGTACATAAATCAAGTGCTTTCTACAGGAGAGATCAACATTTCCTGCTCCAAAACACCACACCTTTCCCTTTGCTTGAGAATTACAGTAGGTGGCTTATGTTACTGCAGGGTGATTGACAAGTCTGTTGCTTCTGAACAGGGGTTGGTGTATGAGCACTGTACACCAAAATAAGCACTGTAATGCAGTGATTCTCAACCAGGATACACATTCCTGGTAGTACGCAGAGGTCTTCCAGTGGGGTACATCAACTCATCTAGCTATTTGCCTAGTTTTACTACAGGTACATAAAATGCACTAGCGAAGTCAGTACAAACTAGAATTTCATACAGACAATGACTTGACTACACTACTCTATGTACTTACTTTTCAGTGTATAATATAATATCTATATTCTAATTGGAATATAAGGATATGGTAAAAATGAGAAAGCAAGCAGTTTCAGTACTAGTGTGCTGTGACATTTGTATTTTTGTCTGATTTTGTAAGCAAGTAATTTTTAAGTGAGGTGTAACTTGGGGGTATGCAGGACAAACCAGACTCCTGAAAGGGGTACAGTAGTCTGGAAAGGTTGAGAGCCACTGCTGTGTTTGTGTGTGCGTGCCTGTGCACCTGCCCATCCTTCCCCATCCCTCTCTTGGATGGGATCAAACTGCATAACTGTGTGTCAGACTCTATAGTGTCATGAGTTTAAAGAGATTCCTCCTTAGCTTAGGTGGTAAGCACCTGTGGTTTTTGGATCAAGAATTTATTACTGGTTGCTCTGAAGATCTGAGTAGCCATGGTGTGCAACAGTGACATCTGTGAAGTTCCTAGGTAGTGATGGCTCTATTGAAATAAGACATTGAGCAGAAGAGAGCAAACATGGAATATATTTAAGGATCTTTGGGGGTAAGATGCAGACCCTCCAACATGGAAGCATTAACATTAGAAAAATATAAAAAGAAGAATATTTGGCAAGAAAAACTGGGTAAAGGAGGGTATGATGGGGGCTGTGAAACTTCTATCAACCCATCTGTGACACAGCCAGAAAGATGCCAGCTCTTGCCAAGGCTTTAGGCCTCAGTCGAGCATTGACAAATTCATTGCGGAAAATCAGTCTGTGTCACCTATGTGTTAGTATGGTTGAGATGGGTATTGAATTTATACCAGTGTGTTTAGAGTTTATGAAATGCTTATAAATTGCTACATGCATTAATCTCATTTTTATTAGGAAATAAATATAGCAGACAAGAAATTCTCATCTCTTTTGCTGTTTGGACCCTCAGAGGGCTGGAGCTACAAAACAGAAGCTGAGATCCCCAGGGTCAGCCTGGCTTAGCCCTAAAAAGACATTCAAAGCTGGCAAAATTACTACACCTGTCATTTTTTAAACCAAAGACATTTGTGTACATCTACACGTGCATGCTTTAATCTTGATATAATTCATTTATTTTCTTAGTTAATAAATCCTTAGATAGTTTACTATAGGACTGGCTGCAAGTATTGTCTTTGTATCTTTGATCTCATGCCAAATTGACATGGGGTAAGAAACTTGTACTTTGGGACTGGGAATAACCTGAATCGTTTGTGATCTTTGATGTATAGCAACCATCTATCAGTAAGTCCAGCTTGCCTGACTGGCAAGATAGACTGGAATGCCCACAGGGACTGAGACACTCCCTGGTAAGACTGTTATGGCTTTAGGAGTTCACATGTGTTACTGGGTCTGTGAAGTCTAATTATAGAACATACCACCAGTTTGGGGTCTCTGCTCTGCTTCTTAACAGCCTACCCTGAGTTTGGCACCCACGATCATGAACCTCTCTGGATAGCATGACACCATCTTTGTGAATCTGTGCTATCTGCCAAGTATAACTGAAATTAGCCCCACCCTGATTTCAGATAATTTTGGCTGCTAGGCAAACTATTCACAAACAGTTACAAGGAACTGCAGTGGAGGGCGGAGTTTGGGGAAGGAGGCTGGAAGTCCAGTTCAGACTTTTGTGCAAGTGTAATGAATGTCTCATCATTTGACTAGCTGAATGAGGAGTCCCTCTCTAATATGGAAATAGTGCCTATATGTAGAGTTGGTGAGAAACCAGAATTTCTTTCTGTGGGAATTTCTCACATATTGAGATTTGTTTTTGGTCTGCATTGGAACAAGAAGAAGTTTCCCAGAGAATAAAAAAGTTGATTTGTGACCATCAAAAACATTCAAACACTGAAATGTTTCATTTCGATGATGAATTACTATATTAGAGTCAAAATGCAATTAATGGAAACAAATGCAAAATTAAATGATTTTATCCAATTGAAATGGTGTTCCGCATTGTTTAAACTTGGTTGTTTCATTTCTGTGATTCCTTGTGTCTCCCCTGCCTCTTCCAGTCAAAAAAAAGAGGAAATTTGCATAGAATATTAGGGTTGGAAGGGACCTCAGGAGGTCATCTAGTCCAACCCCCTGCTCAAAGCAGGGCCAATCCCCAACTAAATCATCCCAGCCAGGGCTTTGTCAAGCCTGACCTTAAAAACCTCAAAGGAAGGAGATTCCACCACCTCCCTAGGTAACACGTTCCAGAGCTTCACCACCCTCGTCGTGAAAAAGTTTCTCAATATCCAACCTAAATCTCCCCCACTGCAACTTGAGGCCATTGCTCCTCGTTCTGTCATCTGCTACCACTGAGAACAGTCTAGATCCATCCTCTTTGGAACCCCCTTTCAGGTAGTTGAAAGCAGCTATCAAATCCCACCTCATTCTTCTCTTCCGCAGACTAAACAATCCCAGTTCCCTCAGCCACTCCTCACAAGTCATGTGTTCCAGTCCCCCAATCATTTTTGTTGCCCTCCGCTGGATGCTTTCCAATTTTTTCACATCCATCTTGTAGTGTGGGGCCCAAAACTGGACACAATACTCCAGATGAGGCCTCACCAATGTTGAATAGAGGGGTATGATCACGTCTCTTGATCTGCTGGCAATGCTCCTACTTATACAGCCCAAAATGGCATTGGCCTTCTTGGCAACATCTTGCTACATCTTTTTATTTTGACAGAGCTGTGGTTTTGGACTGAAAACTGTCTTCTGAAAATTTTTTGGCCAGCTCCACCTATATGGAAGATAAGCTCTGCTACTCCACCTAGTGGAAAGAGCCCAAGCAACCCAGCTCTTGTAATGAAAAAGCAACAAGTACCCAGAGCCAAGTGACTAGGTCCTGTGTATTTGGATGACCCCATTAACTTTTAATTCCATCTTACATAAAAACCACCACTGAAATGTACCTGCTTCCAGGGAGGAAGTAGCAACCAACTGGCGGACAGCACATTGCACAGAAGTGTGAGGAAAGAAATATTTTGCTGAGGACACCAGGGCATTCATTGGGATGGGGATCCTTAATGTATATTCAGGACTCTTTTTGCTAAAGAAAAAAAAATTAAATCAAGGGAGCAGATTCCTAAACAAGCTAAGTGTGAAACAGCTGAGTGCTTGATTTTCAGATGACTTTAATTAAATATACCAATCCAGCAGTTGCATAGGCTAATAGTTATTGGAGGCCATTTGCCCATGCAGTTATAGGATTTAAGCAGTCAGGGACAGTAACTGTATTTTTATGCTTACCTTGCTTAAAAAAAATCATCCCCATAGCATCTATGAAATAATGGTTTCCATACAGAAGTACCAGGGATGGCTTTTGCTTAGATTTTGTGGAGAAGGCCAGGAGCACCAGTGAAAAGACCCTTGAAAATCTGATGGATTCTAAAAGATGGCACCCTGTGAATCTGCTCACATCACAATATTTCCCCAACCTCCCCTGAAGGCTTTGCAGCTCTGCACAGCTGTTAACATGAGCTAGTGCCTAAATGGAACAATTTGCCCCTTTGCTAGGACAATCAGTTACAGTCACATGCCCCAACCCCCAGATTTGCTGGGCTGAGCATTCCAAGTAACATCTGCCAAAGCCACTGCCCTCACTCTGGGCCTCCCCCATCGGCATATATGGGTCATCTTTGGGTTACGCTCAAGATTTCTGAAGCAGCAATCTCTGGAGAGAAGCATGAGGAAGTCCATAGGAATTAGTTGCCTGCGGCCCTGCACAGATGGAGCAGATGTGTAGAAAATTTCTCATTTTCCAGGGAATTGTGATCAAATTGGATCACAAGGGATATCTGATTCCAAAAGAAATGTTTCTGATTGCTACTAGTATATTCCCAGTGACGTCTGAGGAACATACAGAGTTTGCATGGAAATAAAAAGCCAGTTAGTATGCAAGAGCAGTGCTTTAATCTAAATTACATCATGTGGAATCCAATTTATTTCCAGCGTAAATAATTACTCCTGCCGACATTCTGCATGTTCCACAAGCTCTGGCTTTAATGGGAAAGAAATAAGGCTCCACATTCAGGGAATGCATGCAGCTCAGTATTCAAACTTTAAAACTGAGGGGCCACACACTGTTTCCAAAACACTTTTTTGCATGCTTATTTTATGGGTCCCTTGATCACAACTTAAATCCTGACTGTTCTTCAGCAAGCCATTAATCTCCCAGATAGCAACTTCCTTGAATTCCATGTAGCAATAAAGAATCAGAGTACTTTCAGAGTCTAATGTTAAAAGAGGCCAGAGGAGAGTGGGGAGAGAGGGGCCTTAATTTTAAGAGATGTTGTCCTGGCATCTAACACCCTAGGCCCTAGTGCTGTCTGCATAGCCATCCTACTTAGGGTCTGATCCTGTTCTCACTGAAGTCTATTGGGGCTTTGCCATTGATTTCAGGGGGAATGAGATCAGCCCCTATAAAGTCAGGCTCAGCAGAGAAGAAAGGGGAAGATTATCTGCAGCATCCAGTTTCCACTTAGCTCAGCATCAAAGAGGGGCTGTCAGGGAGTACATCCAGTGGTGAGCTGGAGCCGGTTCTCACGAACTGGTTGTTAAATTTTGAAGCAGTTTTAGAACCGGTTGTTAACCTGCTTCCTGGACTGCCGCCTGGCCCTGGGCATGAGACCTGTTGCTGCTGCTCCCCCGACCCCTGGACCTGGGGCTCCCGATGCTGCGTGGTGGGTCCCCGGCTGTTCCGCTGGGCCTGGGCTGCGTCCTGCTGCTCTCCCCGTGAGCACCCACCACCCTGCCTCCAGCCAGCCCCCGTTTCCAACCACCCCCTGCCTCCAGCCACCCCCGCACACTATGCCCACAGCCAGCCCCTGCCACACCCCCTGCCCTGCCCACAGCCAGCACGTCTCCAGCCCCTGCCGCACCCACTGCCCTGCCTGCAGCGAGCCCCTGCCACACCCACTGCTCGCACCAGCCCGTCTCCAGCCACCCCCGCACACCCTGCCTGCAGCCAGCCCCTGCCGCACGCACCCCCTGCTGTGCCCGCAGCCAACCCCTGCCGCACGCACCCCCTGCCCTGCCCGCAGCCTGCCCCCGTCTCCAGCCAGCCCCACACCCCCTTGCCTCCGGCCAACCCCACACCCTCCTGTCTCCAGCCAGCTCTACACCCCCTGCCCTGCCCGCAGCCAGCCCTGTACCCCCTGCCTTCAGCTAGCCCTGCCCCACGCTCCTGTCTGCAGCTGGCCCCGCGTCCACTGGTGCCCTGCAGTTCCCAGGGCAGTAACCCTGCACACCTGCTTCAATGAGGGGGGGCAGGGAGCAGCTGGGACCCACACATGTGCACACCCTAGGGTGACCAGACAGCAAGTGTGAAAAATCAGGACGGGGTGGGGAGGGAGGTAATAGGAGCCTATATAAGAAAGAGACCCCCAAATTGGGACTGTTCCTATAAAAAAATCGGGATATCTGGTCACCCTAGCACACCCTCAGGGAGTGGCAGGGACCCACACATGTGAAATGGAGCTCATCTCTAGTTCAGGCCCATCTTTAAAAAAAAAAGAAAACAAAAAAACCCACGCTTTAGGCAGAGTCAACATACATCTGTATTTTCCCAGACAGGTCAGGGTTTTCGGTTCTTAAATCACCGTTTGGGAGGAATTTTTAAAATTTAAAATACGGGAAAATACGGATGTATGGTAACCCTGTTGGTACAAAAAGTTCATACTGGGGCACATCCCTTAAATCAGAACTTTTTAATAGGGAACCGGTTGTTAAGATTTTGGCAGCTCATCACTGGGTGAGCCCCATTCTGTCCTTGATCTCTCTGCTGAGCCTGCCAATAAGGGCATCAGCTGTGCTGCAGACGCCACCTAATAGAAGCTGCACTCAGATCATGGCCCCTGTCACATAAGTCATTAAAGAACTATAGACGGTAACTACTACTATCCGGGTTTTGCAGATGAACTGATGGCCTGTAGTGGAATTAGCAAATTCAGAATCTCACATTCTGACAGTAAGTTTACCAAGCCCCTGAGCCGTCCAGCCTCCTATATGGCTAACATCAATTTTATATCAGCGTGACCTTTATGCAGAAGGTATGTAAGCACCTCCATAATTATTCAAAGGAGGGAATAGCAGTATTTAAAGTGCTAAAGGAATGGGAAGCACTTGTGTTCATAGCAAATAGAAATGCCCTAAATCTATACCCTCCATATTGGTAAAGAGATAAGGAGAGGCCTGACATATTGAATTCCTGGCCCTATAACTCAGGAGACGTTAGGCACCTCAAGAACACACAAAAAGGAGAGACACTCACTTGCTGTACCTTTGCCAGTTGAAATTAGCAAAGTTCTCAACAGAAATATCTGAGGGAAGTTCCTTTGTCTGGAAAATCATCAAGAATATATGGAGGGAAAGCCTCCAGCATTTTCACCTATGCTCTACCCCTACACCCCACACACACACACACACACACACACCTTATAATGGGACACTTGTAATCCCAAAGTTCCACACCTATGTAATGCACTGGGTAGGGATCACTCCCCAGCTGGGGCACTCCCTCTTGGCCAGGCATGGTACAGCAGCCTCTTTGATGTGGCATCCCTTATCCACAGTCCCTCCAAACCTGTGGTGGTTGGCCCCTTCTCACAATTCATCCCTCTGGCCAGGTTGCTTATAGTTCCAACACATTCTGGGATAATAAAAAGAGTCCCACAAAACAGAAGCCTGGTGACCTTATCTCAGGCCTACAACCCCACCCTGGGTTCAAAAGCTCTTCTCCCCTCCCCCACCATCACATCAGGTGCACTTTTACATCTTCTTCCTTGACAGACAGTAGGTAAACACAAGCACTCCCTCTACTCTGGATTCAAGTCCAGAGGTGCTATATTAAGCAGCTAAATTCTGCTTCTTCAAACACACTGTTGTTTCCCTGAGCCACTTCCTACCTTCATCTGCCTTCAGACCCTTCCACAGAGCAACTCTTTCCAGTGCTTTCTCTCAGAGAGGTTCTAGCTCCTTGTGCTACTTCCAATTAGTTTGTGGCTGATACTGAGGCTTTTAAGGTTCCCTAATAACACACACATCCTCACAGGATATGTCCTCAACAGCTACCCAGAAGGCTCTTCCCTAAATGCCTTTCCCTAGCAGCTCCTCTTCTCAGAATCTTCCAGCACCTGAGCTCTGGTAGCTTTCTGTCAGGTCCAGGTGCTCATTAGCTGCTAACCAGCCACAAAGCCAGTTAAATACTTCTAGGTAGGCCACAATGGAGTCAATCTCCTTCAAGAAGCCTGTCATGAATAGACTGGGCCCTAACTGCCCTTAAAGAGGCCAGCCACCCTAAGAACTGCCCCTTCACTTTTATTGATGAAAACAATTTACAGGAGAAATAAAGAATGATGCAGATGAGGCTACAGAAAGAGTCCTTGGCACTAATGGAAGGAATCCCACAGTATTTTCAGTTTCCTCCATTCATAATTTGTGTCCCTCTCATTTTGGGTCTTTGTCAAATATCATGTCCCACTTTTGGGCCTTCACTAGGCGAGGGGTATGGGTGCATACGCACAATCAAAAGAGTAAGACAAAGAATAGAGCAGGTCAGGGCAAATATCAGGCCATTATCCATCCAAATGCCATGTATGTGTAACCTACACACCTTCTGGATGTGGTGTTCTGTCCCATTTAGTGGTGCAGAGACCATTTACAGAGAGAGATAAAATGAGTCTGCTCCACAGCCATAGCTAACAGCCAAGTGGTTTTTAGCTCATGCTGTAGAGGCTCATGCACTAAGTTCCAGAGGCCCCCGGTTTGATGACAACCAGGGTCTGTCGGTGTTACATATTCACCTACAATTCATTGGCAGCTGCAAAAATTTGAGCACCATCTTTGTGGGCACAAGCAATATGCCCACAAACCAAGAAGCTGGGCCAAGGCCTAAAGCATTACTATTACTTGCTAATACGGTACAGTGGCCCTCAATGAGAGTTAACTGCCACCAACCATTTTTCCCTCTGGTAAAGACTCACAGCAAATACAGAGCCCTTCTCTTCAACCCATATTCATTCCACCCATAACTTGCTAAATCCAGGTAACATTTCATAGAGAGACTCAATCTGCCATAATCCTACTGGGTAGAACAGTTAATAATAAAATGCAGAACAAGTGCCTCAGAGCAATATCGTTGCTGTTTCTTCAGTGGCAAAATATGATTAATGTTTGTTAAGAAAATAGCACTTCAGTGACTATGACTTATGTGCCATTATTATATATCACTCATGTGCCACACTGGAGCTGCAGAGAAAACTTTACGCCTGCTGATCAAACCTAACAGCTGCATGACAGATTTCTTGGTATTGTTCAATTTAGAATCTTGTGTATGTAGCAATGGCTCAGATGGTAACGTATAGGAAGAGAAAGCAGGGCAATTCACAAACCTTGCCCAGGAACATCATGTAATGGTGTAAGTGTGGAATCACATGGGGAGCATTGCAGCAAGCAAGGATGCTCACTCCCCCTCACTTACTGCTGCTGCCAAAGATTTCTCTGCTGATCGTTACAGTAGCAGCAAAGTTCTAACTGGCTGGATTGTAATTTTTCAGCATCGTTAGACTATAGCTGCGGCTGTGATAGAAAAATGGCAAAGGGTCACTTTATAGTGTTATGTATCTATATGGAAAATGCCAACAATGATGCCCTGTTAAGATCTCAAGAGAAAGATGGTAATAATCAATTCAGCCAGCACCTCAACACAGTGTTGGGTTGACAATGGCACCAGTGGCTTCATGGAGCCAGGCTCATACTCAGAAGGGGCCCCGGCCTGCTCCGCTTGCACTGTGCCCCGAGACCTCACTGGCTCCCCCCCCCCCCCGCCCACCACTTGCTCCTCTCGGCCTGCCCGCCGGCTGGCTGAGGGCTTCTCTCCATCTCTGTCCCCAACCCCTGCTTCTTTCTGTCCCCGGCTGAACCCCAGTGCACCTCTGGCTCTGGGTAGTCTCTGCTTCCCACCACCTGTGGGGCCCCCCACCTGTCTCCCCAGAGCTGAGCCACTGGGACTGGTGCAGAAGCCTGGCCAGTCTCAGCTAGGTGGAGTGGGAGACAGTGTGGGGGGTTTGGCTGGGCCCCTCCAGGCACGTGCGTCTTGAGGGAGCCCGTCTGGGGCAGGCTCTGGCCCAGCTGATCGCGCCACTCCCGAGGGTCCAGAGCAATTCTTGGCCCTGGGACCGGCCCTGGCTGCGCTACTGGCTCAGCCCGGCAGACACAGTCGCCTCCCAGCAGGGCCAGTGAGTGCAGCCAGGAAGCAGGGCTTAGGGAAATGGGTTTGTGGGGAATCTGGGGGCGGTGCTGGGCTGTGAAGGGGCAGGGAAGATCTGTATGTGTGTTGAGGCACTAGGGAGTCGGAGTTCTGTGGGGGGTGCTGAGCAGTTGTGGTGGGGCTGTGGGCAGGGGTGGTGTTGTGCAGGGCACTGTGCATTTGTGGGTGGGTCTGAGGGGCCGCTGGGCATAGTGGGTCCGGGGGGGCTCTGGCCATAGGAAGTCGGGGGTGTTGGGTGTGGGGGGCTTTGTATTGCGGCATAGGCCCACCCCCGAGAGGAAGGGGCACACTGGCAGCACAGGGCCAGGCAGGCCACTGTGTGTCTGGCAACTACCAGTTTGTAAATAGTGCCCTCGCATTGGGTGGAGGAGGGCTGCCCCTGCTATGCCATGCCCCATTGCCTCTGGCTGGCCCCTTGCTCCGGGGACTGACCTCCCTGCACCAAGCTCCATTGCCTCCATGGAGGCCCACAATACGTTTGGCGCTGGGCCCACAAAAGGTTAATCCGGCCCTGCTACCATTGCTAGTATTACAGATATTCTGGGGGGGCTGTGTGGCTAATATTCTAGAATAATATTTCAGTTTAAATATTCATAGGGCCTCATTCACCATAGTGTCTGAGTACCTCCAATGGATTTAAAAATAGAATAATAATAACAGTCACTTTCCGCTTCTTCCTTCCCAGACTGGAAGAAGCCTGGCTTGATTGGTTTACAGTTTTGTGTGTTGAGTGAGTGTGGGGTATAGGCCCGGGACAGAGCCCCTCTTTGTGGGAAAGCAACGTGAAGCAATGAGATTTGCATTTAGTTCTGAGCAGAGCAAACTCCGTGGTCATTCTGACATCATGCAGGAGTGAGTTCAAGAGCTTCCTGTGAAAGTTCTGTCTCCCACACTCATACACCTTCTTCTATTGGTTGACACTTTCATTGTTTCAGTGGAATACAGCTGTCATGGAAAAGGAAGATTCTAGGACCAGTCCCATGGGAGACTTCGAATGTCACAACACATCTTAAACAGAGCCCTGTGATCAATGGTGAGCTGAAGTGATGTGTTCATGTGGAGTAGTGTAGTTAAGCAGTTGAGTTTGAACCAGCTGGCAATTTTTCAGAATGTGTGATTCCTTTGCTAGATATAGAGAGTGACACTCTATCTATCTTAGGTACTCCTCTGGCTGAATTATTGTATTATCTGAGCACCTCAGAATCTTGAATGTTTTTATTCTCATAACACCTCTCTGAAATAGGGAAATGCCATTATCCTATTCTACACATGGGGAAGAGAAGCAGAGAGGGTAAGTGACTTTCCTAAGGTCACATAGGAAGTCACTAGCAGAGCATGGAATTGAACTTGGGTCTGCTAAATTCTAGTCCCTGCTCGTTCCTGCCTCGTCCAGCAGAGGCCCCAGGTCTCCCTTGGCTGAGGAGTCCCTCCTCTTTCTTACCCACACAGTGTATGAGCTGATGCCACCAGAAGTCAAGCTCTCAGCTGACCCCGCTGCACTCCACCATACAGGAACAGACTCCCCATGCACCAGGTCGCAACACTCTTTGGTCCAGACAGACGGGCATTTCTGTGGCATCGCAACCCCATGTGCCAAGTTGCAGCACCACTCATTAAAATTTGACCCAGCTGTCCTTCAATAGCATTGCAACCACACAGCTGAGGCAATACTCCAGACGGCTCTGGTAGCAGCTATACTGACTTAGTGAGGGACCACTGCTTAAAAGTGGTCAGCCCATGTCCCCTTCCTCCTCCGTATGGCAGCCTATGGGACTTTGAGCAAGTTCAAAACCCTTTGGGAGGCATTTGCAACCCTTAGGCCACCCTAATTGGCTAAAACACCAAGAAAAAGGGTAAGCTTGCTCTGTTCTTAATTTATAATGAAAGAGGTGCCGGGGCTCAAGCAATTTTTTTACCTTGATAACTGATGTGGCAAGTCCAGAATTGCTGGGGCAGATCTGGCTATTATTTCTGGCCCAGGTGTACAAGGAAGTGCAGAGGCATGTGAAGATGGAAGAAAATAGCAAAAATAATTAATCAAATGTGTCCATAGGTAAAACACACTCAGTGATTAAACAACCAATTGTTTGGTCGGCTCTAGTCATTCTTCTGGCTTTCCAGTCCAAGAATTTGCATTTCTTACTTGGCATAATGTGGGTCTAGACTAATAACACAGCTTCTCTGAGGAAAAAAAAGAGCTTTCAGATGAAACCAAAGCATCTAAATATTTTAGCCAATACATGTATGAGCAAGAAATAACATAGGGCCACTGTATGGCCCAGATGTGCTATCATTTCTTTCTATGGTATTAGGCAAATTGCTGAGGTGTCCTGTGCCTCATTTTACCTAGCTATAACACCACTTACTTACCTCTGAGCAGGGCTTCCTTCATATTTATAAATGCTCTGAGATTCTTGGGTGAAAGATTCTATATAAAGGCAAAGTATTATTATACCTTATCTTGACTGAAAGCATCAGTAAGGATGCCTCTGTTACACTCTTAAGAGAACTATGTATTTGAGGCCTGTGTATCAAATATTCTGGAATAACATATTTATGCAGGTACTTATGTGGTCGCCATCACCGTCACATCTGAGCACCAGATTTTTTAACAATAGAATAACATTAACAGTCTCTCCTAATCTCTGTTTCCATCCTTCCCAGCCTGTAGGAGAATGGACTTGATTAATTTATAACTTTATCCTCATATCCCCCCCGGCAACTGGAAACAGGAAGCACCCGCAGAGCTGAACTCCTTATGTGCAGGGAGCGTATGTTGCCTGTGTGTGGATGGCAAACATCCTGTGTCCCAGTGCAGTTGACCTACAGCAACACTGCTCCAGGCAGCGCTCTCTATGTTGGCAGAGACTAGGGCAGGATTTTCTCCTTAATTATTACCTAGACTGTATCTGTTGCAGATGAGAGAGTTACCTATATGGGTGAGTATAACCCATTCTTTGGCCTGAGGACCCAGCATCCCTCAAGGAGAATTACAAATCCACATGCTGAACTTGCTGCTGTATAGTGATCAACAGATGATTGCTGAGTTGATTTATGAATAAAAACCACACATTGTTACCTATGTATGGCTCCATCAAAGAGACTTCTGTTAGCTAATCCAGCAAATAGATGATATACAGTGCTGCCACGAAATGTGTGCCTAATTAATGTGTTCATTTCAGAAAGGAATATGTAAATAACTGGTGTGTTGGACTAGAACCTTCTACATTTGGTCAAATTACAAGCCATTATCATCATCTTCCAGCCCAGGCATATTAGCTATGAATCAGCCTAATTTACTTCTGGGAAATATCCACACCATTGAAGAATATAACTAAATCAGTATTTTTTTCCTGTAGCTGCCAGTGGGCTTTAAAAACTAACTAAACTGAGAAAATATTGTCGCTTTGGTTCACAGTTTGTAAAGCGTAACAAAGCCTCCTTTATTTTGAAACAATAACAAATGGTAGCCATAAGGTCACCAAGCAGTCTGTGAAACAGCTTTTCTTTCTGTGTCATTGCCAATTAACTTTCTAAGCTAGATGCTTGTTTCTTAGCTTTTTCCTCAGCAAATCTAAGTATTAATTTAAACAAAGACCAAAAGCAAAGGAAATAGATACATGTAAAACTATAGAGTATATTTTTTCCCTAGTTATGCACAATACCAGGATAGGCTAGAAGTCTATCAGATCTTTGTCAAAGTGGTCGTATTTTCCTTCGCACTATTTAGCTGGCTTCAGTGGTAAAGAGATCCCAGATATTATATATATATTACACACTGTATATTTTCTTTTATTCCTCAATTTATTGTACCACAATTTAAGCCCAGAAACAAGCTCAACTTTTGTTGCCGAAGTTGAGCTGTATTTTTCTCTTTCTTTCTTTCTCTCTTTCTTTCTTTCTTTCTTTCTTTCTTCCTTTCTTTCTCTCCAGTGCTGTCAGAAGTTATTCATCAGCTTCACTGATGTGGCCTCATCACTGCAATATGGTTCAATATGGAAGCTGAAACTTTACTTAACTCATACCTAACAGGGGAACCTCTCCAAACTCCCCAGTTCCAGTGCAACTTTCAGCAGATACCAATGGCTCCTGATGCACTATTAGCCTGAGGGTGAGTGTGATGGCCAGGTCTGATCTACTCCCTCAAGCCTACCAAAGGACCCTGACTTGACTCCAGAGTCCTGACCAGCTCCCTTCCTCCAGGCTGGAGGAGAAATGAGATGAGGAGAGCTACAAGCTGCATGGGACAGAGGCAAACGCCCTCACTATGCCATGTGAATGCCCAACACCAATGCCCAGGCAGCCCACTGGATTACAGAGGTCTCTGTCAGATCTTTTCTAACCCCCTGCTATCACAGTGGCGCCTGCCAAAGTTGTGACAATTTTCATGTAAACCTCCCAAACCAGATCTCCAGGATGATGAGTGGAAGGGGAAAAAACCCACACAGCAGTTTGCTGATTTTTGCCAAATGATAAAAATCCCAAACTGTCCATTAACCAGGCCCCCCTCACAGGGTCCCCAGAGCCCCAGCAAATAGATGAAGGATAGGGCTGAAACAGGGAAGCCCACAATGTCTACACCACTGAGGTAGAAGACTGTATCAACACTTCCTCCTTGTCCACCAATACCACACCAGAGTCCAGCACCTCCCCCCTGATGGCAATAGCTGTGAATGGGACAGGCCCAGAGCCTCGGCCTAGATGCAGCCTGTGATCCTTTCTTCCCCCTGTGCCAGGCACCACAAGGATGTATGGAAGGGAAAAAGAGAAGCAGCAGTCCCCGTAGGCTGAAGGTGAAGGAACGGAGCTATGAAGGGAGAGTCTCGACTGCTTCCAGCCCCACCCTAGCTAGCGGACTGAGCAATTTCATAACATGCTTAGCTCAAGTAGTTTACTGGCTGCATTTACAGTATAGAACCTATAACTCTGCCTTTACCAGCAGACATCACAGTGAAAACGCTTTAATTTCTATGGGTTTTGTAAGATAAACATGTGTGGAGCTATCTCAAAGGGCCAGACTATGCCAACCTCCTTCACATGGAGTAGTACCTCACTATACGAGTAGCCCATGTGGTTTCAATGGAGCTACTTAGAGAGTAAAGTCCTATTGAATGTGAGTGGCACAGTCTGGTCCTAAATCATTAGTGAAGTTATCATAATTTGAAGTGAACATTCCAACTACAAAATATTTCTGAAAAATATGGAATAGCTGGTGGTGTTTAATATTCCTGTTTAAAATAGCAAGCAAATCTCAGTAATTAAAACCAAAAGGTAATTTAATCTGAGTGGTAAAATATAGTAGAAAAGCATTTAAAACCAAAATTGCACATTAGTTTGGAGATATTATATACAGTAATAGTAATAAATAATACAAATTTCCATTTAGATGCATAGTATCTATGAATCTAAAAGCTCTTTGCAAAAGGAAGGTAGAGAATTCCTACCCCATTTTAGGGGGGTGGGGGGGAGGGTTCAGAGGTGCAGACAGAATGGGTTATTCAAGACAATATCAGAGTCAGAAAAAGAACCTAGAATGCCTGATTCCCAGTTCTGTGTTCAGTCCATTATCTCCTTCCACACATGGAGATATGGAAAATCAATTAAACAAGAAGTTAAGAAAAGGACCCATTACTGGACATCTGTTTGGAGTAGTGAACAAACATTACACCCAGGAAAGGTGGTTTTTTATTTAAATAAAAATTAGTGCCAATAAAAACAATAAACTATAAATACATAAGACAATTATATACAACTCAGTATATACACCATTTTTACAGATACAAATACATTTAAACTAAAATAAAAGAATGGAGGAGAAAGCAATGGAAAATGTGACAACTCACATGTCAGTCTCAGTTGGAAAGTTTCAGGATTCAAGTGATTCCAGGCAAAGTGCCAAACTTAATTTGGCTTCTTTCAAACTTAAACAGCCCCCTTTGGAGTAAATCTATCGAAAGCTTTATATGGTCTGATCTAAAGCTCACTGAAGTCAATGGAAAGAAAATCACTGACTTCAAGAGGTTTTGGATCAGGCCCCTAGTGACCAATAGAGCTTTTTCCAACCACAAATATCCCCTGCTGTATAAGAAGGCTGAAGTGATATGTCTGTATAGCCTCTCACATTATATTAACCCTTCAAAGTGAAAACAGAGCTCCCATTGCTAAACGGAAGAAGTACAGAGGACTTTTGCCTCAGTTAATTTCTGCTGTTGTGTTCATGTTTTTCAAACTGTCTCAAGCTCTAATGCCAATGGATAAATCACAGAGTTATTTTAACTCAGGAAATATGCAGGGACATTTTATAAGCATATTCCTGTGCAATGCTTTAAGATTTTAGTTCTTTGCTCTCATGCGTAAGAACTAATCTACACATAATTTTAAAATAAAATTTCATGCATGATTGAAATAATCATACTTTGATTCAATATTAACCTTTGCTTATTTAAAAAAATGAAGTAATTTAGTAGGTAATGCATTTGTAAAACCACAGTGTCATTCAATGAGGAAAAGTGTTATAACAGTGGTTTAAAAAAATTACTGATCACAGGAACAGACAAAAAATTCAACCTGATGTTTATCTACATTGGTTTCAGTAGAAGAAGGGTCAAATTCTTGATGGTGTAAATGGGCACAACTTCATTGACTTCAATGAAGAATTTTGCTCTGAATGCTTAGGGTAAAATCCTGGTCCCCTTGAAGTCAGTGGGAGTATAGCCATTGACTTCAGTGGGGCCAAGGTTCCACCTTTAATAGTTAAAATTCTGCTCTGAGTTATACCCATGAAAGACCATTTATTTCAATTCAGTGCAACAGAGCAGAACTGGCATTTTTAGCTCTTATAGTTTGTAGCAAAGATCTTTTAATGTGTTTTGCACTGAAAGATCTCTGACTTTTGCAATCAAATTTATATTGCTAAATGCAGATTTCTAATTGGTCACGTGAAGTCTCAGGCATCTTCAAGTAAAACTTCAGTGGTCTGTGGCTTGATAGAAGGAAACAGTAAAAACATTTCTAGTAGATCAAATATCTCTGAGAATAGACATTAACAATGATTCAAAACTAGTCACTTACACTTGGATAACTACTCTCAACATTTCCCAGATATTTGCAGAATTCTGAAATATGCAGAGTAATATCAGTAATAGTTATCTACTGAGAAAAATATTCTCTATGTTTGTAGCACTTACAGTAAAAAAACAGCATTCAATTTTCTAATTAGTTTTAAAAAAAACTAATTTTTAAGTTTCACTTTGATGTTTGTGTATTTGATTCCTCATCTTGCCAGCTTTCAAGAACATATTAGGTTCTGGAGCACAGCTACCTGTTGAGAATTGAGAGCAGGAAAGTAAAACTGCAAGGTCTTAACATTAGTTCCACTCACTCTTTTGCTAGCTGATGGGGCTGCTTTTCAAAGGCCTGCAAGTGCTAGGAATTTTTGTGGATGTTTTCTGAAGACCCTTCACTGCTCTCATTGAGAAGGGCTTCTGATACTTCCCCCAGCTCAGCATCCAGCACTTCCTCTTGAATGGTGAAGTGAATATCTGGTGAGGAAGACTCCGAACTCACACTGCTTCCCTCCATGGAGCAGACAGCACATGACAGAGATGGTACCATATTCTCTTGCAGCACATTTAGCATCATGGGGATCTGGATGGACCTCAGTCCTGACATGGTTGGCAGAGGTTTCATGGCTTCTCCCCAATGCCTTTCCTCATCTTTGTAGAGCAGAAGCAAAGTGGATTTCTTTTCTTTCCTCTTGGATTTCATGTAGCCCAGCATTATTCCCATTAAGAAGATCCCATAGAACGACATGACAATCAGAATGTAAAAGTACTCATTGCCACTGCTGTTGTTCTTCTCCGGAGTCTGAGGTTCAGCAGTCAACATGGTTTGGGTCATGTTTGTATGATCCATCTTCAACATCAAAGCACTTTTGCCAGAATTTAAGCCTAGAAGAGATCATGTGTGTTGGGTATTAAAACTCCAGATCAGATATTTGAAAACAAGCCCCTATAGACATGCATGAATTAAAAACCCAAGCTGTTCTTTGTCACACATAGTGTGTTATCTTTTAAAAGCTGGCAGACCCCAACAGACTGAAGTTTGCATAGTCTACAGTATTTAGGCAATAATTAATCTTTTAATCTAATGAAATATTATTCAAATATAGAGAGTATTATACAGAGAGCACACAATATTAAATGATAACAAATACAACTTTAAAATATAACAAAACCCAAATATGGACATTTAGCATTATGAATAAAAGTGGAAAATACTCTACGAGTCACATTTATGTAACTGAAACTGGCAATTCTCCTGGTTGCCAATGTTTCAATAGGAAAAACGAAGTTAGAAGTGTTATTGCATTGAATGGTGTGGGAGAAAGGAAAGAGATGTGAGCCACTTACGTGACTATGCAATAATTCCTTACTTCACAAAGCTCAAGAGATCTTTCCTCTGCCAAATGCCGGGTGTTCTGAAAACTTTGCTCTGCTGCAGTCAGAATATATAGTCTCTCAAGAAATGTGTCATCACGTGTCCTGGAGGCACAGTTTATAATAGTTTTGGGTTGGAGTCAACAGATGAACTCAAAGGATTGCAGTTCAACCCACTGCACTCTTGACAGCTGTGAAAAGAAAAAGGGTTGGGAATTCAGAGTTGCTTTTTCTTAACCAGCACAGCACCAGATCTTTCAGATCGCAAATCTGTTTCCCACACACACACACACAAAATACTAAATTTGAACACCGAAAGCTGTTGTACATAATGAAAAGCCTGCTAATCATAAACTCCCCTTTATCATAAAACACAGAAAAATACATTCACGGTTTTATAGTACACTGTGGAAAAGGCCTGTTGCAGCCAGGTGCAAAGTTACTGCTTTCCCTGAAGTCTGTGGGGGGGCCAGATTCTCTGGTGCCCTGAACCTAGTGCAGTCATTTAAACCACGACAAATGGAGAGCAAAATGCTTCCACATTGGAAAGGTGGTGGTGTCCATCTACTTTGCTCTCACTTTGCAGAGGGGGCAGGGCAAAGGAGAGTCAGGTCTTGGATCCTGAATGAACCTTTCTAGGTAAAACACCTTTGTATATAAATGGTAGTTATCAGTAGCACCAGTAAGCTAATAATACTTTGTTTCGGGGTGAATATGACCCTGTAATACTGAGATTTAGTGAGAGGCCCTCTGCACCATTGAAACCAATGGCTAGGCTGCCATTACAGGGTGCTTCTGTAACTCTGTATGAAAATCAGTGCTGGGGGTAGACGAGTGAGTGAGTGCACAGAACCTACAATTGCACTGAATAATTGACCCTAACCACTATCTCCTATAAGTGGCACAAGGGGCCTGTGACTATTATGCCACCATAGGCTCCAGTACAAACTGTAGGAGGCCCATGCTGCAGCTTGAGGGAATTTCACCTCCCCATAGCCCCCACCCCCCCACAAAGCCTGATTAGCCAGGCCCCATGCATATTATGTGAATGTCTCCCATAGCGGATCACTTCAAGGATGTTTATTAAGGGACGCGTCCATTCCAGACAATATTTTACCGATGTTGTAGAATTTCCCCATTGTAGGTTCTGAACTTTTCCACAGTAAATTGTGGATTCCTTCAATAGGCTCCAAACGCTTTACAGCATCATGTCCTCTCCGCACCCCTACGGTATATTGGTTTATATTATTATACCCATTTTACAAGTGGGTATGCCAAAGTACAGAGAAGAAAAGTGATTTTTAATGAAATTCTCAAGTCCAGGTGACACAGAACACAAGCCCTATCCATTTTCTACTTTGCTATGTTTCCTTTTTCTATAAGGCCCATGGATATAAAGATTAAACCAGCAGATTAAATCCCCTCCCCATCCCTTGAAACTGAGGATCTGCTATCTAAGATGTTGATTTTATCCTCTCCTCACACATTCCCATATGATAGCTCAGGAGATGTTGATGTTGGACTAATGTCTATTGGGATTTCATTTGACAAAATCTGTCTGCAGCACCCTCTTGCCAAGTCTGCATTTTTCCTCCCTGTTCCCTACAGATTACTGAGCAGAAAGCACTAACATAACAGTGAGCTTAAATGCCTATCAGTGCAGAGCTCCCAGTTGTCTGGTTACCTTTGAGGATTTTCTTTGGTATTCCTGTCAGCTTCATATCACAGCCACCTCTCTCCCAGCCAAGAAGGCTAGATGGTATCCTGCCCCAATAGGCCTCCCACCTGGCTGTGGGAATTAAGAATTCAACACATTAAAGCCCATGGGTCATATTTTTCCCTCAGAAGAACATGTGAGACTTCAATGGACTTGGACAGAAGACACAAAGATGCATCCAAGGTTAACATTTGGCCCAATGCAATACATCCTAGCAGGGTGAAATCTCCTCCCCATGCCCAAAAAACCCAAGTAAATGGGCTTTGTGTAGGGAACAAACTGGTGCTTTGGAGGGGGCACAGAGACAGGGAGAAGGGGAGATCTTCAGATCTTCTGCAGTCACTGCTCCAGCTCCTTAACTGAAACAGGGACATGTGAGAACCCCCAGTGCAAAGAGCTGTGTCTACCTACATACTTGTAGCCTCTTATTCCACCTAAACTATCATGGTCCCACACAGTCCTGTTCACAATCTTCCCCCATTACACCAAGCTTCCACTCCCTGCACTAGCAGACATGGCATGGAGCCCAGCTCCCTCATATGCAGGAGGCAGAGCTCCCCTTTGCACCTGCTCCGTAGCCTCCCATTCCCCATGTGGTGAAATTGTATGTAAAATAATACTAAATTAAATTGCCGCAGCCAGTCAGAGCACAAGAAAGCTGTGCAGGTACCACAGCCCACACAGTTATACAATTCCTTGAACATTGGCTGAGAGGGGAATGGATGTGCATAATGTGTGAATGGGTATTTCTCAAAAACCACTGTAACCATGATTACTCAGACTGGCTGCTGCCCACAGAATTCCCCCATCTGTCACACCATGTGACCCTACATTAAATACACTTGAATTTCAAAAGAACCATTTTTGCTAGGGGAGGAGACACTAACCCCTTTCAAAATGGTAAAGGGGGGGGTAGAGGGACAGTGAGGTGAGGCTGGGTAACAGGGTGACATGGTAGAGATGATGTCAGATGTTAGATGGCCAGGTTGTTTCTGGGCTTGCGGATGAGAGTTCTGAGGACAATAGTCAACTACAGCAGTGGATTTTATAGCAATCTGAGTGCAGGGGTAAGAGGATGGAGAACACCTTCCAGCTGAGTAATGGTGAGTTTAGGGTGCTTTCCTCAGTCTTTACACAGTAATAATTAAATCTTTGCCTTTGTCCTAAAAGATCAAACCCAGGATATTGTTATCAGCTCAGAAACAGGAAGTACTTCCAAGTTATTTGTTGAATACAAAGTTTATATAGAATCCAAAATTGCACTAACATCAGTGGGAGTTGGGTCTAAGTAAGGACAGCAGGGACTTGTCCTAAAGAGATATCACATCCTACTGTTTAATTAGCAACTGTTGCTATGAAGGCAGAGTTGTGGTTATGTCAGTTATATACAGCAGGAATTATGGGCCCGACTCTGTGAAGTGCTCTTGGCAGGAAGCATTCAGCACATTGTAGGACTCGACCCATTGTTTGATCACAGTGATGGCTCCATGTTCTGCTATTACTAGAGGTGGCTGAACAATTTCTTCCTGAATTTATCTTTCCCATCAAATAAGCAGTGTACACCACATTGACCAGTGGGAATTGAGGGTGCTCAGTGTACAGTGTCATGTCAGTTTTGATGAAGTTTTGTTTGGAAAAACAAAAAATCATTTTCATAAGGTTGACAGGAAACAGTTTTTGTTTCAAAATGACTTCATTTCAATATTTTTATTCTATAACATTTAAATCAGAATGAAACTTTTTGATCAACCCAAAACATTTTTTTCCAGAATTTCATTTTGCAGGAAATTTCAATTTTTTTTGTTCCATTTCAAAATAGAAAAAAATTGCAAAAATTACAGAATTTCCTGTGGAAACAGCAGCTCTGGCTCCTGCACAGCTCTAGTTATTATCCATCTTCACTCATCTTTGTCATGAGGAGAATTTTACTCCCAGCATGGTCTATAAAAATTACTTTATGAACAGTCTGCTGTTGCCCCTCCTATTTCCATCCCTTGGAGGTGTCCAGGGCTACCAAAGGTGAGGAGCGGAATGGCCAGCCAATCAAGCAAAATTATTACACATTTAAAAGGTCACCACCCCTCCCCCAGATTGCCTTGAGCACCAAATGCATCCGATGAAGTGAGCTGTAGCTCACAAAAGCTTATGCTCTAATAAATTTGTTAGTCTCTAAGGTGCCACAAGTACACCTTTTCTTTAGACTGGGAAAGGCACTCACAGCCTAATGAGTCTTTTGTGACAATAAGTAACATGAATGGAAGTGGCATATCTTTAAGAATTACAACAAGACTTTGCTCTTCTTTAAACACCCTTCATCCAGGGACTCAAATATTCATTAAGGCTCACAGCATCCCCGTGGGTAGGTATCTATCTGACGACAAAGGCTGGAACAAGACCCAGGAGATGGCAGAACATGAACCCACACTCAAAATAAAGGTTAGGAGAGGAGGAAGGGAAATGGCACAGACAGAATACATTATCAATACAATGTGAGCTGCAGCAAGCAGTTTCCCCCAGAGAGCCAGACAAGTTGCTGCAGGCTGAAGTGGAAAATACAGGCTTAACCCTTTGGGGACCACTGTGCTCCCAGTGCTGAATTTATGTGCCTGTTTCTATCTAGTAAGTCAGAAAGACTGCTGTTACATAATTACCCGGGCTTGATTACATGAGCTGCCAAAGCACCCTCAGCTCCCATTGGATCATATGGTGTATGTACAAAGTTCTCTGTTGCTTTTCTTTTAAAGCAATCATTTTAAAATTGATGTGAAAGAAAGGGAAGTGGCAGGGGGGAATATTGGGAGACATTTGATTTTTTTTCTGTGAAGTGGAACTTTAATGGGGATGGCAGGTCGGATATCTAGAGCTGAAGGAGGAAATGGAAGACCTTTTATTGTACAAATATTTACTAAATTGTGGCTCAGAATCCTTGGATACTACAACTGGGAAGGGGGAGTAAGGGATAATTAGTATCTTGAGTTTACATTTATGATTTAATCTAAGCTAAAATTGGGGATCATGAGGTATCTGACACCTGAAAGAGGAAAGCAAAAGGAGCAGTGATGTTTGATTGATTATTCCTTTTAAAAAAGACCTGTCACTTTAAAATGCGTGCTGACATTTGGGCCCATTATGAAAGCATAAGCCTGTCTAAAGGTATGATCCAGATCACTGAAGTCAATTTCCATTAACTTGAATAAGCTTTGGATCAGATCCAATGCAAATATCAGAGCAGAATTGACTAAGCTACTCTCATCAATCTCTCTTGAAACTTGCGAGTGCGTAGGAGGAAAAAAAACATTTTAACCTGAGATCTTAATCTTAAAATAGTCTGCTTTTGGTCTAATGGTTGGAACAGGGTATAGTAGTCAGGCAGACACCTGAGTGTTATCCCCATTTGCCATGTCTTGCCTAGAGCGATAAGAAATGTATTAACTTAATCGTAATTGACTTCCCTTGTCTTTCCCTTAGTTTACCCATTTGTAAAATGGGTATCATAATAATAGCTGCCAAACTCTCAAAGTTGCTATGAGGACATGATGCTATAAAGCATTTGGAGATCCTTTTCTGAAAAGACACTGACATATAAATGCAAAACCATTATTAACCTGCCACATCTAACATCAGAGCACCTCTCACATTGCTCTGTGTTTTGATGTAACTTTCCCTCTCTCTCAGTTGTCTCTCATCATATTATATAAATGTATAACTTTTTTTCCTTACACACACACCTTCCCCACCTCCTTTTCTGGAGCAAAATAATCACCGGCTTCTACAGCAGAATCCACAATGCTGCACACATACCCATTGACAAGAAGTGACTCCCTTTCCAGTTAATAGCTGCTAAAGGCAAACATAAGCCCAGTGTTCATAGCACCAACTGGTAAAATGCAGCATTAATACTGAGCTGATAAAGCAATGGAAATGTTCATACAATATACAGTGAACTCTCTGTTCTCTACGTCAAAATACATTTTTTTTAAATCAGCAGAGCCTTCCAGTGTTCTGTCTTAAAAAAAACAAAAACCAACTACATTAAGAATGTCTCTATATTATAGTATGCACAGTGTGCTGGGTACTTGACAAATATAAAAGACACAGCCATTGACCTGAATACCTTCCAATCTATGCACAGATAGGAAGGGAGGCAACACAATCCAGTTTGACAGAGGAGTAGAGTGTGACATATGTCCTGTATTTCCATGATGGGTTTGTTTTTTGTTTTGTTTTGTTATTTAACTGTAATTTTATTTTAATTAATTTTCAAAACAGTGTTTAGAACTACCTGTCACTGTTCCAGAATCACCACTGGGTGAATGGAACTCTAGTTTCTTTGGCTTTGTCTATACAAGGAAAATTAGGACCCATCATTCTTAATTGGTGGTAGCTAATATGGAGTCGGTACAGTTTTTACCACTGTGTCCTCTAACGCTGCTCAGGGTAGTTCTAGTCAACCTGGTGGTTAAAAAGTCAGTGGCTTTCTACACCATCTTTCCTACACATGGTAGTGTAGTGGTGAAAAATTGCCCAAATGAGTCTAGTGTAGATATTGCCAGTACACCATGTTAATGATACTACATTAACTTTCCAGCAGGAAGCAGAAACTTTCAATGTAGATTAGGTTCCTGCACTGAGGTGTTTGACTTAATAGCACTGTTTTAGAAGAAAGAAAGAAAGAAAGAAAGAAAGAAAGAAAGAAAGAAAGAAAGAAAGAAAGAAAGAAAGAAAGAATCTGTTGTTGTTTTTTCTGGAAAAAAATGTGATTTTAAAAAAAATTCCACTGGCTCTACTATATATAAAATAGAAAGTGCTACAGATACCACTGTAGGCTTTACTATGCCTATAGATGTTGATTTAATAGCATAGCACCTACTGTTTATTGTTATTTTTCTACACATAAAGAATTTAAGACGGCTGCTATCCTCCCCTAGTTTTAGAGATGGACTTTTTCTGTCTCAAACTCATGCTGAAAAACAAAATACAAGTTTCTGTTCTTTTAGTGACAGGAATCTGGTACAAACATTTACTTCCATCAGTGTAAAGATGTCTTATCATGGGACATTCACGTGTCCTGTGAAGCTTTCCTGATTTTAACATACTCAGAATCAACATTGTAATGAGACACTAGGGAAGGCTTCTTTCCCAACGGGATGAAGATAAAGAAGGTGAGTTTTCAAGAGTCCCCTTAAGCATAAAAGATGAGCATCTGCTCCAGCTCTCTACATTTTTGTTCTTCTGAAGATCCTCAATGATCTCAGAAATACAGCTTATGCTAGCATTTTAGCAAGTGAAAGAAATAATGGGGCTAAAGAGTATTCAAAACATTTGAGTCCTTTATTTAAATCCTTGAGTGACAGAGACAAGAACTTTGAGAGTACTCTGCTGGGAAAGTTAAGGTTTTCACAGCACAAAGGGAAAAATGACCTCAGAAATGAATGAGTACACTGCTGTCCAAATAGATAACTGAAACTAAGGCTTTGTGTACATTAACGAGGTAAGTCAATCTAAGTTTTGCTAGTTAAGTTACGGAAGTTAGCTTAGATCAACTTGCAGCAGTCTACACCATGTCTACACTGTGCTATGTTGACAGGAGATGGTCTCCCATTGATATAGCTTCTGCCTCTCATTGAGGTGGAGTACTGAAGCTGATGGGAGAGTGCTCTTCTAGAGACTTATCGCGTCTTCACCAGACCCACTAAATCGACACCGCTGCATCAATTGCAATAGCACCAATTTAGCCTGTAGAGAAGACAAGCCGTCAGGCTGAGTCTAGCTTACAACTCAACTTTGTCTTCTTCAAACAAAACAAGTCCTTGTTAGCACATTTCTTGTTCTGCAGTCATAGTTCATTTACAAATCTTACTGCACTTACCCCTTCTGCTTTTCACTTCTGGTAGCTCAGTGGAAGCCAAGCATGGTTATTTGGGTTTTTTGTTCTTTGTTTTTTGTTTTTTAAAGAAACAACATTTATAACAAAGAAAGAAGAAAAGTGGATTGATGCACTTTATAAAGCTGTATTACACACAAGCCATGAAATGATATAGTAAAGACTGGGGATCCAGTGGCTTTAGATCTGCACTTTATTGGCAAAGATACAATGGGAATTCTCATGGCCTATAATAGTTCAAAGAAGGCTTAAAAAAATAGACAGGAAATTAATCACTGGGGAAATCAAATACCCTGAAGTCAAAGATACAGTTGTTGCTTAGTTTTAACTAAAGCCAGCCAACTCAGTTACATTTTTCATGTTACAAAAAACAGTAAAAAGGCCAATGTTTTGGACCAATTAGTGCAATGCTGCCTTACTCCCATTGAATTAAATGGGAATTTGGGGTATGTAAAGAATACAGCATAAGGTCCACTGTATGTTTTCTTCATAGAGTAAGTATGTGTTCTGCCTAGTTTTCTGCCTTTCTGGGATCTAAAATACCTAACAACATATAGGAAATATTTCCTGTTACTAATACTGATTAATAATAATAATAAATAATAATAATAATAATAATAGTGGTGGAAGCAATATTGGAGAGGTTGGACAAAAAATAAAATAAACCACTCCAATAAAGACATTGTGTTGCCTTCACCAAGGAAAATACTTGAACCAGCATAATCGCTCTCTAGGGGCACCAACAAGCAACTGTACCTAACTAACAGTTCAACAGGAACATTATCCTGACCTTCTCCTCCCCCACAACAAACCAAGCCATGAGAGGAATCTTCAGTCCTCTCTCCTAGAAAACGGTGTGCTGTATGGGATGGGTAGGATAAATTGTGCTTTCTCAGTTCCACCCATAAAATCCCACTGGTTCATTGAGGGTGCATGGCAGTAGATGAACAAGCTGCACTATCTTTTTTTTTTCCAATCCTGGATAAAATGGTTTACAAAGTAAAAAGCTGTTCATGTTGTTTCACAGCCATCTCAGCATAGCATCCCAGGTCGCTATGACCTTAATAGCAGAACAAATGTCATTTTCACATAGATAACAGATGCTGAACTATATCTCCAACATACAAGGCACTCAGGCTTTCCTTCAAAATAAGGCATACACATCACATGCATTTGTAACATTTCCTCCAACATTTTTTCTTGAGATAGTCACACTATTGCAGCTGTTGCAAGGAAAATGCCATTCTTCATTAATGTTTGAACTACACTCTGATAACCTCTATCTTCGCATGATTATAAATGAAGGCCAGCAATCTGCAGTTGTTTTTGTATTGTGTTCTCTTCAAAGCCCAGGTGTTAAAATGGTGGCATTTATTAGTCTCCAGTTTTGCAGCTCAGGTGATTGAGTCTAAAGACTATTAATTTTTGGCATAAGAATATCCTCAGAATTGCTCTTTGTACCATTATCCCAAAAGTCTGCATTAACACCAATAGCAGGAGGCCTGAAGACCACAGAAAGGAGGATGTATATGAGTAAATTCAGGTGTGTAGGAGAGAGGGCATATATGAGCGTATGAATTAGGCCTATTTGGAAGGTGACATAGTGGTATATATATTTTTAATTCTGCATGTCAATGAAAAGGGTCTTAAATAGCAAATTCCTAATTCCAAGGCTGAAATTTTGGCCCTGTTGAACTCAATGGGAGTTTTGCCATGGGGCCAGGATTTCCCGCCAGGTACATGGACAGCAAGAAGAGATTAGTAACTAGAAGGCACAGTGGTTCCTAAAAATGAGCTCTGATCAATTCATGAGTTATGATCTCACAAAGCTCTAATGAAACAGTCCCATGAGTCCATTCACTTCTAGTCAATGTGGCTGTGATTATGGGGAATTACGGCCCAGTCTGGCTGTGACTGCCTTATGAAGGCCCCACCTGGGGGTAATTGACTGCCCCAGGTGGCTGATTAATAAACAAGCACCTGGACCTAATAAAGCTTCACCAAGTTCAGTTAGAGGGATCTCCAAAGGGAGACAGGAGATTTCTGAGGAAGGGAGTTCCTAAGAAAAGCCTGAGCAGGAAGCCTAGAAGATAAGCTCCCTGGGAACCTACCAGGACAGGGGACCTGTAAGAGGACGAAATAAGAGCCTCCAAGATAGAGGGCCGCAGCCAGCAGACATCCAAAAGGGCTTGGTCTCAGCCAGGAGTCCACCAGACATTGGCCAGAAGCCTGGCCTGGCAAGGGTCACCCACTGTTCATGGAGAAGAATTGCAGTGGACGGCCTTCCAGAGAAAGGACATTATTCCAGTAGGGGCAAGAGGCCTAACACCAGAATCAGAGACTGGTACCAAAAGAACCCTGGAGGAAGAGCCTGGGTAGCAGTGAACACTGGACTCAGGTGGCGGACATGGACTGAGAATGACCTAGTCACCCCACTGGGATGTTGGGTTGAAAGTTTTATGTTCTGTGCTGGCTTTTCCATTAATAAATGAGACCCTGCACCAGAAGGTGGTCTTTAGCATTTACTGGCTGTTTGAACTTATTGATACCCTGTGCGAGGGGGAAAAAAAAATCAAGTAAAGGCTCATCTGCAACACTATGACAGCATGCTGGATCAGCCTGGAATGGTGACAGGTTGCAACAGCATAAATGAGCAGAGAATTTGTCACTACATGCAAAATACAGGTCAGAAGACACCACCACCCCCAGTGAAAGGCAGGCTCTTTTACCCATATCCTGAATCACCACAACCCCAGGTAGCCTCCATTGTTGGAAGTCCATTGGAGTCCCAGGATCAAGTTAGGTCTACTCACCTCCCTCTGAACTGCTGGGCAGAGGTGGCAGTGCAAACATTGCCTTCTAGTAAGGTGGGTGAGTTTCCCCCTCCGAGAAGCTGACAACCGGTAGCAGAATTTCAAGATAAAGGCCTTGACTACTCTAAAAAGTTGTGCTAGCAAAGTGCAACAGACACAACTATTTTGACAGCGAGTTCATGCTTGTCTGCTTGCCCTGGCACACTATAGTTCACACAGCGTCCATTCAAGTTGTATGGGCAAAAGCACGTTGCATGCTGGGTAGGCATCCCACTGTCCTCTGCACTGTCTTCAAGCACCCTCCATTATGGAAACCTGTCACCAAGTATTGTCTCTCCTCCTTCCCCAAAAAAGTGAGTTATGCTGATACACTTTTTTAATGTAGACCAGGTCTATGTAAGTAGGTGGATAGAAAATGAATGAAGATTTGTAAAAATTAGTATTTCATAATGCTGTAAGAGAAAGTCAAACCCAGTCTGAAAGATATTACAAAGTCTGAATCTCTGCTAGCAGCGAGAAGGTTTCTCTGAGTGACACATAGCCTTCCCTGGTTCCTTTTTCTCAGGCACAGATATTCACACTGAAGTATTTGATGAGATATAATCACTCCTTGTATATTTTAATAATAATATTGTTAATCCAGTGGAAGCACTATTTTCCCTATTTTAATCGTAAATTGTATCTGTTGGCTAATGACATGCAATTAGCAACCCAATGTAAACAAGGCACAGCTGATACACAGATATGTGTGTGGTCTTTTTTGCTCTACATGCTAGAAGTGGGTTATTATTTCACAACGGTCAAAAAGAATTCAGTGAAAGGAAGTGGTGCAAGAACAGGAGATTCTGCAGTTTCACAAGTTTCAAAGTAGCAGCCGTGTTAGTCTGTATTCACAAAAAGAAAAGGAGTACTTGTGGCACCTTAGAGACTAACAAATTTATTAGAGCATAAGCTTTCGTGAGCTACAGCTCACTTCATCGGATGCAATGAAGTGAGCTGTAGTTCACGAAAGCTTATGCTCTAATAAATTTGTTAGTCTCTAAGGTGCCACAAGTACTCCTTTTCTTTTTGCAGTTTCACAAGAGTCTCTTGAAGTGAAGCACATTTGGGGGAAGATATTTTTATTCCTGATTGGCAATATTAGAGAATAATATCCCCAGAGATACGTGTTGGAGGTGAACAAAGACTAGTAACATGCTCGATTCATATTCACTTGTATTATGAAGAGAATTTTGATGTGCCCAGTGTTCATGAATATTCCTGTGTCCTATTTCATGAATATTTGAATGCTCAAGTTTCAATCAAGTGCTAGTGAACAGAAAACATTACATGTAAGTGTTAATACTTCCTGACAAAATTTTGAACTGTATGTTCAATTATAAAATCAACAGTTCAGGTATGTTGGTTACTTACATAAAACATCCAATCAGGGAACAAACAATAGTAAGGTTTATGTAATTGTCCAACGCAGCATGACAAATTCTTTGCTAGCATGCTGCTGATCAGGAATCAATTTGCTGATTTCTTCAGCAGTCATTCTAAAGAAATCCCCATGTTTGAAAGTATTCTATCTGTTTTGTAATGCATCCGATGAAGTGAGCTGTAGCTCACAAAAGCTTATGCTCAAATAAATTTGTTAGTCTCTAAGGTGCCACAAGTACTCCTTTTCTATCTGTTTTCAGACAGTTGATGAACAGAAGAAAAGGTCACATATGGATATTTTTTATTAATTGCAAGTTATTCATTCAGCTCCAATACATACTACTCACGCTTGCAGGGATGAAAACCACGAGAAAGTGCACTCACATAATAAATGAATTTACTTGCCATTCCTTTCTAGCTACCCACTCTTTTTATTCTGTCTATATTATTCATCCATGACCTCCTTTTCTCATGCCTTTTTGATAATTAACCTCATGCTACCCAAAATGCTGCTGCCAGAACCATGTCTCACCTGTCACAGTCATCATTTCACCCTCCCTCTGAGTCATTTCAGTGACTCTCTGTTGGGCTATCATGTTAATAGATTTTAAGGGCACAAGAGACCATTAGCATGATCTTGTCTGACCTCCTACACAACACAGGCCATAGAACCCACCTCATCCACTACTAATTGTACTAAGCCCACAACTTCTGGTTAAAAAAACAAAACCAAATCCCATGGCTGTTCTTTCAAGACTTTACATCTTGCAGTCCTAGCTTCCATCTCTGACCTTGTCACCTTCCATGTGCCCATTACCTCCCACAATATCTTAATGCCCTGTCCATCTCCCCCTCTCAGAAATATCTCTGGGTTTTCTTCCATGTTACCTCTTACATTTGGAATGCCCATCATAAACTTGGTTTCTAAAGTGCCACCTTTACCCCCTTCAAGTCTTCTCTAAAAAAAGGAATCTCACTTTTGCCTATGAAAAAGGAGGACAGGCCTAAATTATTAAAAAAGAAAAAAATAAAGGTCATGATATATATATCTCACTGAGCAACCATGTGATCTTATTCCTTGTCCTTCTCTTCCCTTGCTCCTTTCTCACATTTCTAGTTCTGACCGTCATTCATTGTGTCATATCAAATCAAGGTGATACGTTTTTCTGGGAAGGGACCATGTCTTTGTTTGGTGAGATAGCTACCGTATTTCTGAGCACTTAGTAATATGGTATCATGCACTTGTGACTGTCTCACTCACTCTCCAGCCCTAAGCCATCTTGTTGTGATTCTTTCTGAGATTGCAAACAGCTGCCTTTTAAAAGAGAAAGCTGCCAGAAAAACACATCCTACTTTCCCCAAAATATGGAATTTCCCTACCACTTTTCCCTGAGGGTTATCAACCTAACAGATTTTAGCTTTTTAACACTTTTGGCACTAGAGCTGGTGAAATAAAACATTCCAAGAATGCTTAACAAGAATAGAGTTCTCTTGTTTTTAACTCCTTATACTCCCAAATGGCTGACTTATTTTTTATCAGACTTCTCACAAACATTGTCTCTCAAACAGAGACCAAGGGACATCTATTTACCTCAGTGCAGGTAAATCTGTGCATCCTCACAGCATACCATTGACAGGTGCATCTTCCAGGACCAGATCCCCAGCCTGGTAAATTTCCACCCAAAATAATCACCATTTGAGAAAACTGTGACCATCTGAAAACAGAAGCTTAGAATGGAAACCTAATTACTATTTAACAGTCATTATTGCTCTAGACATAATAATCTTAGCTTTAGCATTTGCTACGTGCATGTGCAAGAGTGGTTCACTTTGATTAAAAAATCTTTACGAATTAAACCTTAGGAAGCCACTGAACAGAACAATATGCCTAAAATTAAATTGACTACACAGGATTTTTCTCCAACCCAAGAACCAACAAGTTAGAACTTGGCAAATTCCCATCAGTGTTTTGAGTCAGCATTGATATAAAATAGTTTTTTAAATATGAAAATTAATTAAAAAGCAGACATTATGCAGGCAGCCACTGCAAAATTGAACAACAGACTATCAGTTGACTGTTTCAGAGTCTGAATAAACAGAATAAAAATAAAATACAGCACAACTGTTATCAGATACATGATAACAGAACATGTCTGAAGTTACATAGGATACACATTATATTTTGAATAATAGCTGCCAGAAATTCTGTGGTAAACAAAACTTTTGTTACTAGAACCTATAGAATTCTGGCTAAAAAGAACTTGCTAGATCAAGAACCAGGGAATCAGTTAATATAAGGGTAATATAAAGGGATTCTTCATGCACTCAGATCTCATTGGCTCAGTCTTCCTCCCATTAAAATGAATGCCTAAATTCCCATTTATATCCACTTATATCCATAAGCCCATCTTATTGACTCTATTAGAACTTGAGGATGCTCCATATCTCACAGGAGGCAGTCAGTATCTAGCAAGATCTCACCCAAAGACAGTGTTTTTATATAATATGATAGATTGATAGACCAAGGAGAGGAAGGTGTCTTATGATATGATAACCAGCCATCCAAATGAAGGAATTCACAGTGTGTCCCATGTGGCTTAAATCTTAAATCCTTACTCAGGCAAAATTCCCAGTGACTTCTAATGGGCAGAATGGGCTTGACCCTGCAAGATGCCAAATGGGAGGTTGCTCAGCAGCTTGTAGGATCCAGTCCTCTGTGATGGTTACGAGCATAGCTGCATCTCTGCCCCTTTCTGGATTCTGAGAGCACTCACCTCAGGTGTCAGGCCTCATTCTCATACCTGCCTCAGAGTGGAATCTTGCAAGTCTCCTACTCTCAGACCTGGGTATTCCAACCACTTCTTACCCTAAAGACCCATCTCAGATTCAGGCACTGCTTGATCCTCTCTTCAGACACCTGTGACCAGTAATATTGACCAGCAGCTTTCCTGAGGAAAAGTGTTTTTATTTAGCAGTTGTAACAAAGTATTTGAGATAAAAGGATTTTAAAACAAATTAAATACAGGCAAATTTAGTCTAATCTGACCTTATGCTTCACGACAAGCCATGTCAAATAGGCTTTCCTCTTCAGGTACAGGAGCAGAAATGAACCAACACACAAGCTTCTAGAAAGCAAGATCCTCCAGTGAACCACCCTGGTCAGAATGGACAGCACACCTTGATTTTCTCCTAGACCCACTCCTCCTTGTAGGGGAATTTGCATTTAATAGAAGAAAGGCCTTCTCATTCCAGAGGGAATCCATTACTATATGGCTCAATCAATTTCTTTGTTCCCAAGTGCTCAGGTGTGAAGTCTCTTGTTACCTCTAACTAATTTCTCCCCTTTGGCCTGAGCATCCATGTGGGCCTATGAAAGAGGGACAACCCCCTCCCACATGGCTGCCCCTTTGTTTGGGTGATTAAAAGAATTCAGTCTTAATGCATTGCAATCATTGGCCAAATAGCTGTCTCTCCCCACTGCACATGAGGGTGTAACTGAAGGATTGTATTCTGATTGAGGATTGTATTTTGCCATCATGCGCCCTTAGCAATATGTCCAATTTCTCTTAACACTGTGCAGATAACCTGAGGTCAAATCCTGCTGAATTTACTCACAAGAACAGTCCACTAAGGAAGGCCACTGCTTGCCTTCTGAGTAAGGCAAGCAGAGTTTGGTCACTAATTGGCTTTTCACCTGCCTCTCTCCTGCATTTAAGAAGCAAAAGATTTTAAAACCATCACTCTTTTTGAATAGTTTAGGTGCAGACTGTACCACAGTCCTTAGAAAACAGTAATAATTGTATTGGACTAAGCTGTCATATCCCTAACAATGGCCAACTTGGACCTTGCCAACTGCCTGTTGTCATAGTTACCTGCAATGCATGGAAACAAATGAGGCTATGTAAAATAAATTGTCATGGAACAGAGGACATCTGGATGTTACTGCATAAAGATGTCACATTCAGGGTGCTGGATGACATTCTAATAAATAAAGAAATAAACTGCAATCCCCTTCATCTAGCTAATGCATGGCTTTGAATGAATTGCCATGAAATTAAGATTAAGGATGTGTTTTGCGTGGGCTGTTCCAAAAAAAGACAGAGGATCTTGTTAAATAAATATGAATTATAGAGAATAATTCTTTAAAAATATATAAAAAAGAAACTCATGTAGGATTTATATATAAATAACACATAGTAACTTCCTGCTTTGCACTGGTGTAAATGAAAAGAGAATCAGGCTCCATGTGTCTCAAATACACTGTACTACCTTCCCAAAGAGAAAGATGAGAAGCTTCACAGAAGGAAGTACAATGCAAGGGGAGCCACACAGATGAAGCAGTGAAATTGTCCTGAAATTCCCAGTGCTTTCTACAAAGTCAGATGATGCAGTGGGAAATGAGATGCTGTGGTCAGTTGACTAATGCTCAGTCGTCTATTCCTGAAAGCAACAAGGTGCCTGAGTCTCTATTAGCAGAGAAGCATATGGCCATTGAAATTAGTGGGATTTTTGTCTCCCTATGGAGACCTGAAGTAATTCACAAATACGCCTAATAAACCCCAGAATTGCCAACTTTTGTGATTTAACTGGGAGTCGTATGATATTGGAGAGCTGATCTTTAGCTGGTGTAAATTGACATGGAGCTGTGACAGTCTACACCAACAGAACCTCATCCCCTTGCAGTTTTGTTTTGTTTTCCTTAAAGCCCCAGCTGCCAGCATCCGGTTATGCCATGAGAACCTCAGCTTTCATTTAAAACAAAAACCACTTTGTTTCTAGCCCTCATGAGTGTGGGGAAAATTTGAAAACATGACCCAAAAGTGCTCCAACATGAGATGTCAAATAAAAAGACCCCCCACAATATTCATTTTTAAATCTCAATTTTTTGGAGCCCTGACTAATAATTTCTGAATATTTGCAGTTGGCAATACTGCCAAACAATCCCACTTGGGCTCCCTTTCCTCCTTCCCCCCCCCTTGCCCCCGAGTATTCAGGAACCTTTATTTTTCATTTGAATCCCTCCTTATTCCCTGAAGACTGTAACAGAGCCTTTACATTTCTCAGCCACATTTCCCTTGTGTTTCAGAAAATGACCAAAGGCTTTAGGCAAGGGCAGGGGAATCAGTCATTCTAGGAAAAGTCTGGGGCAGAGGCTTTTCGTTAGCTGACTGGGAAAAGTTTACCAGAGCTGTAGCCAATGTGAATGACGGCATGGCCTGAAGTACAGTACAGCTGGCTGTGCAGTGAAACAAAGCAGCATGTGGCATACATTGAACAGACCAGAGAAAGTTGGAAATTCCAACCCGATACTACTTCATCACTTTGCCGTGGCTGGAACTGTCAAACTTTTATGTTCTCTCTATTTTTCATAAAGAGGGCACTGAAAGTGTTTGTTATGCTGCTGCTTACCCTTCTGTTAACCCACTTTGGTAGAGATCAGCAGCACTGATCCGCAAGTCTGAGCTAAAAACAAGGACAATTAGCACTGAAATAATTTACACTTATATAAAACTTCTATTCAAAGGCCCTCAAGGTGCTCCATTAACATTAATGAATTAGCCCCAACACCCATATGATGCAAGTATTATTAATACCATTCTATACAGAATTGCTTTTTCGCCAATATAAAGACACTGAAAACATTTTAAAGTAACTAAAACAGGATTGGGATGAACATATTTAGAAGTATTACTGTAGGGACTCTGTATCAGTTCTTCATGACGGGGGCAGCTTGGGAACAAACATGAGAAAATAAATGAAGAAAAAAAAAGCTTAAACAACTCTTGGAGCATTTAAGGCAATACTCAAATTGAACTCTGTAACTGAAGAGTGGGGCTGCCTGTCCTCCCTCTGAACTAAGGATGCATTAAGGTCTTTTTATTAAGAATTTGACCTAGTTTTTTTATCTGAAAGATTCTTCTTCGATGGGTCCAAAAGGAAAAGGAAGGAGGTGAGAACTGTTGTTCATAACATCAGAATGTACAGCTTCTTTGCACTTAGTCTCAGCTGGTTAAATAATGAAAAAACCTGAGAATCTCATAGAATTACTCATAGAATCTGTTGCTCATGAGTATTTGTATGACCGTTGATTGATTCATGAAAATGGTCACAAATCACAGACACTTAGCACAGCCAGTTATTCCACTGACAATTCTAGGCAGAAATGTGTTATTCTTCTGTTTAAAAAGACGGCATCATACAAATTAGGAGCAAAACCACTATAACACAACTGAGATGGCAAATCAAACCCCATGGATGCCAATGGGCAAATTGTGGTAGATATATTGGAAGTGAATCACTTGCAAACAACTTATTAGGTAAAATTTGTTCATATCAGTCAGCAAACATTTGTGAAAGCCAAATTCACCTCTAGTAATTAGGATCAGTCACCATATAATCCATGAAAAGAAGATTAAAATCACTGTCTGATTTATTTGAAACAAATAATTTGACTAGCTCTCTTTTCAATAGAACATGTGGTTTGGATGGTAAGCATATGTGATATATTAACAGTGTCTCAATGCCTGAACTAGGGCTAAGCACAGGGAACCTGCTTCTAGCACCTCCCCCACTGATTCCGCAACCTGCACCTGGCCAGGGCTGCAGCCACGCTCTCCCTGTCCCTCCAGGGTTACCTGCCATGCGGGCCGTTGCTTCCTCCCCAGCCAGGCTCTCAAAGGCAGCCGGCACTCTGCACAGAGGCAGCAACCTGGAGTGGCCACCCTCACCCAGCAGGAGAAGTGGTTCCATCTCCCTCCCCCCAGAGACAACCTGTGCCTGCCGATGGGGGAGGAGAGGGGCTGAGTGAGGACAGTCTGCTTCAGCAGTGTTATTGACTATGCTCAGTACAAGCCAAGCAGCAAATCTGGGGGGACATGTGACCCCACATTCCTCCTCATTCATCGCCTCTGCCATCCCTTCCACTCCCCACCCAGGCCTGGATGCCGGGGAGAGGGGCCGAGCGAGCTGGAAATGTATCAGGGAGGGGGTGGCGCAGGGTGAGGACAGAGTCCCCCTGCCACCCAGCAAACTGAGCAAAGCAAGCCTGGGAGTAGCCCACAGGGCTGAGGTGAAGGGCCGAGAGCTGGCGGGGGAGCAGCGCTGGGTGCATCAGGCTCATATGGCATGTCACACAGAGCCCGGCCAAGGCAGCCATAGACTGTTTGTGGGGCTGCAGGGTCAGTTCACTGTGAGCCCTGCAAGGGCAGCTTGGTGCTTGCAGAAATCTTGGGGGAGGGTGCAGGACCTCCCAAGCATTGCAGTGTAACTCTATCCACTTCAACACATTTACTCTGGAATTTCTAGTGTCTCCCTATGCAAAGAGAAAAAGAATCAGGAAAAGATTGTGTGTACAATCTCCTTTTTCTCCTCGTGTGTTCTGTTTACATCAATTGCAATTATTCAATATACATGTTAAAAAAATAGAAAAAATATATTTAAAAATAATTAGGTGACATCTCTGCATGTAGCAGCCTTTACTGCCTAAGTCTCTCTAAGGCCTATAACCCGCAATCCTCCAGGAGCTGGTCTCCCTTTTTTTAGCATTCACTTCATTGTAACAAATTCAATTCTCAAGAATGATATTTTTGTTTGGGGGTGGGAGAGAAGTTTAGAGAGGGGCATGTTAAATATACAGAGTGAACAAGCAATTTGCTAGACTCCCAGTGCCCTTAACCTTTCAATTCACCATCATGATCGTTATCATTCATCCTTGGAGTCCTATATATTTCCCATGTGGAGGCACCACCAGTTAAGAATGACAGCACCATACTGATTTATATGACCCAGCTAGCTGCTTACTGAATATTTAGTGTAGCAGACAAAAGTGTTTAACAGCTTTTGCAAAAAAGAGGCTATACAGCCATATTTAAAAAACATACACTCTATTCTAGGCTGAAGTGTTCTTAGAGGTCCTCTGGGCATGATTTACTAAAACCGTGGGATTTCTGAAGGCCTTATTTAATGGCCTTACTTGGAATTATGACAATATTTGGTGTGCTGAATTTTAAAATAAAGTTGAATACAAAGCTTTCCTATAAATAAAAAATATGTACACTAAATTGTTTGGGATCCAAAATTCTGTGTGTGTGCGTGTGCGCATACATGCACAGACACTAATGAATAAGCAGTTAATTATAAAAAAAAATACCTGCCCCCAAATGACACCACAGTGTATAGACCTAGAGACTCTCCAAAAGAACAAAGAAGAGAGCCTAAATGTGTCTGGAACAGACCTGAAATGGACTTTTTCAATTCACAAGAATTTCTAAAAAATTTCACTTTTATTTTTTTGGAACTGCCACCAAACCAAAAATGTATATTATTTGCCCCGCTCTAATGAGCATAATTTGCATGAGATTTCTGGTATGAATACTTGTGATTATGAATTTTAAATTTGATTTCCACAAATATTCAGCAATATCTATATACAGTTCACTGTTTTGGCAAACACTCCTGCCAGTAAACTTGTTCACTACCATATTCATGGAAAACCAACACAAAAGAGGTTCAGACACAACAAAGCAAAATTGTTGAAAAAATCAGTGACATGATCATGAATAAAATTTCCAGTTATCACCCAGCCCAATTACCCCCATTCAACCAGAAGATAAAGCTTACAAATAGTAAATTTCAGAAACAAAAATAATTATCCATCCACCAGCTAAGAGAAACTTCAAACTTTTCTCAAGTGAAGGAACCAGCAAAGAGAAGGATAATCCAGTGGTTAAGAAAGTAGCCAGGGACCTGGGTTCAAATAAATCACAGACTTCCACCATGTCACTTCGGTGATATCACTTAAGGCTTGGCTTCAATGAAGCTATGCTAATTTGCACCAGCTGAGGATCTGCCCCATAGTCTCTCTGTGCTTCAGTTCTCCATCTGTAACACTAGGGATACTAGTACTTCCTTACTTTCTCAGGGGTGTTATGAGGATAAATACATTAAAGATTGTGAGGTGCTTAGTAACTATGGTGGTAATGGGGGTGGGGGGACGTAGAAGCATCTAGGATAGATGGTACAGCTGCTGCAATAAATGGTGAAAATCAGAAGGGAAAAAATATCTTGGCTTTGTGATCTAGTTCTAAACAAAACTATTTGGATGTGCATGTGCAACTAGCCAGAGACCAGTTTAGTAACTAATAGAAGGTGAAAGCAGGACAGGCTGTGTATACAAACACTGTACATTGCTGGTGTTCTTGAAAGTAAAACAAATCAGAACAGCTAAATATTTAGCCATGATGCATGGAAGTGGATTGAATCAAGTAGCCAAATCCCGTGCATCACAATGAATTACTCTTTCAAGACTGTAACCCTATGTTGGGTTGCTGATTTTTACTGGACACACTGTGGTATGTACTCAACTAACTGAGACTAAAATCAAGACCAAAACAAGAAAGAGGAAGGAGCACGACCCCCTCAAATAACATTTTAAGTGTGATTAAAACACATGCACACAGGGGGCTAAATTGAGGGTATTTGCAATTGTAGTCCCAAGTGTTCGCCCTTAAAAATGCTTCTGAGAAGAAAAAAATAATCAGAGATCTTTAAACTAAACTGAAGTGAGGAGTACCTCTTCATATCTGTGTCCTAGGACTAGAAACTTACTGAGGAAGAAAAATCTCCCTTAAAAAAATACTCTAGCTACACGTCACAAAGATGCTCAAATTGTGACCTAAGCTTTTCAAACAACTTCCATTTGAGATGGTCACATGCACCACTACAGGAAATTATTAGAGGTGACATGCTTCTAAATCACCAAGGCTTGAGATCATTACCCTGGGAAATACAAATCAAGTTCATCATTTTAACCTCAGGAAGATTTAGTTATTGATTTTTTTCCCCTCTAATAAAACATTGTTTACCTCCCTGGGGAGTTGACTTTACGATAGCCTTCATGATGTTAATTTTCTGATCTTCCTGACATCAAGAATTTACTGGGAATGTTATTTACTTAAGCAGCTGGTATTTATTACTGTGAAGGATTTGGCCTGTTACAGCTCAGAACTACAGCCATCTCAAGGTTCCAGAAGTGATATTCAGTGTCATCACGGAAAACTCTTTTGTGAGGCTTGTTAGGACAATGAGTACAGATTAAGGAATGGGAGGGGCCAGCAAATGTAAAGAGGGACTTGAAGAGAATTCAGTTGAAAGCAGATATGCAAGGGATGGCTGTGTGGTACTGGACTTTGCTATTCCTTGATTTACTGTCTTCAATACTATTTTTCCCTATGTTTCCTGAAGATACATTTACTCTCCTCTCTCCCTCACTCCATGTCTAGGAAAACTGGGGACAAAACTATGTTTCTGTGTGGACCATATTTTTCATTTGTGTGTAAAATCATTGTGGAGTATTGTCTTTTTATTTAGCAAATAATGATGTAAGTAAACATTATTTTTTATTTTACTACTAGGTCTATATATCTATTTAAAAGAAAAGAAGTAACTGCTAGACATTGAAGTCAAATTCACCATTGGCTCCAAATGGTGCAAACCCATTAACTACAATAAAAGTTGCACCCACTTTCATCAGCAGTAAGCTTCCCTGATTGTAAAATAAATTGGTGCAGAAGAGAACAAAGAGAAGTAAATAGGTTGTCACTGGCTTAGATAACCTGTCACTAGCTTCAAAGTGCACAAACAAATGGCCAAGTTACACACTAAGTGAGATGTGCACAACTAATGTTGACTTTGATGGCAGTTGTATGTGTGTGACTAGGGACAGAGTGTAAAGCTAACTTGGGATGAGGCCAGCTGGGATGAGAGAGAGAGAGAGAACAGATTATAATGCTGCAGAGTGAGAAGAAGAGGAAGGAATCCCATTGATAGTGGAAAAGCAAGGGAACAGCTTGAGTAATGCAAAGGAGGCTTTAAAACAGTTTGATAAATTCTTGAAAAGAATTATGTGTGGGGGGTTGCCTGTGATAGTAGGGGACTGTACTCCATGACCCAGGAGCTCCCTTCCACTCCTATATTCTTATGATCGTGCCCATGCAGCCAATGGTAGATATCATGGACTTCATGCACCACTTCCATCCCATGGACTTGCGGGCACAGTGAATGAGACCTACACGACAACAGGGAAAATTATACTAATTTGATACCTTATTAAAATGTATTGCCTTTTATCAATTTTAAGGAACATTGTTAATGGACATCCCTTGAAGATTGTGAACTATTAATTATGTTTCTGAGAATGACAGGTACTTGGTATCCACCAGTATTAGACTGGTTTAATCTGGATTTTGTTTTGTTTTTTTAAATAAATTAATTATTCATGCTTATGATTTCAATTTTGTATTAACTCTTGTTAGTTTTTAATCTTTATATAACATATATAGTGTCAGAACTGTGGATGAAATTCACCCCAGTGCAGAAAGCCTGCACAAAATCTGTGCCCCACTTAAGGCCTTAATGCATAAAAAGAAATAGGTTGAGTAGGACCTTCCTATGCAGCCCGTGTTACTGAAATCAATTGGACTATTCACAAAGTAGCTCACGAATCAGCATGCATATGTGTGGCAGAATCTGATGCTAAATAAACATAGTAGTAATTGTAATGGAAAATTATTAAAAAGATTACAAAGTATTTATAGATAGAACTTACTGTACTATGTGCCTCTGAGTGCTAGTCTTCCAAAATTAGAGAGATTATCTAAACACAGTTTATAAATCATTCAGATGCTGAGAAATATAAGAGGGTCTGAAGGCATTTGGTCAGATTATTAATGATTACGGCTGGTTGTTTGTCACTGCAAACAATGGCCAAAAAATGCAAAAAATCAAAATTTTAGCTGAAGAATAAAAAGTATAATGACACGGTAACCAATACAGTAATTCACATTAAATTGTTTGTTGTGAGGAATTATGACAAAAATCAAGGCATAGATTTTCAAAGAGGGTTAGGCTGAATGGCAGCCTGGGGGCCTAGCCTCCTTTGAAAGTCCCAACCCAAATAAATATCCTTCATTTTACAAAGAATATTGTTTAAACCATATAACAACATGTAAACAATAATGTAAAGCCATTTAAAAGCCCATACTCAGCTACACTGGACTGCTATAGAGGCAAATTTTTGATGACAAAGAACATGTCACTTCTTATGGGAAAAAAAACTCCAAAAGTTATGGTTTTTGTCAAGGAAATTATGTCATAATAAACATATATTCTTATTAATATTGGATCAGCCTGAACAAGTTTGGATGCTCAGTTAAGTTAAGCACTACAAAGTTGAGATGTTTCTCCAAATCTCTTGAACAGGTGATCTTGATCTGAAAAATCTCACACCAACAGACAATCTTGTGAGATTTTCAATAGTTCCTGCTTCAGGTTCAACTAGAAATACTTTAAGACCAGCATTTCTTATGGTATTTTATTGCTTAGGCATTCACAATTCTAGTCTCTGATAAAATTTGGAACTACAGTAGGTGCAAAAATGAAAAAAGTAATGGAGGAAGGGGGAATAATCAAACTTTTTTGAACCTTAAAAAGATTTTCTTCAAATCTGATGAGGAGATTGAGGCTGTTGCCTAGTCTTTTGATTATGTAGCCATTCAAAAAGGATATAAGTGCTTCTTTTTCCTATTTAAAACTGTAACAGGAAACTTTAGAATCTCTCACTTTGTGGTCTACAACATATTTTTCATATCCTGGATATATTTAATCACCAGAGGAACCTGAAAACCACAGCTGGCTGGAATATTACAAGTACAGGAAATTTCCTGCATAATAAGGCTATCCTAAGAAGTCCCGGAGCTTTTTTGGAAAAGTACATAGAGGGTAAACAAGATGAACATAATTAAAATCAGAATTACGAAAACATGGGAGCAGCAGCTCTCAGTTATCCCAAATTGGTTTGGGACTTTAAATATGATCCAAGCTCCATATAAAAGAAAAAAAAAACCCACTGCTGGCATAAGAAGGTGCAGCTGCCTTGACGTCACATTTATGCCAGCTGGGAATTCAGTCCAAGGCATATGATTGGCTCCAACATCTGTCATGACTTGAGGTGTGGCTTTTGTGAGAACTTTGAGGCTGGAGCACACTCACACACACACAACTGGAGAGAAACGTATAATTACATAGATTTTCATGACAGGTATATGACTCTAGAGCACCCATAACATCCCCAAAGTCTGTGAGCCTGAGTGAGCATGTCAGATCAGGTCACCGCTCTCAAGAATTACACAGCACAGATGTAAGCCAATCTTCTGCAGCTGTGTGAGATACTGTGCTATGAACTCAGACAAACATAGAAACTAGCAGTAGAATCCGAGAAAGTTGTTCTCTCTCTCTCTCTGCAGATATTGCCCTGTAGCATAGGATCAAAGAACTGTGTGATAGTTTCTATCCAACATTTCTTCAAATTATATCAAAAAGGCATTCCTCTGGAAATGAGTATAAGGCTTTGCCTGCTTCATTTCATTCTCCTTGGCATTGCAAAGGGTTTTTCCTTTCTTCATCCTCTGCAAAGTAAGCTGAGAAGAAGAACCTCTGTGTTAAAAAATCTTGAAGTAATGATTTCCATGGTGTATGTTACCCTCATTTGTCATATGGATGATAGGGCCTGATCCAAAAGATCTAAAAAGATTTTCATTACTTTCTGTGGGCTTTGGATCAGACCCACAGTCATTTGTTTTGCAGTGATCAGCTTCTCTTTGTAAATTAATACATGTGAAACATGCTTTGATGTAAACATGATGCAAGGCTGGAACCTCTAAGGTCCTGAACACCAGCAACTAAGAGTTGCAGGTCCTCTGCACATTTCTGCGTAAGCCCCACAATTCCTAGGCACAGTGGTGGAAAATGGGAGTGAGTAGTAGATATTGTCCTTTCAGATGAACTACAAATGAAAACTGCTACAAGAAATGGGCCTGACCCTTTAACATGCTGACCATGCTCTGTTCTTTTTGACTTGAAAGAAAGGGGGAGATGCTCAGTACCTCATGGGCACAAGCCCCAAGTATATCTATAGGTGAAGAGCAAGAAACAAAAATATTAGAGCAATCTACTATCCTGATAAATTTCATTCTATTTAACATCAGAGAGAGCTGTGTTTCTCATTTCTTAGAGCATAATCCACTAGGGTCGCAATGGGCCACACTCCATAGATTGACCCACCTGTGACATCCTGGCACCCCAATATTCACCATTGTCATGGAATTAGGATATGTTTTGTACAAAGTATGCCTTGTGAAGTATCATTCTAAAAGTCTTGATCTGCTAGACGTTAATATCTTGTTGGATTGTGTGTGCTGTCATCATATGTGAAGTTATGAAGTTTGGCTATGTTACTGAAACATATTGTGAGGCTGAAAACACCCACAAGCAGCCTTTCAGGTACAATAGTAAAAAGGCCAAACAACATTAATGGCGTGTTGAGGAAATGCACACAAGATAAGGATTACCCCAGGAACTGTATACAATAGAAACCTCTCAGAGATAGCACTACACAGTGGAAACTGTTTGACCCAGGTCACAGCAAAAGGGAAGAAGATATAAAAAAGGGGGACAATGACATCATGATGGTACCTCATTCTCCCTACAACAACACACCTGGAAACACCTGAGGAATAAAGACTAGACAGGTGGGAAGTGATGGTCCCAGGCTAAGGGATTGATAGCCTGTGTATGAAAAAATGGGAAACCCAAGCTGCAAAATCAAGGCAGCTTGTGCCTTAAGAATCTGCCAGCCCTGTTTATCACTCAGGATGAGAATTTGCTAATTCATATCCTATCTATCTAGTATGTTAAGCTCAATTTGCTGGTTTATTTATTTGCTAGATAATCTGTTTTGATCTGTTTGCTATCACTTATAATCACTTAAAATCTATCCTTTTGCAGTTAATAAACTTATTTTATGTTTTAATCCAAATCAGTGTGCATTTGACTAAGGTGTCTGGGGAAAATCTCAGCTGGTTACCACAAGTGCGCATGGTCCTCTTCACATTGAGGGAGAGGAAGACTTGATGTTAAACCCATATACTGGCCAGATTTGACCTGGGCAGGATGGTGCTGCTCTGGGGTACCAGGCTGGGAAGGTGAGTGTGTCCCTACCTGTGTGAATGCTGGTGAGGGCTTTGTAACTTGTCATAGCAGCACAGTGTGAGAGGGACCCCATGCTGGTGGGTCAGCGGGCTCAGTGACACCCCAGTTCCAGGTGGCACCTCGGGGGGAACCCATCACACCACCACAAAATGGCAGCAAAATCACATGGGCACTAAGACCCAGATGAGAATGAGTGAAGATGCTCCTCTCTCTCCTGCTGCTGCCAAGGCACTACCCCTGCTCAACCTGCAGTCTAGCCCTACACAGCTCTTCATCCCTCCCTTCTTCTCCCCAACCCCACCCACACAGCAGGCGGCACAGGCTTCATAGCATCTTCAAGCACCACTTACCCCACAGATGAACACTGTGCAGGTGGGGCAGGAGGGAGGAAGCCCTTTGCTCACCACCTTCTTCATCAGCCCCCCTATCCGGCATCTCTCCTTTCTTTCTTCCTGCCTCCCATTCAGCACATAGTAACTCCCACCTAGCACCCAAAGCCAGCTGTCATTTCTTTCTATTACACAAAATCTGAGGTTAAAAATAAGAAACTATGGCTGGCGTTGCGATCCTCGATGGGAAAAAGTTGAGAATCTCTGAAAGAGAGGGATGGAACTCCTGAATTCAACAAGTCCTTGTGACATCTACAGCTGATTATTTAGTGCAGTGTAGTCAGTACAATATCTGTTGACTGGATTCTTTAGTAGAAGCCTGTCTAGCTATATAACACCACACTAATAAGGAGTTTACATCTACAGAATACACTTAGCTCCATCAGACTGACATAATCAAAGCAGAGGAGTTTGCAGCCTGTACCATTTTTGGGAAAAAGCACTACAAAGGGACTATACTGCTAAATCATCTGGTATATATCAGGGTCTGTTTCTGCAAGCTTCTCAAGATACATGATTCATGTAAGAGTCTGTGCGGTTGTTTGACTCACACTTACTCTTACATCAGATAACTGCATTTTCTCTGACCTACTTACTCTATTTACTGAAAGTGCTACTGATGGATGAAGGAACAAGAAATTATATAAGAGAAAGAGGGAGGTTTGTATGGGAATTTGGCTGGAAGTAAAATGATCCTACGTACACATTGTACATAATAGAAAGATGAACCCACGTATGTATGTAGATAAAGAATACACAGAAGTCAGATAAAGATAGACTGGGTACTGGAGTATTTGCTTAATGTAGATCATCATTAGAATTCTCCTGTAGTACATTTGAAGGTTAGTCTACAGATAGATTCTTGACTAGTATTGTTCTTTCTTTCTGAGATTTTACATTATAATCAATGCTATCTTCATTAGGGCAGCAATACATAAGGGGAAGCCAGCTAATGAAGATCATTAAACTAATATTGCAAACTATAAAACTGGTTTATGGAGGAGATGCACTGCACAGATCTTTAATATATTCAAAAAGGTGCTTTTCTTTCCTAGACTCAGTACAATGAATACTACAAAAATAACTGCTGAATGCCAGAGTTCAATGGATCAAGTTGGAGTGATACAGGTATACTGCCCTCTAGTTGCTGGACATTTAGCTGTCTGATTTGTAGCAAAATACCATATCAAATGTAAAAGATGATCTGTAGCTTACGACTAAGATTCTTGAAGTTGTCTATGGGATTTGGCTGCTCCAGTCTTATAATAGGAATTGGGCTGCCAAATCTCTGAAGCAGCTCAGCGCTGAAATTTTCAGCCCAGGGTCATGGCCCAGACAGCAAAAAAGATGGTGGGTTAATCTTATTTTATGCAAAAGTGGTGGTGGGGAGGAAGGAGCTGGGTATAAGTGAAGAACATGTAGTAAGCTAAGAAAGAGGAGGCACATAGAGAGCTGGCACATCCCAGAGCCCACAGAGCAGCCTCAGGGTGAGAAAATCCAGCAACAAACTCCAATGGGTCTGCACAACAAGCCAAGAGTGGCTCTGCAAGCATGCAACCAATTAACTGAACCCTCACTACACTCTAAAAGGACAGTGTGGGAGCGCCATGAGATGCAAAACCCATTCAGAATGCACAATTGTGGCTAAGGGAAGAAGGGTGGCGGGAGGCATCTGGAGGGTGCATGAAGAGGAAGTGGAGTGGCAACCATCTTGAGAGAGGCCAGACAAGCAGGGAGGAGGTGAGATGGTGGCCATGTGGAGAGGAGAGCAATAAGCAAGGAGGAAGCGACGCCGAAACATTCTGGGTTTAAAAAAAAAATAAACACAAGCTAGATGCATGGAAAAGGAAGAAAATCTTCCAATATAAAGATCTTTTCCCTCAAAAACAAAGACAGCACCCAGAAAAAGGGCAGCACCTTCTGCAGACAAACTAGAGAGGCAGAAAGAGAATCACCAGTAACTAAGCAAAGGCTACACTACAAGCTAGGGGTGTGATTCCCAGCTCGCGTACACATACTCACGCTAGCTCTTTTCTGCGCTAGCATGCTAAAAGTAGTAGAGCAGCTATAGTAGCGCAGGAAGTGGCAGCATGGGCCTGTCATGCCAGTCATGCCAGTCATGCCACTGGGTTCAGGTGGGTTTGTATTCGAGGCAATTAACCTGTGCTGCCACAGTCTCTGCCTGTGCTAAGCTGACATCACTACTGCTTTTGCGTGCTAGCTCAGATGAAAGCTAATGCTACTATGTGTACACAAGCTGGGAATTGCACCCCCAGCTTTTAGTGCATGTGTAGTCTAAGGTGGACCAAGAAGGCTTTTGATAAAGTGGGGAGACCCTTACCTAAAAACAGGGGTATCAGAGCCAGCATGAAAACTTGGATAAATACATTATATAACTCTCCCTTCGTTAGAATCATAGAATATCAGAGTTGGAAGGGACCTCAGGAGATCATCTAGTACAACCCCCTGCTCAAAGCAGGGCCAATCCCCAATTTTTGCCCCAGATCCCTAAATGGCCCCCACAGGATAAAGGTTAAAGAATTTCAACTACATAGAGTAAACAGACAAGGCTGTTTATCCCTCTTAGAATCATAGAAATCATAGAAATGTTGGACTGGAAGGGATCTTAATAGATCATCTAGTCCAGTCCCCTGAAGTATTATCTAAACCATCCCTGACAGGTGGTTGTCTAACGGTACCTGTTCTTATAAACCACCAGTGATGGAGATTCCACAACCTCCCTAGGCAATTTTTTCCTGTGCTTAACTACCCTGAAAGTTAGGAAGTTTTTCCTAATGTCTAACCTAAATCTCCCTTGCTGTAATTTAAGTCCGTTACTTCTTGTTCTGTTCTGAGTGAGTAAGGAGAACAATTTATCACCCTTCTTTTCATAACAATATTTTACGTATTTGAAAACTGTTATGTCCTCCCTTAGTCTTCTCTTCTCCAGACTAAACAAACCCAATTTTTTCAATCTTACCTTGTGGGTCATGTTTCCTAGAACTTTAATTATTTTTCTTGCTATCCTCTGGGCTATATCCAGTCTGTCCACATCTTTCCAGAAGTGTGGTGCCCAGAACTGGATGCAGTACTCCAGCTGAAGTCTTATCAGCACTGAGTAGAGTGTAAGAATTACTTCTCTAGTGTCTATTTACAACATTCCTGCTAATATATCCCAGAATAATGTGTGTGCGTGTGTGGTTTTTTGAGGTTTTTTTGCTACAGTATTTTTAGTTAACTCATATTTCATTTGTGGTCCTCTATTACCCCCAGATCCTTTTTTGCACTACTCCTTCCTAAGCAGTCATTTCCCATTTTGTATTTGTGCAATTGATTATACCATCCTCAGTGTAGTCTATGGGATTTGACTGCTCCAGTCCCATAGCCAGAGTGCAATGCATTTGTCCCTACTAAGTTTCATCCTATTTATTTCAGACCATTTCTCGAGATCATTTTAAATTCTAATCCTGTTCCCCACAGCACTTGCAACTCTCCCAGCTTGGTATTATCCACAAACTTTATAGGTGTGCCATTATCCAAATGATTTATGAAAATACATTGCATAGAACTGGACCCAAGACAGATCTCTGCAGGACCCCACTCAATATGCCTTGCAGTTTGATTGTAAACCATGGATAACTAGAAAAGGAGTACTTGTGGCACCTTAGAGACTAACAAATTTATTAGAGCATAAGCTTTCGTGAGCTACAGCTCACTTCATCGGATGCATTTGGAGCTGTAGCTCACGAAAGCTTATGCTCTAATAAATTTGTTAGTCTCTAAGGTGCCACAAGTACTCCTTTTCTTTTTGCGAATACAGACTAACACGGCTGCTACTCTGAAACCATGGATAACTACTGTCTGAATATGCTTTTCTAACCAGTTGTGCACCCACCTTATAGTAAATTCATCTAGGCTGTATTTCCCTAGTTTGTTTATGAGAAGGTCATGTGAGACAGTATCAAAAGCCTTACTAATGTTGATATATCACATCTACTGCCTCCCCCAGGCACAAGTCTTGTTATGTTTTCAAAGAAGGATATTAGGTTGGTTTGTTATGATTTGTTCTTGATAAATCCATGTTGATTGTTGCTTATCACCTTATTTTCTTCTAGGTGCTTACAAACCGATTGTTTGATTATTTGCTCCATTATGTCTCTGAGTACCGAAGTTAAACTGACTGGTCTATAATCCCTTGGGTTGTCTTTATTCCCCTTTTTATAGATAGGCACTACATTTACCCTTTTCCAGTCCTCTGGGATTTTTCCCATCTTCCACAAGTTCTGAAAGATAATCACTAATGGATCCAAGATACTTCAGCCAGTTCCTTAAGTAACTTAGGATGTATTTCATCAGCCCTTGCTGACCTGAAGACATCTAGCTTGTCTAAGTAATTCTTAACTTGTTCCTTTCCTATTTTAGCCTCAAACCCTACCGCAGTTACACTGATGTTCGCTATGTTAGTTGTCCAATTACTGCTAACTTTTCTGGTGAAAACTGAAATAAAAAAGGCATTTAAACCTTCTGCCATTGCCACATTTTCTGTTATTGTCTTTCCCTCATTGAGTAATGGGCATACCTTGTCATTGGTCTTCCTCTTGCTTCTAATTTATTTGTAAATAATTTTCTTGTTACTCTTTATGTCCCTAGTGAGTTTAATTTCATTTTGTGTCTTGGCCTTTCTAATTTTGTCTCTACATGCTTGTGTTGGTTGTTTAGATTCATCCTTCATAATTTGACCTAGTTTCCACTTTTTGTAGGACTCTTTCTTGAGTTTCAGGTCATTGAAGATCTCCTAGTTAAGCCTAGGTGCTATCATACTATACTTCCTATCTTCCCTACATATTGAGATAGTTTTTCTCTTGTGCCCTTAATAACATCTCTTTAAAAAAATTCCAATTGTACTGAATTCTTTTTTCACTTAGACTTGCTTCTCACAGGATCTTACCTACTGATTCTTGGAGTTTGCTAAAGTCTGTCTTCTTGAAGTACGTTTTTATTCTGCTGTTTTCCCTCCTATCATGCCTTAGAATCGTGAGCCTTATAATTTTATGATCATTTTCACCCAACCTGCTTTCCAGCTTCAAATACTCAACCAATTCCGCTTGTTCATCAGAATCAAGTCTAGAATAGCCTCTCCCCTAGTTGCTTTCTCCACCTTCTGCAATAAAAAAATTGTCTCCAATGCATTCCAAGAATTTGTTGGGTAATCTGTGCCCTGCTATATTATTTTCCCACAACAGATATCTGGGTATTTGAAGTACCTCATCACCACCAAGTCCTGTGCTTTGGATGATTTTGTTAGTTGTTTTACAAAAACCTCATTCACCTCTTCTTCCTGATTAGGTGGTCTATAGTAAACCCCCTACTGCTACATCACTCTTGTTTTTTACCCCTTTTATCCTTATCCAGAGACTTTCAACAGGTCTGCCTCCCGCTTCTATCTCCATCTCATTCAACTATATACATCTTTGACATACAAGGCAACACCTCCTCCCTTGTTTTCTTGCCTGTATTTCCTGAACAAGCTGTGCCCTTCTATACCAATATTCCAGCCATGTGAATTATCTCACCAAGTTTGGCAATGCCAATTATGTCATAATTGTAATTATTCACTAGTATTTCTAGTTCTTTCTCTTCCTGTTGATTCCCCATACTTCTTGCATTAGTATACAGACATACAAAATGTTCATTAGATTTCCCCTGTATATTCCCTCTTATCTCTCCTTTGTCCCCTGCTTTGGTTTCCCACATTGCACCCAGATTCCAATCCTTCACCCTTCTCCATGTTTTGGACATACCGGCAGGTTTCTGTCTCCTGCTCCCATCAAACTTAATTTAAAGTCCATGAAGTTAACCAGTCTGTATTCAAAGATACTCGTCCCCTTCCTAAATAGGTGGACCCCATTTCTGCTCAGCAGTCCTTCTTCTTGAACAGCATCTTATGGTCAAGAAAACTGAGGCCCACCCTGTGACCACGCAGCCATGCACTTACCTCCAGATGTGTATGTCTTTACACCTATGTTTCTCCGAAATCAGTGCTGCCAACATACAGACTAGCTATAGCCACATGCCTGTCCCACACACAAATTATGTCTGCCACGGGCAGAAATAATCTGCATGAGACATAGGGGAGAAGGCCAGAAAATATTATTTTAAATAAATAACATTTATTAAAATGTGCCAGCCACAGGCCAGATCCTCAGCAGGTGGAAACTGGCATCTTTACATCAAAGTGAATAGACCCACATTGGTTTACAGCAGCTGAGGACCTTACCCAAATCTCTTGACATAATATGCTGCCCCAAACCTCACTTCCTAAGCTCTGGCTGTGGAGGACCTGAGGGGGTACGGGGGAGATTCATGAGAGAGAGATCACAGGTTTCAGAGTAGCAGCCGTGTTAGTCTGTATTCGCAAAAAGAAAAGGAGTACTTGTGGCACCTTAGAGACTAACAAATTTATTAGAGCATAAGCTTTCGTGAGCTACAGCTCACTTCATCGGATGCATTTGGTGGAAAAAACAGAGGAGAGATTTATATACACACACACAGAGAACATGAAACAATGGGTTTATCATACACACTGTAAGGAGAGTGTGTATGATAAACCCATTTACGGGCTTTGTTGCAAGGATAGGTTCCTGGGTTAGTGGTTCTGTTGTGTGGTGTGTGCTTGCTGGTGAGTATTTGCTTCAGATTGGGGGGCTGTCTGTAAGCAAGGACTGGTCTGTCTCCCAAGATCTGCCCGTTGCCAACTCTGTCCACATATCTATTCAGGGGATACCATCATAGGGCCTAATCACATCAGCCACACTATCAGAGGCTTGTTCACCTGCGCATCTACCAATGTGATATATGCCATCATGTGCCAGCAATGCCCCTCTGCCATGTACATTGGCCAAACTGGACAGTCTCTACGTAAAAGAATGAATGGACACAAATCAGACGTCAAGAATTATAACATTCAAAAACCAGTTGGAGAACACTTCAATCTCTCTGGTCACTCGATCACAGACCTAAGAGTGGCTATACTTCAACAAAAAAGCTTCAAAAACAGACTCCAACGAGAGACTGCTGAATTGGAATTAATTTGCAAACTGGATACAATTAACTTAGGCTTGAATAGAGACTGGGAATGGATGAGTCATTACACAAAGTAAAACTATTTCCCCATGGTATTTCTCCCTCCCACCCCACCCCCCACTGTTCCTCTGATATTCTTGTTAACTGCTGGAATTAGCCTACCTTGCTTGTCACCATGAAAGGTTTTCCTCCTTTCCCCCCCCTGCTGCTGGTGATGGCTTATCTTAAGTGATCACTCTCCTTACAGTGTGTATGATAAACCCATTGTTTCATGTTCTCTGTGTGTGTGTATATAAATCTCTCCTCTGTTTTTTCCACCAAATGCATCCGATGAAGTGAGCTGTAGCTCACGAAAGCTTATGCTCTAATAAATTTGTTAGTCTCTAAGGTGCCACAAGTACTCCTTTTCTTTTTATGAGAGAGAGAGAGAGAGTGTATGTGTGTGCGCGTGCTCAGCTGGTCTAATTATTAGTTGCAAATAATTTATTGGCCTGGTTTGGCCCTTTTTTTCAATTCATGAATGATCCAAGAACAGGTTGGGATTTGCAATAATTTGTTCAGTAACTGTAATTGCTAGATGAAGCTTTTATGAAAATTAAGGAGGTGGCTTTTCAAATTGGCCACAAGAGTTCTGTGGATGTGAATACACTCATCTATTTAGGCACACTGACCTTCCTGATGCTGTTGTTGTGCATGAACTCTCGCTCATCTGACCAGACCAGAACTGAAAAGGGAAGTGAACATGGGTGGGATTTCAGAAGGGCCCAAGGGAGTTAGGCATCCAATTCCCATTGACTTTCCATAGGTCCTGGGAACCTAATTCCTTTAGGCCCCTTGGAAAACCCCAGAATACACAGCGTGTATTCAGCCTACATCAGCTAATAAAAATTATGCTCCCTCCAAACTTTCTACTAGTTATACTGAAGTCTTATAGTTTATACACTTATGCAGCTAGATAGAGCTGAACATCTGTGAACAGAGTATACCTCCATTGACCCGAATGACTAGGGGCTATCCAAAAAGCTTTGGATAACCAAGTGTTTGGATAAAAAGAAACATTTAACTAAAAGGGCTACACATAGATTCAGATAACTAGAATTTTTGAATAAAGGGAATTTGGATAACTGGAATTATACTGTATATAGTATCTGTCTGGACCAATGCCATTGATCTCAACTCCCCTGACCTTTGGGAAAATTTTACTTCTAGGAAAATTCTGTGCCAAAAAAAATTAAAAATTATGCACACAATATTTTAAAATTCTGCAAAATTCTGCATCTTTTATTTGTCAAAATAACAATATAATCACCCCCAGTTTAAATTATTTTTGGTCATTTATTTCAAAATACCTGGCAGCAAGTATGTCTGTAACAAACAACAAAAATTCAGGAAATATTTTTTGAGAAATAGATTCCTTCCTAGGGATATTAATACTGAGTAATAATTCATTTAAACTACAAAATAGAACCATATTTCTGCCACACCTCAGAAGGAGTGCAAAGGCTTAGTGGAGTCAGGGTTAATGGAGGAGCTGAGGAAGAGAGAAGTAATTGCTCAGAAGGAGCCTCGGTGTGAATTTGGAGGGTTCTTGGGTATGGGTGGGAAATGTATGGAGCAGGTTTTGGGGGGGTGGGGGAGAGGGATTGTTAGGGAGCTTCCCCCATGCAGACCTTGGCTGACTCCTAACCTCTCCCATTCAGTCAGGCACATCTGACCCATCTCCATGTGTCCCTCCACCCACACTCGGACACCCACTCCCCCCATCCCCATGTGGCCCTGCACCCCCTCCCCCATCCCCATGTGTCTCTGTGCCCCCACTCAGCCACCCCCGTCCCTGTGGCCCTGCACCTCCCACCCCCTGTGCCTGTGCCTCCACTTCCATTCAGCCCCTGCCCCAGTATGTCCTCCCACACTAGCTTTTGTGTGTCTCTGTCTGACCCCCCAGCAGTCCCATGTTGTCTGTTACCCCTGTATCCTGGCTTGACAGGCACTGTGAAGAAGTCAGGCTCTCTCTCTTCCCTAGCTGGCCAGGAGCTGCTGCTCTGTTCTATCACCACAGAACCCTCTGGTGGGCAAAAGGCAGAACTGCAGCAACTTTCTGGCAGATTTTTTTTCTGCACAAAAAAATAAAAATGTGTGTGGCTCATTAATTATATGTGCATGCGTATTGGTGCAGAATTCCTCCAGGAGTAAAAGTTTGGATCTGAACTTTGTAGTTCAAGTCCAGTTTTACAACAAAATCCGTATTAATTAACATGGAGTATATTATTTGAAGTGCTTTCATCTAAGACTCTAGGGTGGCTTTGGGATATAGCTGGATTTTATGTGCAATTATTGTAGTAGGCGGAGATATTCTCCTTTGCAGACACTTAATATTATACCCAATTTTTATATTTCAGAATTATGTTACTTTCTCCTCAACCATCTATGTATCTTCAGGAATCAAATGTTAGAAACTGTGTGAAAGCCTAAAGAGATCTAAGAGAAGTTTTTACATGCCCTTTACTTTCAGAAGGATGGATATGACTATCTAATAGGCCTCTTCCAAAGTTAACTAGTATGATTTTATAAATATAGATTATTATATGGAATTGGAGCTGCTCAAAAATTTTCCATCAAAATGCTGAAAGATGGAAAATGGTTTTGTGATTAAATGAAAATTTCAGTCAAAAAATCTGTTTTCATCAAAAAAAAAATGTAAGAACTACGGTGAAAAAGATTTCAAAGAAAAATTTGGACATAAATAAAAAAAAGATTTCATCCAAAAATTTTCCACAGGAAAAAAATAATTTTTGGTCAGTTTAATAATTTCTATTCACTGCTGCGGTCCTCACTCTCCCCGTAATTGCTACCCACACTTTTTGATATCTGCTTTTTACCCTCTGCATTTCTCATAGCAGGATACATTATTAATCATCTTATCTTAATTCACTCAGATGGCTTGAACAATTTATATTTGGGGATTCTTTTTAGGGACTAGAGATTAAAGTGGGGCATATGGCTTTCTTCTTGCTGTTGTTCTTGGCAGCACTTAATGGCCAACAGGCTGGAATAGACTTTTTTTTTTTTCCCTTTCCATGCAACGTGCATGGAGTTCTTCTACTGTCTGTAGTTGCTTTGCTGGTGCTGGATGTATATTCCTGGTGAATGTACATTATCAGTCTTTCTGAGGAAAAGGTGATGTTTTCTTTTCTGCTCTACATCATCATACCCACCTTCTGAACTTGACTGTAGTAGGTTGCTAAGTGCAAGGGTATGCACAAATTATTACAGTAGAACCTTTGCATTATGAACACCAGAGTTATGAACTGACCAGTCAACCACACACCTCCTTTAGAACCAGAAGTATGCAATCAAGCAGCAGCAGAGACCAAACAAACAAACAAAAACCCCGCAATGCAAATACAGTACAGTACTGTGTTAAACATCAGCTACTAAAAAATAAAGGGAATGTTTAAAAAAAAATGTGACAAGGTAAGGAAACTGTGTTCATGCTTATTTAATTTAAATTAAGATGGTTAAAAGCAGCATGTTTCTTCTTCACAGTAAAGTTTCAAAAGCTGTATTAAGTCAATGTTCAGTTGTAAACTTTAGAAAGAACAACCAAAATGTTTTGTTCAGAGTTACAAACATTTCAGAGTTATGGACCACCTTCATTCCTGAAGTGTTTGTAACTCGGAGCTTCTACTGCACCAATATTACTTTGTATCACAGTAGCGCTTAGACACCCCAAATGAGATCAGAACCCTGTTGTGCTAGGTGTGCCCCTGCCCCAAAGAGCTGACCATCTAAATAGACAAAACAGACAAAGGAAGTTTGCAGAGCAATCAGGTGACTTGTCCAATGTCCCACAGGGAGCCTGAGCAGAGCTGGAACTGAACTCAGATTTCCTGAATCCCAGTGCAATGTCTTAAGTATAAAATCATCCTGCCTAATATTTAGCATTTATAAAGCATTTTGCATCTTCAAAGTGCTGAATAAACTGATGAAACTGACAAACCCTCATGATGCCCTGCAATGTAGGTAGGTAACATCCTCATTTTATAGCAGAGGAAACCAAGGCATTGAAGTGAAGTGACTTGCCCAAGGTCATAGAGCAAGTCCCTGAAATAACAAGGATGAGCACTCAGGACTTTCTTGACTCACAACCCTAAGCTCATTTCCCTTGACCATGTTGCTTCCCAGTGAAGACCGATTCCATGCTATTTCCATAACATGGGGTCATTTTAAAACTAATTATATATTATGGAGACATACTAGAGCTTCTATAGTTAAAGCTGAGCTGAACTTTCCACTTAAAGCAGGAATAAAAGCCCTTTTAAAAATCAACAGATGAGTGAATTTAAGCTTCAGATTTTACACAGAAGCTGCTCCCAGCCTTGTTGATTTTTTTATATATTCTCTGTGTGCAGACAGATAAAATTTTGCTGTTTTCTAGAGGCAGCATTTGAAACTGTTCTTTTGGAAGTTTGGGTCATGGTGTCTCACCATTTTTTTCAGATCTCTCTTGTTAAAGAACCATAGCACCTAGAAACCACTGGCTGCATGTGCACTTATGCAATGAAATGCTGGTGTGAATTATCTAAATGAAACATTGTCAGTGCTATTCTCCTCATACATCACAACATTAAGTAGCTCCCTGCCAAGAGCTACCAATGGAGTTCTACTCAGTCATCCACTTCTTGTTTCTGACCCGCTCTCCCCAACTCACCAGCAAGATTCAGTGAAGAACTCCAGGGAGCCCAGAAGGAGGACTTAGCAGAAAGGGTCAGTGGCTGTCTTGAGGGCAGACGGTAAATCAGCAGTAACAGGACCATAGAGTTGGAATGCCAAAATTGTGGGAACAGATAAGAACAGATATTAGGGAGGTCTGGTTGGGGGGGGGGCGATACACAATCTTGCTCCTTAGCTCTGGGGGAACGTGCTTCCCCTCACTACCACTTTTGTTCTTCCAAATAGTCTTTGGTTTGTCAGACAGGAATATCCCAGATGATGAACTATAGCTCCCCAGAGAGGGATCTGAGAATCCTTCCAGTATCCAGCACTGGGATTGCTTATCAGATTTATTCCAGTCTCTTTGTTTGGTCATAGTTGGAAGAGACACAAATGGGTGGACTTGTTCCTGAAGCTGTTTTATAAACCAAGCTACCAGCCCTACTGCTCCAAAAGTTTTTCCCTTCTGGTAACTTATTTTTAGCTCTTCATCTGGGAAGTCTCAGTCTGAAAAGCCAAAGGTAGTCAGTGAGATTGTGTCTACTGGATGTGAGGGGAAGCACTTCCCCCAGACCCAGCAAAAAGAGACCAGCAGCTCAATGTCAGCTCTGCTCATCTTCTCCCCTCCCTTTCCCTATCCAAAATCCCATTGTTTCCTGGACAGTTCCTTCTTCCTCTCTGTGATGTAGTGCTCTCACTTCTTGTGTGCGCCTCCTGTTGGCTGGGTGTGACCCTGCACTCTTTCCTTTCTCTGATCCTGGTGCGCTCTGTTGACTGTTGCCTGCATCAGGCCAATGATGGACAGAGAAGGAGGCCACATGGACAGACAGACAAAGGAGTCTAGCAAAGATGTAGAGTTTGCAGGAGCATCCCAAGAATATCAGTCTATACAGGAAATACTTGAAGAGCTCTTATTTTACTTCCTTTAGCTACTCCAGGAGCTGATCTAAGCTGCTGAAGACAATGGGAATGTCTTTCCACTGAATTCAGTAGGCTTTGGGATGGGAAGGACAGAGGAGACATTTGTGCTTTAGTCCAGTGAATCCCTCCGCTCTGTCTCTGAATACATTGAAACCTGAAGTATATTAACTATGAAAAGTTTAGCTGGCCAAATAAAATTTGTTAAACTAAAATCCAAAGGCTTTAGGACTTCTTTGATTCCAACAATTTTCAAACAGGCTCTGACCTTAGGGAATGGAGTCATTATTTGAGAGTATTTTCCAAATCATTTGGACCAATCATTTCCCAGACTTTGGATGATCCCTGAACTATTCCCAATACATGATAGAATAAATTTTCTCTTTCCAATCTTCTGCTTTTCCATTTTTTTTCTTATGAGAAATTATTGAACAACGTGATGTATCATCTACTTGTCATATATTGTACGTTCTGGTTACAAAGTTTCCTTCTCACCCGTGACTCATTCAAGTCACTACGAAAATCATAGATGATGATTCACACATGTCAAAGCAGTAGAGCAAAGGAAAGAATGCTGAGAGAAGACAGTGGGGCGACGGAAGGAAAGAGGAATATTTACTTTGTCAGCACTGGTGTAATAACTCGTTGAATTTGTGTGCTCCAGTAAATTTCCATATTTATTTTATTGCTCTGCGGCCTAAATAGGTCCTTCATATGGGCAATGTGATTATGGATATTGCAAGTACAGTATCAGTTTATTTTTTAAATGCTTATTTGATGCCCCTATCAATCATTCCACATGCACAGCTGGCACTGGGTAATTGTTAGATGTCTGCAATTCAAAGCAGGCTCATAGAAGCTCAGTGGCATTGGTGTGGGCCTCTTGTTCCTATGGCTGACTCGAGAATACCCAAAGTCATATTTGATTGCCAGCTAAAGCGAAGCACCTATTTTCATGGTGATGTCAGGTTGACTCCAGCATCTGGGAAACAACATCAAAGTGAGATGGCAGATGTGTCATGTCACCATTAACTGCTTTGCAGCAAGGCACATTAAACACATTATGTAATGTTAGGCAAGAATTAAAAATTCAGTTAGCAGCTGAGGCAGAAACCTACATAACTAACAAGTAGGAATACCAGAGGCCCAAGGACAATGGCAGCTGTAAACATTTGATAACTTAAATGGTCAGATGTCTGCCCAGTAACTCGGCCTCTCACGAAGGAAGAGCAGTACAAACCCTCCACGGCTCTCCGCATATCTGTGAACACTCACCCCCATGTCACCACTTCACCTTAAGGATAGTCATAGATAATTGATGTAATCAGAATGGTTTCTATGCGTATGTTCTGCTCCTGTCATTATCATGTTAAGTGTTCTCTCTCTCACTCGCTCTCTAAAACAAAGTACAAGATAAAGGCAAATGGATTGGTAAGAAAAAGTATATAATTGGTCACTATAACACCATACTTTTGAAGCTGTTTATCAGTCTTCCCAGTGCCGTGAATAAATCTGTTCAGTATTGTCTGTGCTGCCTTATTCTTAGGGAAAAGAATCTCATTGCTTCACAGTGAAAATCATGAAGTATGCAAATCAGTTACAACAGCCTGTGATAGTCATGCACAGTCCTGTCTATCCCATGTGTAACTGTGTTTGCAGTCCCTGCATTGGCCTGACCTTGTATACGTGTTTGTTTGCTGAATCCTAGTATATTAACATTGACATGAGACACCATCATGGTATCAGTACACTGTTGATAATCTTTGACTATTAGAAAGCTGTTCTTACCACTCTGATCTCTTCTTTTTAATTGGTTTGTTTCAGTCCACATAATGGTGATGGAGCTTATATTTCATTTTAACTATTTTGTTGGTTTAAAGAAAAATGCACTTATTAATTGTAGGAGAGTCCAGAAAAAAAAGGCTATTTTCTGCTGTGCATATGACAGGCTCCCTTAGATTCACCAATTAGGCTTAAGAGTAGTTTTTCTCTACTCAGATATGATGTATAGGAGGAGTCCTAAGTGTTGATTATAAAGCAGAAAAATCTGCAAAACTATTACCTAGAATCAATATGCTGTGATATAATTGTATGTGTGACATAACCAGACTGATTTTCATCTGAGGGGTTTATGGCACACTAACGAGCATAGCAGGCTGTGGCTCTGAGTTGGTTTCTCCCAGCTGGCCCTTTAAATCACCCTCACAGACTCTACTCAAACAGGCAACAAAGGCTTTCAAATAAACAAACCTCAAAGAAAAACCTTCACGCCAAAGTTCTTTCCACCACAGAGTCTCTGCTGGGATGCAGTTTCCAGTCTTCCTGCCCAACTTGGGAGATAGCTCAAGAGGAAAGGTCCAAACTCAGTACTAGAAAAGGTCATCAGGCAGGCAAGCAGTCCTTCTCCTGCTAGGGACTTGCCAAGTACAGAGAAAGTAGCACTTGATATGCTGCCCTCCCCTTCCCAGAACTTGCCATGGTTGGCTGAGTTCCTTTTCCCACTTGTCCTGGCTCCAGCCCAAGCCCAAACATCTGCACTGCAATTAAACAGTCCCGTAGCCCAAGCCAGCTGACAAAGGCCAGCCGCGGGTTTTTAATTGCAATGTACATACCCTAAGATTCCATCCTCTGGTCTGAAAGGGCCAGTACATTGCATTTCAACCAGTTATACACTGAAGGTGCCCAAGGGCTTTCAAAACAGCTAATTAACTGTGTTAAGTCTGAATTCACGTAAGCATAGGAAAGCTATGTTCACACTGCATCTGGGAAGGTGCTTGCCAGCTCCAGTAGACAGCCACACTAAAAACAGCAGTGAAGCTGGGGCAACACAGGTGGCGGCTTGGCCTTAGCCGCCTGAGTACTTACTTAAGGGGTCTAGGTAGGTTTGTACTCAGGCAGCTAGCCCAAGCTTCCACAGTACCTCCAGCTACACAGTGATTTTTACCACGTAACCTGAGCAAAGCCAGCACAGCTCCCTGCCCACGCTGGAAAGCACGACTCCAGCTGCTAAGTAAATGTACATAAGGAGTTTTAAAGCCTGCAGCAGTGAGTCTCTGAGCCCAGGTCTACAGATTCGGACTTGTGCTACAACGCTAAAACCAGCTGTGTAGACACTGAAGTTTGGGCTGGAGCTCAGGCTCTGAAGCCCATCCTCCTCCCTGGGCTTCCGAGCCCCAGAGCCACCCTGAGACCAAACGGCTACAGAGCTATTTTTAGCACTGCTGCACAAGCCCGAGACTGGTCTCTGAGACTCATTGCTGAGGGTTTTTAAATGCAGTGTGGACATAGCCTGAGATGCTTCACAGACAGTTGCATAGCTGTACCCTGGTATTGTTCGCAGTCTATTACTATGTAGTTTTAGTAATTGCATTTTCTCTCTCATTATACACACACACACACATCCCCCTACCACAGGTTGTCAGAATTCCTTTATTTATCCTAATAAATCTGCAATATTTTTCCAATTTTTTCCATTTCTGGCTTATTATTTTATGCCATTTGTGTTTTACCCCTTACCTTTTGTTAGCGTAGATCACTGGAAAGTAGACTTCCAGTTGTACGTGCTCGACTCATCCATTATTCTTGTATCCATTTTTCTAAACACGTTTGTCCTTGTCTCCTGGCAGTTTCCTTAATATAACGCCCATATGAAAATTAAGCTTTCCATAGGGCTACTTAATATTTTATCCTTTCTTAGTACCCAGAGTTAGATTAGCTTCTACAATATTTTACAGTCCTTCACTTCTATTTATTGAATTTATCATACAAAGAGCATCCTGCAGAGTTTTGCTGATGCAGGGCCTTAGGAAAATTAATTAAAGTCAAATTATCTAGAATTAGTTTAAACTAAAAAAGTTTCCAGCTTTAGAAATAATATCTTTGAAGGTTTTGAATATAAGTGAGAACCAGGAGGAGTCTGGCGTCTCACACATGGATGGAGGCAAAATAAACGGGCTGTCTGTTCATCAGGAAGGGCTTAGCATTCAGCCAGAGATCATTCTGTCCCACCAGGTCCATGAAGACTAAAAACCTACTGTGAGAGTGGGTGCATTTCAATAAGAAGAATAACAGAACTACTGCTTTACAGCAACAAGATACTACTGTGATTAATGCAGAAATATAGGGCTAGTAGATTCACCCCCAAGTTTAAAACTAGACATGGCTGACACTCCGGCGCTCAGCCTGAACCTTTGCCATGTAATCAATATAAATGTGACAATATCTGAGATTGACTCAAATCTTTGAAACTGATTTCCAGATTAATAGCATTCATTTACAACATTCCAGCCCTCCAACACAATGGGTACCATAATATGGTCTAAAAGAGGTAAAATTAATCATTGCAACCAAGGTTGAAATACAAGAAATAAAAAATGCTATTTACGTATCATTTAGAAATTGCCAAGCAGAGTGTTATAATACTAAATGTCAGCATCACACAACAACACCACAAGCATTGTTATAGAAATAAGTTTGCATGGTCTGAATGTAATAGACAGTAAAAATGTAAGAGGGAAAAGGAAGAATTATTAGAGGAAGACAGGAATGTTATAGTATGTCACACATTTGCGCAAAAAGGTTTCCAACAAAAGGAGAAAAATTCAGAGTATGTCCCCTTTGAAAATAGCAACATTCTGAATGGTCTTAATTCATCACCATTTTTAAAAGTGGCAAGAACATAGTTTATATGTGAAGGGTTAGATATGTCCTCAGCTGATGGACAAGTATACTGTTCCACCAAGTCAATGGAGTGACCCTAATTTACACCAGCTATGGTTGTGATCCAGAATGATTTTTTCAACACCCTGAAAAAGTGAAGAACAGGAAGTGCGAGGCTTAATTTGTGAAACTCAATTTTATCTTTATTTTTGAAACTTAATGTCCAATTACAAATAAATAATTCATACAATATAAATCAGTTATGATATACACTTTTTCAGGCAGTTCACATTAACAACCAAACCAAGATTACATTGAAAATGAGTTTGCATTAAATAACCAATTATAGTATTATACAACTGGTCATTCAGTTACATTTTCAGACTGGTCTAATATGTTCAAACTTAAAAAGAGACCCTTCCTCTTAACCAGTATGGAAGACACAGATGTAGACAATTTTCTTACAAGCTCAAACGAATGAATACACCACATTTATTTAAAAAAAAAAAAAAGCTGCAACACAAGGTCTAAGTGGAGTTCTAATACAGAAGAAAAGCTTGCCAATTTCAGCAGCATAAATATAAAAGTTTACTGCCATGGACTCTTATCCCCTGTGGCAGTTTCTGCCTAATTTTACAAGCTTTGTAGAATGTTTTTATGTAGGGTTTCAATTCCATACATTTCTCTTCATCCTATTTATAAACTTGATAGCACATATCTATGTGCTATATTTTTAGTTTCAATTGCACACAGCTTTGAACTTCAACTTCAGCAAAATGTTTTACTGCTGAGAAGACACAGCTTCCCCTTGAGGTACAGTCAATTTTTCTGTAAACTGCAATAGTAACAGCATCAGTAAACTTGCCAGGTCTTTTCTGACCTCTAATTTTTAATTTCCTAACCACATCCAAAAAAGCTTTGTTTATTCCCTGTAAAGAACACTTGTGACATCTAGATTAAAGTGTCAGTCTAAAGTCTTGAAGCATTTCAAAATATAACACCAGAAGATGTGTGCCAACTATTCATCTTCCAGTTCTGGTTCTTACTAGGTCAGTTAGTCCTCTTTTATACTGCAATTCAAAATTCATACCTATATACATTTCCACATGGGGATAAGTAGCTAATGATCAGTACTATCCCACAGATTCAGAATTTTAAATTAGTATGTCAAGATGCTTCTTTTCAAAGGCCAACTTTTAGGGCCAGAATAGACTCTCAGCTGCAGTTCCCACCCCATATTCTTATATGAGAACCTTGAAAACATGGAGGCTAAATCCATTCCATCAGGTTGCTAGATTTTTTTCACTTTTGAGGGCCGAGAAAAAAGCCCCCCAGACCAGTTCATAATTGGAGTCTGGCGTCCCGTAGACTGCTACCATTAGGGTTCCCATGAACCGCCTCCCAATTGAATTGTTCCTCTGCTAAGCAGCTAGCATGGCCCATGATCACAAGATGAAAGGATGGTGGCAGCTCAAGCACCCAAGAGATATCATTGCTCGATGGACTACAATCACAAGGGACAGGTGCATTTTAATGTCAGTTATGGCATGGGCTCCTTTTGTGGCCCTGGTCATTTAATGTACCTTTTCTGCCTTAGAGCCTGCTCCTGAGAAGATCTGAGTACTCAGAACAAGTGACTTCAAAAGGAGTTGGATATTCAGAACCTCGTAGGATGAGGTCATTTGTTCCCCCATCTTTGAGACAGGATAATAATACTTACCAAAAAATGTTTTTTAGGCCCACCCAAAAATTCAAAGGCCTTTTTCTCTTTAAAATTGTTCTACTGGTTTATTTTCACTTAGAGGAAACAAAAGCTTTATCTTTTACAAAACCAATCTGATCTCAACAGAAACTGGAACTATTTGTCTACATCAACTTAAAAGTACATCAGAAAAGAAAATTGGATTGAAAAACAGATGCAGAGTTAGATTACAGTTCAACCTTCTGGCAGAGCTGGAAGGAAAGTGAAGACTTATTTCCAAACTAATGTTAAAACATCTGTTCATTTCTGTGATTTATTCGAAGTGCAATTAAGAACTTAACAGCATACTTTAAAATACAATTTCTTTCAGAATTCTTCTTCTGGGTTAATCAAATTTAGAATTTTAATACACTACATAGTACAACAAGTGGTCTTAAGATGCTGGACATATTACGTTAGCCATTTTTTGGATTATTTTTGTTTTTCTATGATCACAAAAAAGCCATTTGCAACTTTAAGCAAAGTATATCATTGCTTCAAATACAGGTTCTATTTATGAACCTTATTGCTTCTTGATGCCATTTGACAGAGAGCAAATCTATATTATATTAAACATTTTTCTATTACTAAAACATGATGACACTTTTCCTTTGAACTTGGCAGTTCATGTGCTCCCATTCTTCAATCAATCACTTTCCTACATTTAGTCTTATCTGTATATATCTATCATGTGTTTATAACTTCCTTAAGATTCAGATCATGTATAGCCTGGATTACAACTGCCTCATTACTCATACAAATGTGATTTTGAACCCCTTTTAATTCTGACAATTCCATTTGACTAAATACACCAAACCTCACCAAAAGGTCCAGAGAGTTCTCTAGCACCAATGACAGTGCAAATCCATGGCAATCCAGTAAGAGCTATTAAAAATACAGCTCACTCTTCCATTATTTAAGTGACTGAAACTAGGTATGATACATTCAGCTTTCACCAGCACAGGGAACCTACCTGACTTTGGTCTCCTATACAACTGAACAAAGAGTGAAAATTTTCATATACTTCAGAATTAATTTTTTCATCAGTTTGTGTGAAACCTTCTCCTAAAACTCCCAAGTTAAAGCTTTACCAATGTTAACAGCAGAAAAGGTTGGTTTTAGGTACTGCACGTCTTTTGTACAGCCAATGCTCTATTATCAAACTATTGCATCAAGCAAGCATGAAGACCTGACTTTTTACATTATAATTTCATATACCCTATGAGGAAAGAGATTTCAGCAAATTAAAGCCCTTTTAATATCTGGTCCATCACAAAATTTACTGATGTATGCCTTTCCATGTTCTCATGTGACCCTGATCAGAATATTTTCTCTAAATTAATATATTAAAAAACTAATAATAAAATACATAACTGAAACCAATCTAGAGGCTCTCACTTTAGACCTAGCTAGCACCCAGAACTCTGGAAATGAAAGCTTCACAGGACTATTTATAATAAACTAAATCAAGAATTTGGGTGCAACAATTAAACAACCAACCAGGTAAAATAAATATGACTCTTAACGTACAATACTTCAGACATCTGCCTTCAAAGAAAAAATGATGATAAACAAAAATGTGAAATTATTAATTTAGGGGGAGATTTTTAAAGGCACAAATGGCAGTTAAGTGCCCACTTCAAACTGGTACCTAATGGGACATTTTGGGCCTTTAAGAAATTTCCCTCCAAAAGATTTGGGCCCAGCTAGGTTTGAACACGACTGTTATCAATGATTTACAAACAACAAAACAGAAAACCTGAATTGTGTACGTAAGACTGATGAGAAAAGACGATTTTGCTAAAATCCCGCCAAACTTTCTGAATTCATTTTACTTAACACTTAAAAGTTCTCACAAGACTTAAACAATGTAACTTCTATACAAAATGGCCTGAAGATATTTTAAAAGTGAATTTCAATATTAGACAGATTATTCACAGATGTAGCTTTTGGTGTGTTAAATAGAATCTTTTGCATTAATAAAGCCTCAAACAACATATTCTCCAGGGCTGTCTGCATATATACAGTGCTGTGCCATGCCCACCTTTCTTTTTCAGGTAAAAAATAAAATATTTAAGGATCAACCATCAGGCATATATTTCAGGTGTATTTCACAAGTCAGAATGTCAGACTTTTTCTTTCTTAAATTTACAAAGAACAATTGCACAGCAACAAAATAATCTGGTCTTCCGTCCAACAGTGATTTGATTTATAAGCATTTTCAGATTACATAATTTCACAACATCAATAAGTTTTTATATTTAAATACTTATATAAAAAAGGCCCCCAGAATAACCATTTCTTACATAGCCAAGTTATCCACCTGTAGACCCAAACTTAAAAAAGTTGCAAACCGAACATTATACAGGATTTATATATCATATTTAAAAACTTGAGGCTTCAAAATCACAGTTTCCCAAAAGAACTCAGGAAAATCCACATATTGACAGGATAGCAGAAAATACTGGAAAGAAGGAGACAGACACAAGTTTGCTGCCTTAACATTTTACTAATCCTGACAGTCAAAGATGTTAATGTTATCAGAAGTAACAGTTTAAGCTGAAAATGAGGAATGGTGTTTTTGTGTGTTGGTCTCAAGTACTGAACATGAGATTCAAGTATTTCCTATTTGATCTGAGCTCACTGTAGAAAAGAAGTGCAGGAAAAGAATTATTTTGTTTTTCCATACATTCGATCAATGTCCACCTGGTAGTGTGATGTAAGCTCTCTGCGTTTTAATTTGAAGGCATCTGTCACCAGACCAGTCTCAGGGGTCCAAGGATCAGGGCTCAAACGAATTTTTACTGGTATTTCAAATTTCTCCAGATGAGCTGCAATAATAAAAAGTACAAATAAGAGAAAGATTTCAAATGTATGTGGGTTTATTTTTGTTGTTTTTTCCCCTCCTTAACTAAAACATAGATTGAGGGGCTAAATCGTGCTCTCACACAGAAAAGCCAATGCTATGGGGATAAAAGTACTCCTCCAACTTTAGTTTGATGCCACACAGAGAGGTCTTTAAAGCATGTGGCGTCACTGGATCTCTGGACAATTACATTCGATTACCATGGAATATGCCCCATGTGCTTGGGCTTTTGTGCTGCTCACTGGGTTTGCAAACGTATGCACATACATACAGCAGAATGGCTCACTCAAGATCTATGCTGCCAGGCCTGTTTTCTGACCGACCCTCTGAAAGTAGAAGGCGGCATGGAATTGAATTTATTTAGGCTCAAAATAGTGCTACTTTCTGATGTTTATTTCTCATAGTATTTCTAGAAAGTTGCTGGGAGAACATGTTGAGTACAGTAGCTGATCCCCTTGCTACAATATACTTCCCCAAACCTGCCCAACCCTAATTATACACTGTTTGTGCAGCTGATCTTCAGCGAACTCACTGGAGAGGGAAACTGAAGGAGGACGAGAGAGGAAGAATGTAATTTACATTTTACTTTCCCCCTTTCACTGTTTTCCCACCCTTTTTGTTCTCTATGGAACACAATGGAGAGGAGTGTTTAACTATTACTCTTTAGCATGGAGGCTAAGATTATGAAGTAAAGTAAAAGTAAAGTCAATGGAACACTGAGCTAATGAAAACAAAGAGTGTATTGCATACTGAATGCTCATTAGCTTACACAATATTTAACTTGATATATTATCTATTAAAGTTTCTGAGACGGACAAAGAGAAAAATGGGGGTTACTTACCTGTAACTGGAGGTTCTTCAAAATGTGTAGTCCCTATCTATATTCCATACATGGGTACACACACTCCATGTGTCGGAGATCAAAGATTTCTAGCAAGTAGAGTTTGTCGGTCCACACATGGGCAGTTTCTTCATACCAAGGGCATACATGGCAATGCAGATGGATGCCTCTTCAATTAATCCTTTTACTGCGAATCCAAGCGGATCAAAAGCAGAGGGGAAGAAGGGCAGGAAGTGGAATACAAATAGGGACCACACATTTTGAAGAACTTCCAGTTACAGGTAGAGTAACCGAGTGCTGGTCCCTATGTGTACCCCACATGTGGGTGACTGGTAAGCTGTATTCGAAGAGGAGGGTGGTGCAAGGATGCAGTCAATATAGATGCCTGTAATACTGCTGTCTCATCTGCTGCATATGCAGAAGATGCCTGGACTAAGATATTATCTTTGAGAGATATGGATGGAACTCCAGATTGCTGCCTTACACATGTCCAGTATAGGTACTTCTCAAAGACATGCTACCTGATGTTGCCTGTGCTCTAGTAGAGTGGGTCCTCAGCCTGTCCGTGGAAGGGAGATGCGCCAACTGATTACAAAGAGCAATACAGATATCAATTTAGAGAGTCCCTGAGCAGAAATGCTGGTCCCCCAGAATGCTTTGCTGTAGTGACAAATAGTCTAGGAATTTTCCTAATTGGTTTCATTCTTTGCACACAGAACTCTAGAGCCCATCTGACATCAAGGGAATGAAATCTCCTCTCCCCATTAGAAGCATGAGTTTTAGTGAAGAATACCAGCAAGTGAAGAGACTGCTTCACATGAAAAACTCAGAAATTACCTTGGGGGTGATTTTTGAGTGAAGGGAAACCTTCTCCTTATGAAACGTGGTGTATGGTGGGTCGCCCATGAGTGCTCCCAGTTCACTCACCCTGCTGACTGCTGTGATGATGGGAAGAAAGACAACCTTCATGGAAAGATGGGACATCAGGCATATGGCAATGGTTCAAAAGGTGACCCAGTAAGTATTGACAGTACAAGCATAGGAACAGACTTCTGGTTTTCTCCAGGGGTTCTTCACCCCCACAATGCTCTGAGGCCCTGCCCACACTCTGCTCCTTCCCCCAATGCCCTGCCCTTGCTCCACCTCTTCCTGCCCCCACTCTGTCCCCTTCCCCGAGGCCCTGCCTCCATTCCACATCTTTCCACCCCTCTCCGAGGCCCCTGCCTGCCTGCCACTCACTGCCCTCCCCCAAGCACCTCCGTGAGCCACCAAAAGCTGTTTGGCAGGGTCACCGAACAGCTGTTTAGTGGCACCGCCAACTAGCTCACTGGGAGCATCGCCAAACAGCTGACTGGTGCTGAGCACCGGCTATTGTTTTTAACATGGGTCCTTCAGCCTTGGAGCACCCACAGAGTCGGCACCTACAGGTACAAGCCTGAGGTTCTGCTGCAATGTTGGCACTGCTAATGGAGGGAAGATCCTAGTGAGACCCTTCAGAAATCCGACTAGTCAGATGACTAAAAATGGATTAGCTCTCTACTGGAGAATAGAAGACATTGATTGCAGCTAAGTGGACCTCCTGTGAGCTAATGAATAGTCCTGACACCTTGAAGGTAAGAAAGTAGTCTAAAATAGCAGATGCTTTTTCTGAGGATAACTGGCTCTGTTGCGTCCACGTAGAGAAACACCTCCATTTTGCTAACTACCATTTTCTGATGGAGTCTTTTCTGTTGTGATTGAGAATAGTCTGAATGGCCTCTGATCATGGCTATTAGAGGGGTGCTACTCATAGACTGAGGCCAAGGTACACAGGGTTCCCTCTGGCCTGGAACAGACTTGTGTCTCATGGCCTTCTCCATGAGGTCCTTCCTCAGTCAGAGCTCTCGTCTCTCACTGGTCTGGAGAGGGAAGGAGCAGCAGATGCTGCACTTAGTGGAGATATAAGACTCCACAGACAGTAAAGGCAGTAATGGTGGTCATTGCTGACCGAGATGTGGGAGGGCAGGAGATACGGTTCTTAAATCCTGGAACTCTGAGAATAGACATAGTTCCTGAGGTGGGGACAAACTAAACTACACCAACTAGACTATAAAATACTAAAAACGTTACAACTATATACAATTATATATGCAGATTATGAAAGATAAAGATAGCTTCAGACACAGAAGATTCCGATTGAGGCCACATGGTGGTAAGAAGGAACTGGAAAAGCATCTGTCCTCACTGCTCTTTATACGGTCAGTATGGGGTATTAGGGAAGCAACTGTGCAGGTGCAGACCAAGAGACATTACTTACTAGAAATATCCCGTCTCAGACACATGAAGCACATATGTACCCATGTGTGGAAGTCACACAGAGACCAGCACTCTAAGAAGAATTACGGAGACTATGTCCCCAACCCCTCCTACACACAAAAAGCATCCTCCTGTTAAAGTCAAATTTTGCAGAAAACACAAATATTTCATTATAGGCGGATTCTATTTTGGACACAAATTACTCATAATAAAACATCTTTTATAAATTCATATGCCTATTTTGTTTCTACTGTTTTATATTTTATACTTTTACAATACATTAAGGAAATACACAAAGGAAATACAAATTTACCTGACTGCTCACCTGAGCTAGCAGCTTCAGTTACTACTTTCAGTACCTCTTTTTCCATTTCAGCACTGGTACAGATCTCTTCCCAGGTTCCTTTAAATCCTTTTTTTCGAGCTAGTTCTGTAAGTTCCTTTTGATTTGGCACAACAAATGCAATGACATAAGACTGGAAACTGAGAAGTATAAAATGTACTTTAGTATGAATTTTGTAACGTTAACAATTAAGTCATTTAAAAACAATTATAAAGTTAAACTTTTTTCTATTTAATATATATTGATTTTTAACTTTTGTTCATCTAGAATCTCACAGAATAAGTACACAGAATTGAACCTCTGCCCTTTTTTAAATAGGTAGACGTTTGTATTACTGAATATGGTTACTTATGCCATAACAGACCCATGTAAGTATTAAGGAGAAATATGATAGTGGAAGAAAACACACAATTTAGAGTTGTAATTAATACCTAACTATAATGTCAGATTAGCCATTTTTAAATGTAATTTCTTTATTATGAGATAATTTGGATTGCCTATTTACATAATGAATAAAAATAGGGCATATCGGGTTCAAATAATTCATCGAGGGGCAAATCTTAACCTGCCCTTTACAGATATGAAAAGTCCTCTTGCAAAGGAATCAGTGCAGTTCTGCTATACTAAGGTGAGGGGACGCAGGGCTCAGCCTATGCAGAATGTGAACACCTCATGCATAAAGAGGATACCAATTCTGGTAGGTCTCACCTGCACCTGTCACACTGGAGTATGTGGGGGCTGAATCCCTCCCTAGATAGATCCACTACCCACTGTCCCCGGGGAGGTGGAGTATAATAGCAGACGTAATTGACAAGGGTATTTCTCCTTGATGTTCCAAGGACTGGTGGACAATTGCAGCAGGTTTACAGACATAAACGCAGGCTGGTCTACGAGTGTCCTTGACGTCAAGATCTTTTGGAACTCAGTATTATTTAAAATTAATGGGGAAATGACTGTTTGTCCCCAGGAGCACTGTGGACATTAATGGTGTGGAGTTTTGTCCAGTTATTCCGGGAGACCCAACTTATCTCTTGGTTCCCTGGCTAGTGAAGCCATATACAGGCCGCTTGGACAGAAGGAAGGAACATTTTAATTATTGCCCGAGCAGTTGTACAATGGTAGTTGATTGTGCATTTTGTCATTTGACAGGCAGATGGCACAGTTTATGGAACAGATTGGAAGCAGCAGAGGGAAAAAAGGTCCATTATAATTGCATGTTGTGTTTTACACAATATTTATGAGAGCAACGGGGAAAGCCTTTTAGGTAGATGGGAGACTGAGGTGAGGAGATTTGCTCAGAGGTTCGAGCAACCAGCAAGGCATCCTATACAGAACACAAACACCAGGGGAATGCTGTCAGGGATGCCTACTGTTTGTATTTTGAGTCACATGCCTGAACACGTTAGCCAGTGGGGTGAGTGTTCGGATGCAAACATTATGAGCGCTGGTGTATGGTGTGTGGGTCGTTGAAGTTGAATGGTCCCTATGTGCTTTTGTAAAAGCTGATGCATTATTTCAGGTTTATTTAAAGGATTTTCTGTGTTAAATGCATTGATGACTCATAATGGATGTATTATGTATAAATAGTTTTATTATGAAAAAACAATAAAACACCAAATACAAACCTTTAAATGAACGAATGGGAAAAAACTGTATTTGGAACCCCATTTAACTAATCAATCTTCTTAAATAACCAAGTGAATACAAACCTTTCACAAGTGCAACAGTAAGAAAATTTCAAATACAACGATTTGGAAGAGGGATGCAGAAAGTTAAAGGCAAGTATACACCTTGTCTCTTCTCATCCACATAGGTTGAGCACTTTGGCTCAAAATTCTCAGAGGCATTGTAGGGCTCAAAAGAACTGGACTCCCAAGTGCCTAGAGGTTGGATTTGAGAGGTGAATGGGAACTGCTAGAAGCATTGCTGTGGGGATGCAGAGGTTAGGAGTTAGTGCTGGTCCCCTAGCCAGAATTGTCCAGGGTCTGAAGAACATGGCTAGGTCCCAAATTATGGGACTGCAGGGACTGCTGGTCTAGCAGAAGCATGTTTTCAAAAGGATGTTCTTAGGATAGCGTCCATGAGTTGCCTCGGAATCTCTCTGCCTTTTTCCATGCTCTCCTTCACCATGGTGATGCCATCCTTGGCCACAGCCATACTTTCACTGGTCACTGCGACGCTGTCCTTGCTCACTGCTACGTTCTCCTGGGACAGCTGCACTTCTTTCTCCCTCACTCATATACAGTCTCCACTTCTCAGCCAGCCTGGTTTTCCTCTGTGTCTCTGCCATGAGTTCTGCAAACACCTTGTCTTGAGTCTTCTTTTTTCTCCCCTTCAAGTTGACCAGCCTGTCAACAGTTCATATCCTGTCCTTGATGATCTGGCTATTGCAGGGCAGTGGCTGTGGAAGAGGGGGCAGAGGAGAACAGTTGCTTATTGTTCAAATCACAGACAAATCATGATAGCTTTTTTTTTGGTATGTATATGTGACTTTACCTCCTTGAGACTCTTGCCATTCATGGGGGAACCTCAGAGATGCTAAGTGGTCTGCATGTACAGAGGAATTTGGGTGCATTTGGATTTCAAATCTACTGTATCTGCTTTCATGCTGTTGGGGTGATGTGGTTGGAGCTATGATCCAGGTTTGGTTTTGCAGTTTTGTTTGTGCCCTAGAGGAGCTTCTATGGCATTGGAGGTGTAAAGGAGGGACTATAGGGAGCAAACTGGATAGTAATTCCCTCTACATCGCCTTTAAGCTGTCCTCACTCTCCATGACTTTATGCTGCCATGGCCGACTAAGAGGCAGAGAATGGTCTTATTCAAAAAAGCAAAGGGCAGTATCTTGCTGGTCAGTTATTCACCAGGATGGCCCCCTCAAAAGCACGGCAGGAGTGGAAGGAGCTGACAAGCTATGCTGGGAGGCATGGGTGCGTGGCTATTCCCTGTAATATGCAAAACAAAAATCAAGCTATTTCTCAATCTTAAGGTGTGCTATATCTCCCCTGTGGACATGGAGAAAGTATGGAAAAGGACAGGGTCCTTCAATGCTCATCAGCTACAATGTATTTTACAGGGCATTTGTACCTTAGAAGGGTGCAGTATTGTTTGTGCCTTAACTGGGCAGCCAATGTGCACTTATACCTCACATAAACTATGAAAACTAACCCAATTTCTTTTTCTGCAAACATGGTCTCAATCAACTGTTAATTTTGCACAAATGAATGCTTTTGTTATTGAAATATGCTATGAAAGGGGAGGGGGTGCACCAGAGAAGAAAGAGGGACTAACTGCAATTGCACTATGCTGGCTGGATTTTGAAGCTGTAACAAATGGGATGGGGATTTCTAGTTCATATCTGCCAACAATAATAATAAATTGTAAACACGATACTTACATGCTGAAGTTCCCTTTATGGGATATGACTCTTCAGGCCTGGCCTGGGTTTCTGTCTGGCTCAGCCGATGAAAGGTCTGTTGTAGCAGGGTCTGTTGTAGCAGGGCATGACTGGAGCTGGCTTTCCAGCTAGCCACAGTCAGGTTCCTGAGTCACAGGCTCTCAGGGAGCAGCTCCTCTTCGGCATCCTCCTGCTCATCCTCTGAAGGATCTAGCCAGTCATCGTCAGCGCGGGGGGGGGGGGGGGGTGTGCAGGCAAAATTCTCAGAATAGTGCCTGGGATGGGTTGTACTATAATTGGGTAGAATCCTGTCTACTTCATCAAAAATGGAGAGATCATGTGCCCCCTGATTGTCTCTTTTTATCTCTCATTTTAATGTTTCTCCTGAGCTTTTGGCTTCTTATCTGGCACTTGGCGGCGTCCTGGTCACAACCCCCACCCCAGACATCCACTTTGCTATGTCCACAAAAAGGTCCTTATGCCTGTGGTTGGCCACAAGAGTTTTCTGAACTGACATTTCTCTTCCAGGGGTGATGAGATCCAGGGTCCCAACATGGCTCCAAATAGCTCTGTGAGGCATGTTGTAGGGTTTCTCATGTGCTAGCACGTTTGTATCACCAGAATAATGATACACTGGAGTATAGGAGCAAATGGCCAAAATCTGGCTCTGCGCCGCCCTTTAAAGAGGGGAAGGGTCATCCTGGAAATTCGACACCAGGACAAGGAGGGCATACAAGTAAATGGACAGGTCATAACGGTTGACCTGAAAAGCACTGTGGGATAGCCATTGTAAGCATGCAAGAAGGTGGACAGCAACTGTAAGCACACAAACAAAAGACTAAACTAATTCAATTAGGAGCAAACCTAGTCCATTTGTGGAGGATTCCAGAGTTCCTAGGAAATGTGGAGTTAGAGTGCAACAATGAGTTGCATCATGCATACACAGGAATTTTCAAACCAGATTAACTGGATTCGATCCAGTTTAAAATCCCCATGTAGACAAGCTCTCAGTGAGTTGTAACAACATTAGAAGCTGAAGAGCGGTTTTCCACAGCTGCCTCAATGTTTAATGGTGGATGGGTCAGGTGAGTTCTCCCTTCACGCTTGCAGAGATCCTCAACATATTCAGTTACTTGCAGCAGATATGGCTACAAATGTATTAATTTGGTCAGGTATAAGTATTTATGCATCAATAAGAGATAGCTAATGCTTAATCTTTTCAAGTTTTAGATATGGTTATACCTGGAGCTGAGTGCATAGGCACCGTGCAAAACTTCAAAAAATATAAAACAAAACAAAACAAAGAGGGTGCCCTTGGAAAATTTCTACTGTTAAAAATTTGTGTTGGTTTATATTTCAGATAAAATCTCTTTCAAATGGGCAAAAAACTTGCAAGTTAGCAAAAATGTTTTATGTGCAACCACTGTAGTTTAAATATTAGAAAATGTTGACCCCAAAGTCTTGGACACATGAGCTCTCTTACCTGCTTGCATATGCACAAATATTATCTACCAGTGGAAGATTCTTCAAAGCCGCCTCAACTTTGCCAAGAGAGACGTATTCTCCAGCCTGGAGTTTTACAAGGTCTTTCTTACGATCTATTGATAAAGGGAAAAATTAAATAAATGTTATTTGCAAAATGAAAACCTCAAGAGCTTGCTTATACCCATTTCTGAGATCTAAGTGTATAAAAGCAACAAACATATTTGTGTGTTTTAAATTGGATAAATAAAGTTCCAGTTTTTGGTATTGCACACATTAACAAAAAGCAATCTGCCCAGATCATCAGATGTGTCATTCTACCAACTGTGATCCATATTTTAAACTACACAAAAACCTTTCCCCAATTAAATATTTGTATGTTTACTATATGTTTTATTCCAACTAGGTCTTCTAGTTATATGGTATCTTTATCAGATGTAACAATATCTATCAGCACTGTAAGCGAATATAACTGACCATAGTTAGAATTATGTGAAAAACAGTTTTTGGCTGAAAGAGAAGGTTACTCATCCTCTGCCGTAACTGAGGTCTTTGAGATGGTTGTCCCCATGGGTGCTCCACTTTAGGTGAATCTGTTCTCCTGCGCTTGTAATCGGAGATTTTTTGTAGCAGTGCCTGGTTGAGTCGCATATGCACTGTCCCCGTCTCGCGCTGCCTCTGGCAGTTACATAGTGCTGTGTGACCAACCCCTTCCTTGGTTCCCGCTCTACTGCAGAGTCTCTAACATGAAAACTGCAAAGTAGAGGGGAGGGAGGAAGGATAGTGGAGTTCCGGTACCTCAGAGATGGACGGTCTCAGTGTGGTTGGTACTGATGGGGTCTGATGTGTCGGGAAACATCTCTTTTTGGCAAATTCCCAAGAAGGGGAGGTCGGAGTCCTTTTATTTGTCACCTTTTCGGTGAAGTGCTCCTTCCTGTGAGAGGCTAGCAGGGAACCTCTGTCAGATGCCACCATTGGGGACCAGTGCCTGGGGGGTCCATGATCCCTAACCAGATGTCGGGCGCAGAGACTTCTCCTCATGACACCAGGATTAAGGACCGGAAAGTGAGGCAATATTTAAAACCCGGGGAGTCGGGCATGCCCCTTAGAATAGGGTTTCTCCCGTGAGGAAGGGTAACTATACTATACTAAGGGGTATCCTAATAACTAAAACTTAAATTCCTACATTAAGATTTTTTTTTTAAGAATAAAAGGGGAAGAGATAGTAGTTAGTTTAGTTTACTACCCTAATTAACTAGTATTCTAAAGTTAAGATAGGCTAAAAGTAAATCTCAGAGGTGCTGCCAAATGCTCCATCTCAAGCTAAGAGAGGTGGAGAAGGAACTGGGGGGGGGGGTGTTTGGGTCACACAGCATTATGTAACCGCCAGAAGCAGCACGGGACAGGGACAGCACATGTATGATCCAACCAGGCACTGCTACTAAAAATCTCCAATTACAAGCGCAGGGGCGCAGATTCACCTCAAGTGGAGACCCAAAGGGACACTCTTCAAAGAACTATGTTTCAAGCTGCTTGGCTCCTATACATATGACCAGAAACATATGCAGGGAATGCAACATTTTGTGGTATTTTATTATTTATTCTTCTAATTTATATTTTAACAGTTCATCTATTGTGCAAGACACAATAATTACAGATACAGGGCTCATTTCTCAGGTCTGGCTGAGGTCTCATTAATACAGGACCCAAGTGGGAAGGATAGTAAAGTGCCCCCCAGTCTTGGGGGTGGTAAGGGGTTGATTCAGACCTTGGTACAAGTGAGAGCAACTGGAAGACTGTTCTATCTTGCACCAGCTGTAATGGCTTCCAAGGGGCTGCTGCAGCAGACAGGAATTGCCAAGTGCAATGGCACTTTGGCCAAACCCCCTTTCCCTGGTCATACCCCAACATGCTCTCTGGGGCAGCCAAGTAAGCTACTTTTGCAGCAATACTGTCCTGAAAGACCACCGCAAAGGGACCTAGGACTTGGCCCATACCACAAAATAAATGAAGTCAATAGCAACAGTCCTCATTTTACTCTTAAATCAGTGCTCTGATTTTCAAGATTACTCAGCACCCAGAAGCTCCCACTAACTTCACTGGTGCTTCACACTTTTGAAAGTCCTGCCACTTATTTGGGTGCCTAAATATGGCCTTAGGAGCTTAACTTTAGGCACTTGTTTAAAAAAAAGTGTTGCCTGCATGTATTCCTCTTCTATTGCCTGTAGAGGACTCCAATTAATACCAAGACAAAGAAACACACCTTAGAATTACTGACAGCATAATACCAATACAACTTCACCTCTGCCCCACCCCCCCATCAAAAAACAACAAAACACAAACAAAAATCTCTAAAACTTAATACAGTAGTTTAAATAGCTCATAAATCTTGATTTAGGAAAGTAGACTCCTCTGTTGATGCACCCAATATCACAGCCAAATCTACATTAATATTGTAAAAGAGGGAGAACAATTGTAGTTTAAAATATTAACTGGAGCTTAGGGTCGAGGGATAAACATATTCCTTGGATACACGGAACAACATGAGCCCAAATGCCAAGTAGTCCACCACTTGAGAATTCTGGGTAACACCACTATAAAGTAGTTCAAGTATGTTGTTTACCTGAACTGTGTCAATTGATAGGAGTAAATTAATCGAATTCCTTAGGTAACTCACCAATTATTTTTAGACATCCATCTGCATGGAGCTCTCCAATGTCTCCAGTATGGAGCCACCTCTGTCCAGTCTCATCCACAGTGAAATCTTTTTTGGTTCGTTCTTCATTTTTGTAGTAGCCCATGGTGACATTTTGGCCTCCAATAAGAATCTCACCTCTAGGATATGGTTTATCAGTATTATAATATCCACCTAAAAACAGAGTTAATTATTTTCTAAACATGATGTTGATTTAAAAAAACTGAAGTTAAACAAAAAAAAAAAAACTACAAAACAGAAACTATTCCAAGTAAATCTATACAGTTTTCAATGGATTAATGTGTTTGGTTTTTTATCCAAATTAGATTTTATAGAGCAAGTTTAGATTAGAATAATTATTTTTGAAAGTATCTTTTTTTTACAATAAATTTGTGAATAATTTAACTAGAATATTAGTGGCTCCAAACCACTTTTAGCATCTAGTTAGAGAGGTGAGTAGGCACTGTTCATTAATGGTGAAATTCCTGTGTGTGCAGAGGGCCAACTCAAAGCATACATATCACCTCAGTCCCATTCAGGGGACTTAAGTTAGACATAAGCCTTACACTGGCCCAAATCAAAGGGGTGAATTTCATTCAGTGTTGTGAGACAAAAGCGCTCCAAAATAATAAAGCAGCTCCACCATCCAAATTAGAAGAAACTGTGAAGAGAGGCAAAGGACTGCGAGGTACTTCAAACATCTAATTAGACCCATTAGATTTGGCTTCTATTTAATAGGCTTCCATTTCTTTCTTTCTTTCTCTTATTACATTAATGCTAGTAAACTGCACTATGCCTATTGTGAAATTTTCTAACAACAAGAAGAGAAAATGTGTACTTGTAGTTTAGCTTGAACCACAGTGAATCCAACACCCCTGGTTTGGCACATACAGAGCTTTGTCTCCCATTCCAGTGTGTTGACATTAAATAATTCTCTAGCTAGGAGGGTACATGCATGCACACGCACCACACACAAGATGTATGTTCATACATCATGTGACTAACAAAAAGAAAGAAATACTACAGTAGATTATTTATATTATCCTAGTGCCTAGGAGTTCCAGTAATGGACCAGCATCCCATTGTGCTAGGCACTGTACAAACACAAGCTGTAAATCAGAACTGTTTAAAAATATTCTGTGTGTGCTAATAAGCAAATCTATAAATATTTATAACATTTTACAGTGGTTTAGGAGCTGATTTTTTTAAAATCAAACTTGTGTGCAACAAGGTAGGAAAAACAAACAAACATTCATCTACCAATCTAATATTATTGAAACACAGGAAGTTTCCGTTCATCCTGAAACAAAAACAGACTAATTCCATGGCTTTATTATACTAACCATCACCTATTTAGGCAAATATCAACAATTGTCTATTGCCTACATTTAAATTATTTAAACATTCTGTTCACTTCCTCTTCAGTAAGCAACGCATGCACGGTATTTCTTGAGGCAGATTTTTCTCAATCCTGCTTGAGCAAGCTCTATAAGGGAGCTTGGTTGCAGCTCACTAATCCTGTGCCACCCAGGAAACAGCTTTACACTGTGGAGGATTGGGCATAGTGCAGCCAAATAAATAAATACTGACATAAAAGGTTCTTACATGCATTTGAGTTTCATTACATAAGAGTTTTCTTACCTTTTTCCCAGTTCATTAATTTGATTTCACAGCAAACCAAAGGTGCTCCTACTCTCCCTGTAGTGTAGTCCCAAACTAAAATTAAAAATAAATTAATTTTCAATTAACAATTTGCAAGTAGTGATTAGAAATAAATTTTATTTATCAAAACTGAACAGAGTTGAGCTAATTAATGAATTAATTCTTAATTTTAGTTCTCACAACACAACTTTCAAAATGTGCAATTAAGATACAAGCATACTGATTAGGACCTTGATCCTGCAATGGGGGAGCAAGGCGAAGAACTCAAATTAAGTCAATATGGCTCTGGGTAGTCACAGCAGTCCACCCTCATGAATCACATTACAGGACCAGAGCCTACAGCTGTAAATGGATGTTTGTGTGCCTGCTGATTAAGTCAACAATAAATAAAATTTCACAATAATTTATCAATACTGAATTTCTTTTCTGAACTACCTTTGAACAGACACAATGAGATTCCAAGATGGGAATCCCCAATGCCGAATGATGCTCCATACCATATAGTTCCCACTTGTGATCTCCAGAGATCACAATGTCTGCTCTGGCTATCTGCCAAAGCATCCACACTCCAGGAAGGTGCACTGCTTGAGAGGGTGCTCTGCAAATGCAAGAGTTCCAGAGATTGACTGCTTCTACACAAAGAGGGGTGAACCATGCTCTTCCTTGTTTGTTGATATAGTAAAGTGTTGTCATGTTATCCAATAGGACTTGAACATGCAAGGTCTGAATGAAAAGTAGGAATCACTTGCAGGCTTTGTGCACTGCATGCAGCTCCAGAAGGTTTATGAGCAGCTGGGATTTTTGTTGTATCCAGGTAATCTGTCCAACACGTTTGCACAGATGGGAGGGGGTCTGTAAGGGAGGGGCCTGTAGTTCATCTTTCTGAGGGTGGTGAGGGACAAAGGGAAGCCTCGTGTTCCCTTTTTTCACACCAAGGGAGAGAACACAGAACTCGGGAGGGAGGGGGAGAAGAGGAGATCAATTTGTCTGGACTGTGTTTGTTTGGCACTGTCCATAAATCAAGCCTGTAGACATCAAAGTCGAAGTCTCACCAAAGGGTGTCACATACATACACAAGGCACATGACGTAGGCAGTTAGGACAGGTTCCAATCGTTGTCTGAGGACTCAGTCAAAGCTAAGTGATGAAATCCTTTATGGCTTGGAATATGTCCTGGGATAGGTATGCTTTGGCTCTCTGATTGAATCTAGGGTTGCTCCAATAAAGTCTATAGTTTGTGTGGAAGCTAAAATGGACTTTTTTATGTTTACTTGGAGTCTTGACAAGTGTAGGAATCTGAGCAGGATCAGGGTTGTCATCCATACTTAATATGGTGTCCCCATGAACAACAGCTGACACTGCTCTGTGCTAGCCACCATTTTAAGGAGTTGATTGCCTGTGCTGGAACCCTCAGCTAATCTTTCATGAGTTTCAGGGAGTGGACCCATACTTTTAAGATGAAGCCTAGAATGCATGTGATGTCTGATTGCATCCATGGAATGATCCCTATGCACAATACTAGGAGGCCTAACAGTTGAAGGCTCAGTGCAATAGCAGGCCTCTTGACATTCCTAAACATCACAAGGAGGTTTTGAATTTTCTGGAACCTCTTAAAGATAGACACCTCGACAGCAAAAATATATCTATGTCCATTCCCAAATGCATTATTTGGGTGAATGGAATCAAGCTTTTCTTGATATTGATAATAAAGCCATGCACTCAAGGAGATTCAAGGTCAGGGATGTAGCTCTATGTGCTGTTGCTACAGATAAGAGCTCTGATTAATGTCATCCAAGAAGGAATATAGGTGGATCCCTTGTGACCCGAGTCTGAATATGATTACCACCACCATCACTGTAAAGACAAAGAAGGCTGCAGACAAGCCAAATAGGAGCATCCAATATTGATAATGCTTCCTGACGTACAAAAACCTTAGGAACCCGAGATGGCACAATCTGATCATGATATGAAGTTATGCATTCATCAGATCCACCAAAGTCAGAAAATTCCCTTCGGATAGTGATGACACCTTAGAAGTTAGGGTCTCCATCTAAAACTTTGTTTTCTTCATCCACTTTTTGAGCCTTTTGGGATCTAGAAGGGCTCAGCTTCCCCCTGTATGCTTCTGAACAATAAAGAATCTCTCTTATAAGGGAACACTTTATATTACTTTCATATCCAGGAGGTAAGAAAACAGATTCTGGATTAGACCATGCTTTATGGGGTCATTTGAGATGGAAGACTGGATGAAGAGGTGGAGCCCATAACTCAAAGGAGCATCTCTAACTCACTGTCTCCCTGACCACTGGTCCATGGTTGAAACAACCCATTCCTCCAGGAAATGGGAAATCCTGCTCCCAAGCTTCAGCTCCAGGCAAAGACCTAGATGGTCTTCATCACAGAGAGAGGCTTTGGGAGCAGCAGGGTTCCCTCTTGGCTTTCCTCCCGAGCCACAGTTCCACAGCTTTCCTCTGGACAATCTGCTGTCTCTTCATTTCTGCAATGATGAAGGCCAAAAGGAATGCTTTTATTGCTCTTAAAGACATCCTGTGGCGTTTAGAGGGAGGGACTGTTTAGATTTTGCAGCATTGTCCACCTCTACTTTGACTAGCTTCTCTCTGAAAAGCCGGGCTCCCATGAATTTGATGGAGCACAGAACTTGCTTCGTGTGGCCATCCACCTTCCAGGCACGGAGCTTTAGGTGGCAACTGGTCACTGATCTGGAGACCATGACTTTGGCTGAGAATCTCATTGTGTCCATTGAGGTATCAGCAATGAACTCTATTGCCAGGGAAATGTCCTTTAAAACAGAGCCAAAGTCAGGATGATCTCTATCTTTGAGGATTCTGAGATCTTCCAGTCGGGAGAGATGTGCTTGCAAAGCAAACAGCTGATAGGGATTCACTGAAGGAGACTGAGAAGGCCTCAAAGTCTTTTTTGAGAGTGGCCTCCACTTTTTTTTTTTATCCATGGGGTCCTTAGGCTAGAACTCTCCTTCTGAGGGGATAACCATATCTTTAGCCAGAGATGCTATGATAGTGTCAACCCTCCTGGCCAAATTGGGAAGGGGGTGGGGCAGAAAGGAGCTTGGGAACCCTCCTTTCCCCATAGGACTCAGGACCCATTTTAGGATTTCAAAGGTTGGGAGGAGATTTGTGACCCTGCAAGTCTGACATCTCTTTCTTTTCCAGGCTCCCTTTAGGACTTACCCCCCAAGTCAACTGATCAGACTGTGCCATCTCGGTTCCTAAGGTTCATTCTTGGAGCCTCTCCCTGCTTTCCCCATAGACCCCTGGTCCATTTTTCCCATGTTGGAGTTGTGGTTACTCCAATGGGTGGGAGATCCCACATGCCTCTCTGACTCATAGCCCTGAGTTAGAGACAGAAGGCTGGGTAGAGGTTGGGCACAACTCACCGTCTACTAAGCCTGGGAATACAGTCTCACAGATGGAGCACCATTTTCTGCATTTTAGGCACCACTGCAATATTTGGATGGTTCAGAGGAGTCAGCAGGGAGGCACTGCAGCTGAAGCTCCAAACAGTTCCAACACCTGGCTAAAAAACTGGCCTCAGGGGGAACAGGGGCTGGGAGGGAGATAACTGCTCACCACTACCCCAAATCTGACAAAAAACACCCTTAGGCATATGTGAAGGCCGGAGCTGTAAAAAAATCGCTGTCCGGACACTGTAACAGAGACAGAGAAACTGGAAGCAAGCAAGGTCTGAGGGGGCATGGCCAGACAATGTGGCTCCAAAACTCTGATCTGCCTCTGTAGCTTGCAGAGAGGGGAGAGTAGCTCAGATGTCAAGAATTGTGGGAAATTCTGGGTAGCAGAAAAGAAGGCTTTTATACTGATGTGTAGTGCTGTCAATATTAGCAGTCTTTTACACCTCGACTGTTTGATGGTACCAGTGAGTTTTGAACTGATGGTCAGGGCAAGATACAACAGTACTGGCAATTCTTAGTCTGTTTAGATTGAAATGTCCTCCAGGGCACTGTATCAAACTCCTGATACTGGAGAATGAACTGGGCTTCTGTCCCTTTGTAGCACTGGCAGTACCAACAACTCCTCTCTCACTGTCAGTACTGACAGCATAGGTAGCATCTGTGTAGGACTGAGAATGGTCCCATCCCTTTGGCTATGGATGGTTTTGAGGTACTCTTGCCTCTCAATGACTTGAAACTGGTCCCATGCTCCTTGTGAGCGTCTCACACTTGTATAGTGGGGCACGGAGTCTCACCTGACTTAACGGGTGTTGTGGAGAAAGTCATCTATTTGGAAGGTGAGCTTGAGTGAGATTTCTCCCATTTCTTGTGAAAAAGTTCTCTCTCTTACCCTCCTCAGGTCTCTGCTTGGCAGGGTCGTTAGCCCTGCTCAGATTATCCTTGGATTCAGAGACACCATGCTCAGAAGGGGACTTCTTGGTGCCTCTGCCTGATGTACGGGGGGGCTGACAGCCAGAATCAGACCGGGGCCTCATTACATGAACCCGTTGTAATCTTTTAAGCCTGTATTCATGGGCTTGACAAGTCCATCTGAGAAAGGACCAGCAGATGTTGCACTTAGAGGGGATATGAGTTTCTCTGAGGCAACAGCACAAGTCATGGGTGTTGCTAGCTGGGAAAGCCCACAGGCAAGACATACAGATCTTGAATTCTGGGATCCTGGACATACTAGGCAGCCGTAGAAGGGGTGTCCAGTGGGGTAGGGAGGCAAAGCCCTAAAGACTACTAAACTACTCCAGCTAATTTGAAACTATCTAAAAACGTTTTAAAACTATGTAAAACTAACTAAAAATTCTGAAGAACGCTAGCTAACACTGCAGATACTGAAGAAATTCTGTCTCAGAATACGGGCAGTAGAAAGGAATTGGCAGTTTGGAGTATAAGGAGGATAGAGACACATGTATGGACAAATGGATACTGCTAGCAAGAATCTTCCAGTCTCAGGTGCATGTCACACATGTGCACCTCAAGTGGAACATACATAGGGACCATCACTCAAAGAACAATTTACTGCAGGGGCCTCAGGCTCAAAATATAGGTAACGGTAAAATGTAAGGTTTCAGAGTAGCAGCCCTCTCTCGTTGGAGTCTTTTTCAAAAACCAGTCGGAGAACTTCAATCTCTCCGGTCACTCAATTACAGACCTGAGAGTGGCTATCCCTCAACAAAAAAACTTCAGAAACAGACTCCAACGAGAGACTGCTGAACTGGAATTAATTTGCAAACTGGATACAATTAACTTAGGCTTGAATAGAGACTGGGAGTGGATGGGTCATTACACAAAGTAAAACTATTTCCCCATGTTATTTCTCCCCCACCCCACCCCACCCCCCCACTGTTCCTCAGATGTTCTTGTTAACTGCTGGAAATGGCCCACCTTGATCGTCACCATAAAAGGTTTTCCTCCTTCCCCCCTTCCCCTTCCTGCTGGTAATAGCTCATCTTAAGTGATCACTCTCCTTACAGTGTGTATGATAAAACCCATTGTTTCATGTTCTCTGTGTGTGTATATAAATCTCCCCACTGTATTTTCCACTGAATGCATCCGATGAAGTGAGCTATAGCTCACAAAAGCTTATGCTCAAATAAATTTGTTAGTCTCTAAGGTGCCACAAGTCCTCCTTTTCTTTTTGGTAAAATGTAATAGTCTATGATATATAGGTCAGACCAGAGGATATGATGGTCCCTTCTGGCCTTAAATTTTATGAAACATTTTTTTTTTGGAATGACCAGCACAACTCAAAAACATTTTTGCTACTCATGAGTAATGTAGACAGTCCAATAGTATGCCAATGAAGTCTTCACCCAATGATATGGTGTATTCTCTGTTTATTAAGTACATGCATACTGTACATAAAGCAGCATAACCTATTAAATAAGCCTTTCACACAACTGTTGTATGAATGTCAGTTCATCCATAGTAACAAATTTAAAATTTTTTAGCTTTTTTGAAAAAAAACTAGGACTTTGTAGTGCACACTTTCTATATTCGTCATGCATGATATGTCAAGGCTTTTTTAACCAGCACTCACTGTAACTCAAGGTATTTCAAGAATCCTGTTGTCAAGTACAGTATATATTGATAGTTCAGCTGAGTTATCTACTGTATATATTATATATATTTTAATAGATCTGTTTCTTTCCTATCAAAGTCAATACTATTGGCTTGATTCAAACCTCAGGAATACTGCATGAGTTACTGGATATCTTGAAAAAATGTGACTGCATATTCACAGCAATGTGCATTCTCATATTTGACTTATATATTTAACTTAATTACTATATGGTCTCTATCCAAAAGTAAAAAATCAAATTCCGGAGCCTGTGCACACCCAAGGAAGACTGCAGGTCATTGGTGAGTGCATTATTCCCATCATGATGCTGGCCAACCTATTCTGCAGGCTTCTTGGAACAAATTTATTCAGTTCAGCTAGTATACACAAATAATTCCAAAATTCAGTTCAGACCATTTCACCTTTATTTCCTATAATGAGAACATCAATTAATATATTCTATGTTTTAGCACAAAATCTCCAGATTATGCCTTCTAAAATTAATTTATTCTTCAAAAAGCCTGTCACCTCTCAGTGTTTTCTCACTTACCAGTTTGTGGACATAAGCCCAAATGAATACTCTGCTGAAGATTATACAAACACAGATCACCGCATCCATTTGGAAATGCCAACACTAACCTTCAGTGATTGTTCCAGCCCCGGCTGACTCAGTTAGTCCATATCCCTGTCCCACAGGGCAACAGAAACAGATGTTCATAAATCTCTGAGTTGCAGCAGAAAGTGGAGCTCCTCCACATAGTAGGATGCGAATTTTACCACCTAGCAGCATTCGTACTTTCCGGAAAATAAGGCTAAATGCAAAGTTAAGAAAAGATGATGTTTTTGTTGCTTAAAAATAGAAGACCAAGGGGATTATCTTGTTTTGCATGGGCATCAAAAACTTCCACTAACTTCAAAGATTTTTAGATGTGCAGAAAATGCAGGATTAGATCCATAAACAGTACACTTAAAATTTAAAGTTTTTAAAAACCATGTTTAGATAGAAAATTTTCAGGTTTTACTTTTGCATTTTACTCTGCAGGATAAGTCAAAGTCTCTTGAATATGCTTTACTGAGACAGCAAAGTTCTAATGTCTATTTTGCCCACATTATTGAAAAGGAAAACAAACTGCAGAAATCTGTTTAACTATACTATATCTTTTAGTCTCAGCAAGGTCTGAAATCATTTAAATCCAACAACTGACTTGAGCTTGGAGGTAAGTTGTATGATTTATACACTCTTGCAGAGTTAAATCTGACTTATCCATGTATCATCTGTATGCAAAAGGCTCAGAAAACATTAGCAGTAGTCTGTAAATACTAATGTGCTGTTCATTTTAATTAAGGTTTACAAGAGGATTTGAATTAGCTTGATGAGATTCTACCTTTTTGTCTGCATTTGTGAGCGACTACCTTTTTCCCCATGTCTTTATGGTTCTGCTTCTATCAGAACTTATCACAGAAATGTAGGTCTGGAAGGAACCTCAATAAGTCATTAAATCCAGCCCTCAGCCCTGTGGCAGAACCAAGTAAACCCAGACCATGCCTGACAGGTGTTTGTCCGTATGTTTTTTAAAACATGCAATAATGGCGATTCCAAAACCACACTTGGAAGCCTATTTCAGAGCTTAACTACCCTTACAGTTGGAAAGTTTGTCCTAATATCTAACCTGTCTACCTTGTTGCAAGTTAAACCCATTACTTCTTGTCCTACCTTCAGCGGGCATAGAGAACAATTGATCACAGTACTCTTTACAACAGCTCTTAACATAATTGAAAACAGTTGTCAGGTCCTCCTTCAGCCTTCTTTTCTCAAGACTAAATATGTCCAATTTTTTTTAACCTTTCCTCATAAGTGAAGTTTTCTAAACCTTTTACTGTTTCTGTTGCTTCCCTCTGGACTCTCCAATTTAACCATCTCTTTCCTAAAGAGTTGTGCCCAGAACTGGACATAGTACTTCAGCTAAGGCCTCACCAGTGCCAAGTGGAGTAGAACAGTGACCTTCCATGCCTTTCTTACATCATTCCTGTTAATACATCCCAGAATGATAATAACCTTTTTTGCACCTGCATCATATTGTTGACTCATATTCAATTTGCGAACCACTATAATCCCGATCCTTTTAGAAGTACTACCACCTAGCCATTTATTCCCCCATTCCCCATGTAGTTGCACATTTGATTTTTCTTTCCTAAGTGAAATAATTTGCACTTGTCTTTACTGAATTTCATCTTGAATTCAGACCAATTCTCCAATTTGTCAAGGCTGTTTTGAATTCTAAAGCTTCCAGCTTGATGTCATCTGAACATTTTATAAACATACTCTCCACTCCATTATCTAAATCATTAATGAAAATATTGAACAGTACTGGATCCAGGACTGACCTCTGCAAGACCCCACTAGCTATGTCCCCCCAGTTTGACGATGAAACATTTATAACTACTCTTTGAGTATGGTCTTTCAAACAGTTCTGCACCTACTTTATAGTCATTTAAACCACATTTCCCTACTGTGCTTATGAGAATGTCATGTGGGATTGTGTCAAAAGCCTTATTAAAAATCGCGATACATCACATCTACTGCTTCCCCAATATCCACTAGGCCAGTAACCCTTTCAAAGTAGGAAAATAGGTAGGTCTGGTATGATTTGTTCTTAACAAATCCATAATGTCTATTAGGTGCTTACAAGCTGAGTGTTTAATAATTGATTCCAGGTATTGAAATTAGTCTGCCTGCTCTATAATTCCTCGGGTCCTCTCTGTTCCTCTTTTTAAAGACAGGTACTTCTCTGCTCTTCTGGGACCTCCCCCATCCTTCAGGAGTTCTCAAAAATAATTGCTAACTGTTCAAAGATTGCTTCAGCTAGTTCCTTAGGTACCCTAAAATGAATTGCATCAAGTCCTGGCAACTGGAATACCTCTAACTTATCTAAATGTTCTTTAACCTGTTCTTTCTTTTTCTGGCTTGCATTCTTTCCCCCTTGTTGTTAATATTAATAATATTGAGTATCTGGTCACCATTAATGTTTTTAGTGGAAAACAGAAGCAAAATAGGCATTATACACCTTAGCTTTCTTGATGTCATCAGTTATTGGCTCTCTTTCCCCGCTAAGTAGCGGACCTATACTTTCATCTTTCTCTTGTTCCTAATGTTTTTAAAGAACCTCTTCTTACTGCCTTTTATGTCCCTTGCAAGGTGTAACTCATTTCATACCTTAGCCTTTCTGATTTTGTTCCGATATGCTTATGCTATTCTTTTGTGCTTCCTTAGGAGTTTGTGCATATTTCTACTTTTTCTAGGGTTACTTTTTGCTTTTCAAGTTATTAAAGAGCTCCTCATGGAGCCATATGGGCCTCTTCCTGTTCTTCCTATATTTCAGGAGAGTTTGCAGTTGTGCTTTTAATATTGTCTCATTGAGAAACTGCCAGCCCTTCTCAACTCCTTTTTCCCTTAGATTTTCTTCCCATGACCTTACGTAACGCTGAAAGGCCCTGGTCGTCAACGGGAGGGACCAAACCGGGAACCTCAGCGCATGAACCTCTACTGCATGAGCTAAAAGCCAACTGGCTATTAGCTAAGGCTGTAGAGCAGACTCATTTTTATCGCTCTGTAAGCGGTCTCGTTACCACTAGATGGGACAGAAAACAACACCCAGAAGGTATGTGGGTTATATTTACAGACCAGTTTTATGATGATAAAGTTCACATTATGTTAAAAACAAAATATGATAAACCTTGCTAGGTTAACAAATTTATTTGAGCATAAGCTTTCGTGAGCTACAGTTCACTTCATCGGATGCATCCGATGAAGTGAGCTGTAGCTCACAAAAGCTTATGCTCAAATAAATTTGTTAGTCTCTAAGGTGCCACATGTACTCCTCTTCTTTTTGCGAATACAAACTAACAGGGCTGCTACTCTGAAACCTTGCTAGGTTATAGAAATAGATTTTTCCCTCCAGGTATGTACAAATCCCCAGATTAAATGCTAACAGGAGCAACACAATAACTTGAATAGGAAAAGATATCTAAGCTTTGAAATTACTGAAAGAAAAATAATTAACTTAACACTTTTATTATATTTATATTAATAAATGCTGAAGTAATCCCAACTGAACTACTGACTCATTGTGTGACTTTAGGCGAGTCAATGGATTGTGCCCCAATCAAACAGTGAGCTTTAAAACTAAACAAAAGTATGACTTCACTGAAGACCACATATTGCACGTATAGCAATATTTTGATGAGCATTTAAAAAGACCTCTATAAAAGTGGAATTGAAAATCTACCTGTCACAAAGTGGCGTAGTGTAGCCATTTGAAATCTGCTCCATTTTGTAATTGTAGGCCAATATAAACAGATTTCTTTGGAAACTGGTCATTTCGTTCACTTTATTCATGACATTTTTGTAGATCCGATCCATGATTTCCTAATTACATTAAAGGATTAAATACAGATAAGCAAGTTAATAGCAACACTAAATTTAGTGCACTAAAAGGTAAACATGAGATGTAGAAATGCTAGTACATTTCAAGGCACAAATCCTTGCCTATTGCTCCCACTTTTACAGGATACCTGTATCTGGGGTAGGATCTCTAGGACGGACCAAGGTGACAGAGCAGCAGTAAAATGCACTCCCAGTCTGAGCAGGTGCACAGTGCAATCCTAATTTACATCCTGCCTGCAGCATAAGTGCTACATAGCCGGGGGTCTTAACATTTCCTAACCAGCATCTTATGCTGCACTGGCTATGGTGTGCAAGATGGCTAACTCTCAGTGGTCTTAAATGCTATGGAGTTTACTTCTCCTGCTTATCCAAGGGTGTGGACCCGCCCCACTGATCCCTTTCCTATCCCTTCAGCATTAGCAAAGCCTACAGAAGGACACTGTCCTCAATTTATAGTTAAATGGTAAAACATGGATGAGCTAACAAAAATAATGATAAAATCTTAGTATTTTGAGATTTTTGATGTCTTGCACTACACACTATCTGAATTTACAAGTATAAAACTAATCTAATTACTGCTAAATACCACCTTTCAAATGTTTCATTAGTAATATACCTCAAGGTGCAAAGTATACCCACTACATTCTTTGCCCACAAAAGGCCTAACTAGCTTGTATATTTTTTCCCTTTAAACCAACAAATGAACGAATGTTTATGCCAAAGCCAATTTTCCACATTCTTTTTACATAATGCTGGCAGACTCATTGCTCTATAAGGAACATTTCTTATTAGGAGACAATAGTATAGCACACTGATGACAAATAGAATAAAATGTCTTCTACAGATCACATTTAGCTAATTTTACTTAAATCATATTTATACTACCTACTATTAGCAATAGCGTGATAAAAGTTGAAATTCCAACATGTGTAATTCCTGCATCTGGTTTCACATTTTCAAAGTGTTAGTCATCTAGTATGTAAGAATGTTCACACCACCGTGTAAATATTTATATAATTTTTTTAATATAGAGTAAATTATGTAAACTATCAATGCTAAAGTTCTTCTCAACCTTGTAATTTACAGTAACTATCAAGATATTATTCCTCTTCGTCATGTAACATTTGAATGATGAAATATCTTTAAAAGAAAGCATTAAACTTACTGGTACAGATGCCATTAGAGTAGGTCTAAGCATAGTAGCATCTCCTTTGCTTCCTTTCTTTATTTTAGAGGACTAAATAGGGAGGAACATAAAGTTAAATGGAGGATTTGTGAAAAGTTTGAATATGTAAATAGAAAAATGACAGTTTACTTAATTAGAAAATCAGTGATGTCAGTTTATAGAGCCTTCACCTTAAAAATTGCTAAGAAATTAGTCTAATGTATTGATATATAACAAAAAATATACCCATTTATATTTTGGTATATAAAGATTTTCTTATTGCTTTCCTATTAAAAATTTTTAAACAGCTATTAAGAGATCCATCAAAAGTTGATCTTTTATTGTTATGGTGTGACATATACAAGTTACGTACCTGATCAGCTAATGTCTGGGGTGATGAGTAGCCAATACGGCATCCATGAGACAGACAGACAAGTTCAGCACTTAATTCCAGAACATGAGCAAGAGGCAAATATCCAATATAAATGTCTTTTTCCCTGAAAAGTTTTTAAAAGATACATTCATATTGTACTATTTAGTGTCTTCAGCACAATCATTTAAAGCCAAACTGTATTTACAGCTTCTAAAGAACCAGAGAAGGTTAAAGAATATGTGTGTGCCTGAGAATCTCAGTATTCTTGAGCATATATGTGTGGTTTCAAAAGTTGTGAAATGTTCATTTTAAATTTAGGGGCATTGAAGAAACTATGTTATTTACTTATTGGGGAACAAAAGATTCAATAAGTGATCACTTATAACTAAGACCACAAAGACTTCTCCAGAGACAAGAGCCTATGCTATACCAACTAGAGGTGCAGCATAGAATTGACAGCTAGAGGGGAAAAGACGAGAAGGGGGCTTTACCCTGCCTTTGTGCTTTCCTGATTCCGGGGTGCTCCGGGAGCTTCAGCGGTCCCAAAACATAATTTAGACAGTTCTAAGGGGCTAACTTACATCAGCTTCCACAGACTGCCCTCTGAGCCACAGTGCTGCCCAAAATCTCTGCAGCACTCCATGCTGAAACTCTGACCCTCATATGCCACTCCTGCCCTGGCTTGCTATTTGGATTTTTGCTAGTCATTTGGATTTTTAAAGAAATCTTTAAAAGAAATAAATAAATAAAAATAAGTCACTCTATTCAGAATATTCCCAGTAAATGCTTTAACTTATCTTTTACTGAGATGTCATGCTCTTATCTTAAAGCTAAGATCTACCACATAGTAAATGGACAAATAATCAACAGCACTTCCTTTGAAAGACGTGGATAAAATAGTTGTATGCCTGCTTATGGTCAACAACTTCGCTGCTGATAGATACAATGAAACTTTAAGGGGAAAGATCATCCTTTTGGGACACACAACTTACTCGGGAGTCAGTCCAAGACTGTGGAATGAACTCCCAATGGAACTAAGGACCACCACAAACCTCACCACTTTCTAGTCCAAGTGCAAGGCCCATTTCTTTGACCTTGCCATCCCTAACACAAATACATGGGAAAAAAGCACATGACAGATACTAGTCAGAATAATAATGCACTACTGGAAAAAGCTCAGATACTATGGTGGCAATGAGTGCAGTAGAAGAAGACTTTATATAGAATAACTAGTTATATAATAATCAATCTATGATTGCATGTAATTACAAGCCATCTTTAATGAAAATTTCAATTGGTACATACCCCAAATGAGGAATTCTTTCAGCCATCCCAGTTATACCAGCAATAAGGTTGCTATGAGAAATCATGACTCCTTTTGGAAGTCCTGTAGATCCACTTGTGTACATGATTACTGCAATATCTGAGGGTACAGGCCTGGCCTGCTGTTTGCTTACTGTAATTTTAAAAAAAATTATGCACAATGTATGGAAAGCAGATAAAATATAATATCTTAAATACTAAAACATATTATAGTGAGTATTCTGATAAGGAACCAGACATTACTACTTCTGTGACAATTAATCCCAGGAACCTTCACAGGGAGAAAGAAAATTTAAAGTGCCCCCTAACTTCTCTGCACCATCTATGAATACTGTGTAGCTACACTATGGTAAAAATCAGACTCTGTGAGTTTACTACATCTCAACCACACACCTGGATGGAAGTGGGTGGGAGAAGAATGGGGAATGAACAAAGCTTTTGTTCCCACCCTCAATGTGCTGGACAGCACAGCTGCACTGGCATGCCAGGAGATGTCTGCTGCACCAGATATAGGGCAGGATATATCCCCACCAGACCAGGGTGAGGAACCAGGAGCCTGACTGAATCAGTCTGCTTGTGTGCGCTCCTGGGGCATAGCAACACACTACCTTACACATAGGGCTCACGGCAAAGCCACAATTGAGCCAATGTCAATTCTCAAAACCATGTTCTGTTCACCTACTATAACATCTATGAAGATGGTGTAATTCATATGAAATAAGTTATCCACACTGAACTGTAGGAATGTAGGCCCTAATCCTGCAATTTATTTCCTGTAATTAACTTTTTGCTTGAGTAGTCCATTGACTTCAATGCACTAAGTAAAACACATGCATAGGTGTTTGTAGAATTGGGGCCCTTATTTGTATATAAAATTGTATTTGCTATATTTGTAAGTTTACTAGTGTTGGGCAGACTAATTCACCTTTTGTTTATTCTTTTGCCCTTGTATACAGGGTTCTGTTTTATATGCAGAGCTGGTAACAATAAGTCACTTTCCATTATAAGACCCTATTTTCAGTTGCTTATAACATTACCAAATGTTCCATTCCAGATGTCTGTTGGAGGTTGACTATATTTTTAATGTGTATGCAAAAACGGTTCAGCTGTTTCTCAGAATGAGATAATGGAAAATACACTGTTTTGTGCATGTTAAAAAAGTCTTACAACCATTTCGTAGATAGCTCTAGTGCCTATATATCTTGGAGCAGGAATCTGAAATACAGCAGAGCAGTCTCCCAGGTGTCAGGGGCATGTCTTATTCTGCTACCATGAAAAAACTTGTGCCATTTGTAAGCTACTGTTAGAATCTGGCAACTAACATCTCAGAAGATCCCATCTACACAGAACAGAACTATTCCTGCAACTGCTCTCCTGGCAGCCAGGGCCACTGTGGTGTTAGCACAGGGACAGAGGAGGGATACATGCTCTCAATGCTCTTACTGCTGGTATACATGCAAAAGAGGAAATTGCCTGACTGGAATGCAGAGTGGTGAGGAGCAGGTGTGACAGAAATATCTGTTGGGTGAGTAAAGGGGAAAACAGAGGCTGAATAGGTAGGGAAAGACAGGTTTGTAATCAGTAGATATCACTCCCTTCCAGAACCTGGAATAGAACCTGGGATTTAGAAGGGGGATGGACAGCTCAGTGTTTTGAGCATTGGCCTGCTAAACCCAGGGTTGTGAGTTCAACCCCTGAGGGGGCCATTTAGGGATATGGGGCAAAAAATGGTTGGATGATTTAAATGGGGATTGATCCTGCTTTGAGCAGCGGGTTGGACTAGATGATCTCCTGAGGTCCCTTCCAACCCTGATATTCTATGATTTCAGAGTAGTGAATGAGACAGCCCTCTGCAGGACCCTGACTTATCTGCTGCAGAGGCTGCAAGGTACATAGTGAACAATGCAAGGGACTGCAGGGAGAAAAGGGATATTCTTGTGATTCAGGCAGCTGAACGGCAACTTGGAGAACTGAATTCTATCCCTGTCACACAATTCCTATGTATTTAGGAAGTCACTTAAGCCAGATTTTTAAAGATATTTAGGTGTCACCATTGCAACGCCTGATTAAGGAGCCTAAAGGTCATTTTCATTTAGTCACTTTGTCACTGGGATTTTGGTTTCTAGTGCCTAAGTCCCTTTTGAAAATGAAATTTAGATTCCTTAATCTGTTTAAGTGTTGCAACGCTGAGCATAGCAATACCTACAGACCTTTAAAAATCTGGACCTGAAACCAAAACTTTTCACAAGTGCCCACTAATTGGGTGTTCTTTATTTTATGGATGCTCCACTTGGAACACATAGGTTAAGATTTTCAAGAATACTGAACACTCAAAACTGCAACTGTAACCTACTCAAGGCTGTACACTGAACATATGAACTGCTATACAAACGCTAAACACGCTAAAAAACCAAAATCAGGCCTTAAGCATCTCCAATTGGGCATCCAAAATTAGCAATTACTTTTGACAATTATGGTCTTAATCTCTACAAAACTTCAGTGTCTGGTTTGTAAAATGGGGATAATACTACCACATAACACACAGTAGTGTTATGAAGGAAAGGCCATTAATGTTTTTAAATGCTCAAATATTATTACAGTGATGAGTACTGCAGAAAAGCCCATGAGGAAAATAATAATTCTGTATTCAGAGAAGGGTTTGCATGGTGTGCAGTAAATATGGAATGGAGCACTGAGGAATATAAAAAAAGTATTGCATAGCTACCCAACCAGAGAATACTGTCCATCATGGGCACTGAATGAAACAGGGTCCAATGAAAGAAAAAAAAGGTGTTCATGTAATGAAAGAGCATGTCATAGGACCAAGGGGGTTGAATTAAGGTTGCATGAGGAACCCTAATTATGGCATTTTCTAACTTCTGAAAGATTTACTTTGCAAAGTTATCATTCTTTTAATGGAGTTTTTTGTATGCAATATTAAACAGATTGAAGCAAGGTGAAACATAAGGCCTTTTATTTAGTAATTTTAGAACCTCAGAGTTATGAACACCAGAGTTACGAACTGATCAGTCAACCACACACCTCATTTATAACCGGAAGTACACAATCGGGCAGCAGCAGAGACAAAATAAAAAGGCAAATACAGTACAGTATTGTGTTAACTGTAAACTACTAAAAAAAATAAAGGGAAAGTTGAAAAAAGATTTGACAAGATAAGGAAACTGTTTGTGTACTTGTTTCATTTAAATTAAGATGGTTAAAAGCAGCATTTTCCTTCTGCAGAATAAAGTTTCAAAGCCGTATTAAGTCAATGTTCAGTTGTAAACTTTTGAAAGAACAACCATAACATTACAAACATTTCAGAGTTACGAACAACCTCCATTCCCGAGGTGTTTGTAACTCTGAGGTTCTACTGTACTTTGAACAACAATATTCAACTGATTCAACATGAAGTATAGCTGTACTAAGTTCTGCTGGTAGTGGGCTTAAAATTTTAATAGCATGTAGAGGTAGCTCATCAAAAAAGAACACAATCATTCCTTTAAATGGAGAAATTAAGTACTTGTAATATTGGGAACAAAACTGCCCAAAATATTATTCCCATGTAATTAACAGCATGTACTAACCACACACCCCTCCTCCTAAACAGTTCCCATCCAACATTCACACGAGCTAATGATTAAAAGGATTGTGTAACCCAAATAAAACACAACACTCAGAACCAGGTGGAGAGGGGTTCAGAGGAACTCAATGCATGACATCTGAAATAATCAGATTAACCAACTTTTTAGCACTAAAAGTGAGAATTTTCTGCCACTTAGTGAGATGCATTAAAACATTTAATGTCAGGGAAATTCAGATTTCTGGTTCTAAGGTGTTAAAGAAATTAAAATTAGAATTCAAGAAATTGGCATAATATATTTTGATACCTTCTAAAATACAGTAAAAATAATTTAAACAAAGTTTTAACAGCTCTTGATTTAAAATAGATTGTAAGTGTTACTTCTAGTGTGTATTTATACCCAAATTTACCAAAGTGTACATAAAATATACTATACAGCTTTAATGCAAGTCTTTCCACCCTGCTTTTTTGAAAAAAACGTCAAGAGAAAAAGCCATGTAGCCAAAAAAAAAAAAAAAAGTGAAACTTTGTAGGTTTGTGTATTTTTCAAATTAAAACTTTTCAATAACAAGTTGAATCATAAAGCAGTTTGTAAGATGTATAAAATTTATACATAAATGATTTAACAAGATTTTCAGCAATAAAGGGCTATGATCTTCCTCTCCTGACTCAGTCAGGTTTTGTTGGACAAAAGTTTCGCCAATCCAAATATTTTAAAAGTACATACCATTATCTGCCTTGGCCCCCATTGCTTGCACAGAAGCCATAGTGTGAACAATGACACCCTTGGGGAATTCTGACCATGTTGTTGGTTTGCCATCCACAGTAATAATATGTCGCAATAGTGGAACCTGAGAAACAATTTCCTGTGGAAATGGATACATATGTTTCATTTTGCACAGAAAGCTGGTGCAAAAGTTTGTGCCAGGAAAGAAACAAAATATTTTTACTGCACATGTTAAAATATTATTGATGTAAATGACTAAATTGTAATAAAGTCACTCTTTGGGTGAAAACTGCAGATTCCCACTGTCAGATTTCTGGGACATCAGGGCTAATCTAAGCGTTTCTTTAAACATAAAATTAAGGCCAAAATTTTCACAACTGTCCACTAATTTTGGGTGCCTCCATTTTTGTGTGCTCTTGTTGAGACAGTCAGATTTTCAGAGGTGCTGGCACCTGCCACGCCCACCGAATATTGATGAAAAGGATCACTCTGTCAATTCAAAGGTAACACTGAGCTCAGAATGGATGATTCAGTTTGTCTTCTCTGCTATTTCTTGAAATGCAATGTTTAGTATGGTATTTAAAATATGTTCTGCAGCAAACAGAAGTCTAGCAAAATGAATAGTCAAATAGTATTTATTACCAAAAGCAAAATCTAAGTTTTAGAGCACCTAAGTATACTGACCACAATTCTAAAGATACAAGGCAAAATATAAAATGCTGGTCTGAGAACATTCTAACATTCATTTGTTCTAGTTTTTATTTGTTCAGTACAAATTCTTGTAACTATCCAAAAGAAAATTTAAAAATACAGTTTAGGGATTCCTGACTCTAAATGGAACAACACAATTTTTGGCTTTAAAAAAATGTGTTGCACCAGCACAGGGGTCTAATAGCTGCACAATATGCTACTAAATGTGGAATGCAAATTAGAAGTCCCATCTGAAGTCAGTAAGGTCTTGGAGCACTCTGAATATTCTGCACTCAGCTTCTGGAGAAAAATGTAATTTAAAGACCAATCCAACAGTCCTAATGACTAATAAACTGTTAGGTATATATTAAGAATCAGTCTTAATACTACAATTAAGGGCTAGATTCATTTCTGAGTGGGAGGAATTAACTATTTCACAAATAGTTTTCACTAAGTCTCTGAAAAGTGCTTTCTTTTTAATAAAAAGAAAAGGAGTACTTGTGGCACCTTAGAGATTAACAAAATTATGCTCAAATAAATTTGTTAGTCTCTAAGGTGCCACAAGTACTCCTTTTCTTTTTTTTAATAATAAACTAGGAGTGCTAAATTTTGTCATATTTATTATTGTCACATTTATCACAGACAGCTGCAGCGGCACAGGAGCTAGCAAACAGAGCTCTAAACGGGAGTTTGAGTGGGAGTTCTGTTGGAGAAGAAGGTAGTTGTACTTGGTTTTGTATTTTTAGTATTTGTGTGTGTGTGTGTGTGTAGGGGTTTTGTGCTGGGAGAGCAGCTGAGCCTGATTAGGGGGTGGGGCTTTGTGCTGAGAGAGCAGCTGAGCCCTGCCTAGGGGGTGGGGCTTCTGACTAGGGGTCCTATAAAGGTAGCCAGCCAGTCAGGCAGCGGCACAGGAGCTAGCAAACAGAGCTCTAAACAGGGGAGTTTGAGTGGGAGTTTGGATTGTGGTGCTTGTTTGGGGTTTGCATTTGCTGGGGGGTTGTGGTCTTTTTGGTGTGGCTTGTGTTTACCAGATTAACAGGATTTAGGTGGGAAGGAGATGACAGATACAGAGGCAGCTGTGGGAGTGACTCCTGCAGTGAAAGACGCATTGAGGATGACTGGATGTGGAAGCTGTGGTATGTACATGATCCTGGAGGGGGGAACCGGTAAGAGTTTTTTCTGCATGAAATGCCGTCTGATAGAGCTGATGGAGGAAAAGATCCGAGGTTTGGAGATGCAGGTGGAAAGTCTGGTTGAGTTTAGGAAGGGGTTTGAGCAGATGATGGAGCAAAGATATGAGGTATCTGAAGGGAAAAGCTCAGACTCACAGATGGAACCAGGGCTGGGGAATTTTGAGGAGAGACTGGGTGAGGAAAGTGGTCAGTGGAAACATGTGACTCAAAGAACCAGGCAGAGAAAAAGATGGGCTAGTGAAGGAGAAATAGAGCTTAGGAACAGGTTTGCAGAGTTGGAAAATGAAGAAGGGGCTCAGCAGGTACTTGTTCAAGGTGGAAAGATAAGGAAGAAGAGAAGAGAGGCTAGTCCTATAGAAAAAGGGGAAGAGTCAAGGGAGACTACACCAAATATGAGCCCCAGGAGGATACAGGATGGGTTGAAGAAGATTGTAAGGGAAAATAGGAATGGAAAGAACTTGCAGCCAGAGAGAACAGGGGAGACACTGGAGAATAGCACCGTCACCAAGAAAAGGCAGGTCTATGTGATCGGGGACTCTTTATTGAGAAGAATAGACAGGCCTGTAACTAGAGCTGATCCTGAGAATAGAAGGGTGTGCTGTCTTCCGGGTGCTAAGATACGGGATGTAGACCTGAGGTTGAAAAGGATCCTAAAGGGAGCGGGAAAGAATCCCCTAATTATCCTTCATGTGGGAAAAAATGATACGGCTAGAGTCTCGTTGGAAAGTATTAAGGGAGACTATGCTAGGCTGGGGAAGACGCTTAAGGAAATTGAGGTTCAGGTGATCTTTAGCGGGATCCTTCCTGTTCCTAGAGAAGGGCAACAAAGGTCTGACAAGATTATGACTGTCAACAGATGGCTTAGGCAGTGGTGCTATAAGGAGGGCTTTGGGATGTATGACCACTGGGAGGCATTCACGGACAGAGGTCAGTTCTCTCGGGATGGACTTGATCTCAGTAGGGAAGGAAATAGACTTCTAGGATCGAGGCTGGCACAACTGATAAAGAGAGCTTTAAACTAGGAATTGGGGGGAGATGGATGGGAGATGTCCAGAAAATCTCCACGCCAGATTTTAGCATTGAGAGGGAAGAAGATGAAGTAAGAATGGATACAGCCGTGGGTAGGAGAATGTATATAAGGAGCGAGGGCGGTGTGGATACTAGTCTAATAGGTTATAGTGGCTGTAGAATGACTGTGCCTAATAGGGTACAAAATGTGAGCGAGGCCAAACAGCAAAAATTAAGATGTTTGTACACCAATGCGAGGAGTCTAGGTAACAAAATGGAGGAACTAGAGCTACTGGTGCAGGAAGTGAAACCAGATATTATAGGGATAACAGAAACATGGTGGAATAGTAGTCATGACTGGACTACAGGTATTAAAGGGTATGTGCTCTTTAGGAAAGACAGAAACAAAGGTAAAGGGGGTGGAGTAGCATTGTATATCAATGATGAGGTAGAATGTAAAGAAATAAGAAGCGATGCAATGGATAAGACAGAGTCTGTCTGGGCAAAAATTACATTGGGGAAGAAAACTAGTAAAGCTTCTCCTACGATAGTGCTTGGGGTGTGCTATAGACCTCCGGGATCCAATTTGGATATGGATACAGCCCTTTTTAATGTCTTTAATAAAGTAAATACTGATGGAAACTGCATGATCATGGGAGACTTTAACTTCCCAGATATAGACTGGAGGACCAGTGCTAGTAATAATAATAGGGCTCAGATTTTCCTAGATGCGATAGCTGATGGATTCCTTCATCAAGTAGTTGCTGAACCGACTAGAGGGGATGCCATTTTAGATTTGGTTTTGGTGAGTAGCAAGGACCTCATAGAAGAAATGGTTGTAGGGGACAATCTTGGCTCAAGTGATCATGAGCTAATTCAGTTCAAACTAAATGGAAGGATTAACAAAAATAAATCTGCAACTAGGGTTTTTGATTTCAAAAGGGCTGACTTTCAAAAATTAAGGAAATTAGTTAGGGAAGTGGATTGGACTGAAGAACTTATGGATCTAAAGGTAGAGGAGGCCTGGGATTACTTTAAATCAAAGCTGCAGAAGCTATCGAAGCCTGTATCCCAAGAAAGGGGTAAAAATTCATAGGAAGGAGTTGTAGACCAAGCTGGATGAGCAAGCATCTTAGAGAGGTGATTAAGAAGAAGCAGAAAGCATACAGGGAGTGGAAGATGGGAGGGATCAGCAAGGAAAGCTACCTAATTGAGGTCAGAACATGTAGGGATCAAGTGAGACAGGCTAAAAGTCGAGTAGAGTTGGACCTTGCAAAGGGAATTAAAACCAATAGTAAAAGGTTCTATAGCCATATAAATAAGAAGAAAACTATGAAGGAAGAAGTGGGGCCGCTTAACACTGAGGATGGAGAGGAGGTTAAAGATAATCTAGGCATGGCCCAATATCTAAACAAATACTTTACCTCAGTCTTTAATAAGGCTAAAGAGGATCTTGGGGATAATGGTAGCATGACAAATGGGAAGGAGGATATAGAGGTAGATATTACCATATCAGAGGTAGAAGCGAAACTGAAACAGCTTAATGGGACTAAATCGGGGGGCCCAGATAATCTTCATCCAAGAATATTAAAGGAATTGGCACCTGAAATTGCAAGCCCATTAGCAAGAATTTTTAATGAATCTGTAAACTCAGGAATAGTACCGAATGATTGGAGAATTGCTAATATAGTTCCTATTTTTAAGAAAGGAAAAAAAAGTGATCCGGGTAACTACAGGCCAGTTAGTTTGACATCTGTAGTATGCAAGGTCCTGGAAAAAATTTTGAAGGAGAAATTAGTTAAGGACATTGAAGTCAATGGTAAATGGGACAAAATACAACATGGTTTTACAAAAGGTAGATCATGCCAAACCAACCTAATCTCCTTTTTTGAAAAAGTAACAGATTTTTTAGATAAAGGAAATGCAGTGGATCTAATTTACCTAGATTTCAGTAAGGCATTTGATACCGTGCCACATGGGGAATTATTAGTTAAATTGGAGAAGATGGGGATCAATATGAACATCAAAAGGTGGATAAGGAATTGGTTAAAGGGGAGACTGCAACGGGTCCTACTGAAAGGCGAACTGTCAGGTTGGAGGGAGGTTACCAGTGGAGTTCCTCAGGGATCGGTTTCGGGACCAATCTTATTTAATCTTTTTATTACTGACCTTGGCACAAAAAGTGGGAGTGTGCTAATAAAGTTTGCAGATGATACAAAGCTGGGAGGTATTGCCAATTCAGAGAAGGATTGGGATATTATACAGGAGGATCTGGATTACCTTGTAAACTGGAGTAATAGTAATAGGATGAAATTTAATAGTGAGAAGTGTAAAGTTATGCATTTAGGGATTAATAACAAGAATTTTAGTTATAAATTGGGGACGCATCAATTAGAAGTAACGGAAGAGGAGAAGGACCTTGGAGTATTGGTTGATCATAGGATGACTATGAGCTGCCAATGTGTTATGGCTGTGAAAAAAGCTAATGCGGTTTTGGGATGCATCAGGAGAGGCATTTCCAGTAGGGATAAGGAGGTTTTAGTACCGTTATACAAGGCACTGGTGAGACCTCACCTAGAATACTGTGTGCAGTTCTGGTCTCCCATGTTTAAAAAGGATGAATTCAAACTGGAGCAGGTACAGAGAAGGGCTACTAGGATGATCCGAGGAATGGAAAACTTGTCTTATGAAAGGAGACTTAAGGAGCTTGGCTTGTTTAGCCTAACTAAAAGAAGGTTGAGGGGAGATATGATTGCTCTCTATAAATATATCAGAGGGATAAATACAGGAGAGGGAGAGGAATTATTTAAGCTCAGCACCAATGTGGACACAAGAACAAATGGGTATAAACTGGCCACCAGGAAGTTTAGACTTGAAATCAGACGAAGGTTTTTAACCATCAGAGGAGTGAAGTTTTGGAATAGCCTTCCAACGGAAGCAGTGGGGGCAAAAGATCTATCTGGCTTTAAGATTCTACTCGATAAGTTTATGGAGGAGATGGTATGATGGGATAATGGGATTTTGGTAAGTAATTGATCTTTAAATATTCAGGGTAAATAGGCCAAATCCCCTGAGATGGGATATTAGATGGATGGGATCTGATTTACTATAGAAAATTCTTTCCTGGGTATCTGGCTGGTGAATCTTGCCCATATGCTCAGGGTTTAGCTGATTGCCATATTTGGGGTCGGGAAGGAATTTTCCTCCAGGGCAGATTGGAGAGGCCCTGGAGGTTTTTCGCCTTCCTCTGTAGCATGGAGCATGGTTGACTTGAGGGAGGCTTCTCTGCTCCTTGAAGTCTTTAAACCATGATTTAAGGACTTCAATAGCTCAGACATGGGTGAGGTTTTTCATAGGAGTGGGTGGGTGAGATTCTGTGGCCTGCGCTGTGCAGGAGGTCGGACTAGATGATCAGAATGGTCCCTTCTGACCTTAGTATCTATGAATCTATTGCATATGCACTTTATGCATAAGTCTGCTCTGCCTATTTGCTTAATTTCTGATCACTCAGGATACTGAAAATACATAACCATGATCTCAGAATGCTTTACAGAACACAAGTAGATCTAACCTCACCTGCCCTGTTTTCTGCTAAAGGTGACAGATTCAAGACTAACTCTTTTATTCTCTTTGGCATTGTTTTCACAAGCCAAATGTGAGCATTTTTCTGCATCAATCCAACTCCAATGGTGCAAACTTTTTTGTATTGAGGTATTTTAGCTACCCAGCTCAGTAAGATTAAATAAGATATTAAAAATGCCTGCACCTTGTTTACATAATAGCCTCAATCGGTAGGACCATTATAGCTGCACCAGTACAAGTAAAATTATTATAAATTTTACCAGTGTACTTCCTCAGCCAAATTCATCTACCGCAACCATCAACTTAGTATGTTAACGCCTCAACACTAGTAAAAGTTAAATCACTGGGGTAACACTTTCTTAAGTCTTGTTCGGCTACTTTAGATGTTAGTAGATGGATAAATTAATGTTTTCTTGCTTACTTATATAACTTATGAGTCTGATTCTGCACTGCACTGCTTTGCAAAAGGGTAATGGGATTATAAAAGTATGTGTAAACCCCTAACAAATCAAACTGGTAGCTTTTTACACCTCAGCACTGTAATGTACAACAGGTGGGCAGATTCTTGCTATCTGTAAGTTGCCCTTCTGGTTTCAATGGGGTTGTGTATGGACTCACATTCCACCCATGCATTATATATTAAAAGATTAAAGCCTTACTTTGAACTGGTACAGTTAACTGCACAAGAGTCAAGGAGCGTAAAATCAAGCCCTACATTTTACTTTAGATGTTTCTGTTCTCTTATATTGTAAAAAAAAGAAATAAATCTGTAACATGTTAAATACATGCATTAGAAATGGCAAGTAAATCAATAAATTGGGCCATATACATCAGCCTTTTGTCTCCAAAAACACCAGATCACACACTACAACAGATTTATTCACAAAAAAAAGGCATATTCCTTACCTTCAATTTTGTCTGCATCAGCTCTTTACTAGTAATGATGGTTGTCACCTCACTTTCATTTAATCCATGTACTATTGCTGGGCCTCCTAAAGTAGCATACAGTGTAACAACTGTAGGAGAAAAATAAACTTGATAAATCCTTTATAATAAATATTCAAGATATTTCAAAGGTCTTCAAAGAGAAGAAAAGGGGCCTCAGATTAACCCACTCAGGCAAGGGAATCAGAACCTGTGTTGCCAGCTAAGGTAACGACTAAGAAGATATGTAGTCTTATGGTAAAGTATGATATATGCATTTAAAAGAAATGAATGCAAGTTTTAGTTTCTTATGAGAGAAATAAAGAACAAATGTTGCTTATATGATTATTTGTAGTTAAGCAAGCAATAACTGAATATTCCAAAAATCACATGAGTCTGTGTAACCCTCTCTAGACTTGCTCCTCAATCTTCCTAGCTTTTATCATTTTAAATTCAGGAATCTTTTCTTATTTTGTAAAATTTTACACTATACTTAATCTTCCTGCATAGAAGAGGACTAACTTAGATTGATTAATTTCTTGTTCCAGAAATCATATATTCTATTACTAGACTTTTTGAACTGGTGACTGATCAGAAGCTATTTGTAAATTATAATTAATACAAGGTTGAACTTTTCTTAGTTTAAAAATGGGTTCAGAATTTCCCTTCAAACAATTTTGACAAACAGCACTTACAATTTCTGTGAAATACACAAATTTTCTGTGTCTGGTTGGTATAGATGAAAAAAATTTGCACCTGGGAGGCTCTGAAATCAAGCTGCTTTTCTCTCCCTTATCTATATATACATACATACATACATACATACAAAAAGCTCTATCATATGATGTACTTCTAATGATTCCCATTGCTATTATCCATGTACATTATCTATAGCTAAACATCTGAAAACGATTAAATGGAAACAATCCTGATTCACAGTCTTTAAACCCTCACTTTGTATGAGTTTACCCCAAATCAGTTCAGCTGTAATGAAGAAACAGGAGTTTGAGTGGGAGGATCAGCACTGGTTGCAATTATACAAATGTTATAGTAAATTCATATACTGATATTATTACTATTAAACAAGCCCCTACACTAATTTTCAATTATATGCAACATTCAGTTAAATTATAATATGCATAACTGTAGTTTTCAGAGGTATGTAGTAGTTAAAGGTAAAAGTTTTCTTCTACACCAAATGCCAAATTCAAGTATTATTTTATTTAAATTAACTCACCTCAGATTTGTGTCTTTGAAATAGGGCTCACTGAACAGAGTATAAACATTTGCATAAAAAGCATTGCTTTTACCTATAAATTATGTAAGTAAATAAATGTTTAATCTTGAAAGTCTAATTCAGTTATCTGCTAATGAAGTGAAAAAAATATATTTTTATTTCCTGATTTGCATACTGTAGAATATATAGTATGTGACACTTTATAAAGTAATTATTTGAAACATTTGTTCTTCAAAACAGCAACTACAACGGTTTCCCTTAAATTTCCTAAGCTTCTTGTATATGACAAAAATAGGATCAGTTATCCTTTTTATTTTTGCTGTGTTTACATTAAAATCACCAGATCTGAACTGCCTACTGCTGGTCTTTTCAAACATTGATTCTAATTCTGCAATCAGATCTGCATATGCAGACCCTTGTGCCTCTATGGTAGACCCAATGAAGTCAAAAGGAATCTGTAGGTTCATCTGTGGAGATCCAATAGCACGATCAGAGAAGAATTGTTTTTTCATATGATAGGAAGAACACTAATAAAAGAATGCATGAAACACCAATCCTGGAGGAGGAAGGAGGGAAGGGAAGATGGGTATTTTTGAATGTGTATGAGCAAGACAATATACTCATTTTTGTCCTTGTGCAGTGGGGCAGCTGCCCCACTCTGGCATGGAAGGGGCTAGAGCAAGCCAGAGAGGTTGCACAGAGCCCCGGCCAATCTTGGAAGGTCTTACTGGAAGCCAGTCAAGTGGAGGCTTGAAAGCAGCCAATCAGGGCCAGGCTGGGCCCTATAAGAAGGTTGAACGGTAGAGAAGAGCACACAGTCTCCCTGGAGGGAAAAGGCAGAAGAACTGGCTCTCAGAGAAACATTTAAGACAGAACAGAACAGGGCTGGGCAGGATCAGTGGAGGCTAGGAGAGCTCTAGGCTGACGACTGCCAGACTGGGGCCCTGACACAACGGGGCAGAGAAGGTGCTGGGGCTATGGGGAAGTGGCCGAGGGAAGTAGGCAGCAGAGAAGAGCTGGAGGAGGGCAGTAAGTGGCTGCCGCTAGAGGGTCCCTGGTTGGGACCCACTGTAGCAGGCGGGCCTGGGCCATCCTCTTTTCCCCCAACTTGCAAGTGATGAGCGTGGCTAAGCCAGACTGCAGTTTGCCCTTGGAGTAAGGGGCTAGACTGAGGACTGCAGTGAGCCACTGAGGTGAGTGACAGAACCAGAAGCTGCCAGTCCCCCGGAACGGGGGGAGGAGGGAGAGCCAGCAGAGCAGACACAGCCTGAGGGCAGTGTCCAGAAGTGGATGCCGTGGTCCGGGAGTGACATGGGTCCAACTTTGAGGACAGTTAAGATAGAGAGTAATGGTGGGCAAAACACCACTAGCAAAGGCGCACTGTTTAAAGCGCTAATTCCCAAACCAACCAGCAGGAGGCACCGCTTTGGTGAGTGTGCGCCCTGTTACACCTTGCTGAAGTGTTTTTACACAGGTCTTAAAGAACTGAAAAATCTGCCTCTTCATCCAAAATGTTTTGGGTGTCTGTATACCCAGAACATTCAAATAAATGGGCTTACAGCTGAACTAAGTAATCTCATGCACACTTCCATATCCAGAGACTATTAGCCCAGCATTTTAACCAGAGTGTGGTTAAGTAAAGCTTTTCTGTACTGGAAATCAGCATCCACTAGTATTCCACTTGAAACAATGTAGTAAAAAATACTCTTTACTGTTGTTTTTCCCTACCTTCCTTATTTTCCTTGGAATTACCTGGGGAAAAAATTATTTCCTATTGGTGAAGGCTACATTATATTAGAGAGCCACTGGTTTATTCCATTCACACAACTATTTAAGTAGGCAGAATTATAGATACAACGGATTAATTCTGGTCCCACTAAAGGCAACTTCATCAGGGCCAGGATTTCATGGTCAGAAAAACTGCACTATTATGTTAAATACCTTCCATATCTTAAGAGTAACTCATGATTAGGAAAGCTGTAAATCTCAGTAATTACTTCATATTTAAAAAAATTGTACACCCAAATTCCATTACTACAATTTGTGGGAGGAGAACAGATGTCAAGGCTGATTCCCCACTCTGGCACTTCGAGTGCTGAAGGTGGGGGCTTCCAAGGGTTCTAAAAATTAATACTGGCCACTCCAGGCTTGTATTAAACTTCTAAGGTTACAGTTTCTCTCTGTCCTTGGATGGGTAGATGCTGCCATCACCCAAACGCAAAATAACCCTTTGAAACCAGAAAGGTGCACTTGGGAATTCCTTCCTGTGGGGTACCCTCAAGCCCTTTCACTCACACATACACACCCCACCCTCCTGGGGAACAACTGCGAAAGAAAAACAAAGGAAATCAGCTGTTGCCACCAGCTAATTTAACAATATATGCACAAACCTCTTAGGGCACCAAAAAATCCAATCCTGATCTTAAAAGGTAAATTTTATTAAAAACCAAAAAAGAAAATACATCTGGAACTTAGGCTTTTGCTAGATTTTAAAAACCCACTTACAAAATTTAAACATCAGGAATAACCTTCTTGAGGTCCAGTTTAAAGATTATAATCAAAACAAAAAGCATTTGGGGTTAGCATAGAGGAATCCACAAACCAATAAGAAATAAACAGAAATAAACCTAATTGCAACTTTCTAAACATTCCCTAATTTACTTATATATGTGGGATTTCAGATAAGTAATCTCTAGGTATGATTTGATGGTTTTTCATCTGGCTTAAGCATCTCACAGCATAACTGCTCCCTGTTCCCCTCTTTCCCAGAGAATCACAACACACAGACAAAGGGAAGGTTTTTTTTCCCAATTTTAAGAAGTTCTAGCCTTCCCATTGACTCTTTTGGTCAGGTGCCCACTCCTTTCCTTTTACCTGTGGACTTATTAAGCTTTTACAGGTAAAGCAAATAGAGAACAACCACCAAGAGGGATTTCATAGCCAACAGGCTGGCTGGGAGTCTACAAAAGGGAGCTATCCCCTCACTCATTTATCACAATAGAAGAGGAGAAAGGGGCAGAAAGAACCATTTAAAGGGAAGGGGGGGGGAAATCTACAGTATAATTCTAAAAACAAATCTAACTTTACTTTTCCAAAATGGAATCCCAACTGAGTAATGAAGAAAGTTTAGTGCAGTTCACCTCTTGAACAAGTTGCAAGATCCCTAATTCTTTTCACCTTTGGCACAATCATTTATTACAATGGCAAGTTCAAGCTCAGAAGGTTTGCGCCATTATAAGAATCAGATATTTTTAAATTTCACTTGGGCTTTTATCTGGATTTAGTTTGCTGAAATTTTTAACCGGAAGAAAAACCCATTACAGTTTAATGATATTATTGCATTAGCTTTATTTTAGTAAAGTTAGGTCCCAATACCACCAAAGAAAAAGTCTCAGCCTATCAGTGGATATGTAATTTCTGGAACTAACAACTCACTATGGTATACTAAGAAAAAGGCAAAAGCAGCCAGTTTCTTTCCATCAAAAAAGTTAATCATTGACCTTTATTTTTTTCCTTGTTAAAAAAGTCCATCATAGTTTGGAACTGTTGCAGGGCAAATGCACATGCACATTGTTTTCTTTAATTTGGTGGGAGAAAAGGACAGAAGAGTGCCTCTAGTTCCCACGAGCTCTCTCCACTCAGTCCAGTGACCCCTGTTATACAAACAACTTAGCAAAAATTTAGTTTCCCCAAGCCAGCTAGCGTATTGAAATTCCAAAGTACTTGGAGAGAAAAGTATAATCTCTTGAATAAAACTTATATAATTATTCACCTACAAAGCAAACAAGTGAAAAACAAATTAGTTATGTGACAGAGCTGACTAGGCTGAGAGGTTTATATAGTTTACAAGATGGTGCACTGACGTCATGGAGAAAAAGAAAAAGTGAGCTATGACAGCTGCTTGCCACTATCACCAATTCTGATCTGCAAAGTCATCATTACTCAGCAAAGGTATCTAACACTTTCTCAGGCACATCTGAGACTGCATTACATATACAATATTATTAAGTCTGAAATTTAACTTCTATTTGTATATTTGATTTTGGTATTGATCCAAGAAAAGTCTGAAAACAAAAACAAACTTCCAAGCACTAAATTTGTCAGCTGATATAGGGTGAAATCCTCACCCCATTGAAGTCAAGGGGAATTTTTTTCATTGATTTCCATGTGGCCTAGATTTCACACATTAAGACTAGACTCATTCATCCCTATTATGTGTCAAACAGATAAAGTATATTTTTCACAAAAAAGACTTCTGTGAAGGAGTCAAATCCATCCTAGAAAAAAAGCCCAGAGACGTCCAGCCTCAGATTATCAATGTATTAGGAGGCTATTAGGGAAAATGCAATACATGACCTTATGTTTTTGTGGTGTTACTTAACACTGACTCAGTTGTTCCCCGTGGGTGGGTAAGAGGTTTTGTACATGAATAGATTTTGAAAGAGGGAAAAGTTCAATGCAGCTTCTACATTACCAATTTAAACTAGTCATGTAAATCACTCTCTCACATACACAGAACTTCTTTGAAACTTTAAGCAATTTACAGGTCTTGAAATAAAAGGTAAGTATAAAAAAACTGAATATGTAGGATTTTTCTAATTATCAAATCATCTTAGTTTTGTGCCATTCATGAAATATATAAAATACACCAAATTATAGGAGTAAGTCTGCTGATGGATATAATGTTTTTATGGACATCAGTGAGTATAAAGCTTATATCACTAGCATATATTTTGTTCATACTGTACCATAAGATATTATATTTTACATTCCATGGTGTATGGTGCAGTACTGAAGGAATAAGTCTTCCTTTCCATATCTGCAAATTGGAAAAATACTAATACTCATATGTATAATTTAGCAGCAGCACAATAAGTGAATCATTTACCATATTGCTAAAGTTAGTTAAAATATAATTCATTCTGTTCTGACTACGTGAACACTGCATGATACTATCATCTGCCAACAAAAAAGTCAGCCAAGTTCACACAAGATCACATTCTGCTTAGACATTAAATAATATGTCAGACAGTGAGCTGAAGCACGTCTCAGTGAGAGAATTTAAAACATTAAGCCAAATAAAGTAACTCCCCACACCACTCTACACCATGCATTGGGACATTTCACTATGTTAGAATTTTTTAAGACTTTTTAAAATTTGTAAATCTATTTCATTTCCAAGGATAAAATAAATGATCTGTGTATCTGTATCTTATTCCCTTGGGTGTTCGTTCAGAAAATAAATGGATTCTATAGAAGTGGAAGAGGATGGATCTGCACAGGTAACATATTTTGAGGTCTCCAATTAGAGGTGAGTAACCCTGCTCATTTGAGAACTGCCTGTGCAGATCCCTATCCTTGGCAGATTATCTAATAACAGGCATATTTATTGTTATCTAACAATAGGTATATTTAAAGATTTCAGGATTGCTTCCCTAGACTGTGTAGACTCAAACCTTAAAAACAAAAGAAGACTGATAAAAATATCAGATAAGTCAATTTAGTTGCCCAATTTTGGCTAATACACCTCTACCCCAATACAACGCGGTCCTCGGGAGCCAAAAAAATTCTTACTGTGTTATAGGTGAAACCGCATTATATCGAACTTGCTTTGGCCTTGAGCATTTCCATTATTAATAGTCACTTCCCACCCCCTGACTGACCCCTCAGAATCCCCGACCCATCCAACCCCGCCCTGCTCCTTGTCCCGACTACCCCCTCCAGAGACCTCCCGCCCCTAACCACCCCTCCCAAGACCCCACCCCATATAAGCCCCCCTGCTCCTTGTCCCATGACTGCCTCCTCCAGAGACCCCCCCATCCCTAATCACCCCCAGGACCCCACCCCCTACCCAACCCCCCTGCTCCCTTTTTCCTGACTGCCCCGACCCCTATCCACACCCCACCCCCTGACAATCCCCCTGGGACTTCCACGCCCTATCCAATGCCCCCGTCCCCTGACCGCCCCGCTCCCAGAACCTCCGAACCATCCAACACTCCCCTACTCCCTGTCCCCTGACCACCCCCCAAAACCCTCTGCCCCTTATCCATCCCCTTGGCCCCGGCCTGACATCCTTAACATGCCACTCAGAGCAGCGTGTCAAGCCAGACACGCTGATCCGCTGGAGCGCGCAGCCCCGCCCCCGAGAGTGCTGCTTGACCGGGTTATATCCGAATTCGTGTTATATCACGTCGCGTTATATCGGGGTAGAGGTGTATTGTTATAATTTTTATTATAATAGTGCCTACAGATGTCAACTAAGATCAGGACCCCATTGCGTTAGGCCTTGTACAGACATTTAGGGATGAAGGGACTGTGTCTCAAAGAGATGATAATCCAAACATACAAGACTGGGGATGGGATGGCACAAAGAGGGGTAAGCAACTTATCCAGGGTCACAAAACAGGTCAATGGTAGCACCAACAAACCATATTTCCCAAGTCACAGTCCAATGCAGTGACCTATTCACTGGACCATCTTGTTTCTCCTCCTGCACACCCAGGTTGAAAATTCTCTACCATTTCAAAAGAATTGGGCTTGCCTGAGGCCTTTTGACTCTCCACTAATAGCTGCTGCCTCTCCAATAAACAACTGCTTTTTATTTCTACTGAGGTAACATGTTCCAATCTTCCGGATGCAAGACCTGACCCCATTTCCAAGACCAAGATATTGGAAAGCTAATAGATGATATGCGGGGGTTGTTTTCATAGACAACAAGTCTGTGAACTATATTTGCTATTTCAACTGTGGATCTGTGAAAAAGTCACATGGGTTCTTTCTTGCTTTTATCATCCTGATAACACTAAGGAATAGAAGCATAAGAGGGATGACACGGGGAATACTGACACAAGATTCTAGAGAACTGAAGAGAGTGTTGTGTCTAGTGGCAAAATAAATCTATATGGGGGTTCCCCTGTTTCTGAAATATGGACTTGATTATAGCATCTTTCCGAGACCACTCATGATGAGCACAGTACTTATGGCTCAGGTGATTTGCTAGGATGCTTTCTTTGCCTTGCAGATGGAGAGATGTGTATGGCCCTTAACTGCCCTTTATTCCAATACACTGAGTCTGGCCTCTTCCTGCTAAACGAACAGTTGGACTCAGGTGAGTCACCAGCCAAGGCTGGATGTATCTGTTACATGTACAGATAGGAAGAGAGGAAGGAAGGTAGGCAGAGAAAATGGTACTCCCTGACAAGAGCTGTCCAGAAAAGTCCATCATGGCAGGGAATTTGCAATACCTTGCTGTGTGTTCAATAGAGCCTGGATTTCATCCTGCTGGGGCCAGTAAAACATGCATAATCACCAACACAGATTTCTCAGTGTGTCTTGGGCTCTTCCAGCATCTGATCTCTTTTGGATGAGGTCTCCCAAATGAAAGATTCTGAGTCCAGGATTACACCTTCACTCAAGAGGCTCACCTTATAACAACTGTTGCAGTGAAATAGGCAACAGAACAGGAAGAGGAATATTATGGAAGAATATTGTGAAAAGGCAAAAAGGAGACATAGGAGCTCAGTTCATAATAGTGCCTTAGAAAGTCTCCTCCTGCACATCAAATAAAACAGTCTACTTACAATTTCCCCTAAAAAATGCATGCATCCTAACAAATGTTATCACAGTCCTTGAAATGAAGCTAACCACTATTAGCTGGACATCATAAGTGACTGACATCCTTAAAGAATTAAGAAAACATTTAAATACAGTGTCATAAAGCCTATATTACCACTATATTAAATGTGAAATGTAAGCAAGGAGGCTGCAATGACTCCTGCCAGCTTCTGACATTGCCTTGGCTCTAAAACGGCAGGTCCCTATTTCAGGGTCTCTGGTGTAGAGTTTTGGTGCAAATACAGACCTTCTGCAAATGCTATAGTGTGTACGTATCTCCAAACAGAATCATCATTTTTACTATTTCTTCTTATTTCGTTTCTCCTTTGTTTTCACTTAGATGGATCTTTTGAATGCTGCTTTTACTAACTAGTCTTGAGTGTGTGAAAAATTCATCTCAAGAAATGGCTGGACCAATGTGATCATTTGAGGAAGAACAGCCATTTTCTTTGGCAGCTTGAAGAAAAGTGGTGAATAGAAATGGAAAAGATAAGCGGGAATATAAATGCAGCAGGAGAAGAAAAGAGGAACACGAGAGAATTAAGACATAAATGAGGTTTAGGAGACCTACATGGCCAACCAAAATGGGTTCCTGAACAAACATTATTAGTCCTAACCAGAACAATGTAGCTAATTAAAGTGCAAGTGATTTAAATCTAATTAACTTTACTTAAAACAGAAAACTTAGGGCATGTCTACACTTACCTGCAGAGTGATCAATCCAAAAGGGGTCGATTTATCGCATCTAGTGAACATGTGATAAATCGACCGCCGAGCACTCTCCCATCAACTCTGGTACTCCACCGGAGTGAGAAGCGTAGGCAGAGTTGATGGGGGAGTATCAATAATTGACCTCCCGCAGTGTAGACACCACGGTAAGTATCTCTAAGTACGTTGACTTCAGGTATGCTATTTTTGTAGCTGAAGTTGCGTAACTTAAACCAATTTAGCTCATCCTCCCCCGCCCCCTGGGGTAGGCTAGGCCTTAATTTGACAGGTCAATTCATGACAGTGAAGTTATGGATAACAGATAAAAAGTTGAAAGAAAACTGGATAATCTCAGATACACTGATATACAGTGTTGGTCTGATATAATAAAATGAATATAAATCCTTATTCAAATCAAATTTATAACAACAAAAAAGTCATCTTGTAATGCAAAACATGGCAAGTGTCCAATCTGAAATCTAAACCATATAAAGTGTAGATATACATCTGACTCACTTAATTCAATTAATTCTTATAGGGTTTTTATTTATTTATTTTATTGTAAAGGAACTACAGCAACCTACACCGATTCGACACCAAAAAAAATTGAAGATTGTTTCTCTTCATTGCTCATCTCTCAGAGAAGCAGGGCACAAACTAGTCTGAGGAAGATATACTTATTTAACTTTTATGTATTTATTGAGACTCTACTACAAGTGTGGATTGAGGCTTCATAGAACATACACAGGTTTTCTGCATCTAGAGGTTTGTAACGTTACACATCAGAGCAGAATTGGACAGACTTAGCTTAGCATCACAGATACTTTTCATTTAAGATTAAAATATTTTATTTTATAGAATATATACAAATAATAAACTTCTAATACATGAAGTGACCTCAAGATCAATTTGAATTTTCAGATTGTGTCATGAGATCAAAAGGTATTAAAAAAATAGGTTCAGTAAAGAGAAGTACTTACGTTGGTAATTGCACATAAAGCAGGCCTGTGCAACGATCATCCACTCTGCTCTAGTCTCACAGAAGATGGCAATGTTAGTCTTCGGTTGCTGCCCCAATACTGCTAAGCCATTTCCAAAATTAGTAGCTTTAATGTAGACTTCATCATATGAGAGCCAAGTGTATTTTCCAAGGATGACCTAATAAAGTAATATAAATTTATGTAAGTGTAATTTAGAAAAGGGTAGGTACCCGGGCTTCAGCAAAGATCTTTATTATGCCTTATCCCATGTGAAAATATGAACAATGTAAGTCTAAAAATATAATTATCAAAGTTTGCCAACATTGTGGAAGTTTCACGTGTTGTCCCTCAAAGTCCAAGTTAAATGGCTCTGTACAAGAAAATTATGTGATTGTTGAGGGAATAGAAATTGGTTGTAGGGTGGGTGTGGCATACTGTGGACCATAACGGCACGTACAAGAAGCACAATACAGATGTAACAAGGAGTCTGGTGGCACCTTAAAGACTAACAGATTTATTTGAGCTTAAGCTTTCGTGGGTAAAAACTCACTTCAAATTTTCACTCCATGCATCTGAAGAAGTGGGTTTTTACCCACGAAAGCTTTTATTTGAGTATAAGCTTTCGTGGGTAAAAACCCACTTCTTCAGATGCATGGAGTGAAAATTTGAAGTGAGTTTTTACCCACGAAAGCTTATACTCAAATAAATCTGTTAGTCTTTAAGGTGCCACTGGACTCCTTGTTGTTTTTGTGGATATAGACTAACACGGCTACCCCCTAATACAGATGTAGTTCAAAATGCTAAGGACATCCTCTCCTACTCTACTGTCCCTCCCAAAACATTTGCCCTCTACCACCCCAGAGAACGGGCACACAGTTTGGTCCCACAATTCACAAGGACTGTGACATCTCCTAATAGATATCACAGTTTTTGTTTCTGCTCCCACACTTGGGAAGTACAGTATTTGGGGTCTTCTGAGGCCATGCTAAACACCACAGTAATTAACCCTTAAGTATTTAAAAGTTTATTCCATGTTAAGAAAAGGATAAAAGCTTAGTAGTAAAAAATTTTCTCTAATATTCTTTTTGCTTTACTGGTTTCCTACCAGTTCACCCACCTGCCAACCCACCCTTCCCAGCACCTCAGCAGCCTATCTTGAGGACTTCTGGGAAATCTAGGCTCCCCAGTTCCACGGTAGCCATTTGGCTGAGAAGTCTGGGCTCCCCAGCCTTAGCCTAGGAAACTCAGGTTACTGCAAAGCCACAGAGCTTGGGAGCTCAGAAAGCTGACTGAAATGGACATGATAGTTGTCAGTTTCATGACTATCCCCCATTAAATAGCAGCTATGAAACTGACCTAAATTCTAGTTAACTTCATTTAGCTGCTGCTTTTTGACAAAGCTGTGAAAAAATATTAGAGGCAGGTACTGGAGTTATTCATAAAGAAAGAACTCCCTCAACAAAAAATGGGCAACCAAGGAGCCAGAAGCCTGGCAGCCCTTGCTCCCAAACTCCCAGCAGATCACCTGACTGGTTGCCACAAAGTCAGGGAGCCCAGGAGCCTATGGATCTTATTCCATTTTGGAAACACTGAAATATTCCAGCTGTCTCTATGGTTTTGAAACAAAATATTGGGCATTTAGCTGGTCTGTAAAAAATTTTTAATTTTTTGGATTTTCATCCTGTTTTGGAAATCTGGAAATCTGTTTCTCTGCCAGCTCTAGATATAAAGTCACCTGGAGAAATGAGCAGCAGGACCCACTTAAGATCACCACCACCAAACTCTATTTTCAGCCTATTATACTAAGGGATCCAACCAGAGGCCTACTGCCATGTAATATTTATCACTATAATCCACTCAAATTTAACATTACCTACCAATATAATTTGCAGAAATACATGTGAAGGTCAAAACAACAAATTACTAGAGGACTGGTAAGAGATCCCTAAAATAAGCAATGGAATTTCAATTTTAACCCTTCAACACAGATTTTTGTTTACATGTTGTATTTAAAGTTTAAACTAATTTGTCTTATGACATCTGAACAAGGGGAGTCCTGCTTTAGCAGATCTTATGACTAAACCAGTGCTTTCCTTCACCAGAGCTTAGCAATGATACAGGTGTGTTTGGGGAGCTGGGAAGAGCTTTTATTAACTAAGGAAATTTTACCTCTATTAGCTATCTCAGGTACTGAAGATGCAGCAGCGTACACCCCAGCACAGGTTGTACAAGCCCACCTGGAACACTGGGTAACAGCACATGCTGTTGTGGCTTCACAAATGGTACCTCAGCTAATTATATCAAAGCTAGCTTGGGTACATATACATGAACTGAAACCACACCACCTGATTGCCATGTAGATAGATCCTTAATCTCCCTGCACGTACACATATGCTTCCTTGATTCCCTGAACTCATTTTCCTTACCCCAAATCCCATGGTCCCCTGCATCCTTGTCTGTTCCTCTTTCCAGGACATGCCAATGTCCTATCACCATCTATATGCCACTTCCTCCTGCCTTCCCAAGCACACATTTTCTGAGGATGTGAACCAAAGCCTACTTACCACCCTCCAGGCTTCCAAATAGAGTGGCAGAAGACAGCTGTGAATGGGGGGGAGGGTGACAGGAAAGAGTGCAATGGGGAGCAAGGAGAGTTAGACTCAGCAGCACAGAGGCCGCTTGCTCCAGGCTGGGAAGAACGATCCCAGTGGTTCCTACCTGCTCCTTGACCCAATCCTGGGTACTGCAGCAGCCACTCCAGCCCCTCCTGATCCCATTCTCATCTCCGCAGCTTTATGTAGGGGCAGAGTCCACAAAATGTTTCCATTGCCATTCCGGTTCTGCCACCAAGTATCCTAATTCCAAATCCATTTCCTTTCCAATCGCCTGACCTCATGTTTACACTCCTAGCTAAACTGCCTCAGTTCAGCTGGAGTTAGAAGATCAATTTATATTATAAAAGGTTGTTCTTTACACACATGGAGACAACTCTTTATATCTTTTTCAGCACCATGACCCCCTATTTCTACACACACACACACACACACACACACACACACACACACACACCAGTTAACACGACTCAGATTCCTAAGGCGATTTTTCCTCCTCAAGGCATACAAAAAATAATGTACAGATATTTACCTATCAAAAGAGTATTTTGGAATTTTGAAAAATATTTTTAGAATTTCCCTTGCACTGCTTCAGTATTTTTATTAAACGGGATAGGGTGAAATGATACTTTCTTCCTCATCATTCACATTGATGGTTCAGAAAAAAAATAAGACGCTTTGGAAATCACTGGTTCAGAACCTTTGTAAGGTAATGCCTATAATGGATTTTTAAAATTATGATGGGTTAGTTTGCATTTTAATTTAGTCCTTGTTAAGAAAAGGGTTTTCTGATTTTTAAAACAATTTACAATAACTTTGGTTCTTAATCCACAGAGAGTACAAAAACAACGAAGTGTGAATGTTTAAACAGGTACTTTCCATTGTACAGCACTTAGTGCCAAACTTAATAACCAGTTTGCTATATAAATATCCCAATCCTTCAAACACTCACATACATGCTTAAACTTTACACACTTCAGCAGTCCCTATGGGGACTACTCATATATGTTAAGTAAAGCATGCACACAGGTGTTTATAGGCTCTATGAGGTCAAAAGTAATATAAGAATCTCTTTTATCATTTATAACCAAACATTGCCAGAAATACTAGGTATCGAGGCAGTGCTTAAAGGTCTCTTGAGGAAGAAGTCAACCTTAAGAGTGGAAAACAAAAAATAAATACTGCCCTCTAGTGCATCTGATTTTTTAATTTATCTAAACAGCAAATTAACTGCTAAAATTATACTGATTATGAAAATTAATATACATGTTCATACTTTCAGTTAAACAGAAAAAATGTCATACACAAATATGAAATATTTGGAAATATTTTAAAACATTGAAGAATAATCATTTAGTGATCCTTGGACAAATCTCTTTCACATATTTGTCCATGCAGTGTTGTGGTAGCCAGTCTGCTCCCAGGACATTAGAGAGGTGCATGAGGTAATCTCTGTTATTGGAACAACTTCTGTTAGTGTGATAGACAAGCTTTCAAGCTACACAGAGCTATTATTCAGGTCTGAAAAAGGTACCAACAGAATAAAAGTTATTACCTCTCCCACCTTGCCTCTCTGCATATTTGTCCAGACATTTAATATATTAGGAATGGGATTTTTTAAAAGTGCTCAGCCTTGGACCAACTCTAATCTCACTAAAGTCAACAGGGCTAAGCCAAGTTTGAGCACTTTTCAAAGTATGACCCTACAAACATTAGAATATTGTTTTTTCCTCAACATTATTGTTTTATTTTAAAAAATAAAATAAGAAAAAGCCAAGTACACAAAACCAACTCTTGCTTCCCCACATTCATTGCTATAAATCCAAATGCAGTTTTTTATATATAGATATACACTCTCATATAGAAGAAGCACCACACATATATCCAAAACATAGGAACTGCCTATCCAGGAACTGGATCAGACCTATAGTCCATCTCATTCTCATCCAATGTCTTGTTTCTGACAGTGGTCAGTACCAGATACTTCCGAGGAAAGATGCAAGAAACCCCACAATAGGCATAAGTAGGCTAATCTGCCCTCCACATTAGGTCTTTTCCTAATACACCTCTACCCCGATATAACACGAATTCAGATATAACGTAGTAAAGCAGCACTCTGGGGGGCAGGGCTGTGCACTCCGGCGAATCAGCGCATCAGCATGTCTGGCTCCAACAATGCTGCTCTGAGTGGCGTGTTAAGGGTGCCGGGCTGGGGCTGAGGGGTTGGATAAGGGGCAGAGGGTCTCAGGGGGCAATCAGGGACAAGGAGCAAGGGGGATTGGATGGTTCGGAGGTTCTGGGGGCGGGGCGGTCAGGGGTGTTGGATAGGGCGTGGGAGTCTCGGGGGCCCCGTCAGGGGGCAGAGGTGTGATAGGGGTCGGGGCAGTCAGGGGAACAGGGAGCAGGGGGGAGGGGTTTGGATGGGTCGGGGGTTCTGAGGGGTGAGTCAGGGGGCAGGAAGTGACTATTAATAACGGAAATGCTCGAGGCCAAAGCAAGTTCGATATAACGCAGTTTCACCTATAACACGGTCAGATTTTTTGGCTCCCGAGGACCGTGTTATATCGGGGTACAGGTGTAGTTAGAGATTAGTTTAAACCCTGAAGAATGAGGTTTAATCTCTCTTCCAAAATTTATGTTAGCTATTACAACTTCAGATATTTTTATTATTCATATAAATCTCCAATCTTTCTTTGAATCATACGAAGGTTTTGGCCTCAATAACATCGTGTGGCAGTGAGTTCTAGTCCCACATTGTGTGAAAATTGTATTTCCTTTTACTAGTAGTTTTTAATTTTCCAGTTTTTAATTTCAATGCATGTCCCCCTGTTTGTGTTATGAGATGGGGAGAACAGAAGTTCCTGAGCTACCTTTTCTATTATTCATTATTCTATATACTTCTACCATGTCACCTCTCATTAGTCTTCCAATTCTAATCTTTTTATTCTCATTTCATATGAGAGTTTTTCCATTACCCTAATCAGTCTTCTCACCTTTTTATGAATAGCCAAACATTCTATTCTAATTCTGGAATATCCTTTTTGAGATGCAGTGACCAATACCACATGCAATATTTTAGATAAGGCAAACACCACCAATTATAATGGAATTAAAATATTTTCTATATTATTCTCCATCTCATTCTTTATGCATCCTAACATCTAGTTTACTTTCATGAACACAGCTGCACAATATCATTATAGATGATGATTTCCTAACTCAAAAAAGTTTTGCAGCCAACACGGGGAATGTTTTTTTTAGACCTTGTCTTAACTGATAAAGAAGAAATGATCACAGAACTAAAAATTAATGGTAGCTTAGATACACCTAATCATGACTTGATCACATTTATAATGTGCAAGCGGAATAATGTTCAGACCAGTAATACATACATTTGTTGCTTTAATAGTGCCAATATCACCAAGCTGAAAACAAATTTGAGCAAAATCAGCTCAGAGGAAGCATTTAATCAGAAAAATGTGAATGGTAATTGGGAATCATTTAAGAACGCCTCAATAGATGCCCCATAAGCCACACTCGAGAAAGAACAAAGTCCAGGTTAAAAAACAACCTGGTTTAGAGGGAAGTGAAAATAGCTATAAATAATATATAACAAATGATTGTAACGAATATAAATCAGAAACGAGGAACTACAGAAAATAGTTAAGGGAAGCAAAGGGACATAAGGAGAAATCTAGGACCAACAGAGTTAAGGACAATAAGGAGTTTTTAAAATATATTAGGAACAAAAAGAATCCTGACAATGGTATTGGTCTATTACTAGATGGAAAAGGCAGGATTATCAATAATAATGCATAAAAGGCAGAAGTATTCAATAATTATTTCTGTTCTGTGTTTGGGGGAAAACAAACACATGAGACAGTCTCACTATATGGTGATAACACTTTTTCCATTTGCCTGTTATCTCAGGAGGATGTTAAATAGCAACTACTTAGGTAAAAATTTTTAAATCAGTACTTGCAGATAACTTGCATCTAAGAGTTTTACAAGAGCTGGCTGAGGATTTCGCAGGATCATTAATGATGATTTTCAATTAGTCTTGGTGCACTGGATAAGTTCCAGAAGACTGGATGAAAGCTAATGTTGTGTCAATTTTAAAAACAGGGAAAACAGGATGACCCATGTAATTATAGGCCTGTCCGCCTCTACATCAATCCTGGGCAAGATAATGGTGTGGCTGTTATGAGACTCGATTATTAAAGAATTAAAGGAGGATAGTGTAATTGCAAATCAATCTGGGTTTATGGAAAATAGATCCTGGCAAACTAACTATCTTTTTTTTTTTAAATGAGATTACAAATCTGGTTAATAAATGTAATAGTGTTGATATAATATACTAAGACTTCTGTAAGGTGTTTTACTTGATACCACACAACATTTTAAATAGTTAGAATTAAAAAACTAGAATGATATAAAATTAACATACATTAAATGGATTAATAACTGGATAACTGATAAGTCTCAAAAGGCAACTGTAAATGGAAATCGTCACTGAGTGGGTGTGTATCCAGTGGGATCCCACAGGGATCAGTTCTTGGTCCTATGCTATTTAACATTTTTAACAATTATCTGGGAGAAAACATAAAATCCACCACCAATAACGTTTGCAGAAGACATAAAAATTGGGGTAGTAGTAAATAATGAAGAGGACACATTACTGGTTCAGAGCAATCTGGATTGCTTGGTAAACTGGGAGCAACTAAACAATACAAGTTTTAATACGGCTAAATGTTAATGCATACAACTAGGAACAAAGAATGCAGGCCATACTTACAGGATGGGCGATTCTATCCTGGGAGGCAGTGACTCTAAAAAAAATTTTGGGGTTGTGATGGATAACCAATTGAAAATGAGTGACGATATGGCCAAAAGAACTAATGCGATCCTGGGATGCACCAACAGGGGAATCTCGAGTAGAAGAAGAGAGGTTATTTTATCTCTGTATTTGGTACTGGTACAATTGCTGCTGGAATATTGTGTCCAGTTCTGGTGCCCACAAATCAAGAAGGGGTAATTGGATAAATTGGAGGAGTTCACAGAAAAGCCACAAAAATGAAACAAGTATTAGAAAACATGCCTCATAGACCAGACTCAAAGACCTCAATCTATTTAGCTTAACAAAGAGAAGTTTAAGGGGTTACTTGATTACAGTATATAAGTATCTACATGGGGAACAAATACTTAATAATGGGCTCTTTAATCTAGCAGAGAAAGGTATAATAAGATCCAATGGCTGGTAGCTGAAGCTAGATAAATTCAGACTGGAAATAAGGAGCAAATTTATAACTGAGAATAATTAACCATTGGAACAATTTACCAAGGGGTCAAAGTGGATTCTCCATCACTGGTGATCTCAAAATCAAGATTGTATGTTTTTCTAAAAGATAGGCTCTAGGAATTATTTTGGGGAAGTTCGATGGCCTGTTTTATACAGATGGTCAGAATAAATTATCACAATGGTCCCTTCTGGCCTTGGAATCTATGAATGGTAACATGTAGTTTGCTTTTATGACTGCAGCTGCACAATGAGCTAAGGTCTTAGTTGAACCCTCCAAAATAACACCCAGATTCCTTTCCTGAGTTGATACAGTTAAATTAGCACCTTGTAAGATGTATGAGTTGTTTAATTTTCCCCCCCTCCAATGTGTGCCTTACTTTGCATGTTGAACTTTATTTGCAATTGTGTTGCCCAGTCATCTAGCCTGGTTAGATTCCTCTGCAGTTCCTCAAAGCCCTCTCTGAACCTGTCTAATCTAAATAACTTTGTGTCATCTTCAAATACTGCTATCCCACTACTCATCCCCCCTTTCCAAATCATTAACATATTAAACTCTAGTACAGAACACTGAAGCACTCCACTAACCTATTGCCATGATGAAAACTGACCATTTACATATACCCTTGGCTTTCTATCTCCTAGCTAATTTTTGATCCATGACAATACTTTGCCTTTTACTCATGACAACTTAGCTTCTTTAGTAACCTCTTGTGCAGGACTTTTCAAAGGCCTTTTGGAAATCTAAATAAATTATGTCAACCAGGTCTCCTTAATCTACTACATAATTGACATGTTCAGAGATACTAGAAAATATATAAATACAAAACAGCTGTTTTCAGTTGTTCATTAATAATACTAAGCTCTTGTATAGCCCTTTTTATCTGCAGCTCTCAAAGCAATTTTAAAGATCGGGAAATTGAGATACAAAGGCAAATTAAGAGATTTTCCCAAACTTGAAAATCACCTAACCACTATAAAAAGGGCCACATCATATTTATACTAATATTAAAACACACATGTATATACATAAAACCCACATGCTTATTTCCTCTTAACTTTAAACACACAACGGCCAGATCCTCAGATGGTGTAAACAGTCATAGTGTCATTATGTACCTGGCTCACAGTTTTGAGAAGGACTGAATTCTACTCATAAACCACATGGACAGACAATGGTACAATAAAGTTCCAAAAAACCTCTGCCAAAACACTCGAATATAGCTTTTGAAAGCTAGAGCAAAAATGCAACTTCATGGCAATTCTCAAAAAGAGACTTTCAGCCTTTTAATAAAAATGGTCCTGATCTTGCAAATGGCTCTGCACAAGTAGAGTCACTTGATCTGTATAGAATTCGACTAAGGCCAACAGGTCTGCCTGTAAAAAGTCAGTTGCAGGACTGGCACCTAGTTGTACAGAGGTTGGAAGATGCAAGCAAGAACCCTGTTATGAACAATAAGTTAATTTGTATTTCTCTGATTTTAAAAAGTTGGACACTGCTTTCAAATTGTTTATATAAAAAAAAATTCCTTCCGTCTTCACAAGTATTTATTGCCAGTGTTAAAACAATTTCATCTGAAGCCAGTTCTTTCTTCAAAAAGCAGACACACACACACACACAATTTACCAACATATGAAAAAACTCTTGTGTTACTGTTAAAATAAAAATCTATGGAGTTATACCTGTGAAACCCCATTCTAAAAGCTAGTGTGGTGACACCCGTAACTGATGGCAAAATCTAGGCAGCAATGGCTTTATTGATTATGCATGAAAAGGAAAGAACTTAGTTTGATTTTCAGAATCCAGGTTGTTTGCAGGACTAGAAACTGGAAAAACACTGTTCTCTTGTAAGCTGAGCAAATTTCATATGGAAGCCAGTGACCCACAAACATGGAGCACCTCTAGGATTTTTCTACATTCTCTTTCTAGACTATAGATCATTTCAAACTCAAGTCACCCCTAGAGTGCCTAGCACACAAATTGCAGGTCTTCCAGCCAGGACCACTGACAGGTAGTATTTCCCATAACTATATATGGTTACCTATTTATTCTTTGCATGAAGTGAAATTTTCAAAAAAAGTGCTCAGAATTTGCCAAGCTCTATTTTCACTGAAGTCAAGGGGATTTTTACCATTAACTTTAATGGCAACAGAGCCTGACCAACACTGGGTGGGTTTGAAGATTCCTGTTGTTACATTTTTATTCCAAATCTTGCAATAAATTCTCTTCTGCATGTTTTCCTTTACTTTGGAGAGACTAAAACAGTAGGCAAATAATAGAAGATTTAGTCTATTACTATTGCTTTTGAAGCATGTTATTCAATATTAGATCAACCAGATGGACTGGCCTCACAAACTTAGAACATGATCCTGCATCTATGTCTAGTCCCGGAAGGTCCCTGAGATAATGGGCCTTAAAATCACAACATTTTTACCTCTACAAAAGTTATGTTAATCTTCTTAATATTTCTGACTTTCTGAAGACAGACTCATGGTAACTAAGAGAGCCTGTGTCTGGAGGTGGATGGAAACAAATTTATCCCAATATACATTTTTAAAATTCTCTAATACATTTGTAAGACAGTATTTCTGTGGCATAAATAGATTACACGGTGGTATTGTGAGGTATAAAAGTTTGTCAGCACTTGTTTTAGATGATCTGCATAGTTCCCTTTACCACTGATAAGCAGGTGAGGCCATTCGATATTGATAAAATCTTTGTATTTTTACATGCCATCACATATTCTCCCATGTCTTTCCTGCACTAATGGAACATTTAAGATCTACAGAAAATAAATTTCTGGGGTGAAATCCTTGCTCCATTAAAATCAACATGAGTTCTCTGATTAAGTTCAATGAGGCCAGAATTTTATGCCTGGTTTATAATCTCATAAATATGTGGTCCAATTTACAGTTTAGAACTAACCTTCCCATTTTGTTCTACTTCAAATTTGTCAATTTATTTTTTCAAACACAAAGCATACAAGATGAAGAAAACCAATCCTAAATGTCCTCTTCACAACCTAAATTCACTGAATCTTTCCAATTAAACTAGGCTTCCAGCTAAATTTTCATCTATTTTCAAGATTAGCACATCTTGGCTTTTTGAAAAAAATCCTTGGGGTGGGGAAGGGAAAAAGTTTGTCGATTCTCTTGTTGATGTTTAAAAGGTATTTTCATCAAGAAAGAAAAACACCTGTCCCACAACACAGGGGAACTAGAAAAATAAATACAGATTTAGTACGGTCAAATGAAAAAAAAAAAAAAGGAAAAACTATATTTTTTCTAACTGCATTCACTTATAGTAGTCTTGGGTATTATTCTCAACTGCAGAATATACAAATCTTTAAAACCATTATGATTTTCTGTTTAGTATCCCTTTTTTATCTCAGTATTCGTTTAATAATCAGTAATTTCATGTGCTATCACTGAAATCAATCCACTTCACAATAAACAGAACATTCATGTCGGGCCTGATTTTCAGAGATGTTGAGCACTTGCAGTTCCCAGTGACAACAAATGGAACCGTGGCTGCTCGGTTCTTCTGAAAATCAGAAGCATAACTTTTTATTTTTAAAGAGGATCTAACTCAACTTACTGACATTCGCACAAGTGAAATGCCTCTTCAGGGAGAGAGCATGGTCAAGTGGACAGGGCTCTTGACTGGCTTTCAGGAGACCTGGATTCTATGCCTAGCTCTGCCACTGATTTATTGAGTGATCCAAAGCAAGTCATTTCTCACCAGTTTATACTCAGCTTCCCAACTGGCAATAATAATTATTACCCTTCGTAAGTAATTTAAGATTTATGAGTATACCATATAAATAAAAGTTGCGAATTATTATGTAAATGTTCAAAAGCTTGCTCTGAACAGTGACAAGCTGCCTTTACAAAGAGAATTAGATGATACAGAATAGGAAAACTAGCAAAAAGACCAATGAAAGTTAGTAGTTATTCAACTAAAGTATTAGTTAATATGCTCTAGTGCAGAAGTTCTCAAACTAGGGGTCAGGACCCCTCACGGGGCGACGAGGTTATTACATGGGGGGAGACGCAAGCTGTCAGCCTCCACCCCAACCCCCGCATTGCATCCAGCATTTATAATGGCGTTAAATATATTTTAAAGTGTTTTTCATTTATATGGGGGGGGAGGGTTGCATTCACAGGTTTGGTATGTGAAAGGGGTCACCAGTACAAAAGCTTGAGAACCACTGTTCTAGGGGATAGGCTTTATGACTTTAGATCAATTAGTTGAAAAATAAGACTTCTATAAAGACATTACATATAGATTTGTTGTAATATGTCTGGCAGATGCATGTTAGTCTTCAAACAATTTTTAAATCTATTCTTTACAGCAGAGTTGCAGGGAATTACAGTAGAAGCTATTGGAAGTATTACTATTGACTTCAGAGACCAAAATTAGACCAAAGTCCCATTTTAAAAAATGTACAAGCCAATTCCTGCTGTCCTTCCTGATGAAACTCATTGTCAAAACTCTCACTGATTTCAACAGGAGTCTCACTAGAAAAATGTGCAAAGTACATTGTAAAACTTTTACAGTCTGATTTGTTTGCTCAACATTTTATATCACATTTTAAAGAAAAGACAGCATTTCTTAACATAAAATGAAAATGCTAAGAAATTCTAAAAACAATCTTATGCAGCAGTGCCACCCCATGGAACAAAACGGCACAGCATCAAGTGTGGCAATCAAAAAGAACTATTGTCTCAAGGTTAGTTAAAATTTCCTGATTGAAGATTTAGAGAGAAAGAAAAACAAGTAGGTCAATTTCTACACATTTTTCAGCTTTCCACTACTTCAAAGACACTTACTTGCATAACAGAATAGTCTAAAGCTTCCTAATGCTTAACCTTTATTGCATTAATTATGCTTAGAAAATAAACCCACAAAGACTACTTGTGGCCAAAATGTTAATCTGTACTCAGAGGCAGGCCCAGTTTTCATGAAACATTAACTTGTTCTTGTGCTTACTTTACAGCCCAACAAAGTTGGGAAAGGTGCATCAAGACAGATTATATTCCTTATGAAAGCAAATGTTTCTGTACAGTATTTCCCTTTTGCCAGGACATTATCTCCAGAGCTGTGGAAAATGTTCCCCATAAATTAGAGCTCCTCTGTAAGACAATTTAAAACAGAACATATGCTAACTCTTGTTTACTATAAGGTATTTTAACCACGTTTTATGTTTTTATAAATAAAAAAACCACGTGCGTGGTTAAAAAATCCTTGTTAACGTTCAAAGTAAAGCAGGTTCCCCACAAACAGATTATCGTCACCAAAATTAATCTTTTTACTGGGAAGACGGCAACCCTTTCTACCCTTCCTGGAAGTCCTAGAGAGCACAATACTGCGCTCTACTGGTTCCTGATCAGCACACACTTGACTGAGGATACCACATCTGCCATGAACTGCATTGGAGCATGCAGATTTCATGTACATATATGCAAGTCCTCATAATACCATCTCAAAATCATGCTATTATAGAGTTAAATAATGTGAAATAATGGAAAAAATATTACTTGACTTATCCCCTAATGCAGTGGCATGCTTCTTAGGAGCTTACAACAAGCAAGAGTCAATCATCATCAAGGGAGGCCTGAAGTTAAAGGCTACTGTACTGAAATAATCCCTTTATAGTATTTGAGTCGTTCAAAATGTACTATTGGAATGATTTACATTTTTTTTTTAAATCTGTAGTTCACCTTTTATGTGACTACACCAAAAACCAACCAACCAAGACTTTGCAATTATGATCTGTGATGCAAAATTGGAAGTCCTTGTGCAAACAAAACTCCCATTAAAGTCCTGCATTTCTGGTGCATAACTGGACCCTTCATTTACAATTTAGTTTATTAGAAAGACACATACTAGTTTGTTTTTTCATATTATATGTTGTCTACAAAAGTTTAGAGAAACAGGAATAAGGTTTTTCACTGACTAAAAATGTCACAATAGAAAACTTAAACCTATTTCCTCCTCCACCTCTAGATTTTTAACAAGCAGTACATTCCCAAAAAAATCAGAGAACAATCTTGCACAATAATTTCACCATCACTTTTTCCTGTTTGAAACCATAAATGAGGATATCTAAAGAATGCAAAAACGAGATTTTAGATTTGTCTTAAACAGGGATTAATGAAAGAGGGAATTATAACCCTTGCCATGGCTACTTAATTTCAGAAAGAAACTTAGTTTTTCAGTCTGTATCACTCTAGTTAGAACTCTTGCAATGGAGAGTAGTCTTTACTGCTTTAAAAAAAAAAAAGTTAAAAGGCAGACAACAAAATAACTTACCTTTTTAAAAACTCTTCCAGAGGGCTGGATTTCATCTTCCTCTTTTAGGATTTCACGTGTTCCTAAGAGTTTTTTGTCCTTAAATTTAGTTTTGGCATACTTGAAAGCTTTGTCGAGTGTGTCACATCCAGGATACAAAACGGAAGCTAAGCAATGCAAACTGTTAACAGACCTGTATGAACTACCAGGTTTGTTTTTCACAGGTTTAGCTTTAATTTGTTTTGATTTTGCCAAGGTCTGTCTTGAGCCAGATAGTATGTACCATGGAACGTATGTTATAAATGTGTACACCAATATTATGAAGTTTATTAACTGCAGAAGAATAGGATTGATAGTATGTGTTAGCTTCATTTTGCCTGCTTGTGAAGGTTGTAGATCACACGGGAGTTTGACAAATTTGTTGATTACATGTAGATCAGCGAAGACCTGAAAGAGAAAGTAAAAGTCCATTTGCAGTCCTTTTAAAAAATATGTATTTCTCATTTTCTGATTAAGAGTTAATCGAAGTAGTAGGTCAATTTATACATTTAAGAGTTTAGGGTAAAATCCTAGTCCCTTTGTACAAAGACCAAGCATCTCACAAGGGACCAGCACAGGAGTGGGGATAACAATTCTTCTCTTCCCATCTGTGACTTGCAGTATTTATTTTTGATTTATCTGGCAATTATGCAGAAATCTAGGCACACTAAAACAATCTTATTTTTCAATACAATATCTGGATTTAATCAAATTTCCAGTTCCAATTTTCAAATAGATGCACCCACAAAAACTGGAGGACACGCTACCCAATCACTTCAGAATATCATAAGATTCTGTGCTTAGACATTAACCTGTAATCTTCAACTCTTTCACCGTTGAACTATCAACCTACTTAAGAGCCTATGAGAAAAGTAGTAACACCCATTGCTCCTCACACAGTCATCAGTAAATCCATCAAATTAGTATGTTGGCCAAGTCCCTATAAAACCCTAATTGGCACCCTGAATTGGGCCATTGCAGAGCTCTATTCCAGACTACATAGGAAACTATGCAATTCCACTGAAAGGCACAGTGCATGCAGTGGAACTATATTGCTTCCTCTACATGAGGGAATTACACGGCCTAAAGGATTTCACTTTTGGTACTTGTATGCAAAGAGAGTGCATTTTTACTATAAACATAACCATCCCATAATAACACAATGGTGCCTATTTCCACTTGGAATTCACAGCTCTGAACCTTCTCCTGGAGTTAGGTGCCTAAACCTTTTCTTGCAAAAAACTGAAGAGGTGTTGGCCTCCTTATGACCTTTAGCCCAGAAGTTGGGGCACTCACTAAGGATGTGTGTTCAAATCTCCTTTCTGCCTGATGTGGGGCAGGGACTTTTACCTGGATATCCTATATTGCAAGTGAGTGCCCTAACTACATCATTATGGGGTGTCTCTCTGTTTGTCTCCTGTTTGAAGCTATTCCACTTTGTCTAAATAATAAAATCGCCATTGGACCAGATAGGGAGAATGATCCAAGGGATAGGGTGTTGACCTATGGTGTTGGGTACCAAGCTGAAGCCCCTGCTCCACAACAGGGAGAAGGGGGGGATTTGAGCCCTGGTCTTCCACGTCCTGAGTGAATGCTTTAACAACTGGGCTAAACGTAATAAAGACAACCATTTTTTGAAAGGCCTGATCCAGTCGCTGGCTTCCAAAAACTCCTACTGAGTTAGCATGATTTTGAGATGGTATTATCCCTGCTGTAGAGATAGCCAGGGCAATGCCTACTTTGAAGATCATGCTGGAGTTCTGGCATGAGCTAGGTGTTCAAGTGTCACACACTCTTGGTATTTGTATGCGTACCCTCTGGCAGAGATTTAGGCACCATGGGGATTTTATTGATTGAAATTTAGGCACCGCTGACTTCAACAAGGGCAGTATTTAACCCTTTGTTCATAGTGATATGGTTAGAATCTTAATTCCTCTGTCATGCTTCCATGTCATTAAGTGTCATTATGGGATGGTTATGTTTATAGTAAAAATGCACTCTTTGCTACAAGTATGGCCTCTTTGCATACAAGTACCAAAAGTGAAATCCTGCTGAGGGAAAAACTTCTGGCCCTAAGATTTCTGAAGCGTGGTTTTGGAGGGCTGATTTATCATGTACAAACAAAAAAATAAGTGTGCATATATAGAGAGCTATTTATTTATTTTACATAGATAATTCTCTCTAAATAGTGTTCTCTAAATAATGTGTATAACTCAAACTTAAAAGGTGGTAAGGATGCCACAGAAGAGGTAGTCCAAGTTAGGACATGTCAGCTTTCTTTGCTAGTTGCTCATTATGCTCATTTATGTTTTGAAAACCTAATGAAAAATGTTATTCTTCTAGCACAAGTTATCCATTATCTTATGGCATTTACAAGATTAAATTATGCAGGAGTATATTCCTTCACTAGAAAAGTGGAGGAACTTGTATGTTGATGCCTCCAAGAAAAGACAGTTACCTTTTCCATAACTGCTGTTCTTCAAGATGTGTTGCTGATGTCCATTCCATATTAGCTGTGTGTGCTCGCCACATGCAAGGGTGCCAGAAGTTTTTCCCTCAGCAGTATCTGTAGGGGACCAGCTCTGGTGCCCCCTGAAGTGGCACCCGTATGGCGCAGTATAAGGGGTTCCGCCGGATCCCCCTACCTTCAGTTTCTTCTTGTCAGAAACTCTGACAGTGGGGAAGGAGGGCAGGTCATAGAATGGACATGAGCAACACATCTCTAAGAACACCAGTTACAGAAAAGGTAACTGTCTTTTCTTCTTCTTCGAGTGCTTGCTCATGTCCATTCCATATTAGGCGATTCCAAAGCACTACCCCTAGAGGTGAGTAGGAGTTCACAGATGTGTAGAATGCAACACAGCTCTGCCAAACCCAGTGACATCCCTGGCCTGCTGAGTGATGACATAATGAGCAGTAAACATGTGGACAGAGGACCACGTTGCAGCTCTACAGATGTCCTGGATAGGGATGTGCACCAGGAAGGCTGCCAAAGACACCTGAGCTCTTGTCCAGTGGGCTCTGACAATTAGCTGCTGTGGAACCCTCACAAGGTCGTAACAGGTCCTTATGCATGAGGTGATCCAATTGGAAATCCTCTGCAAGGACACCGGATGACCCTTCATCCTATCCGCTATAGCGATGAAGAGTTGAGTCCATTTACGGAAAGGCTTGGGACATTTTAAGTAAAAAGCCAAGGTCCTCTGGCCGTCTAGGGTGTGAAGACGCCTCTCTTCAGTGGTCTTGTGTGGTTTGGGACAGAACACCAGAAGGAAGATGTCCTGGTTCACGTGGAAGGTGGAGACCACCTCTGGCAGGAACGGGACGCAACTGAACCTTATCTTTGTAGAAAACCCGTGTACGGCAATTCTGAGATTAAGGCTTTAATTTCAGAGACCCGTCTCGCCAATGTCACTGCCACCAGGAACGCGACCTTTCATGACAGATGGGAAAGGGAGCAGGACCCCAGTGGTTCAAAGTGCAGGCCAGTGAGCCTAGAGAGAGGACCAAGTTAAGATCTCACTGCGGGAAGGGAGCCCGCACCTGTGGGGAGTCTCTCCAGCCCTCTCAAGAATCTGACCATCATGTCATGGGAGAACATCATCTGTCCTTGGATTGGTGGGAGAAAAGCAGAGATGGACGCAAGATGCACTCTAATGGAAGAGTGTGCCAGGCCCTGGTTCCTCAAATGGAGCAGGCCGTCCAGAACAGCCTGTATGAAAGAACACAAGGGTGAAATGCCCCGTTCGGACGCCCAGCCTCATCCACTTGGCCAGGTAAGTCAGTCTAGTTGAGGGCTCCCTACTTTCCATGAGGACCCGTTGGACTCCTTCCGAACAGGTCCGCTCCTTCGGGTTCAGCCATGCAGCATCCATGCCAAGAGGTGAAGGGACCTGAGGTTGGGATGCCAGAGCTGACCGTGGACCTGCAACAGCAGGTCTGGTTGGTTGGGCAGGGGCCAGGGAGCGGCCGCTGTCAGGCTCATGAGCATGCCGAACCAATGCTAGCAATGCCACACCAGGGTAATCACGATAACCTGCTCCCGGTCTTTCTTGATCTTTTCCAGGGTCCTGCTGATGAGTGAAATATGAGACAACACATACATCAGGCTCCCTGACCACCACAGGAGGAAGGCATCGGAGAGGGAGTCCTTGCTCAGATCCTGTTGAGAACAAAACTGGTGGCATTTCCTGTTCTGTCTGGTAGTGAACAGGTCCACTTGGGGAGTTCCCCACCTTTGGAAGATCATGTAAGCTAGCTCTATATGGAGTGACCACTTGTGGTGAGAGGAAAAGTCCCTGCTGAGCTAGTCTGCCAGTGTATTCTGAAGCCGGGAAAGTGACAAGCTTCTAGGTGGATTTCATGGCTGAATCAGAAGTCCCACAGACAGAGCACCTCCTAACAGAGAGCCAGCAAGTGCACTCCCATTACCTGTTGATGATCAAGTTGTCTTGTCTGTCAGGACTCATACCACCTTGCTCGACAGGTGGGGCAAGAAGACTCCGCATGCCAGCCGGACTGCTCGGCGCTCTTTGATGTTTATGTGTAACAGTGACTCCTCCAGGGACCCTCAACCAAGGTCTGAGGCATCCAACAGCAACTCAATGGAGTGAGGAGGACTGTCGAACGGAACCCGTTCCAGGACTGTCCTGCAGTTGGTCCATCATTTCAGTGAGATAAGTATAGCCTGGGGAATGGTAAAAGATCTTCTCCAGGGAGTCTCAGGACTGGGAATAGACCGTGGCCAGCCATTGTTGCAGGGGCCGCATCTGGAGCCTGGCATGGCAAACCACATAAGTGCACATTGCCATGTGGCCCAGCAGGCACAGGCAGACCCTGGCTATACGCAGAGGGAACGCAGAGACTTCCACAGTGAGGTTTGCCGTTGTGTGGAACCTTTCCAGCGGCGGGAACGCTCTGGTGCTGATGGAGTCGAGAACCCGCTCCGATGAACTCTATCCTCTGCACTGGCACTAACATCAGCTTTTTGTCATTCACCAGTAGGCCCAGAGAGTGGCATGTGGCTTTAAGCACAGCGACATCCCTTTGGACTTGAGACCTGGAACCACCCTTGATGAGCCAGTCATCGAGGTATGGGTAGATCTGGATACTCTGGCACCTGAGGTAAGCTGCTACCACTGACATGCACTTGGTAAACACCCTTGGTGCTGTCGTCAAGCCAAACGGGAGGACCATAAACTGGTAGTGGTGGGGCCCCACTGTCCTCAAAAGATCACTATGTGGAAGTATGCATCCTTCAAGTTGAGGATGGTATACCAGTCTTCCAGATCCAGGAAGGGGATAATAGAAGCCAGAGAGACCATGTGGAACTTTAGCTTCTGTAGGTTGTTGAGGTCTTGCAGGTCCAGGATGAGCCGCAGACTGCCCTTGGCCTTTAGGATTCAAAAGTACTGGGAATAGAACCTTTTGTTCCTGTATTCAAGAGGAACTTTTTCCACCGCACTCAGCTGTAGTAATCCCTTTACCTCCTGCGCAAGGCGACTCTCATGAGAGGGGTCACTGAAGAGTGATGGGGAAGGCAGGTGAGAAGAGGGGTAGAAAGGAACTGGAGGATATAACCCTATTCCACTGTGTTGAGGATCCAGCGGTCCAAAGTTATAGCGGTCCATGCCGGGAGGAAAAGGGAAAGGCAGTCGGAGAACACTGGGAAAGATGGATCCAGGGAATAGTCTGGTAGGTCTCCCTTGGGAACACCCTCAAAACGATCGTTTGGCAACCTGCTCATTACGGGTTGAGCCCGACTTGGTTGAGGATGGAGGCAGGTGGGTCGGATGGTGCTTGTAACCCTTGTCTTGTTTATGGGGCTGGCCCTGCCAAGGCCGGCTCCCCGGCCCTGAGGCTGCTGTGGTTTGAACCGCTTACGTGCTGGGGCTGGGACATAGAGACCCAAGGTTTTCAGGGTGGTGCAGGAGTCCTTGAGGCCATGCAACTTGCTGTGTTCTTTGCTCCGCAAATAGGACCCCGCCATCGAAGGGCAGGTCCTGCAATGACTACCGGGCCTTGGTGGACAACCCAGAGAGGAGCAGCCAAGAGACTCACCGTATGAAGATAGAGGAAGCCATGGTGTGAGCAGCAGCATCCGACGCCACCTGGAGGGCCGCCCTGGCCACAGTCGTGCCCTCATCAAGGATCGCTCGGAACTCCTTCTTGGAAGCGCTGGGGAGCAACTCTTCGAACTTGGGCATGGCTTGCCACTTATTAAAGTCATATCGGCCAAGGAGGACTTGGTGGTTGGCCACTCTCAGCTGAAGGCTGGAAGACTAATAAACCTTACATCCAAAGAGATCCAGCCTCCTCGAGTCTTTATTTTTGGGGGTGGCCCTAGGTTGTCCTTGTCTCCTTGTGGTTAACCGCCTCAACCACAAGGGAATTATGGGCTGGGTGGGAGTACAAGTACTCGTCTTGGGGGTCTGTCACAAGGTATTAATGATTCTGGAAACCCCTTCATGAAGGGGTAGAGCCACCCTGGCAGGAGCTGAAGACATCAAACAGAGAGTCCGAAGGCTCTTCAAATTCCTCTGCCTGAAGCCCCAGGTTAGAAGCGACTCTCTTCAAAAATTCCTGGTGCGCTTTGGCGTCATCCTGAGGAACTGGGTGGGGGGGCTCCCATGATAGCCTCGTCCGGCAACAACGAGGACGATGCCAGTGCCGGTGCCACTAGAACCTCCACGTCCATTGGTAGTCCAGCAGCTTACTCCCTTGGGTCCTCCTAGGTCCCCCTCTCCAAGCACCGGAGAGGGACGGGATACCGAGGCTGCTGGCCTCTCCGAGGCTCCCGACACCGATCAAGCAGCCTGGGAAGTTGGGTGAACCCCCGTGGGTTCCATGGATACCATTGTGCCAGCCACTGAGCTTGGGGCCATGGGACAGGTTTCGGTGCCAATAATATAGATGGTACTGCCGGTTCCGGAGCTTATCCGCAGGCAGGGGACCTTGCTCCTAGCCGGAGCTACCAGTGGAGCGAATGGTACCGAGCAACCAGGATCAGGCCGAGCGGTGGCTCTTGTCCGACCGGGACCAGTCACTGCGTCCTAAAGTCAACTTGTCCGAACGAGACTGTCTTGTTTGGGCTCCTGGGGAGCGACGGATCTGCGTTGGATATCCGACGATCCACGCCTCACACTACTCGACTGGTATGTCTAACAGGACCAGGAGCTACTACGGGCCAATTACCAGAAGGATCGTCCTGAGTAGGGCAGCCTCTTTCTTGGAGACAGGTAATGATAGCCCAGCGATCGGCGGTCCCTGGTGTCCAATCAGTGCCTCAGAGCGTCTGCGCCAATCTACCAGCGAGGTACTCCACTGAGCCTGCCTCTTCAGTCCTAAGGTGTGACGGCTTCGGGCGGGTGAATGCAGGCGGGATATTCCTCTCGATGGGGATCAGTATTGCTGAGGCAGAAACACACGCATATGTCCCAGCGCGGGTTTTCCCTGAGAGGGATACCACGGGAGCCGGTATGGGCAGCACCGGGAGCGTCAGGATCTCTTGAGCTGCTATAAGAGCTTTGGGCATCGATGATACCTGAAGCTGGCTAGGGCCTGCACCGCTATCCAGGGTTGCAGGCAAAGCATGGGATGGGCTGCACCGCTCGACTTGAGCTGGGGCCCGACTTCTGGAATTGTGGTTGAATTATGAAGGGACATATGAATCTTTAGCACATCTGGCATGTAAATATCTTGCAACGCTAGTTACAACTGTGCTATACGAACACTTGTTCTCACTTTCAGGTGACATTGTAAACAAGCAGGCAGTATTATCTCCTGCAAATGTAAACAAACTTGCTTGTCTGAGCAATTGGCTGAACAAAAAGTAGGACTTGGTGGACTTGTAGGCTCTAAAGTTTGATATTGTTTTGGTTTTAAGTACAGTTATGTAACAACAACAAAAATCTACATTTTTAAGTTGCACTTTCACAAAGAGATTGCACTATGGTATTTTTATGAGGTGAATTGAAAAAGACTATTTATTTTGTTTTTTACAGTGAAAATACTTGTAATAAAAAATATAAAGTGAGCATTGTATACTTTGTATTCTGTGTTGTAATTTAAATCAACATATTTGAAAATGTAGAAAACATACAAAAATATTTAAATAAATGGTATTCTATTATTGTTTAACAGTGTGATTAATCACCATTAATTTTTTAATCGAGCAATTAATTTTTTTAATTGGTTGACAGCTCTACTTAATCTCTTTACTTCAGTTTCTCCTTCAGTAAAATGAGGATACCACTACTTACAATTGCCTATTCCAAAAAGGTGCTGTGAAGATTAACTGTTTGTAAAAGTAATTTTGCATTTACAAATTCTTTAGCACTGATATAATTCAAACGGGAAAAAAAAGTAGAACAGCTTTTGCAAAGCAGATGGTTGCTGCAGAGGCCAATAGAGCTTCAAGTGTTTTATCTTTACAATTTTCTGGGGGATGACAGAATGCTTAACAAGCATGACTACTACTGCATCTACTTTTGGTAATTTGGCAGTCAGCATTTAACTTTAGTACAGTATAGACTTTTTGTGCTTGTTTAATGAGATACTACCACTCCAATTTGAAAACATCTTCCAAGAGGGAATGAAAGAAAATCCATAGTTCCTTTCTGAAGGAAGGAGGGAAGTAATATTTTAGTAGTCATACTAAAATGATCTCATTTGCAAGATGGAAATTCTTGCAGAAGATAAACTGTGACAGAAGGAACCTTTGTTGGTAACAGAGATTCAGTCTCTTTCCTTGCATGGCTGAAAGGTGGGTAAGAAAAAAAAAAACCCACAAGATACTTTCACTCCTTGTTTGTTTTTCTTCAGTAGTTTGTCTCCCACACTGACAGGGAAAGGGATCTTAGGCAGGGAATTAAATAGGAGCACTGGTTCTGCATGATTAAACATGGCAACATTTTCAGTACAATGGGATTAACACCATCCCCAACAGATACACATTTGCCTTAGCCTTTGTCTCCTGAGTAAAAATGTCAATGAAGCTACCAGAGGGAATAGGGGAAAGCCCCACATCAACTACTCCTGCAACATCCACCTTGTGACTGAAGAAAGCATGTATCACCATAAGAACATAAGAATGGCCCTACTGGGTCAGACCAAAAGGTCCATCTAGCCCAGTCTCCTGTCTTCCAACAGTGGCCAGTTCCAGGTGCCCCAGAAGGAATGAACAGAACAGGTAACCATCAAGTGATCCATCCCCTGTCGCTCATTCTCAGCTTCTAGCAAACAGAGGCTAGGGACACCATTCCTGCGCATCCTGGCTAATAGCCATTGATGGACAATGATTCTTGAGCAGATGGTGATATTTATAGGTAAAGCAAACAGATGTTTATTTTTTTTCCACTGGAAATATATCTGAACTGTTATCTTCAACCCAGGGACCACTCATGTGGGTATGTTATTGAGCCAGCTCCCCTTTTTGCCAGGTTAATGGCAATTAAGAAGGCCTTACAGAACACAATCCAATCTCAGAACTGATGGACTGTCAGCTAGAGGAGATATGGGCCTACTCCTTCCTGATAATTTATTCAGAATATGATGGCCTAACTATTCACTTGAATCAAAACTGGTTTGTGGGATACCAAGACTCTGAAAGACGCTCAGGGCAGAGATGTCCCCATCTTCAAACAAGCATTTAAGGACATTTTTCAGGTAACTCCAAATGTTTGTAGTTTCTTTATTCCCGATAATGACGTGGGAGGAGGAAAGAATCCAGCTTCACCGTGAAGAGGCCAAGTTGAGTTTCTAGAGCTAGCAATTATAAAAAACCAAACATTTTTATGTGTAGACTCAGCAATTCTTATATGAATATAATTCTTATCTCAATGCAGCCAACCACAGAAGAATACATTGTTGTTTTTATAGAAAAAAAAATCATTTCCCCTCCCCTCAAGTAGATTTTTGTTAAAATCCTTTCAACAAAAAACACTTATATTGACATCTTAAAAAAATGAATAAAAGATCATTTTCAATTAAGATACAAATGTTTGTAAATTAATTTGTTCTATATAACAGACTAATTTTTGAATATGAACTATATGCTTTAACATTAGATATTCCAGAAATTCAAAGTAGGAAAATGTTACTAAATAGTCAGCAGTTGCTGAATATGAAGGCCAAATGCAATTCAGACAGTCCATTTTGTATAAGACTGGTTCCAAACATCTGGCTTTCGAGTAACAAGAAGCCATATTGGTCCTGGAGTGGTAGAACTGTTTCTGGAATCAGATCCTGATTACTAAGCATGAGATACAAGATAGCTCAGCAGCATCAGCTAAAATCTTTGAGGAAAAGATGCTACTAATCAATGCAAGAACACTGCAGAAAAGTTAAAGAGATACGTCTGTTTACGTGTATATGCACATGCACACACAACCGCTATACAGTTGTACATGATACTTTTTGATGGAGCAGTACTGAAGTGTGAGAGAGGGAGAAAACAAGAAATCTTCTGTGTTCTCTCTTTCAGTCCTCCAAGTCAATGCAAGTCAGGCATATTTATTTTGGATCTTGGGGAAATGCGACTGGCAGTTTCCAGCGCTGATCCTTCCTTCTTAGACTATAATCTGTGATTTGACCTGTTGATGTACTTACCATGCTAATACTATTCTACCCTTTACTTTCAAAAGTAAACTTTTGTGAAGTGGGAAAAAAAAAATCCTTACAAAAATGTGTTTACTAACTGATCTGCTTATCTTGTGACAACAATTACATTAGAATAAATGCACACAGAGTGTCAAAAAAAAAAAAAAAAAAGAAAGAAAGAAACCTCATGCAACTTTTCATCATGGCAGGTAAAGATGTGAAAGCCACTGCCAGATGCTTCAGTCTCAGCTTATCCCACAGGAGCTGTCACAGGCAAGTATGGTGAAATCTACAGAAGAAAAATCCCAATTAAATAAGGCAATTATAAAAAAAAAAATATACTGTAACTGTTGTACTTTCACCCAAATCACTTCTGTAGCTTAAGATGTGTAATTTTCCAAGCAATGATATACACGTTACATAAAGGTAGCAATTGAGTAATCAGATTTTTTTCAAAATTTAGCAAGATTTACTAGTAGAAGTTGTACCTGGGTAAAAACAAAAGGATTAAAAATACCATATTATTGGCTTGTTTGATTGTAGTGGGGTAGACACCTGCTCCTACCCTGAAGGGCTTAGAACAGCCCAGGAGAGGGCTGTAGCTGGGGCAAGCAGCCCAGGCTGAGTAGGGAAGTAGGCTCACCTGGGGCCATGCCCCAATTAGGGCTCAGCTGGCTTTATAAGTAGGCAGTGAGCCAGGAGTTGACTCACACTCTCTCTCTCGCTTTTGGACAGGAAGGGACTTGGCTGCAGGGAGCACCTAGATTGGAGCAGGGCTGAAGAAAGGCCAAGGGAGCTGGGGCGTTCCAGCCAGGAAAATCCCAGGCTGTGGCCTAGTAGAAGGCCAGGCAGGTACTTGGTTTGCAAAGGAGGCAGTCCACGGGTAGGCTGAAGCAGCAGGTCCAAACCCCTCCTTGCCAGTGATAAGTGGCTTTTACACTGCAGTATGCCCTTGATACAAGGGGCTAGTTGGTGACTGGCAGTAGCCTTACACTGAGGCAAGGTGAGGATAGTGGGTGGGAACCCTGAGAGACAGTGGGTGTGCTGCTAGGAGGCAGCCATCCAAGAGACACAGGGCACTGGGTATAGGGAGGGATGTGGGGCCAGCAGTAAGGTGGATCACTGGCCTGCAGAGGGTGCTCCAGAGCCTGGTGAGATAATTCCCTACTAAGACCAGCAGGAGGTGCCGCAAGGGTGAGCTGGCTGCCTTACACTGACTCAGTATGCTAATTGCCAGATGTGAGAACACAATGGCAATATAAAATGAAATGTACAATTGCAGTGTGTGTAATAAGAGACCAAGGAAATCCTAGATTACAATCAAGTCTACAGAGAGACTTGAAAAATCGGGAAGAGTGATTCTTTCTCAAGAATCTGAGTGAATTTTTTTTAATTAAGTCACATGGACCTCAATCTCCAAACCAAGGACTACTTTTCTCTGCTTAACAAGTTACAAGTGTCACTGAACTCTTTTTAAAATAGCTTAAGATAATCATGCTGAAAGTTTATTCTATTTTTACTATAACTCAGATTCTTCTCAATTCTTGTTTCTCTACTCTAGCACCAGTTTTGGGTCTATTGGGGCATGACAATCCACAGGGACAAGATGATACAGCTGAGTTGCAAATTATAAGCAGTGAACTCTCAAGGACTCCCGGTGTTAGTTCACATGGTGCCTATTACAATGGGGTCCTGATGCTTCATGCAGGTCCTTAGCTTGAATCACCATAGAAATAATGATGAAGGTTGGTTGTTTTTAAGCATAACCCTTAATCAGGGATGAATGGTAACAAAAGAGCTGGACACTGACTAAGAAAATTGTGAGGTAATTCTGAATTCATTTGGAGTGAATGCTACACTTCTGTGGGATAAAAAGTTTCATTCAATTGTTTTAAAGAACTAGAACAATGAAATCCCAGTAGTTGTCACTAGAATTTTTTTTGTCACTAAAAACTTACAAAATGGTGAGAGCCTTAGACAGTAAAAATTGTGTCCCTGCTCCTCAGTACCTCATCCTGAGCAGTTTTAAAGAAAATCCTATAGCAGTTGTTTGAAGACCTAGGGATTCAACAATGGGGACAGATTCTCAGCTGGAGTAAATTGACTTCAGGGGAGCTATACAATTAAGTCAGTCAATAATCTGAGTCACTGAATTATCATGTTCCCAATTATTCAAGCTGAAGTGGGATGCCAGGCCTATTTGTTTAAAGTAAAGTTGGTCACAAATTTTGACTGAATTTTTCCATTGGAAAATGCCAATTCAACAAAATTTGAATGTTCTCCAGAAATGCATCGATTTCATCAGAACTTCCGATGTAAACCAGGTTGGTTTCCCATGAAAACCTGTCTGGCTTTCTGACAGCTTGCCTGCCTGGCAAGTTGCCACAAAGCCCAGCAACTCTGGCTCAAGCCAGGGCTGTCAGGCCTTCTAGACTCCCTGCCATAGAGAAGCCGAACAGTCCTGCACCAATGGAAGCCCTGTATGGAGCCAGGGATCTCTAGTCTGGAACAGGGAGCCTAGAAGTACAGCCACCACGTCTCTGGTGCGCCTCATCAATTTTGTTTTGGCACGTTTAAATGAAAAATTGTTTAGATTTTTCTAAATTAAACTTTGGAATTCCCATTCCATGGGAAAATTTGAAATTGTTTCTTTGAGGGGAAATTTTTTTTAAGAAACTTTTTGGAAGTATTAATACCATTTTACAAGGCACTGGTAAGACCTCTAGAATACTGTGTACAACTGTGGCCCCGTTTGTTCAAGAAAGATGAATTCACACTGGAACAGGTGCAAAGAAAGGTTTCTAGGATGATCAGAGAAATGAAGAGCCCATCTTATGAGAGGAGACTAAAAGAACTTTGCTTGTTTAGTCTAGCAAAACAAAGGCTGAGATGGGATATGAATGCTCTCTATAAATAGATCAGGGAAGAAGAGCTATTTAAGGTAAAGGAAAATGACAAGAACAAATGAGGTGAACTGGCCATGAATAAATTTAGGCTTGAAATTAAAACATTTAGAACCATCAGTGGGATAAGGCTGTGGAACAGCATCCCAATAGGAGTTGTGGATAAACAATCTAACTAGTTTTAAGATGCAGCTTGAAAAAATTATGAATGGGATTGTATAATGGGCTTGGGCTTGGCAACCTTGGTCTCTTCCGGTTCTACATTTTATGTTCTTAAAAATATCATGCTTCAGCTGGTCACCTGTAAGGCCCACAATGTATTTTTTTTTTGTTTGTTTTTTTCTTTCATCTGTAGCATTAGGGATGGCCATGGCTGGAAATGGGATAATAGGCAAAATGGGCCAGTGCTCAAAGAATACTCAGTACCATCTCATTCTCAAGTAAATGGCTGGGTCTTGCTCAGGACCTAACTGACTGCCATATCTGGCATCTGGAAGGAATTCTTCACCAGGTCAGAGTGGCAAGGGCCTCAGGGGGGTTCACCTTCCGCTGTAGCATGGAGTGCAAGTTCCTTTCCAGGACAATCTGGGTTTATCTCACTAAGTCAATTCCATGCCATTGCAGAGATCTTGGGCATTGGTGCACCTCTATCCCTCTTGTTCTCTGCCTGTAGCACAGAACAGTTTAGTCTCCTGAGGGCTGTAATACTTCAGTCAAATTTCAATTGTTGGGCTTGATGGTCTTGGCTGGGTGGTCTTTAGTAGCCTGTAATATACAGGTCAGACTGGATGATCTGGTGGTCCCTTCTGGCCTTATATTCCATGACTCTAGATATGAGGACCTGTTTTGACTAATGTAGATATTACACAAGGAGTGGAGAGATTTGGGTGTGATACAAAGGAAACAAAAGTCCTTTAGGGTTCAACATGCCAAATTGGATTTAAAAATATTTACTGTTTCAGGCACTTGCCATAACAGCTATGATTTGCCTTACAGTGCAACAGGATTGATACCCATTGAAGACTACAGGTGTCATTGAAGACATGCATATGGGGACCAAAAAGAAAACAGCATCACTGTCAAAACTCAAGGGGAATTCATAAACTACCTACTAGACAAAATATTTTTACTTTACTTTAGATACTGAAATTAGCAAGACATAATCAATCAGCATGGAATCCCATATATTTTAGTTTATATGCCACTTTTCAGGGTAGACCAGAATTTCAACACTGCTTACCTTTAAAAGTCTTGCCAGGATAGCCATAGGAGTTTTGCCTACTCTACAGTTTTGCGAACATAGCTATGCTGGGAAGGACATAGCTCCGCCGGCAAAACTTTTCAGTGTAGACCAGGCCCAAGAAACATGGAAATTTTTAATCGCTGTCCTGCATCTAGTGTAGTTGTTCAGACAGGACAGAGTGAGAGAAAAACTACCACGATGACTTGGTAGCATTTACCACCCACTTTACTCTGGAGTAAAATGGCTACAGAGATACAGAACAATTATGAAGTAGGTGTAATTACTGAAGACTTTGCCAATATAGACATTACATCAACAGTTAGAAACTATGTAATTTCACATTGACAAACTAAAATCAAAGGGGTTTCTCCCCTCTTCCTTTTTAGCAGGATAAACCTTTTAAAATGCAGTTTTTTAAAAAAAAAAGACAAAACATATGAAGGAATATATTTTCAAAATCAAGACATCAAGTATATTTCACAGATGTGTATGCAAAAAAGGTATACATCTACTATAATTTGAACACAAATATAAAGTATTCAGTTCAACCATGATATGTTACTTCACACTTGAAGAGAACTTCCCCACAAAATCGGAGTTCATAAAATGCAACATAATAAAAATACTCATTGTTTGTGGTCACCTACAAAGTCATGAAAGTCAAGAGGTTTGAAACAATATTAACCATATGCATGCAAATTGTCAAGGAGCCAGTGAGGCAACAATCAAAATTAGCTTTTTTACATTCCCCCTCAAATCTTTCAGTCCATGGACACTAAAGAAATATTTCCAACTACTGCTGAAGAAGAGTTTGTAATGCATAATGTATGTGTAATTATTACTTTCAGTAAACATGAAGTTTTTATTTATTATCCCTCAAGGTAAATACTGATTCTTGCTTTAAACTTTACATTTGTAATTAATTTAGTCAGCAAGTTTACACATTTTCCCTGTTTGGGAATCATCTGTAAACACTATTACAGATTAGTTCATTAGCCATATCTGTGGAAATTATTATTTTGTACAAAAGAGTTTCAGCTTATGGGTGGCTTATTGTTCGCTGAAAGTACTCAATGTTCAAGATGTATCACTGGTTACCTAACTCACATCATTTTGTTTCTGTACCCTTATTAGATGACCTAACACAAACCCGCAGAAAGATTTCAAGATGGCCACACAAGTACAATTTTGGTTCCAATATACATTTGCATGAATATACATAACGCTTTCAAATTCGGTGAATCTTGTGAACAAAAATTAATTTGCTTTTTATGAATGTTCACAGAAAGCAAAGAAAAGGGGTTGAGAGTATAGGTTTTATTTGAAAGAGCATTTGAATACTTTTTTGATTTATTCACCTAGATCTATTTTTAAATAATTAACCAAGGTACCCAAGTCAATATAACACTTGTAATGCACAAATTTAAATGTAAAAAAGTTTGTCTCTACTAGTTTCCACCTGCATTTTCACCGCCTCCTTTTTTAAGTAGTGACCTACTGCAGCATTTAATTCTACTATATTTCAGCTGAAATTCCCCATTCTAGCTGTTAGCCAAAACATTTTAGTTGATTTCCAGCAAATATTTATTACCAAGAGGTGATGCAGTGATAGACTAGATATACTATTTAAGGCATGATTTATATTAGCAACACCATATTTAATTTATGATTACTTTGATACTTCACTCAAACCTATTTTACTTGAGCTTAATTATTAAATTCACATATTAAGAATAACCACATTAAAAAGTTTCAGCACAATATTTTAATACTTGGAAATTATTCTAAGTGGACAGACACTTGAAAAAATTGAGTTTGAGATGGGATAGCGATTGAGAGTGACTGTAGTCACTTGTCAGCCACTTAAGTTTTTGGGGGGAGGTGAAGGGAGAGGGGAAGCAAACTGCATTGGGTATACTTTCCCAGTGTTTTAAGGTATAACCACCATTGCATTTGCTAATGCGATTCTTAAACAAACCAACCAATTTCAGCCAACATGAAGTGAAATTTACTGTTTTACTGAACTTTTCAAAATTTATTAGTCTAATTCCTGGTTTTAAATTCCTCTTTTTAAAATATTTTCTTAAAATATAAATTAAAATATAATTAAAATAAATTAAAATATATTCTTGCCTAACTCACAGCTTATTGTCTTTATGGTAAAATTCTCATATGCTCTTTCTTTTCTAGTCAGTACATACAAGTAGGAAACAGACACAAAAGTGACTTATTTTACCTGGGAAATTGCTCTAAATACAATGAGGTAAAAAGGGCCTCTAGTCTGATAGATGTCCTCTGGAAATAATCTTTTCTTCAAACTACCCAGGTCTGGGCTGATGCCCAGTCTGGAAATATGAACTAAAGCATGTATTTTTAAAAAGACTTCCTCAAAACTCGAACTGTTTAAAAAATGTTTTCTTATTAAAAAGAACCGAACGTCAAAACATTTCACTGATGCACACAGCAAAATCTTCCTCCCCAGGAACTGGGAGAAAGTATTTAGTCACTGTCCTTGAATGATGGCCGGGGCACAGGGTCCGTTTTTCTGATTTCTGCCGCAAGCACAGCCTTACAGAAGTGAAAGGAAAGTGAAGGCAAGGAGCCGAGCAGATCTCAGAACTAGAAGCCGGAAGCGGGCGTCAAACCACGCTTGTCTCCACCGCTAGAGAGGGTAACTGAATCCCGGTCCCTCTGCTTCCCACCCTGCCCGATTCCCCAACAATCTTTTTACCCTGCAATCGCTTAAAAGGTCTGTGCGCCTCAACCACTGACCTTACCTGCGGCGCTCTCCCGAGGAGCCCACTCGCATTCCCACACACACCCCCGCGAAGCAGCTCCCACAACTGCCATTCATGTAATGGAGATCGGGGTTAACAGCGGCTCTAAGCTGGGCAGCGTCTCCGTAGCAACGGAAAATCTGCTTTGTGACGCGTTCACACGCGCCCGCCTCCCTCCTGTCCCTGGGCCCCCACCCCACCTGTGACCCAGACAAAGGCCGTTGGTCTTCCTTGCACGTAGCTGCTGCAAGTTGCGCTGGTGCTAAAGTCTAGCCTATGTCTTCAGAGGAGTCCTAGCGCCCCCTTCCTCCCATCTCCTCAATCATGTCCCTGTAATTTCTAGAATGCTACCATTAGCTCCGGGATCCTTTATGTACAGGAACCCCCGCTTTCTCTCTCTCCTCCTCATGGCTTGTGCTCTGCGTGGTGCCTCCCTTAACAAATTACAAATAGAGACAGTTATTTCAGAACCTGAGGGTAATAAATGCCTCCCTGAAACCACAGAAAAACCAATTCACGGCTTCAATAAAACATTAAACACCGCTTTAAAATTAATTCTCCAATTGAGTGAGTTTGGGACATGTTTGCTGTCGTTTACAGGCTTGAAGCTTCTGTCAGTGTTGCAACATACCCTAAGCTATCATCAAGCTTAGGAAGTAGGACGACTGCCAAAGTCACTTCCAATCAACAATAAATACTTAAAACAATTCTATCTGACCATACATAGGTTATTAAAATTTATCAAAAACCCTACAGTAAGGGGAGCTCGCTCTGAAGGGCAGGAAAGTATGTTGTAGCGAACATTGAGAAAGCGATCTGCAGTCAAGAAGCTACCTGGCTTTCACAATCCTTGCCAATTCAAGGGCCTGATCCTCGTAAGGGAAATATTTCTCTGCACCCTCCTCAACCCCTACTTTCTCATTGGAAGAGCTGTACTAAATACATGGTTAGAAGACTTTCCACCTCTCCCAGCACCGTGTGCATGTGTGTGAAATTATTAGGTTACCTTGGAAAAAGGTACATACAAAGGACAAAAGTCACTACACATTTCAGACTTGTTTTTCCTAAAGACATTAAAGCAAGTCTTGCATAGATACTCTGCTTAGTTGAGGACATTTAAAGATCAATCATATTTACTCATTTTGATGCAAGATTAATGTCTGTACCTGCATGTATATTTCAGCAATTAAATATTATTAAAATTAAAATAAACAATCACTAAAAACAGCACTCTGATCTCATGATTCAGCCCAATCAACTGCTGCAGATGCCAATGAAGCTATTTCTAACTCAGCCCTTCCAGCAGATCTCATACAGAGAGAGGCAACAAAAGAGGGGACTGGTAGAATCATTATGGGAATACCAAAAGCTAGCACTACCACTTGGATCTTGGTGATAGATGCAGCTAATCTGATTATGTGCTGTAGCGGGGGAAAAAGTTAAACAAAAAGGTCAGGAAGTTCTAAACCAAACAATTATCAAGAAAACAAATCTTTACTTTGAAAGTGTTTACTTTCACACAAATATATTAAAAGCTCTGCTAAAGTGCAGATCCTCTCACCAAGGAAATAGAACAATTTGTTCAGAAACAAAACAGTCATTCAATCAACATTTCTAAACTTCAAGGTTTCATTCTCTATTTTTTATTAATGTATTGATTACAAAAAAATAAAGTGGTTTTACGTGACCAGAAAACCCAGTCTGGGTTACAACCCAGGCTAACAGTTATATATGACAGTTTGACTTCTACTCACACTCCAGTGATTAACCCGTTTTTGGAACCTGCATGTACACCAGCTGCACTAGAAAATTTCTCACTATTGTATACAAAGGGCACAGGCATTTTTTACTCTCAGAAGAACTACTAGACACAATGACAGAAACAAATGCACCCTTAGGGACATACAAACTGCCATACTGGATCAGATCCCAAGTCCATTCAGTCACCTGTGTCTAACAGTGACCTGTTCCATATGATTCAGAGAATAATACCTAGCTCTTATATAGCACTTTTCCTCCATAGATCTCAAGTGCTTCACAATTTTTAGTGTGTTTATCCTCATAAATATCCAGTACGGTATGTAATATTAATCCCATATGACAGATGGGGAACTTAGGCACTGGGAAGCTAAGTAATTTGACCAAGGTCACAATAGAAGTTTGTGGCAAAGCAGGAAACTGAACTCAGGTAGCCTAACTGCTAGGCTTGTGGGCTAACCACTGGACTACCTTTCCTCTGAGATAAGAACCATGCAGCAGCTAATTGTGGGATAATATGTTCTCAATATTGACTCTTATCCTGATCTCTAATCACTAAAGACTGGCTTAAGGGTGTTGTGTTATGAGACAGGGAGAACAGAAGCCCTGTATCTACTTTCTCTATTTATATACTTTTATCATGTTCCACTCTGATTGGTCTCCTCAAACTTACATCATAAAAAACAAGTGAGAGATTTCCTATGTGTAGAAACAACACCATTCGATCAGTTTGTTTAGCTGAACCAGTGTTGGCCTCCAAGTGTAGACAAGAACAAATCCATGGTCAGCTCAAATGTCATTAAACTGACTGCAGACAAAAAAACCCTACTGAAACAGTGCTATTTCAAAGCATTAACAAGGGCTTAGAACATTCTGCAAGAAGACTGATCTCGTGGTTATGGGACTGGACTGGACTGGGACTCCAAAGACCTGGATTCAATTCCCAGCTCTTGCACGTTCGGTGCATGCGTAACCCTGGGCAAGACACTAAGGTCCAGGATTTTTAAAGGTATTTAGGTGTTGCTACACTCAGCATTGCAAGATTTAAGTGACTAAAACTGCTAAGTGCCACTACCAAAAGTGACAAAAGGGCTTGATCCTTTAGAGAGTCCTATTGACCGCAACGGGTTTTGAATGAGGCCTTATCTAAAAGATTTCCGTACTTAATAAAGGGTATTTTGAGGACAAGTTAATTAGTATTTGTAAGGTATTCAGATATTACAATGGTAGGGGCTATATAAGTAGAGAGAAAGCCATGTAGGATAAGCAAGGAGTTAACTTGCTGGAAAACAAGACCGACCTCCAAATTGTGTCAAAAGGCTTTTCAACATTTGACAGATGCTGCAACATTTTAGGGCAAGGTGCAAGTTTTATTTCTGAATTTTTTGACAAATTAATAGGATAAGTTAAGCCAGCCAACAACCTTAAGAGTAAGCAGCTTGCTTCTATTTTTATTCTGCATCTCTTTGCTCCATCCTGGAGTGGTCTTTTGGTTTTCATCTCCCTGTGCATTTCCAACTTGACCACTTCCCCTACTTGTGCCCCTCCTCTTTCTGTTGGGTCAGCTTCTTTTTCTCCTGTCTGCTCCTCCCTCCAGTTACCTCTTACCCTATGACTGCAAAATGAATCACCGCTTCCCCCTCCAGTTACAGTACCACAACAGCTTTACTTCCCAAACATTGACAGCAGAAAGCAGACTCTTAACCTTTGTAATCAAATGCTGTCGATCTGCCATTACTTTTTATAGCTGCCTGTGCAGAGATGAGGCAAAGAGCCTAAACCTCTGGTAAAAGCCTGTTCCAACTGTACTCATACTATAATTACCAGCAGTGTGTCAGGACTGGTAGTAGCAGTGCTTTAAGCACTTCTTTCTCCAAAGAAATGTTTGTAAGAAATACATTAACCCAGCTATACCATTACTATAATACTGGTATTTTTTCTTAGTGCAATTGCACTTTGAACCCATCTACACTGCAAAAAGCTCCTCCAGTATAGGCAGGACCCCAGAGACACAAAGATTTCAGTTAGCACACCAATGAAATAAATGGAAGCAATTCACATTTCTTACAGGCAAATACAGCTCCTTTCTTGTACCGTCTCAGTGAAGTTCAACTGTACAGTACACAAAACAGAGAAGGATTTGGACAGCCCATGCATGGGAATCGCATCCTCTGTGCATTGCACAGCCCAGCTCCATGGAATAAACCTCCATGTTGCGATGTAGCAGAAAATGTGGGTATATAAATCTACCATCCACATGGAGGAAAAAAGAACTGAAGAGCTATTGGAGAATTGCTCCTCTTGTAAATACTCTTATGCTGCACTAAGACTGTCCATGTTTAGCTTACTCCACTCTGGAAGCAAGGTGGATAAAAATAGATTATTTTTAAAAGGATTTTTAAATTAAACACAGGCTTCTTTGTTTTTAAATAAATCTATTTAAAATTAAATTTAAAATTGACAATCTATGTTAAGGCCTAAACTTATTAAAATCATCTAAATTAATATGTTAAGTAGTACATGTTTGCTGCCAAAATTTAAAAGAAAAAAAAGTCAAACCAATGAATTGGTAGAGAGAGATAAAATGAGTCTGCTCCAGAGGTCCCCTGTTCAATCCTGCCCGCTGATGACCAGGGTCTGTCGGCATTACAAGTGGGGGCTTGTCTGGGATTTCAACTGAGAAGTCTCTGAAGCTTGGGATGCGCTTCCTCTGCTACAGGAAGTATGTAACCCACATACCTTCTGGGTATGGTGTTCTATCCCATCTAGTGGCATCGAGACTACTTAGAGAGCGAGCAATTAATGACTCTGCTCTATAGCCTGAGCTAACAGCCAGTTGGCTTTCAGCTCATCCACTAAGCTCCAGAGGTCCCAGGTTCAATCCTGCCTGCCGACAACCAGGGTCTGTCGGCGTTACACTAAATCAGCTTTTGACAGTAGTAACGCGTTCTCTAGGTGCAGAGAGAATATAATTTTCTTCATTTCAGTTTATTCAACTAGCTCAGTTCAATGACTGGTTCACTGAAATTTAAGAAACCATTTGGGAGCAGAAAAAGCAGGAGAGCTTATTTTCCTCTTCCACTAGTGAAAGACAATATGATGTACAGTACTAGTTCTAAATCCTTGAAGGATATAGTGACCAGAAGCAATGATCTCAATTCACTAACTACAAATCATACTACTTTTGTTTATTAGATCAGTTAGTTTTAAATGAAAAACATGTTTTGGTAAACTTTTTATATGTTTTTTCTTATGCATCCAGCACATTTAGTAAATTAAAAAAAAAAAAAAAAGCCTGTTTTTTTGCATTCTTAATTGAATTTGAATTTCCATCCAGATAGAGTTTCATGAAAACAATAAGCAAAAAAATTAATCTAGTAAACAAGAAATGCATCATTCACCATTTTCTAACATAATAAAAAATGTAGAAGTTAAGAATCTACATAAATCCAAACTAAGCTATATAACTGCTTAAATAAATGCAGAGAGACATAGTGTATTCTCCTGGTTATCAAAAAGAAACAGCAAATTTCATGTAAAGGCTACATTTAGTTGTAAATCAACATGTTTTAATGGTTACCAATCAACAAGAATCAATCTTTCTTCAGGAAAATAGCTAAAAAGGAAGCCAAATTGCTGGCACTTTAAATTAAAAAGGTAGTAGAGCAGTTTTTAAACTAAGGGCTGGGGGGAAGCTGACAGGTGTGGAAGAGCACGTGGTTCGGACAGAAGCATCCCTAAGGGGAGGATCTATTAATGGAGATTCTCTATGTCCTAGTAAGGAGGAGAGGATGGAAAATGATAAAATACAGGTAGAATCTGATCAGAAACAGTCAAATGAAAGAGTCCCATTTGATTACATCATGTAATGGCAGACAGCTAAAAATAACAAGTTTTTAAAGTGCTTATATACCAATGCTAGAAGTCTAAATAATAAGATGGATGAACTAGAGTGCCTCGTATTAAATGAGGATATTGATATAATAGGCATCGCGGAAACTTGATGGAATGAGGATAAATCAATGGGACACAGTAATATCAGGGAACAAAATATATTGCACAGACAGAACAGGTCCTGCTGGTGGGGGAGTGGCACTATACATGTGAAAGAAAGCATAGAATCAAATGAAGTAAAAATCTTAAATGAACCAAACTGTACCGTAGAATCTCTATGGATAGTAATTCCATGCTCTAATAATAAGAATATAGCAGTAGGGATATATTACCAACCATCTGACCAGGATGGTGATAGTGACTGTGAAATGTGTAGGGAGATTAGAGAGGCTATTACAATAAAAAGCTCAGTAATAATGGGGGATTTCAACTATCTCCATATTGACTGGTGTACACATCACCTCAGCACGGGATGCAGAGATAAAGTTTCTTGACACCTTAAATAAACAAGAGGAGAGGCAATTCTTGACTAAGTCCTAAGTGGAGCACAGGATCTGGTCCAAGAAGTGAATATAGCTGCACCACTTGGTAATAGTGACCATAATATAATTAAATTTAATGGCCGCCACTTCCTGCAGCCCCCATTGGCCTGGAACAGCGAACCGCGGCCAGCGGGAGCTGCAATTGGCTGAACCTGCAGACGATGCAGGTAAACAGTCTCAGCCCGCAAGCGGATTTCCCTGACAGGCGGCGTGCCAAAGGTTGCCGATCTCTGAACTAGCCAAAGACTCAAAAAGTAATAGCAAAAATTTTTTTCAGTACTTTAGAAGCAGGAAGCCTGCTAAACAACCAGTGGGGCCACTGGATGATCAAGATGCTAAAGGAGCACTCAAGGATGATAAGGCCATTGCGGAGAAACTAAAAGAATTCTTTGCAATGATCTTCACGGCGGAGGATGTGAGGGAAATTCCCAAACCTGAGCCATTATTTTTAGGTGACAAATCTGAGGAACTGTCGCAGATTGAAGTGTTTGAGGAGGTTTTGGAATAAATTGATAAATTAAACAGTAATAAGTCACCAGGACCAGATGGTATTCACCCAAGAGTTCTGAAGGAACTCAAATGTGAAATTGCAGAACTACTAACTGTAGTCTGTAACCTATTATTTAAATCAGCTTCTTTACCAAATGACTGGAGGATGGCTAATGTGATGCAAATTTTTAAAAAGGGCTTCAGAGGTGATCCCGGCAATTAGAGGCCAGTGAGGCTGACTTCAGTACCAGGCAAATGGGTTGAAACTATAGTAAAGAACAATATTGTCAGATGTATAGGTGAACATAATTTGTTGGAGAAGAATCAACATGGTTTTTGTAAAGGGAAATCATGCCTCACCAATCTACTAGAATTCTTTGAGGGGCTCAACAAGCACGTGGACAACGAGGATCCAGTGGATATAGCATACTTAGATTTTCAGGTTTCAGAGTAGCAGCCATGTTAGTCTGTATTCGCAAAAAGAAAAGGAGTACTTGTGGCACCTTAGAGACTAACAAATTTATTAGAGCATAAGCTTTGCATCCGATGAAGTGAGCTGTAGCTCACGAAAGCTTATGCTCTAATAAATTTGTTAGTCTCTAAGGTGCCACAAGTACTCCTTTTCTTTTAGATTTTCAGAAAGCCTTTGACAAGATCCCTCATCAAAGGTCCTTAAGCAAAGTAAGCTGTCATGAGATAAGAGGGAAGATCCTCTCAGGACTGGTAACTGGTTAAAAGACAGGAAACAAAAGGTAGGTATAAATGGTCAGTTTTCAGAATGGAGAGAGGTAAATAGTGGTGTCTCCCAAGGGTCTGTACTGGGACCAGTCCTATTCAACATATTCATAAATGATCTGGAAAAAGGTGTGTAAACAGTGAGGTGGCAAAATTTGCAGATAATACAAAACTACTCAACATAGTTAAGTCCCAGGCAGACTGCAAAGAGCTACAAAAGGATCTCTCAAAACTGGGTGACTGGGCAAAATGCAGATGAAATTTAATGTTGATAAATGCAAAGTAATGCGCACTGGAAAACATAATCCCAATTATACATATAAAATAATGGCGTCTAAATTAGCTGTTACCACTCAAGAAAGAGATCTTGGAGTCATCGTAGCTAGTTCTCTGAAAACATCCACTCAATGTGCAGCGGCAGTCAAAAAAGCAAACAGACTGTTGGGAATCATTAAGAAAGAGACAGATAATAAGACCGAAAATATAATATTGCCTCCATATAAATCCATGGAACGCCCACATCTTGAATATTGCATGCAGATGTGGTTGCCCCAGCTCAAAAAAAGATATATTGGAATTGGAAAGGGTTCAGAAAAGGGCAGCAAAAATGATTAGGGGTATAGAATGGCTTCCGTATGAGGAGAGATTAATAAGACTGGGACTTTTCAGATTGGAAAAGAGACAACTAAGGGGGGGATATGATTGAGGTCTATAAATCAGGACTAGTGTAGAGAAAGTAAATAAGGAAGTGCTGTTTAATCCTTCTCATAACACAAGAACTAGGGGTCACCAAATGAAATTAATAGGCAGCAGGTTTAAAACAAACAAAAGTATTTCTTCACACAATGCACAGTCAATCTGTGGAACGCTTTGCCAGAGGATGTTGTGAAGGCCAAGACTATAACAAGGTTCAAAAAAGAACTAGATAAATTCATGGAGGATAGGTTCATCAATGGCTATTAGCCAGGATGGGCAGGGATGGTGTCCCTAGCCTCTGTTTGCCAGAAGCTGGGAATGAGCGACAGGGAATGGATCACTTGATGGTTACCTGTTCTGTTCATTCCTTCTGGGGCACCTGGCATTGGCCACTGTCAGAAGATAGGATACTGGGCTAGATGGACCTTTGGTCTGATCCAGTATGGCCGTTCTTATGTTAAAAGAACAAACTCAAAACATAATTCAATTTGATGATTTAAAGTAAAGTTTCCTGCTTGGTGATTTAAATCACTTTGATTTATATCAATCCACCCTGTTGGGTAGTGGGATTAAACTAAACCACACAACAGCACTCAGTGCAGTGTAAGGTCTGGTCTACACTACAGTTAGGTCGACGCAAGGCAACTTTCGTCCGTCGACCTAACTATGGAAGTGTCTATACTTAAAGTTTTGCTCCCACCAACATAACTGTCCTGCTATGCCGACTTAATAACTCTACCTCCTACAGCAGCGTAGAGCCACGGTCGACGTAGTTATGCTGACATAGTACAGTCAGCGTAGATATTGCACTGCTTACATCTACTGTTACTGGCTTTCCAGAGCCATCCCACAATGCCCCACACTGACAGTACAATTGATACAAGTGCTCCTGGTGAGGACAAGCACTGCCAACACAAGGAGCGAAGTGTAGACACGCAGAAGCGGCAGTAATTTAATTTTGTAGTGTACACATGGCCTTTGAGTTTAGATGTTTGAGTTTAATGTGATCTAATGAGTGTGGAATAACTATTGAGTTTTAAATTCACACCCTAGTTTCTTTTGCAAAAGCTTCCTCATGTAGACAAGTCTTATTTCTCTCTCACACGCACACTGAAATGCGCACACACAAGGAGCAAAAGTGTTGGAGGTTACTTTACCTGGAAGGCTGAAACAACCACCACAAAATGTTCCCATCCCACTACAGTAACTCCCCAGTGCAGAGTCCACCTACTTAGACCATGCACTTAAACAAACAGTGTTTACTCACTCATCAAGTGGAAGTGTAAATCAGATCAAACAGTGTTCAGCAGCATTTCAGAAATGATAGTTAAACCGGTACCTGTTACCGACACCCACTGACTGCAACAGGTAAATATCCTTAGGTAGGCAAAGATTCTGTCAGCCAACTAAGGCTACATCTACACTGCAACCTGGGATGTTATATGTAGTTCATGTGGACATATCCACATTAGCTTTAATCTAGCAAGCTTGCTCAAAATAGCAGTAAGAACATGACAGCATAGGAGGCAGCCCTGTAGATACATACTTACATTGCTAGATCACATTGAAACCCATGCCACCATGTCCTCAGTGCTTTTCTTTACCGAGCTAGCTAGATTGAAGATACCATAGATAAGTATACACAATCTGAAAATTATACCCTGGTTGCAGTGTAGACAGTACTGCAATGCTACATTAGGAAGGGTTTTCTCCAAACTAAAAAGGCTAGAAACTTTTAATCATTAAAGAAAAAGTTCAATTTTGCAGAAATTGGTAAACAAGCTCCCTAATATCTAGCTCCTATATAGTGATTTTCAACAGTAGATTTCGAAGTGTTTTACTAAGGAAGTCAGTACCATTAACCCCATTTTACAGACAGGGGATGTGACCTGCCCAAAGTCACCCAGCAGGCCAATGACAAAGCCAGGAACAGCACCCAGGTGTCCCAAGTCCTACGCCAATGCTTTATCAAGTAGGCCATACTACCTCCTAGACAGGGAAAATGTATTATTCACGGTTATTAGGTAAGTGGATTTATCAAGCCTTACTAATTCATGCCCCCACACTTCCTATAAAAATAATTATTAAAATACTTTGAACAAAAGAGAAAATAGTATTTACAGGCAACTCTGAAAAGTACAAAAAAGTAAAACAAAATTCAACAGGGTAACAGACTCATGAGAGTCACACAATTCTATCATGTTTAATGATCTATACCTTGAAGGCATGGGGGACACGTTCTATTACTTGGGATAAAATTGCATATTCAATTTAACATCTCAATATTGATATACAAATTTAAATCCTGAAAAACAGATTCATGGTCAACATGAAACACCATTTTGAATCAGAGGGAACCTTGCTATTTGAGAAACTGTTGGTTACATTGTATGTTGTTTCTCTCCTCTTTTTTTCTGGTAATGTCTCAGAATTCTAACTCCCAATGTCCTTGACATACAGAAGGTTAAGGTACATTGTGGTACTGAAATAGTAACACAAATAATACAATGCACAAAGGCTCTCTACTGAATAAAAAAAGTGAGGTGGCAGGAAAGTACTTTATGATATAATATCAGGATATGGATGTGTAAAGTAATAGGAGATTACAAATCATTACGATTAATGAAATATATGGAAGCAAATTAAAATTAGAAGACAGCTCCCGCTTAAAAAAAAATTATAGGAAAGAGTTCGGGGGGGTGGGAACCCCAGGGCTTTGAGCCACACTGAAGAGGGAAAGATCGCTAAAGAATGAATACATTCTTTCTGAAAACTATGAAAGTAAGAATTATGGAGATTTTATTATTATCATCATCATCATCTTCTAAGAGTCTCCTTCCAAGTACTTCCACTGGGTGGCAGACTAAGCTTTTGCATGAATGGACGGGGGGAAACGACAATTGTTTAAAGAACTTTTCTGTTATACAACTTATTATTTGATCAGTTCTCCAAAGTTTCTTTCCCATTTTTTCTAGAAGCCCCAGGATAAAGGAAGAAGTCCTTCAGGGAGATTGGAAAGCGTATGGCCAAGACAGTGAGATGGGAACAACAAACATGGGTGAAGGGAATGGGTCAATACAGAAATTTATTTAAAATACATCAGCAGAACATCTACTTAAGTCTTGAAAAGCAAAGACTAGAAGATTGAAATAAATTGAAATAAATTCAGCAGCGTATATTAGTCCTGAAGGATCTGAAAGGATGAGTACACAGCATTATTAAAATCTTGGGTGCAGCTTTGAGAGTTTTTTTTCTTTTTTCAGTGCACATATTTAAATGTTACAAACTTTCTTTAAATGCATTTAAAGAGAGTTTCCACTTATTTTAGACAAATTATGACTCATTTTTAAGAATAAAAACTATTTAATTACTGTCTTCTTTAAATTATGTATTTTTAAAAATAGCCCACTGACCCACTTCAAAATCTTTCACTCCCAACTGTGCCAGTGAGTTTAGGAGATCTGTAGATCTTGCCATCCACCTTATAATTTTTTAAACACAGCAAGAAGTAGAAGTTTCAGATATTTTCATTGTGCAGATTTTAAAAACAACAACAACTACTAATTTTCAAATTTTTGCTTTGGCAGGTTTAATCATACGTAAGGCTGCGAGTCTGTGACGGAAGTCAGAGATTCTGTGACTTTATAATGGCTAGTGCTGGCTCAGCCGCTGCCCGCCTTGGGCAGCCCCTGCACCAGCAGTTTGGTTGTGTGGGAGGGGGCTCAGGGACAGGGGCAGGGAATTGGGGAGTGCAGGGGGGTGCTTACCTTGGGGTGGGGGCTCCCTGGCTCCCACTGGCATGGCTCCCGAGTAGCTCCTAGGTGGCGGAGGGAGGCTCCACGCCACGCACTGCTCACACCCGCGGACCCCACGCCCACAGCTCCCATTGGCTGTGGTTCCAGGCCAATGGGAGCTGCGGCAGGCACCTGTGGCGGGAGCAGCGGAGCCCCTGCCCTGGCCCCTGCCTCCACCACCTAGGAGCTGAAGGGACACAAGAGCCGGGTAGGAAGCCCCTGCCAGCCCCACCAACCCCCTCTCCCCTAGCACCAGCACGGTCCTGGGCCACACACCACAGCCCAGCCCAGCCCTCCTCTCCCCCAGCACCAGCAGGGGTCCCGGGCCACGCACTTCAGCCCACCCCCGCTCTCCCCCAGTACCAGTGGTGGTCCCAGGCCACCTCCCCAGCACCCCTGGTTACCCCCTGCAGAGCACCCACAGCCCCAGTGGTGAGCTGGAGCCGGTTCGCAATGGTTCACACGAACCGCTTGTTAAATTTAGAAGCCGGTTTAGAACCGGTTGTTAAAGGGGTGAGCAAACTCCAGCCCTCGGGTCACATGCGGCTTGCAGGAATGTCCTGTCCATCCCACCTGAGCTCTCGGCTGGCGAGGCTCCCCTGTGAATATTTACTCACCCGGCAGCACTCCAAGCCTTCTGCGGCGGGTCCTTCAGTGCCGCCGAAGACCCAGAGCAACTGAAGGACGTGCCACCCAAGTGCCGCCGAAGGCTCAGAGCGACTGAAGGAACCGGTTCTTCAGCTTCTGGCAGCTCATCACTGCACGGCCCCCTGCACAAGTTTTAGTCAGGGAAGGTATTTTTAGTAAAAGTCATGGACAGGTCATGGGCCCATGAATTTTTGTTTACAGCCCGTGACCTGTCCATGACTTTTACTAAAAATACCCATGACTAAAACGTAGCCTTAATCATACGTTACCTAAGAACCCTATAAGAATGAGCAGCAGCGACTGCAAAGAAACCAAGCTGGATGGATAAAGTGCTTTAATGTGCTTCAGATAAGACATCAAGGATATTTTCCATAACGTTTGCAGAGAACGGCCTCACCAGGATGCATATGGGATAAACAATGACAGGATGAATGACCAAATGAGGAGGAATTTCACAACCATTAGGACTTCCATAGCACTATCGTCCCCATTTTGTTGAAAATCTCATCTGAAGGAATTGAAGGTGTGAGCTGGGAGTTCTCTCATGAGAAACATGGAAGATTGCCACAAGGCACTCCTCAACTCACCTAGTGATCCAGCTGGATGGAATGAAAAAAGTCTTCCTTTCCATTGAGTCAGGTAGCCAAGAGGACACTTTTCACTCCTCGACAAGAATTAGAGAAGTAGTATTCAGGTAGTTTTTCTCCTAGAAGGTAAACAAAAATATTTGTGGAGTCATAACCCTAGCAAGACTGGGGAGCTGTCTTCCCCAGGCATATGAAAATGCAATATTCTTGTAGGCTTGTGATAATCTGTGCTATAGATCACAATCTGCTCACAAAGTCTGTTTTCTTCAGTTTTCATAGTCTCTGTATTACACTGCATTTATGAAGACTAACTTCTACAGTAACCAATACCAGTCCTCCAAAGGTTGACAGATGCTGTTTAAAATGCTGATGTGTAACCAACCAAATCACAATTAACTTCTGAGTAACTTATTTTTAGAAAAATATTTTTCAAATCTATCCTCTACACGAGCTCTCATTTAGCACTAAGAACATATAAAGTAGCTGCATCACAAAGCACCAAAAATGACCTTCCTGCCCCCCCGAAAACAGAAAATTTGGTAATTTGTCAGAGCCTTATACCATTATACCTCTGAAGTTACTTAGCTGATTTGCTTCAAGCTTAAAAAAATGCATCTGTGGAATGATGCAAAGCATTTGAATTTCCATGCCAAAATATGTTTTTTTTATAATAACCTTAATATACTGTGTGAATAGTAAAGTGTTACAAGTAGGGCTTAGGCCAGATTTTTTTCTAACAGCCTTAACTATGGAATCAGAATTGTTACTTACAACCCCCTACATCAGAACCAATCTCCAGCACATGGGGCACACGCACACCCGAAGCAGAATACATGTAAACACCACATCTCGAATTCCACATACTAAACTATTAATTAGGAACTTCAGAAGAGCTCCTAAGGCCAGGCTGGGGACTTCTCTAGCATAATTGTAGATCTACAATCACGTTCTCAACCCTGTTCTCAGCACTGGCAGTGTTAGCATTTCCACCAGGCTGTCCCAAAAGGCCCCAGTTCCCAAGCTGGACTCTCTGGAAGGTCCCCTCAAGACTGCCACAATAACCAGTTTCAATTGCTCCAATACCCTAAGCCCTAGCGCAGGGGTGGGCGAACTTTTTGGCCCTAAGGCCACATCGGGGTTGCAAAACGGTATGGAGGGCTGGGTATGGAAGGCTGTGCCTCCCCTAAGAGCCTGGCCGCCACCCCCTATCCGTCCCTTCCCACTTCCCGCTCCCTGACTACCCCCCTCAGAACCCCCGCCCCATCCAACCCCCTCAATCCTTGTCCCCTGACACCCCCACCAGGACCCTCAGCCCTCCCCCGCATCCAATGCCCCCTGCCTCCTGACCGCCTCCTCCCCCCCAGAACCTCTGTCCCATCCGACCGCTCCCTGTCCCCTGACTGCCCCCCAGGACCTCCTGCCCCTTATCCAACCTCCCCTCCCCCCACTCCTCACCCCCTTACCATGCCGCTCAGAGCGGCAGGACAGGCTTATTGGAAAGCCTGGGAGGTGGGCAGGCGCAAGCCACACTGCCGGCATGGCTGCGGGGGAGGGGCAAGGAGCTCAAGGACCAGGCAGGACAGTCCCGCGGGCTGTAGTTTGCCAACCTCTGCCCTAGCGACTGTGCTCATTCTTTATTCTGAAACAGTGCAAAAAGGAGCAGCAGCTCAGATTCTAGTCTGGTGAGCTCCTTCACAGAAAGGTAGTTTACATGGTAATGTTAAAATCATTCTCTTGTGTGCTCTAGAATTCTACAGATGACCAAAGGAAAAAAAACAAACAGGAACAAACCTTTTAAAATAGTTTTAGACCTTATATTTCATGAAAAAGTGAAGAAAAAACGCACAATTTGTCCCCACTCCCCCTTTGCAGATCACCTTAGGACTAATGGCTACACATGCAGGTCTGGAAAGGGTCAATCAAAGAAGATAATGCTTATTGTCTATACCTGCTGGTGGTGGGATAAAGAATGAAAAATCACAAACTATTTTTAAAATAGAAATGGAACGCAATGCTGTTCACTAACAAGATAACAGGAAGGTGTGGTTTCTAGAAGAATGAGGGAACCCAGTTTTTCTATAAAGTAAAAATATTCACCTTAGAACAGTGTCCATTAATGTAACATTAAGAGCAAAACATTGAAGTCAGGAAACAAAATGTAAGTTTCTTAAAGAAGCATTACTTTGGGTGTGTTAACACTTCCTATTTATTTTATGAGATACAGTTAACATTTAAAAAAGCACAATGAGATCCAATGTTTGGAAACTGAAGTAAACAAATTCAGATTAGAAATAAGGCACATATTTTTAACACATTTTAAGGTACACAGGGAGAATAATTAACCAATGATGTTGTGAATACTCTGTCCCTTTACATCTTTAATTCAAGACTGGAAATCTTTTTAAAAGATGTGCTATTGTTCAAACAGAAGTTATGGGCCAGATGGAAACATTATCGGGGGATGGTTCTTTGGCCTGCATTAAGCCAAATAGATTAGATCAGTGGTTCCCAAAATAGGGGCACCACTTGCTCAGGGAAAGCCCCTGGCGAGCAGGGCCGGTTTGTTTACCTGCCGCGTCCACGGGTTCGGCCGATCGCAGCTCCCAGTGGCCGCGGTTCGCCATTCTCGGCCAACTGGGACTGCGGGAAGCGGCACAGGCCGAGGTAAACAAACCAGCCTGGCCTGCCAGGGGCTTTCCCTGAACAAGCGGCACCCCTAGTTTGGGAACCACTGGATTAGATCATCATAATGGCCCCATCTAGACTTAAAATCTACGAATCTATTAAGCTAGAATTTTAACTAGATTAGATAGTATGTGCAGTATATATAGCTAGTAACAATTTAATATTGTTTAATTTTTATAAAAGGCTTTCATAAGAAAGAAAACCCCAATCTAACTTCATTCAGTACCGATATGTAAGGTTATAAATAAAGTCTGTTCATAGCCCTCTTAGAGTCCTCAGTATTGTTGGATACAAAAATAGCTATGGATGCAAAAAACAAAACAAAAAAAAGGTCTCTTTTATTCCTCACTAGGATACTGCTCCATCTTGTCACACTCTGATATGACCATGGTGATCTATAATGAAAGCTGGCTGTGAAATTTTTGTCAAAAATGCAGATTCACCAAAACCAAAACTTTTCACAGGAACTGATCAGTTTTGAAAAACTTCAGTCAATAAATTCTCTCAGGTCCAGGATTAAATTTCTGGTCAAAACAAGACCCCTGCAACCTCCACCCCGGGCCTCCAGAATAGCCCAGTGGTTAAGGCACTTACGTTGTATATGGGAAACCCCGATTCAAGTCCCTCTGAATCAGTCAGGGCAAGGACTTGAGCCTGGGTCTCCCACATCCTACTTGAGTGCCCTAATCACTATTAGGCTGTTATTCCATAGAAGGGAAAGGGAGTGTGGGAGCCTCTCTTTGGTTTTTCATAACAAAAATGTCGAAAAGTGAAACCTTCATTCCAATTCAGAACAGGAAAATTTTGACATTTCAAACATTTTTGCATGATGACAAAACCATTTCCCACCCAGCTGTTTGTTACCTCAACTTGACTACTGCATCCTTAGGTATGCTGTGTTTAAATCACTGAACTTAAAAAGGCTCTAGCTGTTACCAAAGAAAGCAGCCACCTACTTAGCAGGAATCTGAAATCGTATCAGACTAATTGTTGAACAGCACATATTGCATTCCAACTCTGCTCTTAAAAGTCTTCCATGATAAGAACCCAAGCTTCAACAGACATTCATGTTCATGGAAATTGAGGTTGTCTTCAGCAGTTACACTTACTAGACCAATGAAACATTAACTCACAAGAGTAAAACAAGTAAGGGCTGAAGACAGAACTTTCAAGGTAGCTGGCCCACAAACACAGAACTCACTTCCAGAACACAGACTGACCACAAGATATCACTGCCTTCAAAACAAAACTTCTCTCTGCAACACACATATCCCAACCCAATTTTCCAAGTATTATCTCCCTCAGAATAGCAAGAGAGGCAGTGTGATCTAATGGATAGGGCACTGATCCAGGAGTCAAGAGAAATGGATTCTATATCCAGCTCTGATGCTAACCTGTTGTGTAATCTTGAGCAAGTCACTTGGCTGCTCCCCATCTATTTCCCCTTGTGAAGATATGCACTACTCCTTTAAGGGTCAGGGTGGAGCCTACAGCTAAGTAGAGCCTGGGGTGTAATCAAGGAGGCCCTGCCCCAACCTAGGGCTGGGTTACATAAACAGGAAGAGGGAAGGAAAAGCCATGCAAGCGGCAGTGGTTTCTCTCCCTTTGGCTCTAGATGAGCCTAATCAGACTCAGAGTATGTCTACACAGGGATAAATAACCAATGGCACAGCTGCGGCTATCCTAGGTCAGCTGACTTGGGTTCATGGGACTCGGGCTGCAGGGATAAAAATTGCTGTGTAGACCATTTGGGCTCAGGCTGGAGCCTGAGCTCTGGGACCCCCAATTCTCGGAGGACCGGTCATGGGTTTTTTATCCCTGTGTAGACATACCCTCGGGGTACGTCTACATTATAAACTTAAGTGGTCCTATGTTAGGTCAACTTACTATAGGGGTTCATGTCCACACTGCCCTTTTTCTGTCAGTGTTGCACATCCTCACCAGGAGCACTCCCATCGATTTAAGAGGGGCAGTGTGGGGTGCTGAGAGCCAGGACTTTCAGCTCTGCATGCAGCTCCCCACCAGGAGCCTGACTTACCTCCCCACACACACGTTGGCTCCCCACTGGGAATGGGAAGCCAACTGGACTCTGGAAACGGAGCTCCCACCCAGGCACAGCTGTGCTCCCAGTGGGGAGCAGGGAGCCAAGAGTCAGGGGGGCAGCCGGGCTCCTGGCAGGAAGATCCGCACCCAGAGCCTAGTCAGCTGCCATGCTCCCGGCGGGAAGCAGGGAACTGAGAGCCTGGGCGGCAGCCCAGCTGGGAGGAGGGAGCCTGAGCCGGGAGCCTGGGCGGCAGCCCAGCTTGGAGTGGAGCAGTAAAGCTGGGAGTCGTCTTTTTGGTCAATTTCACGACTCCAGCTTGATAAGAATGACAGCCAACAGATGTAAGTAATGCAGTGTCTACCCTGCATTGCCCTAACTACACAGGCATAAGCCCCATGCCTCTTGTGGAGGTGGAGTTTTATGTCAGTGTAGTAGGGCACTTATATTAGCAGGAGCAAGGCTGTAGTGCATACACTGACATAATTAGGTCAATGTAAGGCAGCTTACTGTACATTGACCGAATACTGTAGTACAGACCAGGTCACAGAGACTTGGTGTTATAGATTTAAGTTTGGATCCTGAGGTGGGAACCTTATGAACTGTCTAATGTAATTCCTCCTGTCCTGAAGCCTTATTAAAAAGGGAATATGATTTTTTTTTAATGTTTATTGACTTCTCCTTGCCCAGGCTATTAAATTGAACATATTGATGCCAATCAGGAGAAATTAAAGTGGTGCACACCTGCCAGGGTGGATAAAAATCAATGATTTTTCAAATAAAATAAATAAACAAATAAACAAACAGATTTTTTTTTCATTTAAATTTTTTTTTTTTTGATAGATAGGGTTTTTTTTTCCTCAAAAAGCATTTTAAAGAAAGATGCATTACAGTTCAAAGATGTCTCATCATGGAATAAGGATTATAAATTCTAATTCTATAGCATGAGACAATATATTCATGTAATGTTTAAGAAAAGTTTTCTAAATGAGTTCCAATAGTTCATGAATTAGGGACCCCAATTTTATGGGGTTCCAGGGGCTTCCTTATAGGATTATTTAGGTTAATTTTTCTATCTACCCAATGTGGCTCGGTATCTTCTAGACTGAGCACTATCAGAGATGCTTAGTTTTGCAGTTCTCAAACTGTGGATTTCAGTCTTCAGAGATAACATGCTTGTTAACAACAAAAATGTTTTTAAATAAATAAAATAATTAAATAATAGAGGTGAGAAATAACAGACCTCAACCCTATTGTCACTCTGTAAATTTGTGTACACACAGAGTCAATCCCTTACCCCTCTCTAAAAGTGCAAAGTTTCAAAAAGTTCAATGAACAGAAGATTGTTGGGGGCAGAATAGATCTGGACAAGAAGTAGAAGTCTGGAGATAAATGTGAGAAGGGAGGGACAGGCAACAGAAACAAAAGTGAAATTGTTTGAGCAGCATATTCCAGAAGTCTTGAGGTCTTTCTGAGTGTAGCCTTCATTGATTTGAGATCTACCATACCATTCTCTCACTAGAAGGGAAATCGTATAATGACAGCAGGCCGTAACAGAGACCCAGTTGGGGAATATTTTAATGAGTTCCTCTACCTGTGGGTAAGACAGGCATGCGTGCAAAATGCAAACAGAGCAAAAAACAAATGCAAGGCTGGTTGCCCAAATGAAACAACATCATGAGAAGTGTTCCTTCTCAGGAGGAAGCTGCGTTGAAGATGATGAAAGGAACATGTCTGAACATGCAGAATCTTCAGGTTGGTAAACGTTTTTATTTCATACTTCTTTCTTAAGGACTGCCTGTCTTCCTTCTGGACTATTCTTGAATTCTCACGTTTGAGCAAAAAAAAAAAAATATAATTGTTACTCTATGGTACTATCATTTTAGATGCAGTTGTGATAAAAAATAAATAGCTGAAATAGGCAGATCTTCCTTTTACAATTTCACCTTTAAAGTAGTACTGAGTGTCAATGAATATACTAAATGAGCATTACGGTAATAATAATTAAATAACTACATTGACTTATTTTGTTTAGGAGAATCAATCCTCAACATATAGGATTCTGAAGACTATCCACCTTCAAGATCACCACCATTTTCCATAGTTTCAGAGTTATCTGCCAATGATAGTGTTTCAGTCACATCATCTGTGTCACATAGCCACAGTATATCACCTGTAGCAAAAAGGAAAAAAAATCTCCATCATCCAGAAAACCACCATAGATAAGTTTGTGATAAGAACCAGCAGATTACAAAAAGAGGCAATTGATGAAAAACTGCCCGGTTTGTTTATGCAATAAACTCTCCGTTCCCTAGGATTGAGAACCCACACTTCATTAACATGGTTCAGTCATTAAGACCAGGATACAGTGCACCCAACAGAGCAGATGTCGCCGTCAAGTTGCTGGATAAAGTGTATGAAAGAGAAATTGAGCAGCGTGCAAAAGGTCTAGAGGGTGAAATTGTTAACCTGAGTCTTGATGGGTAGAGCAATGTCCACAATGATCCTGTTGTATGTGCTTGTGTGACAACAGAAGGGAATGTCTTCCTTATAGAAACAATTGATACATCAGGAAATGCACACACAACAGAATACTTACAAGCTGCAGTAAAAGCTACAAGAAACTGAAAAAAAAATTCTTATGTCTGGTACGCAGCTTGGTCACAGACAATGCTGCAAATGTATCCAAGATGAGAAGAAATTATTTAGAAGAGAGTACCAAACTAATAACATATGACTGCAGTGCTTATTTGATGCACCTCCTAGCCAAAGACTTCAGTGTTCCAGAAATAAAGGCTAATGTTGTTGAAACTGCAAAATACTTCCATGACAACCACTTTGCAGCAGCTGTTCTGAAAAAAATGGGAGGAACCAAGCTAATTCTCCCACAAGATGTGCGATGGAACTCAGTAGTGGGCGATTTTGAGCACTATACCAAGAACTGGCCTAATCTGTTGACAGTTTGTGAGAAAAATCGTGAAAAAAATAGATGGCACTGTCACAGCCAAAGTTCTCAACATTGGGCTTAAGAGAAATGTTAAGCACGTGCTGAGTACCCTGAAGTCCATTTCTGTAGCCTTGAACAAAATGCAGGGAAATAGCAGTTTTATTGCTGATGCTGTTGACATTTGGAAGGAACGGAGTGAGATCTTAAAAAGAGAAATATGCAATGACAGAGTTAAATTACAAGCATTAAAAAAATGATAGGGACAAGCACTATCTCCAGCTCATTTTCTTGCAACTATTCTCAATACTCGGTACCAGGGTCAAACCTTAACTGCTAAAGAAGAGGAGTTGACTATGACATGGCCATCCAACAATCATCCATCCATAACATCAACTATAATAACCTTCAGAGCTAAGGGTGAACCATTCAATAAATAGATGTTTGCTGATGATATTTTAAAGAAAGTCACACCAGTGAACTGGTGGAAGTCACTTAAGCACTTGGATTCAGAGACTGTTGAAGTGATCATCCCACTTTTAAGAGCAGTAGCTTCTTCTACCAGTGTAGAAAGAATATTTTCTTCCTTTGGACTAATTCATTCCAAATTGAGAAATCATTTGGGACCTGAAAAAAGCAGGAAAGCTTGTTTTTCCTTTTCCAGAATATGAACGAACAGGAAAATGAAGGTGAAGATGACTGAGTTAGCTGCAGAAGCCAGGATTTTAAGTTTCTCACATTGACTTGGTTGACAGTCGATTTTGGGTTTTGGGGTTTTTTTTAGATATATTTCATTTAACTATTTTCGTTAAAAACAATTTTAATAAAACCAAACTTGATTTTAAAAAACTTGAATGTTTAACTAAATGTTTAAATTCAAAAATTAATATGTTTCGTTAAAATATTATGTTTGCTGTTGAAGAAAAAATCCAGAATACATAACGTTGTTTTATTTAACTAAAACAACAATTTAAATGTCTGTCTGGTGATGTTCTCCGCCTAATACAGCATAGCAAAAAAAAAAAAATCCTCCAAATATTAATGATTAACCTGTTGAATTTGGAGATAGTTCACCTCCAAATGACTTCATAAATATCTGCTTCAGTTACCTTTGGTAAATGAAAAAATGAATCATTCATTTTCTGATATATCTGTAAAACTAATCTGAAAAGTTTTCAAAATAAATCCTTCTAAAAATGAAACCTGAGTTGTAAAGAATATGTATTAAGGTTATAACAACTAACAAGAATGCACTTTTATGTATAAATACATGATTAAATCGAGTCCTCCTGACTAGTGATTTAAATCATGATTTAAATCAATTTGATTTAAACCAAATCCACCCTGACACCTGCAGCACCACACCAAAGACTGCCCACACTTTTACCCCTCCATATTTGTTGTCCACCATGTCTATTTAGAAGGTAAGTTCTTTTGGGGCAGGGATTGTCTTACCTTTTTTTTTTTTGGTAGTGCTTAGTCCAACAATGCACTGATCTCAGTTGTGGTCTCTAGGCACTACTGTAATACAACTACACAAAAACATGGTCAAATTTAAGTGAAACAAGAAGCAATTAACTACAATCATTTTCTAGACCCTGTTTGGAGCTGTATACATTGTAAATTCAGAATTGATGAATTCATCGTGATGGCCCTCTTTGCCTCTTCATGCAAAGGAGTCAGTTTGTCCCACAACAAGAAATTTTACTGAACTAGTACAGCTTGGTAATTAACTATACTCATATGGAGGATAGCTGAGGAGCATGACTTCCTCCTCTACACATCTTGCACTTTGTCTCTTGCTTCTGTGGGACTAAGCAAGGGAAATCAGCCCAACTTGACTACTCTGGGCTGCAGATTCAGTACAAAAACCAGAAACAGGATCTGTATAAAAGTACTTTAATCCTTTTTTTAGAACATCGGGTAGAAATGGTCAGCTCTTTTGGAAGGTGGACTGAAGGTTAGTTTCAAAATATATTTGTTAGGAGAGTGGCTTTCCCTTTCCCAATTGCTTGAACTGGACAATGTTGAAAGTCAGTGAGATTTTTCAAACCCCAACAATTTCAGGTTCAAAGCTGCCAAGTCTAAGAGTCCTTGTATTTTTCAAGGAATTTGGTATGTATGCATCTTTGAAGGAGGCACTATTTCGCACAGTTGTGGTTTTGCTTGCTTTTAACCAACCAGGAAGGATGCAGATCCATTTCACAGGTTGTGGCTCTATACATTTTTCAGAACTCCTGAGCTTCAGCATATGTGATGGAGCCAAATTTAGCCACAAGTAATAGGGTGAATAGTACAGTCTAGTAATGGAGTCATTAAGATTAAGCTCAAGCTGGCATTCTATGGCTCTATGAGAGGCTAGAAGAGATCCACGCACAAAAGCACAGATCCTAAATATTACCCCTCTAAGGCAGAGCAAGCAATTGTACTTGTATGTATATAGTACCTTCACATAAGGGGCAAGACTTGAGGCCCTGGTAGGGTGACCAGACATCCTGATAAAATCAGGACTGTCCCGATAATTAGTTGTTTGTCCCACGTCCGAACCGATGTACTGTCCCGATATTTTGCTTCAGCGGCACTCCGGCTTTTTTTTGTTGTTGTTGTTGCTTGGGGTGGCAAAAACCTAGAGCCGGCCCTGATGGGGGGGTGAGCCTGAGGCTGCCCCTCATGTGTCCCAATATTTTGTTCTTGTCATCTGGTCACTCTAGGCCCTGGAGCTTAACTTCAATCATTCCTACAGGCACAAAATCATAGCAGAACAATCAAGGCTCAGTGGAGCTACCAAAAAAAAAAAAAAGTAACGATCTGGGCCAAGCATCTAAACTGCACTAATTGCCCTAACATGAACTGTAAAATAAAAGAACAGTTTACTACCCACCCCACCCCTCCCAAGAAAAGTGACCTACAGGAGTAGCAACAGACAATAGTGAGTACTTGCTTACACCACTAGCAACAATAAGAAGGAATTATGTAGCAGTTGATGCTGTTGCTCCTTATAAATGATCAGACACAGGATGTGAGGAGAAATGCAGGGTGTGCATGCAGCTCCAGTGGAAACCACCATCCAGTAAGTTTTAAACTAATGTTTAAATCATCAGCTACCATACTGTTTTAGGGGTCTATGCACCAAGGCCAGAACACACATTCTAGAACAGGGGTCAGCAACCTTTCAGAAATGGTGTGCCGAGTCTTCATTTATTCACTTTAAGGTTTTGCATGCCAGTAATACATTTTAACATTTTTTAGAAGGTCTCTCTCTATAGGTCTATATATTATATAACTAAACTATTGTCGTACGTGAAGTAAACAAGGTTTTCAAAATGTTTAAGAAGCTTCATTTAAAAATTAAATTAAAATGCTGATCTTACGCTGCCGGCCCGCTCAGCCCGCTGCCAGCCTGGAGTTCCATTCACCTGAGCAAGACCTGCGGCCTGGACTCTGGCTGGCTGGGGCCGGCAGCCAAAACCCCAGACCGACAGTGGGCTGAGCGGCTCAGTCTGGGGTTCCGTCCGTCACCTTCTGCCAGCCAGGGTCCCGGCTGCCAGCCCCGTTCAGCCTGATGCCAGTCTGGGATCCCGGCCCTGCCCACACAGAGTGGGTACCTATCTTCTCCCTGGTTCTAGCCCATTCTCTTCCTCTCTCTCTGCACTGAGCTGAGGGTGGGAAGTGCACTGAGCACAGGGCTGGGGGTGAAGGAGCAGGCTGGGGGCTGGGGCAGGAGGTCTGGGTGTGGCGTGCTTACCTGGGCAGTTCCCATTTGGTGCGAGGGTGCAGGTGGGAATGCAGGAGTGGGGGTGCAGGAGCTCTCGTTTGGTGTTCAGGGTAGGGATTGGAATGTGGAGGGTGCAAGAGTCAGGACATGGGGGGGCTGGGGGTGTGTGAGGAGGGTGCAGGAGTCAGGGCATGGGTGTGGGGGGCTGGGTATGTGGGGGGGTGCTGGAGTCAGGGCAGGAGGCTGGGAGTGTGGGCTAAAGTCGCGGGGGTGCTCCCAGCCCCCTGCCCAGAGTGGCTCACGACAGGGAGCTGGAGGGGATATGCCCGATTCCACCCCCCTTCCCCACCTTTTCTCCGCCTCCTCCCCGGAGCAGCAAACACATTGTGGCTCCGCTTCTCCCCCTTCTGCACAAGGGCCATCAGCTGATCGGCTGCAGGGAGGGAGAGGAGGAGGGACAGGAACCCAGCACACTGGGGGAAGAGGCGGGAGCTTGCCTGCCCTGCAGCAGTAGAAGCCGGCAGGACCAAGCTTCTTCACCCTGTCCCCCCAGGGGGCAGAGAAGAGAGGGCCGGGGCAGGCAGGATTTTTAATGGCATGCTCCTGCCTGGGTTCGACAGCGGGCTGAATAGGGCTGGTGGCTGGGACCCGGCAAGCAGCAATGTGCCATTAAAAATCGGCTCACGTGCCGTCTTTGGCACGCGTGTCATAGGTTGCTGACCCCTGTTCTAGAACCTAATACTCTTTAATGAGGACATAACACTGCCAATTAAAAAAAACTAATTGAGGGAAAAACCTGTATTAAACTAAAACAGATCTAGTTTCCTCAGCTACCATGCCCATCAAGTTAAATATGTCAGAGCATGCAGAAACTCAAACTCCGTCACAACTATCAGATTTTTGTAGTGTTGTCCACAACTGCAGAGACTGATTTTAAGGCCCCCTGTACTAATAACTGTGTGAGTGAACCCCTGTGCTCAGGCAAAGCCCCTTTTGACTTTCACCAAAGACTCTCAGTGCATGATCGAAGAGTGAAAAAAGTTCAGACCAATAAATCAAACAGTTAAAAAGAACACAAAAGCTCCCTGTTTTCTAAATCTGAAAGTATAGCACCACCTTTAAGGAATTATCTGAAACCATATTTTAGCTATTTCTATCTGGTATACTCCCCATTATCTATACATTTTTCAACTTTATAAAAGAGCTACCTTACTGATTTAATTAGTGTTGAATTAAATAATAGACGACCATTAGAAATACAGTAACATGTAATTTTAAAGCGCTGATGGAAAAAATCATTTTTAGTACATTTTATGGGTGTCACATAGTTGTACGTGTATGGAGCAAGGCACAAGAAGACTGGAGAATATCTACAAATTTCCTTTCCCTTACCTAAATTTAAATAACTAGCAAAACTGAAAATTTTACGTCTAATTTACTTAAACATTTTGTTTTCTATATTTTTTCAATTTGGGCAATATAAATAGACTATCTGGTTTCTCTTTTTAGACACTGTCAAGTGAGTGTCACATCCTGGTTCTCATGCACTAGTACAAAGCTGCAAAGTCTGCATTAGCCACTGGCTGGGAATATTTATTTGTTAAAAAGTTACACTGGAATGTGATATAATACAGTTGGGTGTTTCGCATTTGTTTTGTTTTTAGCCTTGTTGTTTTAAATACACAATCTAAATTCTAGACCAAATTTGGCCTGTCTCTTTCCAGTCCCTGAATCTCTCTTCTCCAGTCACTTGTTCTCCCTCTCCTACCCCACAAAAACAAGATGTACCTCAAACAGGACATATTCAGGACAGAACAAAACCTTCTGCTTCATGCCCATCTTTTTGTGTATCATTAATTCCAAACACTTTCCTTGAAATAAGCTACATTATATTTACCACTCCCATTGTGTGGGGAGATGCAGCACCAGTACAATCACTCATGAATTCCTCTCAGCCTAGACAAAATAAAGTCTACTCACCTCAAATACAGGTTTCAAAAGAACAACTAGAGCACCACAATAGACATGACTGAGCATCCCCATCCCTTCTCATTACTCCTACTGCAAGGCTGCAGTGTGCAATAGGAAGTTTTAAAAAAAAATTCTCAGGGATTGTCTACACTTACTGTGGAGCTGCACCACTATGGCACTTAGAGAAGACACTACCTACACTGAGAGGCGAGCTCATAAGTACTCCACCTCCACGAGAAACAGTAGCTATATCAACAGGAGAAGCCCTCCCACTGACATAGTGCTGTCTACACTGGGGGTTAGGTCAGTATAACTGCATTGCTCAGGGTATGTGGATTTTCCACATCCCTGAGCAAAGCAGATATAAATACAGAAACTGGTAGCGCAGACCATTGGTTCTCAAACACAGGTACATGTACCCCTGGGAGTACACAGCGGTCTTCCAGGGGATACATCAACTCATCTAGATATTTGCCTAGTTTTATAACAGGCTACATAAAATGCACCAGCAAAATCAGTACAAACTAAAATTTCATACAGACAGGGGCTTGTTTATACTGCTCTATATACTATATATCAAAATGTAAGTACAATATTTATATTCCAATTGATTCATTTTATTATATGGTAAAAATGAGAAAGTAAGCAATTTTTCAGGAATCGTGTGTTGAGTCACTTGTATTTCTCTGTCTGATTTTGTAAGCAAGTGGTTTTTAAGTGAGGTGAAACTTGTGGGTACACAAGACAAATCAGACTCCTGAAATTGATACAGTAGTCAGGAAAGGCTGAGAGCCACTGGTGAAGATCAAGGGTGTGTCTCCCCTTGCCATTTAAAGTCCAAAAAGTCCCTTTTTTGTGCAAAAACTGTGGAAGTGTCTCCCCTTGCCAATGCCTTTTTGCAGTGAAACTCAGAAGTTTCACCGCAAACAGAAAACTACCTCCACAAGAGGCATACAGTTCTAACTGGTGATACTTTTGCAGTGATGTGCAAGTGGAGACACCTTCTTCCCGTTTACACAGCTTTTAGCCTCTGGACGATATCCCACAGTGCCTAGGTGACCACTCTGGCCAGCAGCTCTGCTGCCAGGTAAACTGCCATCTGCCCCTCCCCTTGTAAACCTCGCCCCTCCCCCTGTAAAGCCTTGGAGAACTTTGAAATTCCTCTTCCTGTTTTCTTGGCAAATACTCACTTATCATCTGGCCGGGTGACAATGGCTGCTCCATGGAGCAGCGGATCCCCTACTTGGAGCAATGCTGAGCTACTGGAGCTGATCAGTGTTTGGGGAGAGGAGGCTGTGCAGGGATGCAAGATGCCCCGCGATCATGCCCCCTCCTTCCCATAAGACCTATCCTCAAAATGGAGAGAGCTGCACTCTGGAATAGATGCCTTCAGTATGCTGCTCTCATTGGCGATGGAAGTGCTGTAAATGTGAACACGATCTGTGGAAGTAAGTGAGAACTCAAACCAGCACTTTTCTTTTACTGATTCTCTATCACCAGTGAAACTGACAGCGCAAAAACTCTGCAAGTGTAGACATAGTCCAAATCTCAGTCTTGCAATGTTGGGAGACCTAAAGTAGTTGGGACTGAGACTTACTCTGAGGGTAAGGGTATTTCTATGCTACAGCACTGCACCTGTGCCATTGTAGGGCAGATACTTCCTACATCAACAGAAGGGGTATTTTTGTTCATGTATATAATCCACCCCTCAAGAAGCAGGAACTAGGCCAAAAGAAGTATTCCTCTATTGACCTAGCTGCATCTAGTCATGATTAGGTCAATTAAACTATGTTGCACAGGACACAAAGTTTTTCACAGCTCTGAGTGCTGCAGTTGTCAATCTAATTTTTAGGTGTAAACAAGGCCTAAGTTATTATCCCTTTAAAGAGTCACACATGTCATTAGACCAACTGCACGTGGGAAGCAGTATCTGTAGTTTCATTTCCTGGGACTGTTATTTTGCATCGGAGGATCAGGGAAGGAAACTGAAGGGATAACTTGGAATTTACAGCAAGCAGCTCCTAATGCAAAAGGATGCCATTCATGACCCCAGCTCCCTAACTAAATCCCAAATTCCTATTTACTTGCCCTTAACTGAAGCTGTAGCCCAATTTTAACAGCTTCCCACATTCAATCAGTCTCAACATCCCCATCCAGCCATTTCCCTTTCCTGCCATCAACCCCACACGCTACCCACTACATGTGCCATACACTCCTCTTGGCCCATCCTCACTCCCCTCCCCCTTGAGCCCTCCCACACACACCCACCTCAGCCCCACCAGCCCTTTCCTAACCCCGACCAATCTCATCCCCACCCCCTTGAGCCCCCGCTAACCTAAACTCTTCACCAGCTCCCTCACATCCACCTTCCTCACCCGTACCAACCTCTCTCGACTCCCCACCCCCTTGACCTCCCACACCCACCAAGCACACTGCTCCAGCCCCCCCACACACCCACCCTCCTCATTCCGCTCTCCCTCCAGCTCTCCCACACCCGCCAATCTCGGCCCCACTACCCCCCCCACACCCAAAACCTAACTCCCCAGCTCCTGGAGCCCCCCCCCCCAGCATCCTCGCCGCCACCACAAGGCCCCTCCCTCCAACTCACCCGTGTCCCCACACAAGTCCCCTCACACCAACGCACCCCTGTGTCTCCCCCCCCCCACACCTACTGGAGCCTCTCGCCCCCCCCCCAAGTCTCCTCCCACCAACTCACCCCAGTGTCTCTTCCCTCCCCGACCCCCGCAAACGCACCCAGGCAAAAGAGCCGCTGCCGGCCGCTCTCACCGCGCCTTGCCGGATCCGGTGTCCAGGCCGCGACGCTGGGGTCCAGCCTAGGGTCCGTGCCCACAGGGCCCGCCGGCTCCCTTCACCACCCACCTAGCCGCAGCCCCGTGTCCCGGCACCGTGCAGCCAATCCCGGCCCGGCTGAGCGTCGCCCCCGCCCCCCCGACCGCACACACCTCGCACAAGCCAACGCAGTGGCGGAGCGTCCTCATTCCAGATGCATGAGGAGCGCTCAGTGATTGGCCGGCGCGGGGTGGCGCGTGAGGGGCCGGCTCAGTAACGTTATTAACGGCTGCCACGCAGGGGAGGGGAGCGCGCGAGCTGCACAGGGGTTACTGCTGGGCATTCACTGCCGGGGTCAGGCGCTGGAGCGCGCCGGGCAGAGCCGCTCCAGAGGCGGGGGCTGAGAGCGCGAGTAACGGATTTTCACTGACACTGTGCTATAAGTAACAGTTGCCCTTCAGTTGCGCTAGTGTCCTAATAAATAGAGTAATTTATTATGCAAATAGTGTATATTACTGCACCGTGTGCAAATAATTAATATGCAAACAACTGTTGCCTTGCAGGCAGCTCCCCCCTCCCCCATTTAATGCTGTAATAAACTCTTGTTTATATTACATCATAGAATAAGCCCAGCTCACTTGGTAAACTCAAAGAGTTACAAGTACTTAAACTGTGTCATTTTAGTGACTTTAAAGAAGGAGCAACATTTTAAATGAGGATGATCCACTGGGTTGACAGATGCTGTACTATTTGAAAATAAGTACCAATCAACAACATTATAATCAGAACAACAAAATGAAGCGGAATTTTTTTTTTTAAACTTCTACAGCATACATACACTAGAATATGAACATGTTACCACTCTTAAATAAGTATGTTGAAGTAAGTCTGAAGTAGTAGAGAGAAAAGGAGGACTTGTGGCACCTTAGAGCCTAACAAATTTATTAGAGCATAAGCTTTCGTGAGCTACAGCTCACTTCATCAGATGCATCCGATGAAGTGAGCTGTAGCTCACGAAAGCTTATGCTCTAATAAATTTGTTAGGCTCTAAGGTGCCACAAGCACTCCTTTTCTTTTTGCGAATACAGACTAACACGGCTGCTACTATGAAACCTATAGTAGAGAGATAATCACTTCCCCCTAGGCCACTTTCTCCATTTTTTTTCCAGTTGCTCCTATTAATTTTTAGCAGGGCATAGTCCACACCAAAGAGCTAAAATGATCCTGGTATCCTGATCTACTACTCCTGTCTTCTCAGAATACAAAGACTCTTTTTATGTTACATGACCTGAGGGGAATATTCCTGTTCTCTCCTGAGACTTATAGGCACCAGAAAGACTCATAGCTTGGCCTGGGCTGCCTGCTTCATGGTTTCCTTCTTCTGACATATGTTTATTGTAGAGGTCTCTTTGTAATTACATGAATCTCCTTCAGAAAGGGAGGAAAATATTGCAAGATGGAAATAGTATATGGGAGATTTCTGAGCTTATTATAAGCAGCATGAAGGATCACAGGCCAATACAGGTGATAGCAGCATTATAGGTAATATCACAATATTAGATTAAAAATTCAAAAAGAGTTCTTCTGTAGTCATGGGGATAAGAAAAAGGAACAATAGAAGCCTGTGTACCTGGAAATAGAAGAACCAGTCACCCACTTGTTCAAAGGAAGGAAAGAAATTTAATAATTTCAGAAGGAGGGAGTTGAAGTGACATTCTGCCAAGGGATTCACTTGTTTCAACAAACTCATGCCAAATTAAAGACAACAGACAGGATGTGAATACAAAAAGGGGAGAATTCAGAGTTGTGATGAACTCTCTGGCTTGAACTTCTAGTCTTTTAAATTTTACTTCAATGAGGCAAAGGGTAGTTCAATGATAAAACAATAGCTATTTTATGTAAAACACAGACAAGACTTCACAGGGTTCAGATTGCACTCAGCAAGGGACAGTGCTCGTGCATTATTATAGTTGGTACGTGGATGACAGAATGACCTTAGTATCTATGAATCCCCTTTTTCTGGTGCTTACCTATGGGTGTTCTGTAAGAAATGACCAGTCTGGGTCAGACCAATGGTTCACCTGGCCCAGGATCCTGTCTTCTGATTGCAATTCTGGAGGCTTCCAGCAAAACCACTCTATCTCCCGGAGGCTACTGAAGCCAAACCGGGAGATTTTAGGCCGCTAAAAGTCTGTCAGCACAGCAGGGCTAAGGCAGGCTCCCTGCCTGCCCTGGCCCTGCATTGCTCCCAGAAGTGGCCAGCACATCCCTGCAGCCCCAGGGAAGGTGGGGGACAAGGGGCCTCAGTGTATTGCCCCCGCCCCAAGTGTGACTCTGCAGCTCCCATTAGCCCAATGGGAGCAGCGCCTGCAGGCATGGACAGTGCAGAGTCCCCTGCCCCATCCCAGGGACATGCTGGCCGCTTCCGGAAGCTGCACTGGGCTAGGGAGCCTGTCTTAGCCCTTGCTGTGCCACCAACCAAGGTAAGTGCTGACCAGCCAGACCCTCACCCCCTCCCACACCCCAACCTCTTGCCCCAGACTGGAACCTCCTCCCAGACCCAAGGGGCAGGGCAAAGGTGTTTGGGTTTGTGTGATTAGACAGTTTGCAAGCCTACTTCCGACAGGTGCTTCAGAGGGAATGAACAGAACAAGTACTCATTGTGTGATCCCTCCTCTGTTGTCCAGTCCCAACTTCTGGAAGTCAGAGGCTCAGGCCACCCAGAGCATAGGGTTGCATCCCTAACCATCTTGGCTAATTGATGCTATTGATGGTCCTATCCTCCATGAATTTATCAAATTCTCTTTTGAACCTTGTTATAGTTTTGGCCTTTACAACATCCCTTAGCAATAAGTTCCACAGGTTGACTAAGCGTTATGTGAAGATGCACTACATTGAGCGAGAGTCTCAGTTTCAAAGACTCATAGGACACCTAACTTGGAATTAGAAATGGCCCTGACCCAACCCCCTGGATTTTAAATCTACCAAAATTTAGGTAAGAGGGTGAATTTTACACTCCAAATCTGGATCTCATTTCCAAGTTTGTACCTTGTCCCCATCTTTATAAAAGGCTGAACTAACATGCTGGATCTAAACTTGGCTAAATTTTGACATACAAATGCAAACTATGTGTCATAGACCCATCTCCATTCTAAGTGGAAACTTCCCAGGACAATGCATTTGTTAATTTTTCCCCCACACAATATGGCAATATCAGGATCTCTAAAGACAACTTCTCAGACTTGCTTTTCTGGAGAGACTAGTAGTTGACGGCCCGATTTCCAGATATGCTGTGTACTCAAAACTCTCATTGGCTTTGTTTGGACTCCATTCAATAGAATTGTGCGCATGCACAGAGCATACCAAGCAATCTCTGCTTTCTGTAGAATTGAAGGGAGTGGGATAACAGCAAAAGTAGCCCATGCTCCACTCTACATAACTTCAATACTTTGATCAATTTGCACCCCTAACACTGAGTCCAGAGCACCCAGAATAGATACTACACTTGGTTATAGATTGCTTTTGGAACACTGATCAGAGAATCCAACCCAGACAGAATCTTGTGTGCAGGATCTCATGCCTGGCAGGCACCCATTATGAAGCAGCCTTTACCTCCCACAAAGGCTGTCCAGCACATTGAGGCTGAAAACTTAGTAAGATTCAGAAAGGAACTACACATCAATATCACCTAGAGTTAGTGAATGATAAATTTTAGGATATTCATACTTCAGGGTTTAAACCAGAGATTAAAAGGACACCTAAATGTAGAGGTTAGATTATCTCAAATCTGCCTAATGCAAGGTTTCTTGCACTGTCCTCTGAAGCATTTGATGATGCCTACTGCTGGAGACAGATTACCGAACAAGATGAACGACAGGTCTGATGCATTCTAGCAATTGCTATGTTCTTAACTCAGTCCAACATCTGAGCAGAAAGATTTCCTGGTACAGACTGTGCATGTACACAAAATTTCAGACATCTCTACTTAAAATCTGCAGCGTGTCTAAAATAGATTTCTATAGGAACCAAAATTAACTCCCCCTGCAGCTCAGGAACCTCGTTGCAAGTTCATCATACTTTTATGCAGAATGCGCAAAATTCTGCAGCCAAAAACATTCTAGATCTCTTTGGGTACATCTTCACAGGGATAGATTTATTTATTTAAATAAAGACACCCACAAACCAGCAGTTGGCTTGGATCAGCTGACCCAGCCTCCAGGGCTCAGGCTGCAGGGATAAACATCACTGTGTAGACATTTGGGCCTGAGTGTCTATACAGTAATTTTTGAGCTCCACAGCCCAAGCCCTGGGAGGCTGAGAGAGCTGACCCACTCTCAATGCGGCTATGCTGTAGGTCTTTTATCTCTGTGTAGACATACCCTGTGTTGTTTTAAGACAATATTATTCTTCTGGCTAAAATGCACTGCCTGCTTATTTTAACAATCCCCTGACTGAGCAGCCTAAAAGGTGCACATCAAGGGTGGCATGCCACCTGAGGCAAAATCTGGAAGAGACCTTTGTTCAGTTCCATGTGTTATACAAAGTAATCAGCTCAAGAAAGGAAAATGTTAACTGTGATTTCACTCTCCACATGACTTTTTGTGTAAGAGTTTTATATTGCTGTCCATTATTGGAGTGTCTGAACACTGTCCATGTAGCAAAGTCCCTAGTGGACTTCATGCAGTCTGCCACTTCTCATTGTATGGGGTCAGAACTCTGCTTGGGAGTAGTTGCTTTTTAATAAATAAAAAAAAAAAAGGAGGGTGGTGGAATAAAAAGCATGTTCAAAATGAGAGCGTCACTTGTGGTAGCATCACTTCCTCTCAAAAAGCAAGGCTTTGCAATGTTTCCCAAAGATGGTCAGACTGAGCTCACCTGATCTCCTCTGGAAGATATTGATTGTTTTTGAAATTAGGACCAAGGCTTTACATGGCCATCACATGCCAATTGGAAGCCAGTGGAAGGACTTAAGCAGAAGCCTGATGTGCTCATGAGGGCTTGAGTCATGCAGAAGGTGAACAGCCACTTTCTGTACCAGCTAGAGCCTGTGCATCATCTTCATGTTCACCTTCAAATACAATGCAGCCTGGAGATGAGAAATGCATGGCCAGGTCCTCTTCTAGGATGAAGGGTTCAAACCTATGTGTCAGCCTGTCAGTCCACTGCTTGATTACACAGGGTTTAAGGATTGGTGAGGTAAATGGGGAGTTTTTATGTTTCTCACTACAAAGGCAGTTGGGCTTCCCTTTGCTGAAACATCAGAAACGTTCCTAACTTGGAAAGCATCCTGCAGACTGTGCAGCTCTGCCCAGAGAATCAGAGACCTGGAACCAGCTTCCCCTCTCTCTGTTGCACCAAGTGGTAACTGAGCTTTGGGCCTTAGTATGGAAGTGCTCCTTTTATACCATATCTGTTCAGAGCCTAATGACTAGTCAGCTTGTTACTTTCCTGGCTGGGGGATTACATTAAAAAGTGTGAAGCATTTATAATGGATTCAGACAAACTATTTATTTTTATGTACAATTGATACTGTCAATCCATTTAGATTAAATACCATGAAATCTTGGATTAGGACTATATTGAAAGATGCTGATGTTGACTTCTGGAATTTTTTTGCACATTCATAGGAAGTGTATCAGCTATTAATACTACCACAAGAGGCAAACTTATTGCATCATTTTTGTGTACAGCTAGATGTAATAGTTACTTAGAATATTTGTTATTCATTTCCCCATCATCAATGATTTCAAATACCAAGAGGTGGCAGTTTTTCCCCCCCCTCTATAAAATGAGAGCATTGAGATTATATTGTGACACACTAAATTGTTGTTCTGTTGTGATTGTCAATTTTTCCCCCCCATCATTGGAAAATATTATTAGTGGGAAAATACCTGGTATCTTGGTCAGAACTAAGAAGTTTCTATTAAGTTTTAAATTTGTTGAAGAACCTTGGAAATTTTCACTGTACGATAGAATAGTTCCATTCTGAATATTCATAAGAAAACCAAAAAGGGGGGGGGAGTAAATGGTGATTTGTAACAAACAGAATTACTAATTTTTAAAATAATTCATAATCTGTATTTATACTTAATCTCAGATGTACGAGAGATATAGGCTAGCACTTTTGGGAAACTCTGAAATTTACTTTTGTTCACAAACTTGGCAAGAAAATGGAGAGATGATCAGAGCTCGATGACAAACTAAAGTATTAGCATGATGTTATTATAAACCAAAGATGAACATGATCTTGCAAATGAAGAGAGTGAGTGCAGTTCTTAGATTATTATTATTATTATTGAGTATTCAGGCAATCAAGGGATATTTGTGAAAGTGTTCATTAATCCCCAAAGTTGCACAAATATTATTTAGTGAAAAATGCTCTTCTGATACAAATTTTCCAATATTCTTATTTCCTGTTGTAAAAAGTTTCAGTCATCCAGTCAAGGAGCAAAAACAATGCCTTGTGGCTTGGGTGACCAGCCACAGAACATGAATAGCTAACAGCTCATGAATGATTTTTAGACTGTAAGTACTCAGGATAATTAGCAAACAATACATTTAAAGTCAGAATCAGTGAGCAAACAACTCACTCTCTAGAAAAAGAGACTAAATAACAAATATTATTTGTAACAAATAATTTGGCCAGCTCTACATTGACATACTGTAGACACAAAAAACAAAACCAGGAGCCACATTATGAAACAGACTGTGAATGAGAGAATACACCTGGGAAACTCTCAGTTAATTCATTATGAGCAGAGTCTGCTGTATCTTGATAGAGGGAGTTCTACAGTTAGAACTAATAGAAATCCAAACATCACAGATGCTCATATATAAGCCTGTAAGTAAAACTCCAGTGAGGGACATAGTTGAACAAAATAAGTACTTTCTTAAAAGTAAAGAACAACAACAACTAAAATTGCAATTGGCAGACTGCATGTAGAGCATGGTGATGATATCACTTGAAACAACAGACAACTAAGAATGGGTTGGGTAGGGCTAAGCGTCAAGCCTGGATATGATTTAATAATACACGTTAAAATTTCTGAAGGGAAAATGACTATTAGCAAACTTACTATATGACTCACTGGATAACTGGACAATACAAATGATGGAGCATTGCTCATATGTCTCATAGCACTACGACAAAAAAAAAAAGCTTTAAAAAAAATGTAACCACATACTAAGTAAACATTTTAAGAGCAGAGGTGTCAGTTTTCTTGAGATTCAAAAGCAACAGCTTTCTCAAATGTATACCATAGTGAAGCAAAGACTCACTGCTGTGGCACCTCCTGCTGGTTGTCTGGGAATTAGCTCTTTTTTAGCCTCAGAGTGCCCTCTGCTGGCCAGTGTCTTGCCTGCCTCAAGCCCCATGTCCCTCCTGGACCCCAGGGCCCTTTTACCCTGGGGTTCTGCCCCAGCAGCACCCCCTCACTCTAGGTCTCCCTTCCCAGGGGAACCCCCAACCCTCTATCCCCACCTCACCCGATTGGCTACTGCCAACCATCATACAGTCATCATCCAGCCCCTATTCACTGAGGCAGACTGCAGTCTGTCATGGACATTCATCATTGGCAAGGGGGGTTGGACCAGGTGCCTCTGCCTAACCCCAGGCTGCACCGCTGCAACCCCAGTACCTGCTTTGGCCTTTAACAAGGCCTTGCAGCTTTATCAGGCTTGAGCTTCCCAGCTCCTCTTGCCTTTTCCCCCACCAGCATTGCTCTGCTACTAGTACCCTGAGTTCCCAGGTCCTTCTCTCTCCCTACAGCTAGGCCTCCAGCTCTCTTATCAGGGCCAGCTGGGCCCTGATTGAGCTGGTCACACCTGTGGTCAGCTACTCAGTCAGCTTCCCCCAGCTATTCTCACTCCTCTTATTTCAGGAGCAGGGTAACCACCCCACTACACATACATGCCCAATCAGACTCCCATGAGGTTTTGATTTAAAAATCAGCCTACTATAAAATCCCATTCTTATTCCAGGGATCCATTTCCAATAATATCTGAATAATTTGGCATTTTGCATGCCCTTTTGCAAATTTTAGGGGGCAAAGGTAATACTGAGTGGGTGGTATAAATCAATTGGGCTGAAAGAGAATGAAGAATTATGGCAGCAGAGACAAGCTGGATTCCTGAACTTGTTCATTTCTAGCAATATTATCTGAGGGGGAGAGAGAGGTTGTTTGTTTAAGTATAGAATTATTATAAAAGAAGCAATACAGATTGGTAGCTGGTCACCACTGAAATACAAATTCAACTACTTTGCTTACTTTCTTGGGAAAGAAGTTTGTCTGCAAATAAAGGAATGAATGACTGATTCTCTAAGTCTGATTTAGAGAAAATGAAACATTCTGGCAATATGCCCAAACCAGTTCAGTATTTACTATAATATTTAGTAATACTATCAACATATTCTAACATAGTAAGGACTCGGGCTAATTATACCCATTGACTTTTGACAGAGGAAGACATCATGAGATTTATGACAAGGTGCTCAATGGCTAAGAGCAGAATTTAACAAATCACTTGGCACCAAAAAGGAACAGTTCAGTTTTGATAACGTTTAAGTTCTTAAAAGTTCTTTAGGTTCCTTAAATTCATCTCATATTCTCTAATAGCACAGATACATTTCCAGACTAATACAAATAAATCAGAATGACATTTGTATAACAATAGTATGATAACCCAAAGAGATGGAAATATCCACCCAAGATAAATATATACACATTCTAAATAGGTTGGGGCCTACAATAAAAACCTGCAAAGCAAAACATGGAATGTTGCAATATTATCAGAATTTTGGCACCAAAGGAAATAGGAGGTGGCATTAAAAATAGGATATAAAACTGTTCTTGAACATTTTGCATGAAAGCTTCAAATAGTTACCAACCCTCGCAACTTTGTAGTTTGGTTGATACTATCAAAAGCAAAAGAAGAAACAAAGACATCAAACATGAACGTTGACCAGAGAATGCACAGAGCAGGCAATAGTGACAGTCTCTGGACAAAGACATTTCTGTTGTATGCCCACCTTGAAAATCTGACTGAAATTTGTCAGATAGAAGATACCTTTGTGTGATAGGGTTGAGGTGAAGTCCTGAATGAATGGCTTGTGTTATTGTCTGTTTGACATAGTGACCAACTGGCCTGCCTTAGAGAAGGAAAGTGTCCCTCAATTGATGGGATTGAGGGTAACTGGTCCTGAGTTCATCACATGCCAGAGAATTCTAGTTAGGTCTATAAGACAGCTGTTGATTTACCATTTATATATTGTAGAATGAGGCAGAGTTGGAGACATAGCTTCTCCAAGAACACACCTAAACCGACCTATTCCTAGAGAAAAAAGGTGGAAAGCACCACTTCCCATGATAAAAAAAAAGACAGAGGTCATTTGATGAAAGTAATAGGCAGCACATTTAATACAAACAAGAAGTACTTCTTCGCACAATGCAGAATTAACCTCTGGAACTCACTGCCATGGGGCGTTGTGATGGCCAGAATTATAACCTGGTTCAAAAAAGAACTAGATAAGTTCATGGAGGATAGGTCCATCAATGGCTATTAGTCAAGATGTTCAGGGATACAACCCCATGCTCGGAGTGATACTAAGCTTCTGACTGCCAGAAGCTGAGAGGGGAAGACAGGTGGATCTCTCCAAAATTGTCCTGTTCTGTACACTTCCCCTGAAGCTCTGTTACTGGCCACTGGCAGAGATGGGATATTGGGCTAGATGGGCCATTGGTCTGACCCAGTATGGCAGTTTTATGATCTTATGTTCCTGCGGCAACCTTGTTCTTTGCTGGACTTTTGACCAGATAAAAATGGCACGGTATGGTAACAGTATTATATAAAAGACTTGGGTGTATAACTGTTATGTACAGAAAAGTTGGTTATAACTAACCAAGAAAACCTTTCCCACCACAGCAGGGTGAAAGCTGACTGAGCTTCCAATGTTTTGCTGTGGGTTTTTATTTACCTAACTACTTCGAAGTGTTTTCCTAAAATAAATACAGTTTATATGACTTAAATCTGGAATCAAACAATCCTTACCAAGACTTTCCAGAATAGGAGCCTAAAATTAATCTCCTAAATAAGTAGGTTGTTTTTCAACTGTGTAAATCACTGTGAAATGCTGGGTCCTTTGCACTTCTGAAAATCAGACCGTTAATCTGGTATCAAGGTATCGAGGTATGAATTTAACTCTTTTGGAAATCTTGGCCTCTGTATCTTACAGCCTTATGCAGACAACCTACAGTCAGATATATCTGCTTCATTTCAATTTATAATAGAAAAAACAACAAGCCTGTAATTAACCGCAGTTTTCAGGGAACTTTTTTCAAGTGAGGAGACAACACTACATGTTTAGAAAACTCCTCTAGACATTTACTTCTATCAGTTTAGTTAAGACTCCTAAGACTTAAATTATACTAGGCTTGATGATCATGAGGACAAAGAAAATTTATGACCTGAAGCCAAGTCAACAAGCTAAGTCACAGTGAAGGGGATAAATGAATGCATTTCCTCTGTCCAGACAGAGGGAGAAGTGGCTAACAATATAAATACTTTAGAAATGACAAGCACTAACCCAGATTTAAATCTATATTATCAGATATAAAAGAGTGGAGATCATTTATAGTGAATTAGGATATTGTGAAAATGAGTATCTAGTTAAGTAGAATGAAAGTCTTGACATTTTTCAAAGCATTGGAATGTGCAAATTGCAGTTCTGAAGAACCTCTGATTATGGTGAAGTTGTTCCTGGAAAAAATATGACTTCCCTGTCATGATTCAGTTGTGTTCCCTGTTTTGTGATGGAGATAATTTGAGTCCCAGTCCTATTTTTAGCCCTATATAACTTTGACTAGAAAAAAATTGGTTTGGCTTGAAAATTGCCAGTTTTCTGTGAAGGCTAAAATGGATTTTCCTATAAAGTTGGGGGAAATGGTAGAAGTCCTGAATTAGCAAGTCACTAAAAATATACTCCGATTTGAAATGTTGGCTTTGATTATTTGGTATGGAAAAGAATCAACATAAAACTAGAAATTGGTGTAATACTTCTTTTCTTGGATGTGCCAGGTGCAGACAGAGAGAGATTAATGATTTTGCAACAAAACTTCCAATATATTAGAACATCCTCTCTAGTTCATGTATAGGAAGTACAAAGTGACGCCTTCCACTCCCCATGCACACACCTCCCATCACTATATGTACAAGCAAAGTTATTATTCCTAAATTTCACTCTTCCACCTTTCTCATCTAATTCCCTAACTCCCAAATCCCTCAATCAAACTGAACAATAATTTCCCATGTCACTGGACAACACAACTGGTAACACCCAAAAGCCTGGAATGCCTGCCATGAATACTTTGAGAAGTATGTCATAAATCCTGTTCCACAGGTTGGGTTTTTAATAAGACTTGAACTGAATAACTACAAACATGGGAAAGGGAGAGAGCCACAAAAGTACTTTATAAACCAATTCCTTCTTGTCTCTCTCTACTTTACAAGGCAGGAGGCTGCCACAGAAATGACACTTAGGCACCAGACTTAATCCATTCGCAAATACCAGATTTTGAATCAGGATACCCACTACTGGCAACAGATAAACCAGAAAAGTTAACCATTTCCTTGCTTTTATTGTATTACATGCAACTTCCTATTTTCAAGTTTAATATTTAAGTAAATGTGTTGCTTTTGCATGGGGCCTAAAGTCCTCTACCAACAGCACGTGCACTGGCACTTGAAGCTTCCTTTCACCCCATCTGCATCATTGTTGGGACTGAACCAAAGCCCATTCAAGTCAATTGAAAGACTTCAGTAGGATCTGAACCTGCCTTTGTAGAGGCATTATCTCTATCAATTAGAGGGCAATTCAGTTTCATGCTCATTTATGGCTTCTCTATGGAAGCCGTTTTACATGTGATATACATTTTAACAAATTTCATAGGTGGCCTGATGCAGCTCCCACTGAAGTCAATAGAAAAATTCCCAATGGAATTCAATGAGAGCTGGATCATACTCTAAAAGCTCTTTCAGCTAGGCACTGAGGCAGTCATCTCATTAGACAAATTGTACAGAGTGTGAAACATCCTCCAATGAGATCTTGTCCTTGTATCTCATTTGATTCATTTAATCTAGATTTACTAACTGAGCAAGCCCAACAGCTCAGCCACAAGATATGCAGACACCCCGTGCAACTGATTTTAAAATAGCCCTTCACAGAGAAGTGAAAACCACATGGTGCCAGAGCAACACATAGTGCAAGTGTACAACAGTTGTCTTTTAACATACCTGATGTGTCAGATTATTCTACATAGTTTGCCTTATATAAAGTTGCTGAAGAGCAAGATTCCCATTATCAGAGGTATGAATAGAAACTTTTTGACTGGCTTACAAATAATTATGGTTATAAAACTTGAAATTTTGTAACAGTTTAAATCCTCAAGGGTGTCTGTCTGGCTCTCTCAAAAAAAGTATGTAATGGAAAATACCAGGAGGAAGAATCATGAAGAGTATGATCTAAAACTCATTCAAGATAAAGGGAGTCTAATTTAGGAGGGAAATTCATCTCCTTATCAGTTTCTCTTTTATTTTATAGATTTCCAGTACTTGAAATACTTGTAAAGCATCCCCAGAAGAAGTTGGAGATGACTAAGATCAAGATTATTATAGCCACTATAAATAGGGCACATGCTGCTCCCCAGAGCTGAGCTTTGCTGGAGGTTAGACTGTGTCTCAGCTCCCTGTCACACCACTCTGTCTTCCTCATCAGTTAACTGCTCAAGGCTCTCCCAACCCAGACATTGCCCCGCAGGTAACAATCAGTAAGCTCCAGCCCAAAGCTCCTCAGAGATGTTTCTCTGCAGTGTACAGCCCCTACTGCTGTGTGTTGACAGAAGATACTAAGTTTGCTGCTCTGTTAAAGAGTCAGTACATCACAGTTTATTATTTTAACTGGGGTAAACACACTCTCCCCTTCAAACAGTGCTGAGTTGGTTTACAGTAAAAGTAAAACAAGTTTAACAAAAAAATAACTTGGATTACGTGGCACCAAATAAAACAGATAAAGGTAGAAATGGTTACAAGCATAAGTGAAAACACATCTAAGAGTCTAAAACTTAATCTAGCAAGATATAGTCTTTGTTTAAGATGGTTTCTCTCACCTACAGTTTCCTTTCCAGCTTTTTACTGGTCAGCCTGACCAAGACCCAACACAGAGATAAAAATCACTTGGTTTCTTTATCTCCTTAAAGTGAATGAGCAAGATAGTCTCTCTCTGTTCCTTATATTCCCAAAGGGATGTCTTTTTCTTGCAAGTCAGGAAGGCCTCCTGAGGATTCAGTCTCCTGTGTCTCCGAGGTGCATGAGCTATGTTAATTATCAATCTCTTGAGCTCTGGCTCAGGACAACCTCAGCTGGTTTAGCTTGAGAACTTTGCTTACAGCTAATTTGTAAACTGAGATAAACCCACATTCCTTTGTCTAGGACAGACCTGTTCATCACCTTTATCTGGGCTAGGCTGTCTTGTCTTAAACATGTTCTAGTAGCTTCATACAGAAGAAATTCATAACTTCACATATGTTAACGTGCAGTTTACAATGATATTAATAAGCAGAGTTATTAAGATTCAAGAGAGAGATACAAAATATAGAACCGAATGCTTATGGTACCAAGACAAATAGGAAACATATGGACAAAATAGAGAAGCAGAATTCAGACAGAAGACTCATAAAAGGACTTGTTAGTTTAACCTGCAGTAAAATGTGCAGAGAGCATTTTTTATGATTATATGCTGACATCATCACCCAATGTTTGAGAAAAGGCATTAAAATTGAAGGCAGTTGTGATTTCTATGATAAGGGTGTTGCAACATTCTGTGTTTAGATACAGCATGGCTTGATCTGACCCAGTATGGCCATTCTTAGGTGTATAACATCCTCCTTGCAATTCTGTGTATAAATATCTTAATGGTCACAACTTAAAAAGTTTCATTACTGTTTTCATAGACTTCTTCACGAAGCACCCACACTGCCAATAGCTGCTGAGATAAGGAATCAAATTTTGGGAAGTCCTGTTGGTGTAGCATACCACATACCACTCCTGTTGGTGTAGCATACCACCCTCTCTGAAGCTGCCTTCAGTGCTCCAGAATCTAAAAAACAAAACCAAAAGCCACACCCACAGATCTTTAGTTGTTATGGGTAAAAAGAAAAATTTGAAAATCTGCCTGAGTTTGCAGAGATGAAATGCCTGTTCATTTCAGTGGATGCCATCTCAGATGCTAATGATGAAACTTTAAGTATCAACATTGTTAACAATTTCAGAGATCATCAAAATATGAAGAAAGGTGAAAAAAGTATCATATTATGAAGATCTACATACTCTAACTATAGCTTACTTTGGCACTACAGACTGGTGGATTTGGGAAAGCACCACCAATTATTTTTCATCCCAGTCAAGAAGGAACCAGCATAGTACAGGGAGAATACACAATCATATTTTGAACAGCTGCACAATCAGAGAGCAGAGTCTTACTTTGTTGTCCCAAATGGATGCAGTTTATGTATGTTATGGTTAGAAGAGTACCACTACTTTCTGGTCCAAATTCAACTCCTGGCTGAGTTTACAAGCACCTGTAATGAGTAAATTCCCTTTCTCTCAAAATATTTAAGAACAGACAAGAATGACATTAATATACAAATTTTTAGGTTTATGCATTTCTTCACCCAGCTGTTTCACAGCCCACTTCACTAGACGTAACAATTAATCAAACAGATGGTACTTAAACCATGAAAAGAAAAGGAGTACTTGTGGCACCTTAGAGACTAACAAATTTATTAGAGCATAAGCTTTCGTGAGCTACAGCTCACTTCATCGGATGCATTTGGTGGAAAAAACAGAGGAGAGATTTATATACACACACACAGAGAACATGAAACAATGGGTTTATCATACACACTGTAAGGAGAGTGATCACTTAAGATAAGCCATCACCCACAGCAGGGGGGGGAAAGGAGGAAAACCTTCCATGGTGACAAGCAGGTAGGCTAATTCCAGCAGTTAACAAGAATATCAGAGGAACAGTGGGGGGTGGGGTGGGGGGGAGAAATACCATGGGGAAATAGTTTTACTTTGTGTAATGACTCATCCATTCCCAGTCTCTATTCAAGCCTAAGTTAATTGTATCCAGTTTGCAAATTAATTCCAATTCAGCAGTTAGTTAGTTAATTAATTAATAATAATTAATAATAATAATAATTAATTAATTAATAATAGTTAATTAATTAGTTAATTAATTTGCAATTAATTTGCAAACTGGATACAATTAACTTAGGCTTGAATAGAGACTGGGAATGGATGAGTCATTACACAAAACCCCCTGCTGTGGGTGATGGCTTATCTTAAGTGATCACTCTCCTTACAGTGTGTATGATAAACCCATTGTTTCATGTTCTCTGTGTGTGTGTATATAAATCTCTCCTCTGTTTTTTCCACCAAATGCATCCGATGAAGTGAGCTGTAGCTCACGAAAGCTTATGCTCTAATAAATTTGTTAGTCTCTAAGGTGCCACAAGTACTCCTTTTCTTTTTGCGAATACAGACTAACACGGCTGCTACTCTGAAACCATGAAAGTAGCAGTTATTTTAGAATGATAGAAACTCCAACTTACAATCTTATTTTTTCAAAGACAGGCTTTGGTGAAAGCTATTCTACAAACATTTGGGTAAAGCATAGTTCATCATGGTACAGGTTAACTGTCACCATTTCATGTTAGTAAAAATAATATCTGGCATTTACATATAGCATCTTTCATCTTGAAGGATCCTAAAGGCCTGATCCTGCAAGGTGTTGAATGTCCTCGAGCGTCACTGAAGGGCACCTCTCACAATGTTGCCAACTCGCATGATTTTATCTTGAGTCTTGTGAGAACGGGTGTTTTTCCTAAAGCACCAGCTTCTAGAGCCATGTGAATATGAGATAATCTCTCTTTTTAGATTTAAAGAAAGTAAGTGGTTGTGGAGAAAAGCTCACAGAATCCAGAAAACATTTTTAAAATCCCAAATTTTATTTTCTTGGGCTTGAGTCATGATTTTTTGAATGTTTGGGGTTGGCTATGCTGTTCTCATGGGGCATTCTTTATTTACAGGACCAGGGCCAGGGATCAGTTCAAAACACACCCAAAATTCAGTTATGACAGCTATGGAACAACACATACCAACATTAATTTTCCTCTAGGGCAGATTGGAAGAGGCCCTGGGGGTTTTTCGCCTTCCTCTGCAGCATGGGGCACGGGTCACTTGCTGGAGGATTTTCGGCACCTTGAGGTCTTTAAATCATGATTTGAGGACTTCAATAGCTCAGACATAGGTGAGAGGTTTATTGCAGAAGTGGGTGTGTGAGATTCTGTAGCCTGCATTGTGCAGGAGGTCAGACTAGATGATCATAATGGTCCCTTCTGACCTTAATATCTATGAATCTATGAATCTACACAAAAGCCTAGAGAGGAAGTGAAGAATACTATTCCTACATTTTCAGGGGGATATAGTATCACTTCAATTGACAATTTGAAAAAGAAAGCACAGAATGTCATATAAACTGGTCTTTGAAAACATAGGCACAAAACACGTGCAGGAGAGAAAGAGTCCAAGGACTAAATAAGCATGAGAATGAAACTGTGATTATGAAAATAACATGTAGTTATATTCTAAGATCTGGACACACCCTGGAAATTCAGAATTCAGGTGTTGGTAAGGTACATCTTTTTCCCTTAAGTCATCGCTTGCATCACATTTCAGCTGGAAAAAAGCATGGCTGTAAGATGCTTCTTCCTCCTCAATGATTCTCTGAAATAGCCTAGTGAAGGAGGATGGCTGAGTGATAGTTACTTAATTCTTAATGTAGAGTAAATTCAAATGCCAAGGACACTAGTTGTCCTGAAGAGTCTCAAATCAGTAGGAAGGGGCCTGTTTAGATTGTAAGCTTCTACTTAGTTTGCAAGCTTGTTAGGGCAGAGAAGATCATCTTTTTGTTCTCCATTTGTATAGCACTTAGCATTGTGGGGGCCCGGTCCATGACTAGGGCTCTTAGGCAGTCCTGCAACACAAATAATAATATCCTTTTATCTTATAGCTGTTGGGCTTGATTTTAGTCTCACTTACAGCAGTTTTACACCAGTGTGATTCCATTGACCTCACTGGATTTACTCTTAATTTACACAAGTGTGAATGAACTGCAAATCAGAGCCCTTACCTTTACTCTGGCTTTCTTTACAGTCTGGTATGATAGTTGCACACCATCTTGACTGGAATGTTGTCACCATACGCTTCACTTCAGTTCTTCCTAGACATGCGTTGGCCCAAATTCCTTATAATGACAGTGGTTCCACTGACTGCGGCATTATGTCTTGACAATATTATGTAAAATCTCGTGGTCTCATCCAAGGCGTGCAAGGAAGAACCTCTAACGAACAGAGGCCTAGCCCATGTCATGGCTTTGAGCAGTGCAGCACCTTTCTCACACGGTCTTTTTGGCTGGCTGTTATTAGTTTTGCTAATCACTGATGTCACTCTACTACTTTCCACCAACAGCAAGGAACTAGAAAAAAAGAGCCAAGCCAACTTGCCCAATTTCCCTTCTTCCCCCCACAAGCTGCCTAGGGATATTGGATTCCAGTGACTTCTAAGCACCAGGCAGCCCCAGCACCTAGTGGCGGATCAAGACTAAATGGGGCCTGGAGCCAATCCAGCTATAGGACCCCCTACAAACACACACACACCTACGTACATACACACACAAACATATTCATGGGGGTTCTGACTTCTGCCCACCAAAGCTGCCTCCTCTTCCTCCAGCATTCTCAAATGGTGGGCCCACCCTTGAATCCATAGTGTGTGTGTACACAGACCCTTCTTCTGGCTCAAGGCCCAGATCCACAATTCCTGTTTTCTTCTGCTCCTGCCAGCACCTCCATTTCACCCACCAGCACAACTCTTGCTGCCTACTGTACTCTTTTCTGCTCACCTTTCATCTCACCCCTTCTGTCCCTTACTCATTCCATTCTGTTTCTCCCTCTCCTCTTTCACTCACATGAATTCTATTACTTCTCTCCTCGCAACATTTTCTCTGCACACTTCAACCCTTGCAAAAACCATTATGACAATCGTAAACAACTTTATGAAATGTGGGAGGATCCAGATGCTTTTGTAATTTAACCACAGCATCCACCCAACCTTACAGGTGTAACCCTTATTCTCTTTCCCTTCCTTCTTCCGTTTGTTTATCTGTATCACTCGTATTATGTGTGACCTGGTCCTTGATCCTGCAAATAGATGAGCCAGTGCAGTTAAAATGGGAGTAAAGGTTCATGCCTATATATCTAGTTGCAGGATAGTAGCCTTAGATTGTACACTCTTTCTGGCCAGGGGAAATATCTTTATACATCTGTAAGGCCTCATGCACACTTGTGGTGTTGTACAACTAAAATGAGCTTTCACTAATACATATCGACTCATTGTCTTCATCAGTCATGTCATGTGTCTTTATACATCTGTGACACAGAGGCCCATTGGCGGTTCCCTGCTCTGTGTCAGCACCTCTTATCAGGCCTGGCATGTTCAGTGTACCCCTACACGCTGTTTTCATGACATATACACAAAAGGTGTCATGTAATATATCATTGGAAAACTAATGACCCACTGATCATTAAGATTCTGACGTGATTTATGTGTGGTCAGTCCACAAGGATTTTATTGAAATGTGCTGCAAATATGTTATTAAAATGCATTTGTCAAATAGTGCCTAAACCACACCTGTTCTAAACAGGGGAATGTAGTTCCACCTGCTTGAATGGGTAACAGAGACCATAGAACACAGACCATAGAACTTCCCAAAATAATTCCTAGCGCTTATCTTTTAAAAAAAGTCCAATCTTGATTTAAAAAATTGTCAGTGATGAAGAATCCACCAGAACCTTTTGTAAATTGCTCCTATGGTTAATTACCCTCACTGTCAAAAATGTACACCTTATTTCTAGTCTTAATTTGTCTAGTTTCAACTTCCAGCCATTGGCTCATGCTATCTATTACCTTTATTAATTATCATGTTACCTTTCTCTGCTAGATGGAAGAGTCCATTATTAAATTTGTTTCCCAGGTAGACACTTATAGAATAATCAAGTCACTCCTTAACCTTCTCTTTGTTAAGATAAATAGATTGGGTTTTTAGTCTATAAGTCATTTTGTGATCCTTTAATGGTTCTTGCATTCTCTGAACCATTCAGTTTATTAATATCCTTCTTGAATTGTGAGCACCAGAACTGGACACAGTATTGCAACAACAGTTGCACCAAGGCGGAATACAGAGGTAAAATAATTGCTCTACTCCTACGCAAGATTCCCCTATTTATGCATCCAAGGATCATGTTAGCTCTTTTGGCCACACTGTCACACTGGGAGCTCATGTTCAACTGATTATTCACTCCAACTCCCAAATCTTTTCACAGTCACTGCTTCCTAGAATAGAGTCCTCCAGTCTGTAAGTGTGGCCTGCATTCTTTGTTCCTAGAGGAGTACATTTATGTAGAGCCATATTAAAATACATATTGTTTGCTTGCACCTACTTTACCAAGCGAACCATATTGCACTGAATCAGTGACCCATCCTCTTCATTATTTTCCACTCCCAATTTTTATGTCCTCTGCAAAGTTTCAGTGATGAATTTTATGTTTTCTTCCAGGTCATTGATAAAAATATTAAAAAATGTAGGGCCAAAAATCAATCCTTACAGGACTGCACTGGAAACACACCTGCTTGATGACTGTTCCCCATTTACAATGATATTTTGAGACCTCTCAGTTAGCCAGTTCTTTATCCATTTAATGTATACCATATTCATTTTATATCATTCTAGTTTTTTTAATCAAAACGTTGTGTAGTATCAAGTCAAACGCCTTACAGAAGTCTAAGTATATTATGTCCACTATTATCTTTATTAACCAAATTTATGATCTCCTCCAGAAAAGCTATTAAGTTAAACAGGATCTATTGTCCTTAAAAACTTATGTTGATTTGCATTAAATTACACTGCCCTCCTAGAAAACTAGTAAAGCCTCTCCTACGATAGTGCTTGGGGTGTGCTATCGACCTCCGGGATATAATTTGGATATGTATAGAGCCCTTTTTAATGTTTTTAATAAAGTAAATACGAATGGAAACTGCGTGATCATGGGAGACTTTAACTTCCCAGATATAGACTGGAGGACAAGTGCTAGTAATAATAATAGGGCTCAGATTTTCCTAGATGTGATAGCTGATGGATTCCTTCATCAAGTAGTTGCTGAACCGACTAGAGGGGATGCCATTTTAGATTTAATTTTGGTGAGTAGCAAGGACCTCATAGAAGAAATGGTTGTAGGGGACAATCTTGGCTCAAGTGATCATGAGCTAATTCAGTTCAAACTAAATGGAAGGATTAACAAAAATAAATCTGCAACTAGGGTTTTTGATTTCAAAAGGGCTGACTTTCAAAAATTAAGGAAATTAGTTAGGGAAGTGGATTGGACTGAAGAACTTATGGATCTAAAGGTAGAGGAGGCCTGGGATTACTTTAAATCAAAGCTGCAGAAGCTATCGGAAGCCTGTATCCCAAGAAAGGGGAAAAAATTCATAGGAAGGAGTTGTAGACCAAGCTGGATGAGCAAGCATCTTAGAGAGGTGATTAAGAAGAAGCAGAAAGCATACAGGGAGTGGAAGATGGGAGGGATCAGCAAGGAAAGCTACCTAATTGAGGTCAGAACATGTAGGGATCAAGTGAGACAGGCAAAAAGTCGAGTAGAGTTGGACCTTGCAAAGGGAATTAAAACCAATAGTAAAAGGTTCTATAGCCATATAAATAAGAAGAAAACTAAGAAAGAAGAAGTGGGGCCGCTTAACACTGAGGATGGAGTGGAGGTTAAAGATAATCTAGGCATGGCCCAATATCTAAACAAATACTTTGCCTCAGTCTTTAATAAGGCTAAAGAGGATCTTGGGGATAATGATAGCATGACAAATGGGAATGAGGATATGGAGGTAGATATTACCATATCTGAGGTAGAAGCGAAACTCAAACAGCTTAATGGGACTAAATCGGGGGGCCCAGATAATCTTCATCCAAGAATATTAAAGGAATTGGCAACTGAAATTGCAAGCCCATTAGCAAGAATTTTTAATGAATCTGTAAACTCAGGAATAGTACCGAATGATTGGAGAATTGCTAATATAGTTCCTATTTTTAAGAAAGGAAAAAAAAGTGATCCGGGTAACTACAGGCCAGTTAGTTTGACATCTGTAGTATGCAAGGTCCTGGAAAAAATTTTGAAGGAGAAATTAGTTAAGGACATTGAAGTCAATGGTAAATGGGACAAAATACAACATGGTTTTACAAAAGGTAGATCGTGCCAAACCAACCTAATCTCCTTTTTTGAAAAAGTAACAGATTTTTTAGATAAAGGAAATGCAGTGGATCTAATTTACCTAGATTTCAGTAAGGCATTTGATACCGTGCCACATGGGGAATTATTAGTTAAATTGGAGAAGATGGGGATCAATATGAACATCAAAAGGTGGATAAGGAATTGGTTAAAGGGGAGACTGCAATGGGTCCTACTGAAAGGCGAACTGTCAGGTTGGAGGGAGGTTACCAGTGGAGTTCCTCAGGCATCGGTTTTGGGACCAATCTTATTTAATCTTTTTATTACTGACCCTGGCACAAAAAGTGGGAGTGTGCTAATAAAGTTTGCAGATGATACAAAGCTGGGAGGTATTGCCAATTCAGAGAAGGATCGGGATATTATACAGGCGGATCTGGATGACCTTGTAAACTGGAGTAATAGTAATAGGATGAAATTTAATAGTGAGAAGTGTAAGGTTATGCATTTAGGGATTAATAACAAGAATTTTAGTTATAAGTTGGGGACGCATCAATTAGAAGTAACGGAAGAGGAGAAGGACCTTGGAGTATTGGTTGATCATAGGATGACTATGAGCTGCCAATGTGATATGGTTGTGAAAAAAGCTAATGCGGTTTTGGGATGCATCAGGAGAGGCATTTCCAGTAGGGATAAGGAGGTTTTAGTACCATTATACAAGGCACTGGTGAGACCTCACCTAGAATACTGTGTGCAGTTCTGGTCTCCCATGTTTAAAAAGGATGAATTCAAACTGGAGCAGGTTCAGAGAAGGGCTACTAGGATGATCCGAGGAATGGAAAACTTGTCTTATGAAAGGAGACTTAAGGAGCTTGGCTTGTTTAGCCTAACTAAAAGAAGGTTGAGGGGAGATATGATTGCTCTCTATAAATATATCAGAGGGATAAATACAGGAGAGGGAGAGGAATTATTTCAGCTCAGCACCAATGTGGACACAAGAACAAATGGGTATAAACTGGCCACCAGGAAGTTTAGACTTGAAATCAGACAAAGGTTTTTAACCATCAGAGGAGTGAAGTTTTGGAATAGCCTTCCAAGGGAAGCAGTGGGGGCAAAAGATCTATCTGGTTTTAAGATTCTATTTGATAAGTTTATGGAGGAGATGGTATGATGGGATAATGGGATTTTGGTAAGTAATTGATCTTTAAATATTCAGGGTAAATAGGCCTAATCCCCTCAGATGGGATATTAGATGGATGGGATCTGAGTTACCCAGGAAAGAATTTTCTGTAGTATCTGGCTGGTGAATCTTGCCCATATGCTCAGGGTTTAGCTGATGGCCATATTTGGGGTTGGGAAGGAATTTTCCTCCAGGGCAGATTGGAGAGGCCCTGGAGGTTTTTCGCCTTCCTCTGTAGCATGGGGCATGGTTGACTTGAGGGAGGCTTCTCTGCTCCTTGAAGTCTTTAAACCATGATTTAAGGACTTCAATAGCTCAGACATAGGTGAGGTTTTTCATAGGAGTGGGTGGGTGAGATTCTGTGGCCTGCGCTGTGCAGGAGGTCGGACTAGATGATCAGAATGGTCCCTTCTGACCTTAGCATCTATGAATCTATAATTCTTTATTAATCAAGTCCCATGTCAACTGCTCCATTATCTTGTCTGGGATTGATGTCAAGCTGACAGGCCTATAATTACCCAGGTCATCCCATTTACCCTTTATAAAAATTGGCACAACAATAGCTTTCTTCCAGACTTCTGTAACTAATTCAGTGCTCCGAGACTTATTGAAACTCAACATTAACAGTCCAGCAAGCTCCGCAGCTAGTTCTTTTAAAATTCTTGGACGTAAGTTATCTGGACCTGCTGATTTAAAAATGTCTACCTTTAGTAGCTTCTGTTTAACATCTTCCAGATATACTAGTGGAATGGGAAGAGTGTTATCAGCCACACACACTGGAGAGTTTCAGAAGCTGTTTGGAGAATGTAAGAGGCTTTTCTTTCAGATGCAGCACTATGTGATATATCAAGAAGGCCAGCGATAGAACAGTAGAGTAACCTGCAGCACATGTGCCACATTCTTTATTGCCTGAAAATAGAAGGAACATCATGTGCATGAAGTGTAAGTTGGTGACTGGACTGGAGGAGAAGATCCTTGGAATGGAGGGGCAAGTAAAGACACTGAGAATCAGAGAAGCTGAAGAGTTCCTCGACAGCCAGGATCAGGAAATACCAGTACCTGACAGAGGCTCACTACTCTTTCAGCAACTCCTAGGACACCTGACAAATTCACTTCATCTAACATGTTGCTGTCATAGTATTTATCTATAAAGAATATTGTGTGAGGTGTCAAATGCAAGCTGTGACACCCTGGTCATTAAATATCATTATGAAATGCATGTATTCACAGTATATGAGAAATGTACCTATATCTATATAATATACACCTACTGATTTCATGCTATAAAGTCTGTAACAAAGCAGAGTGCACAAACAGGTCTCCTGCCAGACAAAAGCCTTTCTATGCCAATATCCCTGCCTCTATGTAAATTGAGTATTGTGAGACAAATACAATAGGAGTTAGATTTGTGAGTGGAGTAAACAGGAAAAACAAGTTAATGGGAGGATGTGAAGGCAACATGGTGCCCGCACACTGGAGAACAAGCAAGGGGCCAACAGAGGTGAGTGGGGGTGAAGAGTTGTATCTGTGTGTGCACTTCTAAAGGATACATTTCAAAGGTTTACTGGACTATACGAGGAAAGGAAAAGAACCCCTTCGATATCTATTTCACTGAGGAACATCATTGGTGGAGTGGGGGAGATTCATTAATGACTGGATCTTGATTCAGCTTAAAATCAGCAAGCTTTGCAAAGGACTTTGAGGGTGAGAAACTGTTTGAGACAAAGGAATGTAGCCCTATGGTCCCCAAACTTTTCACATCATGCCCCCCAAGAGTCACAGTCAGAAGCCAGGGCCAGGCTGCATCTCCTGGGAGTGGCACGGACAGGGTTAAGGGGGCCAAGGCTGGGGTCAGAGCTGTAGCCCGGCTGGGAGTGGGGCAGGGGCTAGGAGCAGAGCCGCAGCCAGGTCATGGTTGCGGGCCAAGGCTGGGGGCAGGGCTGGGCCTGGGAGCAGAGCCATGATCAGGGCAGGCAGCCATGGCCATGGCTAGGTGCAGAGCCACAGCCAGTGGTGGAGCAGGGGGCGCCCGTCCCCAGTGGGGGCTGGCCTTGGCTTCACTGTGCCCCCCTGAATGTTCTTCCATGCCCCTCTAGGGCTGTGCCCCATAGTTTGGGGACCACTGGTGTAGCCTGTCAAAGCTAGGATGAGAGAGACAAGGTGAGTGAGGTAAGATCTTTTATTGGACTAGCTTCTGAAGCTGGAAAGCTTGTCTCTCACCAATAGAAGTTGGTCCAATAAAAGATCTTACCTCACTCACCTTGTCTCTCGAATATCCCGGGACCAACACAGCTACAGCAACACTGCATACAAAATTATGATTAGTCTTAGAAGTGTGTTATACTTTTGTAGCCATTTCTGTTTCCTTTCTGTTTCCTTTTTTCTTACTCAGTACTCACTTGAATCTATGAATCTCTGTTTGTTAAAAATCCCCTAAGAATGATCATGAAGTAGGAATATCAGCATCTCTTGTACCCTAGAAAATTTATAGATTAAAAAGACAATATGGGGATTAGGGCAGTTTAGAGGAATTAAAGGGGAAGTGGTGAGGCCTAAAAGGTCAAAATAGGGATAGAGAGAATGGAGAGTAAATCCTTGCCAGTCAACAAATAAGGTTCTAGTAGATGGTGCTGATGAATATGCAGCATAGTCTGTAAGTTATCTAGAACCAAAAAAAAGTTGTTATATACTGCAAATGGCTTCTAGTGTCGCTTATCAATTAAGTCCCACGACAGCAAGTGTGTTTCTTCAGACTGATAGTGTTAAGGTCTCCCTTTCCAGAAGGAAGTTAGGCTATAAAGCAATATAAAGAGAGGAAGTTTCCAACCAAAAGAAAAAGCAAGTAAGTTAAGGTGGCAGAAGGAGATGTCCTGGAAGCAGGGAGAGCACTTCACTAGAGGAGGAGGAGCTTCCCCTATAGAGGAGTCAAGGTTCAAAACATGAGGAGCGTTAAGGAGTCAGTTTACTTATTGAGCTTTACAAGCTGCAGTGAGTCTGTCCCATGGCCCCTTTAAGCAGGAGCAGTAGCACAGGCTGTCCTTCCCCGTCATCCAGTGTGTCCCACCTAGCGTTGTTTCCTCTTCCTGAGGCAGTGGAAAGGCCTTTTCTTCAGGCTCTGATTATGAAGACATGCACCTAGAGTGCAGCAAAGAACTTCCATGACTGTCTGCAAAAGTAGCCTCTGAGTTTGGATGCATCCATTTCCGGGGGCAGATTTTCAAGTACTCATTACTCTCTCAATTGGCGCCAGGTTTTCAGATACTCTCAGCACCTGGAAGCTCACTGTGGTGACACTTATGACCAGATGTTCCAAAGAACGTAGTGCCCAAGATTTTGGAAAATCTGAATTTGGAAAGGAAGTTGAGCTCTTTTGAAAAATCTGGCTCCAGAACCTGGTCCTGAGCTTTTTGGAAAATTTGGTCTATATATCATAATATTCCTAAATTCTGAGCACCCAAAGTAGTCATTGAGTTCAGATGGAATTTTTGAGGGCTCACTTTCAAAACATTTGGACCTTAATCTTTTTGCCTCTGTTTTATCATGTGTCAGATTACCTCACAGGGGATTTAAGGATGAGTTGGTGTGAAAAGTGTTAGGTAAATGCTAAGTTCATGCTCTTTAAAGGAGGTGCAAGTAGCTGCCCAAAACAAATGAATAGATTACATATTTTTTCCTTGCCTTCCTCTTCCGTTATTTCAATGTAAACTAAATTGTGTAAAAATAAATACAAGCTTGATCAAAGTTCAGATTTCATATGCAAACTTAACAAGTGAAATGGTGGCATGGTCTAGTTGCAAGAGCAGCAGACCAAGTCAGGAGACCTGGGTTCTACTCCCATCTCTACCACTCACTTGCTGTGGCAATGGGCAAGTCACTTTACTTTTCTGTACCTTGGATTCCCCATCTGTAAAAATAAGTTCTGAAGAAGGCTACATAACGTGAAAGTGCTTTGGCCTAGATCTTCCAAGGTATTGAGACTGCTAACTTCCAAGTTAGGAGCCTCAATACCTTGGAGGATCTGGACCTTTTGGGATCTATGGATAAGAAGCACTGTATAAGTGTTAGATTAAAACTTAATGATATTTCAGAAAGGAAAGTTTAAATGTAAACAATGAGAGATTCTTAATAGAGATTGTGGTGTAACATAACATTTTGCCCTGTTCATGGAATCATAGAATATCAGGGTTGGAAGGGACCTCAGGAGGTCATCTAGTCCAACCCCCTGCTCAAAGCAGGACCAATCCCCAACTAACTCATCCAGTCAGGGCTTTGTCAAGCCTGACCTTAAAAACTTCTAAGGAAGGAGATTCCACCACCTCCCTAGGTAACGCATTCCAGTGTTTCACCACCCTCCTAGTGAAAAAGTTTTTCCTAATATCCAACCTAAACCTCCCCCATGCAACTTGAGACCATTACTCCTCATTCTGTCATCTGCTACCATTGAGAACAGTCTAGATCCATCCTCTTTGGAACCCCCTTTCAGGTAGTTGAAAGCAGCTATCAAATCCCCCCTCATTCTTCTCTTCCGCAGACTAAACAATCCCAGTTCCCTCAGCCACTCCTCATAAGTCATGTATTCCAGTCCCCTAATCATTTCTGTTGCCCTCCACTGGAAGTTTTCCATTTTTTCCATATCCTTCTTGTAGTGTGGGGCCCAAAACTGGACACAGTACTCCAGATGAGGCCTCACTAATGTCAAATAGATGGGAATGATCACATCCCTCGATCTGCTGGCAATGCCCCTACTTATACATCCCAAAATGCCATTGACCTTCTTGGCAACAACAGCACACTGTTGACTCATATCCAGCTTCTCGTCCACTGTAACCCTTAGGTCCTTTTCTGCAGAACTGCTGCCTAGCCACTCGGTCCCTAGTCTGTAGCGGTGCATGGGATTCTTCCATCCTAAGTGCAGGACTCTGCACTTGTCCTTGTTGAACCTCATCAGATTTCTGTTCAGCAGCTTTAAAATACTCCACATTTTTATGAGGTTCTTTCTAGCGGTCTTTTAAAGGTTACTTGCTGAAAAATAAATTTATTTCCTGGGATGAACTGTTATCATACAAAGTTTAGTTACTCCAGACGAACCCAAGATCTTTAAGTTTTAAATAAGGAAATATGCTTACGAAATATTCATGTTGACTTGGCTGGCGAAAGAATTCCCATTTAAATCTCCCAATCCCCACCCTCAATCCACTGTCTGGCAAATAACACTTGTAATACTTCTTTTCATAGCTGCTTGTACTTCATGAAGTAAACAGAATCAAGGCCAGAGCTTGTGAAGGCAATAGGAGATCCCAGCCTCATGTGATATTTCATAAGTACTGTAGCAGAGTCCAAACACAAATCGGACTTCATATGAGATTTAGGGGCCTAAATCGATAGCATCCAAAGGCCTTTTACTATCTTAACCCAGCTCTGAAGTAAATCGCACTTAGTGTGTTCTGCCTTAGATATATACACAGATGCATGCGACTCACATTGGCAGCTGGCACTGCCAAGTCTGTCTAGCAGATAAATGCCCAAGAGGGTGTGTTACATATATCAAAAGACAAGATTATACATCACTATCCGTGGCACTGAAAATGCGGTTATATCATAGAGCTTGGCTGGACCTCAGCCTGGACCAGTCCACACAAGAGATCCACTTCCTGGACACAATGGTGCTAATAAGCGATGGTCACATAAACACCACCCTATATCGGAAACCTACTGACCACTATTCCTACCTACATGCCTCTAGCTTTCATCCAGATCATACCACACGATCCATTGTCTACAGCCAAGCTCTACGATATAACCTCATTTGCTCCAACCCCTCAGACAGAGACAAACACCTACAAGATCTCTATCATGCATTCCTACAACTACAATACCCACCTGCTGAAGTGAAGAAACAGATTGACAGAGCCAGAAGAGTACCCAGAAGTCACCTACTACAGGACAGGTCCAACAAAGAAAATAACAGAACGCCACTAGCCATCACCTTCAGCTCCCAACTAAAACCTCTCCAACAAATCATCAAGGATCTACAACCTATCCTGAAGGACAAACCATCACTCTCACAGATCTTGGGAGACAGGCCAGTCCTTGCTTACAGACAGCCCCCCAACCTGAAGCAAATACTCAGTTTTTGCTCAGTCAGCAAATACCACACACCACACAACAGAACCACTAACCCAGGAACCTATCCTTGCAACAAAGCCCGTTGCCAACTCTGTCCACATAACTATTCAGGGGACACCATCATAGGGCCTAAACACATCAGCCACACTATCAAAGGCTTGTTCACCTGCGCATCTACCAATGTGATATATGCCATCATGTGCCAGCAATGCCCCTCTGCCATGTACATTGGTCAAACTGGACAGTCTCTACGTAAAAGAATAAATGGACACAAATCAGACGTCAAGAATTATAACATTCAAAAACCAGTTGGAGAACACTTCAATCTCTCCGGTCACTCGATTACAGACCTGAGGGTGGCTATCCTTCAACAAAAAAACTTCAAAAACAGACTCCAACGAGAAACTGCTGAATTGGAATTAATTTGCAAACTGGATACATTTAACTTAGGCTTGAATAGAGACTGGGAATGGATGAATTATTACACAAAGTAAAACTATTTCCCCATGTTATTTCTGCCCCCCACCCCCTACTGTTCCTCAGATGTTCTTGTTAACTGCTGGAAATAGCCTACCTTGCTTGTCACCATGAAAGGTTTTCCTCCTTCCCCCCCCCCCCGCTGCTGGTGATGGCTCATCTTAAGTGATCACTCTCCTTACAGTGTGTATGATAAAACCCATTGTTTCATGTTCTCTGTGTGTGTATATAAATCTCCCCTCTGTATTTTCCACCAAATACATCCGATGAAGTGAGCTGTAGCTCACGAAAGCTTATGCTGAAATAAATTTGTTAGTCTCTAAGGTACCACAAGTACTCCTTTTCGTCATGTGATGAAACCTCCAGGAATACGTCCAACCAAAATTGGCAACCTTATATGTACCAGCAGACAGGATTTCATTGCTTTACCGCAGTGGTCCCCAAACTTTTTACCTCATGCCCCCCCATGCCCCTACCTGTGTCCCCTCCAGGAGGGGGTGATGCAGACAAGGATAAGAGGGCTGAGGCTGGGACCACAGCTGGGGTGGGGGGAGCAGAACCTTGGCCAGGGGGGCCACGGCTGCCAGTTGGGGCTTTGGGTGTGGGGCCAGCAGCCAGGGCCAGGAGTGGAACTGGATGGTGCTTCCTCTCTGCTCCACATGAGAGCTAGCCCGGTCCTCAGCCATGCCCCTCCCTCAAATGTTCCTCTGCCCCCTCCTTGGGGGGGGCACCACATAGTTTTGGGACCTCTGCCTTACCCTGAGGCTTCAAGAAAATGGTACCAGAGGATGAGAAAATAAATGATATCATCATACAGACACAGACCCACAATTTCCAGTTCTCTTCTCCCAAAGTCTATTGAACCAGTTAGCAGCAATGATAAAAAATGGAAGCTGAATGAGAGGTGCCATCTAGTGGAACTGGAGGGACAATGAAAGAAAGCAAATTTTGTCCCTGTACTTGAGTAGAATAATGCCCTTATGTGATACTAACCAAGGTCCCCTTACTCCTCTTCAATCAATTGTGCATGCTAACCCAGTTCTCTCTCTCTCTTCCACATCCTTTGCCAACTATACAATGTGTTCAGTCACAACATGTCACTCCAATCCTCCCTCCCTTTCAGCTGCAAACACCTGCTATTCCCAATCATTCATGTAGAATGTGCCATGCTCAGGGTGCACGCACAAAATGACCATTTAATGGGGCTGCTGTCCAAAACCTAAAAACTTTTCAAGACTCACTATTACAGGGTCTGAATCTGACCTCATTTACTCTTATGTAATTCCCTTGGATTCAGCAAAGCTACCGCTAGTTTACACCAGTGTTAATGAAGCCGAATTAAGCCCCCCAGTATTCAGGGTCATGCTGAAATCAACAGGAATTTGAGAATTAAATACAGTATAGTGAGTTACAGCTTGACAACAAGCCATGTACCATAGCTTCCCCAGTCTACAGTACTGTTTTAGCCGCTTTGTCCACTCTGAGGTGTTCATATCATATGGATATGATATAACAAGTAAGATAGTATTGTAGAAAAACAAACCATGCTTCATAGCTTCCCAAGGCAGCTCCAACGTTTTCCCAATCAACCCCCAATCTCCTCCTTTACACACCCGTTATTTTTCTAGCTGCCTACATATTTCAGGTTGATCCCTTAGTGCAGAGGTGGACAAACTGTAGCCCATGGGCCTGCCCAGCTCTTGAGCTCCCGACAAGGGAGGCTAGCCTCCCCTGCCCCACAGCCATTCCGCCGCGCAGGCAGTGCGGCTGACTCCGGCCGGGCAGCGCGGCTGCTAGTCCTGCGCTCTGAGCAGCACGGTAAGGGGGCAGGGAGTGGGGAGGTTGGATAAGGGGTAGGAGGTTCCGGGGGGTCGGGGGGCAGTTGGATGGGGTGGAGGTTCTGGGGGGGCAGACAGGGGATGAGAAATGGGGGGGTTGAATGGGGAGGAAGTTCTGGGGGGACTGTCAGAGGAGGGGGGGGGGTTGGATAGGCATGGGAGTCCCAGGGGGCCTGTCAGGGGGCAGGGGTGTGGATAGGGGTTGGGGCAGTCAGGGGACAGGGAGCGGAGGGGGGGGTTGGATAGGGGGTGAGGTCCTGGGGGGGCGGTTAGGGGTGGGGGTCCCCGAAGGGGCGGTCAGGGGACAAGGAGCAGGGGCAGGTTGGATGGGTCGGGAGTTCTGAGGGGGGCAGTCAGGGGGCAGGAAGTGGGAGGGGGCAGATAGGAGGCAGGGGCACAGCCTTCCCTACCCGGCCTTCCACACAGTTTCGTACCCGCAATGTGGACCTCGGGCCAAAAAGTTTGCCCACCTGTGCCTTAGTGTCTCAGTCCGTTTTTTACTTACCTTGCTGATTCTGTCCTTCCATTTCCTACTTAGTCATTGTCTTGGGACTCTCAGAGGCATGATATTGACATGTACAGATATACCCGGGCTACCTTTGCTCTAGTTAACTCTAGTAAAAATAGCAGTAAATCCACAGGAGATGGGTGGCAACACAGGCTGTACAAGCCCACCTCGGACCCAGCGTATGTATTTGAGCGGCTACGCTGTGGTTGTTACTCAAACTAGCTTAGGTATGTCTATGCATGCTGCAGTCACACCCCTCATTGCAGACATACCCTCAGTTGTGCACAATGTGGTATATTTTTAATACACAAACATATCTTGATATCAGTGGGAATCTCCAAACAAATGCTGTCCTATGTAGTATGCTAACAATTACATACTCTCTCTTTTCTGACTGCTGTTGGATGTTCCATCTGCTCCTCCATTTGCTCTGGATATCTCTCAGACAATCTCCTGCTACATAACAATGGATGTGTAGAATACAGATACAGGAACTTCATTAAAACTTGGATTGTAACAAACTGAACAAATTCCAACTTGGATAACTAAATTCAGTTAACCTAGTATTTTGATCAATCTGGTTTTCTTCTTCAGTGCAAGACCTAAACTGTTGTTTAGTGTAACTATTAAATACTTGCTGCATTTTACCCTAGAGATGGATGTATTTCAGTGATGAAAGTAATATTCCCAGTGTATTAGCTTATAAAGCACTTTGGAGATTTTTCAGGAAGAAAGGTGGCACATAAATGTAAGCTATTGTAAAACCTGTAAGTGTATCATTTCTAATTTTTTTTTTTTTTTTTACCAAATCTGCTTCTTGTAGAGCTTTTCTAATAGTTTTACACGTTTTTTTGTAACCTGGGGTATCTCAGTCTTTTTCTGGATCTAGGCTACTGCTCTAGACTGAAAAAGGACACTAAAATGGTACACAGAGGTTCTGTGTTCATTGTCATTTAATGAATCCTGATCAGTTTTGCTTAATTTACTATTAAAAAGATGTTTCTTTTAGCTGCCAGGTCAGCTAACTCAATCTGGAAACAGAAAGTTAAGCTAGATGTTTTCTCTTTATGCACCAACACTAGTTGGCAAGCCAAATTAGGCCTTCAGTTGCAGCTGTCAGGTTTCAGAGTAGCAGCTGTGTTAGTCTGTATTCGCAAAAAGAAAAGGAGTACTTGTGGCACCTTAGAGACTAAAATTTATTTGAGCATAAGCTTTCGTGAGCTACAGCTCACTTCATCGGATGCATTCGGTGGAAAATACAGTGGGGAGATTTATATACAAACACAGAGAACATGAAACAATGGGTTTTATCATACACACTGTAAGGACTTCTATCACTTAAGATGAGCTATTACCACCTTGATTATCACTACAAAAGGGTTTCTTCCCCCTCCACCCCGCTCTCCTGCTGGTAATAGCTCATCTTAAGTGATTACTCTCATTGTTGCAGCTGTGTAACCCACCCCCAGGCTTTTCAAATCAAGCTCTCAATTATTCCTGTGTAACCTATTGTTTTTCAAGGGGTCATAAAAATAACTGCTTGTGTAACAGTGCTGTAATTGGAACTTGCTAGCCATTCTGTTAATGTGCAATGAGGAATTAAATGCAGCTCCCTCTGTCTTTACTGTGATCGATCTCAAGTGCTAATAGAAGTAAAAAATAGTTTAACTATATCTTAGTAGTTGTTATGACTTTGAATACACGCAGGGAGCCATCTATTGAGTAAAATATTGTAAACTTGTACGTAGCTACTTTTCAGAAGAGACTGGCACATTAGAATTATTCCTCAATAGTCTAGTGAAAAAATGGCAGGGATAAAATTATATGATGGTACCATTGCATTTTATAATGACATTCGGAAGAGATTGTATTTCAGTGGAGAATAAGAAAAATGTAAAGGAGCTTAAAGGAACACACACAATATTTCAGTCCCTATGATTTAAAGTAGTTTCATTTCACTTAACATTCTTCTGCTGGTGGATGGAGAATTTCCATGTTTAGTGCTAGAGTGGGATCCATTTTGTAATGCTTAAGTCTAGAATCAGATCCAAATCGAAACTTTCCCAGAGTTCAGATCCAGTGCTTGGTTCAGGGCCATTCTTGTTGTACAGAACGAGGAGTAATGGTCTCAAGTTGCAATGGGGGAGGTTTAGATTGGATATTAGGAAAAACTTTTTCACTAAGAGGGTGGTGAAACACTGGAATGCGTTACCTAGGGAGGTGGTAGAATCTCCTTCCTTAGAGGTTTTTAAGGTCAGGCTTGACAAAGCCCTAGCTGGGATGATTTAACTGGGACTTGGTCCTGCTTTGAGCAGGGGGTTGGACTAGATGACCTTCTGGGGTCCCTTCCAACCCTGATATTCTATGATATTCTACTAATGTGCTTTACAACATTCATACAAACTTTTGAACTCTGGCTAAGTAATGAAGACTCTGCATTGCATCTGCCGTGTTACATATCCAACCAAGGAGGAAGAAGGCTGGACAAACATCTCTGGATAAATTTGAGTAGAGAGAGGTCTCAAAGGAACTGGGCAAGAGAAAGGTATGCAGAACAACACTGAAAGAGGGTGTCTAGAAACAGTAAAAGTTAAACACTGCTTGCCTTTCCCACTTCTTGAAAATCACCAAGGAACCTTGATTAGAATGTATGCTCTATGATTTCACCAGGAGATGCAGGAAATTCCTTTTGGATCAAGTAACCATTGGAATACATGAAAATTATTCTATGAAAGAGTTTTGCCAAAAAGCTCTAGCAGAGAACAGTCACTCGTGGAGCTTAGTGAATTAAACAGAACACTCATCACATGCTCTATAAGTAGGAGAGTGTTAGCAGCATATGGAAGATAAAATTTTCCTTTGAAAAAAATAGTTGGTGGATACTCATATGTGACCCAAGGATCTCTTGATGCCAGCTGGCAGAGGGTTTATAAGAGTTACAGGGATTCCCTAGATTTGGTATTTATATACTAGTCCACCAAAGAGTGGCACATAAGGTCTCTATTGAAAGTCTGTCACACTGATCATCAAAACCTTTGGGAAATGTATGTGTGGATAATATGTAAGGCCATATGTGTATATATATATATTGGAGATTATGTTAACTTGAAGCTAAAAACCAGATCACCCAGAGGTAACATGCCTTAAACAGGTTCTACCACGCAGGAGATGGGAGACACTTATCTTCCTGGCTGACCAATGGAAACATTTTGCATACTGAGTCAAATGCTAATGAAGAAATTGCGGGAAGTAAGAAGTGACCAGGGAGGGAGGGCGCCCTTTTTGCAGATGAACAAAATACTGGTCTAATATATCTGGGGCTGCAAAGCGACACTTGGGCATTCTTCGTCTGGGGAGACAAGCTGCCAGCAGGCTGAGCAGGACCTTATTTAACAAGAGGGCATCTTGTTAGTTGACTTTAGGTTCTAGAATGTGTGTTATGATTTTGTTTTATAGAGAACTATTTGTTTCCATTTATCCTACTTGTTTCTTCTCAAATCTTTAGTCTTTGTTAAAATAAACTTATTCTTGTTTCCACTACAAACATATCTAAGTGCTGTGTCTTAAACGGAGCAGTGATCCTGTGGTGAACCTGATAAGCTGGTAGATACTGTTCCTTTAGGAACAGCACATCTGTGAATTCTGAGAGTGTTCAGTGGACCAGGAGCCTGACACACCATGGGGAGACTCAGAGGACTTGGAGCGTATCTATGATTAACCTGCAAAGGGACAGTGGAGGCTGCTAAGAGGAGAATGCACCCCCTTCTGGGGTGGAAGGTGTCAGCTATTAAAAAACTGACAGCAACAATCCTGGACAGAAGGTGAAGAATAGTGACTATTCCAACCCATAGTCTGAAACTGATGCAGCTTTCTACTTCAGCTTTGTGCAGAGAAAGGTGAATTTCACCCTAAAAACAATGTCTTCATTGAGATTATTCACTTCTAGACATGTTATTGAATGTATGTTATTTTTTAAACAGGTTTCTTCCACTGGGAACACTACAGAAGACAGAAAATTAAGTGGTCTGTAGCAGCTATGGTCATTTCTGCAGTGAAGCTACTTTCCCTTCCATTGCCATCAGACTGAATACAAGAGAAAAAAGTCAGCAGAGGAAATGATTCAGCCAGCATGTGGTTATCTGTCCTAGAGAACCTTCTCAAAGTCTTTGAAATCAGTCACTTGTACATGAAATGTGTTACTCAAGTGCTGAATAGCCCCATTCATTTGACTTATTTACTATGGATATTTTTGGCTTAATTTCATTTCATGGAAACTTGATAAACAAGTCATCTTGTTCATGCTACTTAGGAAGTCGTGCAAATATTCACTCAAATTTCAGTGTAAAATTTCATCAGATAACATTATTCCTTTATCTTAATGCCACACATACAAGAGAGTCCTTAGGAGTGAGTACCCAAGAAGGAAATGATTCTGTTTTCTGAAGTAATACGTTTGCTGAGGGACCATGTACACAGCTAGCAGATACGTAGTCTTGACCAGATCAATAACAATGGGCTAAATCCTGGGCCTGTGATTTGTTGTGTGCTGGAGCCTGGATGGAGCTGTGTGGCTGAGTTGGGCTCCACGACCATAGAGTGCTGTATGTATCTTGTACAGGAGGTAGATACCCTTATCTCAGGGTTACTACATAGTGGCTCTGCACTTCTCACCCCCAGTTTCCAAGTGCCTGACTGCACCTTCTGAAACTTCAGGAAGTATGTTGAGGAGGATGTGTGCATGGACAGGGCCTACCTGGCTCTGCAGTCTGAGGCACGTCTCTGCAACTGACTGACAGTCCACCATGCAGGACCATAAAACAGCTGCCTTACCCCTTAAAGTGTGGAATACCGGGAGAATCACAGAGGCCATTCAGCTAAAGAACACATCACACCAGCAGCTGGGTTATAGAAGGGCAGGCAGGCATGCAAAGATACATGCCACAACAGGTAACAAGAAGGGAAAGAGGAGACCAAGTGGGAAACTTGAGGATGTGGCTCCTGCCCTTCTCTCACCCCTGAAACAACTGCAGAGACCTCGATGTCAAAAGAGAAGGGCAAGATATTCAGAAGGCTACCAGGTGGTTGCTGAGAAAACTCATCTGCATGAGCTGTCTGCTCAAGAGGTCACATATTCTCCTTTCTGCGCAGTTGCTGCTGTGTACTGAGTCCTCTGTATGCACTAGACCCTAGTAGTTTAGGATTCATTGTGCCATTGCTGAGCTTGATTCTGCTGGTGCAAGGGGTTACTGCATCTCTTGCTCTTGTTAAACCAGGGGCCAGGTTTTGGCCCCTCAGTAATACTCACACCTTATAACAAGCTGTCCATTTTCAAAGCACTGTATAAAAATTAACTAGTCAGTCTAAAGATATAGAAATGACCCTGTGGAAAATTTGCTTTCTGTTCAATATATTTGAACAGCTTTAATATGAGAAAAGAAAAGGAGTACTTGTGGCACCTTAGAGACTAACAAATTTATTAGAGCATAAGCTTTCATGAGCTACAGCTCACTTCATCGGATGCATTTCGTGGAAAAAACAGAGGAGAGATTTATATACACACACACAGAGAACATGAAACAATGGGTTTATCATACACACTGTAAGGAGAGTGATCACTTAAGATAAGCCATCACCAGCAGCAGGGGGGGGAAAGGAGGAAAACCTTTCATGGTGACAAGCATGGGAGGGCACTTTAACATCACTCTTGAGGAGCGGGACCGCTCGGGGACCGAGCAGAGCCCGGCTGCCGTCGCCGTCCTCCAGGAGATAGTCGAACACCACTCCCTGGTGGACGACTGGCGTGACCACCACCCAGATGACACTTCCACGTTCACCTTTGTCCGGGTGGAGGCCTATCGGTCGCGCCACTCCCGGTTGGACCGCATTTATTTATCATGCTTTCATCTTTCACGAGCCCACTTCTCCAGCATCCGGCCAGCCCCATTTTCTGACCATCATATAGCCACCGTGACAGCCTCCCTCTGCGCGGAGAGGCCGGGGCCGGCCTATTGGCATTTTAACAACAGCTTGCTGGAGGATGCGGGCTTCGTGGCGTCCTTCCGGGAGTTCTGGCTGGCCTGGCGAGGGCAGCGGCATGCCTTTCCCTCGGCGCGGCGGTTGTGGGACTTAGGGAAGGTGCGCGCCCGGCTCTTCTGCCGTGACTACACCCGGGGCGCCAGCCGACAGAGGAACGCGGCGATAGAGCAGTTGGAACGGGAGGTCTTAGAGCTGGAGAGGCGTCTGGCCGCCAGCCCCGAGGATCCACCCCTCTGCGGAGCGTGCCGGGAGAAGCGGGAGGAGCTCCGGACCCTCGAGGACCATCGGGCCCGGGGTGCCTTTGTTCGATCGCGCATCCATCTCCTTCGGGAGATGGATTGCGGCTCCCGCTTCTTCTACGGCCTGGAGAAAAAGAGGGGGGCTAAGAAACATATCATCTGCCTACTGGCAGAAGATGGCACCCCCCTCACGGATCCGGCGGAGATGTGCGGGAGGGCAAGAGCCTTCTACGCAAGCCTATTCTCCCCGGATCCGACCGATCTTAATGCTTGCAGAGTGCTTTGGGAGGAGCTCCCGAAGGTCAGCGTGGGCGACCGAGACCGGCTAGAGCTGCCTCTCACTCTGGCCGAGTTCTCGGAAGCCCTCCGTCGCATGCCCACCAATAAATCTCCGGGCATGGACAGGCTGACCGTGGAGTTCTACCGTGTGTTCTGGGACGTCCTGGGCCCAGACCTAGTCACCGTCTGGGCCGAGTCTTTGCAGAGCGGGGTCCTCCCTCTTTCGTGCAGGCGAGCCATGCTCACCTTATTGCCGAAGAAGGGGGACCTCCGCGATTTACGAAATTGGCGTCCCGTCTAGCTCCTCAGCACGGACTACAAAGTCGTGGCAAAAGCCATCTCGCTGCGGCTAGGGTCCGTGCTGGCGGACGTGGTCCACCCAGACCAGACCTACGCCGTCCCGGGCCGTAGCATCTTCGACAACCTATATCTGGTCTGGGACCTATTGGAACTTGGGTGTAGGGATGGTCTGTCATTCGCCCTCCTGTCCTTAGATCAGGAGAAGGCGTTCGACAGGGTGGATCATGGGTATCTCCTGAGCACTCTACAGGCGTTTGGCTTCGGACCCAAGTTTGTGAATTTTCTCCGGGTGCTGTACGCTTCCGCAGAGTGTCTGGTCAGGCTCAACTGGACCCTGACCGAACCGGTCAGCTTCGGGCGAGGAGTATGGCCGGGGTGCCCCCTCTCAGGCCAGCTGTACGCTCTGGCGATCGAGCCCTTCCTCTGTCTCTTCCGAAGGAGGTTGACAGGGTTGGTGCTGCGGGAGCCGGAGCTGCGGCTGGTCCTGTCGGCGTGCGCTGATGATGTGCTCCTCGTGGTCCAGGACCCGGGCGACTTGGTGCGGGTGGAGGCTTGCCAGGCCATCTATTCGGCAGCCTCCTCTGCGCGGGTCAACTGGGTCAAGAGCTCTGGCTTGGTGGTAGGGGACTGGCGGCAGGCGAGCTCCCTCCCACCCACGCTTCAGGCCATCCGGTGGAGCACGGGTCCGCTGCTCTATCTGGGCGTTTACCTTTCTGCCACGCATCCCTCTCCGCCGGAGAACTGGCAGAATTTAGAGGGCGGGGTGATAGAGCGGCTCCGGAAATGGAGAGGACTACTCCGGTGCCTCTCCCTTCGTGGGAGAGTGCTAGTGCTTAATCAACTAGTCCTGTCCATGCTCTGGTACCGGCTCAACACCCTGGTCCCGGCCCCGGCTTTCCTGGCCAACCTCCGGACATTGATTCTGGAGTTCTTTTGGTCAGGACTGCACTGGGTCCCTGCAGGGGTTCTCTATCTACCTCTGGAGGAGGGAGGGCAGGGCCTAAAATGTCTACTTACTCAGGTCCATGTCTTCCGCCTCCAGACCCTGCAGAGGCTCCTTTATGGTGCAGGTAGTCTGGCGTGGAGCACGCCTTCCTGCGCCGCTTCCGAGGGCTCCGATATGACCGGCAGCTTCTTTATCTCCATCCGAGAAGTCTTCTGCGAGACCTCTCCGGGCTGCCGGTCTTCTACCAGGACCTCCTCCGGACCTGGAAACTCTTTACAACGACCAGGTCCGTGGCGGCCACCGAGGGGGCAGATCTCCTCGCAGCGTCCCTGCTACACAACCCCCAGCTCCGTGTGCAGGTGGCGGAGTCCTGCTTGGTGCGCCAGAGTTTGGTCCTGGCAGAGGTCACAAGAGTCGGAGACCTCCTGGACTATGACCGGGGAGACTGGCTGGATCCCCTAACCTTCGCTCAGACCTTGTACTCCCCCACGCATACTTCAGGAGGTGAAGGCCGCTTTGCCGCCCGCTGCTCGGGTTTATCTCGACCGGGTCCTGCATGAGGGCATGCCCCGCCCACCCGCTACCCCAGGCCCGCCGGACCTTTTAATTGGACCCCTGCCCCGTGGACCCAACCGATCCCTTCACCCCTTCACTAGAAGCCGGCTGCACAAGATGCAGCCGGTCTGCTTTCAAACCGCGCCAAGAAAACATCTCTACATGCTCATGCTCCACACCCTTCACGCCCGCACCCTCGTGTCCCGCCCCGATACAAAATGGCGGGACCTCCTGCCTCCTTTGGAGGGTGAGGGCCCCGGTGGGCCAGCCTATATTCCACCTTAGTCCCAAGGCCCGCCAGGGATGTCAGTTGGCGGCTCCTTCACGGAGCCGTGAGCACGGGCGTGTACTTGGCGCGGTTCACTTCAATCCCAGACACCTGCCCCTTTTGCGGCGTGAGGGATACCCTGGCACATGTATACCTGGAGTGTGCCAAGCTGCAGCCCCTATTCCGGCTCCTCACCAATATTTTATTACGGTTTTGGTTGCACTTCTCCCCTCACCTTCTCATTTATGCACTCCCTATCCGTGGCCCCACAAAGTCACGGGATCTCCTGGTCAACCTCCTCCTGGCCCTAGCTAAAATTGCCATCTACAAAACCAGAGTGAGGAGGTTGGCCGATGGAGTCTCCTGTGACTGTGGGGCCTATTTCCGATCCTCGGTCCGTCCACGTATCCGGGCAGAGTTCATCTGGGCGGCGTCCTCTGACTCCCTTGACGCCTTTGAGGAGCAGTGGGCACTGTCCGGGGTTCTCTGCTCAGTGTCCCCGTCAGGTTCCCTTCGTTTGACCCTTTGACCGCACTCCTATCCCTGTTATTTTATTAGTTGTCCCCCGGAATTTTTTGGGCATCTAGGTCCTGTGGATCCCCCTTTTAGGCTGGGGGGGACCCTTTAGCAGTGGATGGGCTTCGCCCGCCCACTTCCCAGATCCCAATAAGACTACTCTTCCATAGCCATCTAGCCTTGCCCCGTCACATAATGTACTGCTTACTTTGTATTTATATAGCACCAAGACATGACATTGATCCATTGTTTCTAAACCTGTGTGTTTGGTACTGTGATATAGCTGTTGTTTTCATCCATCCAAACAGAAGGACTCAGTATTTCAAATTGACATTTGAAGGCATTTGTTGCTGTATTTTTTTTTTTTAGTTTTATCAAATCTTTCCTTTCCTAATGTGCATTTTCGCTTGCTGTATACTCCAATAAAAAGAATACTAAAAAAGACAGACGCCCAAATCTTAAGTGAACTCCGAGCTTGGGAAATGTCTACACATGAACCTGGCAGAACAGTTGCCACTATAAAGAGCTTGTCACTGATGATATAGTAAAGCAGCAGTCAGAGAGACGCATGAATTTCAGTCTCTTTCTTCTCCCTTATCAGCAGTAGTCAAGAGCATGATTGCAAAAGGTCTTATCCAAACCAGTGTCGAAACCTGCTGCTTCCCCACTTCCACAGCCATACAAAATTTCCCACCTGATGCTTTGTAATGACTCTCCCTTTCTAGGGACTGGCTTATTAACATATTAACATAACTGGCTTATTAACATTAACAGTTCAAATGATTTCCCAGCCTGCTTCTCCAGACTCGATAGTTCATTAGGTGCTTTCTGGGTTCTGTGGCCCATTGCACTCCTCTAAAGGATTTTGTTCCTGAGTCTGGCTACCGAAAGCTCCAGCCATGGAGCTTATATATAGGACCCCTTCCTTCTTCTGCCTCTAGATCGCCTGGAGGAGCCTCACTTCAGGTCTCTCTCTCACTCCTCAGGCCACCTGTCTAGATTCTAATGTGCCTGTAGGGCAACTCACACACCCTCACACCCTCCTTTGAATCTCTTCCAGAACTCAGCAGGCCTGATTCCGAGCCATATCACAACACCACTGGTCTCGCTCTCTTTCCCTGGGAAGGTGGGCTAAACCAGGCACAGGTGACAGTGAGAAAACATTTAAATTCAGCTAAACACAAGGCTACTTGGGTATTTCCCCACACGTCCCACCCAGAGTCATAATTATAAAAAAAACAATATAAGGACAACTGAAATTCATAGCTCATAATTCCCACGACACACATGACAGGTTAAGAAATAAAATCCAGTAAATGGAAGGAGGATCAAAACTTACATTCAGAAGTTTTTGCAACTTCTGTTGGGAGAACTAAGATGTTATGACCACCATCCACAACGGAATATGTGGGCATTAGCAACCCGAATGAGTAGGGAAACCACAGATTTTACAGTATTTACTTGCAGGGTATAAAGGAAGCCAGGTTGTCCCTTTCTAGGGAAGTAGCCTTCTCGGTTTCAATGAGACTACTTGTGCAAGTAAGGCAAGCAGGATTTGTCTCCTAGAGTCAAATCCCCATTGCATTCACCTTGAATACATACAGGGCTGTCAGCAGGAGCTGTCAGTGAGTGGGGACTTGTACTCCAGCTCTGGAGTCTATTCTCAGAGATAGTGGGACTGATGCCACCTGTTTGGACCAGCATAGTATGCAGGATAACTGTCCTGGCAATCTGCAGTCCCCTAGTGCATGCTGAAGCAGGCTGGGCCTGTTCAGGGGTGCATAAGAACTGACCACTATGCACACCTGTTTGGAGACTTTTTGCTCCTTGAAAGAAAGACCAGTTTGTTCATTGGAAGTGGCTTAGGACGTAGGGATTCAAAACCTTCCATAATGCTGTATTGTATTTGGCTGGGTGATGAAGAACAAGTGTGGAGATAAGAAAAAATAAAGTGTCAGACAGATCTGAGAACTCCAGCCTGCTAAGGTGTAAAAGGAAATAGTGCTAGCACAAAAACTGTGGATAAGTTAATAATGACCAGAGAGGGAAAGGGAGAGGAATCATAACTGCAGACACTCATTAAATGGAGCAGAATCCTTGCCAACATCTAACAGATAGAAGTGACACTATTCTTCAGAAGGGCTGGGGAACGACACCACAAAAGAAGTTTTTTTTCTTCATACACCAAATCAATGCTTTCTCCCTACTCTTCTCACCTATCTGTTTGCAGATCACTAATTTTCTTATTTGGCCTCCTCCTCTTCCATTTTTGTAACACATGCTGCTCAAAACTTACTCTAAGGGTATGTCTACACTACGAAATTAGATTGATCTTATAGAAGTTGATTTTTAGAAATCAATTTTATACAGTCGATTGTGTATGTCCCCACTAAGCGCATTAAGTTGGCGGAGTGTGTCCTCAATACTGTGATTAGCATCGACTTACAGAGCGGTGCACTGTGGGTAGCTATCCCACAGTCTTCTCTGCCCATTGGAATTCTGGGTTAAGCTCCCAATGCCTGATGGGGCAAAAACATTGTCGAGGGTGGTTTTTGGTACATGTCATCAGTCGCCCCTTCCTCCCTCTGTTGAAGCAACATCAGACAATTGTTTTGCGCCTTTTTTCCTGGGTTACCCATGCAGACACCATATCACGGCAAGCCTGGAGCCCCCTCAGCTCACCGCTGCTATTGTGAGCATTGTAAACACCTCATACATTATCCTGGGAGTTTGTGCAGAACCGGTCTAAGAGACACCAGCACGAGGACGATTGTGATGAGGACATGGACACAGACATTCCTTAAAGCATGGGCTGTGGCAATTGGGACATTATGGAAGCTGTGGGACTGGTTGATACAGTGGAACGCCGATTCTGGGCCCGGCAAACAAGCACAGACTGGTGGGAGCACATAGCGTTGCAGGTATGGGATGATTCACATGGCTGCGAAACTTTCACATGTGTAAGGCCACTTTCCTTGAACTTTGTGACTTGCTTTCCCCCAACCTGAAGCTCAGGAATACCAAGATGAGAGCTGCCCTGACAGTTGAGAAGCGAGTGGTGATAGCCCTGTGGATGCTTGCAATGCCTGACTGCTACCAGTCAGTCGGGAATCAATTTGGAGTGGGCAAGTCTACTGTGGACTGCTGTGATCCAAGTAGCCAATGCAATCACTGATGTTCTGCTATCAAAGGTAGTGACTCTGGGAAATGTGCAGGTCATACTGGATGGCTTTGCTGCAATGGGGTTCCCTAACTGTGGTGGGGCAATAGACGGAAAACACATCCCTATCTTGGCACCGGACTACCTTGCCAACCAGTATGTAAACTGCAAGGGGTACTTCTCAATGGTGCTGCAAGCACTGATGGATCACAAGGGACGTTTCATCGACATTAACATGGGATGGCCAGGAAAGGTACACGACACTCGCATCTTTAGGAACACAGGGCTGTTCGAGCAGTTGCAAGAAGGGACTTACTTCCCAGACCAGAAAATTACTGTTCGGGATGTTGAAATGTCTATAGTTATCCTTGGGGACCCAGCCTACCCCGTGCTCCCATGGCTCATGAAGCCGTACATAGGCAACCTGGACAGTAGTAAGAAGCAGTTCAACTATGGGCTGAGCAACTGCAGAATAGTGGTAGAATGTGCCTTAGGATGTTTTAAAGCTCGCTAGTGCTGTTTGCTGACTAGGTTAGACCTCAGCGCAACCAACATTTCCATTCTTATTGCTGCTTGCTGTGTGCGCCATATCTGAGAGAGTAAGTGGGAGACGTTTATGGTGGGGTGGGAGGTTGAGGCAAATCGCCTGGCAGCCCATTTTGAGCAGCCAGACACCATGGTGATTAGAAGAGCACAGCTAGGTGCGCTGCACATCAGAGAGGCTTTGAAAACCAGTTTCATGACTGGCCAGGCTACGGTGTGACAACTGTGTGTGTTTCTCCTTGCTGCAAACCCTCCCCCTTTGTTGATTTTAATTCCCTGTAAGCCAACCACCCTCCCCCCTTCGATCACAGCTAGCAAAGGAAATAATGTCACTATTGTTTTGAAATCATGCATTCTTTCTCTATTAATTAAAAAAAAGTGAGATAACTGACAAGGTAGCCTGAGTGGGGTGGGGTGCGGGAGGAGGGAACGACAAGGCCACATTACTTATTGTAGCCACACTACAAATCAAAACTGTTTGAACAACAGCCTTCTATTGCTTGGGCCATCATCTGGAGTGAACTGGTTGGGTGCCAGGAGCCTCCCCCCACCACGTTCTTACGCGTCTGAGTGAGGAGGATATGGAACTTGGGGAGGAGGGCAGATGGTTATACAATTGATGCAGCAGGGGGCTGTGCTCTTGTTGGCTTTCCTGCAGCTCCAACAGATGCTTCATCTTGTCCGTTTGCTCCCCCATTAGCCTCAGCATCATCTCCTGCCTCTGCTCTTCGTGCTCACTTAATGCTTTCCTGGCCTCTGCCACTGAATGCCTCCATGCATTAAGCTGTGCCCTATCAGTGTGGGAGGACTGCCTGAGCTCGGAAAACATGTCATCACGAGTACGTTTTTTTCACTTTCTAATCTGTGATAACCTCAGGGACGGAGATGATAGGGGGAGCATAGAAACATTTGCACCTGGGGGAGATAAAAAGGGAGAGTAAAATTTAAGAGGATGCTTTTCTGAGACCAAAAGGGAGACTCTTTCACAGTGAATCAAGCAATTCACACCAGACAGCACTTGTGCTTTAGGTACAAGGTCGCATTTTGCCTTTTATATTGAGCACCTGCCAGCATGGTGACACATCACACATGGCTGGGCAACAGAATTCGGTTTCCAGGCAGCCATGGTAAGCCTTTTGATACGCAGGGTTGGCTTCTTCCACCTTCATAACATGTGGGAATGGTTTCAAACTGCAGCACCATCCTTTTCCATAGCAAGCAATGCTGGTTGGGTTTTCCATTTAAAAGGAGGGGCTGTGGTTTCCAGGTGGATGTGCAGCACATACCTCCCCTCACCCCACCGCATGGCTATTCTCTGGGATGATCCCTTCACCCCTCCCCTCACCGCATGGCTATTCTCTGGGATGATCTCCTTTAGCGAAGCGCAAACAACCCAGCATGAACAGGGTCCTTTTACTGTTCCCTTACAAAAATTCCCCTATTTCAACCAAGTGACCATGAATGATACCCACTCTCCTGAGGCCAGCACAGAAAGATAAATACCAAATGTTGCTTGAATCTGACCAAAACCCAGGACCATTCGCTGCCATACTTTGTGCTGCAATGATTCCAGACTACTTGCTACTGGCTTGGCGTGGTAAAGTGTCCTACTGTGGAGGATGAAATAAGGCAGCCCTCCCAGGAAACCTTCTGCAAAGGCTTTCAGAGTACCTCCAGGTGAGTTTCATGGAGATGTCCCTAGAGGATTCTCGCTCCATCCCCAGATACGTTAACAGACTTTTCCAGTAGCTGTACTAGCCGTGAATGTATCTTGATTCTTCAGGGCAAATCAAACATTAAACACAGTTGCTTTTAAACCCTGTACTGTAGTTACAAATGTGCACTCACCAGAGGTGCCTTATCCAGCTTCAGGGTCGGGGATCCTGCCTTGGGAGGGTATTGGCTCCAAGGTGATGAATAGGTCCTGGCTGCCAGGGAGAACTGATTCACTGCTTGCCTGCTGCGCATTCTCCTCCTCCTCTTCCTCATCCACAAAATCCTCCTCCCTGTGGTGTGAGACTCCCCCCCCCTTGCAGGTGTCCATGGACAGTGGTGTGGTAGCGGTAGGGTCCCCTCCTAGAATGCCATGCAGCTGTTCATAGAAGTGGCATGTATGGGGCTCTGACCTGAAGTGACCGTTTGCCTCCTTTGTCTTTTGGTAGGCTTGCCTGAGCTCATAGATTCATAGATATTAAGGTCAGAAGGGACCATTATGATCATCTAGTCTGACCTCCTGCACAATGCAGGCCACAGAATCTCACCCACGCACTTCTGCAATAAACCTCTCACCTATGTCTGAGCTATTGAAGTCCTCAAATCATGATTTAAAGACCTCAAGGTGCCGAAAATCCTCCAGCAAGTGACCCGTGCCCCATGCTGCAGAGGAAGGCGAAAAACCCCCAGGGCCTCTTCCAATCTGCCCTAGAGGAAAATTCCTTCCCGACCCCATATATGGCGATCAGCTAAACCCTGAACATGTGGGCAAGATTCACCAGCCAGATACCCAGGAAAGAATTCTCTGTAGTAACTCAGATCCTACCCCATCTAACATTCCATCACAGGCCATTGAGCCTATTTACCATTAATAGTTAAAGATCAATTAATTGCCAAAATCATGTTATCACATCATACCTTCTGCTCCAATAAATTTATCAAGTTTAATCTTGAAGCCAGATAGGTCTTTTGCCCCCACTGCTTCCCTTGGACTTTCCAGAACTTCACTCCTCTGATGGTTAGAAACTTTCATCTAATTTCAAGTCTAAACTTCCTGATGGCCAGTTTATATCCATTTGTTCTTGTGTCCACATTGGTACTGAGCTTAAATAATTCCTCTCCCTCTCTGGTATTTATCCCTCCGATATATTTATAGACAGCAATCATACCTCCCGTCAGCCTTCTTTTGGTTAGGCTATACAAGACAAGCTCCTTGAGTCTCCTTTCATAAGACAGGTTTTCCATTCCTCGGATCATCCTAGTAGCCCTTCTCTGTACCTGTTCCAGTTTGAATTCATCCTTATTAAACATGGGAGACCAGAACTGCACACAGTACGCCAGGTGAGGTCTGACCAGTGCCTTGTATAACCTCCTGATCTCTATGAGAATACCTCGCCTGATGCATTAGCTTTTTTCATGACCATATCACATTGACGGCTCATAGTCATCCTGTGGTCAACCAATACTCCAAGGGCCTTCTCCTTCTCCGTTACTTCTAATTGATGCGTCCCCAGCTTATAACTAAAATTCTGGTTATTAATCCCTAAATGCATAACCTTACACTTCTCACTATTAAATTTCATCCTATTACTTTTCATCCTATTTACTTTACAGTTTACAAGGTTATCCAGATCTTCCTGTATGATATCCCGGTCCTTCTCTAAATTGGCAATACCTCCCAGCTTTGCATCATCCGCAAACTTTATTAGCACACTCCCACTTTTTGTGCCGAGATCAGTAATAAAAGGATTAAATAAGATAGGGATCGTTTTTGGGACCAGAGGACCTCCACTGGTAACCTCCCTCCAGCCTGACAGTTCACCTTTCAGTAGGACCCGCTGTAGTCTCCCCTTTAACCAATTCCTTATCCATCTTTCAATTTTCATATTGATCCCCATCTTTTCCAATTTAACTAATAATTCCCCATGCGCCACTGTATCAAACGACTTACTGAAATCTAGGTAAATTAGATCCATTGCGTTTCCTTTGTCTAAAAAATCTGTTACTTTCTCAAAGAAGGAGAGCAGGTTGATTTGGCATGATCTACCTTTTGTAAAACCATGTTGTATTTTGTCTCATTTACCACTGACTTCAATGTCCTTAACTACTTTCTCCTTCAAAATTTTTTCCAAGACCGTGCATACTACAGATGTCAAACTAACAGGCCTGTAGTTACCCGGATCATTTTTTTTTCCCTTTCTTAAAAATAGGAACTATGTTAGCAATTCTCCAGTCATACGGTACAATCCCTGAGTTTACAGATTCATTAAAAATTCTTGCTAATGGGCTTGCAATTTCAGGTGCCAATTCCTTTAATATTCTTGGATGAAGATTATCTGGGCCTGCCAATTTAGTTCCATTTAAGCTGTTCGAGTTTCGCTTCTACCTCAGATATGATAATATCTACCTCCATATCCTCATTCCCATTTGTCATGCTACCATTATCCCTAAGATCCTCATTAGCCTGATTAAAGACTGAGGCAAAGTATTTGTTTAGATATTGGGCCTTGCCTAGATTATCCTTAACCTCCACTCCATCATCAGTGTTTAGCGGTCCCATGTCTTCTTTCTTTGTTTTCTTCTTATTTATATGGCTATAGAACCTTTTACTATCGGTTTTAATTCCCTTTGCAGGGTCCAACTCTACTGGACTTTTAGCCTTTCTCACTTTAACCCTACATGTTCTGACCTCAATAAGGTAGCTTTCCTTGCTGATCCCTCCCATTTTCCACTCCCTCTATGCTTTCTGCTTTTTCTTAATCACCTCTCTGAGATGCTTGCTCATCCATCTTGGTCCACAACTCCTGCCTATGAATTTTTTCCCCTTTCTTGGGATGCAGGCTTCTGATAGCTTCAGCAGCTTTGGCTTGAAGTAATCCCAGGCCTCCTCCGCCTTTAAATCCATAAATTCTTCAGTCCAATCCACTTCCCTAACTAATTTCCTTAATTTTTGAAAGTCAGCCCTTTTGAAATCAAAAACCCTAGTTGCTGATTGTTTTTTTATCCTTCCATTTAGTTTGAACTGAATTAGCTCATGATCACTTGAGCCAAGGTTGTGCCCTATAACCAGCTCCTTAACTTTCACATGGCACTGCTATGTGTCCCTGTTGTAGCCTCTCTCCACCATGCCCTGTGTGATTTTGGCATATATCCTTCTTTTTGATCGGAGTTTGGCCTGCACAGATTTTTCTCCCCGTACAGCAATCAGATCCAGTATCTCCCTTTCGGTCCACGCTGGAGCTCGTTTGTGATTCTGGGGGGACTGCATGGTCATTTGTGCCTCTGAGCTAACCACGCTGACCAAACAGGAGATTAAATTTAAAATTTCCTGGAGATTTTCCTGTGTACCTGGCTAGTGCATCGGAGTTGAAAGTCGCATTGGAGCACTCTGGGATAGCTCCCAGAGGCCAATACCGTCAAATTGCATCTGCACTACCCCAAATTCAACCCAGCAAGGTCGATTTTAGCACTACTCCCCTCACCGGGTAGGAGTACAAAAGTTGATTTTAAGAGCGCTTTAGGTAGATGGAACGGGGTTGGTTGTGTAAATGCATTCATTTTTAAATCGACCTAACACGGCTAAATTCGACCTAACCCTGTAGTGTAGACCAGGGCTAAGCCAAACCTCCAGCAAACTGACAAGGAAATAGCAAAACTCCCATTGACTTCAGCAATGGTAGAATCGATGCCTGGATTACAACCCTGCACTTATAGTGACGGGTCTGACGACTAGCTTGCCGTCACTATAAGTGACTGCAATTTGAGACCATTACTCCTTGTTCTGTCATCTGCCACCACTGAGAACAGACTAGCTCCATCCTCTTTGGGACCCCCCTTCAGGTACTTGAAGGCTGCTATCAAATCCCCCCTCACTCTTCTCTTCTGCAAACTAAATAAGCCCAGTTCCCTCAGCCTCTCCTCATAAGTCATGTGCCCCAGTCCCCTAGTCATTTTTGTTGCCCTCCACTGGACTCTCTCCAATTTGTTCACATCATTTCTGTAGTGGGGGGATCCAAAACTGGACATAATACTCCAGATGTGGCCTCACCAATGCCGAATGGAGGGGAATAATCACTTCCCTCAATCTGCTGTCAATACTCCTAATAATGAAGTCCAATATGCCATTAGCCTTCTTGGCAACAAGGGCACACTGTTGACTTGTATCCAGTTTCTCATCCACTGTAATCCCCAGGTCCTTTTCTGCAGAACTGCCATTTAGCCAGTCGGTCCCCAGCCTGTAGCAGTGCATGGGATCCTTCCATCCTAAGTGCAGGACTCTGCACTTGTCCTTGTTGAACCTCATCAGATTTCTTTTGGCCCAATCCTCCAACTTGTCTAGGTTACTCTGGACCCTATCCCTACCATCCAACGTATCTACCTCTCCCCCGACCTTAGTGTCATCCACAAACTTGCTGAGGGTGCAATCCATCCCATCATCCAGATCATTAATGAAGATGTTAAACAAAACTGGCCCCAGGACAGATGCCTGGGGCACTCCGCTTGATATCAGCTGCCAACTAGACATTGAGCTGTTGATCACTACCTGTTGAGCCAGATGAACTAGCCAATCTTCTATCCACCTTATAGTCCATTCATCCAATCCATACTTTTTTAACTTGCTGGCAAGAATACTGTGGGAGACCATATCAAAAGCTTTGCTAAAGTCAAGATACATCACATCCACTGCTTTCCCCATATCCACAAAGCCAGTTATCTCATCATACAAGGCAATCAGGTTGGTCAGGTATGACTTGCCCTTGGTAAATCCATGTTGACTGTTCCTGTTCACTTTCTGCTCCTCCAAGTGCTTCAAAATGGATTCCTTAAGGATATGCTCCATGATTTTTCCAGGGACTGAGGTGAGGGTGACCAGTCTGTAGTTCCCCTGATTCTCCTTCTTCCCCTTTTTAAAGATGGGTACTATATTTACCTTTTTCCAATCGTCCGGGACTTCCCCCGATCACCATGAGTTTTCAAAGATAATGGCCAATGGCTCTGCAATCACATCAGCCAACTCCCTCATCACCCCTGGATGCAACAGATCTGGACCTAGGGACTTGTGCATGTCCAGCTTTTCTAAATAGTCCTTAACTTGTTCTTTCACCACTGAGGGCTGCTCACCTCCTCCCCAAACTCTGTTGCCCTGTGCAGCACTCTGGGAGCTGACGTTCTCTGTGAAGACCGAGGCAAAAAAGCATTGAATACTTCAGCTTTTTCCACATCATATGTTGTGTCCCCCATTCAGTATGGGTCCCACACTTTCCCTGAACAACTTCTTGTTGCTAATATACCTGTAGAATCCCTTCTTGTTACCCTTTCTCAAAATCCCTGGAATCAGTGGTTAATTTGAGCAACAGGAGTCCAAATATCATTCTGCGTCCTCTCCTTACACGCACATAGTGTTTTAGTTCACACCTGAGCTTGAATGTCATCAAGTCCAGTGGCAGAGAAATAATTGGTGAACAGCCAAAGATTCCCAGACCATGGTGAGAAGAAAGGTACCAGCAACTAATGTAGATGGTCCAGGATCCAATGTGTGGGTAAAACAAGCATTTGCTCTTCCTTCTCCCCATCTTTGCAACTGTCAAACCCTCCCGAGTTTCCTTCCCTGGACAAATTCTTGATCATGCCCACTGCTAAGTGCAGAAACCCTCCAGATTTTCTGCTAATGATAAGCACCCAGATTATGACTCCCAAACCCTGATTTCAAAACTCTTTTCCTTGCTCAGTGATGAACAGCCTGCAAGATCTCCCCCTGCCCCACCCAACACCTTCAGAGATCCCAACCCAGAAAGAGGAGCCTGGTGCAACAGGAGGTCATGAGTTTTGTAACAACGCAGCAGTTACAGAACTGCATAAGGCCTGGCAATGAGAAGAAGTATATGTGGCTTCAAGGAGGAACAGAAAGGAAGAAGTGATAGCTGACAATTTGCTAGCAATCTATCTAGAGAGAAAACAGCTGTTTCTCCAGAGAGCAGCAATGCTAGCTCTCTCCAAGGCATCTACAGCCCTGGGGACAGGAAAAAGGCAAGGGAACTCAAGGGGTTTGGTTTGGGGCGCAACTTGCCTTGCAATCCTGGCTGCCTCACAATGCTTTGCTGCTGTAGCTCCCAATCTGGGATTCCCCCAACCGGCCTACAAGCATGCAGGTCACACCTTGAAGTGTCTGTGTACTGGACAGCCCTGGGTCAGCAACTCTGACCCCAGCAGCCTGTCTATACCCCCACTCTGGCTTCCATCAGTCGCAGTTACTACTTGCAGGGTGACCCCAACACACTTCCCATGCTGAACTTTCTCAAAACTGTGTGCTTCCTGGACAGCTCAGAGGAATATTAAGGTCTGTTTGTCCCTCTAAAGACACAAAAGCACATCACCATTTATTCACTTAACTGGGGTAAAGACACACTCAATATAAACACTGCACTGAGTTGGTTTATAGTAAAAATAAAACAAGTTTATAGGACACAATAGGACAAAGGTTAAGTGATGCCAAGTAAAAGGAATGATGTTAGAAAGGATTACAAGCAAATAAAAGTGAAAATGCATCTAAAAGTCTAAAAGTTAATCTAGCAAAATACAGGCTTTGTTCAAGATGGTTTCTCACCTATATTCAGGTCCCAGATTTGAAATCTCCCTTGGTTGAAGGACCCACCTTTCTCAGCTTGCAAGAGCTCTTTTCCCTTGTATCTGTCTAGTTATGGATGCCGAAGACATCTGTCCGTGCTTATATCTTCCAAAGTTCAGTGACTTTGTTTCAAGAGGCAGGATGACCGCCTGCTATTCTTCCCTTCCTGTGGGCTTCCCATCCTCCGGTATGTAAATGGAACTTCCATTGTTCTGAGTCCACCATGCTTATTTTGCATAGGTGACAGGTATATAGCTGCCTTTGCTGCTCCTGTCTAGGAGAGAACCTGTTTCTCCCTGTTCGGCCACAGATAGTAAAATATAATATCATTAAATATCCGTATTTCCTCATATAGTATGAATACATACACTTCAGAATTATATTAATCACCAGTGTCACTAGCTGTCAGAAAAGGCCTCACTCTACTCACTTTTATAATACAGTAATATGACATACAATCATTTGGTTCAATTGCTTAGCACACGAGGTTCAGCCCCCGTAGTTATAGCCAGTAAACCTTTGCAATATATTCTTCTGAAGGTTACTCCTCAAAGTAAAGATTATTCAAGCTGTGAGGAAGATCACATGGAGTCTGGTAGTGAAGGAAGCTCTATGCTCTTCCTTCCCCTACTTGTGGTTGCTGAAATGCAAACGGTTATGTTTCTTGCCATCTCCTCCCTCTGCTGTCTTGATGTCCTATTTACTGCTTATATGTAAATTGTGGTAAACATCTATTCCTTTGTTTATGATAAACATGTCTAACAGCTCCCCCAACATACTTGGTTTACACATACTTCAGTCATAATTCCAGCATATATTCGTAACTCTGACAACCCACCACATACATACATCACAGAAGGATATTAATGATCAGTGAATTATGAGTTTTCAAATGATACCTCACAAGGCATATTCTGTAAACAAATTATTACAATAGTGTATACAGTGTGAATACAGGGACGCTTAGTGTCACAAAATTATACTGGATTCTGTTGTTAACTAATTATAGTTGGTTTGATGCTTGCTGCTTTTGTATTTGTAGTCCCCCATGACAACATGCATCTTGAAAAGATTTTCTCTCTCTTCCTCCTACTGTTTTAACCCTTACATGAATCACAGACACATTCCTTTTACTGAGACTCCCTTCTGAGCCTGTCAAGCAGCTCCTTAATTGTCCAGTGATACGATGCATTCCCTACTTTTGCCTACCCCAACAGCATTGCCTCCAGAGTATACCAGGTGGTGGACAGTCCTGGAAGCAGAAGCCTGGGACTGGAAATCAAACTCAGGACTCATGCACTGCCGGTCAGAGCTCATGAATAAAGTCCGCTCTTATTTACGTTGCAGTTGACAACAAGTTGGAGAACTATTTGCAGTGAGGCAAACTCTTTTCAACTAAACTACAAACAAAGGCTTTCCTCCATGTGGAAAGCATTTACAAATATATACATTACTTTCTTAAATATAAAAAAATTAATATAATTCTTTCCACTAAACATCATTATTTTTGGGACCCAAGCATTAGGGTACCTGAGAGTTAGGCAAAGATTTTCAATAATGGGTGCCCAAAGTAAGGCTCCAATATCCATATTTTGGTAACAAATATGTGGCCTGATTTATGGGGAAAAAAGTCTCTTCAATCTGCTTAAACTCCAACATTGTGCTCACGATGATTAGACACTTACAAAACCACGAGACATCGAGATATTACAGCATTCAGATCATGCCCAACTCCAACTTTTTTGCTGTCTCATTAGGACATTTTTGCTATAACAACACCACAGAGACCTAAATCAGACTAATTCTGCAGTATATAGGAGCCTGCGGGCTTACATTTTATTAGGGAGAAATTCATGTATCCATGAAGTGTTAACCTTTCTTCTGAAGGATGAATACAACATACAGGATGGAAGTGAATGTCACTGCTCTGAGATTGTGGGAATGGAGCAGCCTACACTTTCCCATCATCTGGACATGATTAAAAAAAAAAAAAGATTCCCATAAAATTTTGATGATTCAAATTGGGAAAGGCCCACTAGATTATCCCATTTTCCTTCCAGTGCAGGCTTTTGGTGTGGTCAGGATTTTTCTTTCAAAATTTAATTAGTACAAGTCATCCCTATTTTGCTCAGCACACTGTTCCAAAAGGTCATTTCTGGTGAGAGTTATGTCCCTACAGTTAAGTCATTACCCTTTGATAATAAGACACATGATTAATGTAGGAGTTTTACTGCTCATAACTCCATTTCAGAGGTACCCACCCAGTATTTCTTAAACTCCCAGAGCCCAGTTGTCAGTTCTGGTTGATCACTGTTTGGTGCAGGGAATGTGTACACATATAGCGGGGAGGAGGGATCTCTTTCTCTCCAGCCCTCACCACCGTGAGCTGATTCCTTGATCCACAGCCAACCCCATCCAACTGATCCTCTGCTCCCCTCATCTGCTCACCACATTGACCCTCCCTCTCAGGTTCCCCCAGCAAATTAATCTTCTACCTTCCTCCCCAACAGGAAACAGATCCCCTTCTCCACTCTCTAAAAATTCATCCTCGCTCCATTCCCAAAATTAATGCTGCGCCACCAACACTAGCAAATTGATCCTGTATCCCTGGCTCTCCCCAAGACAGAGAAGGAGGGGCAATTTTCATCTTCCTCCCCTAACTTGGCTGCCACTGCTCTATAAATTGGAGAAACATCCTATGCTAAGCATTCTCCTCCCTCATTGGGTCCAAACAGAGTTAATGGAGCTCCTTTCCTTGAGCACTGTCCAGCAAGAAATCAGGTAGGTAGTAACTAGAGCAGAGCAGCCAGACCTTCCCTTCCCGTCTTGCTCCTAATCCAGGTAATGGCAGGCAACCAGTAGAGTCACATATTGAGCAGCTGCAGCAGTGGAGAGAAAGAGCAGCTTTTCAACATGATCAACACTCAGAGAACCAACTGAAGGGGAGGAGAAAGTGGCAACCCTTATTGCCTCCCTGTGCAATGGGCCTGACACTTTAGATGGGGAAACTGAGGCACAGGGCAGTTAATTGGCTTGCTCTGTGAAACAGCAAGTCAGCAGCAGGAATAACATTTCAGAATCTGACTCCTGGTCCCTTGCTCTAGCTGCTGGACTCCAATCTTTTTCATCACTGGAAAGAAGTATAAACTAAAGTATGTTCTCTCAGTGATGTTTCAGGACTGTACTGAGCAAAATGGGGGAGGTTTTCCTTCTCTTAAAGATGCCTGACCTAAGAGTTTGGTATTCATTTGTAACAGTCACAGCCTAGTCATGCCAAAATTGTTTGATTCCTACAGGTCTCCTTGGTAAAGTAGCTCCCAAACAAACAGCTATTTACAGAACGGTGACCGCCTTTTCCTATAAAGTTATTGTATTTTAGAAACCCATGACCCAAAATTCAACCTTTACTAAAAATTACTGTTATCTCTCTCCCATCATGCAACATATGTATGTACATGTACACACACACAACCAATACTAAAACCTCACAAAGCCCTATCAGCTCTTCAAAATGAGGGGTGAATCTGTTAAATATCATCTTACAGTCTGGGTGAACCACTTTAAGTAGGGCCCATTTATAGGGTGACCATATTTTTCCAAAGGGAAAAAGGGAAATCCCTGGGCCGGCCCATGCCACAGCACCCCCCTCGCACAAGGCTGCCCGAGGCTACCCCACTACCCACCCGCAAACCCCCATTCCCAGTCTGAGCCCCTCTGCTGCCCGGCCACAATCCTCCTGCTGCTCACCTGCCCACAGGCAGGTCCAAGCCCGCCCCCCGCCACACACATGCCCATGGGGCTGGTGGTCTAAGCGCCCCCCCACCTCCCTGCACACAGGGCAGGCCGGCCAGCTCGAGCCACTCTCCCTCCAGCACAAGGCTAGTATTGCCACTCCGTCCTCCCACCCCCCACGTTCCTCCTTACCCCACTAGGGGTCCCACGTGCATGGGGGGTCGGCAGTGAGGTGAAATACTGCTCACAGCCTGCTCCCCAACCAGGGGGCCAGCAGAGCCCTTCCTACTAATTCAGGGGATTAGGGTTCACACCACAGCTGAGCAGGGACCCCCAACCCCATAGGCTGTCCCAAGCCTCTGGCAGAGAGCACAGTAGGTGTACAGAGGATGGGGAGCACAACCTGCCCTGGCTACTGACCCGTGCAAAGTGGGAGCTGCTGGCGGCATTGCTTCCTGGGGTGGGAACGGGGAGTAGTGGAGACCGGGCTGCTCCCCTCCGGCCATGCTCTCGCTGCCCATCCCCGGCACTGCTGCTGCCACTAGAGGAGGAGGGCAGGGAGACTCTGGTGTGGGCATGCGTTGGGGAGAGCAAAGGTGGGGGCACAGCCACTTGCTGCCCCCCACTGCAGCTCTGTGCTGGGATCCCAGAAAATACAGGACAATTTGCCCGTATTTAGCAAAAAGTTGGCACACCTGGAAGAAGGCTTAAATACCGGATTGTCCCGTTAAAAACGGGATGTCTGGTCACCCTACCCATTTTGGACAGCAACCTCAAACTATTCATTGTTTTGCATATTCAGGTTCTGTTCTTGATGGCCATGAGCTCTATACACACAGCTTCATTTCTACTGAAGATTAGCATGTGTTTTTCTTAGTATTCAGAGAACTCAATGTCACACCGAATAGAAGTTTAGTAAATCCCCTAATCTTAAATTACACACTCGTTGGGTAAAAGATAAGAACAAAGTTGCTGCAGTCAAGGGCCTTGTCTACACTAACACTTTTCCCACTGTTGATCTAGCACTAGTGCAGCTCCACCTTCTGAAACTAGGGCTGGACCACATGATGGTAAAGACACCTGTGTTCTGTCTACACTAGCATTCGCACCAGCAGAGCTGCTAAGCCACTAGTGGGAAAGATACTTACAATTTTCAGTGCTGATTAAGCCACAGGGACCATTCACACAGAGAAGCTTTGCAGGACCAGACGCTAAATGAAGAAGGATTTTCCATGATTAAGAAGGTGGGAAGGAATTCTATCAATTTAATCTAACACACACAGAGTTTTCTTATAGAAGAGTGGTTGCAAATTGAGAACTGTTTTGTTTCATCAAAAGGCCACTGTCTTACATCTGGACATCCTGAATTTGCAGTTATTTAAAGATGAGCGATTCATGGTCTGGTATCCCATATTCATCTTTGTGTTCTTCAAATAATTTACTTAGTTCTCGCAGGTATGTTTGATGCAGCTGCTCGACCTCTTCAAGAGTAGGATTCAAATTCTGTTTTACAGTGATAGGTTTCCCCACTGCAAATAACGAACAAAATAGCAATGACGTTAGCTACACTGACATCTATTTGCCGCAGATAAAAGTACTCTTCCATATTGGCCAGATATTTAGTTTTGTTGTTTTACAGATGGTTGATGAAATCCTGGGTCCACTGAAGTCACTAGCAGAACTCCCTTTGACTTCAATGGGGCCAGAATTTCACCTAGCATTAAATCAGCAAGCAGGAAGTCTTGATTTAAATTCATCTTAATCTTGTTTTGCACTTGTACTTTTTAGTTATTTTCCCAAGAAAAGTTGATTTTCAATGGTTGGAAACCACTGAAACATGCTGACCTGCAAATAAATATAGCCTTTGCACTAAATTTGGTGCTTCTTTTTGCTAACCATGAAGTTACACATTTATTTATATAGCTTAACTTACAATTGTTCAGATTCTTAACTTTTAATTTTTTATTGTTAGAAAATGATGAATGATTCATTTCTCATTTACTAAATGGATAACTTTTTACTTGTGATTGAGCTCTATTTGGATGGAAATTCAAATTCAATTAAAAATGCACTAAACCATCATTTTAAAAATTAGTTTTATTCAATTAATAAAAATCATCAAATGTGCTGGATACATAAGAAAAAAGTTTATCTAAACATATTTTGCATTTAAAACTAAATTAAACAGAGGAAGTATCTGTAGTTAGTGAATTGAACTGATTGTTTTGGGTCACTATATCCTTCAGGATTTTAGAACTAGTAGATTTCATCATCTCACACCTTGTTTTTATTCACACATCGGAAGAGAAAAACAAGATTACTGTTTTTTCAGTTCCCAATTGATTTTTTAAACTTTGAATGAACTAGTCATTGCACTAAACAAGTAGGGTATACTCTTCATTTCAGTTTATTTTCTCTATATCTGCAGAAAAGGATACTGCTGTCCTAAGCTAGTTTAGCACTTCAACAAATTCTGGTTCCAGGTGATTAGCCAGTGATTTCTACCAGTGCAATGGTCTGATTTTCTTTAAAATCTGGCAGCAAACATACTGCTTTTTTCTTCTTTTTTTTTTAAATTTAAATGAATAGATTACAGTAAGTTTTGGTCTTAACATAGGTTGTCATAACTACAAGTTTAATTTTAAATAGGTTTATTTTTAAAGAACATAAACATCTGTTTCATTTAAATAAAAAGTCCAGGCTTTTTAATGAATCGATTTCCCCACCACCCCACCCAAGACTATATGGGCAGAAAGAACAGGACACAGGGAAATACAGACTGACTAGTGTGTTGGAATGAAGGTGAAATTACATTGTACTAGAAAATGGCTTTACCTGACAAATATCTAGGTTTTCAACCTTTGGCTTTGGGTAGCTTGCAGCATGACCTTGATTAAAGGGTGGGATTTTTCAAAAGCATTCAGCATTGACCTAACTCCATTGAAGTTCATAGCAGTTCAACACTATCTTTGATGAGAGAAGAGTTGGGCCAATTTTGAAAAAAAATGCCTCCAAATTTGATCTATCAGCACTTTGTATATATGTTTAAATTAAACATTTAATGATCTGTCCATTAAAAACTCTTTTTAAAAGAAAAAGACCCATTCTATGGAGCTACAAATTCTGCATGCCACATGCATCCTGCAGATGTTGAAGAACCTGAAGGGTGCAGAACAGAGATTACAGGAGCTGGAGGAGGCATATACCCTGACCTGGAGCTGTGTTGTGTGCTGGCTTCTGTGTTTTACTATGGGTGGGGTGGGGACCTGTGGATCTAGCTGCCAAACTTGCCCAGAGAGAGGGAGGAGGGGCTAAATATCTTCTGATGAAACTACAAGGCTATGGAGATGCTCCACTGCTCTTCAATGGATTGGAACATCTCCCTGACTTTCTTAGGAATTCTTGAGCACTCAGCCCTCTCAGGTGGACTGCACACAAGGAAAGGATTTGGGCAGGGATTAAAGTGCAGGGGAGTGCAAACAGCAGAGGGAAGCTTCCCTTCCCCTCTTTGGCTTCTGTAAATAGTGCTCCCCTGCATCCCACCCCGTGGCTGATGCAGTCAAAGCTCCTCCTCTTGTTTCAATCTACTGTAATCACTTACTACAGTGTGGCCCAGTTGGTGTAAATTATTTATAAAGCCTTTTGCCTTTATCTCCTCCCCCCTGCCAACAGAACAGGATAAAGACATTAGGAAAGACAAACATTTATTTCAAACCTCATGTGCTTGAGTTAGATGCACAGCAGCCAGTTCTTTCTGGCAGACCAGATTTGTAAAGGAACACTGTTACTGGATTTAACCACAAATCACACATTTTAAACATTCCCATAAGAATGACAGAAACCACTAAGGAACTTACCAACAGTGTGAATAGGTTTCCTGTAAGGCATCAAGCCAAAACTGTACTGAAATATTCCTCTAGCATAAAACAGTGGTAAAGTAAACCCCACTGTCTCCCTCAGTCTCTCCTGTAAAGTTCTAAGCCACGATCCTTTGGGGTTTGCAACTTGCTTAAACAGTTCATTTTCACCAAAAGAAAATACTGGAACCAAGTGAGCCCTGTAAAGTAAATAGAATTAATAATCACAGGGCACTCAATGAAGCATGACTTGCAACTCACATCTACAGCATGATGAGTCAGATTAATAAATGCAGGTAATTTCCTCAATGCTTGTAAAATTCATCAGTATTTGCATTATGCATTCAACTCTTCATTGAAATGCAGCTGAAATGCTTCTTTGTGCAGCTCGAAAGGGCCACAATATTTAGTACAAACAAAAAACATAGCCACCTTCTGCCTCCTGCACAGTGTTCAAACCGCAGCAAACCTAAGTGACGGTTTCCATTAAAGACAGAGGAATCCCTTTTTTGTGATTTTATGGCAACTGCTAAAATCTTACTCATGACAAACAGCTGTTGGAACTGGGCCATCACAGTTACACTGAGTTTGCTGTAGTTTCATAGCACCTTCTATCTTATAGGCGACATTCAATGGGAGTTGGGTGTCTAACTCCATGTAGTGCCTGTGAAAATCCCAGGGTTGATCTTTTAACATTAGAGGCTGAATCCTGTTTGCAGGAGTTGGTCTAGTAGTCTATTTTAGTTTAGAACTCAGCCTCTCCACATCATAAGGAATTCTTGTTCTTCTCCTCAGCAGGGATCTGTGGCTTGAAAGGGGTTATATAGCACCTGCAAAAACTCTCCAAATTCCACTCCTTCCTAAGCATCGGAACTGCAATGGTTCTGCTGTTGTCAGGGTGAAAGGGGAAACCTTTATTGAAAGACCTGGCTACTACAGCTGAGCTGTCAGTCTGGTAAACGTATGTGGCTGTTAGAAAGTGTGGGGAACCAATACAATACTGTTGTATAAAATTAAAATAAAGAGCTATCTTAAGTGTTCTCTCCAGAAGCTTAACAGCTCTCAGTTTTCTTGCACTAAAATCCTAGGCAATCAATATGTTTCCTAAGCATTTTCATCTTGCACCATGTTTGACAATCTATCTCTATGGGGCATGGCTGTTAAAATGGCAGTATTGCAGCAAGATTAGTCAAGGTGAAGATTTTAGAACTTGGAATGCATCAGTGGGATATGCTAATAAGAGTAATGAAAATGAATCCTCCTGAAGCAATAATGCAGCTGTCTGGTATGTACAATGGATAGTCATGAGTTGTTTGCGTGAAAATAAGATAACTGTTTATGTGGCTTCTTAGACTCTGGGATTCATAAGAAATACCATTCCCTACCCCACGCCCCCTTGCCCCTCGAATGGTGTCTGCCTGGCCTAAAATTTTTAGGTGGCTTTCTCAGCAATGACATTCTGCATCATATAGCTGCCACTGAAAGAAACATCTGAAGACTGTAAGCAGAATGGATTACTGCCAAGTTTTTGTTAGACTACTAATGATGATGAACAGGAAAACCTTGTGGTGCAAAGGCATTTCTCTACATGGCCTGCGAATATACTAGCTTTTGTTTTCATCTGAAAGACTATAAAGGGTTGATACACTGAAATAAGAAACATGGAGTTTTGGTTGTGAAACTCAGGAGAAACTAGTTTATTCTCTACTTGTGCTGTCTCATTATGATTTTTCTGTTTTGTATTCAATGTTTGTATGACCTTGAATCAACTGTCCTAGACCCATTGGAGAGAATGGAACTACTGAAATGCTTAAGGGACTTGATCCATCTCCCACTGAAATAAATGGAAAGACTCCCTTTGATCTCCATAGCAGTTGAACAAGGGGAGCAGGATTTGGCTCCTTATCTGTAGTTCTGCGCATCAGTTAAATAGTAGCAACTCACCATTGTGAATAAGAACACAAAGCCACACTGTATCACACAGAGTTGCTCTTGGTTTAAATGGGAGCTTCATATAGGAGTAGGACAGGAATTCCCAAACTTCATTGCATCGCGACCCCCTTCTGACAACAAAAATTACTACATGACCCTGGAGAGGGGACCAAAGACTGAGCCCGCCCGAACCCTGCCACCCTCAGGAGGAGGGAGTCAAAGCCCAAGCCCCACTACTCCAGGCAGGGGGGACCAAAGACAAAGCCCATGTGCTTCAGCCCCAGGCAGGAGCCCGTAGCCTGAGTCCCGACACCCAGGGCCAAAGCCCTGGGGCTTCAACTTTGGCCCCCAAGGTGGGGGGCTTGGGCTTTAGTTTCAGCCCTGGGCCAGCCCCGGCAACTCCATTAAAATGGCGTCCCGACCCACAGTTTGAGAACCACTGGAGTAGGAGGATAGACCTTGGTCTCTATTTTTGATGATTTCTTCTGCTTAAACAAGTTATTAATATTACTACTATATAGACTTATGAAGGAGGTTTGAAATGCATCTGTATGCTTGGCTTTTACCTCCCCCACTTTGTGGGTCATCTTTAAAGGAAAAAGATGCCCTTTTTTCCCAGGATTATGGCTCTGTTTCTTCAAAGCACTTAAGCGTGTGCTTAAATCCATCCCAATTCATCAACACACGTAAGCACATAGTTCTGCGCTTTGCTGAATCCAGGCCTAAGGGTTATCACAATCAAGTCAAAGAGAAAAAACACTCTCTGAAATCAGTAGCGTTCAGAAGTACAGGAACAGTAGGGTCAGCGTACAGGAACAGTAGGGTCAGCAGAACTGCTATGGGACAGCCAGTAAATAGTGTGGCTGAGTGACTCAGCAACACAAACTGAGGAACTACAAAACGTTACTACATAGAGTGTCACAGTTTGTTTGCTGCTGTGGTTTAAAACAAGTCAGTCAAATCATCATGATGTCCCAAAACCTCCACTGACCATTGGATTATTTCTGGAAATGATAAGAAAAGGGATTTCACAACTGCCCCTGTATTATTTCTCTATTCTGTTTTAATCAAGGTACATCAGTTCTAGCTCTTATTTTAGACATCTGCATCCCAGGTCAATGCACAAATAACATTTTCAGATACACAGTTTCTATGCTATATTAACACTGCAAGAAGTGCAGTCAGAGCTAACAGTGCTAATGGGATACCCACCCATATTTCAAAGCCATTTTAATAAAACCTCTCCTCTTGAGGATATTCAGAGTTAAACTTCCGGGATAGGCATCCAAAGACTCTTCTGCTCCTCCAATCACAATCACTGTAATGTTTCCACCTCTGTCATTATTCAGCACATGCGACACACTCTTCTTGGAGGCTGACACCAGTCCTTAAGGATCAAATGTTTGTAACAGGGGATCAGTAAATCATTTGTACAACACCAAGAGAAGCTAGAAATAGTTTTAAAATATTTTGAATGGCTAAGACCCAGGATGGAGTCAAGAGACATGGGATTTGATCCTGGTTCTGTACAAAATTTGTATTTGACAAAGTTTTCTGTGTCTCTTTCCCTTTCGTGGTAAATTCTATTTTCCTGCCACGCTAGAACATTGTGAGATCTTCAGAGAGGAGGGGTCCACACGGTGTAAATACAAATTCTTAATAATCAGGCATTTCTCATCTCATATGATTCTAATAATGCATTTACTTCTCAGAAATGCGAGACTACAGAATCATGTGTAGAGAGTCGACAAGCTGAAGCTAACGCCATGGCAGGTGGAGGGGTTAATTGAGAAGCAGGCACATATAAACAGTAAAAGAGAGTTTGGGAGTTTAAGCAAGGTGGATACAGGATGTTACAATCTAAACTAGGACCCATAGTGCCAGAACTGAAGTCAATGGAATGACAGTGTAATAAGGAGCAGAATCAGCTCACTTAAACTACTTCATTAGCTTTTCCTTGAGGCACCCTGGCCATGCCACCTCCCAAGCCTGTGCTGCCCATCCCATTACGTGGGCTGCACTAATTCTCTACATAACCCATCTCGGGCAAAGAGGAGGCCTTGCCTTCTTCTCTGCTGACACAACCAACCCCTCTTCCATGGCTGACTTTCTGCTGCATGGGACCTTCACATCTGCTGAAGCCGTGACAGACTTAGACTGAATCTGGCCCTTTGAAAACTGAGAATTATAGAAATTAGAAAGGAAAACGTACCTTTGCCTAACCTAACCTAATCTCCCGCAGGATTCTTCCCCACAGCATATTTACTATTGCTTTGTGCAACCACGCTATCTTAGAGTAATATTTTATAAAGAACAGTCTAGGGATCAAATCCAGCTTGTGCTTCTTTAAAGCTGGCACTGAATGCCTTTTTTTTGGATTCAAATAAACAAATGGCCCTGACTTGAGCTGCTGTTTCCCATCTTTTTTTGCTATTAGGGAAGTTATAACATGAGATAAGTAATGCAATTGTGTTGCTATATACAAAGAAAAAAATCTTGCTAACAGAAACTGAATTAAGTTTAACTAATGTTCTAGGGAGACTTGTAAATATGACCAGGAATAAGTTAACTGACCAAATGTGCTTCAAATGCTGATAGGAGAGCTCAATGTACAGATTTTTCCATATTCCAGCTGTGTCCTCACAGAGTACATAGCAGTCATTACATTGTTTGAAATGGGGGAAATTCTATGGCCTGTATTATATAGGGGATCAGATGAGATGATCATAATGGTCCCCTGTGGCTCTAAAACCTGTGTATCTATAAAATCACTCAGACTGTTCTACAACACTGGCAGTTTTGGGGCATGTCAAAATTACTTCTCATCGAGAAACTAAAAGGATTGTTCCTATGGGTCAGAGTGGCAAAGCCATGTGGAAACACTTCTGTACTGAACTATATTTAGATTATGAATAACATTCTGTCAGGTCAGATATGCTCAGTTTCCATTACTACCAATTCCTGACCTATGCAAGTGTAACAAAAATCCACTGAAAAATTATATCTTGGTGGAAGGTGATTCCTTTGCAATGTTATATGATTATAATTCAAAGTACATTCAGATTATATTGTGCAACATATTAGCCGTTTCTCTTCTCTCGTACAATAATTAGTTCATTTCATCTGCAGATCTCAGCAAAAAAGCATACAGATATTCTCATTTTAGCAATGGGTGAATGGAAGCACAGCAAGGTTGAACCACCAGCCTTAAGACACACACAGTGAGTTAACGTCAAAGCCAGGAATAGAACCTAAGTCTCCTGGCTACACAGCACTCTTCCCACTATGCCATTTTGCCTTCTTGCTATAACTTCATGGACTTAAATAAAATAACTCATAATTTACACCATGGCGAGAGGAGAAGCAGGCTCATGCTTCCTTCCATTCCTCCTGCTTTTACTATTATATACTATTTGTATTGTGGTAACACCTAGGAGCTCTAGTCATGGACCAAGACCCCAGTGTGCTATGCGCTGGACAGACATGGAACAACAACAACCACCAAAAGGATAATTCCTTCCCCCAAAGAGCTTGGGGTTTATGGTATAACTACACGTAAAACAAAACTGTAAGTGAAGCCCTTCAGACCCAGGTAAGTAATCAAGTCCTTCACTGGAATGATGTTTGTACTGAGTAGGACTGAATGTTCTTGGGACAGAAACTATCTCCAGCTTGTTCTTCAACGCCACAGAACATAGTATCATTGTTTAATAAACAATACTGTACTTAACTCCACCTGCCCTATTCTTCCCATGTAACCGGTACTTAGGACAGGAGTAAAACAGCTTATGGGTAGGCATGGGAAAATAATAGAGAAAGCTCAGTAATTGTCAGAGAGGAATGATGGTCCAGTAGTTAGCACCTAACCTAGCATTTGGGCTCAAGTACTTGCTCCATCAGAGACTTCCTCGGGCAAATCACTTTAGCCCTCTCATGCCTCAGTTCCCCATCTGTAAAATGGGGTAACAACACTGCCCTACCTCACAGAAGGATTTTGAGAAGAAATACTAGAGCTGACTGGAAAAATTCTGATGAAAAGGTTTTTTTGGTCAGAATTTGTCAATTCATCGAGATCAAAACATTTTGCGGAGACAGTTTGATTTTGATGATGAAGTTCCTCTGGAAACCAGGCAGAGTTCTGACAGAAATCTGTCTGCATTCTGCCAACCCACCTCCTCAATAGTCAATGTGGCAGGCTGCAAGGGAACCCACATTTCCAGAGTCCAGGGCTCTGGGGCAGCCTGCCCTGGAGCTGGGGCTCCATCCCTTATTGAGGAAAGGTTTGAAATTTTTGGTTTCCATTCTGAATTGGAACAAACCCAAATTTAGAAATAGCGAAATTCTGAGTGAGGCAGGTTATCTTTCCTTAATAAATACAGCTCTGATAAATATGTCAAAGGTTGTGAGGTACTCAGATATTGTAGTAATAGGGAGGCCATACAAGTACCTAACATAGCTAGTTTCTCCTTCAACTCAAAAATTGATCCTACCATAAATAAAAGCTTTACGCTCCCATCCTGCAATCTGATCCTTGTAGATGGACCTCTGTGACCAGGCAGAGCTCTACTGATTTTACTGAGAGCTCAGATACTAGGGAAAGCTGCAGAAGGCTATCTGGCTCCCAGGGGTGAAAGTAAGTCTAGAGACCTACTGGTATGGGGCTGGGCTGGCTGGGGCCACCGCTGGCCCCGGAAGGGGCAGGGCCTCGGGCGGAAGGGGCAGGGCTGGGGTTCAGAGCCAGCCCCGGCCCACCCTGTACCGGTAAGTGCGTCCTTCCCCTTCCCCTCCCCTCCCCCCGCCCCGCCGGGGTAACAGTGGCAGCCGGGGGCTCTGGCAGCGGTTTAAAAGGCCTGGGGCGGTAGTGACGGCCGGAACCCTGAGCCCTTTAAATAGTCCCCGGAGCCTGCTGGAGCCCTGGGGAAGCGGCGGTGGGGCTCCAGGGACGATTTAAAGGGCCCAGGGCTCGGCCGCTGCTACCGCCCTGGGCCATTTAAATCGCCGCCCCAGCCCCACCGCCGCTACCCCAGGGCTCTGGCAGCAATTTAAAGGGCCGGGGGCTCCAGCTGCTGCTGGGAGCTGCAGGTCCTTTAAATTGCGCCTGGGGAAGCCGATCCGGCATACCGGCTTACTTTCACCTCTCCTGGCTCCTCTAGTAGACCCCGAGGAAGAGTATCTCCCAGATAGATGGCCTGGAGGAGGGAGACAGGCTGCTACAGTAGGCCCTGAAACAGAAAGGACAGAGAGGCAAAGGAGAAAAGCCCTTGGAATCTATAGCCCAGGGTGGGCTGAGGAACGGCTCTTGTGTTTGATGTCTGCCTAAATTGTACGTTTGGAGAATAAAACTGTCTGGAAAAAGGTGTGGCAGTGAGTTCTTCCTGTGCAGGTGAAACAGACCTACAGGCCTTACTTATCAATATATGTGGGAGGTGCCCAATCCTGCTACACTTACTTACGCATGTAGTCATATTAACCACAATGGGGATTACTTTGCGTGAGCAAAGATGACTCAATTTAGTAAGGGTCTGGATGAGTCAACTGAACCTTGTGTAAGCCAGTGCAACTCATTAAAGTAAATGGACTTGCAACAGATCTGAATGTGCAGCTGTAGGCAACTGGTTAATTCTTTTGTTGTGAGTGTCCTGCTCCTACATAATGTGAAATATTATGGTATTCATATATTATGATTTTATTTTGGAATACCAGCATCTACTACCATTGTATTTTGAATGACATTTTGCATCTAAGTTTGTCTTTTTATTTAGAGCCAATGCAAAAATACTAAATAAAAATCAAAAACACTTGAAAAGAAATATTAATATTATCCATCATGATCAGTGCATACACAACCTGTAATGACTTATCAGCTTTCACTAAAATTATGTTTTAAAAAATTAAAGATCATTGCTCAATCAAAAAGTCTTCTAGCTTAGATTCCTTATATGGTATAGTCACCCATTCACCAAACAACCTCACTGCATGACAGATTTGCTATGGGCCTGATTCTGCTCCCTTGGCAAAGCTCTCATTGACTTCAGTAGTACAGAATTGGGCTGCGTAACTGGAATTACAATTCCCACATTATTATGTATTAAAATCATTCAGGAATTTCATTAAAAGTCGCTTTCAATGATGATTCACTATATCAGAGTTCATTAAAAGTACAACAAAGCATTCTGAATTGCTTTTGAAACAATCGTTCACTGTAAACAGATTTTCTACAGGGCCAGTTCTGGTCCTATTGAAGTTAAATGGCAGAACTTTTCATAGACTTCAATAGATACAGAATAAGGCCCTATATCTGAGATCACTTTATACGATTCATTTTAAACAAATGCCATATCTGAAGCAGTGGCTAAGAAATCTTGGCTCCACCTACCAGTACTCAAAATGTAATCTCTGAAGAAAGGGCATCCAAACCAAACGGGCAAGATGTGAAGATATGGAGTAAAACCAGGGAATAATTCTTTAAAACCTGTATAATCTGTGCAAAAGTTTCCAAAGGCTCCAGCAACAAGAATACCGTGAGGGTGAAATCCAAACAGATAGTTATGGCTTGGATCCAAATCTGACGTCTTTATGAGCTGCAAATAATATAAATGGAGTCTGAGTTTAAAACCATTTTCATCACACTGGTTCATAAACACAGGAAGGATTTTAAGAGTAGGTAGGCTGCACACAGTAGATCACCGATACTTTATTTCCCCCTATTATGAGCATCTTAGGTGATCCTAAGCGAAGTAAGTATAAAGTTCTGTCTCAGATTAATAGTTCTGTAATCTCTACAATATTTGAGCTTCTATCTTGTGGCTAGAAAGGTTCAGCTCAAAAGAACCAGTCCCCAACTAGTCTTCCTGTCACTAACCCCAGTTTTTCTTCATCTAAGCTTGTTTTACAGAAGAGAGGTCAATTTCACGACCCAGAATGTTCGTGATAAAAAGCCATCTTGAGCTGCATTTTCACAATTTAGTATGAAACTTTTTACTCACATGAATTGGAAAGTAATCCGTAAAGTACTTCCAAACAGTCCAGCTTCTGACCCACTTTGATCTTCTCCCTCCAGTTTCAGGGGTCTCCCAATCAAGATAGAGCCACAGTGCATAGAGGACAGGTAGGAACCAGTAGTTTCCCAAAAGCAAGATGATAAAGACTCCCCAGCAACACTGTGCTACAAGAAACAAAAAGAAAACCACAGTGATTATTCATTACTATTTCACGATAGGAAAGAGAGTCCTTGGACCCAGTTTTGTTTTCATTTACACCTGTATAAAACCAGAGGAACTCCATAGAAGTTACTCTGGCTATTCACCAGTATCAAACTGAAGTTGGCCTATTGTCTATTATTTGAATTTCTGTCAGTGAACAGAGATGCTGCCTGACAAAGAAGGTACATATTCACTTGGGTTTATTTTTATCCCCGCTTGTGTGTGAGGGATGGATCTTGTAAGGTGCTGAACCCCTTCACCTCTAATAGGACTAAACAGGAGCTTGGGGAAAAGGTCTGAGTAGTCCAGCACTCGGCAGGGTGCCAGCAGCAATTCAGGTCAAAGGAGTCTTATTCACTTAAGGGTAGGGGGAAGGAGAGAGCAAGAGTGAACAAAGACTTCATATATTCTGGTTGGTGAGAAGATGGAGCAGGGCTGACTGAGAGGGAGGCAGCATGACGGGGAGGGAGTGGATAGAGCATTGGGCTGGGACTTGAGCCTCCAATTCTGTTCCCCAGCTCTACCACGGACCTGTGGGGTGACCTTTGCAAAGTGCTTTGAGATTTACTGATGAAAAGAGCTAGGTCTTGTTACTGAAAGGGAACCTAATTTAATAAGAGTCTACAGTCTTGCCACTAGGAGCAAAAACACAAATCAAACCAACATTTCTATGGAATCATGACAGCTGGCCTAACCCAGCTACTTTCAGAATAAGGGACACTCAAAGTAATGAGAAAGCAATTGTAACATCCTAATATAATTGCAGTAGATAGGAAGCATATCGATACCATTTCCTTAGTTTTCTGAATCATGTGGATTTATAATACGGTATTAGCCAGGATATGTTAGCGGTGGGCCAACTCCTGCAATTTTTACTCAGGAAAAAGTTCCAGTCAGGTCTATGGGAATATTTCCTGTGTAGGGCCTGCAGGATTTGTCCCTGTATTAAGAAGCTCTGGGACAACTCTGGTTGTGATGTACAAAGCTGATTAAAAGGAAATTCTGGGCCCCATGCTACCCTCTGCTATATGGCACAGAGAGTAGCAAATTGTGGGAGGAATTGATTTAGAGTACCCAACAAGACTTGCACAAAGGGCATTGCACATAGATATCAGAAGGTAGAAAGAGCTAAACTTGGATTGTAAACTCCTTGGGCATAAACTGTGTCTTTGTATGTGTTTGTATAGTGCCTGGCACAATGAGGCCCCAATCCTGACTGGAGCCTCTAACCGTTACTGTGGTGTAAAAGCAAATAAGCACAACCCTGGCTGAACAGGAATATTTTACAAACCAGTTTTTATGTTTCATCTTTGAAGAGTAAAATAGTTTGTGGGAACTACATCAACCTGGTTTGCAGCCTGGCAGATGGAAGGGGAGGATTTCACAGCAGATGGTGAATCACTCTAGAGTAAATGGGAAAAGTAGATAACAGTGAGACATGTTGAGCTAATTCAGGTTACCAAGTTCAGTGTCTGGTCAGGAACCCTGCTGTGCACAGTGATGACACTCACACTGAGGGCAAATAAAAGCTTTAACAATTTTATAACCATGATTAGTAAAGTTACAAATGCTCCAAACCATATAAAAAGGACACAGTAACATAGAATGAAGCTAATGTTTTGTATCATTCCTTACATGTACTCACACCTTCTCAAGGAGATCTAGTGGTAAGAGACAGGTGATCATCCATGAAGTTCCTACCCTGTCCCTTGTACCCCATAGAGCTAGCTTAGCATTTCATTTAGCAGAAGTGTAAGAAACCTACGGGCCTATACCCTGTAAGGCAATGGTTCCCAAACTTGTTCCGCCGCTTGTGCAGGGAAAGGTTTGTTTACCTGCCGTGTCTGCTGGGAGCTGCGATCGGCCAAACCTGCGGACGCGGCAGGTAAACAAACTGGCACGGCCTAGTGTCATAAATATAAAGGGAAGGGTAAACACCTTTAAATCCCTCCTGGCCAGAGGAAAAACCCTTTCACCTGTAAAGGGCTAAGAAGCTAAGATAACCTCGCTGGCACCTGACCAAAATGACCAATGAGGAGACAAGATACTTTCCAAGCTGGAGCGGGGGGGAAACAAAGGGTTCTCTCTGTCTGTGTGTTGCTTTGGCCGGGACCAGAGCAGGAATGCAGGTCAGAACTCCTGTAAAGAGTTAATAAGCAATCTAGTTAGATATGCGTTAGATTCTGTTTTGTTTAAATGGCTGATAAAATAAGTTGTGCTGAATGGAATGTATATTCCTATTTTTGTGTCTTTGTGTAACTTAAGGTTTTGCCGAGAGGGATTCTCTATGTTTTGAATCTGATTACCCTGTAAGGTATTCACCATACTGATTTTACAGAGGTGATTCTTTTACTTTTTCTTTAATTAAAATTCTTCTTTTAAGAACCTGATTGCTTTTTCATTGTTCCAAGATCCAAGGGTTTGGGTCTGTGTTCACCTATGCAAATTGGTGAGGATTTTTATCAAGCCTTCCCCAGGAAAGGGGGTGTATGGCTTGGAGGGATTTTGGGGGGAAGGCGTTTCCAAGTGGGCTCTTTCCCTGTTATTTTTGTTAGACGCTTGATGGTGGCAGCAATAAGGTCCAGGGACAAAAGGTAAAATAGGCTGTACCTTGGGGAATTTTAACCTAAGCTGGTAAAAATAAGCTTAGGGGGTTTTTCATGCAGGTCCCCACATCTATACCCTAGAGTTCAGAGTGGGGAAGGAACCTTGAAAGACGCAAATGCTCCAAACCACATAAAAAGGTAGCAGTAATATAATAAGCTAATATATTGTACCATTCCTTATTCACACCCTTTCTTGGGGATCAGGTGGTAAGAGACAGTCATCCACGGAGGGTCTTGCTCTGTACCTGGCATGCCAAATGAGTCTGCTGCTTAAGATAATGCCTTACAGCAATGGTTCCCAAACTTGTTCCGTCACTTGTACAGGGAAAGCCCCTGGCAAGCTGTCAAGGTTCCTTCCCCACTCTGAACTCTAGGGTAAGCTTATTTTTACCAGCTTAGGCTAAAACTTCCCCAAGGTACAACCTATTTTACCTTTTGTCCCTGGACCTTATTGCTGGCACCTCCAAGCGTCTAACAAAAATAACAGGGAAAGAGCCCGCTTGGAAACGTCTTTCCCCCTCCAAAATCCCCCCAAGCCATACACCCCCTTTCCTGGGGAAGGCTTGATAAAAATCCTCACCAATTTGCATAAGATTATTTTAGCTTCTTAACCCTTTACAGGTGAAAGGGTTTTTCTTCTGGCCAGGAGGGATTTAACGGTGTTTACCCTTCCCTTTATATTTATGACAGTGTCTTTATTAACTGTGCTAATAAAATTGCTTAAAGTTTGGCTTTGTCTTCAGTGTGAGTGTCATCATTGTGCACTTTGGGGTTCCCAACCAGATACTAAACTTAACCTGAATTCTGTTGTGTGTGATTCTGGGACTAGAACCCTGCAATACCCAGTTCTTTAGACTTGTAATTAACTGGAAACCAGTAATAATCAATAACCACTAAAGAACTGGGCAACACCCTGGCATACCAAACAAGTCCGATATCCCAGAGCTCCCCCTTACATGGTGGTCTGGCCTATTATAGGGCCTAGTGGTTATCATGACTATTCATACAAATGCCACCCCTTTGTCCATATCTAACTTCCTCACCCTAATAATGTTGGGGTGTCTTTATCCTACAGGTTAGTATGTTAATAATTTTAACTTACATACATCAATTCAGTCCCAAGGCAAGTTCGTTGTTAAGCATCTGCCAGTATTTCTATCCTAAAATATCTGTCTAGGCTAATTCCCCACTCTGGCACTTCGAGTGCTGAAGGTGAGGGCCCGCAAGGATCTAAAAAATTAATACTGCCCACTCCAGGCTTGTATTAAACTCCCAAGGTTACAGCTTTTCTCTGAACTTGGATGGGTAGATGCTGCTACCACCCAAGTGCAATAACCCCATTTTGAGAACCCAGAAAGGTGCACTTGGGAATTCCTTCCTGTGGGGTACCCTCAAGCCCTTCCCCTCACCCCCTCCAGGAGAAGAGCTGAGAAAGGAAAACAAAGGAAATCAGCTGTTGCCACCAGCTAATTAAACAACATGGAGGTTTGGGCACCAACACAATCGGGCTTGACCACTGACTGTGGGACTCTTTGATGACTCCCAGCTCCAACATCCTTTTTACCTCTGCCTTGATCTACTCCCTTTTTGCCGCTGGGACCCGATAGGGCCTTAAAGTTACCTTTGCCCCAGGGTCTGTGATAATGTGGTGATATGCTTCGGTGGTCTGACCTGGTTTGGTTGAAAACACGTCCTGGTATCGGTTGATCATCTCAGTTACCTCCTTCTTCTGGTTTGGTGTCAGATCAGTGGATATCCTGATCTGCTCCTGCATGTTATTTCCCTGGATCGGGGTCTCTTGGGCCACTACACATGCCTCTCATTGGTGCCAAAGCTTTAAGAGGTCAATGTGATAAATTTGTTCTTATTTCCGGCGTCCTGGCTGCCGCACCTTGTAGGTTACTTCCCCCACGGGTTCAACCACCTCATAGGGCCCCTGCCATTGGGCCCAACGCTTGCTTTCTGCCACGGGTACCAACACCATCACCCGATCCCCTGGTTGGAACCGTTGGACTTTTGCCTGGCGATTCTAATGGGTTCGCTGGGCCTCCTGTGCCTTTTCCAAATGTTCCCGTACAATAGGGGAGACCTGGGCTATCTGTTCTTGCATCTGCAACACATGGTCAATTATATTTCTCCCCTCATTGGGTGCCTCTTCCCAGATTTTTTTTTGTGATATCTAGTATGCCATGGGGGTGGCGTCCGTATAATAACTCAAAGCGGGAAAACCCAGTTGAGGCCTGAGGTACCTCCTGGATTGTGAACATAAGGTAGGGTAGTAGGGTGTCCCAATCCTTCCCGTCCTGACTTACCACTCTCCTTATCCTTGCCTTGAGGGTTCAGTTAAACTTTTCTACCAGCCCTTTGGTCTGCGGATGATAGACTAAAGTTCTCAGGGTATGGATATGGAGCAGCGTACAGAGGTTCTTCATTAGCTTCGACATAAATGGGGTACCTTGGTCTGTTACTATCTCCTTTGATAGCTCCACTCGGGCAAAAATCCCCACCAACTCTTTAGCTATCGTTTTAGAGGCCGTGTTCCACAGGGGGACAGCTTCTGGGTAGCAAGTAGCATAATCCAGAACGACAAGTACATATCGGTGGCCCCGGGCTGTCTTCTCCAGGGATCCCACTAGGTCCATGGCTATTCACTCAAAGGGGACCTCTATGATGGGAAGGAGTACTAAAGGTGCCCTCAAGTGGGGATGGGGACTGTGCAGCTGGCACTCTGGGCAGGACACTCAGTACCTCCACACTTCTTCATATACTCCGGGCCAGAAGAATTGTCGCAGTACCCATGCCAGGGTCTTCTATAGCCCCAAATGCCCCCCAAAAAGATGACTATGGGCAAGACTTAATTCAGCATTCTGGTGTTTTTGAGGTACTAGGATCTGCTGTACCTTCTGCCCCTGTACTGGTGCAATCTGGTATAAGAGATTCTTCTTCATTATGAAGTAGGGTCCTGGTCCCTGGGTTTTCCCTTCCACGGGGACCCCATGTATTTCGGTCACCTCCTTCCTAATGTTGTCATACCTTGGATCTTCAGCCTGGTCCCGTCCAAAATTTCCTCTCCCAGGGCTAATCTGCCCGAGATCTAGGAGGCCAGTCTCTGTTGCCTCTACTGGTTCAGAGGCATTAGGGTGTGGATCAGACTCGGATGCTTCTCCCTCCTGGGTGTCCTCCTTTTCAGCTGCTCGGGTCCACCTACCTACGAGAGCGACCCTCTGGCTTTGGGTCAATATTCGGGTTCCCAAGGCCTTAGCTGCCCTTCTTTCCCTTTTCAACTTTCTACCCTGTCTGGGAGTGGAGAACAAATCTGGGGATATTTCAGAGAAGATTGGGGGTTGACAGTCTACTGTGGATGCCTCACTGACTTCAGGGTTTCCCCCTTTCTCCAATTCCCCTATCAGGAGTAAGACTCCAAACCCTGGGAAGTTCCTCCCTATGAGCACTGGGTATGGGAGTTTAGGGACAACACCTGCTGCTACCTCAGTAGTGTTCCCCTGAATCTCGATTTTTACTGGGATGGTGGTGTAATAACCAACTGTCCCATGGACACATATTATTCCCATACGCTTAGCCCACAGCAGCTGACTACGCTTCACGAGCTACCCCGAGACAAGCATGATAGCACTCCCCAAATCAACCAGTGCCATGGTCTCTACCTCATTTAGCTTCACTGGTCTGGTGTACATATGACCCCCACAAGGTGGATTACAGAGCACGGGTCTTCCCATTTCCCCAGGTTACACTGCATAGGCTCCTCAGCATTGTGCAGCTGTGTCCCCACTCCCTGCAGGCGTAACATCTGTATGGAGCCCTAGGCATTCCCCGGTCTCTTGGTTTGGGCATCTAACATCACAATCCTCTTCCCCCTCAGTGCTCCGACTCTTTGTGGCTTCTGGTGGACCTTCAGCCCCTCTTTTTCCACCTGAGCTCTCCTGGTGGCCCAGTCACCCGAGCTCTGGGGCTTGGTGCTGCTAGTTTAACCTGGGGTACTTCTTCCTTAACTGGTCGGGTCAGCTCCCTCACCGTCCTTCGCCTCTCTACCAGTGAGACAACCTTGTCATAGGTGGAGGGTTTGTTCTGGCTTACCCAGGCGTGAAGCTCTGGCAGTAGTCATCTCATGTACCAGTTGATGACCAGAACCTCTAGTATCTCCTCTGGACTCCGGGACTCAGTTTGCAACCACTTTCGTGAGATGGATGAGGTCAAACAATTGGGACCGTGGGGTTTTGTTTTATGGTACCTCCACTCATGATACCACTGGGCCCACACTGCGGTCGTTACCCCAGATCTGGCCAGGATCTCTGCTTTCAGCTGGGGGTAGTCTGCTGCAGCTTCTTCAGGCAGATCATAGTAGACCTTCTGGGCCTCCCCACACAGGAATGGGTCGAGGATGCCAGACCACTGATCTTGAGGCCAGGCCTCCCGTAGGGCTGTCCTCTCAAAGGCCAGGAAATACGCCTTTATGTCATTCTCCCCCTATTTTCAGCAGGCAATTGCAAGCCCGTATGATCCGCGTCCCATCATGGCTATGGTTCATCTCCGTAAGGGCCTTCACTTGATTTACCAGTTCCCGCAACATAGCACGGTCTTGAGCAGCCTGGTCCATCAGCAGGCGATTGGCCTCCTGCTGCAGCTACACTGCCTCCTGTTGGGTGGCTGCCTGGACACAGGCAGCCTCCTGTTGGGCAGCCGTGGCTTGTATCAGCGCCCGGACTACCTCTTCCATTGTGGTGAAAAAAAAACCCAGAACAAAAAACCCTCTCCTTTTGTTTTTTTTTTGTTTTTTTTTTTTAAAAAAACACACCACCACCACCCTCCTTTCGCCGTGCTGTGCACACCAAATCCCACCAGTTGTGACAAAGTTCCTTGGTGGGTTCTGCGCTTATTGGCAGATTTTCTCACCTCAGAGGTTCACAGCAGCCCTCAGTTTGGCCACTTTCGTGGCTCAAATCTGCCGTTCACTCAGTTAGCCTCATCACTGGCCAGCACGGGGAAAGGAAGAACAATAATCCCTGCAGTCTCTGCTGATCCACCTAGTGGATCGGGGAACAGGCCAGAGATCTTCCCCTCTGGTGGAACCCACAGTCCAGTTCAACTCCTCCAGTATCAAGTAGGGAGTTGGGGGATGGAGGGAACCTGGGTACACCCTCTACTCTGGGTTCCAGCCCACGGCCCTGTGGATTGCAGCTGTCCACAGTGGCTCCTGTAACAGCTGCATGACAGCTACAACTTCCTGGGCTACTTCACCATGGCCTCCTCCCAACACCTTCTTTATTCTCACCACAAAACCTTCCTCCTGATGTCTGATAATGCTGTACTTCTCAGTCTTCCAGCAGCATGTCCTCTCAGTCCCAGCTTCTTGCGCCTCTTGCTTCCAGCTCCTCGCACACACCACAAACTGAAATGAACTCCTTTTTAAACCCAGGTGCCCTGATTTGCCTGCCTGAATTGATTCTAGCAGCTTCTTGATTGGCTGCAGGGGTTCTAATCAGCCTGTCTGCCTTAATTGTTTCCAGAAAGTTCCTGATTGTTCTGGAACCTTCCCTGTTACCTTACCCAGGGAAAAGGGACCTACTTAACCTGGGGCTAATATATCTGCCTTCTATCAATCACTCTTCTGTAGCCATCTGGCCTGACCCTGTCACAGGGGAGAAGAATCTGTGCAGGCAGAACTCCATTCCAAAAGATGAAATGCCAATATATTTGCCAAAATCTCCAAGGACATGATGGACAGAGGCTACAACAGGGACACACAGCAGTGCCGCATGAAAGTTAAGGAGCTGAGGAATGCCTAGCAAAAAACAAAGGATGCAAACGGTCGCTCCGGGTCAGAGCCCCATACATGCTGCTTCTATGATGAGCTGCATGCAATTCTAGGGGGAGCCCTACCACTTTCCCACCACTGTCCATGGACACCTGCAAGGGGAGAGTCTCAAGCAACAGGGATGAGGATTTTGTGGAAGATGAGGTTGAGGATGAGGAGGTTAAGGGTGCACAGCGGGCAAGCAGAGAATCCCTTCTCCCCAGGAGCCAGGAACTGTTCATCACCCTGGAGCCAATCCCCTCCCAACCCTCTAAAGGCAGGCTCCCAGACCATGAAGTCGTAAATATAATACAGGGTTTAAAAGCAAGCGTGTTTAATGATTAATTTGCCCTGAAGACTTGGGATGCATTTGCGGCCAGTATAGCTACTGGAAAAGTCTGTTAACATGTCTGGGGATGGAGCAGAAATCCTCCAGGGACATCTCCATGAAGCTCTCCTGAAGGTACTCTGAAAGCCTTTGCCACGAGGCCTGTTCATGCTAAGCTGTTCGCGTTTGGTTGAGAGGGATCTTCCCTGATACTAGCCACGCAGTGTGGGGGGGAGGGGTGCGAAGCACATGTGCTATGTAATGTGAATCACTTGATTCAGTGTGAAATAGTCTTCCCTTTGTTCTCTAAAATGTATCTTTTAAAATACTACTATCCATTTTTTTCCTCCCACAGCTGCAAATGTTTCTACGCTCCCCCATCATCTCCGTCCCAGAGGCAAGCGCAGATCAGAAGGTGAAAAAAAAACGCACTCGCGATGACATGTTCTCAGAGCTCATGCAGTCCTCCCACACGGAAAGAGCTCAGCAGAATACGTGGAGGCAAACAATGGCAGAGTCCAGGAAAGTGTTAAATGAACGTAATGAGAGGAGGGAGGAGCACGCTGAGAGGGGACAGAATGCAATGCTGAGCCTAATGGGAGAGCAAACTGACATGTTCAGGCATCTGGTGGAGCTGCAGGAAAGGCAGCAGGAGCACAGACCGCCACAGCAGCCCCTGTATAACCTCCTGCCACCCTCCCCAAGTTCCATAGCCTTCTCACCCAGATGCCCAAGAACGCGTGGGGGGAGGCGACGGGCAGCCAGCCACTCCATCCCAGAGAATTGCCCAAGTAACAGAAGGCTAGCATTCAATAAGTTTTGAACTGTAGCGTGGCCTTGTCCTTCCCTCCTCCCCTCATTCACCACCCCACCCGGTGCTTCCCTCCTCACCCACCCCTCCTGGGCTACCTTGTGAGTTTTCCCCCCTATTTGTGTGATGAATTAATAAAGAATGCATGATTTTGAAACAATGACTTTATTGCCTCTGAAAGCGGTGATCGAAGGGGGAGGAGGTTGGTTGGCTTACAGGGAAGTAGAGTCAACCAAGAGGGTGGGTTTTCATCAAGGAGAAACAAACATAACTGTCACACCGTAGCCTGGCCAGTCATGAAACTGGTTTTCAAAGCTTCTCTGATGCGCAGGGCGCCCAGCTGTGCTCTTCTAATCGCCCTGGTGTCTGGCTGTGCATAATCGGCCGCCAGGCGATTTGCCTCAACTTATCACCCTGCCACAAACGTCTTTCCCTTACTCTATTAGATATTGTGGAGCACACAGCAAGCAGCAATAACTATGGGAATATTGGTTGCGCTGAGGTCTAACTGAGTCAGTAAACTGCACCAGCGAGCTTTTAAACGTCCAAATGTACATTCTACCACCATTCTGCACTTGCTCAGCCTACAGTTGAACTGCTCCTTACTACTTTCCAGTGTGCCAGTGTACGGCTTCATGAGCCATGGCATTAAGGGGTAGGCTGGGTCCCCAAGGATAACTATAGGCATTTCCACATCCCCAATGGTAATTTTCTGGTCTGGGAAGTAAGTTCCTTCCTGCAGCTGTTCAAACAGACCAGAGTTCCTAAAGATGCGAGTGTCATGCACCTTTCCCAGCCATTCCACGTTGATGTCGGTGAAATGTCCCTTGTGATCCACCAGTGCTTGCAGCACCATTGAAAAGTACCCCTTGCGGTTTACATACTGGCTGCCAAGGTGGTCCGGTCCCAAGATAGGAATATCCGTTCCGTCTATTGCCCCACCACAGTTAGAGAACCCCCTTGCAGCAAAGCCATGCAGTATGACCTGCACATTTCCCAGACTCACTACCCTTAATAGCAGCAGCTCAGTGATTGCGTTGGCTACTTGGATCATAGCAGCCCCCACAGTAGATTTACCCACTCCAAACTGATTCTCCACTGACTGGTAGCTGTCTGGCGTTGCAAGCTTCCACAGGGCTATCACCACTCGCTTCTCAACTGTGAGGGCTGCTCTCATCTTGGTATTCTTGCGCTTCAGGGCAGAGGAAAGCAAATCACAAAGTTCCATGAAAGTGCACTTATGCATGCGAAAGTTTTGTAGCCACTGGGAATCATTCCAGATCTGCAACACTATGCGGTCCCACCAGCCTGCACTTGTTTCCCAGGCCTAGAATCAGCGTTCCACTGCAGGAACCTGCCCCATTACCACCATGATGTCCATATTGCCAGGACCCATGCTTTGAGAGAAGTCTGTGTCCATGTTCTCATCACTATTGTGATCACGCTGTCGTCGCCTCCTTGCCTGCTTTTGCAGATTCTGCATGATAATGCGCATGGTGTTTACAATGCTCACAACAGCAGTGCTGAGCTGAGCAGGCTCCATGCTCGCCGTGGTATGTCGTCTGCAGGAAAGTAGGAGAGCATAGTTGCAGCGGAAGCGGTGGATGACGACGGATGCCACGAGAATAAATATTTATACAGAACGACGAGAGGACCTGCGAGGTGGATTCATGGCACTAGGAGAACAGAGTTGCAGCGGAAGCGGTGGATGACAACGACAGTTAGCAGTCCTACTGCACCATCTGCTGACAGCAGTATGGCATCTGCACAGAAAAGAGGTGCGAAATGATTGTCTGCCATTGCTTTCACGGAGGGAGGGGCGACTGACGACATGTACCCAAAACCACCTGCGACAATGTTTTTGCCCCATCTGGGAGCTCAACCCAGAATTCCAATGGGCAGCAGAGACTGCGGGAATGCAGTCTGAAAGTTGACGCTAGCCATGGTACTGCGGACGCACTCCGCCGACTTAATGCACTTATTGGGGAAACACACAATTGACTGTATAAAATCGCTTCCTAAAAACTGACTTCTATAAATTTGACCTAATTTCGTAGTGTAGACACACCCTTATTTACCTACCCTAACCAGAATAAGTTATACCAGTATAAGGCACCTTATACTGGTATAGCTACATCCACACTAAGTCCACGAAAAGTGACTGAAAATGAAGTTTTGGATCCCACAAAAGGCATTCCATTTTTCTGATCAATCAAAAGTATGTGAATACCCACACAGGTCAAAACCCAGAAGCGTTGGCATTACTACAGGAGCCCACTGTTCAGTGCCCTTTCTCACGCTGCGTCAAATGCCATGCTGAATACCTGCAACATTTATAGTTGAATTCTGTTCAGTCAGTTTTCAGTCTAAGACTTCTATGGTAGAGGTCTGTGGACACCAAGTTGAATTTCCACCTCCATTTGACATTTTTTAAGGGTCCGCAAATGAAAAAACGTTGAAAACCACTCTGCTACCTGCTGTGCAAACACAGAGGTGCTGCAACTAGCTGCATCAGTCCCCATGTGAATCACCACTTGGTAATCCACCAGATTTGATAGGAAATATGCCATGCAGAACAGCCACTTCCTGGCTCCTTGACCCCAATAGGACAGATGTGTGGAGACTCAGTGAGAGCATGCCATAGAGACTCCACTCACTCACTCACTGCCCCGCGCCGGCAGACTTAGAACCCTTTGCACTGTTTTCTTTGCTCCTTAAGCACCCCCTTGCTGCATGGAGTAAGGCCCCACAATAAGTTGCATAGTTTTGTATTTATCTTTGTACACAGCAGTTTCCGTTGTCCTTGTGCACACCTGGTACACAGAAGTTGGCAGTAAAGAAATAAGAATGTTATTGCCAACCTAACTCACCAGCTTGTAAAAGATCTTTAGTTCTTTCAATGCTCTTCTGTAATTTGATTCTTCCAAAATATGGATCAAAGAGGAAGGGAAATAACAGCTATTGCATCTTCACAACAGCTCATAAAACCAAACCTGATAAATGTTATTCACTGTGATTAAATTATCTTCATTTCAAGGGAGTAGGGAAATTAAATCTTTCTTCGTAGACATTGATCGTGTCCCGGCAGACTGATACAAATTGACTTGCTATCATTAATAGATCTGCAGTATTACATCACTCACCCCAGCATATCTGTGATCCTCAAATGCATGGGATAAGCACTGTATGTATACTGGAGTGGACCTATAAGCAATATATTAGGGAGGGGGATGGTGTACGTCACCATCTAGTGGGTTTCACATCAAGAAGATGTGGGATTGTAGCAATAGCTGAACACATTTCAACAAAGGTTTTGGCAAAGTGTCCAAGTCCAAAGCCAGAGGACTTCTGTCTCCAGGGCTATTAGCCCAGGACCTTTTGGAAGCATTAAATTTCATTTAATTTCTTTATAAAGGTTAAAGAGAAAAATCACACACACAAAAAAGGACGAAATCTGACTCCAACACTTACTTGCCCACCCACGACCTGTGTGATTCTCAAAAGTTTGCAGATTCCACTTTTCAACAGGACTTGCTGCTTTTGAGACATGTGTGCTGTTTTAGTACATGGTTTGTAGGAATAAAGTTAGGTTTCTTATCAAAATATTGTTTGTTTCAACTTTTTTCTTTTTGTTTAATACCCAAAGTTCACATTGTTAATATATTGCAAAACTGCGTGTAATGAGTTACTAGAGGAAAACTATCAATTTAAAAAAAAAATCACACTTCTGTCTGAAGTTTTTTGACCTTCTGATGTTAAAAGCAGCGTTGATGAATATTACAAGAGAGACAGCCAAGAGCAAAAGGACTTTGCGTATTTTTTTCAGTTTTAATTTTGTGGATTTGACAACACTCTGTGTATGGTTAGTTTTACTGTTTCGGTGCTGTCAGATTCCCATGTTATTTGCTGTAGATCTTTCATACAGGTACATGAGTGTAAAACTATATTTTAAAATAGTAAAATGCGATTATAAAAGCACAAAAATTGGCTGCAGCACTCATGGATCACCATAGTGTCCAAAAGAAATTTTAAACATGACCAAATTATACTACTAGATTTCAAATTTACATTTTTTTTAAAAAAACAACTTATTTAAACAGAATGAAAAATTGAAAATAAAAATAAGCCATTAGGAACTTTACCAAACTTTTTTAACCTACAGCAACCGTGGCTTTCATGATGATGCATACTGAGGTGAAATATATGATGTAGTTTTAGCAGGTTCAGAGGAAGAGATTTTGGAAGGAGGTTCCTCTTACCTGATCTATGTATTTCTAGGCATCACTCCCAATATTTTTAGGTTCATGTTTACCTCTGATGCTATATCCCTTACCTTTACGGATGACTAGGGTGACCAGATAGCAACTGTCAAAATACGGGACGGGGGGTGGGAGGTAATAGGTGCCTACATAAGAAAAAGTCCCAAAAAACAGGACTGTCCTTATAAAAACAGGACATCTGGTCATCCTACGGATGATTAATAGGAGAACAACTGCTAAAATAAAAGTTTACAACAGAATTAGGCATGGACAGTGGGTATCAGAGGCAGGGGGCAGCTGTGCCTCCCTAAACAGCCTACTATGGCCCCGCCCACACTCCACCCGCAGGCCAGGCCCCCTCCTGTGGTTCCCAGCACTCTGCCCTGGCTGGCTGGCTGGCTGGGGCTGGCTGGCCTGCCTCTCGCAGGGACTCTGGGTGGCTGGTTCTGGGGCCAAGCCACTCAGAGCACTGGGATTGGAGGTGCTGCAGCCATGCCACCCGGAGCACCGGGGCTGCTGCCGCCTGGCACACCAGGGCTGGCCACCCCAGCCAGCCGCCCGAAACTGGGTCTCTCCGCCCAGCGCTGGGGGCCGCTGTGAGGGTGCTCTGGGCTCCTGAGGGAGAAGGGGGCAGAAGGGGAGGGGCAGGGCCTTGGGCACAAGGGGAAGGGCTGGGGGCTAGTCTCCCCCAACTGCTGAGTCATCGAATGCCCATGGAATTAGGTAAAATTCATTAAGGATAGGCCCGTCTGTGGCAATTAGCCAAGATGGTCATGGATGCGGCTCTAGGTGTCCCTAAACTTGATAGCCAGAAGATTGGCCTGGATAACAGGGTATAGATCACTCAATAAATTGCCCCGGTCTGCTCATTTCCTCATCTGGCATTGGCCACTGTCAGAAGACAGGGTGCTGGGCTAGATAGACCATTATTCTGACCCAGTGTGGCCATTCTTATGTTCTTCATGTCTTTTCTGCTTTAGGATAGACTTTGGCAGCTTAAAATACAAGAAAAGGGAGGCAAAGGAACTTGGTTCCAGAATTCTGAAGAGGTTTCACTGGCTTAATTAAATGGGTTAAACCAGTGGTTCTCAAACTTTAGCAACCCGAGGACCCCCATTTTGATTTAATTTTTTTGCGGACCCCTAAGTCCCCTGCTCAGCCCCAGGCCCTGCCCCCACTCTACCCCTTCCACCAAGGCCCCACCCCAGCCCCACCTCTTCCTGTCCCTGCTCCACCCTTGCCTCTCCTCTTCCCTGCCTCTTTCTGCCACTCCCCTGAGTGTGCCCCATCCTCACTCCTTCCACTCCCTCCCAGCATCTCCTGCACACCACTGAACAGCTATTCCATGGCGTGCAGGAAGTGCTGGGAGGGATGGGGAGGAGTTGCTCAGCAGGGCCAGCAGCCCTGGACACCACTTGCAGACCCCCTGGAGTACCCTCACAGACCTCCAGGGATCGCAGACCCCAGTTTGAGAAACCCTGGGTTAAACCATATGGTATTAGCTAGTGTTGGTCATGGACAAACTGCTTTACACAGGAGAGGTCCCGTCACTGCAGGATATCTGGGATGACTAAACCTACCATGTGACCAATAGCATGCTACCCAGTTAAACCTACCAATAAAGTGAAATATGCCACTTGTTCTAAGCACATAGGATGATTCATTTAAAAAAAGACATTTTTGAGATATATAGATCAGGAGCTCTTGAATGATTAGATCATGGCATATCTATATTTGTTCAGTAGAAAAGCATTCTCTACTGGACATCCAGGACAAGAAAGAATGACAACGATACCCAACTCTAGGCCTCATTGTTGGCCAATCCATTATGAACTCTCTCTCCGCTCTCATACTATCCAGTCAACATTTTTAGATGGATTAGAGACATTTGATTAAGATTCAAGTCAGATAAGACCAAGATGATGCTCCTGGGTAAGGTGAAAAATTTTGAGGACAGTTGACAACCTGTGCTTCCATTATGCGGGGAGTATGGACACAAAATGTGGAGGTTACCTTGACAGTTCCCTCAGCATGGAAGCTCTCCCAACATGGCACCCAGTGGTGAATTCCTATTATTGCCATCCCCAATTTATCCAGAATATCAGACTGATTCTTGCTAGCATGGCCCTTTTCAAAGGCACGTGTGCATTTGTTATATCCAGTTTAGACTACTGAAATAGATGTCTAACTGGACTTCCCCTAAAATTGATCCATGGGGCGCAACAGTTGCAGAACACAGCTGTCTGCTTGTTTGTAGGATTGCAGCAAGGAAGTTTCTTGTACCTCTGCAATCTACACTCGTTTCCAGTATGCCCAAAGGATGTGATCTACTGTATCTGTCTTGGAAAGTGACACTCCATGGCCTTGGGCGGAGAAAGGATTGTGGATTCCACCCACAACTCTAGCAGATTTCCACTGCACATGACATTTATACTTGGGTTGTATGAAGGTTCAGGGGTTTGGCCCAACACTATAAAAGCTGCACAGACAATGGGCAATCATGCGACTATAAGCGTAAACTGTTCAGACCTCAAATACAATTATTTGTAAACTGGAGAATACATTAAAAATGTAAGGGGATAAAGGCAAATATGTAAAAGTTAAAAAACAACCACCACATACATACACACAGCTGGAAAAAGGGTTAAATTTACATTCTTTTCCCCTTTGTTTGTAGGTAATTAGACCACATCTAAACGTCTATACTGATCCAGACGCAATTTTGGGATTTAAAAAAATAAAATAATATATTGGCAGGATTTGTAAGGAAGACGTGTTTGTAAAACTCAAACTATGGGAATACTGAAATCACCTGACCACCACCACTAATACATAGAATAGTGAGCCTTCTCAGTGGATGCATCACAGTGTACTCCATTGACTTCAGCAAAGCTATGCCAATTTATACTATTTTACTCATGTGCATAAACCTTGATTCTCAGACTTACTCCTATGATTAAACATTTAGTGGCAAGACTCCTAACTGAAATATTAGGAAAAAATCACCATCCAGTGATAAGTTAGTTAGTGGAATTAATTTAGTAAGATAACTTAGCATCACAAACTAGGTTAATTTTAGATAAAAATAAACAAGCATATGAAACAGGTAGAGTCCCATCCCCTGAAGCAGGAGGTTAATGACAGAGTAGTCCCTTATCACTGATGATTTAAGTTCGATTTGCATTGAGATTCACCACAGAAAACCGTCCTACAAAAATAGTTTAATAACCAAAGCTACATTAACCATATACAAATCTTTACATCAGACATTCTGAATTCTTTTTTGTTGTGGGGGTAGGATATTACTCAACATAAATTTAGCTCAGAGTGGGGAATTTGTTTTAATGGGAAGATACGGTCATTGTGAAATTCATTTGTAGCTGCTTTTAAAAAAAATATATCCATGCATAACAAAAACAAGCAATTTAGAAGAAAAACAGCAACAGCTTTTCAGACAACACAAAGCCAACAAAACTAGAAGTAATCTCCTTACTCCTTCCACTCTGAAATGCCCTGTCCATTTGACTAAAATAATACAGTAAGAAAGCACCGTGGGAATTCACCAACGTTTACTATATTCAGCAAGCCAGGCTTACTCTCCACGTGGCGACTCAGTCTGGAGCAAGCCTGCCTGTTGCTTTTTTTTTTTTTTAATAATAAAGATTAATGATTTTTCCTCCAAGACGTAAGCAGGAAAAAAGCTGTTACCTAGTAAGAGGAAGGAGAAGAGCCATTGAATCACTGCAGCTGTCTGAATTCTCCTGGCCAGGGGAATATTGATGGGAGCAAACTCGACCTTCATGCTGTGTCTGTCCTGTCCTGCAGAGGTACAACCTTCGCTCTTCCCCGGAGAAGCGGATAGCAGCAGAAAGAGGAGAGCAAACAACCGACTCCCAGCTCTGATCCCGCCAGAATTAAATCAGGTCCCCAGTGCTCCGGCTGGCCATCGCTCCAGCAAGTTGAAGTTTGGGGAGGGTGAAGGTTCCCAGCGCCGGGGCAGCCCGCTGCCTTAGCGTGAAACGATCACTGAGCGCAGCCAAAGCCTCGGGGCTTGCATGCGACTCAGCCAAGCGGCGCAAGAGTGGCAGAGTCAGACCATAGCCCGCCTGCACCTACCTTAAAGGAACTCGCTGCCCTCGCCTCCTCCCGCCAGAGGCAGGGCCCGCGCCGGGGGAGGGAGCAGCGAAGGCGGACAGGGGCAGTCCCGGGCCAAGAGGGCTGGCCGCAGAGCGGGAACGACTTTGCTGGGACGGGATAGGCTGCAGCGCTGGGAGGGGGCTGCCTGCTCCAGTAGCGCAGAGACTGCAGGTCAGCGAGGTGAGGGCCGGGGGAAACCCTGGCTGCAGTGCAGCAAGAGAGCATTGCAGGCCAGGAGACGATCCCAGAGGGGAGGGACAGTGCCCGGCCAGTGACAAGGGGAGATCCGAGAGGAGGTGGTTGTAAGAAGATCCTGCTTGTCGGTACAAACAGGAACCATCAGCTGATCCCTTCCACGTGAAGCTCTACCCCGCACCATTGGACTAACTGTGAAAAAGGTGCCTCACATTAGGGGCATGGGTCCAACAAATAGGAGCAGAGTAAAAAGAACAGGAGGACTTGTGGCACCTTAAAGACTAACATATTTATTTGAGCATAAGCTTTCGTGAGCTACAGCTCACTGCAGCGGATGCATTCAGCCTACACAGAGCTCTTAAAACACCCAAAACCTGCATAAGATTTTCCCCATAGCTTTAAGCAGCTGCCTCCATATGTCTACGGTCCCTAAACAGAAAAGGAGTACTTGTGGCACCTTAGAGACTAACAAATTTATTAGAGCATAAGCTTTCGTGAGCTACAGCTCTAACAGTATTGCCAACCCAAAAGGTTCAAAAATCACAAGTCAAACTCCAAAAAATTATGGCCCAAATATGATTTTTTAAACTTCACTGTAATTTTGGTCTGTCTTTAATTTTTTGAACTCCCTCTGCCAACTCTGGTGTGTGTGCATGCACACAGGTCCAACCCAGGGTGTGTGTCAGTTACAGTATTAACAACACTCCCTAATTTAGGGCTTGGCTATGTGACACTGGAAACCAGGGGCCAGCTCTTGCCAAGGCTTTAGGCCCCAACCAAGCACTGACAAATTAATTGCTGGAAATCAGTCTGTTTCACCCTGGGCCGGCCCACACATTTTGGCACCTGAGGCGGGGAGCTCAAATGATGCCCCCATACCCCCTCGCTTGGGCCAAAACTTTGAAAAGTCTCAATTCTGCCTTCTTCCGGTTTTACTCCTCTCATGGTACTGCTCTGCTACCTACCCTAATAAAAGGAGAACTAACAACTTAAAATGCCGTGCTCAAAAATTTTAAGTAACACTTAACCCTCTACATAGTAAACACTGGCATTTTTATCTGTTTGAATAATCAAAGTGGTGGTTTCCATGCCTTCTTGGTTGAAAAGATTTGAACTGCTTCCTAAAGATCCACAGTCTGGGCCAGCTCATGCTCTATTGCAGGGTTTGGCAACCTATGGCACATGTGCCAAAGACGGCATGCGAACCGGTTTTTAATGGCATGCTGCTGCCTGCCGGGACCCAGCCGCCGGCCCCGCTCAGTGCCCACTGCCAAACCCAGGCTGGGACCCCGGCAGCAGCAGCATGCCATTAAAATCCTGCTCGCCCCAGCCCGCTCTTCTCCACCCCACCACGGGGCAGAGTGAAGAAGCGTGGTCCTGCCAGCAGCTGCTGCTGCTGCAGGGCAGGCAAACTCCCCCCTCCCCCCGCCATGCTGGGTTCCTGCCCCTCCCTCCCTGCCACCGATCCTGCCACCTGATGGCCCTTGCCAGGGATGGGGAGAAACTGCTCTGGGGAGGAGACAGAGAAGAGGTGGGGACAGGGCTGTGAGGAAGAAGGGTGGAATCAGGGCATATGCCACTCTGGGCAGGGGGCTGGGAGCACTCCCATGAACCTAGCCCACACCCCCAGCCCTCTGCCCTGACCCCTGCATCCCCTCACACACATCCAGCCCTCTGCCCTGACCCCTGCATCCCCTCACGCACCCCAGCCTCCTGCCCTGACCCCTGCATCCCCCCACGGCCCCAGCCTTGACTCCAGCACCCTCCTCACACACCCCCAGTCTCCTGCCCTGACTCCTGCACCCCACACCCTGTGCCCTGACTCTTGCACCTCCCACATTCTCACCCCTACTGTGAGCACCAAACGGGAGCTCCTGCACCCCCCTACATTCCTACCTGCACCCTTCACCCAGGTAAGCACTCCAGATCCAAACCTCCTGCCCCAACCCTGAGCCCCATCCCTCATTCTAGCTCCTGGCCAGACCCTACACCCCAACCCCCAGCCTGCTCCTTCACCCCCAGCCCTGTGCTCAGTGCACTCCCACCCTCAGCTCAGTCCAGAGAGAGAGGAAGAGAATGGGCTAGAAGGTAAGTACCTACTCTATGTGGGCAAGGCCGAGATCCCAGACCAGCAGCGGGCTGAGCGGGGATGGCAGCCGGGACCCTGGCTGGCAGGATTTGGCGGACAGAACCCCAGACCGGCAGTGGACTGAGCTGCTCAGCCCGCTGCCGGTCTGGGGTTCTGGCTGCCGGCCCCTTGCCAGCCGGGGTCCTGGCCGCAGGCCCCGCTCAGCTTGCTGCCAGCCTAGGTGAACAGAACCCCAGGCTAGCAGTGGGATGGCAGCATAAGATCAGCATTTTAATTTAATTTTAAATGAAGCTTCTTAAACATTTTGAAAACCTTGTTTACATATGACAATAGTTTAGTTATACAATATATAGACTTATAGAGAGAGACCTTCTAAAAAATGTTAAAATGTATTACTGGCACGCGAAACCTTAAATTAAAGTGAATAAATGAAGACTCAGCATACCACTTCTGAAAGGTTTCCGACCCCAGCTCTATTGAGATGGTTGCAAGGCCGACTGGCCTCTCCTGTGTCATTGTGGAGCGTAGATGTGTTTTTATTAATTTCAGCTTGGAGAAGCTGTGTTCTTCACTGGCAACTGTTACATGAAGTTTAGAAGTATGCACAGAACAAGAAAAGCATTTGGAAAGAGGGTGATCATTTATTTGTGCACATATATTCCAGAACAGCCTTTGGAGTTGACCCTGCTGAAATGTATCTTGAAAGGGCTTTCAGTTCATCACCTAAAGCACTCGCATCAATATCGCGCATGTCATCATGTGTTAGCACCGTCTCTAGTGCCCTGCACTGCTGGTGTAGGTCTTCTTCAGGTATAGTGAGGAGTTTTGGAATATCATACAGCATCCCAAATATACTGTTGTGTTCCTTGAGCTGCATGAAACATTCTTCAACTCACTGTATTGCACAAACTAGCACCTGCTTAAAGAATTCAACTTTGAATTGTTATTTGGGGTCTCTTATGGGATTATCCCATGCCTCGTAATCAAAATGTTGTCTTCTTCTGTGACTCCTGTATTCTTGAATGGGTGGGAAAATAGCTTCAGTGTGAAGTTCCTCTGCCAACTTCTGTGCACTCTTCAGAACGTTTTGAAATCTCTCATCTGACCGCTAAGACTGTAGGTATGACTTTGCTTTGTCCAGTTGTTCCATTGCTCCAGATATATCAAGGTCAATGCCTTGGAGTCTCTTGCTTACAACATTTATTTCAAACAGTATGTCATGTCACAACATTAAGCCACACAGAAATTGAAGTTATATATGTTTCTAGTGATTCCATTTCCCTCTGCCATAGTTCTCCCACAAACAGTTCCTGTCATAGCATTATCCTCCGCATGGCATCATATTACTTCCCAATTTGGTGTTTGATAGGCTTTATCACCTCCACTCAACTTTCCCATTGTGTGGCACTCAGTGGTTTCAGTGTCAAAAGGGATGTTCCCAGATGTTGCTTCAAAATTAGCCATTGATGAGTTGACGCAGAGAAAAATACATAGATGCTTTGAATTACATTAAAAAAATTCAGCAGCCTCACTAGAAGCTGATGCTGCATCACTGACCAGCAAGTTCAATGAATGAGAACTGCATGGGAAAAAAAAGCTCAAGGGTTAAACTCTCAGATCCGTGTCTGCACTCCTCTGTTCTTTCCTCTCATGTTGGCACCATTATCGTAGCCCTGACCTCTCATGTCAGCTATCGCAATTCCCGTATCTTCCAGCTTTTTAAGAAGGACATTTGTCATACCAGCTCCTGTAGTAAATTCTAGGAAATGCTCTCTGACAGTCACCATTGCAGGGACATTTTCACTAAGTTCTGTTGTTGTTGCAAAACACACCATTAAAGTAATCTGTTCCGTATGGCTGATGTCAGGTGTGCAGTGTAGAATAACACAGTAATATCTTGCTGACTTGTAATATCTGTTTGACTTTTGTTGCCAGTAACTGTATGATCTCATTTTGAATTGTTTTTCCAAGGAAGTCAGTGGTGTCTCCCTCCACCGGCCCTATGCTACCAGCACTCCCAGCTACCTTCGAGACACCACAGACTTCCTGAGGAAACTACAATCCATCGGTAATCTTCCTGAAAACACTATCCTAGCCACTATGGATGCAGAAGCCCTCTACACCAACATTCCACACAAAGATGGACTACAAGCCATCAGGAACAGTATCCCCGATAATGCAAACTTGGTGGCTGACCTTTGTAACTTTGTCCTCACCCATAAATATTTCACATTTGGGGACAATGTATACCTTCAAATCAGCAGCACTGCTATGGGTACCCGCATGGCCCCACAGTATGCCAACATTTTTATGGCTGACTTAGAACAATGCTTCCTCAGCTCTCGTCCCCTAATGCCTCATCTCTACTTGCGCTACATTGATGACATCTTCATCATCTGGACCCATGGAAAAGAAGTCCTTGAGGAATTCCACCATGATTTCAACAATTTCCATCCCACCATCAACCTCAGCCTGGACCAGTCCACACAAGAGATCCACTTTCTGGGCACTATGGTGCTAATAAGCGATGGTCACAGAAAAAGTACCCTATACCGGAAACCTACTGACCGCTATTCCTACCTACATGCCTCCAGCTTTCACTCAGACCACACCACACGATCCATTGTCTACAGCCAAGATCTATGATACAACCACATTTGCTCCAACCCCTCAGACAGAGAGTCAAGCACGTACAAGATCTCTATCAAGCATTCTTACAACTACAATACCCACCTGTTGAAGTGAAGAAACAGATTGACAGAGCCGGAGGAATACCCAGAAGTTACCTACTACAGGGCAGGTCCAACAAAGAAATAACAGAACGCCACTACCCATTACCTTCAGCCTCCAACTAAAACCTCTCCAATGCATCATCAAGGATTTACAACCTATCCTGAAGGATGACGCATCACTCTCACAGATCTTGGGAGACAGGCCAGTCCTTGCTTACAGACAGCCCCCCAACCTGAAACAAATACCAGCAATCACACAACAGAACCACTAACCCAGGAACCTATCCTTGCAACAAAGCCCGTTGCCAATTGTATCCACATATCTATTCAGGGGACACCATCATAGGGCCTAATCACATCAGCAACACTATCAGAGGCTTGTTCACCAATGTGATATATGCCATCATATGCCAGCAATGCCCCTCTGCCATGTACATTGGTCAAAAACTGGACAGTCTCTACGTAAAAGAATAAATGGACACAAATCAGACGTCAACATTCAAAAACCAGCCGGAGAACACTTCAATCTCTCTGGTCACTCGATTACAGACCTAAAAGTGGCAATTCTTCAACAAAAAAAACTTCAGAAACAGACTCCAAGGAGAGACCGCTGAATTGGAATTAATTTGCAAACTGGATACAATTAACTTAGGCTTGAATAGAGACTGGGAGTGGATGGGTCATTACATAAAGTAAAACTATTTCTCCATGTTTATTTCCCATCCCCCATTGTTTCTCAGACGTTCTTGTCACCTGCTGGAAATGGCCCACCTTGATAATCACTACAAAAGGGTTTCTTCCCCGCCCACCCTGCTCTCCTGCTGGTAACAGCTCATCTTAAGTGATCACTCTCCTTACAGTGTGTATGGTAACACCCATTGTTTCATGTTCTCTATGTATATAAATCTCCCCACTGTATTTTCCACTGAATGCATCCGATGAAGTGAGCTGTAGCTCACGAAAGCTTATGCTCAAATAAATTTGTTAGTCTCTAAGGTGCCACAAGTACTCCTTTTCTATTTGTGTCTATGCATCTCAGGAGCGCTCCTTCCTGCTTAGAGAGAAAAGCTTCCTTTACTCTCTTTCTTTTTCTGAATGCTGCCCCAGAGGGGCATTTTCTTCTTTCACTCATGACTGCTGTTCTGTGCCAGCTATAGTGGCTCTCAACACTCAATTGAAGGGGACAAATAAGCAGGCTGGTAGCAGGGCCTGTGTGAGGGAAGATATCAGCGTCTTAAAGGCTTAACTGGCTCCTACTGCTTCAGTTGACTGCCTGTTCTCCTCAAAGTGGGTTCAGGGAAGCAGCAGGAAAGAGGAAGCTCCCTGAGAAGCTGGTGTTAATCAGTCCAGGTTCCTGGGGGTGCTAGAGAGGTACATAAGAGGCTCCTCCTCCTCCCTCTCCTTGCAGCTCCTGCTGCTTTCTGTTATTCCCTCTCACCTTTTCTCCTGCCTGCCTGTTATGTCTTTTGTGTCCTCCTTCCTCCAGCACAGCACTCACCATCTCTGCATCAGCAGCAGACACAATTTTCTACATTCTGGGTTGTATTGGCTCCCCCCTGCCCCAGTCTGGCATCTGAGATGGCCGCCTTAGTTCGCCTCATGGTAAGGCCAGCCCTGGTTTCACCTATGTGTTAGCATGGCTAAGGTGGGTATTCAACTCATAACATTGTGTTAGTGTTGTAGGCTTTATGAAATGCTTGTAAATTGCTGCACGTGTTAATCTTTAACACCTGCTATAAAGTAATATTTAAGTTTTTGCTTTATAACTGAAAAAATATTTGCTCTGGAACTGTGAACATGTCAGGAAAGATTGTCTCCTGCTCATCAAGAAAGCTATCACAACTAATAGCTTGGCTGCACTTGCGACTTAGAGCGCATTAAAGGAGCCCCGAGCGCCCTAACTCACGACACGTCCACACTGGCAAGGCACATAGAGCGCTCTGACTCCGTGGCTAGAGTGCTCCTGGTACTCCACCTCGGCGAGTGGAATAACGTTTTGTGCGCCCCTGCTGGAGCGCTGCGGCACCAGTGTGGATGCTCTGGTCTGTTAGTGCGCTCTGATCGGCCTCCAGAAGTGTCCCACAATGCCTGTTCTAGTCACTCTGGTCATCACTTTGAACTCTACTGCCCTTAGGTGACCAACCATCAGACCCGCCCTTTAAATTCTCTGGGAATTTTGAAAATCCCCTTCCTGTTTGCTCAACCAGGCATGGAGTGTTCTCAGCGAATCTTTCCAGGTGACGATACCTCCACACACCAGGTGATCCCCAGTATTGAGCAGTGGCGAGGTGTTGGACCTCATCAGTGTTTGGGGGGAGGAAGCTGTCCAGTCCCAGCTGCGCTCCAGCCATAGGAATTACGATACCTTTGGGCAGATATCAAGGGACATGATGGACAGGGGCCATGACTGGGACGCACTGTAGTGCAGGGTTAAAGTGAAGGAGTTGCAGAATGCCTCGTGGTAGGCAAACAGCTGCTCCGGTGCTGCCCCTGTGACCTGCTGTTTCTGCAAAGAGCTGGACGCAATACATGGAGTGGAATGGTCCCTTCTGACCTTAATATCTATGAATCTATGCATCTATGAGATGGGGTCACCCCCGAGTACCACCATGAACACTTCAGAGCCCAGTTCAACAAGACAGGAGGAAGAAGAGGAGCAAAGCGGAAGCAAGGGTGCTGAGGAGGAAAACACCCCGGCATCCCTAGATGCATGCAGTCAGGAGCTGTTCTCAAGTCAGGAGGAAGGTAGCCAGTCACGGTGGCCAGTGCTTGGGGAAGGACAAACACCATAGGAGGTTCCCGGTAAGCGGTTTTTATTTTGGGAAGGAAATTATTTGGTGCGGGCTCTTGGGTCGAAGAGGGTTAGGGCTACATGCATGCCTAAATGCGGAATAGAGCATTGATGTGCTCTCACATCGCAGTAATCGGCCTCAGTGATTTCTTCAAAGGTCTCATCCAGAACTTGGGCAATGCGCTTGCACAGGTTTCTCGGGAGAGCCACTGTGGTCCTTGTTAGGCCAGCAAGGCTAACTTGTCCACACCACTGTGCTGTGAGGGGCGGGGGTACTATTGCTGCACACAGGAAAGCTGCATATGGGACAGGGAGGAATCCGCATTGCAGTAGAAGACCCTCCCTTGCTTCCCAGGTCACCCTCAGCAGCGAGGTATCTTCCAGGACGAACTCCTGTGGAAAATGTGGGGACAGTGTTCAGTATAGGGGCCCCCTGCAGCTGTTGGCTCTCCCCAAGGCACAGAAACCCAGAGGACAGTACAATCATGAAAGAATCAGTCTCCCTTGACCCTGTGCTTTCTCACCATTTTGGGGCTCCCGTGGGTTATGTGCGCTCGCTTTGGGATGGGAAAATTATGCTACTGTGCAGACTGCGCTTGCCCTTAAGTCCAGGGGAATCATTGCTCTGTCTGGTGTGAACAATGCTGCCTCTGTTAAGTGTTGCAATTTGGCTTTACAGATGAGACCTTGAGATCTGAGCCATCGATGTTATCACCGACCGAAAGACTCCAAAGAATCAGAAAGAGGCCACGTAGAAGCAAGGAAGACACATTGCATGATGTAATGCAGCATTCAAGTAATGAAAAAAAGTGCAGGAGTGGTGGGACAATGAAAGGAGGATCCACCAGCAGAATGAGGAGCACCAGCACAAAAGCCAGTGCTCCGGCAGCAAAGCACGGATCGGCTAATAAGCATAATGGAGAGCCAAGCAGACTCTATCCAGAAGCCCATCACCATGCAGGCGGAGCACTATTGCACCGGCCCCGCCCCTTCCCCCTCAGCCCTTGTCTCAAAACTCTTTCCCTTGTGCCCCCATGTCACCTCCAACCCACTTTCCCCAACATCTGGGTTCTTACTGCTACCAGCTGCCTCCAACACCTGTAGCTTCATCACCCAACCCTGAAAACCATGACCCTTGCCCACTGAACTCAACCCTCATCACCATGCAGTATAGCCATCCTGAAGTGCAGCAGTCATTGCACAGCACTCCAGACAGGAAGGCTGAGTATGAGAACAAGACATACGCAAACCTGTGATTGTACCATTCCCCACACCCCTGCCCTTTCTGTTTCCCAAGCAGTTGTGTTTCTTTTCAATAAATGGATTTTTTGGGTTTGAAAACATTCTTTATTATTGCCTAAAGTAAAAGATACCTTAGCCCAGGAAAGAAATAGGCACTGCAATTCAGTGTAGCAAAACCAGATTCCTACTAACATTGAAACCACTGCACTTCATTCCTGTGCAGGGCACCAGACATTACTGGTGGCTTTCAGCCTCTAATTGCTCCCTCAAGGCATCCCTAATCCTTGCAGCCCTGCGCTGGGCCCCTCTAATAGCCCTGCTCTCTGGCTGTTCAAATTCAGCCTCCAGGTGTTGAGCCTCCGAGTTCCATGCCTGAGTGAATCGCTCACCCTTCCCTTCACAAATGTTATGGAGGGTACAGCACGCGGATATAACCGTGAGAATACTGTCATCGGCCAGGTCCAACTTCCCATACAGAGAATGCTAGTGGCCCTTTAAACGGGCAAAAGCACACACCACAGTCATTCTGCACCAGCTCAGCCTGTTGTTGAACCGCTCCTTGCTACTGTCAAGGCTCCCTATGTAGGGTTTCACGAGCCACAGCATTAAAGGGTAAGCGGGGGTCTCCCAGGATCACAACAGGCATTTCAACTTCCCCTATGGTGATCTTCTGGTCTGGGTGGGTGTAGAGGTACTTGTGCCCCATTGGAGGGTACAAAGTACTTGCGTTCCGCCTTCTTCGAGATGGGGGCCAGGGAAGCTGGAACTTGCCACAGGGCATTTGAAATCCTTGCCACCCCTTCATGGAGGGGCAAAGCCACCCTGCCGGGTGCCAAAAATGACAGACATTGAACAGGGAGTCCAAGGGTTTCTCCAGCTCTTCTGCCTGGAGGTGAAGGCTGGATGCCACCTGTTTTAAAAGTTCCTGATGGGCCCTAAAGTCCTGCTGCAGGATGGAGTGGGGGCAGGGCCACTATCGCCTCATCCAGGGAGGGCGAGGAAGCCAGTATGGTGCTCTGGGTATCCGCTGATACTGGAGGGTCCACCACTTGGTCGGTCTCCGGGTACGGTGCTGAGGACGTATGTCTCACCAACCCTCTCCTCGGGGGCCTGGAGAGAGAGAGACCAATGGCACCTCTGAGGCTCCAGCTACCGAGTGGGCCCCCACTGGGGGCTGTGTCGGAGGCCACTGTGCCAGCCACTGGGCCCAGTACCACTACACCTGCTGTGGCACCAACAGCCCCGGCTGTTTGGCCTGGCCCGGTCCATGAAAGGGTGACTATGAGTGGAGATCAGGCTGACGAACGACCTGCTGCTGTCATGGGACTGGGAGGAACGGTGGTGCCGGGAGCAACGTCGTCCATGGGACCGCGATCTCGATGCAGAGGACCGGTACCGCCTGTAACTGCTCCTCTGCAGTCTGCTCCGATGGGTGGACCCGCGATGGCGCAGTGCTGGTGATCTATGCCACGGGCTGAGGAGACGGTGCCTTGGCAGAGACGCGGAGCGGGATTCCAAGTGGGAACAGCAACAAGGTCTATGACGCAACCGGCTGTGGTAACCCCTGCGAGATGAGGACCTCTGGCGATGTCTGCCTCAGTCCTGTTGGTAATCGCTCCATGGCGTGGAGTGGTGCCAGGAGTCCCGGTCGGATGGTACCCAACCAGACAGTCTGGTGGGAGTTGAGGGCAATCCACATGGGCTGTGCCCTGAACGGTCGCTGGGTGGAGAACGGCATCGGGAACGTTCCCACGACCGAGACTGGTGCCGTGCCAGAGACCACTGTGGAGAACCCAGCAGTGGCTTGCCTCTGGAGCTGGGGGCCGACACCGGCAGCGCTCCTGGTACCGACATGGTCACGACGTCTCTGGCCGCCTGCAGGGCCTCCAGTGTGGAAGGCATCTGGACATCCGGGGAGGCCCGGTCTGACTTGGCCAGGCTACTCCGCTCAACATGAGTCGGAGGCCTAGAGGCTGGAGGGGATCGAGGACTGCCCGACATGGGTCTAGTCTCTGCCCCTGGTTTAACTCAGTGCAGCTGCGAAGAAGGCGCTTTCTTAGCCTTCTTATGCCATCGACGGGGAGCAGAGCCAACTAGTTGAAGGCACCGGGAGGTCGCCGCACACCGATGCCACGGTGCCTGATGCTGACTCAGAGCAGTGTGCCGGAGCAAGGATCAGCGCCGACTCCATGAGAATGGCCCAGAGCCTAATGTCTCTTTCTCTCTTAACACAAGATTTAAACGACTTGCAAATCTTGCAACGATCACAGATATGGATCTCACCCAAACAGCGTAAACCATCTGCATGTGGATCACTCCTTGGCATAGATAGCCTACAAGTGTTGCACGCCTTAAAACCTGCAACGCAGGGCATGCCCCAGCCCGGGCACTCTAACTAAATGAACTAACTGTAACAGCTAACTAACTGCAGGTGCTAGCACTGAACGAACAAAAAGTTCTGGGGACGAGCTACAGCAAAGCTGGAGCAGAGCAATTCCGATACACCTTCACTGGCGGCAAGAAGGAACTGAGAGTGGGGGGAGCACACAGCTCCCTTTATACTGCCCCATGGAGGTGCCACTCCAGGGGTCACTGGGGTGTTCCCCCTACGGGTACTGCTAGGGGAAAAACTTTCAGCACCGGTGCACGTGGCGAGCACGCACACCTATTGTGGAATACACATGCGCAATCACTCGAAGAAGTGGCTTTTCTCATCCAAAAGTTCTGCAGCCACTGCTCGTCATCCCAGATTTGTATGACAATGCAATCCCACCACTCAGTGCTTGTTTCCCGAGCCCAAAAGCGGCGTTCCACGGTGGTGAGCATGTCTGTGAATGCCACAAGCAAACTCATGTAATATGTGTTACTCGAGTCGATATCATAGTCAGAGCCCTCACTGTCACTTTGGATCATAAGGAATAACTCGACTGCCAAATGTGACGTGCTGGCGAGACTCGTCAGCATACTCCTCAGCAGTTTGGGCTCCATTCCCGCAGACCAAAAGGGAAGACAGAGCGCGCAGTACAAAAAACGTTGAAAGATGGCGCCAAATGTGGACAGAAGCACAGGGATTGTTGGGATGCAAACCGATGCATCACGGGGCGTTGGGACAGGACCCAGAATGCCCCGCCAGCACTCTGCCCACAGCGCCAGAACAGGAAGAGGTGCTCTGTGGGATAGCTGCCCATAATGCACCGCTTCCAATGCTGCTGCAAGTGCCGCAAATGTGGCCACACCAGTGCGCTTGCAGCTGTCAGTGTGGACAGACTGCAGCGCTTTCCCTACTGAGCTCTCCAAAGGCAGGTTTAACTCAAAGTGCTCTACATCTGAAAGTGTAGCCATGCCCTAAATGGGCCATTGGGGGACATCACAACACAACGACTGTGTTAATTGCCTCTTAACACCCATAAAGAGACAATGAAAAAGGGCTCTTCCCATCAGCTTGAATTCTGGAACAAAGGAATAAAAATATCTGACAGGAAAATTTTTCAGTTTTTCATTGCTTTTGCTGTTTGGTCTCTGACAGGGCGAGAGCTACGAAACAGAAGCAGAGATCCCCAGGGTCAACCGGGGTTAGCCCTAAAATACATTCAGAGCTGACAGGTTACTACAACACTTTTCAGAGTAGCAGCCATGTTAGTCTGTATTCGCAAAAAGAAAAGGAGTACTTGTGGCACCTTAGAGACTAACAAATTTATTAGAGCATAAGCTTTCGTGAGCTACAACTGACTTCATCGGATGCATTTGGAGGAAAATACAGTGGGGAGATTGATATACACACACAGAGAACATGAAACAATGGGTTTTATCATACACACTGTAAGGAGAGTGATCACTTAAGATGAGCTATTACCAGCAGGAAGTGGGGGGGGGGAAAAGGAGGAAAACCTTATAATCAAGGCGGACCATTTACAGCAGTTAACAAGAATGTCTGAAGAACATTTTAAATCCACAGACTAACTCATTTTTGTATATACATTTGCTTGCTTTAGCCTTGGGGTTATGGTCTCATTTTTTTTCCCCAGTTAATAAATCTTTAGTTAGTTTAATACAGGTTGGCTACAAGTGTTGTCTTTGGTGAGAGATCTAAAGTACAAATCGAACTGAGTAATTGACTGGTCTCTTAGGACTGGAAACAACCTGAATATTTTGTGATTTTTGGTGTATAGCAACTATCAGTACGTTCAGCTTGTCTGGGTGACAAGATAGACTGGAACGCGCAAGGGGACTGTCTGTGACTCCATGGTAATCCTGTTATATTGCTTTAGGAGTTCACATTTGTTACTGGTTTGGTGTAATCTAATTTTAAAACACAGCCAGTTTGGAGTCTCTGCCCTACTTCTTTGACAGCCTGCCCTGAGGGTTAGCACTCAGGGCCGTGAGCTACTCCAGACAGCCTGAATCTACATGAAACATGACTGCATAGCGAGCCAGGGTGTGAATGTACTGCACACCAGCTTGCTGTGCATTAAATTGCAGTGTGGACACTGTTACAATGCAGTGAAAGACCTGGATTACGGCTTTGTGTGCTGCTTGCTGCCCTTTTGGACTTTCAGCTGATGTGCCGCAGATTCACACTATGACTTGCCACACAGTAATTCACTACGTGGACATGTCCTTATCAAGCGATTTTGGTCCCCACTGCAAGAGCTCTCACTGGCTGCCTGATGGTACGGAACTTCAAGCTTGTTCCCCAAACCAAAAACTCTAATTTTTTATGCCACCAGCTCCCCATCTGTCCGCTCCTCAATGCGGCCATTAATTATGCATCCCCTCATCAACTTTGTACCTTCAACCCCACATCTACCTGTCTACTGTTCTGAACAATGTCATGGCAATAAATTTATATGCAAGGTCAGCTGGCTAGAACTACATAAACAAGGTTGGAAGGATTAGGTTTTTAATTGGCTGATGTTGGGGACACCGGGCATGGCCACTAGGTAACTCAAGGGGATGGAAGACCACGAGTGTCGTTGAAGCCCCCTCCCTCTAGGCCCAGGTGGCCCCCCCTTCCCTTTTCTGCCCAGAGATATTCACAGCAGTCACGCTGAAGAATTTGCAACAGTTTGTTGCAGGCGCAAACTAGCTGAAGCAAGATGAGGCCAAACAGGACAGAAATGTTAGATAACGCTGAACAAACAACTCGATATATGGTGAAATAGATAAGAGGAAAAAGGGGAACTGGATGGTATACCGGATTGGCTATATGGGTACTCAGGGCAGCTTGCAATTGGATGAGTGTGCTAAAGAAAGAATGTATAAAAATATGTGTAACTGCTTGCACTGGTGTGCAGGATTTGAGATTGTTTTCTCCCTGTACTGCTTGAAGCTTCAAATAAACTTTTTTACTTCTCCACCCCGTTGTGGTTATTGGGCAACGCACACCGGACAACGAATGCAGCTGTTGCTTGCCTCAGGCACTCTGTGCTGGCAACATTGGTACAATTTGATTTCACCATATATGAACAAGCCAACAAAAAACTATTTCTATTTACCATAATAGAAGTTTACAAATGGGCAAAGTAAGAAAAATACTGCTTGAAAACTTTATTTTGTATATTTTGACAATGTGTTTTAACTGTTATAAAGTTTAACTTTTTAAAATTGTCTACTGACAGTAATTATTGTTTACGTACAACCCATCCTGTTGTCTGAACCCACCCCATAATTTTCCACAACTGTGAAAATTTGAAGCAATCTACATCTAATCTACAAAATGCTTAACTGTCAAAATTATAAAAATTAAAAAATTAGTTCTGCCAAAATTAGGTGCAACAGGACTCACGGTCCTGTCAAATCTCCCCAACCCATAACAGAAATAGAAACCAAAAATCTGAGTCACATTTGCATAGGACTAACATTATATAGCTCATTATTTAGCTCAGATTTTGTAAGAATTTTCTATGGGAAAGCTCAGTGAAAGTCCAATTTGAGTAAGAAATTATAGAGTTGCAAGGGACTTCTGAGTCATCATTACCAATCCCCTGGCACAGCCAAATGGGGTTGTAGGCTAGGATTTCCAAATACTAGCTTAACCTTGCTTTGAATGCACCTGATCCCACACGGCTCAGAGTAACTTTAATTGATGTTAATGGGAATTGAGAGCATTCAGGGCCTCTTAGGAGGTGCTTAGTATCATGCAGGAACATGGTCCTAGCTCCTTAGGAAAACCTGTTACACTACCTGCTTGGTCTTGGGTTTCCCAACTCAATTACATTTATATTTCCACAAACCAGTTTAAAACATCAATCATGACTTCAATGATAGTTCCGTGCACGAAGAACGTGTAGGAGCAGGCATAGGGCTTCTGGATAATTTTTACAAAAAAGGGCCCAATCTTGTGAGCGAGGATTTGGCACCTCACCTCCCTTTTCAACAACAGATTTAACAACAGAGAGATTCAGCGAGGCCTCACATTACTAAGATCTCATTTTTTTTTTAAAACATAACATTTAGTAACATGCTGAACTATAAATAATTAAAACTAAAATACAGTTGTCAGCATAACTGAATAAAAATGCAATATCCTTGATTTTTTTTAAAGTTGCGCTTGTTTGCTAATTTGGAAAGTTTATCAGAAATGGGCTGCTGGGTCATTAATGTAAATGATCAAGGTTCTGCTGCTACTGATAAAAAAAAAAAAAAGAAAAATGAGTTGTCTATCCTTTTCTAAGGGCGTCCACTGATTTTATTTTCATTGAAGTGTTTTTTTGTTTTGTTTTTTTTTTTTGAAATCAAACCTTGTGAATGGCTACTTCGATCTTAATGTAAGTCAATTCCATACGTTATATTATTAAAACTAGTGTCAACTCCTATAATTAATTCTTGTTTAAACAAATAGGGCAAAATGTTTTTGCAATAAAATGCATTTTTAAATGAAGCAGCATAGTTATTTGGACTTCCAGCTAGCTACAAGACAGGAAGAAAACTAGTTTGCCTTGCCATATACTCTCAAAGAAAGAGAGGGGATTATTTCTGTGCAAGAGACAGACTGACTTCTTATGTGGGAGAGACATTGCTGTTATGGTCTCCTCTATATAGAGCTACTGCTTTTATAAAGGACCCATAACAGCATATCATTTATCCATAAAAATGATAAACCACAATTGGAGGACCTCATTTTTGCTGATGACATTGTTCAACATGTCACTTAATGGAAAAAGAAATTCAGCTTTTGGCAGGTACAACAAAACAAATTGGTCTGTTCATCAACAAGGGGAAGATAAAATATAAGGCTATCAGGATTGTAAAAGTAACCATTAGAGTAGATGAAGAAATACTACAAGTCATTTCACCCACATAAGGAGTGGTATGTGCAATGATGGTGACACCATGTTAGATGTCAAACAACAAATATCAAAAGCAACAAAATTGAAAAGATTTGGAAAAGTAGCATAATTGACATTGACACAAATATACATTTTTAACACCTGCATCATGTCTGTCCTCCTCTATGGAGCAAGGTCATGGAAATCTACAACAAAAATTGGTGAGATCAATTAATTCCAAAATAAATGCCTGAGGAAGATCTTCAAAGTCCATTGGAAAGAGTTTCTTGCAACATCAGAAATTCTTAGTAGAACAAACCAATCTACCGCATCAAATACTGTATGGTCAGACAATGCCAATGAACATATTTAGGACATGCTTTAAGGATGCCCCAACATAACTTCCACAGCAAGCGATAATATGGGCCACAGGCATCGGCTTCTCCAGGCCCCAGGGTGCTCAACTCCCTGCCCCGCTCCAGGCCCGCCCCCTCCAACTCCTTCTCCCAAGCCTATGCTCCCAGCCCCACCCCCTCCCCCTCCCCCTAGCGCAGTCCATCCTTGCTCCTCCCTCCCCTCCCCCCAGCCCCTCCTGCACACCACAGAACTGATTATGGCAGGTGGGAGCCACTGGAGGGAGGGGGAGGAGTTGATTGGTGGGGCTGCTGGTGGACAGGAGGTGGGGGGGAGGGAAGCTGGCTGCCAGTGGGTAATTTTCTTCTGTGGGTGCTCCAGCCCTGGAGCACCCACGGAGTCCGCACCTATGATATGGGCATCACCTGGAAAGAGGAAACAAAAAGGGCAACCTAGAAAAACATTATGTAGAACAATAGAGAAGGAAGCCAAATCCATCAACATGACACTCAGAAGCCTGAAAAGACCAGCATAAGACCAAAATAAATGGTGGAAATTGGTGGACACTCTATGCACCTGGGGGTGTGGGAGAATAAAGAAAAGAATGAACACCAACAGGGGTGAAACACTTTGAAATCTGAAAATAAAACACACTTCTTAGAAAAGAATTACAGGGAGTGTCACAGATATCTCCATAATAGCATAATCCATTCTTTACAGAGCAATTCTGAAGACAGTTTTTGTAATAGTTGAGGATGACATCAGGTACTCTCATATCTTTAGGACAAAATGGAAATGCTTTAGTCACTTATCTGATACAATTGAAGAGTGTTTAAAAGGGTGGTTAGATGTTAGGCTTTTTATTCAATTTGTATATATTCTTATACACACTAAATGTAGCAGAACATAAATGTAGGATAAAATAGTAGGTTAATTAATTGATACATGCACAAAAAATGAAGTTTAAGGAAAAGTGGAAGAGAAATAAAAACAAAAGCAACAAACCAGGAATTACCAGGTAATAAAACAAGGGTGACAGGATCCTCAGGTGAAACCTGGGACTGCGGGCCCACTCTACCCCCTTTACTCACTATTCTTACAATGCCTTATGGTGGCAAGCAGCAAACCCCTCCAGGTGCTGTTATCACTCAGCACAACAGCATGTGGAGCCCCACACCCAGCTAGATTGCATGAATGCTCCCAGAGAAAGGTGCCAGCCACATCCCCCAGGTGCAAGCCTTGCACCCTAAGAATATACCATCTTGAGCAAAACAAGTTTATTAATTGGTTTGCCACTTCATCAATGGAAGGTGGACATGCACCAACCTTTGGTAAATCTGCTCAGGTCACAAACACTTCAGGAAAACTCACTGGTAAAGAAACAGTAAAACAAGTTTATTGATTACAAAAGATATAATCGCTTAAAATCCAAGTGGCAGGCAAAAAATCAGAATTTGTTACCAAAGAAAACAAAATCACCACACAATCTAAATCCTAAACCTGTAAGACACTAGGCAGTATTTAGATCAAGCAGTTTTCTCACTCCACTGGATGTTACATTTCATAAGGCACAGGTTTCACCCTTGAAACCTGGGCCAGTCTCCTCTGTTGGTGTCTTCAGTCTTCTGAGCAATCTTGTCGCTTGCAGCGTAGGTGGGGGGGGGGGAGGAGAAAAGGCCAAGCATGGGGCCACTGTGTTCGGTTTTATACCCTTGTTCCATATGCTTGGAGAACATAAGTCCAGGCATGTCTGGTGGATGCTGCTGAGTCACCAGGCAAGGTAGAGCAATTCCCCTGGCGTCATCTTGTGCAAGTTAGTGATTTCATTGCATCTCCCTTGCTGGACAATTGCTGTTGATAGTTGTTCAACACCAGGCTGGGCATTGGTTAGCTCCCTTGTTGTAGTCTCTGGGGATCTAATATCTGGGCAATTCCGCACAGCACATTTTAGTGACAACCATACAACACAATCTCATAACTTCCTATGCACCAATGATCTACATATTTAGATAGAACAATGGTTTTCAGCAGATCATAACCTTTCCCCTGATACCTCACATGGCATGCTTTATATGAAATATCACAATTATATATAAATGATAAATATGGGGGTTACAGAGCACTCCCCCAAAGTACAGAGTGTCACAAAGGGGCAGTACGCACAAGAAAATACTAATATGAAATATATGAAAATTCAATTTTTGTCTTAGTACTGCCTGTCTGATAGGAAAACTAGACTCACTTCTTCTATACTTGTAATAATGACAACTTTTATTACCTGTGTTAAGTCCTAGTCTAACTTGTAGTAACCAGTCGTCACATGTCTCACTAACCTTCCTTCTTGGATTTATTATGCTCATTTCAATGGCCATTCAGATCAATGGAAAGACTCACAGACTGGCAATTAAAATACCAATATCCAGGAGAATATACCCTCTTAAGGGTTCTCTGCAGGACTCATGAACACTAGGGGTCTCCTTATTTACACCTGTATTACATCAGCATAGCATTGACTTCAATACAATTACTTTTGATTTACACCAGTTTAACTTAGAAGAGCATCAGGCCTACTGATTTCACTGGAGTTATTCTCAATTTATACTAGTGTGAGAGGAGAGAGTCAGGTCTCACAACTGCACTCTTTCCAGAAAGAAGTCTCTTGGTTGCTGGGGCCTGATTTTCTGTTGCCCCGCTCTTTGTGAGCTCATTTACACCACTGCAGAGTGCAAAATGGGCATAAACACTATCTAACCAGTTCACTAACATTTTATATTCAGTTTGCTACAGAATGTGCAGGGGTAATGGAGAAGCAGCTTTAGCTCTCCAAATGCAAGTCTGACACAAAACCTGCAGAGCTTCAAACAAATAACCTTCCTCAAGTGCATCTTCTGTTTTCCACTATTTCTCACTTGAAATGTCCAGCTAAAGATCCTGGAAATGGCACTTTGCTGTGACCTCAACAATCCCCCTTTATCACTACTTGGAAAGTCCCAGGGCTGCAGGCTAGCACTATAGCTGTAACACCCTTCGTTATAAGTGGTCTGCTGAAAGCAGGTGTTAGTGGTTTCCACAGCTAAATTTCACACTGATTTTGGGGTTATATTTGTCCAAGGCACAGCTTACATGCCAGGAAACTCAGCCTTTTGACTCTGACTGGGTGAGCCCCACTTTGAAACAACCCAGTACAAGCCTTTAGTCCCCCCCCCCCATAAGAAGTCATTAGCGCCCAGCACAATTACAGGGAGCTTTAAGCAGGTGCAGGGATTGCAAGACCGGGCCCACAAGCGGCACAATCACGGCTGGGAAGGGCGGCCCGGTGCCACTCGCAGGGGGGCTGCGGGGCTTTGTCCGTGCCCCAGCCCGGGGGGAGCGCCCCCCCACGCCGCCCTTTGGGGTGGAAGCGTCACGTTTCGACCTACCCAAAGCCACGCCGCTCGGCCCAGTGACCCGGGGTGGGAGCCGCTGAGCAAGGAGCGCGGGAGGGCCTGGCACGGCACAGGTGGGCGGCAGCCGCTAACCCAGGGCCCCACGCGCTGTCTGTTCACCGCCCGGAGCCGGCTCGGCTAAACCGACCCGCTGACGTATCGTCCTGCGTGCGCAGCTGGCCTGACTCTGCCTGATCACACCAGTCACATCCTTCCTATCCTTCCGCTCGCACGCCACGGGTGCCGCACGGGGAGAGCGTGTGCCAGCCGGCCAGCGTGAGATGGGGAGAGCAGCAGCGCTGGTACAGGAGCAGAAGGAGACTCGGAAAATCAGGCGATACTGTAGGACAGTCCCAAGGCTTGGTTAGTGCGGCGGAATCGGGGTCCTTCGTGCGAGCGTGTGCGGGAGGCGCATGCGCAGTGGGGCTGTCGTGCAGGCTTGTGACATGCCGACGGTCAGCGTGAAGCGGGAGCTGCTCTTCCAGGCGCTGGGCAGGCGCTATAGTGAGTGCGGGTGGCGAGCCGCGGAGCGGGGGCGGGTGGGGCTTGGCTGGCGGGCGGGCGGGCGGGCGCTCTCTGTTGCTCTGGCCTGTCACCAGCTCTCAGGTCACTGCTCCCGGGGCCCCGCCTCTTCCAGCTTCTGTTTCTGGGGGCTGCTCCCCACCGACTGCTAGCTCCGGTGCCTGTGTCTGCCTTTGCTCGGGGCTTTCCCAGTTAGCAGCAAGATGCTGCCGATCCGATCTGAGTGTCCTGGCTGTAAGAGCGGCCAGCCGTGAAACTGACAAGACTCTGGGCTGATTTCATTGGGGAAAGGAGTTGTCTGTGCCCTGTGTGGCGTTGGTTGTGTATAGGGTTAGACGTCACTGCAATAACTTCCACTTAATCCCCACGTGGAGGTGTGTTTGCACAGCCGTAAGGGCTAAAAACGCTTTTAATTAAAGCTTGGTTTCTTCAGAAGTTCATGGCATTTGCTTGGGGAAGCTTCTTGCTTTACCGTGGCTTGGTGGATTTTTCAGATTGTGTGTGCACATCCATGTTATTTGAGTCCCACTTACTGGTAAAATATAGGTATACACTTAAAATTACAATCTAATTTTAAAACAGCGAATTGGGGAAAGCAGTTTTTAATTTGCTTGGCTTCTGAACCCTGAGTTCTGGATTTTGTTTTTCATTGTAATAGTTCATGGATTCAGAAATGCATTTTTAAAAAATTAGGGAAGATAGGTAGGCCTGATAGATAAGATAGTTTAGGCAAATTACCTTTTCCCACAGCCCTTCCTTTTTCCTAATTTCTCTGGCAGACTGGACCTCCCCATAAGTCATAAAATGAGTTATGCATCCTAATTTATACCCAGCTGACTGACTGAGAAGGTAATTGTTGATGCTAGTGCACTGCTTCTCATAGGCTTGTCTGTTCTTTTGCTGATGTGATGTATTCCTGTTCTGTTATACTGTGTGGAGACTAACCTGAAAAAAAGCTAATGGTACAACCAATTGTATTCAATACTAACTCTGATATATTGTGGTCTAAATCTTTTGCTAAGAATTTCACAAATCAATAGCTACAATACATATAGCAGATATTGTTACTAAAATAAAAATAAAGATAAAATTCTCAATGACGTCCCCCCCCCTTGCAAATAGTATTTAGTTTTCTATTCAGGGAAAGTTGTCTGAGATCTGTTTTTTGGAAACCAGAATTAACCAGAGTATTTTTCTTTCTTCTTAGCTGATGAAGAATTTGATGAACTTTGCTTTGAGTTTGGTCTGGAGCTAGATGAAATTGTAAGTAATATGTTGTCATTTGTCACATTTACATTTGTCTTTAGCCATTTGGCTGTGCGGGATTGATTGCAGTTCTGTTTTAATAGAGGGGACCAGTCCGTTGTGTCTTCGGCAGTTTAGCTGCCCTCCGCCAGTAAAAGAGTCTTCTCCCTGAACATCATAAGTAGCATATATGACCCACAGACACTACTGTTCTGCTGTAGTGACCAAGAACTTCCAACGTTGGCATCCCAGTTACAGACTCTGTGTTGCAAATACTTTACAAACTGTACTCTGGCTTTTTTTTTTTTATGCAAGGTTGTACAACTTCCACAAAAACTTAGTGTTTTGAGCATTTTATATAGTGACTTAAAATAGCGGTTGAGGTCTTGATCCTGCATCAGAATTTTCTAGCACTGGTACCCACATCTTTGCAGAGTTCTGCTGAATCTGATATTGTGTTGATGTTTTTTTAATTTTTTAATGGTTTAGTCTGAAGTGATTAAGTTGATCTTCTAATAGATCATTTATATGTATTCAAAGGCTCTTTTCTTGTATGCTCTATTTCAGAATAGACTTCAGACATTACTGATGGGATACTGATTTACAGCCAAAATGGAAGAAATAATTAGGTACAATTCTGTACTGGGATCTACTAGCCTAGCCACTTATGCCTGGGCTAGTCTTTGCTTCCAATAATTCAGTTCCAATAATAAACAAATATTCCTTTGGGTTATCGTATTAAGACTTCTGAATCTGAGAGGTACCTTCGATTAGTACAGGTTTCAGAGTAGCAGCCGTGTTAGTCTGTATTCTCAAAAAGAAAAGGAGTACTTGTGGCACCTTAGAGACTAACAAATTTATTTGAGCATAAGCTTTTGTGAGCTGCAGCTCACTTCATCGGAAGTTCATGAAAGCTTATGCTCAAATAAATTTTAGTCTCTAAGGTGCCATAAGTACTCCTTTTCTTTCTTCGATTAGTACAGTTTCTGATGCTTTAAGCACCCATTTCACGTATAAATCCACATTATGCCCTTTAAACCACATATGTTAATGAATATTATTTATTTTTTTACATTTAAAATTATGCTATTTCTTAAGCACCTTCAATGCTCATTTACTCCATTATTCGTGACTCAGTTTTCATTTAATTGTAGACATCTGAGAAGGACATAATAAGCAAAGAACAAGGTGATGGAAAGGCGGAGGGTGCATCAGATATCATTCTCTATAAAATCGACGTTCCTGCTAACCGATATGATCTTCTTTGTCTGGAAGGATTGGTCCGAGGGCTTCAGGTCTTTAAAGAAAGGTACTACTGTACCACTGTGAGATTTTTTTATACTTCAGTATTTGATTAGGCTAATCATACATTACTTATTAAAGTTAAGCAGCTGATTAGTAAAAGTACTATTTGCTTGGCCTGTGAGGGATCTCTGATCAATAACTTCACTATAATTGCCAAAATGTTTTCTACGCTCCAGCAGATCTTGTCCAGAGAGGCTCACAGCAATACTCTTTCACAGAGTAGAAGGCAGCTGTGTGTGATTGCATAGTCCAAGAATGACAATGATGATTCTTTCTCCTAATTTCCTAAAGGAGGTCTTTAGGATTGCTATTATTTTATTATTATTATTATTATCGATTGTTGGTATTGTTATTGAAATAATATATAATGTTATCAAAATTTTCTCTCTTTTTCGATTCACAATTTCTCTGAAATTTTCTGTGCAACTAATTACCATTAACATTAATGATTGATCTGGTTAGATAACCTGGGATCGATCCTGCAAGGTGCTAAGTGCCCTCACCTCTGCTTGAAGGTAGTGGAAGTTGAGGGTACCCAGGATCGAATCCCCTGTGACAGAACTAGTTTTCTTCAGGTGTGTTCTTGTTTTCTTTAAATCTAAGGGGTTTTTTTAGGAATCTTTGATGGCAGTGGAGTTGTCTTTTTGAGCATATGTATTTCATAGTACATTATACTTAAGTTAGTAATATCCTGGTAGGAAACTTATACATATATGTTAACAGTTTTTACAGAATTTTAAATTTGTTAATAAAAATTGATAACATTTTGACCATAAAGTGCATTGACACTTTCCTAATGTTTCCTCCTTGTGCTCTTTTTGGAAGAATGTTTCATCCTCAGTTGTAAACTTTATTTCCATTTTTGTTTTAGGATAAAGGCCCCTAGATACAAAAGGATTATGCCAGTGAATGTTGATGTTCAAAGGCTGATTATTACTGAAGAGGTGAAATTATTTGCTGAACCTTTGTCCATATCTTGAAAGCTTCATCACCAGCAAACATACTCTGTAATAACTGAGTTTGTTTTAAATTTTAGTCAGACTAAGGCTACAACTTATTTCCTATGCAATAGAAATTTAAATGTTTTCTCCATTCAGTGATGTACGTTGTAACTAGTGGTCTTCATTGTAGCTCATATGGGATTACTGAACAAATTACTTTGTAAAGGATAACCATGTAATTTCAGGAAAATTCATACCTGTGTGTCTCCAATGGTTTTCTGAAACCATATTCTCTGTAGAGAAAATCCTGTTTCCTTTACCAAACTAAAAGTAAACTATTTCCTTTGGGGATATGGGTACTCTTTGTGCATTTTCCATTTTTCTAAGAAAGTGTTAAGCACGTCAAAAAGTTCAAGACGCACATTGTTTTCAAAGTGAGCATTAAATTTTATAAATTCTGCATATATGAATTTTTTAATCATTTGTAACTGTACTGCTCTTATAAATTGTAGACTGCTCAAGTTCGTCCTCATGCTGTAGCTGCAGTCCTTCGTAACATAACTTTTTCCAAGGATCGCTATGATAGTTTCATTGACTTGCAAGAAAAACTACATCAGAACATCTGCAGGTTAGTTTTTAAATCTAGTGAGAATAAAGCATCACCATTTATGTTGACTTAATATTTTTTATTGTGAAATATTTTTAATTTTATTCTTGAGGTGGACTTGAGGTTCACTTTTCCAAAGAGATGTTATGTTTACACTCACGCTTAGACAAATATGTTTCAGCAGTGCTCTTTGACATTCTTCATTTGTCTTGCTTGATGCTGGCAATTCTCAATGCATTTCGCCATAAGGGGGTGATGTCTGCTACATAAGTCGTGGAAGAAACCTCTTGGGTAAACTCTCTGCCACAGTCCCATTAGATTTTGCATTTGACTGTTGGGTGTGTTTTTACAAAGCCAATGTACCATGCATACTGCAGTCACAATGCTACTAGGTGTAAGTGCTTCCACGCTTGTAAAAATTGCTATTCTGCTTCAACAATTAGCTATGTGCATGTTTGAGTCTGTAGTGCCTCAGAGGACATTACCTAAATTAACTCCAAATACCTATAGAAAAGTCATTGTTGTTTCGCCTTGTTTTCTTTGTAGGAAAAGAGCGTTAGTAGCGATTGGTACCCATGATCTGGACACCATCTCTGGTCCATTTACTTATACAGCTAGACCTCCTTCAGAAATTAGATTCAAGCCCCTGAATCAGTCCAAGGAGTATACTGCTTCTGAAATTATGGATCTATATAGGGTAGGTGTCCTTTCTAAACTCTTCACATGCAGTTCTGAAATCTCAATTTCTAGAGGGATTGCAAGATTTGGGATTGGAACCTCTGCAGATCTTGCCAATAGTCGTGGTAATTTTATGTTGTGGCCACCTCTTCACTAGGAACTGGAACTAGACCACAAGTTCACTTTATGCAGAGCACCAAACGGACATATGAAAAGGTAATTTTTTGTTTTGCTGATGTGAGATCAGTCTGATGTACACAGAGCTAAATGTGAAATGATGTACTAGCTATAAAAGACTCCATGCCCTGTTATCTCAGTCCTGGAGATGGTTGTATGAAATATGACAAATATTTTATTTGAAGGATTATAACTGGTGTATTCAGCTTTCTTTTTTCTAATTCCACCTCAAAATGCTCCTTTTGTTTTCATGGGACAAAATAGAGGTCCACCAGTTGTCACAAAATTTAAAATTCCTATGTGTGCTCACAGGTTTCAGAGTAGCAGCCGTGTTAGTCTGTATTCGCAAAAAGAAAAGGAGTACTTGTGGCACCTTAGAGACTAACAAATTTATTAAAGCATAAGCTTTCGTGAGCTACAGCTCACTTCATCGGATGCATTTGGTGGAAAAAACAGAGGAGAGATTTATATACACACACACAGAGAACATGAAACAATGGGTTTATCATACACACTGTAAGGAGAGTGATCACTTAAGATAAGCCATCACCAACAGCAGGGGGGGGAAGGAGGAAAACCTTTCATGGTGACAAGCAGGTAGGCTAATTCCAGCAGTTAACAAGAATATCAGAGGAACAGTGGGGGGTGGGGTGGGAGGGAGAAATACCATGGGGAAATAGTTTTACTTTGTGTAATGACTCATCCATTCCCAGTCTCTATTCAAGCCTAAGTTAATTGTATCCAGTTTGCAAATTAATTCCAATTCAGCAGTCTCTCGTTGGAGTCTGTTTTTGAAGCTTTTTTGTTGAAGTATAGCCACTCTTAGGTCTGTGATCGAGTGACCAGAGAGATTGAAGTGTTCTCCAACTGGTTTTTGAATGTTATAATTCTTGACGTCTGATTTGTGTCCATTCATTCTTTTACGTAGAGACTGTCCAGTTTGGCCAATGTACATGGCAGAGGGGCATTGCTGGCACATGATGGCATATATCACATTGGTAGATGCGCAGGTGAACGAGCCTCTGATAGTGTGGCTGATGTGATTAGGCCCTATGATGGTATCCCCTGAATAGATATGTGGACAGAGTTGGCAACGGGCTTTGTTGCAAGGATAGGTTCCTGGGTTAGTGGTTCTGTTGTGTGGTGTGTGGTTGCTGGTGAGTATTTGCTTCAGATTGGGGGGCTGTCTGTAAGCAAGGACTGGTCTGTCTCCCAAGATCTGAGAGAGCGATGGCTCGTCCTTCAGGATAGGTTGTAGATCCTTGATGATGCGTTGGAGGGTTTTAGTTGGGGGCTGAAGGTGATGGCTAGTGGCGTTCTGTTGTTTTCTTTGTTGGGCCTGTCCTGTAGTAGGTGACTTCTGGGTAATCTTCTGGCTCTGTCAATCTGTTTCTTCACTTCAGCAGGTGGGTACTGTAGTTGTAGGAATGCATGATAGAGATCTTGTAGGTGTTTGTCTCTGTCTGAGGGTTGGAGCAAATGCGGTTATATCGTAGCGCTTGGCTGTAGACAATGGATCGAGTGGTATGATCTGGATGAAAGCTAGAGGCATGTAGGTAGGAATAGCGGTCAGTAGGTTTCCGATATAGGGTGGTGTTTATGTGACCATCGCTTATTAGCACCGTAGTGTCCAGGAAGTGGATCTCTTGTGTGGACTGGTCCAGGCTGAGGTTGATGGTGGGATGGAAATTGTTGAAATCATGGTGGAATTCCTCAAGAGCTTCTTTTCCATGGGTCCAGATGATGAAGATGTCATCAATGTAGCGCAAGTAGAGTAGGGGCATTAGGGAACGAGAGCTGAGGAAGCGTTGTTCTAAGTCAGCCATAAAAATGTTGGCATACTGTGGGGCCATGCGGGTACCCATCGCAGTGCCGCTGATTTGAAGGTATACATTGTCACCAAATGTGAAATAGTTATGGGTCAGGACAAAGTCACAAAGTTCTGCCACCAGGTTAGCCGTGACAGTATCGGGGATACTGTTCCTGACGGCTTGTAGTCCATCTTAGAATCATAGAATCATAGAATATCAGGGTTGGAAGGGACCCCAGAAGGTCATCTAGTCCAACCCCCTGCTCAAAGCAGGACCAAGTCCCAGTTAAATCATCCCAGCCAGGGCTTTGTCAAGCCTGACCTTAAAAACCTCTAAGGAAGGAGATTCTACCACCTCCCTAGGTAACGCATTCCAGTGTTTCACCACCCTCTTAGTGAAAAAGTTTTTCCTAATATCCAATCTAAACCTCCCCCATTGCAACTTGAGACCATTACTCCTCGTTCTGTCATCTGCTACCATTGAGAACAGTCTAGAGCCATCCTCTTTGATACCCCCTTTCAGGTAGTTGAAAGCAGCTATCAAATCCCCCCTCATTCTTCTCTTCTGCAGACTAAACAATCCCAGCTCCCTCAGCCTCTCCTCATAAGTCATGTGCTCTAGACCCCTAATCATTTTCGTTGCCCTTCGTTGTACTCTTTCCAATTTATCCACATCCTTCCTGTAGTGTGGGGCCCAAAACTGGACACAGTACTCCAGATGAGGCCTCACCAGTGTCGAATAGAGGGGAACGATCACGTCCCTCGATCTGCTCGCTATGCCCCTACTTATACATCCCAAAATGCCATTGGCCTTCTTGGCAACAAGGGCACACTGCTGACTCATATCCAGCTTCTCGTCCACTGTCACCCCTAGGTCCTTTTCCGCAGAACTGCTGCCGAGCCATTCGGTCCCTAGTCTGTAGCGGTGCATTGGATTCTTCCATCCTAAGTGCAGGACCCTGCACTTATCCTTATTGAACCTCATTAGATTTCTTTCGGCCCAATCCTCCAATTTGTCTAGGTCCTTCTGTATCCTATCCCTCCCCTCCAGCGTATCTACCACTCCTCCCAGTTTAGTATCATCCGCAAATTTGCTGAGAGTGCAATCCACACCATCCTCCAGATCATTTATGAAGATATTGAACAAAACGGGCCCCAGGACCGACCCCTGGGGCACTCCACTTGACACCGGCTGCCAACTAGACATGGAGCCATTGATCACTACCCGTTGAGCCCGACAATCTAGCCAGCTTTCTACCCACCTTATAGTGCATTCATCCAGCCCATACTTCCTTAACTTGCTGACAAGAATGCTGTGGGAGACCGTGTCAAAAGCTTTGCTAAAGTCAAGAAACAATACATCCACTGCTTTCCCTTCATCCACAGAACCAGTAATCTCATCATAAAAGGCGATTAGATTAGTCAGGCATGACCTTCCCTTGGTGAATCCATGCTGACTGTTCCTGATCACTTTCCTCTCCTCTAAGTGCTTCAGGATTGATTCTTTGAGGACCTGTTCCATGATTTTTCCAGGGACTGAGGTGAGGCTGACCGGCCTGTAGTTCCCAGGATCCTCCTTCTTCCCTTTTTTAAAGATGGGCACTACATTAGCCTTTTTCCAGTCATCCGGGACTTCCCCCGTTCGCCACGAGTTTTCAAAGATAATGGCCAAGGGCTCTGCAATCACAGCCGCCAATTCCTTCAGCACTCTCGGATGCAATTCGTCCGGCCCCATGGACTTGTGCACGTCCAGCTTTTCTAAATAGTCCCTAACTACCTCTATCTCTACAGAGGGCTGGCCATCTCTTCCCCATTTTGTGTTGCCCAGCACAGCAGTCTGGGAGCTGACCTTGTTAGTGAAAACAGAAGCAAAAAAAGCATTGAGTACATTAGCTTTTTCCACATCCTCTGTCACTAGCTTGCCTCCCTCATTCAGTAAGGGGCCCACACTTTCCTTGGCTTTCTTCTTGTTGCCAACATACCTGAAGAAACCCTTCTTGTTACTCTTGACATCTCTTGCTAGCTGCAGCTCCAGGTGCGATTTGGCCCTCCTGATATCTTTCCTACATGCCCGAGCAATATTTTTATACTCTTCCCTGGTCATATGTCCAACCTTCCACTTCTTGTAAGCTTCTTTTTTATGTTTAAGATCCGCTAGGATTTCACCATTAAGCCAAGCTGGTCGCCTGCCATATTTACTATTCTTTCGACTCATCGGGATGGTTTGTCCCTGTAACCTCAACAGGGATTGCTTGAAATACAGCCAGCACTCCTGGACTCCCTTCCCTTTCATGTTAGTCCCCCAGGGGATCCTGGCCATCTGTTCCCTGAGGGAGTCAAAGTCTGCTTTCCTGAAGTCCAGGGTCCGTATCCTGCTGCTTACCTTTCTTCCCTGCGTCAGGATCCTGAACTCAACCAACTCATGGTCACTGCCTCCCAGATTCCCATCCACTTTTGCTTCCCCCACTAATTCTACCCGGTTTGTGAGCAGCAGGTCAAGAAAAGCGCTCCCCCTAGTTGGCTCCCCTAGCAACTTGCACCAGGAAATTGTCCCCTACGCTTTCCAAAAACTTCCTGGATTGTCTATGCACCGCTGTATTGCTCTCCCAGCAGATATCAGGAAAATTAAAGTCACCCATGAGAATCAGGGCATGCGATCTAGTAGCTTCCGTGAGTTGCCGGAAGAAAGCCTCATCCACCTCATCCCCCTGGTCCGGTGGTCTATAGCAGACTCCCACCATGACATCACTCTTGTTGCACACACTTCTAAACTTAATCCAGAGACACTCAGGTTTTTCCACAGTTTCGTACCGGAGCTCTGAGCAGTCATACTGCTCCCTTACATACAGTGCTACTCCCCCACCTTTTCTGCCCTGCCTGTCCTTCCTGAACAGTTTATAACCATCCATGACTGTACTCCAGTCATGTGAGTTATCCCACCAAGTCTCTGTTATTCCAATCACGTCATAATTCCTTGACATCACCAGGACCTCCAGTTCTCCCTGCTTGTTTCCAAGGCTTTGTGCATTTGTATATAAGCACTTGAGATAACCTGTTGATCGCCCCTCATTCCCAGTATGAGGCAGGAGCCCTCCCCTCTCAGACATTCCTGCCTGTGCTTCCTCCTGGTATCCCGCTTTCCCACTTACCTCAGGGCTTTGGTCTCCTTCCCCCGGTGAACCTAGTTTAAAGCCCTCCTCACTAGGTTAGCCAGCCTGCTGGCAAAGATGTTCTTCCCTCTCTTCGTAAGATGGAGCCCGTCTCTGCCCAGCACTCCTCCTTCATGGAACACCATCCCATGGTCAAAGAATCCAAAGCCTTCTCTCCGACACCACCTGCGTAGCCATTCGTTGACCTCCACGATTCGACGGTCCCTACCCAGGCCTTTTCCTTCCACGGGGAGGATGGACGAGAACACCACTTGCGCCTCCAACTCCTTTATCCTTCTTCCCAGAGCCACGTAGTCCGCAGTGATCCGCTCAAGGTCATTCTTGGCAGTATCATTGGTGCCCACGTGGAGAAGCAGGAAGGGGTAGCGATCCGAGGGCTTGATGAGTCTCGGCAGTCTCTCCGTCACATCACGAATCTTAGCCCCTGGCAAGCAGCAGACTTCTCGGTTTTCCCGGTCAGGGCGGCAGATAGATGACTCAGTCCCCCGGAGGAGAGAGTCCCCGACCACCACCACCCGCCTTCTCCTCTTGGGAGTGGTGGTCGTGGAACCCCCAACCTCAGGACATCGCATCTCATGCCTCCCAACCAGCGGGGTCTCCTTCTGCTTTCTCCCCCCAGACATATCATCTGGTCCACTCTCCGCAATGGTACCTGTGGAGAGAACATGAAAGCGGTTAGTTACCTGTGTCTGTGTTACTGGAACCCGGACATTCCGCTTACCTCTTCTGGAGGTCACATGTTGCCAAGCTTCTTTACTGGCCTCTTGGCTCCTCTGTGCAACCTGCTCTATATCTTTAGAGCTTTGTGCCCCTAGAAGGCTATCCTGAGTTTGGTCCAGAAAATCCTCAGTCTCTCGTATACAACGCAGGGTCGTTACCTGTTGCTCCAGACCTTCAATCTTCTCTTCCAATATGGAGACCAGCTTGCACTTTGTACAGACAAAGTCGCTTCTGTCCTGTGGAAGAAAGACAAACATGGCACATCCAGTGCAGGTCACAATAGCTGAACCCCCCCCTTCCATATCACCTACCTACTACTACTTTTCTTTATGTGTGCTCACTAAAACATATTATAGGGAACAAAGTATCAGCTTCATATGTTGGTGGAACTGGTTTTAAATTTTGTTGCTATAGAAATTGTAATAAAAATACAGTGAGGTGGTTTGTTTTTTTAATTCAGTGTGATGAATTCTTATCACTAATAGAACATATCTGGATTTTACCTTTAAAAAAAAAAAAAAAAAAACAACAAAAAACCCCTGTGCATCTTTTTACTGTTGTGATGTCTAAGACAGCATGATTGATTGAAATAATTTAGCCTTTCTCCATTTGAATCCTTACAGTTGTTTTGAATTGAGCAACTTCTGTTTTTCTCATATTTATTTGACATTACTCACCTAATTTCTGCAACGAGCTCTTGGGGTGAAATCCGGCCCCATTGAAGTCAATGGGAGTTTTGCAATGGAGTCTAATGGAGCGAGCATTTCACCGTTGGTCTTAGAATTGTTCATGAGCATTTGGTTGTATTTGATATTCAAAATTGTGCTGTGCTGTTCAGTTTTTATTACCCATGTCCCATTACCATTAAGTCACATGGTATTGTTTTTTGGATAAACATAACTCTTGGAATCAGGCTTCTGATGCAAATAGTCACATTTATCAATACAAAGATTGCTTTCCATGAACATTTTGCCTTAATGCTCATGGTTCTGGAACATCCCATGAATATTCTAGGAATGAGCTTACTGATAGGAAACTGAACACGTGAAGGGTTAATTGAAGCAAGTACAGTTTTTTGTTTTTTTTTTTTATTTGATCATGTATTTGCGGAAGATGCTGAAATATTCGCCTGACTGTAGCAGGGCAGGTTGGCTGTTTAAACTGCTCAAGCTTAACAAGATGCCATTCTTGGCTCCCTTCCGCAATGAAAAGAACCCCATGTGTGGGTCGATAATTAGTGAGAAGAAGTCGTATAAAGTCTGTTTTAAATAGTAACTTTTCTAATATGGAAGTGTTCATAGTATTGTCATTTCTATAAAGCACCATGGGATACATGAGCTTTTCATAACAAGTAAAGAGAGCCCCAGCATGCTCTATCTAAGCTGATATGACAGGACACTGAGGGAGAGAACAAGCAAGGAGGAATAGAGAGGCTAGGAGGAATACACAGAAGAAAACTGTGTTGTCTATGTTCTGGCAACAGATGTTCATATTTAAAATAACACCCCCCCACCCCCCCAACACCGCCCATATCATGGCTCTTTTAAGATGAAATCTTTGGATCAGATACTGGAGAGCATCTCCGTGGAAACCCATCAGTACTAAGAGACTAGAATTTTTTTTTCTTTATTGTTCTAGAGCTAACGTTTGCCACCTTTAAAACCAATTGCTGTAAACCAGGGACACAGTTACTTTCGCATGCTTAGTGCTCTCTGCTTAGGACAAGAAATGGAAGTTTCTTTACGATGAACAATCACAATGTTTGGCTTGAGTAAGATAGTGTGGCTGTGATCCTCCTACTCGTAGATTAAGAAGTAATATTTTGAAGTTAGTGTTAAAATGAGAAAATAGAAAATTGTTTCTGGGCTTCCCTCCTTTTTTTAAACAACTTTCTGTAGTGAAGTAATATCTGTGAGCCTAATCCTTTACTCAGACAAAACTCCTGTTAATGCCAATGTGGATGGATTATGTCATATGGTGATGGTTTGTGATTAAGATGATGTGAAATTCAACTTGAACTTTATTTCTCCAGACTGACAGCCAACTTAAGCATTATTTACACATAATTGAAAACAAACCACTCTATCCAGTTATCTGTGATAGCAACGGTGTCGTTCTTTCCATGCCACCAATTATCAATGGTAAGATTACATATTATTTTCCCACTATTATTTTTCTGATGGTGTAGCCAACAAACATTTGAGTATTATGTGGGTTGTTGCATTTTTCTTAAAATGGTGTCACGATTTTTTCATTTATTCTTCACTACTAATGCCATATATGTTTCTGGTACCCTTGCCACTGGAAACTAAATGATGGACTCCTTTGGTGGGACTTTCATGAGCAACTATGGGATAGGCATAACAGGTACAGACCTATTACTCATCGGTCATTTGGCTGAAGAGTTTAGTTGAAGGTGAATCACTAACTGGTAGAATTCGTATCTCTCATTGTGTTATAGGTAATAGTGGATGCTGATCCATTTGCCTGAGCGTGAATCCAGTGTAATTATCAGCACCGTTAATCAATTACTGTGAGAGCATTTGGTATATAAAAAATGAGTCCAGAAGGCTTTGATTAAATAAATAAAATTTTTGGGCTTGAATTTTTGTTGGCACAGTTTCTAACAAAGTGTTTCCTCTGAATATAAGAGGGACTCATGGATGATTTGGGGAAGGCATTTCTGGTGACTGGTGAAGCAGATCAATGATAATGGCAAGAATATTTCCTTAGACAAAAAGAGATATTTAGTTTCTTTATATCCATAATCAGAGTTTAGACCAAGAGTCAGTATCTCTGAGGTAATCAGGGTCTTAAACTCTCTACAGTGACTGATCTGATCGCCAATGACATTCTCACTTTGGATGTGTTTTTCTAGTCATCCCTACAAATCTTAAACAGCTGACCTGAATTTTAAGAGGCAGTGCACTTTTATCTATCTCTGATGTTTAACACCTGTTCCAAATTCAAATATGATGTCAGCCACAGTCTCTGATCCTTTTGGAAATGTTCTTGATTAGGCTCATTGCAACTTCAGATTATTCTAGCTCTAAACATTCCAGCTGCTTGCATTTTAATAATTCAAAAGGCTGAATTAAATTTCGCATATCTTGGTGTATTTTAAAGGATGATGTTTCAGAGATGTTTCAAAGTTAAAATCAATGCATCGTATAGTTCTTGAAATGTAAACACGTGAATGCCCATTTTAGATTATTGTGGGAACATTAACTAGAGCTGGTCAGGAATTTTCCAACTACACATTTTTCTTTGGAAAATGTTGAAACAGAACATTTTGCCAGTACATACCAGTTTCAACAAAACTTTTGTAGGGAGAGGTTTCTCAGACCAAGGATGAATGGATGCGGCTGGAGCTGAGGGGCAGAGAAAGCAGAATAGCCAGTAGCCAAGTGGTTAGGGTACTCACCTGGGCTGTAGGAGAGGTAGGTTCAAATTCCTGCTCTATTAGACCAGATGAGTGCCCTAGTGTGGATTTCTCTCTGGTTTATCACCAAAAAAAGAAAAAAAAAATCAAAAGGTTTCAGGTTTGTCCTGATATGGAATGGGAAAATTTTTGAATCGTCAAAACTTCTTTACATCAGTCTGAGAGCACTCCAAAATTTTACTTGCTCTTTTTTAGCTTTTGTGCTGCAAGTTGGAATCCTCCAAACTGTGAACTGGCCAAAAAAACAACAAAACCCAATAACCAATTCTTTCTTGTCCGTGTTGTTCTGCTATCCATGTTATACAGCTCCCATTACCAGGGGATCTGAGCATTCACAGTTTTTACATATTTCTCCTTTCATCACCATGTGAAGTAGGTCAGTGCTATTCTCCTCCACCCCTCCCCAAGGGGAACTTAGACACGGACTTGACCAAGGTCACGCAGGAAGTCTGTAACAAAACAAGGAATTGAACCCAGGTCTTTCAAGTCCCAGACGAGTGTTCTAACCAGGGGGCTATCCTTTCTCTCCATCCTTTCGGCAATTTTGAGGGAGGGGCAGAGGTGGGGAAGGTTATTGAATTTTCACAAGTAAGAAGTGTCTGACCACTCAATTGATAAGTAAGTATTGACCAATGTCCTTGGTTTAAATATGGGCTGTTGGTTTTCTCTCTCATTTTAAAGCAGGGAAGACCCTGTGTATCCCAATGTGCTTCCCATTAGGCTTTACCTAGGGCATGTCAAGAAAAAGCCCTCAGTTCTTCAGAGAAGTGACTTAGACCTTGCCTACACTTGTGGTGGTATGTTGGGTACATGAACCTATAAACCCCAGTGAAAGACAGACTGTGTAGCTACATGTGGCAGTGAAAGACTCCACCAGGGCGGGTGCAACAAGGAAAGGTTGTGGCAGCAGGACACTGCTGGAGCCTTTCACCATTGCCTCCTCACTGCTAAAGTCTTTCACTGCAGCAGGGAAAGGCTCTAGCAGGGGGATGCTACACTGCTAAAAATAGCAGTGTACATGTGGGGGAAGCACTGCTTGGTGTGTAGAGAGCCATGAAAGGTCTATATGCTAGAGTTCAAGCTTGTCTCTGCTTGGCTCGCCTAAGCAATGCCTTACTGTCTACACTGTTCTTTATACCCATGTTAGCTGGGTGTGTAAGTTCTGTAGTGTACACATCTCCACAAGTGTAGTTCTACCCTTAGGCTATTTGTCAATCTGAGTGATGTTTTAAAAATGTTCATTCTCTTTATTCAGGGGTGCTTTCCTAATCCTGCAGCCTAATAAGCCACAATCATGATGTTGGCACTTGCTAGAGCAAACCACATCCACTGAGAGTGCAGTGCTAGTTATGACCATGAGATGGGCATTGTTTTGCTATTTTGCCTTCCCTGACTGGAGGCTGATATTGCCTTCATAGCTCCCACAGACCCATGCAACCTCCCAGAAATGGATAACCCAAGTTCACTTTGAACCCCAGTCTTCCACACAAGAGTGTCTATCCCTGCTATTATGTCTTCACTCTTGCCTCTTGATTTATAAGAGGAGACTCGAATTTTCCATTTAAGAGCTGTTGGTGCAGCAGGAAAAGTGATTTTCTGGCCAGTGGAAGACAACAGCAATGTTGTTGGATTCTGAATAAGGTGAATCAATATCTGTGTTGTTCCAAGAAATATGCTAACATCTTTTAATATGTGTGTTTGTATTTTTTTTTATTGTAGGAGACCATACAAAAATAAGCCTAAGTACCAGAAATGTGTTTGTTGAGTGCACAGCCACTGATATTACAAAGGTAAATGAAGCTTTACTGTCCTTGATATGCTGTCATATATGGTGTACATGTAACTGTTTTCTTCTGGGGTAACAGAACCATCATGCAAACAAATAGATTGGATGGGCATATATTATACATTTTAGAGCAGGAAAAGTTGAGGGGCCATTTGGGGAGTGTATTAACCAGCTTCTCCTCATGCTTCATTTTTATGACTGCTCTGGGGATAACTCAAATTTTTTAAAATGTTTCTAGTTCCATTTGTTCAGGGCCAGACATTTTTGTTCCTGAATGGATACTGAGTGTTCAGTTTGAGAGTAATTCAGATTAAATACTCTTGTTGATAGTTGTTCTGTGCTTGAACAGCTCTGAAAAGTGAAAAATACCTTGAGATTATTATATATTAGCAGAGTTCTCTTCACAAAGAATCATTTCCCCCTTGCTCCCTTAGCAATAAAACTTCTTGGGGATGCCTTTTTTCTTGATAATTCTATTCTAATTTGTTTAAAGAGAGAGAGTCAAATGAAATGGAAGACCAAGTTTCCAAGCATGAATACACTTCTTTGCAGGGGTACAATTCTCATTGTGTCAATCCAGGGGCAACCTTTCCCCACTCAATTTTGGTAATTCCAAGTCCAAGCAACTTTTGTGGATGCACGTTCACTCCTTTGAGAATTTTAGCAGAGTCCAACATATGCTTTGTAAAAGCAAGAACACTTTTTTAAAATTAATCCATATACTACAAGGGTTAAACTAGATTTTTGTGTGTTGGGAGGACATTCTTGGGGCTGATAAATGTAATTAACACATTGAGGGAGGCCTCATTTTTTGGAAGATAGAAGTAGGGAAGCTAATGAGTTATCAGGCTGAAAACAGTGTGTTTGTTCTAAATAAGATAAGTGCATAGGTCAGCAGGCTAAGAAGACAGAATGTCTGAGCCAACTAAGAGAAGAGGGAGAAGACCCATGGAACTATTTACTATGAACTAGATAACAAGGACAAAATAAATTAGAAATGTGAAGATAAGATAAAGAGGAAGTCAAACCATGAACAGTGCGTGGACAGTGCATGCTGCAAAGTAACCAAGCAAAGTAACCAAGCCAATCCAAAACCAAGTGATGCAATGTATAATAAATACAATGAAATGTGTAATGTATATAAAGGGAGAGGATTTTTGTGTAACTTTGGAGCTGTGATGTATCCTGCATCCATCACCCCCTGCATTTGAGTCTGATCAACTCAGCCTAGTATTGCTGTATGCCAAATAAAATTATCTGAGTGACGAAGTCTGGAGTTGAACTGAGTTCTTGGGAAGTTGAGTGGAAAGAGGTCTTGGAGGGAATCCCAACAATAAGCACCTTTATTGTGCCCTTTTTACTTCTTTACAACTTATGAACATTAAAATGGATGTTCAGTATGTGTAAAGGAAATGTCTGCCTCAGGCTAAATAGGTTTTTTGATGTCTCACAGAAACTGATTTGAATCTTATGACTCATGCACTAACTTCTCAAAATATCCTTCTCAAAAACCAGATTTTACGGTTTAGGTTGATCTGATCATGGTTTTTTTACAGATAACGCACAGTCCTAGAGCTTATAGACTCTTACTTGCTTTAACTTCAGTGGGACTGCTTATTAGAGTAAGTCTTTGCAAGATCCAGACCCATATTGTAATAAAGACTCTCATGTCTTTGGGAGCTGAATTTAGCTAAAATCTCTGTCTACTTCAGTGCTATCCAAAGCCTTCCATTTTTCATGTCTTTGAAGGGACTTCTTTGTTACAGAAGCCAATTTTTTTTTAATTGAATGTGACCCATGAGATGTAAAGTTGTATCTTGCATTCTAGATTTCCATTTTTTCATTAAAGGAATAAACAAAGCAGTGTTCACTCTATTCTAAGTTAAACATCTGAAGCACGACAAAGAAAATCTGATATTTTGTGTCATTTAAAATTAAATAGCAGAATCCATAGATTTTAATGTGGTTGTATTTCTTCATTCTTGTAGGCAAAAATTGTCCTCGATATCTTAGTCACGATGTTTAGTGAATATTGTGAGAAGCAGTTCACGTGAGTAGTATAATCCTTTACTGTCAATGAGATCAGACGCGTTGGTCAAATCCTACATTTTACACGCTTTTTTCCCTCCTCAGGGTTGAAGCAGCAGAAGTAACTTATTTTAATGGAAAAACCTGCATCTATCCAGTAAGTATTCTAGAGATGACTGGGGGATAAGAATTTCTATAGCCATGAAGATTTGGTAAAAGACAGTGGCACAGTCCTCATTTCCTGCAATCCCACGAGCCTTTTCACTGTAAACATTCCATTTCTGTCAAAGCTAAAAATGTAGGACTGCTAAAGTAGTCTATCCCAAAAGAAGGGGAAAGTTTGAAACGGGTTTGATGTCACTGCTGTAGCTTAGAACCCATTTGAAATGTATTATGCCTGATCCAGTAGTAAGTATAGTACGATCAAGGCATGTAATGTAGGTCAAAAGTCCATAGAACTTGCTTTTTCCTGCAATGATTGCTTAGCTTGAAGTTTTGCCCCCACAGCTGTCACCCACTATAAATTGATGGGCAATTGAAATCATCCTTGGCTTAACTTCTTGATTTATCAGATCTGGAAAGTTCTTTTTTTATGCCTTTCAGTTAAATAACTTTAATGTTGCTTTTTTGGTCCTTTGCTCTTGGAAACTCCAATCATACAAGGAACTGCCTGTGGGCAGATGCCTTCTCAGTGACTTCAGAGGGGCTCTGCATGAGCTCAGGTGCCCACCCATGGATTTCTCTGTAGGATTAGGGTGATAGCTAGTGCTTTTTTTGCTTTGTTAAAAATGAACAGAATGGAAATGATCCCACGTTTTCCCTGAAAGCAGCTGTGAACAACTGGGGATCTAGTTAGGCTTAGCATAGATATCAAGCAAGTGAAATTTGGTTAATTGAGAGGGGAAGTGACTTTTATTTAGAGTCAGATTTCTTATAGTCCTATATTGGTATCTTTTGTTTTGATAATGTCTTTTTGACTCAGTGTGGTAAATGAACAGCGGGGTGGGGGGAGGAACCTCTCATTAGATTCCAAATCCCTCCCCTTCAAATTAAGGATCCAGTATCTACATCTCTGGGTCAGACCTCCAGAAAAATGGATGAAACCAGACATCATTCCAGATACTTCTAAAGCAGAACAAAAATCTTTAACCCCCAAAATTTCCAGGCCTTTATACAGCAAAAAAAGAACTAACTCACTTTTTCCCTTTTGAGGCAATTGTTTAGGAGGGTTTGTTTTGTATGTAAACAATTTTACTAATGAATTTATCACAGGGTCTTGTTTTACTTTTTGGTTTGTGTGTGTGTTTTCCTGCTTTCTGTGGCTACAAGAGCTGCATTGAGTTTTACAGAAGCCTATGTCTGATCTGATTTATACATCTGGTAAAACAAGGAAGAGAGAATTATGTCATCTCTCTGCTCTGCTCAAGGTGTCAGGAATTGCTACCTTCCTGGTAGTTTGAATTGCCCTACTCCCAATAGCAGAATTCCAAAGTCAATTCCAGAAACCTGAGCTCCCAGGCATGACCATTAATTGTGTCAGTGCTTTGTTTTTGGTATTCTCTTTGTCAAATGTTCACTTGAAAGGCATTAAAGGTGCCTAAAAACTTACATCTCAACTAAAAGTAACTTTATTCTAGCATATCAGGATTTGTTTGTTTAAAGTGTATTATGGTTATTCTAAAATATTAAGCCCAACCCTGCATTCCAGACTTCTCTTCTGTGGTTGTCAGTGGTGTCAGAAGAAGTTGGATTAGAAAGATGTCACAGCTGGATCTTAGTAGACACAAATGTAACTTTCTGTGTAATATTCTGTGTAAACCCTTTTTTTCCCTTATAGGAACTGGCTTACAGAAGAGAAAAAGTGAAATCTGATTTAATTAACAAGAAAATTGGAATCAGGTATATTGTGCAAACCTAGCTTTTATTAATTTAATTGAAATTAATGAGCTGTGGTAAAATACACCGGTTATTGTGATATTTTTATAATGTATATATTGTGTATTCAGTTGAATTTTAGAATGCACTAAAAACTGGCATGTTAACTTGAATAATTATATCAGCTACCTAAAGATGCCCTTCAACTAAGTGAGTGATTCTTCATTCCCTCCTATAATTATTGTATAGTCCTGCTGGCAGAGAATTTCTGTCATCTTTTGTCTAAGAGATGGCACTGATAGGTGATACATATGTATACAGTTTGGAAGTACTTTGAGATTCTTTATCATGGAAGACACTGTGCAAATTAAAGGTAGTATCTTATTTAAAAGCTAATCAATGTGATGTAAAAGTCCCCTAATACTGACTCTGTTGTCTTGTTTTAGTGAAACGCCATCAAGTCTTGCAAAGTTGCTGACCAGGATGTGTTTGAAGTCACATGTCACAGGGAATGGGAACAATATAGAAATTGAAATCCCTCCTACCAGAGCAGACATTATCCATGCATGTGATATCATAGAAGATGCAGCAATAGCTTATGGTTATAACAACATTCAGATGACTATTCCAAAAACATACACCATAGCCAATCAAGTAAGATTGTCCCCATAAATAAATCTCTATATTGTCAGTAAATGACTAGTGTATGCCAGAAGGGTTTTGAGAAAAACAGAGCCAAAGAATTAAACAATATTTGGACGTGCTTTGCTGTGAGAGGCATTTACCATGGATTGGATTCAAAACATATGCCCAACTGATCTGATTAGAGCCAAGACCAGTGTTTGCTGGTGCTTGGAAAAAAGACAGGGTTTAAGGGTGGACCTGATATTAAATCTTTAATTGGGAGATTCATTTTCTCAGTCAGCTGGTTGATGCTTTTTGTTGTTGTTTTTTAAAGCATGCAAGCAACCTTATTAGCAACATTCACTGTAGTGTAACATGCAGAGTTATCTAGGAAAAGCATCATAAATATTTTCAGATTGAAGATGAAAACTGTCTTGATTTCTTTTAGTTTCCTCTCAATAAGCTCACAGAACTTCTGAGACAGGACTTGGCAGCTGCTGGATTCACTGAAGCACTCACTTTTGCACTGGTATATTTTTATTAACTTTTGGATTTTTTGGTTGTATGCTGAAACAATTAAGGAGCCAAATCAGAACATAATAGTCTTATGGTGTCATGCAGTGTAAATGCAGCAAATGTTATGTGATCTTGTTTTGGGACATGCTTGTTTGCTAATGTTTTGGTATTACAATATAATGCGTGTTGTGTGAGTTTGTGTCCTCAGAGGAATTGAATTGCTGACTGTTAATCTGGCATATATTTCAAAATACAGAGATGAAATATGAATGCTGAAATGGACTGTTCTAAATTTCACTTAACATGAATAGTACTGAGGTAGAAGACTGTCAGACTGTTTCTCAAGATTGCCAAAGTTTAATAATCAACCAAATGTATTTGGTTACAATTTAATAATGTGGAAATGAAATGAATAGTGATACCCCATATATAACACTGCAGTTCATAGTTCACAGCCATTCCATTCTGAACCCTTTCTTGAAATTGTAACTTGTCTGTGAATGCTTGCTTCAGTTGTAATAGTGGTATGCAAAGCCTCAGTCAGCAAAATTGGGTTGTTTTTTTTACAGATCTTTTTAAAGCATTTTTAAAGTATAAATTATGCATTAATTGTACTCTTATGTCCCCATGCAACAGTCTCACTTCGAGCTTCCTGCACAGATATAGACTGTTATAGTTGTTACAGTAGTACTCAGACCCTTGCAAGGGATCAGGGTTTCACAGCAAAGAGTACTTCTTACCACAGTTATGTCCGTAACTGCAGTTAGTGTAGTTTTGAAAACTGGAATTGTGCAGACCATTAGTTGATAATACAGACTAGTAAATGGTTTTTAAAAAATATTAAATGCACATGATCATATTTAGTTTAGCAAACCAGATATTATCAATGTACAGCAACTCTTCAGAATAGATTTTAAAACATTTTTTAGTATGCTAAATAAGTTCTTTAGAATAAAAGTACTTGGGTGAACATAATGGCAGGTACCCACATGCTAATATGGCCACAGAATTTGTACCAGATTGTGCCCTTGTATTTGAGTAAATCTAGATGTAGAAAGGATTTTCAGAAATGCATGAGATTTATATAACTAATAGCTGACCCTGTATATGGTGCAAAAAATACACACACGTGCACACACGCACCCTGAAAGGACACTCATCCTCCTTTCAGAAACTGTTATCTGATTCACAGTTAATATTTGGATAATATTTTCAAAATCATCTAAGTGGCTTATGACACTGACTTTCAATTGGACTTAGGCTCCTACAGCACTTAAGTGCCTTTGAAAATTTTACTCTTTGAAACCAAATACCATAATCCAAATGTAACGGGATAATGTAAAACTATAAAAATTGGCTTCAAACTTCTGTCTCCTGACTTCCAGGAGGTTCAGATGTGATTTTTTTTTTTTCAACTTTGGCCCATCTAACTAGTCCACAATCCCAGTGGACTATCCAGGATAATAGCTACCAGTTATTTCTCACTATACCAATATGCAATGTAGTAAGATTATCTGTAGTAGTACAATGATAGGGGCAGCACAATATGTGTTCCTGTGTTCAAAGCTTTCACAGATTTTGTTCATGTATTAGTTCAATGAATGTCTCTTCAGTGTTCTCAACATCAAACAACTGGGATGCTTCAAAATGCTGAATTTATATGCATCCCAGCAGTACATGTTATCTGACCTTTATGAATTGCAGCACAATGTGATTACAATAGTAAGGGCTGTTCACATAGGTAGGGATTTGTGAGATCGGGCACTTACATCATGTCATGCATGTTTCACATCGGTGTTTCTGCTGTGGCATTGATATCTAAGTTCTGGCATATTCTGCCAGGTTCTTAAAACACAGATATGAAACACACCTATCATTTCAGGGTCATACATGCTGCACCATTCCGCAACTTCATGTTACATTTTGGATGAGAAATGTCCATTAGTCATACTCACATGTAAGCCATTCTTTGGTTTGGGCCCAAAACTTATAGCTTCAAAAGAGTAACATTGAGTTCTGTATGATTTAGCTAGTGTGTATTCAGTCCCGTCATAGACAGCTAACACAGTTTAGCTAGACATCTGAAAACACTTGACCATAAAAAATTCCTGCTAAGGTCAGCAATAATTTTTTTTCCATTCAGAAGCCCACTCTTTCCGATGGTGTCAGCTGCTGATTTTGCTCACATTTGATCAATCAACACCCCTTTTGGCGCACTGCCAACACAAATAGAACACTCTGGGAGGATTGCAGAATACTAGCAAATCCTCAGTTACATACAGTGTTCATGTATCAATTTCCTAATGCATTAGTAAAGCTACAAATTCTGGAGATCTGGACTGTGAACCTTAGGTCATGTCTACACTAGCATTTATGTCGGCAAAACTTTTATTGCTCAGGGGATGTGAAAACACACACCCCTGAGCGACATACTTTTTGTCGGCATAAGCGCTTGTTGGGGGGAGTGTGTCTTCTGCTGACATAGCTACCGCTGCTCATTGAGCTGGTTTTATTATGTTGATAGAAGAGCTCTCTCCTGTCTGCTACCGGAGTGATTTTATAGCAACGCAGCTGTATTGGTACAGCTGTGCCACTGTAAGCTTGTAAGTGTAGGCATGGCCTTAATGGTAGTTTCTGTCACTCAGTGTGCACAGGTGATCAGTGAGCTAAATAGGTCACTTGTACTATTTTAGTAACTAGCTTTTTAACGATACCTTGAGACCCTAATGGAGCCATGATAGTTGAGGGCTTGATTGTATAACCCTTATCAATGCACAGTAGTAGCTTATTCTGCAAGTAGTCCCAGTGGGATTGTTTTCTCTGGGCGAAGGCTCAGTGTAGGACTGATTCCACTGGGACTACTTGCACAGGAAATTACTATTCAATGGAAATCAGAGTGGAAGAATCTGTCCTCTTATTTTTAAAATAGATGATAATTACCCATGATAAAAGCTAATACACTCTTGCCTTTTCCTGTTAATCTAGCATTATTTTGGTTAGTAATTGATGCATAAATAAGACAGCCCATTTAGATATAAGGCTGAGGCTTCGTTCTTCACTTTCTTTTGTGCTTACAAGTGAGTATTGCAGATCAGCAATAGCTCTGATGCCCCTTAACACGACTCTCTCTGATCTTGCATTGTTTGTTCTTGATATCCAGTTCTATCATTGGTTCTCTGTATATTTTAACCATTTGACTGTGGTGTTGTTTTTTTCTCTCCTCAGTGTTCCCAAGAAGATATTGCTGATAAACTTAGTGTGGACATCTCTTCAACAAAAGCAGTACACATAGCTAATCCCAAAACAGCAGAATTTCAGGTGAGTTAGTTTAATTTCAGGTCTAATCGTTGCACTACCAGCTTCCCTAAACATCTGAGAAGGTAGTTACCAATCAGCAAGATAACATTACAAAAATACATTTAAAGCCTGCAATTTGGGAGGTAACTTAAATATCAAAAGGAAAGAAAATACATAAAATGTGGTGACCACTTTTAATGCAGTTAGAAGTTAATAGAGAGATTATGCACATGTAAAATACAGTTACTTGCAGTTTCTTCTGAGGGCCCAATTCTATCCCCCTTATACTTAATAATATTTTAAACAGTGTAAACTTAGTGGAATGAGGTACTACCCAATGGGATTAGGGGCGACAAAATTGGGCCCTGTTTTGTAACAGTAATTTCCACCTTTAAATCCTAAATCTCTAAATGTCCATTTGTATCAGCAGAATCTAGAGTAGTTGCAGAGTCCAAAATTCAGCAGAGAGATCAAGTTTCACTCAAAATATAGGTTAGTAAAGTCAGGCTTTTTGAGAATCTAAGTTCCGTAGAAGTGTTTCCATGATTTGTAAATTCCAGTGGAAAATCTAGTCCCACTGAGCCAATCTGAAAACTTGGGCACTTTATTAAAACAGCATTTGAAGGCAGGGCACAGTAAATGTGGGTGAATTGCATTTGAAAAAACACTAATGTGCGTACCTGATGTTTGTTTCCTTATTTGTCTATCATAGGTACTTCTGGTTGTCCATCACTGTAGTCTCTCCACATATTTTAAGCATATTACAGTACAGTATCTTACAATATCACCTGTGCTATTGATAGTTACCAGAAGGCCTATGGATGACCGTTCAGAAGTTATCTTAGTATTTACTTTCTGTATCAACAGGAATTGTCTTTATATGTTTAAACTTCATATATTTATGCCCCCATCAGCTTAATCCAAATTTCAAAATTAAGTTTAAACCCATATTTTAACTTTCCTGTGTACCTGGCTGCCACCTTGCCAGGTCTCTTTGCTGCTGCTTTTGCACCACTCATTAGTCATCTGGCTGATGTCTTGAATATTTAAGGTTGGTTCACAGCTGGCTTACAAATAAATAGCTTTCAGTTGTCCATTATATATACACGACTGCAAAGCAAAGGAGCTGCTGAGCTCCTAGCCACTAGATCCTCTATTCTGGAGCAAGAACCCCTTGAGCTCACACCACTGACAATGAGAAGTAGAGGAAGCATCCCATCCCTCAGCCATTCTCTTGCTTAAAAATTCGTGAGAACCCTTGCAATATGATGACACATTCCTTGAAAGTATAACTGATGATACATGTCACTTTGCATCAGAAATATGTATGAATTGTTTTAGTTCCTTAGAGTAATTCTCAATCTGTGTATTTGGAAGCAGTGTTACCTTGTAGTTAGAGCTGGGACAGGGAATGAGAAGTCCTGTTTTTTTTCCCCTTCCTGTGTCGTGGTTGTGCCATACAAACTCAGACAAGCCTCTGAAGTGCTCTGTGCCTCGGTTTCCCCTGCAAAATATGGATATGAATGTTCATGTACATTCATAAGACGCTTTGAGATCCTTGAGCAGTAAATGCATGATATCTACATTTTCAGGTTTAATAATTCTAAAATAGAGAACGATAAACTTCTGAAATTATTGCATTATTTCACCTGGCTATTTTAAAACTAATTCCAAATAAGCAAACCCAGAAAAGATAAAGCACTACAGCAACCTGCCAGGTTGTTTTACACATGCAATTTCATGTTTGACCTGTAGGTGGCACGCACCAGCCTCTTACCTGGCCTCCTGAAGACTATTGCTGCTAATAGAAAGATGCCTTTGCCTCTGAAACTTTTTGAAATCTCCGACGTTGTCGTAAAAGATTCCACCAAAGGTAAGAGAAGCCCATTGAGCACACAAGAGTTTTTAATATCTTCTGTGCAAGGTTTCATGTTCTTCTGAAAGAACCCTGGCCTGCTCTGTTTTAAGTTGCTCTTTTTTAAGAGGTGCTACTTCTATAACTCTATTAAAACAGGTCCTACAGTGTGAGTGGTTTTAATTTTTATAATGTCCAACCCTTTAGTTGTTTTGGCCTATGTCCTTCAGGGAATCTGTACTGTACCCAACTTCATGGGCAAGTGCCTCTCAAGAAATGCTTATTTACTTAGTAAATGGTAATAGTGGGTAAATCTCTGTTTATCAAAAATATTGCTACAGAATTCCTTCTCACTTAGCTCATGCTCCCTTGCTTCAAAGGCCAGATTTTTAATGGTATTTGGGCAACATGCAGATAGGTGCCTAACACGCACTGAAATCAATGGTTCCTGTGCGCTTTTGAAAAGCTCGCTAGGTATCTAAACCAAGTGATTCCAAAGTCTTGGCTTGTCCCCCATAAAGAACTAAGTAGATCAGAGATCAATAAGAAAAGCTCACCTCTTAGCCGCCTTGGCCCAGGGTAGGATCCAGGGCATAGTAAGTTTGCCAGTGAGGATTTGTCACTCATCACACGACAGCTCAGACCATGCTACAGAAGTTGGGTTTGATGATTGCAATGGTATTTTTAAATCTCTATTGCACATCTCCCCCTGGGACAGCCTTTGTTGATGCTGAGATCCCAGTGGGGGGCGGGGAGACGTCTTGTGCTGAACTACCATATCTGAGGCCCCGGAGGACCTGTACTGGGAGTGTGAGACATAGGAGAGAATCCTATAGAATATTGCCATCAAATCTGCAGAATTTATAAATAACTTTTTTTTCCTTTTAGGGGTTTAGTAAAAAGTGATTATCTGATCTGACAGATTTGTCTGTTTAAGTACTCTTTATTTTGTGATACCCTCCCCACTCGATAGCTAATGTCTCCTTTACCATTGTAATAGATATGTAACCTATGTTAGATCAATACTGGGGCTGTGCACACCCTCCCCTTGTGTAAGTGGATATCTTGCAAGTGTATTGATGTTTTTTGGTGAAGACTGGGGCAAGTCCACGTGCAAAAAAACCAAAAAGAACGAGAGAAATTCTTGATGTTATAAAATTCACACACATCTATCAAATCATCTTCTTGAAAGTATGTTCCTCTTTTATGCAGAGTGCTGAGATAAACATGTCTCCTTTAGTATCATGCTGCAGTCTTAGTTGGGTTATATTTTAAATAGCCAAAGCAGTCAGTTCATGTTTCAAGGATTTTAATGGTATTCTGCCTGGTTGTAGGGGTCTGACTCCAGGATCAGGGCCTAAAACAGCATAATTTTTATTTGGAAATATATAAAAGTGCTGCAAACTGTAAGGAAAAAACAACAACTAAACTGTAAAAAAAAAAAAAAAAAATCTAACAAGTTACTGAATTAGTTTTTCTTCACATGATGGCTTGGTGGAGAAGGGTGTATATAGATCTATTTCTCTGCTGGCAAGACCTTGTGTGCTGAGTTGAAACCCTGAAGCAAATTTCTGCCACTTCATAATGAAAAATGCTGACACTACCTTAAATACAGTAGCAGAAATGAGTGCTGTTGTATTATCTGGTTTCAGCTTTTCATGCTGTGTTTAACCTATTTGGTGTCTATGAAACAAAGATTTACATAAGACGTAAACAAAATAGCAAGTAAATTGCTTTGTTGATGAACTTAATTTGTGGATTATTTTTTAAAAATTGCGAGGAAAAATAAGCAATTTTAGCAAAGCATGCAGACTCTTTATTAAATGCAGACAGTTTGGTGATCCAAGCTCATTACTTGTTGGGCAAGGAGGCTGCCAGCATGCACAAAACATGGTACAGATGGCAGAATAGCTTTAGCATTCTTCATAACTGGTGTAGGGGTTATTTATGTTGGAGGGAAGAGAGCATTCCTTCTGGCTGCATGAAATGTACTAGTTAAATAAATTACTGTTATTTCATGGGTTCTCACTGTAGGATTTTTTTAAGCTTCCACTTATACAAATGGTGTTATAAAAGCATACTCTTAAAGTGTATTTTCAGTTTAGCAGTAATCATTGCTGTGGATTAAAGAGAAGTTCTTTGAGATAAGGGCTTTGTATTCCTATATATTTGCACAGTGCCTGGTACAGTTTGAGAATTACCAGAATACAAATAATAAAATTGTTTTGTGGTATGTATTTTCAGAAAATCTGCTAAATGTCTTTCCCAGATTAATTTTTGGGCCTTAAATCTAAATGTACCATAATTCATAGATTCAAAGGAAAAAAGGAATGAGAAATCAACAACAGTTCTATAGACATTAAACAATATGGGATTGTCCTGTTTTCACATAGGGAATGAGACTCCCTGCAGTACGCTTATTTTGTCATTCTGAGTAACTTAATTTTACTATTTCATATTTTTGGCATGCAAAATTTCCAATTAATTTAAAAAGTATGGATCAGAAGAGCACTGACACTCACCGAATGTGACGGAGTCATTTGTATGTGAATAAATATAGCTGTATAAATGCATTATTCTTTAATAAAAATATTTTTTGCACACACTTCATCTTTACTAAGGTGAACAAAACATTCTTCTCCTCACATATGAGACATAGATTTTGACTTACTAAATTTGGAAAATGCATGCCAGATTTAGTAAAAATAAATCCATATCTGACTAAAGTTTCCTTCTCAAGGATGAGAGAGAGAAAATGCAGGGTTTGAGTAGGTGTCGCACAGTTCTGTGCACCCTCTGCAGAGTTGCATAGAATACTGTCTTGCGGTTTGGTCTTATTGTTAGGTTGGTAAAGTCTTCTCTAGTGCTATTACTATGTTATTGCAGCCTATAAATCAGGTTAGACCAGGCACAGAAACTTCACATCCTCTCTAACCATGATGAAAATATACATTTTACCCCCTCAAAAAGTTCTCTGACCAATGACCTACTAGAATTTTGCAAGTATGCCGCAGCGTGCCTCTAACATGGTTGAGATTAAATTGTGGATGCAGTTGAAGTTGTTTGTGTGCATTTTCTTGCAGGCCTTACAGTAATTATATACAAAATGCAGATTTCTGTGAAATTGATTGATTGTGAGACTAGTGTTTAACTAAGCAGGTGTACTCTTTCAAAATCCCATCTTTTCTAAACCCTTTTAAGTTACTAGGGGGCAGCATGCACCACTGTTCTATCTTTCATTACATTTGTTTTGGCTCACAAAGTCCTAGCCAGCTACCCATCCTTTAAGTTATTTTAGAGCAGCATCTCCAGGCAGTACTTTGAAGTCGGTGAAATACGTATATAATTTAGGCTGACATATTTGGCAGGTCCACAGAATTGTTTCATGGCATGACACAAGTACTCTCTTACATGATTTACAAAGAACTGAGGCATTTCCAACAAACCCCAGCTTTGGCATAAAGTTCCAAATACTTTTTTCCCTGTAGTGTGCAGTGAATGAACTTCCTGTGATGTAATGTATTGACTCTCTGAAAGACCGAGCGTTACAGCACTTACAAAGCTTGGAAGGGTTGAGTGAACACAAAATGTACTCATTAGTTAAGGTTTGTACAGTGATTTTGAAAATGTGAAGTATAAGAATTTGAAGTATTTTTTTGTCATGACCACCTTTTTGTTCAGGGTAATGATATGAGGAAGTCATAAATTACCTGAGTAATTGTGAAGTAAAATTCAACCTAACTTTTGTTGCTGTGGTGTCTAATAGCACCTACAATATGCTAAGTACTGTCCAAAAAGATATCTCCAAAAAGCTTGCATTCTCAAAGGACATAAAAGACCAAGGGAATAGGGAATAGAAACAAGGTTTTCTTCTTATCAGTTGTTTATATATGTAAATTTTTGCATACTTGCAAAATTGTATTAGGTCATTGGTCAGAGAACTTTTTGAGGGGGTAAAATGAAGAAAGTATTAGGTTTGAATGGCAAACCTTGGATACCCCGAGAAGAGATATCAGATGTACCAGGCATCAGATCTGTTTTATCTAGGTTTGCCATTCCTGCATTGGGAATTAACCCTAGTGAAACTACAGTTACTTTTTACAAGATGAAAGCTACAATTCTAGTATTTAGAAGCTTCTTGGATAACAGAGAACCCTTCACTGAAGGCAGTGTCTGCACAGGCCTGCATGTCTAGCTTCTTGCAGTGATCACTGGGCTACAGGTTGAGAGCCACTGTTACAGAGTCCAGCAAACTAGATTATCTGCCTGCTGCTTTTTAAATATCTTCTGAAGACATGAATTACTTTTGGTCCACAAGGATGAGCTTTGGTCTTGCCTGTGAGCTTTTACTCTTGTACTTTGTATTCCTCTTTAATGCAGTACATTAGCCACCTAGTAACTGATGGTTTTAAATGCCTTTTTTTTTGTTCGCTGGAAGATGGTACAGTAGGTATAGGTAAGTTATATGCCTGAGTTCCTGCCTTGTCAATATTAACCACTCTGAGTATGTCCAACATGTGGCAGAGTTTCTTTTTTGTTGTGTTTAGGCTTGGTATAGAATAAGGAGAGGTGTCTCGTGAGATCTGTGAAGTACAGCTCAGATACTCTGCATGCAGATGTGATAGCTACCAGATTTACTACTTTGTATTAGAAGAGTAACACTGAAGAAACGGGTTCAAATAGTGGTTTGATAACTTGTACCAGGATCAAACCAAAATCCAAGTGACTTACTTTGAATTTTCTGAGGATTTGTCAGTAATTATGTCTTCCTGAATCACCTAACATATGAGTGAGATGAAATCCACCTTTGTTCTACTCCTGTTATTGAGGAGACTGCTGAGAAATATTTCCTGAAAAAAGCTTAGTCAGACCCAAACTGTAGGTATTCCAAGATTTGAATAATTTTTATCCTTCTTCACCCTACTTGTTCTGTACTAGTTAGTACATGAGCTTGGTAGAGATCTTGGAGCATTCTGAGCTTGGAAACTTTTCCTGAGACCATCAGGACTCCTGGAGAATAGCTGGGGGTTTGTTTTTTGTTTTTTTTTTTAATTGCTCAATCTCCAGCTGTTAGGGGATTTTTCAAACTTCCCTCCATCTAAGTGCTTAAGGGGGCCTTGACACACATGCTCTTCCCGCTCCAACAGATGAAATAAGATTGTAGGGGACACCTCCTTCATGCCAGACAGCCAGAGCCTCTGGGGCTGGAAAGATGGTGTTAAAATTACTCTCCAACTGAATTGTCTCCATTGAGGTAAGGGTAGAAAGGGATGGAAAAGGCTGACTGGCTTCATCTGGATTCTAATGTTGAGGCTGCTGCTCCTTGATCCCAACATCTGATGAAGAGACATGAACTTCTAGTATTCTGTCTAGGCTTGGCAAGCTGGTCAATTGACCACATATTATTTGTCGAGGGTCAAGTGTTGTCACACATTCCATCAAGAATGCCCTGATATAGGCGGTGGCCTACCTTTTTGATTGTGGTATGGTAGTGTTTGTTAGCAAGCCTACACAAATGCCTTAAATCACTAACTTTGCTATACATTTATGTCACCTGTTGGGGAAAAAGGCAAACTGACAGAAAGTTGAATATCTTGATTGTCCTGAAAGATTCCAGACAAACACTGTATATGTCTTTATTTGTATACCAAGCCAGTTGAAGCTGATAAAGAAAAAGAAGATAATGAAAAGCAGGACGCTTGAAGAATTGGCCTGCTGCCTACCTAGCATAACTGCATTTAAAAATAACTTTTTTCTTTTATAGTTGCTATGGGTTTCTTTTATTTGTTTATTTTTTTCTTTTTTTGTAACTCTTCAGCCTTGAATAACATTGACATTTAAATGCTAATCTAACATTGCTAAAAAAAGATAATTATTCTTTTGTTTTGTAGAACTTAATTTCATTTTCCATTTTTCTGAGTTAAAATAACTCAGCTAAGTAACTTGGTTTTTGTAATTAGACATGAGTATCTACCTTACCCCTTAGGAGACCATAAAGTCTTAGTCTTTTTTGTTACTGTTATTACTGTTCTAATAAATTAGTTTGTTTAAAATATTTGGACATTTTGGACATTATTTGACCAAATTTGCTGAATTGACCAATTTATTTATGGAGCAGTCGAAGGCCAAACCCAAATTCTATCTGACAGGGATTCCAAATTGGCATTCCAACTCTCTTTAATAATGTACCTGGCATTTGAATGGCAGCCATCGTAGCGAGTGGAGCAGGTCAACCCAGTATACAGAAGTATGCACTAATCAAATTTAGAAATGATAAATATCTGAATCACTGCTGCTAGGTCTGCATTGGAGAAAAATGGACAGAGTTGTCTGCTCAGTGGATGGGGCTTATGAGAGAGAGAATACAGTTCTGCCTACTTCTGCTATTTGGGCATCCAGGTGCAAAAATATTTTAGCTATGGTAATCCGACCTGCTCTTCTTCTTTCAGGCTTTGTTTCATATTGAGAACTCTGTTGTCCATGTTTGTTTGAAAACGGGCTCAGATCTTGATGTTCTGTGATTCCTCTGAAGTCTCTAGCATCTCATGATCTTTCCCATTGGCTACACACAGATGTTGAATGAAAGGCACAAGGGAAAAAGCATGAAATATATTTTGCAGTAAAACGAGTCATCTTCATAAATAACTGTAACTTTAATTTTGGAGGCTTATAAAAACATGTCTCATAACATATTTTCTCCAAAAGGAGGAGAATTAAAGCAACCCTCCTCTCCCACTTTAAGGGAGAAGAGATGGACTCAGAGGGGAACAAAACCTAATCAGCAGGTTATATGTTGGAGGACTTTCTACAATCTGAAAAAATCCATACATCTTGTGTAGTGCTGTACAAATAATCAGGCTCTAGCTGGTATTTTGTTGTGAGCAAATTCTATTCTAGAAGACAGGGACTGCCAATGAGGGCAAATCTACACTGCAGCGCTACATTGGTGCAGCTGAACCTCTGTAGCGCATCTGGTGAAGATGCGCTATTCCAACAGGAGAAAGCTCTCCCATCAGCATAATTATTCCACCTCCGCGAGAGGCTGAAGCTTTATTGGTGGGAGAGCGTCTCCTGTCGACATAGAGCTGGTATGAACATGCTTAGGTTGCTGTAACTTGTGTCGCTCGGGGGGTGTCTTTTTCACACCCTTGGGGGACATAAGTTAGGTTGACTTGAGCAGTAGTGTAGACCAGCCCACAGAGAGCCCTTCCTGACTTCTGCAAGGCCCACCTTTGGCACAGCCAACCAGCAAGCCCCACCCTTGGCACAGCCAGCCAAGGGGTTTCTGCTGAGTACACCGTAAGGGGAGAAGTGACTTCTGAGAACTGGGCTATAGATAAGATTGGGAGGATTAGATTTTCATTAATAAATGCTGGTAAATGTTGATTTCACCACACACACAGAAATTAACAAAAAAGTATTTCCATCAATGATGACTGAAATTTCAGACAGACAAAGTAAGGAAGATGCAGTGTGAGAAGTTATTCATTTGATTTAAGGATGTGTACTCTGCATATCTTGAAATTTGAGATTGACAGTTTGTATTTTAATGGTTATAAAACTTTAACTTTTTGAATCTCCACATCTACTGTCATTAAATGATTCTGTCCCCTATATTGTCTATCCCCACCATAATTTCCCATAACTGAAAATTTTAATTGATAAAGATAAAAATGCTTAAAACCCATTTTACGTAACTGAAAATTGCAATCAATAAAAAATAGGGAAAATGCTTAAAAATAAACACTGATATCTGTTGAAAATATATTTAAAAAAAAAAAGTCTGCCAAGCCTAGATATAGACAGCATAGCTGTGGTAGTATACTAACCAGTACCTTGAATTTCACTATAAGTGAATTGACAGATGGTAAGAACGCATGTATTTATTCTTTTCCACTCAAAAAATTAAAAAGCAGGATTCTGCATTAGTTGAATCTTCTGAGTAACCTTTGACAGACCCAAGCAGAGTGCACTGCCATGTTCTAGTCTGGAGAGGCACAGCAATATAATGATACTGTAATACACTTGTGTCTAAAATGTATCCATGTGTCAAGAAAATGACAAAGTATTCTGGTGAAATGACTAGTCTAATCAAAATTAATTTAAATTAAGCGGGTGGGGGGAAGGCTGCTGTATTTTTAGTGCTTTGTGTGAACACATGATGTATGGTAATTAATTTTGGAAATTACGAAGCTTTTTAAAATATACATTTGAGGTGTTTTGATTTGACAGTCTGAGACTGATATCCATAAAACAGGTACACCACACATAACTGTAGCGTCTCTGCTCCACCACCAATATTTCAATCCTGTCCAGAAAGCTGATATGAAAATACAGAGCACTCTCATTGGATCTTTCATGCTTCTGGGACTACCAAGGAAGGTTTCAATTATGTGGATGGCTTCTGTGATGTGGAAACCTGTCTTCTTGGAATTAGACTTAGACCAAGATCTCTCTTCACACACAGCCCCAAACATCCATGAGAGTATAAACAACATGAGAGTATAACTATATTTGACTACTTACAGAAGTGGGCTTGTTTTGTACTGGTAAAAGGGTCTATCTCCCTGTTCATAAATAATCTACTTTCACCACCAACCTTAAATTGTAAATGTTAAAACTAATAGATTCTAAGTATCAGGATCTTGTTGATTCTTGTTGAATGTTCATATTTTGGTTAATCTGCTTTTTAATTCCTTTAACCTTTTAATAACATGTTGGAAATATACTGAGTTCTGTTGTTTACTTGGCAAAATATTTCTCCTTACCACATTTCTTCTCGTTTCCATCCTACTAAAGTACAGTATTTAAAATCTATGCAGCATGATTTTTCCAAATGATGGGAGACCTATGAGTTAAAGCATGGCCGGTGCCTATAATCAACTCCACAGAGTGTGGGATGGATGTCTGTGGGAGAGGCCATTTGGCATTCTCAATTTCCCCTGAGGTACAAATGTTTCCATGCACTACTGTAAAAACTGATGCAAAAGGGAAGGATAAACACATGACAAAACCCAGAGGTACAACTGTTTGTTTCTTCTGCAGATGTAGGTGCAAGGAACCAGAGGAATCTTTGTGCCATTTACTACAACAAGAACCCCGGGTTTGAGGTCATCCATGGGTTGCTGGATAGAGTCATGCAGCTGCTGGCTGTGCCACCAAGCAAAGAGAGTGGATATCTAATCAAGGCAGCTGAAGGTAAGAGAGGAGTAGCATGGAGAGGGACCTATAAAGGAGTCCTACGATCCCATTACTGTGTGGATTTAATTTTATATTGTCATTAACTGTTGGCACTACAGTACAAGAGTTGTTTTGAATGTGTTAGCATGCTGAAAAATACTATGGGTCAAATGGGACTTCGTATTCTCATTGCCTCTTACACATTAGGGAATGGAATTGGACTTTTTTTTTCTGGTCTCAGTATTTTTAGCTAGCTTCTGTGGTGGTGATCTTTACATAAGAGAAAGTCCTAGTACAGTGGATATTTCTTACATGATTAAGCTGCATGTGTATAGGAATGTGCTCTTCACAATGAGTTAATCCAGCAATTTAAAGGTTAGCTGTCAGTTTATTGAATGAGTTTTAATTAACACCAGTGTATCTGCTGCTTTCCTATTGCTAGAAGTGTCTGGAAACAAACAAAAGATGACTCATTACTCCTAATATTCTAGCTTGAAATGTTACCTAATTATTGTGGAACTAGAGCTGCTGCACAAGTCTTCTAGACAAATGAACCTGCTGCTGTTTTAGGTATATTTATATAATAGGCCTCATGCATCTTTATGCCAGGTTAGTTACATGTAGGGGACTGGACATGAAATCCTTACTTACTCTTTATTCTTCGTGTGTGTGTGCGTGCACACGCAATAGAGAGGAGTGTGTGCTGGCCCACCAGCAGAAGTGGCTGGGCTGTAACCCCTGTAAAGAAAAATTGCTGGAGAACCTCTATAGGCGAGGCATATGAGGGCTGCCCATCCACAATCCCCTAGCTTCAGCTCAAACACCTTATCTCCCACTTCTGTGCTGCCCCTTTGCCATGCATTTCCTGCAGGAACTGTACTGGCCAAGGCTCCTGAGGAGTCTTTAGTTGCCCTCAGGTAGGTGCATAGTTGCAAGTCTCCATCTGTTATGAAACAGAAACCTCTGAAGTCAGATATTACTTATAGAGCCATTTTCCTGAGTTGCTTGGCTCTGGGGCATACATTGGAAGGGTTTTTCAAAGCTTCCTGAAGTTTTGAGGAAGTTTCCAGTTCAGAAAGAAATTATGAATTGTATGGAGAATTCTGTGTCAATTTCTAACTGCTATAACCATCTCTCTCCCTCCCTCCTCTTCTACCTCATCTCCCATGTGTTAGAGGAGGTACTGTACGCTCAGTGCCAAGCTGTCTACTCATTCCGACCAGCTACCAGAATCCTCCAGCCTTACAACCCCTTTTACTTTTTCTTTGTCTGTCTGTCTGTCTGTCTGTCTTTTAACACTGTTAAGGAGCAGTTTATTTCCTAAAATTAGAGAATGTACCCCAGAAAGCCTCCAAAACCTTTCATAAATATATCTTTAAGGAGAACTTTACTCAACACTTTTTCCTTGATCGGTACCATCAAACTTGCAAAACTTACATGTGGGAAAGGGGGCTTAATTAAATAAGTGAGCAAAGATTCATCCTGTACGTCTGCATCAAAACAATTCAAAAACCATCTTGAACTTGTTGCAAGGCTGTCTCAATGCTGAAAATTTGAGATGATTTTTTTGCTACATTTTCTCGATTTTTTTTTTTTTTTTTTGAATGAAAGAGGTCAAATCCCAAGGATAGCGCTGTATATCTCAGGGAAAGTGGGGATTGCAGCATTCCCAGGACAATGTTGCTTTTGGGATTGGTATCCCATATTCAGCCCTTGTTCCAACATGCTGGAAACATGTTTGCTATCTAAATTACTTTCTGGGCTAGGAAAAGGCCTAGAATAGACTGAGCTCTGTGCCTGCTGTATATTTTTTCCCACAAGAATTGGAACCTACTTGTTCCTCTATTTCTTGCCTAGGAAATTTACAGTGGAACTTTAGATCAGAAAATTGTTACTTGAAGATGATGGTGATTTATCTCCATTCCTGCCTCTCTTTTCTGGTTTGCTGCAGGAGAGTGTTTTTTGTTTTTGTTTTTGGGAGGTTTAAAGGGGCCCAGGGACCAAAAAAATCCTGGTAGTTCTTGAGATTACTCATGAAGCAAGGGCTAGCTGTCTTCCAAAAGAAAAGAAGCAGGAATCTGTACAAAAGAACAAGAACAGGCAAGTCATCCATTCTGTTTCTTAAAATAATGTCAAAATCAATATGATAGAGAAAAACAAGACTCTGGGGATAGCAGCTGCTATTTTGTCTGCTCACCATTCGTTAGTATACAAGTATGTGAGAGAGAAATTATGACCTCTGTCCTGCTTGAGGAGAAGTCTTAGCTCTGCATTTACTAAAAAAAAAGAAAAGGAGTACTTGTGGCACCTTAGAGACTAACAAATTTATTTGAGCATAAGCTTTCGTGAGCTACAGCTCACTTCATTGGATGCATTCGGTGGAAAATACAGTGGGGAGATTTATATACACACACAGAGAACATGAAACAATGGGTTTATCATACACACTGTAAGGAGAGTGATCAGGTAAGATGATCTATTACCAGCAGGAAGGAGTGGGGAGAAGGAGGAAAACCTTTTGTGGTGATAATCAAGGTGAGCCATTTCCAGCAGTTAACAAGAACGTCTGAGGAACAGTGGGGAGGTGGGATGGGGGGGAGAAATAACATGGGGAAATAGTTTTACTTTATGTAATGACCCAACCACTCCCAGTCTCTATTCAAGCCTAAGTTAATTGTATCCAGTTTGCAAATTAATTCCAATTCAGCAATCTCTCGTTGGAGTCTGTTTTTGAAGTTTTTTTTGTTGAAGGATAGCAACTCTCAGGTCTATAATCGAGTGACCAGCGAGATTGAAGTGTTCTCTGACTGGTTTTTGAACGTTATAATTCTTGACGTCTGATTTGTGTCCATTTATTCTTTTACCTAGAGACTGTCCAGTTTGACCAATGTACATGGCAGAGGGGCATTGCTGGCACATGATGGCATATATCTATATCTAACATGGCTGCTACTCTGAACTCTGCATTTACTGTAACTAATGACCCTGACACAACATCTTTGACAGTCCATAAGAAAGCATGTTTGAGTCCAAAGCTCTAAAGCAACTTTGTTAGATATACAGTAGAACCTCAGAGTTACAAACACCTTGGGAATGGCGGTTGTTCATAACTCTGAAATGCTCATAACTTGAACAAAACATTATTGCTGTTCCTTCAAAAGTTTACAATGGAAAATTGACTTAGTAATGTTTCAAAGCTGTATTATGCAGAAGAAAAATACTGCTTTCTCTTTATTTTTATATTTAACACAGAACTGTACTGTATTTGCTTTTTTTATTTGTCTCTGCTGCTGCTTGGTTGTATACTTCCGGTTCCAAATGAGATGTGTGGTTGACTGGTCAGTTTGTAACTCTGGTGTTCGTAACTTTGAGGTTCTACTGTATGTGCTGATTTTTTAGTTGTGTGTTGCTGGCTTGTCAACTAACTGAATATAACAGCACATGCAGTCTCCTAGCACTTATCCTTGATGAACATATACATGCTCACATTTTTAATGTAACTTTTTTCTATTTTACTAAGTAATGCCCTTTTAATTCTTGCAGATTTTCAAAAGATTTGTTAGCTGAAGTACTGAAAAATATAGTAAGAGCTGATTGTTGGCCAGTGAAATGTAATGCTGAAAGTACATTGTTCAGGTTGACCATATGGCTGTGCCATCAATCCAGTTCTTGTTCCTAACAGGGATAGGAGCAAGACTTCTAATTCCATTTGTAGGCTGGTATTTTCAAAGGATCCTCAGGAAGTTAGGTGCCTAACTCTTACTGAGTTTCCATTGGCGCTGAGCACCTAACTCCCTTAGGCTGTTTATGAATATTCTAGCTGTAAATTGTTATTGAACAGACGTGTTGAAAGTGTTTGTTTTACAGCTAGAAATATTTTTAAATGTCTTGTGTTCTATATTGTACCCATCAACATAATGTCTGAGCACCTTACGAAGAACAGGAAAAAGCTCACAATAAAGAATTCTTATACAATATATAATTATTTTCTTGATACTAGTGCCGTTTAGTATTCCTTCTGCCTCAGCACATATTGGTTCCTTTAATAATTCCAACACCCCCATAATATTTTCCTATATCCACTTACTCTGGAGGTACCTAATGAATGGATTAAGACTTGCTATCTACAACAGGCTGCAAACACTTTGTAGCTTTTGGGAGTGGATGCGTAGAATCCTGTTCTGTATGTTTGGAAACACTTCCCTCTTTCCTGTTAAAGAGAAATCCAGAAACTCTCTCAGAATGACTTGTAGATTCCATGCATTTCTACTGACATTGGAATTTAACCTTGGTAACAGTGAAGATGGCTGATACTCTGGTGCTAGAGTGAATGCAATGTCACTGCATCAACTTACTTGGAAAGTCCTTGACTGCGGAGAAAGTCGGAAGTCAAAGTTTTTGGTGTTTTTTTTTTACTTGCCTTTCACCCTGCCAATTAAGCATATATGAGAGATGGAATGTCAAGCCAATGATGAAGTAAGGTCAATTGTGTGAAAAAAAGATATCCTATAACATCTTAAAAGACTGCAGAATACTCAAGGATTCAAAAAAGAGTTGGTGCTCCTTGCCGTAGAGGTTTTAGATTAGGATATTATACCACGTGTAATCTTAATTTTTATGGAGCAAACAGTTTTAGGAGCTACACCACATGAAAATTTGTACACTTTAAAAATGGGTTTACCATATAAAACCATTTCTGAGCTGGAAGGAGTCAAACATTTTTTGTTTGTGTGGTCTTCAGCCAAATCTTGAAACTAATTTGTGGTATAATATAAAGATTTGTTTTTTAGTCCTCTGATAGTCCTGTATTCCTTGTTTAACTGATTGCAGTGGTTTGACTTTATTTGGAACATAAAGTACTGATTTCATTTCAGAAAGTGTCTGAGAAGACAGTTTGTTGCATATTTAAATATAATTCCCATAAGGCTTCAATGCTGCTTCACCTCCTTTCTGAATTCACCGACTAAAGTGAAGTGCCTGTGTGTCTGTTCGGTTCTTTTTACCATATGTGCAAACCATGGTTATTTAAGCACCTTCTGTTATACTAACACCTAAATGCCCATTGACTTGACCTTAGGGTCATAGCCTTTTTGCCCCTGTAGCAACACCTGTGGAAAAATTACAGATGCTGGAAAATATGGGTGAAATTGTGATGTTCCTCTAGCCTTCACACCACTTTTTAGTGTAATCTGAGCTGTACAATAAATGGAAAAGAAAAGACGTTGTGAGAGGCCTGGCAGAATAGGCTGTTTTTAAGTGACTAAGTTGAAGGATTTCAGCATATATCTGATACTTAGTGATTTCACAAAAAGAAAAGGAGTACTTGTGGCACCTTAGAGACTAACAAATTAATTAGAGCATAAGCTTTCGTGAGCTACAGCTCACTTCATCGGATGCATTTGGTGGAAAAAACAGAGGAGAGATTGATATACACACAGAGAGAACGTGAAACAATGGGTTTATCATACACACTGTAAGGAGAAAGCCAAGGAAAGTGTGGGCCCCTTACTGAATGAGGGAGGCAAGCTAGTGACAGAGGATGTGGAAAAAGCTAATGTACTCAATGCTTTTTTTGCCTCTGTTTTCACTAACAAGGTCAGCTCCCAGACTGCTGTGCTGGGCAACACAAAATGGGGAAGAGATGGCCAGCCCTCTGTAGAGATAGAGGTGGTTAGGGACTATTTAGAAAAGCTGGACGTGCACAAGTCCATGGGGCCGGACGAATTGCATCCGAGAGTGCTGAAAGAATTGGCGGCTGTGATTGCAGAGCCCTTGGCCATTATCTTTGAAAACTCGTGGCGAACGGGGGAAGTCCCGGATGACTGGAAAAAGGCTAATGTAGTGCCCATCTTTAAAAAAGGGAAGGAGGAGGATCCTGGGAACTACAGGCCGGTCAGCCTCACCTCAGTCCCTGGAAAAATCATGGAGCAGGTCCTCAAAGAATCAATCCTGAAGCACTTAGAGGAGAGGAAAGTGATCAGGAACAGTCAGCATGGATTCACCAAGGGAAGGTCATGCCTGACTAATCTAATCGCCTTTTATGATGAGATTACTGGTTCTGTGGATGAAGGGAAAGCAGTGGATGTATTGTTTCTTGACTTTAGCAAAGCTTTTGACACGGTCTCCCACAGCATTCTTGTCAGCAAGTTAAGGAAGTATGGGCTGGATGAATGCACTATAAGGTGGGTAGAAAGCTGGCTAGATTGTCGGGCTCAACGGGTAGTGATCAATGGCTCCATGTCTAGTTGGCAGCCGGTGTCAAGTGGAGTGCCCCAGGGGTCGGTCCTGGGGCCCGTTTTGTTCAATATCTTCATAAATGATCTGGAGGATGGTGTGGATTGCACTCTCAGCAAATTTGCGGATGATACTAAACTGGGAGGAGTGGTAGATACGCTGGAGGGGAGGGATAGGATACAGAAGGACCTAGACAAATTGGAGGATTGGGCCAAAAGAAATCTAATGAGGTTCAATAAGGATAAGTGCAGGGTCCTGCACTTAGGATGGAAGAATCCAATGCACCGCTACAGACTAGGGACCGAATGGCTCGGCAGCAGTTCTGCGGAAAAGGACCTAGGGGTGACAGTGGACGAGAAGCTGGATATGAGTCAGCAGTGTGCCCTTGTTGCCAAGAAGGCCAATGGCATTTTGGGATGTATAAGTAGGGGCATAGCGAGCAGATCGAGGGACGTGATCGTTCCCCTCTATTCGACACTGGTGAGGCCTCATCTGGAGTACTGTGTCCAGTTTTGGGCCCCACACTACAGGAAGGATGTGGATAAATTGGAAAGAGTACAACGAAGGGCAACGAAAATGATTAGGGGTCTAGAGCACATGACTTATGAGGAGAGGCTGAGGGAGCTGGGATTGTTTAGTCTGCAGAAGAGAAGAATGAGGGGGGATTTGATAGCTGCTTTCAACTACCTGAAAGGGGGTTTCAAAGAGGATGGCTCTAGACTGTTCTCAATGGTAGCAGATGACAGAACGAGGAGTAATGGTCTCAAGTTGCAATGGGGGAGGTTTAGATTGGATATTAGGAAAAACTTTTTCACTAAGAGGGTGGTGAAACACTGGAATGCGTTACCTAGGGAGGTGGTAGAATCTCCTTCCTTAGAGGTTTTTAAGGTCAGGCTTGACAAAGCCCTGGCTGGGATGATTTAACTGGGACTTGGTCCTGCTTTGAGCAGGGGGTTGGACTAGATGACCTTCTGGGGTCCCTTCCAACCCTGATATTCTATGATTCTATGATTCTATGAGAGTGATCACTTAAGATAAGCCATCCCCAGCAGCAGGGCGGAGAAAGGAGGAAAACCTTTCATGGTGACAAGCAAGGTAGGCTAGTTCCAGCAGCTAACAAGAATATCTGAAAAAAGAAAAGGAGTACCCGTGGCACCTTAGAGACTAACAAATTTATTAGAGCATAAGCTTTCGTGAGCTACAGCTCACTTCATCTAGCTTATGCTCTAATAAATTTGTTAGTCTCTAAGGTGCCACGGGTACTCCTTTTCTTTTTGCGAATACAGACTAACACGGCTGCTACTCTGAAAAGAATATCTGAGGAACAGTGGGGGGTGGGGTGGGGGGGAGAAATACCATGGGGAAATAGTTTTACTTTGTGTAATGACTCATCCATTCCCAGTCTCTATTCAAGCATAAGTTAATTGTATCCAGTTTGCAAATTAATTCCAATTCAGCAGTCTCTCCTTGGAGTCTGTTTTTGAAGCTTTTTTGTTGAAGGATAGCCACTCTTAGGTCTGTAATCGAGTGAGCAGAGAGATTGAAGTGTTCTCCAACTGGTTTTTGAATGTTATAATTCTTGACGTCTGATTTGTGTCCATTCATTCTTTTACGTAGAGACTGTCCAGTTTGGCCAATGTACATGGCAGAGGGGCATTGCTGGCACATGATGGCATATATCACATTGGTAGATGCGCAGGTGAACGAGCCTCTGATAGTGTGGCTGATGCGATTAGGCCCTATGATGGTGTCCCCTGAATAGATATGTGGACAGAGTTGGCAACGGGCTTTGTTGCAATGCCCCTCCACCCCCACGAACATGATACAGTTCTGTGGTGACCTAGAATCCTATTTTCGACGTCTCCGACTCAAGGAATATTTCCAACACACCTCTGACCAACATATTAACCAACAGAGACCTTCCTACCAACACAACGAAAAGAAGGATTCTGGGTGGACTCCTCCTGAAGGTCGAAACAGCAGCCTGGACTTCTACATAGAGTGCTTCCGCCGATGTGCACGAGCTGAAATTGTGGAAAAGCAGCATTGCTTGCCCCATAACCTCAGCCATGCAGAACATAATGCCATTCACAGCCTCAGAAACAACTCTGACATCATAATCAAAAAGGCTGACAAAGGAGGTGCTGTCGTCATCATGAATAGGTCGGAGTATGAACAAGAGGCTACTAGGCAGCTCTCCAACACCACTTTCTACAAGCCATTACCCTCTGATCCCACTGAGAGTTACCAAGAGAAACTACAGCATTTGCTCAAGAAACTCCCTGAAAAAGCACAAGAACAAATCCGCACAGACACACCCCTAGAACCCCGACCTGGGGTATTCTATCTGCTACCCAAGATCCATAAACCTGGAAATCCTGGATGCCCCATCATCTCAGGCATTGGCACCCTGACAGCAGGATTGTCTGGCTATGTAGACTCCCTCCTCAGGCCCTACGTTACCAGCACTCCCAGCTATCTTCGAGACACCACTGACTTCCTGAGGAAAACAGTCCATTGGTGATCTTCCTAAAAACACCATCCTGGCCACTATGGATGTAGAAGCCCTCTACACCAACATTCCATACAAAGATGGACTACAAGCTGTCAGGAACAGTATCCCCGATAATGTCACGGCTAACCTGGTGGCTGAACTTTGTGACTTTGTCCTCACCCATAACTATTTCACATTTGGGGACAATGTATACCTTCAAATCAGCGGCACTGCAATGGGTACCCGCATGGTCCCACAGTATGCCGACATTTTTATGGCTGACTTAGAACAACGCTTCCTCAGCTCTCGTCTCCTAATGCCCCTACTCTACTTGCGCTACATTGATGACATCTTCATCATCTGGACCCATGGAAAAGAAGCCCTTGAGGAATTCCACCATGATTTCAACAATTTCCATCCCACCATCAACCTCAGCCTGGACCAGTCCACACAAGAAATCCACTTCCTGGACACTAGGGTGCTAATAAGCGATGGTCACATAAACACCACCCTATATTGGAAACCTACTGACCGCTATTCCTACCTATATGCCTCTAGCTTTCATCCAGATCATACCACACGATCCAGTGTCTACAGCCAAGCTCTACGATATAACCGCATTTGCTCCAACCCCTCAGACAGAGACCAACACCTACAAGATCTCTATCATGCATTCCTACAACTACAATACCCACCTGCTGAAGTGAAGAAACAGATTGACAGAGCCAGAAGAGTACCCAGAAGTCACCTACTACAGGACAGGCCCAACAAAGAAAATAACAGAACGCCACTAGCCATCACCTTCAGCCCCCAACTAAAACCTCTTCAATGCATCATCAAGGATCTACAACCTATCCTGAAGGACGACCCATCACTCTCACAGATCTTGGGAGACAGGCCAGTCCTTGCTTACAGACAGCCCCCCAATCTGAAGCAAATACTCACCAGCAACCACACACCACACAACAGAACCACCAACCCAGGAACCTATCCTTGCAACAAAGCCCGTTGCCAACTCTGTCCACATATCTATTCAGGGGACACCATCATAGGGTCTAATCGCATCAGCCACACTATCAGAGGCTCATTCACCTGCGCATCTACCAATGTGATATATGCCATCATGTGCCAGCAATGCCCCTCTGCCATGTACATTGGTCAAACTGGACAGTCTCTACGTAAAAGAATGAATGGACACAAATCAGACGTCAAGAATTATAACATTCAAAAACCAGTTGGAGAACACTTCAATCTCTCTGGTCACTCGATTACAGACCTGAGACTTTAGAGTAGCAGCCGTGTTAGTCTGTATTCGCAAAAAGAAAAGGAGTACTTGTGGCACCTTAGAGACTAACAAATTTATTAGAGCATAAGCTTTCGTGAGCTACTGCTCACTTCATCGGATGCATTTGGTGGAAAAAACAGAGGAGAGATTTATATACACACACACAGAGAACATGAAACAATGGGTTCATCAGACAGCCCCCCAATCTGAAGCAAATACTCACCAGCAACCACACACCACACAACAGAACCACTAACCCAGGAACCTATCCTTGCAACAAAGCCCGTTGCCAACTCTGTCCACATATCTATTCAGGGGATACCATCATAGGGCCTAATCACATCAGCCACACTATCAGAGGCTCCTTCACCTGTGCATCTACCAATGTGATATATGCCATCATGTGCCAGCAATGCCCCTCTGCCATGTACATTGGCCAAACTGGACAGTCTCTACGTAAAAGAATGAATGGACACAAATCAGACGTCAAGAATTATAACATTCAAAAACCAGTTGGAGAACACTTCAATCTCTCTGGTCACTCGATCACAGACCTAAGAGTGGCTATACTTCAACAAAAAAGCTTCAAAAACAGACTCCAATGAGAGACTGCTGAATTGGAATTAATTTGCAAACTGGATACAATTAACTTAGGCTTGAATAGAGACTGGGAATGGATGAGTCATTACACAAAGTAAAACTATTTCCCCATGTTATTTCTCCCCCCCCCCACCTTACCCCCCCCACTGTTCCTCAGATATTCTTGTTAGCTGCTGGAAATAGCCTACCTTGCTTGTCACCATGAAAGGTTTTCCTCCTTTCCCCCCCCCCCTGCTCCTGGTGATGGCTTATCTTAAGTGATCACTCTCCTTACAGTGTGTATGATAAACCCATTGTTTCATGTTCTCTGTGTGTGTATATCAATCTCCCCTCTGTTTTTTTCCACCAAATGCATCCGATGAAGTGAGCTGTAGCTCACGAAAGCTTATGCTCTAATAAATTTGTTAGTCTCTAAGGTGCCACAAGTACTCCTTTTCTTTTTGCGAATACAGACTAACACGGCTGCTACTCTGAAACCTGTCATTATGCAAGTTAGTGATTTCAGTTTCTCAACGGATGCTATGGCCAGTTAATATTTTCTTGCTGCTAGTAGTAGTATTAAAATGATACATTCCTGAAGGGGGAAAGTTGAAGTTCTACCCCACTTTGGAAAGTGTACAATACTGACATGTCTGTAGATTAATGGATCCTATAACTATTGGCCTAGAAAAAATGTTTTACTTCCTTTGTAGCAGATAACAATTCATATATTTATAACCAAACTTTAAATGGGTTAAAAAGAGCAGAGTTTTGTATTGGTCCTCTAATTCTGTTCACTCTTAAGTGCTGTTTCTTTAAATAAAATTATTTTATTGACATTTTAGCTAGTTCCATGTAATTAGTAATATAAAGATCAAAGTTTATGGACTGTACAGCCATCAGGGAAAAAGAATCAATAAGCGGTCTAAACCCTTTTCGAGTAACCAGTCTATCAAGGAGAAGTAACAAAAAGATATGAGCTGAGAAGAGCCATCCAGTCAACCTCGATATGAAATGCCTTCATTCCTGATTCATTTCTCTTTGTTATGGTTTCACTGTCTTGAAATGGAAACTAACGGCATTTAGATAGATGGATTGAAAGGTAGTGTAATGTGAATCCAAGCTTGTAATCTCTGTTTAAACCTAAAATAACTCTTTCCGATAATATTGGTCATCTCTTGTTCCTATTGGACCAGTGTACTAGAGAATTATTTTTCTTCACTCTGGTAGCTGAGTGCAGTATCGTAAAAGAGGATGCTGTTCTACGGCTCCAGCCCATGCTAGTCTATAGTGCAGTCCTGAAACTTAAAAATACAGGTTTTTTTATCCTTAGTATCGGCATAACATTCTGCTTCAAAATCCTCAAACACAAGATGCAATAGTATTAGAAATGCAAAGTATTTACTTGCCAGGGACACCCATGATACTATACTAAGTGTTATTAAAATGCAAATATTTAAGATTTGTGTGTGGGGAAAATAACCCTTTTTAATGTGCCCTTCCAACTTCTTTTATCTGATTCTCGAAGTATTTGACAAACATCAATGAATTAAACTTAACAACCTCTGTTTGAAGAAGATAAGTATTGTTATTTACAACTTTCACATGGGTAAGTGGGGCACAGAGGTGAAGCGATTTGCCCAGATTCACAGAAAAATTCAGCAGCAAAGCTAGGAACAGAAATCAGATTGCTTGACTTTTAGGTCCATGTGCCTTCATAATGATATTTATCAGAAAGTCTGGGAATAGTATTTATTTCAACAAAGAGAGGTTTTTTTAAAATCTGCTGTGTGTGTGTGTGTGTGTGTGTGTGTGTGTGTGAGAGAGAGAGAGAGAGAGAGAGAGAGAGCCCACAGCTCATGCTGCTTTTGTACCCTCTGAAACTTGTATGATTTTTTTTTTTAAGTTGCGTCTCAGGGGGTAGCCGTGTTAGTCTGTATCCACAAAAACAGCAAGGAGTCCGGTGGCACTTTAAAGACTAACAGATTTATTTGGACATAAGCTTTTGTGGGTAAAAAAATTTGGGTTTTTTACCCAAGAAAGCTCATGCCCAAATAAATCTGTTAGTCTTTAAATTGTCACTGGACTCCTCATTGTTGTTTTTTGGTGTGTACTTTAACAGCTTTCACAGGACCTTTTTAATATGAGTTCAGTTCATGTCAATCATTCTTGCAGGGCATGCAACAGCTTAATACTGTAGATATGCTGGGAAATGAGCCAGTTTGGATTCAACTTAAAAATTACATACTTACAAATCTTTAGTTTTGCTTCTGTCACTAATTGCCAGTTGTGTAATAACATTTAATCTTTACAAAGACTACATTACTTTCCTTCACCTGCCCCCATTTTATTAAATGAAAGGTGTGGTAAAGTGTAGAAAATTTTAATGACACAGTAAATCATAGTAGTAGCTTTTCATCTAATGAAGTTTGGCTGTGAAATTATAGAGGTATAAGTAGCTATCTCTCCATAACTAAGAATGTGATGAACATTTTTGTTTTGTTTTTTACAATAAATATGCAACAGACCTGAAGACTCTCTTGAGCTTAGTTGACCTTAATTCACAGTCTGTCCACTATCTGTAGTGTGATGCCTACAAACCTCTTCAGAAAGGAAGGATGATCCAGTGGTTCAGGTACAATCTAGGCCTTGGGAGAGCCAGGTTCCATTTCCTGCCGAGCTAAGGCTCCCTGTGTCATTGTGACCAAGTCATTTAGTCTCCCTATGCCTCAGTTCCCAATCTGTAAAATGGAGTAATTGCACTTCCCTTTCTCACATGTGTTGTGAGGATAAATATGTTAAAGATTGAGGGGTGCTCAGATGCTACTGTACTGCAATGGAGGCCATATAAGAACCTAAAATATTGTACATATGTACAGTAGCTAGACAACTTGTGTGTGGTGACCACTGCTTAATCTGCTGTTCATAATCATCTCATTGCTACCTTGTGCTTCCTTGTCTGTTGGTGGTATCTGCCTGTTATGTCTCATGACTGCAAGGTCTTTGAGGCAGGGACTGTCTTTTCATTAAAAAGAAAAGGAGTACTTGTGGCACCTTAGAGACTAACAAATTTATTAGAGCATAAGCTTTCGTGAGCTACAGCTCACTTCATCGGATGCTCACGAAAGCTTATGCTCTAATAAATTTGTTAGTCTCTAAGGTGCCACAAGTACTCCTTTTCTTTTTGCGAATACAGACTAACACGGCTGCTACTCTGAAACCTGTCTTTTCATTGTGTGTGTGTGTGTGTGTGTGTGTGTGTGTGTGTGTGTGTGTGTATATATACACACACACACACACATACAGTGCCTAGTAGAAAGGTCCCTGGCTTCTGACAGTATATTTAGGTGTTACTACAGTGCCAATATAAACATAATAAATCATGTTTATGCCTCTGCTAGTATAAACTATGCCCTTTCTACTTAGATGGTTCATGTCTGTTAATATGTAGAAAATGTACAGCTCCAGTGTTGAGACTATCAAATAGTATAGCATAAAGGAATAAAAAGAAGCTTGTCATAGGTACTAGATGTCTATCCTCTATTAATGAGGTAGGGAACAGGTGGTCTCCACCCACAGTTTGACAGTGTTCAAATAATGACCTTCATTATTACTAAAAAAGAAAAGGAGTACTTGTGGCACCTTAGAGACTAACAAATTTATTAGAGCATAAGCTTTCGTGAGCTACAGCTCACTTCATCGGATGCAACAGATGAAGTGAGCTGTAGCTCACGAAAGCTTATGCTCTAATAAATTTGTTAGTCTCTAAGGTGCCACAAGTACTCCTTTTCTTTTTGCGAATACAGACTAACACGGCTGCTACTCTGAAACCTTCATTATTACTAACATGAAATCACTAGTTCTCAAACCTTCTTCATCTGTGGGCCACTTTTTAAGATGGAGGTCTTGTGTACCACTGCCCCTGGTAATCTCACAATCTAATTCTCTTGAGCAACTGTTCTTGTGGCATCAAGAGTGCTTGGTTACATGAAAAAGTAAGATTAGGACCGTTTTAAGAAGACAAGATAAAATTAAACTCACTTTAATTAGATGGGTGTGGCTGCTCACTTACTGTCACATTTTTAAAAAATCTGTTTGTCCTCTTTACATTTACACTTCAATACCAAATTTTCACTTCTTTCTTCATGCCCTAGCTGCTCTAATCTTTGCAGGTTGCTGTTGTGTTAATTTGATCTACTATGTATATACTGTCCCTCCAGTTTAGTACTACAAATCTGATCAGGGTTGAATTTACGTCCAAGGAAACACCTAAGAAATATGGGAAGCAACAGCCCTGGGTGTAGAAAGTTGTTTTTGTGTTTTGTTTAATTGGCTTGAAAAGCCTCTGGAGGGTCAAAGGGAGACCTAGATTACTGCAAGTAACAGGGAGCTTTGCAACTTGCCTGGCAGATGTTTGAGGATTGTAATGACAGTAGTTATGTCAAACTCGGTAACACTCTGTGGAAAGAAAAGGAGTACCGGTGGCACCTTAGAGACTAACAAATTTATTAGAGCATAAGCTTTCGTGAGCTACAGCTCACTTCATCGGATGCATTCTGACTCTGAAACTCTGTGGAAAGGGCAGTGGTCCACTCATCACAGCCTCAAGCCACTACACTATAAAATTATCTGTGGCCTGTAGTCACTTTGATTCTGTCTGTGAAATTCAAAACTTTTACGGTGTGTGAGAACCTAATAAAAGTATGCACCATCCAATGCAAAAAAAGATACTGCATTTAGTAGCTTTATATTATACAGCCAGTCATAGATACTCCAAAAGAAGTACAGCTAGGAGCTAGTGAGAATGTTGTCTTGTTTCTAGTCTGCCTCTGAAAATTTTTTTGTTTGGAGTGTTTGTGTCCTATACTCTCCAAGTAGTCTGGCTGCAGAGGTCTCATCTCAGAAAGGAAAGCTTTGTCAGGTAGGGGAGAGAGGAAGAAAGGTTTTTATCTTAGCCCAACACAGAACAATAAAGTGCTTGATGGAAATTTAAAAATACAACACTATCAGCAACTTCTTACAGTGATATATGTGAGCATGATACCATTGGTGGGATGGGTGGGTGTTGTGGGTGTGGTTTTTTTTTTGTTTTTGTTTTTTTAAGATGGGCAGACAAAGAAGTGCAAAGGAAGAAAAGAAACTGTGCCAAGATAGCTCTTCTCTTAAGCTGAATTGCTGTCATTTGAATTGGCCTGTTTAGTAATATCTTTCTATGGTCCAGCACGGGAGTGGCAGTGGGAAGCATCTGAGCAAGGGCTTCTGGTGAAAAGACAGTGGGAAAGGTGTTTTGTTTTTTGCTTCATTGTCAAATCCCCTTTTGAGCTGAAAAATATTTTTCTATCCCCCTTCCTTCTGTCATAAGTGTGGTGATTACCTTGTTCCTGCTCCCATCTGGTTTTCTGCATGACTGGGTGGAAACATTCAAAAATATAAAATTCTCCTTTACATCTAAATACATTGAAGTAGTGATTTCACTATCTATCAGTTCCATGTGAGAGGTCTTTCTTATGACCCTGGTATTCTGAGCTCTGACCTGGCTTTCAAGATGTTTTTCTTCTCTCTGCCCTTTGTTCTTTGCTTCATTGCTCTTTCTTCATCACGGAGACTTCTGCGTTTAATCCCTTGCTTTCCTAATGTGACTATCTTTTTCTAATGGTACATCATAAGTAGTGTGTCTTCCTTAGTCTCAGAATTCTAGAACCTCCTGCCTGACTCACATATTAAAACATTAGGTTGTCACTATCTTCCTCCTTCAGCCCCTTCCCTCCTCAAATGGCAAACTATTTCATAGCTAGACCAGATACTGTATTTTCAACTGTTTTGTGTTGCCCCCCCCCCCAAAGATGATTTATATAAGTAGTTAAACAACAACAATAGCATCCATATTACAAACCTCCTTTCTTTGGGGAGGCAGCATGGTCCAGTGGCTAGGACAATGTACTGGGATCCCAAAGACTTGAGGTGCAGTTCTGTCCCCATTTAAGTCAATGATGAAACTCCCTTTGACTTCAGCAGAGCCAGAATTTCATCCTTCAGTTCTATCCCAGCTCTTGCACTAATCTGCTGGGATCTTATGCAAGACGCTTCCCCTCTCTGTGCCTCTGCTTTGTGCCCCTCCCCCCAATCCGGTCTGTCTTGCCAATTTACATTTTAAGCTCTTTCAGACAGGGACTGTGTTTATGTATTTTGTGCATCATCTAATACAATGGGGCCCTCTCCGATCTCAGCTGAGACCTCAGTGCAAAACACATGTAAATAATGGTCATTTTTATGTATCCAAATTAAAAGCCCATAAAATGGATGGATGTAAAAAACAGTCATGTAAGTACTGTTTGTTAAAATAGTTCTAATTTTACTTCGCCCTGATTATTCTGGTTTTTTGTTTTTGGGTTTTTTCGGTGTAACTTTTTAAGAACTGGTGTAGACCTTTTCCCACGTATGCATCTGTTGTGACAGAAATGTAGAGACACATTGTGTGCCATCTGTCTTGTGAGATTCTGATTTTAAAGTTTGGGGCTCATCAGCCTTAAGTATGCTACAAAACACAGCGTCAGTCTCCTTGTAATGCAACATACAATTAAACAGTTGTTAGCATTCAAACAAAATTTTTTTTAAATAAATTTCTGAGGAAAATCATTCATCTTGAAATTGCTGTAGAATTCCAGACCTAAGTAGAGCCTTCTAAATCTTTCTCTTTAGAACACACACATGTTTCTCCTGCACTTAACTAGCAAGTGGTGAGTTCAGGATTCTGTTCTCCTTGCACAGGTGGATGCAATAGACACCCAAAACAGAATAATGTTCAGGAGAATCTTCCCTTCAAGCTTTTTTTGTAAAGAGTAGGAAACGTGGACTCCTGTGACTGAGGAATTGACTTTACGTTCACTTAGAATCACTGAATTTTCAAGTTGAAAATGGTTTATTTCATCCTTAACATAGCTAAAAATCTTAGTCCTAATAATATTAAAAATTCCCCTTAAAGATGAGTGATGGCTGAGGTCTTCAGTTTAATTATATAGTATTCTGCAGGTTAATTGGCTAAGCTGTTTTCTAAATAGCAGGAAAAGTGACAGTCATGAAAGTCCAATCACAAGTGGTTCTATGAATTTCAAACCAGGTAATGTCAGCAGATCACAAAAGAAGATGGCTTACTCTGGGGCTTGAAATAAAATAAGCCAAATAAAATGGACAATTTTTCTGTCCATCTTAAATAAGTTCTTTCTGATGCACATGTAGACTGTGACTTGACTCTAGACTTATTATTGTTTAATATTTATATTTGGGTCATGCCTAATGGCCACAAATAAACTGGAGCCCTGTTGTGCTAGGTGCTGTACAAGCATATAATACGTTACAGTCCCTGCTCCAAAGAGCTTTAGAAAATTAGACTTAATAATGCTTTGTTCCGCAGTCTGTCTGTCAGATTCAAAAGACTTTAATGTTTTGGGAGGGTTTCCTTCCTTTTGATGATCAAAAGGAGATGAAAGGTAGCCATTGAATTGGGGGATTAGGCTTTCCAATGTTAAAGACTTTAGGTTCTGTAAATATTTCATTTCAAGTGTAAAATAAATGGTTGTACATCTGAAAAAAGTCCGGTCTTTATGATTGTTTGCAGTTTGGAATTCTCCTGTCTTATAAATAAGCAATGACATAAATAATGCCAGATTAACGTTTGGGCTAGACAGGATGTAAGATTTCAGTGTACTTCAGTGCGAAACCACTACTTAATCATGTATAGTATTACTGAGATCTGGATTTCAGAATGGTCCTTAAAAATAGACAAAGGTGTAGCTGCTTCATAAAGTTAGCTTATATAACATGGGTAAATTCTGATCCAGGCCTGCCATTTTTCCTAACTGCTGCACCAAAGCAAATGCTGTGAGCTTAGTGCATTTACTATGCACATGTGAATTCCTAAAGAAACATACAGAAATGGTGGGAGAATTCTACCAAGGATTTGTATTCAAAATATAGTATACTCAGTATAACTTTTTCCATGGACGTATAATTTAAACACTCATTCTGTTCTGCTTTCAAAGAATAAATTAAATCCTGTCATTGAAATCAGTGATCTGAATCACTCATTTCCCTTAGTCATCCTCAACATTCACAGAGATAATCAGGCTCTTATGGGAGTGGTAGGAGTACATTATTTTTACAGATAATTTTCAATTACATTGGAGGTACTGTATCTATATGTACCACACTGTTTTACTGCTCCTGTTTTGTCTCCTGTCTGTTATATTTCTAAGCTACTAAATGACAAAGTTAAAATACTAGCACAGAGTTTATTCTAGCACTCCAACTACTACTGCCACAGGGGGAACAAGAATGAGCAAGAATTCTAGACTAGAGTATGGAGTAGATGGGGTGGAAGTTGCTTGGGTGCTCCAGTATAACAGGAAGAGAAATACTAGTATAGAGACGGCTTTGGAGCCTATATAAATAACATGGTTCCTTGGCATGGTTGTAACCATTAACTGTGGGCCCAAACAGTGTTTGTGTTTGAAAACTATTTCAGGCATTGTTAAAAGCCAGAGTATGGACAGAAACTAAATAAACAGAATTTCAGCCAACATATTACGATAAAATATACCCAGAACTGCTGGGAGGGTTTTAGAGCAGACACATCCATAGAAATAAAATCATTACAGGTAACAGAGATACTCTAAGATGAGTATAAGCATCTATTTTATCTAAATATGACTTACAAATATATTATAAAAAGAAAAGGAGGACTTGTGGCACCTTAGAGACTAACAAATTTATTTGAGCATAAGCTTTCGTGAGCTACAGCTCACTTCATCGGATGCATTCAGTGGAAAATATAGTGGGAAGATTTATATACACAGAGAACATAAAACAATGGGTATTACCATACACACTGTAAGGAGAGTGATCAGGTAAGGTGAGCTATTACCAGCAGGAGAACGGGGGGTAGGGGGCACTTTTGTAGTGATAATCAAGGTGGGCCATTTCCAGCAGTTGACAAGAACGTCTGAGGAACAGCGGGGGGGGGGGGAGTAAACATGGGGAAATAGTTTTACTTGGTGTAATGACCCATCCACTCTGTCTTTATTCAAGCCTAAGATAATTGTATCCAATTTGCAAATTAATTCCAATTCAGCAGTCTTTCGTTGGAGTCCGTTTTTGAAGGTTTTTTTGTTGAAGAATTGCCACTTTTAAGTCTGTAATCGAGACCAGACTGGACAATCAACAGACTGGACATCTACATAGAGTGCTTCCGCCGACATGCACGGGCTGAAATTGTGGAAAAGCAGCATCACTTGCCCCATAACCTCAGCCGTGCAGAACACAATGCCATTCACAGCCTCAGAAACAACTCTGACATCATAATCAAAAAGGCTGACAAAGGAGGTGCTGTCGTCATCATGAATAGGTCGGAATCTGAACAAGAGGCTGCTAGGCAGCTCTCCAACACCACTTTCTTCAAGCCATTCCCCTCTGATCCCACTGAGGGTTACCAAAAGAAACTACAGCATTTGCTCAAGAAACTCTCTGAAAAAGCACAAGAACAAATCCGCACAAACACACCCCTGAAATCCTGACCCGGGGTATTCTATCTGCTACCCAAGATCCATAAACCTGGAAATCCTGGATGCCCCATCATCTCAGGCATTGGCACCCTGACAAGAGGGTTGTCTGGCTATGTAGACTCCCTCCTCAGGCCCTACGCTACCAGCACCCCCAGCTATCTTCGAGACTCCACTGACTTCCTGAGGAAACTACAATCCATCGGTGATCTTCCTGAAAACACTGTCCTAGCTACTATAGATGCAGAAGCCCTCTACACCAACATTCCACACAAAGATGGACTACAAGCCACCAGGAACAGTATCCCTGATAATGTCATGGCAAACCTGGTGGCTGAACTTTGTAACTTTGTCCTCACCCATAACTACTTCACATTTGGGGACAATGTATATCTTCAAATCAGCGGCATTGCTATAGGTACCCACATGGTCCCACAGTATGCCAACATTTTTATGGCTGACTTAGAACAATACTTCCTCAGCTCTCCCCTAATGCCCCTACTCTACTTGCACTACATTGATGACATCTTCATCATCTGGACCCATGGAAAAGAAGCCCTTGAGGAATTCCACCATGATTTCAACAATTTCCATCCCACCATCAACCTCAGCCTGGACCAGTCCACACAAGAGATCCACTTCCTGGGCACTATCGTGCTAATACGCGATGGTCACATAAACACCACCCTATACCAGAAACCTACTGACTGCTATGCCTACCCTACATGCCTCCAGCTTTCATCCAGACCACACCACATGATCCATTGTCTACAGCCAACCTCTACGATACAACCACATTTGCTCCAACCCTCAGACAAACACCTACAAGATCTCTATCAAGCATTCTTACAACTACAGTACCCACCTGCTGAAGTGAAGAAACAGATTGACAGAGCCAGAAGAGTACCCAGAAGTCACCTACTACAGGACAGGCCCAACAAAGAAAATAACAGAATGCCACTAGCCATCACCTTCAGCCCCCAACTAAAACTTCTCCAACGCATCATCAAGGATCTACAACCTATCCTGAAGGATGACCCATCACTCTCACAGATCTTGGGAGACAGGCCAATCCTTGCTTACAGACAGCCCCCCCAACCTGAAGCAAATACTCACCAGCAACCACACACTACGCAACAGAACCACTAACCCAGGAACCTATCCTTGCAACAAAGCCCGTTGCCAACTCTGTCCACCTGTCTATTCAGGGGACACCATCATAGGGCCTAATAACATCAGCCACACTATCAGAGGCTTGTTCACCTGCACATCTACCAATGTGATATATGCCATCATGTGCCAGCAATGCCCCTCTGCCATGTACATTGGCCAAACTGGACAGTCTCTACGTAAAAGAATAAATGGACACACATCAGACGTCAAGAATTATAACATTCAAAAACCAGGCGGAGAACATTTCAGTCTCTTTGGTCGCTCGATTACAGACCTGAAAGTGGCAATTCTTCAACAACAAAACTTCAGAAACAGACTCCAACGAGAGACTGTTGAATTGGAATAATTTGCACACTGAATACAATTAACTTAGACTTGAATAAACACTGGGAGTGGATGGGGTCATTACACAAAGTAAAACTATTTCCCCATGTTTACCCCCACCCACCCCCCCACTGTTCCTCAGACGTTCTTGTCAACTGCTGGAAATGGCCCACCTTGATTATCCCTACAAAAGGTTCCCCTCCTCCCTCCCCCATACCCCCCCCCCGCTCTTCTGCTGGTAATAGCTCACCTTACCTGATCACTCTGCCTACAGTGTGTATGGTAACACCCATTGTTTCATGTTCTCTGTGTATATAAATCTCCCCACTGTATTTTCCACTGTATGCATCCGATGAAGTGAGCTGTAGCTCACGAAAGCTTATGCTCCAATAAATTTGTTAGTCTCTAAGGTGCCACAAGTCCTCCTTTTCTTTTTGCGGTTACAGACTAACATGGCTGCTATTCTGAAATATATTATAGAGTTGTATCTGTATCTTGGGGATCTGATGACATGCAAACAAACAATTTAGCTTTTGTCTGAGTGCTTATATTTTTACACAAAAATAGTGTGATAAAAATGTAGTCTCTTATTTAAAATGTGCATTATGAACAGATTTCTGTTTGCTGATAATTCCAAGTATGTCCAGGATTCTGCAGTCCCTGGGCTTATGTTCTCTTTTCAAGGACTTCCAAGGTAAGCCCTATTTTGGGGGGTATCCGGTGTACCACACAGGAAGATAACTGACTGTGCCATTGACCTTCCTTCCAAAACCTTTGTATTAATATCTGTGAAAATGAAAGAGAACCAGTATGATAAATATACATTTAATTTAACACACCATGCTGTGAATCTGTTATATCGGGGTGTATTTGCAGGTGACTGTGTTGATATTTCAGTAATTATAACTTAGTAATTTTTGTGAAATTTAAAAAAAAATTTAAATTTTTACATTTAATTTTACCTGTTTAAGGAAAAAAAAAGGGCGGGACATGTAAAGGAACACACTTAATGTGACCATACTGATTTGTTTGCCCTATTAGCCAAGTTATCAAATTGTCATTTGGGGTATCCTGTGTAATAAGACATCTTGTCGAGAGAAAGGTCAAGTTTTTCAAAACCAGGAGCTTAAAGTTAATGGACCCCCCAGCAGCTGCCATTGGCCTCAATAACTAACTGTATTCACTAGCTGTGACAGAGGGGTTGGTGACAATGGGTTGACTTTAATGGGAGCTCTTGAAGTCTCAATACTTTTGAAAAGTCAGGCAGGATTTGGGAGCTTCATTTTAGGATCCTATTTTTGGACACCTTGAATTGTATCATGACAAGATGTAGTCATGCAGAATAGTGTATTTTGAAGTCTAATTAATATTTATGCAGTTTATACTACATACAGCTATGCTAATTTGTGCCGATAGATTGTGTATTGTTATATAGATCATGTATTGTCTTAAACCGATTATCAGAAATACAGTATTAGTAAATCTACCATTTTTAGAATAAACCAAAATAGAGATGAATATAGAAACTTATTTTCTCCCTGGAGTGGGGAAGAGATTATTTCCACTGACTGTTATAGATATGTCTAAGTTTATGGGGCCTGAGCCTGCACAGAATGCGCAAGGAATGCCAGTTTGTCTGTTCAGATGTTGACTTGTCAGGTACTGAATCATGACTTTTTTGTATATTTGCAAGAAAAAAGCAAATGTATAAAATAAAGAACATGATTCAAAGAAAATCTGCAAATATAGAGAGCAGGTGAGACACTTAAAAAGAGGAATCCAGGATAAGCAAGTGAATGGGCAGATAAAGTAACCAGTGGGAATGGGAATTAAGATGAAAGACTTCAGAAGCCACACGCTCAATAATACAGCTCTGCTGCTTTTAGAATTCAGGGTCCACTCAGTTACCCTCTTAAGCTTCGACTTCCGAAGTTCCCTCAAATTATAGGAATGAATTGGTATGTTCTAAAGCTTATCCTAACTCTAGGCCTATAATATTACCTTAATCTTTTTTAAAGGAGGGAGGGGCCAGGAATGGGCAGAGAAAAGAAACTGTGCAAGGTGTTTGACAACGAAGAGCATAGAGAGCTCACCAAGCCTTTTGAAGGTCAATTAGCCAGAAAATGTGCTAAAGACTACGTTCTTCATTGGATTACTGGCCAAAGAATTACCCCCAAAGCAATCAAAGTGGCCCTACTGTCTGAACACAGAAAGACAATTATAGATTTTGAGGAGATGCTACAAAAGCTTTAATTAAAGGCATTATTTCCACCTCACTGAGTGCTGGAAATTAAATTCTTGTTTGCACCTATAAGATATGGCTTTTGTCTGTTACTTGCATGTAGTATGCCTAAGACATTACTGGCTTTAGAGTCTTTTTGTCAGAAGGCATTGTATTGCATTTCACCCTACCCCTGTCATAGCTGCTGGTTATAATGTTGACATATTAAAAGATGATTTTCCCCTCACTACCACCTTTGTTTGGCTTCTTCTGACATGTTAGGAGTCTCTATCAGCAATGACAATTAGATCTCTAACTGGATTTCAAGGTGAATTTTAGACACTTGAACTGGTATTTGCAAATGAAGCTTTTTGAATTTCTCCTAGTTAGACAGGTTTGTTTACAGAGCATGAGGGGATTAGTTAAATCAGGAGACACTATTTTTTATCTAATAAATGTTAATTGTGAAAGTGAATGGAGTAGTAAATTACAATCTTTAACTAAGTGTGGGCTTTTAATAAGCTTATGGCACAAGCAGCCAGGATCTCCTTTAGGAGACTTACAACATAATTGCTTCAGTAATTATTGATGTGAAATCTCACCTAGCAGCAAAGGGTTAAGGCACGGTCCATATGCTAGCTGATCATTATGGGAACTTTAGAGGTGAAGTTTAGTGACTGCTGAACTAGTAAAACTTCTCCACTAAAGAAACTTGGACTTACCAACTTTTCACAACCATAGAACTCTTGAGGTGACTGTGTAGATATCCTTTCCACAGATATTACTGTTGAAAGACCACAAATTGCCTGCTGCTAGCTTTGCTGGGAGAATGCCGTTTGGACCCATTTCTGCATTGAGGCTGTGTTGAAAATTGACTTCAATATAATTTTAACTTCATATGTGAACAGTCCAGTTTAATTCAAACAAGACAGGAACCCTTGCCTGCCCACTGCAGAGTTCAACAGTTGACTGGACCAGGAGAGATCCTAAAGCTTATGGCCCCAACCACTTTGTTCTCATTGCTTATTTACTATAGAATCTCACCTCTGTTATGTGATTTCTTGTTTGTAAAGTAGCCTGCACACCTGTTGAATTTGATAAATAATGGACATCCCAGAATAAGTTGAAACAGAAGTAAAGAGCAGGTGTGGAGGGTTGAATTGTCAGCACCATGTCCTGGGAGTCCATGGCATCATGACCCTTGTTAATGGGAGTTTTATGTCTAATTCCTCACACTGATGGCGACATGGAACCTCAAAGTAAGATATGAAATCAAAGTGCATTCTCCAAACTTAGCTGATAGGAATGAGAGCAAGACATTGACAAACACCCTGAAAGAGAATCCCCAGAACCACAGTGAGTTCTGTTCTATTCTCATTATTATTATTCTCAACATTATAACCAGTGATGGCTACTGGGACCACACCTATATTCAGTGTTCAGGTTCTAGCTGACCTTTTTTCTTCCTGCTGGTGCTTTCCTTTATTATGTTGTTGCTCATTACCGATGTAGTACTAAAGAAATGCCTTTACAAAACAAGGATAAACTCCCTGCCCTAAAGAGTTTACAAACTAGTACTTGTACAATACTGAATTTTAGTTACTGCTTTTATAAGAGGTTGATTATAAAATTACACATTATTGCTTTGTTAGAAAAAGTAGCCAGTTTAGCATTTTATCCCTTGCCATCCTAAAGTTCTAGAGTTTCAAGTTTAGGATGTTAGTGTTTTGGGAAATATCTTTCTCAAAAACATGTATAATTTCATTAATACCACCGCTTTTGGGTACTGGCATAGCAAAAAAAAATTTTCCCACCTAACTGCTACTAGGTTGTGTGCATATTAGAAATGCCTGGCTAGTAGAGTATTCCTATGTAAACTAGTTTCACACAATGGGAAGCAGCATAAAGCCTGAGAAATGTGACCACTCTTCATTAAGTGCCCCTAAGCTCCCCGCAGACTTATAACAGCAAATACTGTAAGTTTCCAGGAAGTCCAAATAAAACATTCTACATGTAGCATGGCTTACTGCTTTATATTGTGAAGAACGTGTGCCATCTTCTAGAATATGTATTGGTCATATGATTCTAACTCTTCTGAGGCAATCGTTTTAGAACCAAACAAAATACTGGCATGGCTGTCGATTACTTTTTGGAAGCTTTTGCTAATAACTTATTTAACTTTCATTCCAATAACAGCCCCCTTCCAGTAATGCAGCCATTCTGAAACCAATTACTTCAGCAGCCCCGCTCATTAAGACTTCTAGCAAAGGAGTATCCAATATATATATGCCTTTTTATAGTTGGGACTCTACACAACTACTCTTTGCTGCGCAAATGAATCAGTCAGAACTCCCAGAGAGAGATGTGGTATAATATGGTCCTTATTAAGCCTACGATTAAGTCCCTGCATAAATATATGGCTTAATATTAACTCACTGAATACCATAGGTTATATATCCTCTTCTAATGAAAGGGCAATTTGTATAGCCACAATAAAGATTCAGCGACAAAAACTGATTTTATTTTAGGGTGACCTCAGTACAATATTATTATAGCATGATCCAAAGATCTCAATGCATGTTAAAAACAATTTAACCTAAGGATGGAGGGTGTGTACCCAGGAAACTGAGGCACCAGAGGATAAAATAATCTTACTACACACTGAGTGGCACAGATAGAAATTGGAGGAATAGATATCAGGAGTCCTGACTTGTCTCCTGACTAAACGCTAGGCATATTGTTAACAGCATTTTTTGGCTACAGTTTAATGACCTTGACACAGTCTCTTGCTATAAGACCGTATTGACACATTGCTCTTGTGCCTAAATTAAAAACTCAGGTCTTGAAGAGAACATCACTGTATCCTATTCAAATAAGTTGATACAATACCAGCTTTATTCACCAGATAGATAACTCTGTCTTCACTGACAGCAAGCATACTCTTATTTCTTGAGTAGGTTTTCATTGAAAGTGGTTGAGAGATTAGTATACACTACACTTGTTTAGCTTTTCTAAATTTCTTTTGTCAAGTTTTACTTTAAGGGACCATTCTGGGTACCACAGTTAGGCGGTAGAAAGAGACTATTTTTGGCTAGCTCAACATTTCAGTAGAATTTAGGGTGCACATAATTTCAGTTTTAAATGTCCAACATAAATACGTATACCAAAGTTGGATTGTCCTTATAACTGAGACTGGAATAGTGTGATTTAAATTTAAAGACACACTTGCTCATTCAAAATATTTTTTAAAGCATCTCCTTATTTACATTACTATGATTGTTAAAACTGAAAGTATTGGTAAATAAATAGTACAGAGTGAAAAATACATTTACATTCTGTTGGTATTTCCCAGAGGTTGGCTAATGAAAATGGAATAATTGATTTTACTTTCAGATTCTTGCACCTGTAAACCTTGTAGACAAACACTGCAGGGGGACATTTCAAAATAAGTTTCCATTGATGTTTTAAAAAAGAAAGAAATTGGGCGCCCATTATCTGTTGGCCCTTTGAGTTTCATAAAAGATGAATCTGAGGTTCAGGACTGAATTTGACCTGATGTTGCCATTTTAATGGCTCTTCCTAAGGACATTATAATGACCTGAGCATTCCTGCCAGAATTTTAATAGCACTTTAGAGCAACCAAAGAAAAAACTGCCATTAGGGAATTACTCTCTGGCCTTATGCAGTGCCCAGAGCATGTTGGCCCAGGGCTCTGGTGGGAGCTGAGTCTGTGGAGTGTCAATAAAACGGTGGCCTCCCTGTCACAGAGGATGTCTGCTGAATGACCCCTCAGCACAGGGATGTGCTGTGCATCTCCAGAAGTGGGTGGTGGGGAGATGAGCTTCTCCCCTGCTGTGTTGTCCCTTGATTCTCACCGTACAAGGAGTGCTCCATTGGATTTTCTTGTAGAAGGTGTTTTGTGGGGTTTTTTTATTATTTATTTAATTTTTTTTTTTTTTTTTTGGTACAGTGAAGAGAAGTGTAGGATGCAGTAGAGTTGGGGATTGACTACTCTTTGTGGTACTGTCCCCTGGTGACTCACCAGACTTCTGAGTGGAAATCCCTCAGGGTAGCAACAGAACACTGTGGGCAATCAATGGAGTTGAGAGGCCTTGCCTACTCCATGTACCCCTCCCCTCTCTTGAGGGTAGTGTACACAAGGAACTCTGCTAGAGCTACTAGCTACAGTTCTTCTGGTCCCATTGGGTAAATCACTGTGGTCCAGAGTTATATGCTTTGATTCCAGGAGGTCCCAGTACACTAGGACATGAGTCATAGGTCTCATTTTTAGTAATTTAAGATGAGATCAAATAGACCATAGACCCTTGCAGGTTCCTTCTGGTGTAATAAAATAACTCCCATATACTGGTGCAGTTTAGTGCTTTGTTTGAGTCTGGCCTGACACGAAAAGAGAGGGAAGAGTTGTTTTTCCCAGTATTTTCCCTCCCTTCTCCACTTCTCCCTGGAACATGTTTTTTCCTGAATCTAAAAAAGCATTTTTGGAATCTTAAATCTTACTAACTTGGAAATACTATCCAGTAATGTCTGCCTACAACAGTCACGGGGAAGAACTACCAATAATACGAAACTTTGTTCTTAAGCTCCCATTGCTAATTGTTGTTGAAGATTGAATCCTGCACCTCATTATTAGAGAAGATAGAAGGAAATATTTAGCAACTGTTTCAGAAATTCGTTAGCAGAGTAGAACTTCCTGCATCTGTGGCATTTAAGGCTTGTGTACACAGGAAAGTTTTATCAGTTATATTGGTATAATTATATAGACATTGTTAAACCAGTGTAGTTATACCTACACAACTCCCTCCCCCCACCCGTGTGTATGCTATTTCCAAGTATAAGAGTGACTCTTTTCAGTGTAGCTTAAAACCCTTCCAAAGTGACATGAGCTAATCCAAAATAAAAGCCACTTTTATAATGTGGGGGGATAGACGTGTAACTATATTGGTTTAAATTCACTATTTAGCTTATACTGATATAACTTCCCTAGGTAGGCAAGAACTTAATGTCAGTGTATAAGTTCCCAGACAGCGGAACTCATACTGGGCTCCCAGTGAGAAATCCTCATGTTTCTTCCTTTGCTGACTTCCTCTATTACTGTTACAACTAATTTATAAAAACAAAAACAAAAAAATCTACAAAATAATATTTAAAAACTTGGTGCTTGATTTGAGATATATAGAAGAAGATCTCAGGCTTCCTTTGAGTCAGTCGTTACTGTGGTTTTACAGTATACATGAAACTGCTTAAAAGCTCTTCTCCAGATAAGGAATGTAGGTCATGTTACTAGTAATGTGGCATGTAATCAAGCGTGACATTCCTGCTCGCCCCTTAGATGACAGCAAGCTTTATTTTCCTAAACATAATAAGGTGGGAAACATTCAGGTTTTCGATAATACTTGAAGTATGCTAAATTTCTTAACTTCAGTGTGTCTCTGCTGACTTTACTCATCTGCACTGATTTCTATTATAGGAAAAATGTTTGTCAAAACAACTTTAGAGTGGGGGAAAATGTCCATGTTAGGGCTCCACATTTTATTTTTAACTTGAAGTGTTTCCTTGTTTTGTCAAGCATTGCATATTTATTAATGCTAGAAAGTGAGAGAGCCCATTCTTAGCAGAGAAAACCGTTGAATAATAAAAGCTTTGTTCTCACTGTTAAATGTCTATTAACTTTTTTAGCCTGAAGAAATATTGATTTTTCTCTCACTTTCCTTTCAGACTCTGCTTTCTTCCCTGGCCGTTGTGCTGAAATCCTTGCCAAAGGTCAAAGTATTGGGAAGCTTGGAGTCCTTCACCCTGATGTTATCACCAAATTTGAGCTCACCATGCCATGCGCTGCCCTAGAGATCAATATTGAGCCCTTCTTGTGAAGACAAGACTATTATATCACCTCCAAATATCCACTTTACATGCAACCATGCCCTCTGCACAGAACATCCACTTACACTTCAATGTGCTAATAAACTAGAAAAACACGGTCTGGCTCCATGTGTAAATATGTTCCTTACATTACAATTAGGCTAGCATCTGCAACGTAAGAATGTGGTATCTAGGGCTAGAATGTGGCATCCATGTGTTTAGTCCCCCACCCCCTAAAAAAGTTGGGTAAAATCCCAAGGTCTTACAAGAGAAATGTAATGGCCAAGCACATGATTAGTTTTCAAAATCAAAAATGTTCCACAGACAGAGCTTCACACTGTAACTGATTATGGCTGCATAACAGGAATCTCATTCTTTTCTTATTGCATGAAATAAGATAATTGATTAGCACAAATGTTGAACGAATGTGAGCAGAACTAAGGAATTGAGCTTTTATTCTGTACGGCTGTCATTTGCTCATCAGTGGTCGGGGGAGGAAAATAAACTTTTTCATGAAAACCAGAGCTATTTTGTAAGCAGGACTTGTACAATATCTGCTGCAATGCAGTAAGCAAAACCTTTGATCTCTTATCATTCTAAAGTCAAAGAAAAATCAAAGTTGAAATTATTTTGCGGTAGATATAAGCCTTATCACTTTGAAGCTCTGCACTAACCAAATTGGAGAGAAAAATGTAAAAAAACTAAAAGCAGACTGACCTTTTTGCTTAGAGTCCAAAAATATTGATCAAAGGTTTTATGGGATGGAGGCTATGATGTATGCCTGCAGAACTTGATACTTTCATGCTGCACTTGCATAGCCGTAGCAATGGATTTCACAACTCCTGCCGCAGCATATGAGAGTGGGCATTGATACAGTTCTTTTGCACCTCCTTTCCCAGCCTTGTGCATTTGCTGTAATGACTGACCATCTGTGTTACCTGCCTTGTCTTTCCAAACCTCAAGGCCTCTCCGTGCAGTTGTCATTTGCTCTGATCGTCTGTTGGAACCTCTCAGTATGACAGAGGTATTGCTGTTCATGTAGGTCGGTTTTCACAAAGGTAGCACAACAGCTCTCTCCTTCGTGGCCTCCACTAGCCTGGAAAATGAGCCTGCCCCAAGCTGTAGCATTTCTCCAGATATCCATTCCCGCATAGAACATCTGAGTCCGTAGACTTCTTGTGTTGCTTTTAAGCAAGCTCTTTACTCATTGTCTAATAAACTTGACAGTTTTTCACACTGCATTATAGCCAGTTCTAAAGTTGCCTGTTATGACTGTTACATATCTTGCACCAATACAGTATACCATTATTTCTACTGGGAGAGCCTGCCAGATCTAGTCCCGTAGGGCAAAGACAGTATAAATGTAAGCAGCTGAGTGGTGGTGGACAAGAGTGTTACAACTGCCAACTAAATAACGGGAGATTTGTAGAAAATGGTGGTGGTAAGGTCAAGTCAGTCTTCCAAGATGTATTACTTCAGAGCCCCCGTGAATGGAACCATTAGGTCTTTTTAATGGTAAATCTTTCATTATTCTTAACAGGTGGGGGACTGTGTGTTAATATATTATGAAAAATGCATTACAGCTACCCATCTGGAAATCCTATCATCAATGAGTTACAGTTACTGTCAGAGGAAAGTGTAGATTTTACTTCTCTGCATGACAAACATGAAATGAGAAGATATTACATTCGTAAGGCAGCTGAGACTACCGCGCACAGAGAGAGAGAACTGCAGCTTGCAGTTTAAAGTCCCTCGGGGATTATCAAGCCTTGTCAACTGAAAGGTATAGTCTCTGTGATGCCTACACAACTACAACCAGGCAAGCTTTCAGTGTGGGAAGCAATCTTGAACACAGATGGTAAGTATTAAAAAACCCTTTTTATTAGAGGGTCATACGTGGGGATTAGAACCACAATAAGGCAGATTTCTATTTCAGCATAGCACAGGCATACTTCTGTACATTAAATATACTTCTATACACAAGATTTTTGGATGCTGGGTGTCCTAATTCTCCTTTGAGCTTACCCTCTACTGAATAATGGCCTGGTTAGGTTGTTACTAATCACCGTGCTGCAATGGTCTCTGTGGGAAGGGTTATGGGTCAGGTTTTTTCCCCTCTGGTTTTATATCGCCTTGGCATCTGCATGCTTCACAACCAGTGTGCTATCCAATAATTCCTTGTGACAGAGAAAATTATACTTAAGTTACAGGGAGGGAAACTGAGGCACTAAGGAGCTGTTTTTCAGTTTCTGGCTCCCCACAACTGTACTTAACGACAGTGCAGCTGCAGGTGCTCAGTACCTGGAAGGTTCTAGTAAGTGATTTGTCCAAGGTCATCTGAGAAGTCTGACATCTGGGAATTGAACCCAGATCTCTTGCAATTTGTACTGCAAGAGTTTATACCTTTCTTGCACCAGCAGTAAGTCTCCAGTCTATATACCCAGCTCCCTCTGCAAAAGATACTACATTTACTCTTAGCCATGGTATCCATTACACTAACTTAGCATTCATTGCCAAAGGAAACCACAGTTATGTGGTTCATTGCAGTAGATTATTTTTCTGCCTCTCTTTGCTTGAATACCTCTATCTGACACCATTGGAAGCCAATAAGAAGGCGAAACTTTCAAACTGACTACTTTTAGAGAGGTTCAAAATTAGACTCACTACTGATGCCAAACAATTATTGCTAGCACAGTCCACTAGTCGTGGATAGAGCCTCTCTTCATTAGCTTTGAGCTCTGGCCATAAGTGGGAGCAAAACTGAGAAATGACTTGTAGCTTCGGGAGGGAAGGATCTTGACAATTCTGTATTTTGTACAAGTGAGAGACCCAACGTGCTCTTGAAGGTACAGACTTGTCTATAGAGTAGAACTGGTCAGAAAACATATGAGATGGGGGGGAAAAAGTTCAATTTTTTGTTTCTTTTTCCAGGTAACTGTTGCAGGCTGATCCCCTTCATAACACATTTTAGAATTCAGTCAAGGAGCAGTAGTGCCTAGGCAGCAAGGTTAGGTGGCCAGTGATGGGAACAAAACAGAAGAGGTTGTGGGCCTTCTTGCTTCTTAGACAATTCAGTCTCCTTGTAACATGGATTCTGGGAAGGAGAGTCTGCAGAGAAATTGTCAGCCAAAATTAAAGCTGAATTGTATTAGGAGATCAGTCTGAGTAACCAAGGATTTACTATTGTCAACTGAGAGGCTTACCAATGGATCACAATATTTTACTGTTACCTTGAATTTTCAAGTGTTTAGACCAGTTTACTGTCTTTGATCTAAGTAAATACTAATTATCCAAACTATGGAGAGGAAGATGTTACATTTTTTTCCTTCTCAGTATATAATCCCAAAACTGACCAGTACAGTGCATATTTTTTTTACCAGTTAATAAAAAAAGAAAGAAAGAGGCTCTAACCTTAAGACATTGACAGAATTTGATACTAGTGCTGAGTATGAAAGAGCTAGAAAAATAAAGACAAACCTCTTCACAGAGAAAGGGAGCGTAGCAACGGCTCATCATGCATTCCCCTTACTGCTAACATTACGGTAACTACCGTATTCATCAGAATACCTGCACTTAACATTCCATTTTCCTATCAGCTCTCATAATTCAGAGGCTCGGTGGCACTGTTTGCTAGGATGTGTGTCATAAATATAAAGGGAAGGGTAAACACCTTTAAAATCCCTCCTGGCCAGAGGAAAAACCCTTTCACCTGTAAAGGGTTAAGAAACTACGATAACCTCGCTGGCACCTGACCAAAATGACCAATGAGAAGACAAGATACTTTCAAAGCTGGAGGGGGGGAGACACAAAGGCTCTCTCTGTGTGATGTTTTTGCCGGGAACAGAAAGGGAGTCTTAGAACTTAGTAAGTAATCTAGCTAGATATGCGTTAGATTTTGTTTTGTTTAAATGGCTGATAAAATAGCTGTGCTGAATGGAATGTATATTCCTCTTTTTGTAACTCAAGGTTTTGCCTAGAGGGATTCTCTGTGTTTTGAATCTGATTACCCTGTAAGGTATTTACCATCCTGATTTTACAGAGGTGATTCTTTTACTTTTTCTTCTATTAAAATTCTTTGTTTAAGAACCTGATTGCTTTTTTCATTGTTCTTAAGATCGAAGGGTTTGGGTCTGTGCTCACCTATGCAAATTGGTGAGGATTTTTATCAAGCCTTCCCCAAGAAAGGGGGTGTAGGGTTTGGGGAGGATTTCTGGGGGGAAGATGTTTCCAAGCGGGCTCTTTCCCGATTATATATTTTGTTAGATGCTTGGTGGTGGCAGTAAAATAAAGTCCAAGGACAAAAGGTAAAATAGTTTGTACCTTGGGGAAGTTTTAACCTAAGCTGGTAAAAATAAGTTTAGGGGTTTTCATGCAGGTCCCCACATCTGTGCCCTAGAGTTCAGAGTGGGGAAGGAACCTTGACAGTGTGTATTTAATGTCTACTTAGAATGTTTTTCCCTAATCTATTACGAGGTCTGACTGACGTGCATTTATTTGTTTTTACAGGTTGAAGTGGGGATAATGAACTGATGGGAATAGCAGGAGGTTGGGATTCTTGGGTCTTATTCCCACTAACCTGCTGGATGACCTTTGGAAGGTGGCTCAGTTCAACCATCTGTAAAACAAGTATACAACTTACTGCTCCGATGTCTTGTGAGGTTTAATAGTTGAGTTCCTCAGAAATTTGCTCTATACAGTAAGTGAGAGGAACTAGAAGTTATCTGATGTATATCCCTCTACCCGAGTCTATGGTTACAATTACTATTTCTATTTCGGATTGATGTCTACATTAAGGCAACATCTCTCCTTGGGCAGTTTCTACTTTTGAACAGATGCCACTATTGTTTACAGTTTCAATGATTCTTAGCTTTGCCAAGGGGCGCTAAACAACCACAACAGGAAATCAGAGAGCCAGGCTCTAGGTTCCTACTTCACCTGAGAGACTGCTGTAGACATTACAGAGCTTCTTGTAAACTGGCAACCTCCCACCTCCACACATCATGTGACAGGAATCACCTCAGACTAGTTGTCCTCTGGGAAGGATCACCAATCAGGATGGCTAGGGGAGGAATGGGGGACCATCACAGCCCTGTATGTGGAGTGACAGCCAGCATAGCTAAGGCTATATGCTAGGGGATTTGTGTAGAGGTGTGTATGTACACACACACACACACAGAGAAAATGTAGTTTGACAAAAGTAGGATTAAATTGGATTTTTGTGCAAGCAAACTCTGTACATGCAAATCTCCACCATCTTATTATTCTCTCTTCCCCTTCTGGTTGGTTTGTGAAGCTCCCTCTAGTGTCTGTATATATTGCAAAAAGAAAAGGAGTATTTGTGGCACCTTAGGAACTAACAAATTTATTTGAGCATGCATCCGATCAAGTGAGCTGTAGCTCACGAAAGCTTGTGCTCAAATAAATTTGTTAGTCTCTAAGGTGCCACAAGTACTCCTTTTCTTTTTGCGAATACAGACTAACATGGCTGCTACTCTGAAACCTGTATATATTGCATTTCCTAGCTTCCTCCCTATTCAGGGAGCATACGGCTTAGAACTAGAATGCAGACCAGGAATGTTGTTTCCCTTTCTTCCTTCCTCTTGCCCCCAAATCAATAAGGCGCTAGAATCCCCCTACCAGAAGAGAAGGTTGCTAATTTTGCATGTAGGTGGTAGAGAGAGTGGGCGGTTTGGACCCATAAAGTGAGTTTACCCAGGGCAGGGGTTCTCAAACTGTGGGACACAACCCTGTTTTAATGGGGTCACCAAGGCTGGCTTAGACTTGCTGGGGCCCAGGGCCGAAGCCAAAGCCTGAGGGCTTCAGCTCTGAGTGGCAGGGCTCAGGTTACGGGCCACCTGCCTGGGGGCCCTTGGGCTTGGGCTTTGGCGATAGAGCTCTGGCAGGCTCAGGCTTCCGTCCCCCTTCCTGGGGTCATGTAGCAATTTTTGTTATCAGAAGGGGGTCGCGGTACAATGAAGTTTGAGACCCCTTGCCCTAGGGAGCTGACAACAGTAAAATTTAAAAAAAAGACAACTACTCAAACACGTGTAGTATTCAGAATAGAGGGAACTATCCTGCTGGACCAGACCAAAGTATATGGTGGGAGAAAACCTCTTCCTACTCGCAGCTAGTGATCACCTTATGCCCAGATCTATTGGGACTTATAACCCATCTCCTAGCCTAGCATCACCACAGAGATGAGATTTTGTTTAATTTGTATACAGGGACCCAGCAATAGTCAGCAGGTGTAGTTCCACTATTAAATGTATATCAGAGATGAAAAACTGACAAGTCAACTGAAAATGAACTTCCTACTGTGCAAAATCCATTTGTCATTATTGCACTTATTGCTGAAATGGTGCACAGGGAGCGAGTGCTCTCTAGTAGCATGGATACAGCTTTATACATCAACACCTTAAACTGAACCTGGAAAAAATAGACAACACATGCTCCATACACAGATCACCCCTTGGTTGCAGCCAGCTGCTTTTTGCACTAGCTGAAATTTCCGAATACGCCTTGGAGATAGCTCAGAGACATTTCGGCTAATCCAAATACATGCAAAGTCATTTGTAGTTACTAATATTACCTAAATGTCCAGGAGCAGTCGACTCCCAGATGGAAAATCTATGACCGGGGGATCTAGCCCCATCATCTCTGATAAATAACTCATCCTTTTAAAAATCTTATTGACTCCTCTTCATATGATAATTTGACAATTTATGGAACTTCACCTTGTAATTGCATATACTCATTTAAAATCAGGGTGGTAACCCAGTGCCTGTGTGGAGCTACTTAAGGCAGTCATTACCAGTAATAGGAGCCTCTAGTACTCCCTTTCCTTACAAACCCATGGATGTCTGATTGGTGCCCTCCCATTTGTGATTTCACACAGGATGACAGCCACCACAAATATTTTGAAAATAACTTAGTAATCTTTAGCTGGCAGGACAAGAATGACTGTTTTCACACATCACACTGGCCACTCTGGGACTACGTTGTATAATCAGAGAAGCCAGCCTGTTATCTGAGCCTATGAGAAACAATGCGACAGCTGAGAGTGAATTATTTTGGGACATAGTGTTGATGTAAAAATTGTACATGCACATATATATATATATATATATATATATATATATATATACACACCAAACATAGAAACCTAACTTCCCCAAAATGAGGCTTGCACTGCTACAATCCTGGGTTCTCTGGCCTTTATCAATATATTTGTGCACAGTGAGGGAGGAAAAGTATCATGTATATGCACACAGAACATGTCTACACGACGGGCACTACAGTGGCACAGCTGCAGCTATGCTGCCCTAGTGCTGTATTTTAGACACTTCCTATGGTGACAGAATACTATCCTGAGTGTTGGTTGCAAGGATGACGGAAGAATTCTAGACTGGGGCGGGATTAGATCACTTTAACTAGATCACTCAGCGGTATGAATTTTTCATGCTCCTGAGTGATGTAGCTAGGTCAATCTAAATTTTAAATGTAGATTAGAGCTCTGAGGAAGCCAAGACATATTTGGTGCTATTGTTATGAGCTAGGTTACACCTTAGTTTTTTCCACCAAATGCATCCGATGAAGTGAGCTATAGCTCACGAAAGCTTATGCTCTAATAAATTTGTTAGTCTCTAAGGTGCCACAAGTACTCCTTTTCTTTTTGCGAATACAGATTAACACGGCTGCTACTCTGAAACCTTAGTATGGGTTGAGCTAAAACTTCAATGAGACTGATCGGTAGGAATGCACCCTTCAATTAAGATGGTTGTAAGCCCCATTTAAGGGGCTGACACCTAAAATAAGTCCCAATAGACTTTGCCAGGAAACTACCATCACTTGGGCTAAGGGTTTGACTGGGGATTGTGACCAGGTGGGGAGTGAGAGAGAGAGAGAGAGAAGCAAAGGCAAAAAGCAAGAAAGCCACCAGTAGCCTATGAGCACAGTGTGACTCTGGGAAAATCTAGAGCGAGAGCTTTTGAGTCTGTTGGCTAAAGAGGCTTGGAGCTGTAAGCTAAGAACCTGTTCCTTTTGTTCTTGGTTCCTCCTGTATTTGGAGATGGTGGACTTTGTATATTCCTTGTAAATAAGATTGTATCAAATGGAATACCAGACTCCATCAATTTCTACTTCCAACTGGAATATCCAAAATTTGACTAGCTACTCTGGTTGAAGCGCAGCCACACTATCTTTGGCGAGATTACCAGCAAGCCACAAAGCCTTGTAGCACCATCTACAGAAGTAGTGTTTGCAGTGTGGACATTTGTTGACCAAGAACTGGACCTTCTATGTAAGTCACCAAACAGTTATTAGACAAATTTTGTCCATCACAGCCAACCAAATGTGGATCTGAATCAGTGACACAAGGTATTAAACTCAGGTATGTCTGAGGTCTGCCTGTGTTAGGAATCTTTTCCCACCTCTAATGCCTGATACCCAATCACAGAGAAATAGCTGCATACTGAGAGAGTTTCTAAAGAAGGCCTTACTTCACAGTAGGTCACATACACTGCAGAGGACCATGTGAAGTCATAATATTGAGCATGCGTGTTAAACTGAGCAGTAGAAAGGGAGGGTGGGGAGTGTGCAGGATCCTTTCCAAAATTATTTTTAAATACAGAAAAGAGAAGTTTTTCTACTATTTTGATCCAATCCTTTAAAAAAAATGATTTAGTACTTGGACTAATGGCTGCAATGTCTGTCTGAGGCACTGGAAAATCAGTACCACACAACAAAGGCTGAATATTTTCACTTGACTGTGCCCAACAGCTGTGCAGGAAAAGAGCACATGTAGTTTGAGGAAGAGAGGGGATTTACTTGAGGCTATTTGGAACCCTATTATGGTTTTTAGGTAACGCAGTTGTTGATCCTGAGACATGTTTTGTTTATTGCCACTATGTTCTTGGCTATAAATTGGCACTAACCTCATGCTGTTTTACACATGAGGGCTCATGCAAGGTTGATTGTGACTTGATACCACAATTGTAGAAGTGTTAAACCTCAATTATGCTTGGTTCTAAGTGGCATTTAAAATTGTTAGCTAGTGCTGTTTAATAAAAATAACCATACCTTTTTTCCAAATCTAGACTGGTTATGCAGAGGGATTTTCTAATCTCTGATGTTTAGGGCCACTATTAATCACTGCTCCCATAATTAAAGATTTGCACACCGAATTAAAAAACATTTAATTTTCTGTGAATAGCATATTTATGCTGTTTGATAGGCTTTTTTAATTCTTCTTCCAATCTTTATTAACATTTTTGCTGGGATAGTTGTAACTACAGAACATCTACATTAGTGACCCTAACAGGTCTACCGTGGGAGATTACAGGTTTACTGCAGATGGAGGTGGCAATGGATTGCACTGGTCATGGTCTCGTTTCAAACGGCAAGCCATTTCCCTGCTATATCAACCAATTTCAAAGATTAATAGAGATGTGTGGCAAGTTACAAAGTAAATAAAACCCACCAGCTTTTGGAAATATATTTATTTTAAAGTTTGAGGCAAACCAGGTAGGACTTCTGGAAGAGAACAGTTTGTTAGGGGTTGCATAAATCACAGGCAACTGAATGCTACAAAAAACAGAAATGTCCACATACTTTATAAATCCAAGCCATACAATACAATAATCCATACAATAATAAAAGTTTGATAGCATAGAAGAGCCGCAGTTCAGAAAAGCAGTATTTTAACTAAAACTGTATGAAAGACCCAGCTAAACTTAAGCCACTTTTTGAGTCTAGTTGACTTAGTGTTATGAGTTAAGGAACTTCCACTTAATGTACCTTTTTTCTGCTGTAGTCCCTTCCATTATGACATGAAATAACACCTCCATAGGGCTTCAGATCTTTTGCCTTCATGCAGCCCTATATCATAAAATACCTTTATTGGAAGAAGAAAAGGAGTACTTGTGGCACCTTAGAGACTAACAAATTTATTTGAGCATAAGCTTTCGTGAGCTACAGCTCACTTCATCGGATGTTTTAAGGTACTTCTTGTGGTTTAGTGGTGAAGTGCAGCTTGATTTAGCTACAGTCTTCTATACATTTTGGTACCGAAGTGTTCATATTTACTAAACTGCTATTAAATTTTGGGTAGGCTGTGTGTGTGTACACAATTTTAAATTCAGTTAAACCATGGCCCTTATGAATATAAAGAGAAGTGCTGTATTTAAAATGTCAGCTTGTATCTCCTATTCTCCTGGAGTGGTTGCTAACCTTTTCTAAAAGCAAGAATCTCTTCCAAGTCTATTCAGTGGCGATCAGGGCAAAGCCATACTGTTTGAATACATTAATCTAAGACTAGCCAACCACTGGCCATTTGCCCCATTTACATTCTTCTTCCACATTTAATGCTGCTCACAAATTTAAAAAAAGCAGTGGCCAACAGGAAAGAGTGATGGCTCTACTTATAAATTATCTAAGAAAAAGGCCTCCAGGCCATGCTTTCAATTCTAAATGCAACAGTATAATGTGTAGATTGGCACATTCATAATATGGCGGGGGGGGGGAGTGTAGGAGGAGTCAAGGTCTAGCAGCATTACCCATTCTTTTTTTGTTGTTTTTTTTTGTTTTGTTTTGTTATTTTTAACCACAATCACAGCTGAACTTCTAGCATCTTATTGGTGCAATCTGTAATACTTTTTAGTAGCCTGGAAGTCACAACAGCAACAGACACCCTTAACTATTAATGGTTAAGAACATGACTATTCTTGTGTACGAATGCAAGATGCATAGAAGACAAATAATAGTGGAGCTTAGCATCAGAAATGTATGGCCATTGTACAAGTGTATTTTATGGTCACTTGAATATTAATACTAAGCACTTTCCATAATATACTTCAAATACTAATTAGTCCTCACAACATCCCTGTGAGGTAGGCAGACATTACTGTTGTACTTTTACAGATGTGGGAGCTGAGGCAAGGTGGATAAGTGACTTGCCCAAGAGGGTAATCTATGTCAGGTGCGATATTGATTCAGGAGCATGTGGCTCCCAGTTGTGTGCTCACTTTCCTAGTTGTAACATAGCCAAGCAGAATTTTCAGTAACACTTCAGTCAGATTTTTGGTATGAAACACAAAAGAAAAAAGTTACTGGTAGTTCTCTGAAGAATTCCAATAGCTAAAACAAGTCTTAACAAGGAAAGCTGTCTGTGTACGGAGAAGACAGATTTCATCAAGTAGCAAGGACAAAAAGTGTCATAAAATTTCAACATTTAACAATTAAGAGCAGGGAAATGCACACTTATCTAGGTTTATGGTTTCTGTGCATGTTAGTTCCCAAGGGCATCTATTCAGAGAGCCTGACATATTAGTCAGCAGGACACTTCCACTGAATCTATGCCAGTTTTAAAGTGCAGCTTCATGGCATCATCAGGCCCTACATCATTTCCAGCCATTTTGGTTTTGGCTAACCACTCACTTAGCCAGGTTTAATTCTTTCTGATCACTTCTAATTTCCTGCTATCTTCCCTGTGGATTTGCCCCCCTCAGCAACTTCTTCCTTTGGCTGCCCAATTACCTGGGAGAACACAATATTGAGCATTGATAGGCTGGAGAGTGAAGCTTTAATACAGTGGTTCTCAAACTTTCGTACTGGTGACCCCTTTCAAATAGCAAGCCTCCAAGTGCGACTCCCCTTATAAATTAAAAACACTTTTTTTATATATTTAACACCATTATAAATGCTGGAGACAAAGCAGGGTTTAGGATGGAGGCTAGCAGCTTGCAGTCCCCTGAGGGGTCCCGACCCTCAGTTTGAGAACCCCTGCTTTAATACCAGATTGGTAGCTTCTTCCCCACATGAGGCCTCCTTAACCCTGCTGCCCACACGTGCACGCGTCCCCCCCCCTTAATAGTAGCATTTACACTAACCCCAATTCCTGATCACTGTGGAGCTGGTTCTGTCCCTGCAGCAGAATTGCTCTCTTGCATCTGCTACACCCTACATGGCATGAATAAAACAGAATCCCTTACTTGAAGTGTGGGAGATCAGCAGGGATTGCAGGATGCAGTGAGGTAAACCTACCATATCTCCAACCATGTGAGCATCACCTGCGTGATGTTTCCAAAACAGAGGAGTGAAGTACTGAGGCTGAACCCTGAGTAACACAACACTTACATTGTAGCACATGCTAACTTTCTGGAAGGTAAACAAAAGCCATATAAACAGGAGTTCTTATTTTTGTATTCGTCATACGAACCACCTGGATCATAGATCTGTAGCTGGGTAGCCAGTAATTTCTATTCTTAAATTATTTACATTCAGTGATTCCCTGGGATATTCAATAGTAGGTATTTTACACCAGTGCAGAAAGGCACAACACACCTTTTGGTCAAATCTTTACCTTTGTGTAAATTTTTTTGCATCTCTAACGTGGTTTTGCCATAAATTATTTCTAACAATGCACCACACTCATATTAATCCTAATAACTCATGCAATAATGGTACAAGCACTGTAGCACTGAAGCCAACAGAAGAATATGTTATAAATTTGTAGGGCACTTCTATTTCCAGTCGTCGTCTGGCTTCTAGATCGTTGACAGAAACCTGGTATCTAGAACACAACACACGGAGGGCTATGCCTTTGATGAAATAACGTGTAACCAAAAGAATAAAAATCCCTACTAAGAACTTTGCCAGCACCACCATCATCATCTCACTGATTGGAGGAAGGCTGAGGAGAAGACTTTCGTTGGGATAGTTTGGTGCTGCATATAGGTTATTTAACCAGAATCCTATGGCTGCTCCAGCTCCTGCTCCAAGGACAGTAGTTGTGTCTGCTCGGGTAGGGCTGTAATCCTCTAGTTTGGGATAGTTGTAACATAGGAGAAAAGGCACAACTATAGAAAGTATAGGGCAGAATGGACTAGTTAACATCAAGTGGTCTATGATATCCCATGCAGGATATGTGAGTGCAATTAACACAGCTGAAATCAGAGTTCCACCAATCACATCCTGTAAACATGGGAATTAAAAAAAACAAAACAAAAATAAACTTGTTAAAACATGGAAGTATAAACAGGTTATCAGACTATCAAGCCAATTTTTCAGTTCAAAAGTGGGGAGTAAATTAGGAAGATGCAGTCTTTTTACATTTAAATTTATCTTTTATTTTTTAAATGTATACTCTAAGATTGAACATGCTATGGTTTTTTCCCCAAAAAATACAATTAACTATGAAGTAAAGCATTAATATAGTGAGAAACAGGAACATTCATAGCATCAAGTATCTTATTTTTTCAAATGAACATGTATCCTGTCCTTCCTCCTCCTTCCCCTTCCCCACACCAGTCCAGTGCACTAATAATGAATTACTTGCCAAAAAGAGAAGTAACAGAGTGTTCAGCTAAAAATGTGATCCGACTGGCTGCAATTCCCTCGGTGCTTCATAAGACTTTATATAGCAAAACAGATCTTTTATCCTGCCACATAAAGATTCTATCTACCCAAATTCCCTCTGCAGTGTTAGTTGGCTAGTGTTTTTCACTTATTGCCCAATGATAAACTGTAGCATTTCAGTATTGGCTGAAGTCAAAACTGCTGACTTCCAAATTCATACCCTAAGTACTGAGCTAACCTGCCATCCTATATGTTTTTAATAGACATTTCTGATCTCCACTGTGTAACACGCCATCATCTTAACTTCTGATAGTCATCAGCAATTATTTTCTGAGTTTACTTTCTGTTAATTAAAATTTTTCAGTTACTCCATGATTTAACAACACTGCATTTAACATTGTTATTCTGGACTCTTTTAGCACACTTCAGACATTGACACAACAAAGCCCGTTGGTTTGCACGCTGCTTTTTAAACAAGGGAGATCGGAGAAGCGCTATACAGGGCCAATGTACTCAGTGAGCAGAGCTTTGCAGGCCCTACATTCTAGAACACTGCTATAGGTCATCAGGTTGAACCAGGTTGGCCACATTCAATGCACATTTGAAGTCCCATTTCTTTAGATATGAAAGAAACCTTTCCCTGAGCAAAGGAATATATTAGCTAAATGAGTGTCCCTCTTTCAGGCTTAATTCATTGTTAAATGTAGTGTTTTGTAGCCAGAGTCAAGATCCTATGCTGAAGAGTGGATGTATAAACACAGATTAGATACACAGATTTATGAGAGACAAAACAAAGTATACATTGGCCCTGATCCTTCTTGTCTCACACATGTGAGTATTCCTCTTGACTTCAGAGAGGATTTTTTCCTCCTGAGTAGGATAAGCAAGATTTTACCCACTGTCAGGGTGGATAAAAATCAATAATTTTTAAAAAATAAAAAATCCGATTTTTGATTGTTTTTTCCCTCAAAAAGCACTTTATCTAAAGATAGTTTTAATTAAGATACATTATAGCTGAAAGATATCTCATCAGGGAATAGGGATCATAAATTCTAATTCTATAGTATGAGACAATATATTCATGTAATGTTTAAGAAAAGTTTTGTAAATGAGTTCCATGGATTAGGGGACCCAATCTTATGGGGTTCCACAGGCTTCTGTATAGATTATTTAGCTAAATGTTTCTATCTACCCAATGGCATTCAGTGCTCAATCTAGAAGATGCCATCAGAAATGCTTAGTTTTGCAGTTCTCAGACTATGGATTTGTGTCTCCAGAGGTAAATGCTTGTTAACAGCAAACATGTTTTAAATAAATAAATAATATAGAGAGGTGAGAAATAACAGACCTCAACTCTATTGCTCCTCTGCAAATTTGTGTACGCAGAGTCAATCCCTTACCTCTCTCTAAAAGTGCAAAGTTTCAAAAAGTTCAATGAATAGAAGATTATTAGGGGCAGAATAGATCTGGACAAGGAGAAGCCTGGATACAGATGTGAGAAGCGAGAGATGTGCTTGTTTTGTTAAAATATTATATGTTTGCCGTTGAAGGAAAAAATTCAGAATACTTAACGTTATTTTAGTTAAATAAAACAATTTAAATGTCTGTCTCGTGATGTTTTCCTCCTAATACAGCATGGCAAGAAAATCCTCCAAATATTAATGATTAACCTGTTGAATTGGAGATATTTATGAAGTCATTGGGAGGTGAACTATCTTCTTCAATTACCATTGGTAAATGAAATAACCAATCATTCATTTTCGGATACAGCTGTAAAACTAATCTGAAAAGTTTTCAAAATAAATCACTGTTTAAAAACATATAGCGTGTAGCTTCTAAAAATGAAACCTACATCTATCTCTGAGTTGTGAAGAATATGTATTAAGGTTATAACAACCAACAAGAATGCACTTTTATGTAGAAAACCATGATTAAATTGAGTCTTCCTAATTAGTGATTTAAACCATGATTTAAATCAATTTGATCTAAATCAAATCCACCCTGCCCCCTTGTACACTTGTTTTTTGAGAGCCAGTTAACTTCTGATAATTAATTAAATGGGAGAAACTATTTGCATGACTTAGTTTCAGGATCTCTATTAAAACAAGTTTAAACAGCCGATTTCTATTAATTCAAACCTTTCCCCACCCATAATCCCAAAGCTAGTTTCATTCCATGGCAACAGGATTATGATTTCTTCTTTTGCACAAGCAGGAGAAAGGTTATATGATTCCTTTAACAACAGAAACTTTATATTAAATTTGAGGGAGGAAACAACTGCAGAGATATGAGACAATATAAAATATTTAAATGATGCATTTCTCTAGTTTGGCTGGGCACAGGCTCCTTTAGGCAATAACAATGCATAAGAACTCTTCTTAAAGTAGTAATTGAAGTCTGGATTGTTAGTTAATTGCCTGAGGCAAGACCATGGAGGTTAAAACCTAATTTATTAACTGAAATAAATAAGCTGCTTTGAGGACTTTTATAAAACTGTTGTCCACAGTGATACTGGGAAAGGAGACACATGCTACTCTGTGACAAACACTCTTACTGAAGTTTTGCAACCCGCTGCAGGTAGAAAGGTCAAAAGCAATACAAAGATTATTTTCCTCATAAATACTCTTTTATTATCATTATCTAGCTGAAGGACCTGCATAAATAGCAGACTCAGTGTAATACTGCAAAAGCGCTAGTCAAGTAAATACTAAAAATTCCCTGGTTTCACAAGATCATAACTTTCTGAAAAGTTCTTTACAACTGAAAATTTCTATGCTTGGTCATAGCCCATAGGTGAATTGTTTTTGAGCAAACTCCATTTAGAATCATCAAGGCTGGATTTTTTTTTCCCCAGAAATATTTTGTGACAAGCACATAACTCAAACATGGGTGAATTTTAGATGCTGAGAATTTTCACGTGCTAGGTTCCAAGCAAATTTGAAATTTAAAAAAAAAATTATTCAAAGAATCATTTTTGTATATGCTCAGTACCAGTTTCCATTAAGATTAGCATTACAATTACAAGAAAATTATGTAAGGTCTGAGTGAGTCTAGCTTGCCTGGGCTCAGAGAGTCTCAGTAGTGTCTTGCATAATGACAGGTTTCAGAGTAGCAGCCGTGTTAGTCTGTATTCGCAAAAAGAAAAGGAGTACTTGTGGCACCTTATAGACTAACAAATTTATTTGAGCATAAGCTTTCGTGAGTTACAAATTTATTTATGCTCAAATAAATTTGTTAGTCTATAAGGTGCCACAAGTACTCCTTTTCTTTGTTCAGTAGTGTCTGCACAGGGAATGATTAGTCATAGTACTTGTCTGGTAAACATGCAATGACTTTCTGCAGGGTAATAAACACACCTCTTTCTGAGCCATTTAGTCACATTAGGGTGCAAATCTCTGCTCTAAAGCTGGTGCTTTGGTGCTTTGCTAGTAGAAGGTGGTGGATAAACTCAGAAATACTGGCTGATGTTGCATTGTCTAATTAACCAAACTCATAAACCTAACCAAGAGAATATTATTTACTCATTTGGAACACGGGGTTATTTCAGACAGAGCTTTCCTACTCAGATAACTATATATGCACTAACTGCAACCTACAGTGGTGCAAGCCTAATCTGAACAATAGATACATGGGAAGTGGGGAAGGGCCTAATGTGGTATTGACTTTGGCAGCATTCATGCCATACAAAAATCTGTAAAACATTTGCAGTGAATAAACTTCCCTTCCTTCCATCCCCCACCAAAAAGAGAGGCTATGATGTGGCTTTAAAGGATGGCTATAGAAATCTTAATTCTCCTTCACCTTTTCCTCCTACATTCATTTTACTTGTAGTTTTTCTTTTATGAGTAAATGCAATTTATTTTTGTCTTTATTTGTCAACAGTTAACACTACACAGAAAGTGATCCCAGATACAAGATTTCAGGGGCTGAGAGGAAGGTGCTGATGGAAAAAGGTTTAATTGGTTCCTCTAAAAATAATGAGGAATACTGAATTCAATTTCTGCATTCAGATGCTGGTCATTCTGTTCAGAGCACTCTTTTATTTAGAAATGTGCCTATACCAATGCCATATTTGATCAGCATCAAGCTGGGTGAAACACCATGGAAAAGAAATCTAAGTTTAAAGATCAATGAGATGCAAGGAGAAAAGTTATGCACCTGTTTATGGCTCTTCATTAATCCAGACTGTCTTTAATTAGCTAATTAGCTACCTAAACTGCAAATATTAAGGTTTATTAGCACACTTAAATCCAAAAAGCTTCTTATACTTTCCAAGGTACATTTCTCCCCCAAATCCTTAGTGGTGACTTCAAGGAATACCTTTGTAAATCTGAATGTTGATTTCATTGCTGCTATGTGAAGTCAGAGATTCATTAATTCTTAAAGAATACAATGTAAAAAGGAAGGACTCAGCCTTCGTGGAAATAAGCATATGTAAAATTCATCCGTTTTGCATATGAATAGCTTCTCTTTCCAGTTAATACCTATTTTGCTACCTACACTATATGATCACTAAAGACTACTTACATTTGGATAATAACTCCTGAACAGAGAACCTCTATTTACTGTGTTGATTAGTTAAAGTTTTCCTTTGTGCACATTTTTATTATGTCAGTCATTTCGTAATGGAATAAAAGTTTTGTTTCTTATGGGAAACTGGATTAAAAAAAATTTGGACTGAAATAATTTGGTGTGCTGTACGATAGTGCATATACCAGATGTATTTTCTTCCAGTATACATTTTTGGTGTGTTTAATTTTGTATGACTGACCTGAGATTTACCTACATGCGCATGTGCGTGCGCACACACACACACAATTGCTGCATGACAGACAAGACTGAACTCCCTCTACAATGATTATAGAGATCTTAACTTTTACATGATTTTTCTGTGTTAACAGAGACAGTTTTAAATCTTGATCCCAAAGGCTAATAATACTGAGTAAAAAAAATTTTAAGCACCTGGAGCCCAAGACTCACTGAAAGGTTTCTAAGTCCTTAAGTCATTTTTGAAAATGGACCTTATGCTCCTAAATCGTGTAGGTGCTTTTGAAAATGTTACCTAGAGTCAACAGGAATTTCTTCTAAATATGAGCAATAAACAAGTGAAGCTTATCATTCAAATATACATTCTCTAAAAGCTCAACATTGTATATAAAAAGATGTTTATTACTATTTTGATTTTTTTTTTACTGAGCCAACTTCTATTGGGGGGAGTGAGACTAGCTGTTGAGCTTACACAGAGCTCTTTTTCCGGTCTATCTTGCGAGGAGACCCATGTCTCAAGAAAACTAATCCTATTTCATCTTGGGTATTCTTTTGCTTACTTTAATTCCTCTGATTGTTTTGTTTGGATATGATATTCTACCACACTGCTTGTCCCAAACTGTTGAATAATATTTGCTACATACAAATATTGGACGACCTTTCCACGGTGGGTGAAATGACCCTGATAAATAGTTTGTATGTCAGTTTGTAAACCATTGAAAATCCCTTCAGGATTAATGGTGCTATTGGGGGAAAAAACCAAGATGTAACAGAGAATATAGGTGCATATTGTGGGATGCGTATTACAGAACATAATCTGCTCTTTTATATGTCTTTGTAATTGTATAATCAGCAATAAATGCATCAATCTTCGATCTATATTTCTTACACAAATTATTTACTTTGTTTTCAGAGGAAACTTTTTCAGAATAAAATAACAAATTACCTTTAGACTTTTCCTTATATACTGGACAATATTTAGCGTAGTATAAGATATTATTGCTTTTTAAATCATGGCTGTATACATTGTGAACTGCAGTATTCATAACCTGTTGCAAGAGTAAATGTTGCTCTCAAGCGACTGTCTGCTTCTACCATCTCATGTAGCTTCTTGGAGACAGGAATGTGTGCATTACGGTTAAGGGGAAACTGAGCTCTGCTGTGATCACTAATGCAAAATGAGTTAGTTTAATGCATTAGAAAATTCACAGTGCTGGCACTGAAGGGTTAAAAGGATGAAAGTCTTCCCACTGTGTATTTTTAATGTTGTCTGTGATGTGATTCCTTATGCCTCTGTGTTATACTGTCCCACAAATGAAAGTCAGCATGCATAGTTTTCAAATCCTAGTAGATGTAGATGAATTTTGTCCCCGCCCCCACACCCATTCTACTGATCTTTAGACAGTGCACCAAGTCCTGTTTGCCTCACTTCTGCAAATGAAGTAAGTGATCAAGGATATCAGGAGTTGGCTCAGAGTTTTCAGGAAAAGAATCTGGGGGAGATTTTCATAGATACCATTGGAGGTAGGACCCAGACTCCCATTGACTTTTGATTGGAGCACCTAATTGCCCTTTATGCCTTTAAAAACGTCCTCCTAATTACGGAATCTCTGCCTCAAAAGTTAATCAAGAGTTTGGTTGTGCCTTTGAGTGACAGTTTCTCTGATTTACATACAGAACGTCACTAATTCCCACTTTGCTAGTTCTTCACACCCTATAACTTGCAATCCCTCAAATGAGTGGCATCTCCCCACTTCTCAACCAAGGTTCATTATTAGCAGATGTTGTAGAAGATTCTCATAATAGTAGGGGTGCTGGAACAATTTGTATAGTGAGGGTGCGGAGGGCCATTGAATCAAACTTAAACCCTGTATATGATGGAAATCATTTCAAGCCAGGAGGTGCAGCAGCACCTCCAGCACCCCTAATTCCAGCACCTATGCATATTAGTTAGGGCTTCTCTACACTAACAAGCTACTCCAGTTAATTATACTAGTTAAAGCAGTACAATCCCCTAGAGTGTAAATTCAGTTATTAGTAAAAAGATGCTTTTACACCACTATAGCTATTCCCATACTGTATGGGACTATACTGGCGTAAGTCACCATAATGGAATCCACATTAGTCCTTTTAAAGGTATAACTATTTCAATAAAATAAAACACACACACAAACCACCATGCTCCTAACCAAAATACTTCTACCAGTAAAACTGCAAGTTTACATCAGACCTTAGATTTCCTTACTTTTACAGCCTATACTACAATGCATTTATTACATTGTGTGCTATTATTAAAACTCAAAGAAACCAAGTAAATCTCAGTGGTTTGAGCATTGGCCTGCTAAACCCAGGGTTGTGAGTTCAATCCTTGAGGGGGCATTTTAGAGATCTGGGGCAAAAATTGGGGATTGGTCCTGCTTTGAGCAGGGGGTTGGACTAGATGACCTCTTGAGGTCCCTTCCAACCCTGATATTCTATGATTCTATGAAATGCTGTGTTGCAATAGTCTTGCTAATTTTTGTAAATTACATGTGTTCATTCACTTGCTAAATTTGAGAAATTCAGTAAACCTCAGTGAATTGGCATGTTTTATGTGAATATTTGCTTGAAGAAAATCATTTCCTACAGATGTGTTCATGCACTTTCAGTATTAGCTTTCCATCAATAGTCTAGTGAGAAATTTAGGTGGACAACACCTTTGAAGGGACTAAACTGAGCTCAGATGTGATCATTTGTACCAGAAACCCGATTCTAAGAATGATTGTTTCTGCTTCCTGATGAGCATATAATGAGACTTGTGTCCAAACCTGGATTTTGAATACTGAATAATTGCACTGAACCACTTGAGGAGTAGTTTTCAGACACAGTTATTCATAGAAATTTGGCAAATTGTTCTCAATATTTTACTCATTATCCCAGAAGAATCTTAAATTGCACATGGCTAGTTTGTGAACAGAAAGAGGTTATATTTATGAAATAATTATTCTATGTGAATTATTTCCTCAATTCCACTCACTACCATGCCATTTTTTAAGATGAAGATTCTACGGAAATATGTTTCTTGCTATTAAACTAAGGAGTTGGGGGTTAGAGGCAATCTGAGATAGGCACAAAGGGCTTTTTCTTCTTTATCCCAAACTCTATCTGAATTTAGAAAAGTCTCTTTCATTATCATGGAACACCAACGGAAATATGCTAAGAATTTTTACTGATTGACTTAGGGTCACCAGTTAAATCTAGACTGGAGACATCCTCTCTTTTTTTAAGACATTGTTTTGATCCAGTAAGGTTGGAAGGAAAGGTCAGGCCATATCTCATGGACAACCACCATTTTATTAGGAATTTTATTTATTTATTTATTTTACAATGCATCAAATTTATGTCTTCATTACAACTAATACAATTCCTTTATTCATAATTTAGAATATACTTCATTACAACTAATACAATATTTCTTCATGTACTATTAATGATGTATTATGTAAGTTGAAAATGTTTTTCATTCACTGAATTTCATATTTAGGAAAGTGCTGAACATCTCTGCTAACTACATACCAATTACCATAAAGCTTCCTGTTATTATGGAGGCCACTAATGACTCCTTAATTAAGGTTTCAGAGTAGCAGCCGTGTTAGTCTGTATTCGCAAAAAGAAAAGGAGTACTTGTGGCACCTTAGAGACTAACAAATTTATTAGAGCATAAGCTTTCGAGTGAGCTGTAGCTCACGAAAGCTTATGCTCTAATAAATTTGTTAGTCTCTAAGGTGCCACAAGTACTCCTTTTCTTTTTCCTTAATTAAGGTTTACATTGAGATGTGTACTTAACAGAAAAGTGCTATTCCCCATATGTCATAACCTAACTTAGCTCCACATACACAAACTGATTTAACTGAGTTCTGCCTGCACTGGAGAAACAGAAGTAAATGTCCAGCATGCCTCACTGATTTGGCACTTCAGCACATTACATTTACCTCCTGACTAAATCACTCCCTACTTAGTAGTTCTGGAATGCAATAGTGAAACTACCACACACACAATACTGTTACCTTGCTTAAGTACATTTCCTATCAATGCAATCACTGAATGTCCAGGACATCAACAATTAAATGGAGATTCACATTTACACCAACCTCATCTCACCTGCCTTTTTACCCAAACACTCTAATATCCAACACTCCACCAGGCTCCTCAGCTGCATAACACACTCTTTTTTTCAGTTACATATTTATCAGCCAAAGTGCAAACATCCAGTTTTTCAAATGCACTCAAATACACAAGTTTAACCCCAAATTCAGCTACATTCAGATATCTCCCGAGAGGAAAATGTATGAGTCATTTGTACATGAAAAAGCATGTGGTCAGAATTCAGGTTGTGCATTTGTGTGTGATTTATGAGAAACCAGATGTGTGTATTACGGTCGGTTAGGTATTGGAATTCAAAGGAAGTTTCTTGTGGTGCTGGAGAGTGTGTTTTGGGGGAAGGTATGCACAGTGAGGTTGGTTTGGGTGGACTAACTAACAATTTCCTGGATTTTTAATGATTGTGTTTGAGAAATGCATTTAGGAAAGTTTTTAAGTTGAAGTTCACAATGCTTTGTGCATGGGATAACCACAGTGACTAGCGCTGGCACTCCTCCAGAAGTACTAGCTATTGGCCTAGTCTACAGCCACCTTCTACTTGGTCAAACTGTTAATCAACAGAAAGTAGCTTATGACCATGGGAGACAGAGCTTCATGGGAGCAGGACCAACAATATGGAAATCGCTAGCAGTTAAAATAACCACTTGTCTTTCCACATTCAGAGAGAAATGCCAATCCACCTTTTTGTCCTACTGTTCCTATAAGTACCATTTATGCACTATCACTGCAATACTATTTCACACACCTAGATCTGTGTGTATCTAAAAAATACCTTTTAAAATATATTTTTACATAAAAAATTCCAACTTTCCCTCTGGTTGGTAGGGAAGGAAGCCAGAAATTGTTTTTTTTTCTCATAAGATGTGCTTAGATACTAAGTGGATGGCTGCCAGTAAAATAACACAGACAGAAGGACAGTATATCTTTATCCTTACCAGTACAGTGTGCATTCCAGTGTAAAGTCTGCTGAGACTCACCAGGGTAGAAAATACAAATGCTGCCATAAGTCCTAGAACAAGTGGGTACTGTAGAAAGAAAGAGAAATGTTACCAGCATTCAGATTAAGTACATATATTGTCTGTCAGTACCTAAAATAAATTATCCAATGGCCATCACCCACATGGTAATCTAGAATCAGCTCTTGAGTTCTAATGTTCCAGAGAGCTAATGTGTATCAGAGTTATGCATTCAGGTATCTCAGGTTGAATGTTGGCAGCACTGTATCATGCTGAAAGCTACTTTATTACCTGTAGCCTGTGGAAGGTCTTAAGATTCCATTTTCCCCACTGGAAGCTAGGCCTAATGATGGCATGAATGATATGGCACCTGTAGATTTTTTTTTTCTTAATGGGGGGGATGGCTAGCCTAAAACTGTAATCCAGTTATTATAGCAGTCTAACGGTAATATCAAACTTTCTTTTGTCATCTAGGGCTTATATAAGGTTTATTCATTTTATTCTTTCTCAGAATGGCCTTACCAACATGGAATCAACTATTTTAAATGATTTGGTAAAGTATTTTCAGATTACAGAGAGGGGAGAAATACTTGATAGAGAACTAGGTTAATGTATTAGCCTTTCACCCCTTCATTCAAGTCCTGGCTTAGGTCATCCATGAAAATGAATCTGATGGCCTCATCTTAGCTCCAAGCGGACATTTGTCTGTATAACAAAAATCATCACTTGATTGGCACAATTGACTCAGTAGAGTGCAATGACTGGATGAATGGTATGGGGTGATTGTAGGTCAGGTCAGAAATGCTTTTGCAGAGCTGTACATTTGACAATCTACTTATGTGGCCCCCCAGTAAATGTTGTATCCAAGACATTCCTCTGGAAAGCTTGATCTGTGACTGCACAAACTGATCTGACTCCCTTTAATGCTGTTTTCCCTTCATTTTCCTGAGCCTCAGATTTAGAATACTAAATAGAGTATTCCCAATTTATTCTCTCCTCCTCACACAGTTTAGGGGCTGGTACAGATAAATAATCTATTATTGATGAAGGATTACTAAAGATCAATTGCAGCTCTAGATGACATCAAAGGAATGTACCAGCAGATATTTTTCTAATAGAAACCATTTTAAAAATTGTTTTATGGTGGTCTATATTTTACAGTAAGTACAATACAGCTCTTCAGAAAATGTAGGTTGCAATATTAGTGCACAAATTTATATATGGGTGAAAATAAAGTACTGTAATGAATAAAGTAGTATGGATGTGTACTGCTGTCCTCTGCTGGGCAGGGTCAGAACTGCCTAACTGGGTGCCTTGGCCCGGTACTGCTAACAGATAAAGAAGTTTTCCTTTAGTTCCAGTAGTAGGGCTTAGCACAGGGGTGGGCAAAATATGGCCGCTGGGCTGGATCCAGCCTGTCTAACATTTCTGTCCAGCCTGCCATGACTAACATTTCTGTTCAGCCCCTTCTGCCTCCTCGCGATCTCCGAGTCCGGGCCACTAAAAGTCCCGTGGCGCAGCGAGGTGCTCAGGCAGGCTGCCTGCCTGCCACGGCCCCACGCCGCTCCTGGAAGTGGCTGGCTGCTGCTGGCACATCTCTGCGTGCCCCTGATGGGGAGGGAGGCAACTCTACACGCTGCCCCCACCCCCAGCACTGTTCTCACAGCTCCCATTGCCCAGAAACCGGGCCTGGGCAGTGCATGGAGACCCGCTGCCCCCTCTCCCCAAGGGGTGCACAGAGACATTCCCGCAGCAGCCAGCCGCAGCTGCTTCTGGGAGTGGCATGGGGCCATAGCATGCAGGCAGCCTGCCTGAGCCCTGCTGTGCCGCCGGCCAGGAGCCGCATGTGGTAAGTGCCTCCTGGTCAGAACCTGCACCTTGCACCCCCTCCTGCACCCCACTCCCCTGCCCGTGGTCAGAACCCCCTCCTGCACCCAAACTCCCTCCCAGACCCTGCACTCCAATCCCCTGCCCAGCTCGGTGCCCCTTCCTGCACTAAACTCCCTCCCAGAGCCCACACCCCTCACCCTCTCCTGCAACCCAACACTCTGTACCAGCCCAGAGCTCCCTCCTGCACCCAGACTCTGCACCCTCTCCATTAATATAGTAGAAATGACGCCCATGACGACTTACCACAATTCATAGAGTGGGCCCCCCTGTGAAAATTATTGCCCAACCCTGGTTTAGCAGGAGTAAGACCAGAGCTCTAGGCATGCTGTCATTATGAACTCCTTGTAGCCATGTTATATACTATAGTGGCAAATGTGAAGTTCTAAGTAGTCCTAAATTTGCGACAGTTTCTTCATTTTTAAAGAACAGTAGCACATGGCCTGCTTTTCTAAGGTGCTGAGCTTGCACACCCCCTGGAAATTAATGGAATCTGCAGGTGTTCTGCAGCTTTGCCAATTGGGTCACTATACTAAGATTGTCCTCAATAGAGCAAGAAAGAAAGACGTTATGCCTCACACTCACATTGATTGTACACCCTCATTAAGCACTATTCAAGTGAGTTTCTCTAGTTCTTGTCAATAGATGGTAACAAGAAGAGGAAAATCTACGCACAGCCTGAATCTTCAAACCTGACTTTCCCAAGGAGTCTTTTTGATGAGGATTCTCTGAGTAGCCCACAATAATAGTGAGTGTGCAGTGAACTGGACAGTGTGACTTGCCCATCAGGTCTTGGTAATATTTTCCAAAATACATTATAAAATATTTTAATATCAATTTGAAAAATGCAACAGGACCATTAAAGAGATTAAATTTTTAGAGGAATTTCACAAAAATATTTCTTCTGCACCCGCCATTATCATTGTCAATGGCAGTAGAGAGCCCATTTGCTGTCCATGGGACTTCGCAGTTCCTCATGTGCAATGCTGAGCTCTCTTAAAACACTATTCTGCAACTGCTCCAGTGTAACTAGTTCACTGTAACTGTACAATATAAGGCATACTTCATACTATGACTGTTGTGAAGAGTTCCTTCCGCGCGATGCAGTGGTCAGTACCTAGTAAAAACACAGAACATTTCCCTGAAGCTTAACACAGTAACAAAATCCAACAATGACACTGAGCTAGTGCCATCCCAGATGAGTTGGAAAATTTTCTACAACACTTCTTGTCATATCTAGTATTAACCCACTACAACAATGGAAGGTAGGAGTGAGTAATGATGGAAGTATTGGTGGGTAAAAGCATTGGACCTTTTCATGCTTGCTGCAGTTCAATGGGATCAGACACATGCTTGTTCCTCCCTACCTTGTTTTGGTTTATTGTTGCAATACAAAATGTGAAGGAAATGGATGTAGCTGCCATGGCATGGGTGGATGGCATTCCATATTCTGCTCTCATTTCCAGCTTCACAACAGGAGGTGAATGAGGACGAGGCCACTTCAGGATGTCCTTAGTAACTTGGCCTATGTACATAGCAATCTGGGGGAAAACAGAGCACACAATTAGCTAAACCTGTTAAGGCGAGGGAATTCTCACTCCACTCACCCAAAGGCCTAATTTCAGTCTCAGCTATGTGGGCAACTATTACAGCATATAGTGTAAAATCCATTAGTATGATATCAGAATTTATCCCCTGAATAACTAAAGAGTACTTCATTATACTGGCACATGAGAGGAGCAGCAGTTTTACTGGATCAGATCTGGGATCAGAAGGATGTTACTCAGAAGAGGTACAACATGGATAAGCAAATCACAGTTTGAAACAAGTGGTTCCCATCCTCCAGCATTTGTTTCCTCACCACTAACACATTATTAAACATTTATTTTAAATGTAAAGGTTTCTCCTCCTCCATTCACAACCACTCAACTCTGAGCAAACAGGCAGATTAGAGACTTCCTTATTACATATTTTTCAGGTCCATGAAATTATCAGGTTTCATCTTTGAAATGTACACTTAAAAAAAATTAAACACTGGTTCTCCGCAAGGATTAATTCCACCCTGATGTTTGGCATTTCTCAATTCTGCCAGCCCCACAACGTGGCACCAAAACACTATTTGAGGCACCCACAGGTATTGGTGGGTATACTGTTTTGACATCCTTGGGTGGACGCAGTGGAGACAGCAGGATAGGCAGCACCATGTTTTCAAAGTTTCTCCTCCTGCCAGACTTCCCGAGTAACAAACTGCTTTCATGCACTGCTTGGACAATTCCAAGTAACTGTAATACCAGAAAGAGTTAGGTCAGGGAACTATTAATATGTTATTAACCACTGAAACACAGATGTTGTTTGAAAGATTTTTATTTATCAAAGGGAAGAAAAAAGTTATCCTCTCAAGCAATTATTGCTTGTAAGCAGGTAGAGAGACTAAAAGAAAAGACATAGCTGTTGTCAGTGAAGTCCCCCATCTCCCCAGATGGATAGTATTTGTGATCAGAAAATAAAATAAGTTAACATAGCAGAAGACAAACATAGACTCCAACTTTGGGGTTCCGCTCAGCCCATGGACCTGGGTGCAATATGTGCTCTTCCCAAAAACAGGATTATAAGCTGCCACTCTTCAAGCCACCTGAGCATCTGTGTAAGAGGGAGAAGCTCAGCTGAAGTTAGTTCTTTATTCATTAAGGATCAGGTAGTGCTGCAGCACCCTTTCCCAATTACAGTGATGGAAACCTGAAGGCCCTGTGCTCTCTGCACCTCTGCCTATGAGGTTACTATATAAAACATTGCTTTTGAAACAAGTCTGCTTAGAATGTTGGTATGTCCTCTGCTGCCGGGTGTCAGCATTTTTAAAGAATGGAAAACAAACTTTCTTTAGCCTTTTGCCATGAGGATGGTGCAGCTAGAGATATGCAAAGTAAGTCTCATAAAACAAAATACAAACTCTCTACATAAAAATTAGATTCAGCTGTGACTGTCCATCATGGAAACTATTCAATTACCGTATAAGATGATTCTTTGTTCTGCCTCTAGCACTACGTGATGAGAAGTCTTCTTAAAAGCATAATTTTTTAAAACTGGTCTTGGTCATGAAATATTTATAATAGTGCTAGGGTTGTTTTTATTTCATTTTCTATTTCAGAAGTGATTTCTCCTTATAAGGAGAGGTCTTGAGACTCAGGAACCTGCACTCAATTTGCTTTTGAAAACAAAATCTGACCTATACAAGGTAGCGATGAAACCAGACTATTATGTGACCGAAATGTCATAACCAAACATCCCCTGAACTTCGGGGAAATAAAGATATCTCTATCTCTGTTGGAGGGGACAGACCCTAGAAAAATGATTCCCTTGAGGTTTTATATCATTTAACCCCTTTGTTGTCTCATGAATTTGTATATATGGCCAATTTAACACCAGCAATATGGACCTACTGATCTTTTCCATTTCTCAGTAGCATTCTGGGAATGGGTTTTAATCTAGTGTCCCAGACTGTTCACAGCATACTGTGGGTCAAAGGGAGAAAAAATCCTAGTGGATTTCTGTGGTTTAAAATTCTGTACCATTTCCAAGCAGAGGTGCATTTCCATAAGCCAATTAAATTTCAGAACTAAAAGCAAAAATTATCTTTGATGGGTCGGAAAATATATTTCACTATTATTATGAAGCTACTGTTTTTGACATTAGCCTAGAGATAAGGCAGGGCAAGCCATTGGATTATTGTTGACATGAAAGCAGAGGTTGGAAGTCCCATGCAAATGCAATATAATGAATGGAAGTAATTAAGTTTCATCGCTAATGTTTTTTAAATGGCAGCGTAGACTAGAAAACATGTCATGTTAAAATTTAAAAGCTCATGCTGCTACCACTATATATTAGGCAGTGGAAGGCTCACATTGAGCCTTTGGGTTTGTGCCCAAGAAGTCAATGTGCCTGTACTTCCTAGAAAAGTGTAATGAGGACAACGCTATATTGAGGGCAAAGATACTGCAAGTCTCCTGTAATCCAAGCTTTCTTTAGGAAAGTTGAGGGTTATGTGGGTAAGTCAAGATGGGGCAGAAGGGAAACCTGGAGGCATGGGAGTGGTAGTACCAAGATAAAGATCTAGACACTTCATCTTCAATCCTTGACTTGAATCACTCGTTTTCAAAATGTCTCAGAACCTGTGATGGCTGTGGAACAAGTTTAGCGTAGCTAGAGATGGCCATGACCATAGACCAAGTAATTCTGGGACTGGTTATGGTTACAAGGTCACAGGAAAGTTAAACAGATTCCTTTGTGATTGGTTCACATCTAGAGAAGGCTGGGAATTGGCATTTCTGTGGAGGCTCTACAATTGTTGTCCTTTTTTTCACTCTAAATAGAACACGTTTGCTCACACTTCCAGAGGCATCTCCGACTCCACACAAGGACAGCTCTTGTAAGAACTGTAGGTCAGGTTCTGTTCTTGGTTACACTGATATACGTCAGCAAAAGAACTTGACCAAGAGACAGTTAAATTTGAAAAATATTCTACAGCAATGACCAGCAAATATAGATGAATGCAGCAAGATAGACATGTACGATTGGTTTTACAATTAGAAAGTATACATCATAAGAATAAGCTCTTTATATATTTTCTTAGGGCCTTCCTATGAATTTTCAACATATCTTCCAGTTGTCTTCATAGGAGTGTAGACAAAATTAGGATGTGGTGGGGCTGACTATAAAACATTCCTACTGTTCCTGATCTTGCCAAAACTTTGCCGATCTCACAAGAATCTTTAGAATTTCTGTAAGTAAAATTCATTCCAGCAGACCCCACATGCCTGCAAAACTTTCCATCCAACAATCTCTCGTGGAAAATCTGCCTACAGGCCCACACCTGAAAGTTTAGAAAGGAAAAAGGAACAGGCTTTGAAAAGTTGAGTGAGAAGACAGAATTTGTCGTCATACAAATATACAGGAAAAGAATTAGCCAGAGCCGCACAGAAAGAAACCTTTGCCCAAGCGAAGTATCATTTCCCTGCTTTGGTGCTCAATTTTGCTTCTTTTCTGTGTGGCTAGTGTTGAACACGTAGCTAGAGAACTATGGTTTTGGCTTTAACTGCTTTGCTTCTAAGTTTATTTCTAGGATGCACTCTGTTCCGTTCAATTTCTGAGTGATGCAGATCAATTGCTTTTTTTTTTTTTGCAGTTCTGGTGGAAAACATACAGGCAATTTCAGCATAAATCACTTTAATTTGCACATTAATAAATGTATTTTGTTTGTCTTGGCATGTGGAATTTGTCTGAACCTAAAGACTCCTCTTTTCCATTACTGAAGTAAGAAAATCAAGAAACATAATGGATTGTGCAAGACATAATTAACTTGAGGAGACAGTTACAAAGCAATGCATGGGGATTTAAGTTGAGTGATTCATGAAATGTGGTGGGAGGAGCATGGCTAATTCCCTTTAGGTTGTTTTGAAAACTTAAGGAAGTGTATCTAAATGCAAGATACCTCACAGTATGGAGCTGTTTTGCTTTTATGGCATAGTGTTTTTAACTCTTTCATGCCTGAATTATTTGCAAGCCAGGTTGGGATGCAAATTCCTAAGGAAAAATGGGACTGCTGAGGTTAGTATAGAAACAATAGAGATTGGATGTTGGCAGGAGGAAGGGATGAGGAGCAGAAGGAATTCTGAGGCATCTGGGAAGTGAGAAGATAGGATGGAGTCATGTCCAAGATCACAGTGGAAGGACTAAGGCAGCTAAGAGTTGGTCCAGGTGCATATTCAGAGGCAGAGGGGGAAGGTTGAGTGAGAGTCAGGCTTTTTTTCCTCTTCTTTACAGAGTAAGGCACACACAGTACAACTTCTCAGTGGTGTCCTTAATTGCCTCCCTCACAGGGGTGTCATGGAGCCTCATTAATGCTTGTCATGTACTTGAGAGGAAGGATGAGCTTGTAGTGGAGGTGCTGGACTGAGACTAAGGAGATCTGAGTTCATGTCTCCTTTCTGGCACAGATTCCCAACATGACCTTAGCCAGATCACTTAATCTCATCATGCCTCTGTTCCTTATCTGTACAATGGGGATAACATCTTTTCTGTATGAGTTTAAATTGTACACTCTTTCAGGCCGGGGCCAACTCTTACTATATGTTGTACAGTGAGTAGCACAAGGCCCCAGTCTATTATAATACCCCTCAAACTCCTACCCCTCCTTCTCTCAAATAGATCAGTTACAGCAGTGGTTCTCAAACTCTTGTATTGGTGACCTCTTTCACACAGCAATCCTCTGAGTGTGCCCCACCTCCTTATATTTCAAAACACTTTTTTAATATATTTAATGCTATTATAAATGCTGGAGGTGAAGCAGGGTTTGGGGGTGGAGGCTGACAGCTGTGACCTCCTGTGTAATAACCTCACAACCCCCTGAGGGGTCACGACCCTCAGTTTGAGAACCCCTGAGTTACAGAATAGTAAAGAGCTCGGTTGAAGAAGAATATGTTGCAATTAGAAGCCAAAGAAAGTAGATGGTCTAGCACACCTTGCAGGACTACTGTATTAGAGGTAGCTTGTTCCATAGTCAAGTCCGAAGGGATCACAACAATACCCTAGTTCTAGCTTTCAACAAGGGACATAGTGACTAGAGATGTATTTAGCACAGTAGATGAAAAGTCAAATGGTCTGGCATAGATCTTCACCGAAGCCTGTGATTTAGCTTATGACTCCCATAATTGACAGAATGCCCTTCTACAGCTGCAATATTATAGCGTTTTATACTATTAGCACTGCATTTGTACACACTGCTGAGAAGGGGGCCTGCTGAGGGTTACAGGAAAGAGGGTGGTTTTCTCGCTCCCCCGCCCCGCACCCCCAAGTCAAAGTTTTTCATGTTCTTCTGTGAAAAGGAGTGCTCTTCTCTCTCCAAGCTGCAATGCAGGTATGAAGACACTGAGCATTACATTGCAATCATTTTATTTTCGTGAAGTTAAAGCATGTTCAGAGTGTTCTTACTGAACATTCATCTCTGCTATTTCAAAGCCAAATTTCTTCAAACTAGCGCTCGCTCGCGTGCATACACACACACACACACCCCCTCCAGATTCAGGACTATTCATGTATTAGGTCTGCACTTTTTTAAAATGAAAGCTGTTTGAACTGCATGCAAGAAGTATGAAAAATTACTTAAGTGAAAGTTGTCCCCTTCACTTCCATTCCACACTGAAAATTCAAATAGCTGAACTAATTTAATCAAATGGTTTACTTCTGCATTGAGACAAGTATGTAAAATTTCAGCCCCAAAGGCAATTTTAAAGTAAGTTATAAGCAGCTGAAATCAAGACTTCAGAATGGAGAAGTTTCTCAACTGTAACATTAGTCATTAGTGACAGTTGACAGCCCTGTGTTGTATGACACCTTTTATAACCCTGATGCATCAGGTGATTGAGACCAGGAAATAAAGTTTAGTTTCTTGTCAACACCTTTATTACATCAACCATAATTACAGTGTTACTACAGGGACATGATAAAAATCATTAAGAATCAACTAACTGCAGCTGACTTTTCTAGATCTGCATCATGAGTTTGTCTTCATGTCAAAGGTGGTCAGCCTCCAAACCTACATTCTCTTGTTTCAGAGTAGCAGCCGTGTTAGTCTGTATTCGCAAAAAGAAAAGGATGCATCGGATGCATCCGATGAAGTGAGCTGTAGCTCACGAAAGCTTATGCTCTAATAAATTTGTTAGTCTCTAAGGTGCCACAAGTACTCCTTTTCTTTTTACATTCTCTTGTGTGAGTTTGCAGCAAGGTCAGTGAGGGGAACCCAACCTGTGTGAGAGGAATACTTGAGAACTTCCCCTGGGGCCCAGAATTTCTGTTGGCGGGCCTGCTTGACAATGAGCAGCAACAACAAAAGGATAGTAATAGCAAGTCATGCGTCACCTCCAGGAGTCCCAACCCCTTCATCTGAAGCAGCCACCTAACCAGTGTCAAGAACAGAATGCAACTCCACAGCAATTTGCATTTTAAAATAGTGATACAAAGAGTAAATCAGCCTGGATTTGAAATTTGCTTTGTTGTAGTCACATTAAGGTACTCTCCTCATCTATATCTGGGGACTTTCTTATCTGTGGATGTCCCATTCCTCCACCATTTGTTGGATCTCCCAACTATGGAGTGACCTAGTGGTCTACTCAACCTTTATGTAATATAATGAGACCCCAGGAAATCGTCTGCAGAACCATGCTGTTAGGCTTTTCAGATGGTGATTTAAACACTGGCCTAATTCTGTCCCATTTGAAATCAATCAAACTCCCATTCACTTCAATGGAAGCAGTGTAGGACAATGATAAGCACTCTTGAAATTCCCTACCCTTAGAATTTAGCAGTGCTCTAGGCTTTCCATTAATGCCATTCCACACATACAAACCTTGGCACTCACAAGGTGCTCTGCTGTTTTAAGAATTGCTGCTTTAAAAAAAAAAAAAAGACTAGTGCTAGTACTAACTCGTAACTGTGAGGTCTGTTGCAAAATACTCCCTATCTTTCAAAATTCAGTAATCAAACCCAGTTCAAACACGGATAATGTAACCCATAATATACTATTTACTTTGACAACTCTTGTTTTAATTCACAGGGCCTCAGTGCACTAGAAATGGTATTTTGTCTTCTGTAGAGATTATAAAGCCTTGGAACTCCCTTTATTACATTGCTGCTAAAATGGGAGACATCACTGTATTTGCTTGTGAATTGCTGAGTGTGGGTTATCAAGGCTTAACTCTGTTTTTATATATGTATGTTACTCAAAAAGGCACTTATTTTGAATTTCTGTATAACACCCAACATATTTTCTAGACTGAATGCATTTTTTGGGAAAATCCTGCCTTGAGATAACCCCCCCACCACCACCTTGATCTAGTGGAGTAGGTACATTGTGTGGGAAGATAGGATGGACCCTTTGTGCATTGCGAGAAAGGAGACCTGGAGAAGGCTGAGGGATCCATTACTATGCAGAAGCACTGGTCAGTACCATATTTTAATGGAGGAAACGTAGTGGCTGAGAGAGCCATTGCAGCACCTTAATTTGCAGGAGCAGCTCTGTAGCATCTCCATCTGTAGCAACTGTAGCTTGAAAGGCAGAGGGTTCCTCCCATCCATGGGTGCCTGAGTTCTCCATTGTGCAGCTGGCTGCTTGACCTTTTACCTGGGAATAGTTTTACCACTTCTTATAAAGACAATAATGAGTGCACGTCTTTCCATCAATATTTACTTGTAGATTTTTTTGTTTTCAGCATGTATATCAGTGTTGATATCATTTCAATCCTGCTTTATATAACCAAAAAAGGGTTTTCATGCATCTTAAGTTCATACTCAACTAAATGATCCTGCATTTTAAATAGTTCTCTCTCATATGTCACCATATCAGTCATTGCCTTTAACTGTTCTTCCTCTGCAGGATGCATGCAAATTGTATCGACGCACAAGATATCTGTTAAATACCTCAATGAGCGTGAAGTGCTTTTGAGAGCTACTAATTTTAAAAAGAAGCTATATAAGAGCTAGGTATTATTATATACACACACCTACACACATATACAAAGTGTGCATGCGTGTGTGTGTATATACATATACACACACACACACACGATATATGGTGTGGGAAGAGATAGGGAGTCTAAGTTCTCATCCCTCATATTGTTATGGTGGTTCCATAGAATCATCACAAAAGTCCCACTTGAGTAACTATTGAAGAGAAAAAGTCTGAGAATACAATAGAGAAAATAATTCATCTAGACAGTGGCTTGGTACCTTAATATAATAAGTGGCACTATTTTTGCTGCAGTTTCTTCTGTGAGAATATGTAACTTCCCATTTTACAATATTTGCACAGTAGTGCCAGGTTTCTGAAGTTGGTTGTTACATTTGCAAATTCTGGGGTGACTACATCTAATCCTAACCATTCTGTTGTGCAGGTCATTATCCTGATATAAAAACAGCAACCTACTTCTAATTTAGGTCTCCAAGAAAATCTACTGTGAGAGCTTCAGTATGTGAGCTAGAAAGGTCCATTGTTCCTCAGATGTCCGAAGACTTGGCAGAGCACTTTGATCAGTCTTTTCTATTTTTATACTCTGAAATATTCTTTTGCTGTCTAACAAAGAAGCCAGAATGCATCCATTATACTTTATTTATTTTCAGCTTTCTATTTTGAGTTCTTATTATCTGAACTATTGATCCATTAATGAAAGTCAAGAGAATATATGTGGGGTCAATAACATTGGTGAATTTTTCCTTGAGGCTTCTACTTACTCTGGCTGCCTGACTTTGAACCTGTAGGTTTGCCTTTCTTTCTAAAGCATTTGTGTAGACCGGCACCAGAAATCCTGCATATCCACTTTCTTTCCTAGATTAACACACTGCTATTAACAATCAGGCTTCTTTTGTTTTAACCTGGCTGTTGTATCTGGACAGAAGTGACATTAGAGCATCAAACACATTGGAGAGTGAAAATGTAAGCAATGGTGTTATTTGCAAGTGATATTTGCTACAAATAAGCTGGTTAAGAGAAGGAAAGGTAGAAAGACAAAACCTGTGAAAGCAGTCTTTATTTTTCAGATTTATAAAATGGATGTCTGACTCTAGGTGCATGTACAGAGATTAAAACAAAAATCTAGGATGCATTGCTTTACAGATCACCCTATCTAGCCTCCTCCGGCAAAAGCCTGAGTGAGTAGATGAACAGTGTAACCCATACATTTAACTGCTTGATTCATTGAGAGGGAGACCTGAAATTGTGAAGAGACTAAGGGAGTATATTCTTTCAGGGGTATATCTGGTTCCTTGTGCCAAGCCCAAGAATGAGGAGGGGTTGGCCTAAGGAGAAAGCCTAAGGTTGTCGACCTGTTCTGTTTTGTGGGTACACAGCTATTAGTCTCTGCACTGGCTACCGCCCACCTCCTCAAAAAGGGAATTACTGGTGGATCCACTTAGGAGTAGATCCACTAAATCCCCAATCATCCGCCTTTCCATCAGTCTATCCCCTACAGATCTCTAAAGAAACAAGCAATGTGTCCTCGTGGATATGTTGTCCTTGATGCCCGCATAAACCCTGGCATTCTCAGCCCCACCCCAGAGCCCACACCCCCAGCCAGAGCCCTCACCCCCTCTAACACCACAACTCGGTGAAAATGAGCAAGTGATGATGGGGAGAGCAAACAACATGGGGGGGATGGAGTGAGTGGGGGGGAGGTCCTTGGAGAAGAGGCGGGGCATGGGCAGGGCTGCAGAGGAGGGGTGAGGCAGGGGATGGGGCAAGGGTGTTCAGTTTTGTGAGAGTAGAAAGCTGGCAACCCTACTTGGCATGAGGGTTTCCTAGTACAGTGATTTCCACAGATTGGCTACCGGATAAAATAGTACTTTCTTTTACATCAGTTCTAAATGAAATGCTTATTATTTTCATCAGCGTGCAACAGTCGCCTCCACAAAGTTAGTTATAATTCACTATTCCCCCTTATTGATTGTACCAATTTTACACACAACTCCTACTTATTACTTCATTCCTCTCTCCCCATCTCACCTCTTCCTTGTTTCCCAAAGCTTTACCTCCTTTTTAAAGGATGATCAGAAACCAACAGTATTACTGAAACAAGGAGCAGCCTCAGACAACTGTGTACTGGGGTGCCATTTCCTCTAGCTCTTTTTAAACACGTGCCCTATTACCTGCTTTTAGCATGAGCGATTTGCAACAAAGAAATAGAGTGCCTGGCAGTTGCTACAACTGCTGGGACTGCTGGAGCCACATTTCTGCATCTCACCCTTATTCATTATGCAAGTTAAAATAAAAAGGCCTGGGGAAAAAAATCAAAGTAGAAAAGAAGGGAAAGCACCATTGACTCTTCCAGTACCCTAACCTTTGTAATAAGCATGGAGTTATGAAATACGATTATTTCATAAGAGGGCTATTTATCACACATAGTAGTCACCGTCTAGAGAGGCAGAGCAGCAACCTTTCCATGACCTTTTTGCAAAGAATCTTTTTACCACAGCTAGCCAAAGGCTTCAGGGCAGTTAACCAGTTCAAACGGTGCAACTATTGCTCACGGTGTTTCACTAGTTTCCCTATCCCTCTGTGAAAGGGTGAACTGCTTTAGGCATAACATTACAGCTTCTGATGAACAGAAGATAAAAAAGCAACCATCTTTTTAAGCTACATTCTTTCTTAGATTCCTTTATTTGTGAATCAGAGGTAATAGTTTAAGCAAACACTCTCAAGGGTGTGCAATATATAATCTGCTTCCTGTACACATTTATTATGTGCAGCACAGATAGCAAAGCCTATATAAAAGGCTAGCTGACACTGTCCATTATACAATCCTGTTTTCAGTTGTTTATAACTTTGTTGAACCATTTGGGGCTGAAGTCTTCCTTGCAGGGTGTTTACCTCAGGTATTCTGGTTTTTGTTTGTTTGAAAAGTTTCAGCTAAAATGGTTCAATTTTTTCTAAGACTAAGTTTAGGACAAAATGTTTTTGCCCGTGGTTGCATGTGGGTTTTGGTTTTTTTTTTAAAAAAGTCTCCCAGCTCTTTCATTAAGAAACACTAGCACCTCTGTATTTTGGAGCAAGGGCTTGAAATTTGACAGTGAGATCCACCTCACCTACTCAAGATTTTCCTGCAACTAGACAGTAAAGGTGTGTCAACACCAGATCAGTTGTATCATTCAGAAAAACTGAAATTTTTTGTCTGACATTAGCTCATGGTTGGTAAATGTCTTATTCCCTATATTTCCTCATAAAAGCATCAACAAATTTTTTTTTAAATTTTAAGAGGAGCAATTAAAGCTGCAAACTGTGGGCTGCTCATAAAATGGGAGATTTTTGTCTCAGAATACTCTCCCAGATGCAGTGTCCATTCAGTACTTGGCCTTGTGGTAGAGCTGGAAATCTTAAATGGACACCCAATGATGCATTGCAAAGGTAGACCCCCTTTAGTCTTTGAATAAGACAAGAGTTCCTCTATGGCCCTCCAGATCTAATTCAGACACCCTATTTTTCCTGCAGATAAAGGAGATGTGATTACTTCCATGCTGGACAGGGCTGTTCCGTCTTCAAGGTGCTTGGAGAATTAGCTCCCTAAATAAGATGCATTTTCAATGAACTGGGATTATATATATTCCAAATATGCAGTATAGGAAATATTGCAATAGAGACAATATTGGCACCTAGAGGCCCTGGTGCCCCCACTGTATTGTGTGCTGTACACAGGTGTAATTAAAAGTCCTTGTCCCCAAAGCAGCTTACACACTAGGCAACTTGAGAATATAGTGGACAACTCAGAAATTCACATTACTGAAAATGAGTTAATTTGTTAATGCTCAGAGAAAAGTGCCAAGGTTTTCTAAACAAAGCTAAGATTTAACTATATACAAATGCTCCTAGCAAGAGATCTTGACCCTTGCCTAAGAACTTCCTAGACAGGCTGAATACTGAGGGTCTGATTCTCTTACTTACACTGGTTTTATTCTGATGTGGCTCCACTGACTTCAGTGATTACACAAATGTAAGTGAGAGGAGATAGAGTTGAAGGTGTGCTGGAAGAAGACCCCATCCCTGACTCAAACTTACATTCTAACTTAGACCAATGATATAGTTCAGCTGCATTAAATCTTGGGTTTACCAGAAGACCTAAACCCAAAGTAGGTGAGATAACCGGTTTATATATAAAAATTGTACTTTTTAGCAATCTAAAAGAAAAACATTTTTTTTAAAATACCCACTCTGAATACCTTTTTTATTCCTTAGCTGAGAAAGCAGAAAAAGCAGAAGCTATTTTGTGACTGTGTGAAGGAAAGACAAAAATAGAACCCTTCTGCTAAGGAGATGCTTCTAGCTGTTACACCCAAAGAGAAAGTACTGTCTTGGGAAGGATCTGAACAACTATTTCCCAGCTGTACATTAGGGTCAAAGCCTAACCCCACTACAGATTATGAAAGCATTAACATTGTCTGCAAAAGGGCCAAGATTTCACCATAATGTCATAAACAAGCAGCCATTACTTTTTGTCCTTGACTTTCCTCAGGGTGTGTGTGGGGAACAGACTTTGGAAGATAAGAGAAAAATACACATTAGCAATATTGCACTTCTAAATTATGTGTGCAAGATCGGTCCATGACAAACAAAATAACCAACCCATTTAGAATCGAACCCATTTTCCCTCAGATGCTTGGCTGGCTGGTTCTTGCTCATGGCCTAACTGATTGCTGTATGTGGAATTTTCCCTCAGTTTAGATTGGCAGGAATGTTGGGGTTTTTCCCTTCTGCAGCATGTGGGTATGGGACACTTTCTGGGATTATTTTGCTATATCGCTACTGATGCACCGTTGTCCCTCCTATTATCTGCCTATAGCACATAATAGGATCCTGTGGGCTAGGGTGACCAGATGTCCTGATTTTATAGGGACAGTCCCGATTTTTGGGTCTTTTTTTTAATATAGGCTCCTATTACCCCGTCACGATTTTTCACATTTGCTGTCTGGTCACCCTAGTATGGGCAGAGATGAAAGTAAGCCAGTCTGGTCTGGTACGATGAACCAGTAAGAAAGTGCCAACTGTAGCGACAGGGCCGCTGATGAGGTAGGGGGAGAAAGGGGCAACTGCCCCGGGGCCTGGCGATATAAAAGGGCCCCGGGCTCCGGCAGCAATATAAACGGCCAGAGCCCTGGGTCCTTTAAATTGCTGCCGAAGCCCCAGGTGGCACTGGCTGGACAGTGCTGAAGGGCTGGCTGGAGAATTTTGGCCCCAGCCCTGCCCCTTCCACCCAAGGCCCTGCCCCAGAGACACCCCTCCCCCCGCACCTTGCCCTGCAACCATGCATACCAGTAAGTCATTTAAATACTTTCATCCCTGCCTGTGGGCTGTAATACTTTAAACCCAACAACTGAAATGAGACCAGTGTGCACTGTGCAGCTGGGGTGGTGGCCACCTTGATATACAGAAGGTCAAACTAGATGATCTGGTGCTCCCTTTTGGCCTTAAATAAGTGATACTAATTATTACTACATGTAATAAAGCAGGACAAAAGCCATTGTGAGAAGAGAGTAAAAAAGCAGGATACCTTTCTGGTGTACTTTGTACAATTCCGAAGCTATATCTTACTAAATAACCCTCTAAAGGAAATTTGGTTCTTTTGAGTTGTGCCTCATTCAGTTGTTTCACTTTCTTTAAGAAAGAACATCTTAGTTGTGAATATGAAAGAGTAACTTATCCAGACAATGTTCTCTAACACAATTTACTCAAAATGAAGAATGTTTTTTAAAAATACAGTCAAACACTAACAAGTCTTGTGTTAAAAATAACTAAGTTTCAGATTTGCATTAGATTTGGATATGCTAGTTTTCTTTAGGACACACACAAGCCATTCAAAACAAAAATGCAAGGAAACTACTGAAATCTGTTTAAACTCTGAAGGAGTTTTAGTCTTTAATATGATTTCCGATCTGTCTGATCCAGCAGTGTTATTAAGCTACCTTGTCTTTGGGACCTCTGCATTTCAAACAAATTCCTCATTTGAACAAGCTTTTCTTAAACAAACAGAAAAACCCCACCTCTTTTCATAGCCACTCAGATGAGAAATTTAAACAAAGATGAGAAGGGCTGGCCTGTAACTAGGTGGATTTAGTTTGTTTGATCAAAGAGACAGAGAGCTGAGACTAGGTTCTATGGAAATGTGCATGTGCAGGTTTCTAGTCATCAAGACAGAGAGCCATTTTTCAAATTATAGCGGTAATTCCAAAGTACCAAAATTTATTTTGTGTGTCGAGAAGGGCAAAAATGGGAAACACCCCTTATTGTTTCACAGTGATTCTAAAAAGGTCAAATATTTTTGGTTGCAGCATATCCCCTTGGGATTCTAAATTTAATGTTTAACTAGATCCAAAGTAGAGTCTACTTGGAATCAGGAAAAAATCAAAAGAGGAAAGAGGGCTCTGGCATGCTACTGTATAGCGAGAGCTTGTGACTGTTCCTATTTTTCTGTTTTGTTAATTTTAGGCAGCATAGATCCAAAGTGAGAACTCACTCAAGTGCTTTGCAAGCAGAAGAATAGTCTGGTTCAAGGGAGACTTTTCAGGAGAATTTTTAAAAGTGCTTTCTGTAGAGGATGCCCAAAATCAGACACTCAGACGACAAGCTGAATTTTCATAGGAGGATATGGATGCTGCTGCTTTTTGAAAAATACTCACAGTAGTAGATACCCAAGTTGTCTATCTACTCATGCTTAGCTGGGTGCTCAGACACTGGGCTTTTCACAACCTCACTGGTATATGATTTCATTTGCAAATGAAATTTAATGTGCATAAATGTAAAGTAATGCACATTGGAAAAAATAACCCCAACTATACATACACCATGATGGGGGGCTAATTTAGCTACAACTAATCAGGAGAAAGATCTTGGAGTCATCGTGGATAGTTCTCTGAAGATGTTCACACAGTGTGCAGTGGCAGTCAAAAAAGCAAACGGGATGTTAGGAATCATTAAAAAAGGGACAGAGAATAAGATGGAGAATATCTTATTGACCTTATATAAATCCATGGTATGCCCACATCTTGAATGCTGCGTCCCCTCATCTCAAAAAAGATATACTGGCATTAGAAAAGGTTCAGAAAAGGGCAACTAAAATGATTAGGGGTTTGGAACAGGTCCCATATGAGGAGAGATTAAAGAGGCTAGGACTTTTCAGCTTGGAAAAGAGGAGACTAAGGGGGGATATGATAAAGGTTTCTAAAATCACGAGTGCTGTGGAGAAAGTGAATAAGGAAAAGTTATTTACTTGTTCCCATAATATAAGAACTAGGGGCCACCAAATGAAATTAATAGGTAGCAAGTTTAAAACAAATAAAGGGAAGTTCTTCACTCAGCGCATGGTCAACCTGTGGAACTCCTTGCCTGAGGAGGTTGTGAAGGTGAAGACTGTAACATGGTTTAAAAGAGAACTGGATAAATTTATGGAGGTTAAGTCCATTAATGGCTATTAGCCAGGATGGGTAAGGAATGGTGTCCCTAGCCCTTGTTTGTCAGAGGGTGGAGATGGATGGCAGGAAAGAGATCACTAGATCATTACTTGTTAGATTCACTCCCTCTGGGGCACCTGGCATTGGCCACTGTTGGTAGACAGGATACTGGGCTGGATGGACTTTTGGTCTGACCCAGTATGGCCATTCTTATGATATGTTCTCAAGGTACAAGTATTGTCCCCCATGTACCATGGTCTCCCTATGGTACAAGCTCACCCATTGCTGCACAATTGGGTGTCTGCACAATGCTACAACAGTCTCTCCAGCATCAGAATGGATAGAAAAGTGTTAGGGTGGTGTGCGTGTTTAAATGACATTAAGGCTGTGTCTACACTATGAGCCATGGGTGTGAGCTCCCCTGCTTGTGTACACATGCTCGTGCTCATCTTGTAGCCACAGGAGCATGGCCAGTGGCAGCAGAGACACAGCTTAGCTGTGCTGAGCACATACCCTCTGAAACCAGTGGGTATGTACTCAGCCCAGCTAAATTATGTCTCCACTGCTACTGTCTGTGCTAGTGCGGCTATGCTGCTATTTATACTCCTGCTGGCTCGATGAGAGCTAGGGTGAATACATATATATGAGCAAGACAATCACACGCAAGCTCATAGTGTAGACCTGGCATAAAACGATTTCAGCCATTTGCTGTGCTGGAACACGACTGAGACTGAACATGAAGCAAATAAGGGGGGAGTTTCTGCACACTGATGTCAACATTTTCAAAAGCTTTGGCAGGATCAGAGAGTCACTTAGGAGGCTAAGTGAGAGTTGGATTCCCAAAAGACTTACAAACTAGCGCTTGACCACAGTTAAGTTGCCTGAGCACATACTGTTCAATGGGATTTTCAAAATTACTCATACATCTTATATACGATAATGAGGGCTAGACACCCCTGTGTAGTGTGCATTTTAAAAAAGCAGGCTATTTTCAGACACTGCCAAACAGATGATGTCAGAAAGAATGGGGAGGAGGAGTACCTGGAACATCCCATGAGCAACCTTGGAATTTCCTGAAATTTGGGCACCCATTTCTCAGACCACACCTCCACCCTGCCCCCAGTGCTCAAGCCACTGGGTTCTTAGACTTGGGCATGACCAATACCAGCTTTGAAAATTCCCTGGATTGCCACAAAGCCACTTCCCACACTTTTGAAAACTTCAAATTCTTCCAGCTCACAGACCTAGAAATAAACTAGAGGGAAAATTCAGAAATAGGGAAGAGAACAAACAAAAGTCTTACTCTATAGATTATTAGATTGGTCTTTCCTTGGGTCCTCTTGAGAACAAACTGGGGTCTTACAAAGTCTTTAAAATTCAGTGGCAAAAAGTGATGTGCTTCATTCATCCTTGGTGTATTTGGACAGGATTCAGTGGAGTTACACTCAACAATGAATCAAGCTCAACTTCAGGAGAAAGGCTATGTAAATTATTGTGACACAGGTTTTGTATATTATCTGATCTCTCCCTCAAACTGAAAAACTCCAGCAGTTTGCAGCTCTGGTGAAACAGTGACTTTGTTCCAAGAAACTCTTTTTTCTTTCTTAAAGAAAAACATAGCAGGAGCCTGTTCACCAAGGTCTGAATCTCTAGCAAACAGCTTGCTGCACCTTAACATGCTGGAAATGCAACATCAGGCACCCGTTGCACGAAGACAGATAAAGCATTATTTGCTTTAAGTGTGGGAACTTTTGTTGCACTTTCTACTGCGAGCAGATAGTAATTCCCAGCACTTGCAGAATCATTTCCAACCCCCGGCTTTGTATTACTTTGAAGATAATACTACTTCCATCTATGGATCACTTATTTTGGTCCCCAAGTACTATGGAAATTTAGAAGGTAACCCAAGTTTGGTATTACTTTATTTTTCTTAGACTCTTCACTTCTTTGGGGAGCTCAAATTTCAAATATGGGCACCAAGGTGGATGCCCAAATATCAGAGCTGGATGCTCAATACTGCACTTAAGTATGCAAATGACTATTTACATATGGTGTGAAGCACAGTTTTACACATCTAAATACAGGCTTTGGATGTCATGTCTGGGGAGCTACATTTGAAAATTGGGCCCACAGTGTTGAGTGGAAGTGTTTATCAGTAGCAAACGCAGTTGCATTTATCTGCTTGTGAAAGAGTCTCCCCTGGAATGCTGAGGACACATTAATATGCAATAAAATGTGTTGGCTTGGCAGAATTCAATTATAATTTTATAATTTTGCCAGATAATTCTGGTTTCTTTTAGAGGTTTTTTTTTTAAAAAGTGATTTGCATCAATTTTACACTCAGTTGTACAAAATTATGTGTTTAAGCGTTTTTTCTGATTTGTACCTTTTTCACAGTTGTGGGAAATTAATGGTGTGTGTGTGTGTGTGTGTGTGTGTGTGTGTGTGAGTGAAAATTATTTAATGATAGTAGATGGTGAGATTCAAAAAGTTTAAACTTTAACTGTTCAAACACAAATGTCAGCATCACATGTCCAAATATACAAAGTAAACATCCTTAAATCCAACTAAGTTCTCAAGCAGCATTTTTCTTGCCCTATCTGTAAATCATCATCAATGGAAATATATATTTTTGTCTGTGTATGGTGAAATTGACATTTACTGACCAAAATGCTAATCCTTCCAAGCCAAAACATATCACAATGAAATCACAATTGATCAATAAATAAGTTTTCAAAGTGGTGCCCAAGAATCCAACAGCAGTAATGTCAATTGGAACCACGAATACAGGTAAAGTCCAGTTTGTTAATAAATATTTACCCTTAAGGTCAAAACACATCAATTTACAAGTCTTGTAAATACCAAGAGCTTTCAACTACTGTTCCACTGCAAGGCAACATGTCATGCAAACTGTCTCATTAATTGAGAGAGGGGATCTTCTCCTACCCACCCACAATACCACACCCACAAACCAGGGACCATGTCCTCTGATAGCATAAATCAGCACAGCCTCACTAACTTAAGCATACAACTTGATTTCATCTGCACTAATCAGGCTGTTATGGTTATAATCATGTTAGCTCACTCAATTGTTCAAGAATTGAATTGAGAAAGCTTCTTAATGTAGGCAAGGTCATAGTGGGATATTTTTTACTAATTTCACAAGACTTGTACAAAATTCCCCAGATAAAAGCTATGTAAAACTAGAAGTAAGATTGAATACTTATCTCTAACTTAAAGGTAAAACATTACAGGGATAGTTTAATTATTGCAAACCCAAGCTTTACACACCCAAGCAATTCAGAGTTAACGTTAAAGCTAAAAGGAACACAAACAAGTTAAGGTATGGAAATGCACAATTAAGGCACACAAACTTTAATTCTGTTTTCTACCTTCCTCCTCCCCTCTACCACTTTCTTTGGCACCCCAACATTTTCCTATCCCCATGTTCCACGATGCACACACTGATTCCCCTCTCTCTCTCTCTTTCCCATCTCCTGTATTCCTCTGTAGTTCTGGTGCAACAGGTGCTTTTTAAAAAAAAATGTTTAGGATTAATGGTTACTTTTTGCTTTTAGTTATGAAGACTGACAGAAAAAAGCTTTTTCAACGAGTGCTCACAAATATTCTACAGGAGAACTTCACAAAGAATTGTCTTCACTCCCACTGAGAGTAATAGGAGACAGTAGCAGTCTGAAAGAGGGCAATTCTGAATGAAATTCTTGCAACAAACGAACATTAATCTTAATTCCCCTCTTCATCCCCCACTCACCCCTCTGAAATGTAGCCTATGCACAAGAGTTTAGTATACTGATCTGTATTGCTAGTCATGTTGCTTAATGCACTGCTTGAAGGTCCTCAGATACTAGTGATGAGGGCAGTATAAGAACCTACATACAGTAGAGATTAGGTTTGGCCGAGGGTTCAGAATCTGGGTTTGAAGTCAAACCAGGACTAATGGCTCAAGTGTCACATCTCTAAAATCTCATTAACTATTTAAACATTATTTGAGACCCAAATTGCGGAAATATCTTGCAAGAAATACTCATCTTATGATATCTACATTGTTTTGGCCCACATCCAAATCAGATATAAAACACAAGACCACCTGTTTTCAGGCATGTTCAGATGAGGGTTTTGAATCCAACCCCTCCTACATTTACCTAGGGATAAAGTGGGTTTTTCATCACTTGAACTCTAAGTCAAGACTGGATAGCTTTCTAAGAGATGTATGCTCAAGTTCAAATAGAATTTATGGGCTTGATGCAGAAATTCTGGGTGAGGTTCTATGGCTTGTGTTTTGCAGGAGGCCAGACTAAACGATCACAATGGTGCATCCTGACCTTAGAAGAAAATTCATTTTTTTCTATTAAATTAAATCTATTAAACTAAAGATTTTATCAGGAATTCAGATTTGAAGTCTCAATCACAACCTCTTATTCTATGAAAGATAAGTAAGTTTGTTTTTAATGTGATTTTTGTGGATATTTTTGTTCCAATTTGACATTAATAGTCTTTATTTAATTATCAGTTTATATAAATATGAAGCAGGATTTTCATTTTTGGCAAGTCTGGTCCCAGTCTGCATTCCCAAGCCCCCTAGTCTCACACTGAACTGTGCCCCTTCTGAAACCTGATTCCATTTCTCCAGTTCTACTCATCATAATACATACTGTATACTGATCAGGAAGGCCAGCTTGTTCCTGAAATGCCAGCTCTTCAGTAAATACCAGCTTATCTCTGTGACACAAAGGCAACTTCAAACACTCCCCTGGCAAAGTCCACATTACTCACATATTCTGTATACTGACGTAGATGTCAATATACTACAGGGTCAGAAAGCTAATGTAATATGCGCATACACACATATATATGCATTGTGTATGTATTATACACCCACACAGGTGCACACACAACACAACAATAAAAAGTACTGGGATAACTGTTAATCTTCCTTTGTTTTGTTTAAATGTAATCTTAAGCATATTGAATGACAAGCAGGAGAGGAAAAGTGTAACAAAGTAGTTTCTTGATCTGTCTCTGAATATGTATCAATATGCAGCATTCGGTTTAGATAAATCAGTTGAAATAAAATAACTCTCCCAAACTTTCCCTCTATGAATTCAAACCTGTTGCGAGACTCAAAGACGTTTAAGCAGGTTTGTTTGACATGTCTGCTTCAGCCAGGAATTTAATCTCATGACAAATGCTGTTCAGATTTCCAGCCCAAACTGTGTGGATTCAAGAGAATTTGGATGAATCAGAGAAGGATTTTCAGGTGCTTAGAGCTTCAGGATAGGAGTCAAGACACCTAGATTGTTTTCAGAGCTCTTCCAGCCTCTTGCTAGGTAACTTTGAGCAAATAATTACCTCGCTCTTTAAAATGGGGATAACTCCTGTGTATCTGATAGGATTCTGGTGATTAATGTTTGTCAAGTCTTTTGAGATCCTCTGGTGGGTGGTATTATAGCAGTGCAATGTATTGGTTTACCCTCCTAATGAATGATGGATTATTCAGATGGATGGGTGTTCAGCACAGTATCTAAACCTTACTGTCCTAGAGCATATTGCATAACTCTTATTTTTTCCCACAACCACCATCAGCCTCATTGTTAACTGACTGACTGAAAGAGGAGAATTGATATGGCTACTCAGTAACAATTGGTGGAGCTGCCAAGAAGATTTTATCCCTCACTGGCATTCAACTATGATAAGTACTGTATGCTGAAAACTGCACTGTGAACGAGGATGACTTTGATTAAATCTGGTCAAAAAAATTGGAACATTCCCTCACATATCCTAATATGTCAGTCACTGTTTTGCAGGTCTCAAAAAGGGACAATTTTTCATTTATTCAAAACTTTTCATGAGAATTGTTGTTGAAAATTTTTAATTTCAAAAAATGTGTGTGTGTTCTTTCCTTCTCCCTTTATCATCGCCGAAAAAGGGAAGGAAAAGAAAAAAAAACCACACCTGAGGCCCAATTTATTGTTTTTCCAATTTTGTTGAAAAAAAGAAAATCTCTTAAATTTTGACTTGTATAAAAAAATAGAATCTTTTTGTAAAGAATGCTGTTTTTGATCACATAATATTCAGTGGTAAAATGTCGATCAGCTCCACTCTTGTGTAAAATTCAAGCTGTGTGGTTTCATCAAGAGAGAGGCACTACATTTACAAAAGAAACTGATGATGGTTTTGCAAGAACTTGACACTGTAGGGGCCAACAACACTACTGTTGCACTCTCTCCATTGGAAATCATGTACAATCTAATTAACTGTGACCTGGAACCATCCCAGGGCAAAACTGAAAAATGATTCAGAGAAGCTGCAGATCATTTCAATTTCTTAGCTAATGACTGATTCTGAATGTAAAAAGCATAGGTTGGGCATAGAAGAGAAGATGAAATGATGGAACACAATTCTCAGGGCCTTCTATTTCCTATTGCATTCAGAATTGAAGATGCCAATTTCTGCCCCATGACTGTATTTGGGAAGGAGGTTTCACCACAGATTGTTGCATCAAAATAGTGAGAAGTTTTGACAGTAAAATCATGAAAGACAAGACAATGGGATTTGAAACTGTCAGTTTTTAAAAGATCTGCACTCCTGTCCAGCCAGCTCAACACCAATCGAGTCTGTTTGCTGCACAGTCAGAATGGTTTGGTTAAAACTTTATAACAGGCCAAGTTCTGATGGGGATAGTAGGTAAAAATGTACCATTATCCAAGAGCAGATACAAAAGACGGATAATCCTAACTAGTTAATAGGGCTGGAGTCTCAATTAGCATGTCTGTGTTTTACTTACAGAATTGAAAGTGTTTCCTTTTGGCAACATATGCATTGTTTTTGTGGAACAAACAGGTGGACAAAGTGAAGGAGTACTTGTGGCACCTTAGAGACTAACAAATTTATTTGAGCATAAGCTTTTGTGAGCTAAAGCTCACTTCATTGGATGCATTCAGTGGAAAATACAGTGGGAAGATTTATATACACACACAGAACATGAAACAACGGGTTTTATCATACACACTGTAAGGAGAGTGATCACTTAAGATGAGTACGTGTATTCTGCATTTCATTTAATAAAACATTCCTGTGCTTTTTTTCCCCTACAACCGGGAATTTTTTTTTCTTTGGTCCAGTTGGGGAAAAAAGTAACAACCCTTGTATATCCCATTCCTCGAGGCTACTCTATGCTACAGGAACAAGGACACCTAGGACAGGTTATAAAGGCCATGGATAGTGCAATGAATGCTGTTTATTGTTCAAAGGCTGTATGGCTTCACAACAAACCATCCAGTTGCATTTGCCAAATGGAATATATAATAATGCTTAGTATTCATAGTCTTCAACTAAATATAATGAAAATGTTTAAAAATAAAAACCTGTGAAAATCCATATTTTAAAAGTAAGTTTCCTTTTTCCTTCCATTGCCAAAGCCAGAGTGTATCACTTAGAAGTCAGAAACAAGCAATAATGGTAGCCATACAACCTAGTATTCTGACCTTGAATTATCTCTTGAATTCTACAGGGCTAGACCTGGTCAGTACTTGGATAGGACCTGGTTTTCCTTAAAAGTGTCCCATGAGGAGATGTTAGCAGTTCAATAGGAATCACTCTTCCCTCTGAATATCAAACCAGTGCCTATGTGTGGTGTTAGAAAGTATTGTGATGCTGGAAGTGTCATCTTCCAAGGGGAGCAGTGGGGACAAACAAACAAACAAACAAACAAAAACAAACTTAACTGGCTTCAGGACTGAGCTTGATAAGTTTATGGAGGGGATGGTAAGACAGGACTGTCTACAACTGCATGTGGCCCATTGGCAACTTCCAGGAGCAAAAATCTCCAACTGCCAGAAAATGGGCCACTAAATGTGGAAGGCTCAGGGTTACAACAAAGTGCAGGAGGTCAGACTAGATGATCATGATGGTCCCTTCTGACCTTAAAGTCTGTGTCTATCTTTTGACTGAGATGTAAAAAAGAGGCACTAATTACTTATTAGAAGATTCTATGGCACTTTTCCAAAAAGAGTGGGAGTATTCCTGACCAGAGCCCAACTCTAATTATATGCTGTCCACCTACTCCTAGTTCCAGTTGAAGAATTTATTGTCTATAATTATAGACAAAGAATGGCTGTTATCTTCCACTCCCAAAATGGTTGCATTTTAGTGGAAGACATACATAAGGCATATTACTTCAGAAGATATTTTATGGTGCCTTTCATTCAAAAAAATCAGACAGCCATGATAAAGACATGGAGAATTCCCATCAGAAAGGGCTTAAACTATATCAGTGGTTCCCAAACTTTTCAGGGTTGCATCCTCCTTACTACTGTCCACACACCCTTCAGTCAAGGCCAGGAGCAGGGCCGTGGCTCCCGGGGAGTGGGGTGGGGAAACATGGATATGATAAGGGGGCTGGGGCTGGGGGCATGTTTGGGGCCAGGAGCAGTCTGCAGCTGGGGACCAAGGCTGCAGCCAGGGCCAGGCGCGTGGCTGGGACCACGGCTGGGGACAGGGAAAAAGCAGAGCTGGGAGCAGAATGAGGCTGGGTGGTGCTCCCTCTCTGCCCTCTGTGGGGGCTGGCCTGGGCCCTGCTGCACCGTCCCCCCCTCCCTGAATGTCCTTCTATGTCCTTTTAGGGGGGGTGCCCCCTAAAGTTTGGGGACCACTGCTATACATCACAGACAAGTTTTCACTGACACTAAATTTCTCCCAGGCTAGTCTGGATGAGTGGCTGGATCCATTAATCTGTCTGTAGGAGATACTACAGAAAATAGCTGGATAAAAAAAAAATCCTCACAGGCAATTAAGCAAACCATTCACAATGGTAAAAGGTGAATTTCAGACCTGGTTCAGTGTCACACCCAATCCAGCTAATACATTTCTCTAAAGCTACTAACCAAATTCTTAAATGCTCCACTTTCGTGTTTAAAATGAAAAGATATCCCTCCCTCCACCCTGATCAGATTACTGCTGTACAAATAGGATTGTAGTATTACAAAAAAATTAATATCAACAAAACTGCAGTTATTAATGGGTAACCAGGCACTTTGTTATTCTTGCATTAACTCTTGTTAGCACTAGCTGCAATTGCACCACTGTGTTTTATGAAAAAAGAAAAGGAGTACTTGTGGCACCTTAGAGACTAACAAATTTATTAGAGCATAAGCTTTCGTGAGCTACAGCTCACTTCATCGGATGCATTCCGATGTGAAGTGAGCTGTAGCTCACGAAAGCTTATGCTCTAATAAATTTGTTAGTCTCTAAGGTGCCACAAGTACTTCTTTTCTTTTTGCGAATACAGACTAACACGGCTGCTACTCTGAGAACTGTGTTTTATGTTTTTCAAACATCTTCAGAAGTTATCAAACTGAAAATGGAGTTAAAGCCTGCTTATTTGGGGGTATGATCTTATACTGACCCTGCACCACTGGTCACTTAACTCTTTATCACTGACTTCAAATGGACACAGAATCAGGGCCCTTATTCTTTGTCTGAAATGAGATTATGGATATTTCTTTATTCAAATCCAGGCTCTGGATTCCCATTTCTCATGTCTACACACTGGATTCTGCTAGCATGAGGAGTTGGATATGAAGAAGGTTAAGTGAAAGAGATAAGGGTAACAGAGAGAAAATACTGCTGTATAAACTGGAAGGTTCTTAGACAAAACTGTCACACTGGAAAAGGAATGTTTTCTAACTAGTCCTGCTGGAGAGCCTGTAAAAAGGAAGCAAATTGGTTATCGAATGGGGGAAAAAAACTAATTCAAAATGTAATACCTTTAATAACTGGGTGTTGGAACCTTCAGGATGGTGACATTTCTTCCCCCATAATGATATCTACCTTTGTCAAACTTCCCACTACCTTTGCTCCATAAACCTATTGTAATGACTTATTCTATTTTACATGCCATGGTATTTAACCACCTGCATGACACATGTAGTATCAATTAGAAACAATACGTTTCTCAGAATTGTTTCTTCATCTGGCTCTCGAGAGAACTGTCAACCCTGGTCTGTTTGCTCCAGCAGAGGTCACGACTACACAGCTCTGCTCCCTATGTGCACTCAGTCATATCTGATCTACTGTAGTGACTAAAACATGTTAAAAACAGGTATGAACTGGAATCCTTCCCCTCCTGTGCATCAGTAGAATTGCTTACCAGGTTTCCATTAGGGTCAGTAATTTATACCTGTGCAAAGCTTCTGATGACAATGTGACTGCATGGATATAATAATCTTAATTTGGCCTCAAGAATCTTTATGATTAATGATGATGCATAAGGAAAGAAAGAACCCATCTTGACTCTCAGATCTCAAGCTTAGTTTGATGTAGTGGCAGTTTGAAAACAACACCAGGTTTTTGCTTGTTGATTGAGTACCCGAGACACAGAATCACTGAGTGAAAATAGACCTGGAGCTCCAAAATGCTATTTTTACAGCCACTTTTACTCATAGAACCCCACTTCTAAAGTGGATGGAACATCAAAGAGAAGTATGCCAAGTATGAACATGGCAATAAGTAGGTCTTCACTCTTTGTGGTCTTTGATTAAAATTTGTAGCCATATATGATTACAGAAGTATTTATCCCCACTGTCACTCTGGACAAAACACAAATAATTTGCAATGGGCTGTTGGTGACTGTGGTGACCACTAACTTAAAATCAGATAGATTTTAAGATATCAGATAAGGCTTTATCCATAGCTAGAATCAGAACAAATTCAGAAGAGCAACATTAAAATGAAATCCAAATGATAATTTCAAGTTTTAAATTAACATCAATAGCATACTGGGGGCTTGTGGTAGAGAGAAATAGCCAAATATTTTAGATCTTTCATTGCCACTTTGGGAATAGGGAGAGTGGATGCACTCTATCTTTTTCATAGCTTGTGGTCACCTCTCTTCCCAGCTGCAAGTGCAACCATACTTCCAAAAAGGAGTGATACAAGGTTGATTATGTGTCTTTGAAACAGTGTAAAGAAAATCCCTTTGTAAAACTTGTTTGAAAAATTGTACTTGTGCTTCTGGAAGCACAATTCATTTTATTTTAGTTTTTGATGAAAACAAGACAATCAAAAGCCAGAAGAAGTTGATTATTATGGTGTTACAGTAATGACATTAATAAATGTATTAATAATCACATCCATACTTACACACCACATCATTATCAGCCTCCTCGACACATCGTGATTGATGTTCCAGTAGGTGAATGGAAGGAATGTGATGTAAAAAATCTCTTCACCCAAGGCAGATGAAAACTTGAACAGGTAGTAGTAGAAATAATTCTTCACAACATATTTCTGTGCACAATCCTGAAAGTGAAATGTTTTTAGCATTTTTCAGAAAACTTATTGAATTAAGTTGTTAGCAGTGCAATTGTCAAGGTTCCTTCCTAACTCTGAACTCTAGGGTACAGATGTGGGGACCTGCATGAAAGACCCCCTAAAATTATTCTTACCATCTTAGATTAAAAACTTCCCCAAGGTACAAACTTTGCCTTGTCCTTGAATCCTATGCTGCCACCACCAACCGCGTTAAACAAAGAACAGGGAAAGAGCCCACTTGGAGACATCTTCCCTCAAAATATCCCCCCAAACCCTACACCCCCTTTCCTGGGGAAGGCTTGATAAAAATCCTTACCAATTTGTACAGGTGAACACAGACCCAAATCCTTGGATATTAAGAATAATGAAAAATCAATCAGGTTCTTAAAAGAAGAATTTTAATTAAAGTAAAGGTAAAAGCATCACCTCTGTAAAATCAGGATGGTAAATACCTTACAGGGTAATCAGATTTAAAAAATAGAGAATCCCTCTAGGCATAACCTTAAGTTACAAAAAGACACAAAAACAGGAATATACATTCCATTCAGCATAGCTTATTTTACCAGCCATTTAACAAAAGGAAATCTAACACATTTCTAGATAGATTACTTACTAACAGAGTTTTTGAGACTGCATTCCTGATCTGTTCCTGGCAAAAGCATCACACAGACAGACAGACCCTTTGTTTTCCCCACTCCAGCTTTGAAAGTATCTTGTTTCCTCATTGGTCATTTTGGTCAGGTGCCAGCGAGTTTATCTTAGCTTCTTAACCCTTTACAGGTGACAGGGTTTTGCCTCTGGTCAGGAGGAATTTTATAGTACTGTATAAAGAAAGGTGGTTACCCTTTCCTTTATTTTTATGACAGCAATTTAAACAACTAGTGCTACAAACCAGTTTGCAATTCAAACAGCAATTTGGTACAGTGAGACTCCAGAACTGTAGGTTTAGCTTTTCATATAAAAGTGAATTTTATAACTAACTGTTGCATAGATGAAATGTGTATTCCCTCCTCCCCCAATCAGTTATGACAAGTGATATACAGGAAGACAGATAGAAACAGGCACGCACAAAGGTTCAGACCTGGACTAGTCTCTGTTTTTGGAGAGCCAGACGTGGAACCCTCCTGGCCCTAAATTTAGGGAGCTTATGCAGCTTTAGATAAAAGGAAGAACTATTGCTCTTGACAGAAGAAAATGATGAGAAAGCAAAACCCAAAAATCAAATAGAATAGTAAATAAAGCAACTTGTGTTTTTGCGATTTGCCTCACTGCCTAGGGAGACTGGATTAAGAGTTGCCTTTATACATCCTGAAATTTGCCCTAGGATAGCAAGTGGCATCCCTCCTTAATAAACCATTTTTTACTTACAACCTCCATTTTTCCCCAACTCTCTTATCCAGAGGGCCATAAACTCTGCCTCTATCTCAATGAGGGATTAAGCAACTGTGGAAATAGCATATCCTCTCTACCATGTGAGAGACGCTGCAGTAGGACAAGAAGATTGACATAACTTTTTAAAAACTCAATAAATGCTGTGTTTCACGACAGAGGTAATTTAGAAGCTAAATTGCTTAAATTTAACTTGATTCAACTTTTAAAAGGTCTGCATGAGCAGATTGCAAAATGAGGTGGGTATCTGTGAACCAAGGGTAAGAAATAGTTCTCCTATTGTGATGTGCTTTAATACTCCCTGTTTTTCATCCCTCTCCTATTTTTTGTATGTCAATACACAACATGATTCTACAGAACAAAACCTTCCAGAGCACCCATCTAACAACGCACCTTACAATCTAACTAGACCAGAGTGAGATTTGGGCAGACGTGGAGGGGAGGGGGGGACTAGAACAGACCAGCAGAGTGAACAATGTGATGGCAAGTGTCCTATTAGTTCTACCATTTTTTTTGGAGGGGAGAGCAGCTAATGGAAAGAAAAGTGAAGGGAGAGGGGATGCTGAAGGGAAGTGAGCTGAGGGGGTGGCAGGGGAGAAGAGGGGCAGGTGGGGAGTGTAGCTGAGATAAGAGACTTTGGGGGGGACAGGTGGGAGAGTTGGAGTAAACAGCCAATCAGCGCAGGGCAGAGAACGCCCAATCAAAACTGAAATGCTCTGAATGTCCAAAGGTTTCTGCTTTGGCTGCTCGTGCAGCTGCTCCTACCTGCTGAAGGAAGAACAGGAGTACTGGTGGCACCTTACAGACTAACAAATTTATTTGACCATAAGCTTTAATGGGCTACAGCTCACTTCATCAGATGCATGTAGTGGAAAATACTGTAGGACTATTTTTTATATACAGAGAACATGAAACAATGGGTGTTACTATGCACACTATAACGAGAGTGATCACTTAAGGTGAGTTATTACCAGCAGGAAAGAGAAGGAAAACAAAAAAAACCACCCTTTTGTAGTGATGATCAAGATAGGCCATTTCCACAAGTACCCCTGTTCTTTTTGTGGATACAGACTAACACGGCTGCTACTCTGAAACCTGTCCTACCTGCTGGAGTCTCTGCCTTGCTCCTCTCTGCATTTTTCCCCCCTAAGGCATGGGGTGAGAGAGGAGGGAAAGAGGGATAGGCCCCACCTGACTGCTAGTTTCCTCAGAATGGGGGGGTCCTCCACTGCACAATTCTGGGTCCAGAGGGTGTTGGCTGAGGTGTGGCTGCTCAAGGTGATCTACCACCCCAGGCAAAACATCTGTGTGCCACTCCCCTCCCACAGGCCTAGGGCAGCAGAAATTGGCCCAGCCACCTCTCCATGATGATGGTGGGACAGCTGAGCCAAATTTGAGCAGGCGGCATTTGACCTGACACGCTGGGTCACACCACCATTCAAATTGGGCCCAGATGCCCCTGTGTCATGACAGAGAAAACCTATAATAAACAGCTTACATGCATGTCTAACTTATCAGGCCATCACCTGTCTTCCACATGGAGACCCTGATGGGACTTCTAGTACTACAGGCTGTCACAGGGCCTGTCACTTCGTCACAATCTTATGTCAGTTCTTACATTAAGTGTAAGTGACTCTCTCCCTAGGTCAGGGCAGTTGCTTTACATAGTTTCTAGTCCTTTGTCTGCTTGACCTCTTGACCCAGGTCACACTAGTATATGATATACTCCCTAAGCATAAATCTTCCACAGGTGTATTACCTGTATTTTTTCCATAGTTGGGATTTGCATTAATTATTCCTTGTTGTCTTTAACTCCTACAGAAGCATTGTTTAGCTTTAGCTCACCCACTAACAATACAATCACAGACAAGCCTATAAAGATACACATAACTTATAAATTTGATACAGTAGTCTTTAAATATAACATCTGTCACATCTCTCCACATAATCGCTGAATATTTCATATTCCCAAAGCATTACATCTGTCACACATAGCATACAAAACCCCTGACATTTGTTACCAAAACTAGCTTCCAAAAAAATTGAGAACTAAATTGATGATCTATTAGTGGATCTGAAATAGTCAAACTATTCCCACTGCATGAAGATACAAGCCACTGGAAGGGAGAGGTCCACTAGGGGAAGCCCCTGATACTTCCTCAAACTTAGTCCACTGATGTCTCTCACCCCTAACTCTGTGGGAAGCTGACAAACTAGCCACACTGCAAAACTCTGGAAATAAGACAGTAGACAGTGTAGTCTGGAGACTTATGACTTGTAAAAGAGACAATTAGCATAAAAAACAAATGGATGCACAGATTCATTTCAGCAGAATAATGGTCAAGTGTCAGATGTACCTTTTTAAAAAAATATGCCACATCAGATGTGGCACATCAGGGAAATGCACAGACTGAGCAGGCAAAAATGTGCAGAGCTGGGTTAAAAATCTCATTCCTGACTGGAGGGAAATTAGATTTCAGAAGAGAGATAGTACATAAAAGATACACAGACACTAAGATTGAGTCAAGTCACTACACATTGTGTAAATGGAGTTGGGCAAGGGAGTAGATGCTATATCTGTGCAGCTGAACTCAGCTTATGTTAAAGGATTAATCAATTATGTCTGAGCAGCCATCACCCACCTATACAAAGTAGGCTTAAACATCCATGTGGTTGTGAAATGGTATGAGGAACAATTTTCTGATGGTGACAAAAGCTAAATTTTTCAATAATAGAATTAGTTGGGAGTTTTCCAATGAAATTATTTTTCATCAGAAAATGCTGATTTGTCAAAACCAAAGATTTTGAAGAAACATACTAGTTTCAATGAACCTTTCATTGGGAAAGGTTTCTCAGAACCATGGTGGAGGGGGAATGATAAAGACTGACCCCAGAATAGTCAATAGCCCAGCGGTGAGAGCACTCACGTGAGGTGTAGCCTATTGGCTTTTCTGGGGTAGGTCTCTCTCAATCTCTCCTGTTTGGCGCTGTTCCATTTTCTATTCATTTATTGAATCTGGGTCTCCCACACCCCACATAAGTGTCTTAATCACTGGGCTAGAGTCAGCCTCTCTTTGGCTCAATGATTTACACAATAATTTACACAAAGTGGAACAGCTTAAACCTCGAATCTCTCAGCCACCCAAGCCCTCTCCTCATGGCTATGCCAGCCCCTACTTTGCCTTGAAGGTTAATAATAGGTGCACTCCAGTCCCCAAGTCCATTTGAAGCATACTTCTATCGTATTCTGTTTCTTAGCTACTGAACACTCATAGAATTACCAGGTCAGCTGTCCTCAGGGGAACCATGTACCCACCAGCTTGAATGATCCAATTCAGGGTCAGCTCCTTATACAATACCACCGCAGAGTCATATTTATAAGTAACATTATCATCAAAGATTAAGATTTAAGACATAGTGAGTTAGGATAATGGAAAGAGAAGGGGTTACATATAAAGTAAAATCATAGTATGATTCATAAAGCTTTACTTTAACAGGCAAATCATTTGTCTAAAGAAGCATATCTCATCCCAAATGTCCTTTGCAGCATTTGCAACCAAGGCTGGTTGGGATCCCATTCTCATGAATATACAGGCACTGTCTATTTACTTCCTTGGTGCAGTATTAAGGGCTGTCTCCTGGCCTTCTACTTTTATCACCAGAGTTCACAGTCTGCCCTCAGAGACAGCAGAGCCCATCACTTATTTTTCCTGTTGATTTCATATCCTCCTGTTGCTTAAATCCCCACAGATTAAAACAACTAGGAAGCAGTTCAAAGTTCAACTCTGGCAAAGATGCACTTTCTCAATAGTGTTTAGGCTGAGATTTTCAAAGCTCCTATAGAATCTGGACACCCAATTCCCATTAATTTTAAAAGGGAATTAGGCAGCCAAATCCCTTAGTCTGCTTTGAAAATATCAGCAGGCCTTAAACAGGGGAGTGTGTGTTTACCTCCATTTACTGTGACAAAGTTCCTTCTCTGCCTTGGTGGGTCCTGCGCTTTTTGGCATATTTGCTCACCTCAGAGATTCACAGCAGCCCTCAGTTTGGCCACTTCTGCTAGAGGCTCAAACCCACCGTTCACTCAGCTAACCTCATCACTGGCCAGCACGGGGGAAATGGAGAACAGTCTCTGTTGTCCCACCTAGTGGGTCATGGACAGGCCAGATCCCTTTCCAAATTAGACCTTCCTTTCTGGTGTTTGTCACAGACCAGGTCAACTCCTCCTACATCCAATCAGAAGTTGGGGGGAATGGAGGAAACCCAGGCCCACCCTCTACATGGGTTCCAGCCGAGGGCCCTGGAAATAGCAGCTGTCTACAATGTTCCCTGTATCAGCTACAAAACAGTTACAATGCCCTGGTCTACTTCCCCAAGGCCTTCCCCCAGCACCTTCTTTATCCTCACTGCAGGAAGCCTGATCATGCTTATACTCTTCAGTCCTCCCAAAGCAAACCCCCCACACTAACTGATGGGAGGTCCTTTTTAAACCAGATGTCCTGATTAGCCTGCCTGCCATAATTGATTCTAGTAAGTTCTTAATTGGCTCTAGGTGTCTTAATTAGCTTGCCTGTCTTAATTGGTTCTAGCAGGTTCCTGATTGCTCTAAGGTAGTTCCTGCCCTGGTCACTCAGGGAACACAAAACTATTTATCCAATAGCTAGTACATTTGCCTTCAACCAGATTCCTGTACCTCACTGGTCTGGGTCTGTCACATTACATAAAGTTGCAAACAGTCCTTAGACAGTGAGGAGGGAAGATAGGAAACAAGGAAAATCTGCATTTCAGCAAATAGAGGTAAGAAGAAACAGCATGCATCCTCTTTCACTGCTAGGAATCATGTTGCCTTCTTTTCTGTTTGAATAAACTTTGCTTTGAGAGGTAACCTTGTAACCTTCTGACTTTAATGCTTCATTTCTTCTATGCACTTGAAATCTCTCTTTGTAAATAAGTGAACTTATTTTATTCTTTCATTAAAATTAATTCAGTGTTGTGACTTGTTTGGATAACTTCATTTAAGGTAAAAGTGACAGAGTCCTGCGGCATCTTTATAGACTAACAGACGTATTGGAGCATAAACTTTTGTGGGTGAATACCCATTTTGTCGGATGCATGTATTAAGCATGCATTTAAGGTAGCAGACTGTTGTATGTTGACCCCCTTAAAGGGGCAAAGGACCTAATACAACTTGACTGTCCAGGAGAGGGTTGGACAGTGCAAAGCACACTAGTAACCAAAGCTGATGGAAGCCAGAGTGTGGCTGGTGTTTCCTGACAGGCGACTGGAGTCAGAGCTTCTGGACCAGAGCTGTGGCTATATGCAGACACTCAGGGTGTGACCTGCATGTAGGTTGGGAACTACAATAGCAAAGCAGTGGCAGGCATCTCAGATTGCAGGGCAAGTGGTGAATCAGCCCCTCACTGGTCTGGATTACATCCTGGAATGTCATGCTGCTGTAATTCTTTTAGTAATTGTCTGAGGATGATAGTAGCAAGAAACCTAAAGGAGCTGCATCCATTCAACTAACTAGTCTAAGAAAAGATCATTTATTTAAATTCACTTTAGATAGACAAGAGACAGAAAAGAAGTCAGTGTTCTTGAAACACCAATCTGATGGGCTTATTCTCCCATGTATATGTATTAGAAGTCATATATTAGTAATGGACATCTCTATAAGTAAACTTAGCAGTTCTGCAGCACTGAATGAATTAAGGAAGAATCATGCTAAATATCTTGAGTCTACTATGCCAATTAGAACACAAGGTGGACTAATTAGCAACTGTGGTCTTTGTGTCTAATATCATTAAACTGTATTTGGACATACTTATGCTTATCCCAAAAGAATCCTCACTCCTTAGTGTGCTCATTCTCCAATTAAGCAACAATCTTTGTGTTGGGAATTACGTGCTCATGTGTCTTAAATTGAAAATGAGCAGCACACTCCCAAGGTCAGTTATTCAATTCTTAAGAAATCAGATAGACCGTTGTAATTAGAAGTTATTTAAAAATAGAACTGGCCCAAAAATGGAAACAGTTCTGTGAAAAACGTTGGTTTTATTGACTTCTCAGGATTTGAAATGGATTTATTTGGGGAATTTTTTTTTCATTATTCTTTCCTCATCCCCAGTAGAATCTGCTTGAGGTATTTATTATGTCATTATCTTTCTCTCTCTCTCTCTCTGACTAACACTATAGAGTAGTATAGGGTATGGGAACTTGTTACTCTGGACTGCACGGTTTGTTACTTTCCTTCATTTAGATAAACATTTTAAGAAAAAAGTGTGTGTGATAGTTCTGGCATTCATACCTGTTTGCTTCCTAGGGAAATGGTAGCTTACAGTAACATGGTCTGTCATGAGTAGTAGTAGACTTGAACAAGTTTTGAGATTTACCACTTCATTAATACTTTATCTGCAGATCTCCGGTGACCCCAGCAGTTTCAGCATAAATTAAGCTTTTAAAAAAATAGCTTCTAACCCTTATAGTTATGAAATACTCTGAGCATGGGAGGCCCATAAGCAAAATTTTCCGAGTAGCAGCCGTGTTAGTCTGTATTCGCAAAAAGAAAAGGAGTACTTGTGGCACCTTAGAGACTAACAAATTTATTAGAGCATAAGCTTTCGTGAGCTACAGCTCACTTCATCAGTGAGCTGTAGCTCACGAAAGCTTATGCTCTAATAAATTTGTTAGTCTCTAAGGTGCCACAAGTACTCCTTTTCTATAAGCAAAATTAGATCAGTCCCTTTAAGAGGTGGAAGCTCCTCGCATTCATTTCCATAGGGTGCTAACTATGGTAACATTTACTATTTCTTGACAATCATTTCAGAATAAAGCTGGGATCGTGGCAGGAGCTTTGATAGAGCACAGTCCCCTTATTACTCCCTGTCTAACCCTGGCATGGGGTTTCTGTGGGAGCTAATCCCATTTTAAGACAGCTGAAGCACTTGAATCGCTACTTTATGCAGAAAGTTATTGCAATTAATTTCGGTGAACATTTGACATTCTCTCATGTTCATAGCAGTTTATCCCTCCAACCTCTTCTTAAGAATAGCTCATTTAAATAATTTGTGAGTCTCCTGAGACAGTCTAAAAATTGTTTGTACTTAACCTACTGAAGTGATTTGATGTCTTTAATATTCTATGAGGTATATATAATAATTTAGCCCACAGCCCACTTGGCTCAGGGAGGGAGAGGCATCCAGCTAAGTTGCAATCAGTTTTGCACAAATACCATGCACAAAACTGTAGTGGAAATGGGAATTTTAAGAACACTTTTGGAAAGGGTTTGAGTATAATACCCCAGGACATAGTTCCATCTGAAAAACATCAACTCAGAAAACAAAATTGCACATTCATAAGATGCAGTGCTACTTGAATATGTAGCTCTGGTTAAGTTAACCACATTCTTAGAAACCAGTTAACCACTTGAGTCCTTCCTAATGCACTGGCAGGTAGGAGTGGGGAAAATGTGCATTTATTTCTAGCTACCTGATGTTGCATTGAAGCCACACTGATATGCTGATGTTCCAATGGAACATCTTACCCTTCAGTATAATGTTACTAAATTCTGCTTCTAGCAAGAAGCCATGGCAGAAGTCTGCAGGGAAAGGATAAGAGACCAAACAAATTCCAGCAGAGCCACACTCAGACTATTATTATAGTCTGTCAGGACACATTTTAGCATGCAAATGGTAAAATGTATCCATAGTCTATAATTGTAGACCAAATGTTATTTTTGTCCCTGTTCATTCAATATTTTCTCCCTAAATTAAAAGATTATAAATGAAATGAAGGCAACTATTGGTAATGACAATTCAATAGTTTTCACCCCCCTGAAAATAAAGTCTCTTTTTCCATGGGAGTGAGGAGAAAATCTCTGCTATCCATGACTGTAACCCACCTGAAATATATTATAGATGTAGTTTATTAAGGTGAGTCATGATTTGGGGAATCTATGTACAACTTATGAGTTCCTATTGAGGATTCTGAACTCTGCATATATATCTTTCTGTATATAAACTCCATTTTGAATAATGAGCTTGTCTTCTCATCTCCATGCTGGATTGAAATTCCAAGAGGGTAGTGACACAGGACTAACAATGAGGGTTGCTAAACCTTGATGATCCTCTATTCATATAGAAGCCTCACATAGAGTTGGCTACCACCCAGAAAAACCAGTCAGCTCAGGTGTGCTGATAACTAAGCAACAAATTGCCTGATGGGAACTGACCACCTGAAAAGGTTGATCAGCAGGTTACCTGACAAAGGGGACTAGCGGTTATAAGAGAAGAAAGGGGTCTCTGACTAGCCATTTTAGAAAGAGAGGGATAAGAAACCAGAAGCAGAAAGCTGCCTACAGGAGTAAGAGAAGAGTCTCCTTATTCTAAAAGAGAAGCTATATGCAGGAGGGAAGGGTAAGAGGAAAGATGCTAGACAATTTAAAAGATTCTGACCTGAGCCCCCAAAATGCTCAAGGGTGGTGAGGAAATAGAGACAAATACATACAGGTGTTTTGTTTAGCTCTGTATATTTATTGTGCTAATTGTGATAAGACCTTTACAAAGCCTGTGTGTTATGTGCTTCAACTATCCCTGGAAAGGTAACTGGCAAACCCAAAACCTTGGAGCACTAGGGAAGGGTATACTTATGCTACTGGGGTGGCTGGGGAATCCCATACTAATCTCAGGGCCTAGGCAGCTGAACTGTGGTGTCTCAGCTCTGAAAAGTCCTAGAGGGAAAATCTGTCCCCTGAGTGTGTGCCTAGAAACCTAGTGTCACAGGCAGTTCCTGGATTCTGCTCGGGCTCAGGAAGCCTAAAAGTGCATGAGTCCAATGTGGTAGGACCCAAACACAGCAGCCTAGGGAGTATCCACTGGGCAAAGATTTACCAAGGATGTGACAAGATGTAATGTAGCTGCCTACCTAAAATACTTCTGATCCAGGTGTCAGGGATATGGGTAAATTCTACATGGGGGGGAGAATAGAGCATAGTTTGATTTCCAGATGAGGTTGCACTAATGGAAAAACATTTTTGTCAATTGAGCAAGTCTGATTCAGACTCATTGATGCCTTTGTGAATAAGACTCCCTTTTCAGCCTAGAATAGAGCTTTATGTTCCATGTGACTGAGATTCAATCAGCACAAATGAAGTGCACATACCCATCATTCAGGGTTAACCACATGGTTCAGGAAAAAATCCAAGTTGTTCTGTAGGCTCTCGCACCTTGTGGTCTGGCCAACCCCCTAAAGTTGTGAACTCTACTGCCCCCTACTTTTGTTTTGGGACTAGACATGCCCAAGATGTCAAAGCATTGTTCTATTTGTAACAATTGAAAAGTTCTTTTCAAATTAAAAATTCAACTGTTACCTGAATGTTTAGGACTTAAAAGCTAGACAAATGTGTAAAATCAATTTCTCCTTTGCTTACCAGACAATGCTAAAGTTTTGTGTGCGCAAGTGGTAGCCTAGCCTGGGGAGGAGAAATACTGAACCCTAAATGCAGCTCATAATACTGTTTTATGCAATTGACTTCAAATTCCTAGGCAGCATAATGATCCCCATTTGCTACACTTGCTGTGAGATGTATTATCATAACTGATTTTTCAGTTGAGGTGGAGTGCACCCAGCCCCCCTCAAAATCAGTTCAGTTAAACCATATATATCTTTATTTTTCTCACTAATATGAAAACAAATAGCTTAGGGTTGAATGAAACATTTTGCTTAAATCCAAAAAGAAAATTCAGTTTTTCATTTCATTTGGGGTATTTTTTTTAATTTAACTAAATTTTTTAACTGACCATTTTAGTAAGTTAAAATTATTTTGACTTTTAAAAATCATTTTTCAGCCATATCTGACAAATTCACAACTGCCTTTGGTGCTCAAGGAAAAAAATGTATTTTTCAGCAAATTTATTATTCCCACCTTCCACCCCAAATCATCTGGTTCTAATTGTCAACAGTTATAGCAGAAATGCACTATACTGAACTTAGATCTTGGCAGATAAATACCTTTCAAAGTTCATCCTGGCTTCTATACATGTTAATTAAAATGATTTTTGGTAGGGGGTAGAGAATGTTAAATTTACAAAGGTTTTTCTTGTTTAAAAGTGAGTTGAGGAGGGAAAACATGTATGGAAACAAACACCTGTCTGAAATCCTGGAAATATGATAGAAATATAGTTTTAAGTGACCTAGCTGGAGTCTAAGTACTTTGGATGATTAAAATTTAGGATGGCTGGTCTAAGGGTCAACAACATTGAAGGACAACTTCTTCTTTACACTGAAGCCTCAGCCCTGGTCTACACTACAGATTAGGTTGAATTTAGCCATTTTAGGTCCATTTTAAAATTAATGCGACCACACAATCAACCCTGTTCCGTCGACCTAAAAGGCTCTTAAAATCAACTTCTGTATTCCTCCCCGGAGAGGGGAGTAGTGTTAAAAATAGACTTTGCTGGGTCAAATTTCGGGTAGTGCAGAGGCAACTGGCCTCTGGGAGCTATCCCAGAGTGTTCCAAGTGACCACTCTGGACAGCACTTTCAACTCCGATGCACTAGCCAGGTACAAAGGAAAAGCCCTGGGAAATTTTGAATTTCATTTCCTGTTTGGTCAGCATAGTGAGCTCAGCAGCACAGGTGACCATGCAGTCCCTCCAGAATTGCAAACTAGCTCCAGCATGGACCGAAAGGGAGACACTGAATCTGATTGCTGTATGGGGAGAAGAATCTGTGCAGGCCCAACTCCGATCAAAAAGAAGAAATGCTAATATATATGCCAAAATCACACATGGCATGGTGGAGAGAGGCTACAACAGGGACACACAGCAGTGCCATGTGAAAGCTAAGGAGCTCAGGCAAGCCTACCACAAGACAAAGAAGGCAAACTGTCACTCCGGGTCAGAGCCCCATACATGCCACTTCTATGATCAGCTGCATGGTATTCTAGGGGGGGACCCTACCACTATCCCACCACTGTCCATGGACACCTGCAAGGGGGGGGGTGGGCTCTCACACCAGAGGGAGGAGGATTTTGTGGATGAGGAGGAAAATGCGCAGCAGGCAAACGGTGAATCCATTCTCCCTGGCAGCCAGGACCTTTTCATTACCCTGGAGCCAATACCCTCCCAAGGCGGGATCCCTGACCCTGAAGCAGGAGAAAGGCAGCTTTAATAAGTGCACATTAGTAACTACAGTACAGGGATTAAAAGCAATAGTGTTTTGCCCTGAAGAATCAGGATGCATTTGCACCCACTGCAGCTACTGGAAAAGTCTGTTAACATGTCTGGGGATGGAGCAGGAATCCTCCAGGGACATCTCCATGAAGCTCTCCTGGAGGTACTCTGAAAGCCTTTGCAGAAGGTTTCTGGGGAGGGCTGCCTTATTTTTTCCTTCATGGTAGGATGCTTTACCACGCCAAGCCAGTAGCAAGTAGTCTGGAATCATTGCAGCACAAAGCATGGTCCTGGGTTTTGGTTGGATTCAAGCAACATTTGGTCTATAGCTTTCTGTGTTTGCCTCGAGAGTGATATCATTCCTGGTCACCTGGTTGAAATAGGAGAATTTTTGTAAGGGAACAGTAAAAGGACCCTCTTCATGCAGGGTTGTTTGTGCTTGGCTAAAAGGGATCATCCTAGAGAATAGCCATGCAGTGGGGTGGGGGGAGGTGTGTGTTGCAATTCTACCCAGAAACCACAGCCCCTCCTTTTTAAATGTGGAACCCAACTGGCATTGCTTGCTATGGGAAAAGATGGCACTGCAGTTTGAAACCATTCCCACATGTTATGAAGGCATAATAAGCTAACCCCCCAAACCAAAAAGCTTACCATGGCTGCCTCAAAACTGAATTCTCTTGCCCAGCCACGTGTGCTGTGTCGCCATACTGGCCGGTGCTCAATATAAAAGGCAAAATGTGACCTTGTACCTAAAGCACATGTGTTGTCTGCTGTGAATTGCTTGATTCACTGTGAAAGTCTCTCGGAAATGTATCCTCTTAAATTTTACTCTCCCTTTCTCCCCCCAAGTGCAAATGTTTCTATGCTCCCCCTATCATCTCCATCCCTGAGGTTATCCTAGATTAGTAGGTGGAAAAAAATGCACTCATGATGACATGTTTTCTGAGCTCATGCATGGAGGCATTCAGTGGCAGAGGTCAGGAAAGCATTAAGTTAGCGCAAAGAGCAGAGGCAGGACGCGATGCTGAGCCTAATGCGGGAGCAAATGAACATGATGAAGTGTCTGTTGGAGCTGCAGGAAAGCCAACAAGAGCACAGACCCCTGCTGCATCTATTGTATAACTGCCTGCCCTCCTCCCCAAGTTTCATATCCTCCTCACCCAAAGACCCCAGAATGTGTAGGGGGAAGAGGCTCTGGGCACCCAGCCACTGCACTCTAGAGGATGGCCCAACCAACAGAAGGCTGTCATTCAAACAGTTTTTTGATTTGTAGTGTGGCTACAATAAGCAATGTGGCCTTGTCCTTCCCTCTTCCAGCACCCTACCCCACCTGGCCTACCTTGTCAGTTATCTCTACTTAATTAATAAAGAGAGAATGCATGGTTTCAAAACAATACTAACTTTATTTCCTTTGCCAGCTGTGATCGAAGGGGGGAGGGCAGTTGGCTTATATGGAATTAAAATCAACAAAGGGGATGGGTTTGCAGCAAGGAGAAACACACAGCTGTCACACCGAAGCCTGGCTAGTCATACAACTGGTTTTTAAAGCCTATCTGATGTGCAGCATGCCTAGCTGTGCTCTTCTAATCGCCCTGGTGTCTGGCTGCTCAAAATCGGCCGCCAGGTGATTTGCCTCAACCTCTCACCCCACCATAAATATCTTCCCCCTTACTCTCTCAGATATTATGGAGCACACAGCAAGCAGCAAGAACAATGAGAATGTTTGTTGGTTGCGCTGAGGTCTAACCTAGTCGGCAAACAGCGCCAGTGAGCTTTTAAACATCCAAAGGCACATTCTACCCCCATTCTGGACTTGCCCAGCCTATAATTGAACTACTCCTTACTACCATCCAGGCTGCCTGTGTATGGCTTTATGAGCCATAAGAGCAAGGGGTAGGCTGGATCCCCAAGGATAACTAGTGGCATTTCACCATCTCCAACGGTAATTTTCTGGTCTGGAAAGTAAGTCCCTTCTTGCAACTGCTCGAACAGCCCAGAGTTCCTAAACATGCAAGCATCATGCACCTTTCCCAGTCATCCCACACTGATATTGGTGACCCACCAGTGCTTGCAGCACCCCTGAGAAGTAGCCCTTGCCGTTTACATACTGGTGGCAAGGTGGTCTGGTGCCAAGATAGGGATATGTGTTCCGGCTGTCATTCCCACAGTTAGGGAACCCCATTGCAGCAAAGTCATCCAGTATGACCGGCACATTTCTCAGAGTCGGCGTTCCACTCTATCAAGCAGCCCCACTGCTGCCAGGATGTCCCAATTGCCACAGTCTGTGCTTTCAGGAACGTCTGTGTCCATATCCTCTTCACAATCGTCCTCGTGCTGGCGTCTCTTAGCCTGGTTCTGTACATACTCCAAGATAATGTGTGAGGAGTTTACAATGCTCACAACAGCAGCAGTGAGCTGAGCAGGTTCCATGCTTGCTGTGGTATGGCATCTGCATAGGTAACCCAGGAAAAAAGGTCCAAAACGATTGTCTGCCATTGCTTTCACGGGAGGGAGGGGTGACTGACACCATGTACCTAAAACCACCCTCGACAATGGTTTTGCTCCATCAGGCATTGCGAGCTTAATCCAGAATTCCAATGGGCAGCGAAGACTGCAGGAAAGCTACCCACAGTGCACTGCTCCATAAGGTAATGCTGACTTAATCCACTTAGTGAGAACATACACAATAAACTGTATAAAATTGATTTATAAAAATCAACTTCTATAAAATTGACCTAATTTTGTAGTGTAGACATACCCTTAGGGAGACACTACTAGGAATTTGTGCAAAGGGTTTTCAGATGCTTAGCTAACATTTGCCACTTCTTCATTCTTTGACTAGCAACAACATTAACTTAAGTTTGAACCTAGCTTATAGTAAACCATTGCTTTGTGCTTACTACAAGAAGGCTGCTGCTATTTGTCAACTTCATCCTATACATCAGTTCGGAGGCAGAAATCAATTGTATCCTCTCCCCTACGATATGAGATTCAAGTCACTGTGATGACCATGATAGAGTAATGAGATGACCCTGCATAGATCATCTGCAGCTGGGCTCAGCTCTCCGGATCTAAAAAAGAGACTCTTTTGCTAGAGCTAAGAAAATCAGGACTTTCAGCTCAAAAGCATAAATTATTATGTAGATTACAAGACAATTTGCTGTTTAGCATTGAGACTAAATATTTAATGCCAAGAAAGATGCTGGACAGCTGAAAGTCTTACTATAGTCGGAGCTAGTATCATAACTTACAGTTATGTTTACCTAACAGTTCCCATGATAAGACCCCATTACAGTTACTTATACATTTTCCAGACTTTAACTATTCAGGCTGAAGTTTCCCATGCTGGGTGTCTGCCTTACGTAAGCGGGGGAATAGTCCCGCTATTCTGGGGAACTTTCCTGGCTTCTGCACTACCCCAGTGAAGTGGGCTAGTGAAAGGATCTGAGTCCTCACTCCCACTTCCTTTACCCAGTGGCCTGCCTGCCCTTGAGGACTCCCTTTCCACTCTCCTGTCTGGCAGAGTCCTCGTAACCCCAACAAGTCTGGGCCCAGGATTCCTGGGGGGCTCGACCCCCAACTCTGCTGTGGTCACCTAGGACAGGGGTTATGGTGTCCCCACTCTGGGGTACTCTCTCTGCATTGGGCACTTCTCTGGCCCACTGACCATTACATGCATTTGCTTTAAATTGTAATTATTTAATCAACAATTAATTTTAAAAAGAATAAGGGAAAATGGGAAAAGTTAAAGGAAACACATCACCCCGCTTCGGGGCAGGGAACATCACAAACAGTGTCTCTGGAACATCAGGGCACTTCACAGTCTGTTCCTTAAGTCTCAGGCCCTGGCTGTGCTGTAGGGATGCTGGGGGTTGGACACTTGCTCTGGTGGTGGCTTCATGCTCTCAGGCTCTGAGTGATAGGACTCTTCTTCCCAATGTCGCCCCCGCCCTGTCAGGGTTTCGATCCAAGCCTGGCCTGCAGAGCCTCTTGGCTGAGGCATCTTCCTGTGCTGGACCCATGGCCCTGGGTCCCTCTCGCTCTCTCCAGCTGCTCACCGCACCCAGCTCCAGCCCCAGCTCCAGTCTCTGTGCTGCTGCCAGTAGCCCAGTGGCTAGGTTCAAGTCTCTGCTCTGTAAGGGTGGGTGTCTCTTTTTCTCTGAAATGCCATCTTGGACCAGAGAAGCCTTCCTGACACAAATTTTGTCCAATTGTAAGTGTCTGAAAAATTTGTTTTGACATCAATATTTTCTAATGAAAAAAAGCTTAAGAGTTCCCAACCAGCTTTAGTGCCTGATCTACTCCACAGTCAGCCTACTACTTCTCCCACTTACTATGTTAGCACACATGACAGAGGTCGGTGCTGTGGAGGTAAAGTTCCAAACACTGTTAGTGACCCAGGTTCGGATTCTAGGCAATGGAATTCCTATTTTAGTGTTTTTAAAGATTTGGAAATTTAAATAAATAAACCCTAAATTAAAACATTTAGGTTGCAAAGAGAAAAGGAGTACTTGTGGCACCTTAGAGACTAACAAATTTATTTGAGCATAAGCTTTCATGAGCTACAGCTCACTCAAGATAGGAAATGCTAGAACTAAGGTTATCTTAATTCTTTCAGTAGTAAAGAGTGAAGCAGAATACAGGTTAAGTTGAATACATGGAACTTTATTAAACCTTGTGGCTATTCTAATTATGGTATTGAGTTAATTCTAGCCTAACTCCTTGCATTCCCTGTTCCACTGGTCCCCTCAATATCAGTCCCTTCAGGGAACATGGGCCTTCTGACTCCAGTTCTACTCATGATACATCTTCCCTATTTTAGACAGTTTAGTATCAACATTAAAACAAATAATTGATGCCCAGATCCCACCCTCGTCCCTTTGGCCAGAGGCTGCTCGCACATAGCTGAGCTGGAGTCTAGTCTTTATCACAAACACAGCTAGTTAAATAGTCTTTCAGATGGTCTGGTTTCCTGTTGAGGAGAATGAACTGGGAGCGACCTCTCTCAGGCTAGCAAACTCTTGGTGGAGTCTATTCCCTCTCTGTGGAGGTCACCTCCAGATGATTCTCTGACTCTGTTCTGTGATTATCTCTGTAGGCTTTCTCTGGGTGTTGTCTGCTGGTTTGTAAGTGTCTTCTGTTCTTTTAGATCACTTGTTCCTCTTGTACAGTCACCCTGTGAGAACTTGCTGCCACTGCAGCCCTCATGACTCCCTAAGTTCACTTCACTTCTCCTGATGTTTTTTCAATGGCTGGATCCTCACAGGAATTCCTGTCTGCATGGCCAGTAGGTAAGGCTAAAATTTAATCATGGAGGTCACGGATTCCGTGACTTCAGCCAGCCCTGGCTGGGAGCTGCAGGGTCCCTGCCGCCGTAGTCTGCAGGGGGATCCCCGCTGCCGCTTCCAGCAGGGGGAACCCTGCTGCTCTCTGGTAGGGGGGACCCCCAGAGTGTCTGGCTGCTGTGGGGGGAAGGGGGAACCCCCACTGCCCCCTGCTGCTGCTCCTGGCAGTGCGAACTCCTGGAGCTCCTGGCTGCTGCAGGGGGACAGGGGGATCCCCAGAGGGGAGCCAGCAGCAAAGGGGAACCCTGGGGATCCCAGCCTACCTGCAGCTGTCCAGGATTCTCCTTTTATTATGGATATTTTTAGAAAAAGTCAGAGACAGGTCACAGGCTTCCATGAATATTTCATGGATTCCCCATGACCTGTCTATGACTTTTACTAAAAATATCCATGACAAAATCTTAGCCTTCCCAGTAGGTCATTGGCTAACCTGTTGTACTTTAGCGCATGCTTCCTCTGATAGAGAATAATTTCCTCTGTGTTATCACCATCCTTCTGGCTGCAACAGGCCGCCTCATTCATAGCAGGGTTTTGGGGCTTCGTCACAGCAACGGACTATTTTAGAACTCCTGTGAAGGAGTATTCCTGTGTGCCAAAGATGCTCGCAAAGGATCTGAATCAGAGGAAACAGCCTTGTGTAACACTCTTGGCAGCTTTCACAGCTGATTCCACCTTGCCATTACTCTGAATATGCTGGGGAGGAGATGTGGTGGTCAAACTCCCATTTTCATGCAAATTTCTTGAATTCCTCCAAGGCAAATTGGGGTCCATTGTGGGTGAATATTGTGCCCAGAATGTCATCTATCTGTGGGCCTTCAGTTTCCCAAACACAGACTTGCTTCCTGTATCAGGTAGGGCATCAATCTCCCAAAATTTTAAATAATAGTCCACTGTAATGGTAAATAAATCCATTCTCATTTTCCCATAATCAAGTGGACAGCCCATGTGGTAAGTCTTTCTGCTGGTGGTTATCACACAACGGGCAGATTCAAACCCTTCTATCATGAAGTGGAGCTGTGTATTCATTCATGGCCTGTAAACATACTCTTGAGCCCACATAAGACCACTGTCAATGCCCAGGGGCAAGGCATGTAATTTTTTCATTATCTCCTTATATAAGAGTCTGGGACAACTGCTCTGTCCTCAGAATATGGTTTCCATTCTGTATGTGCAGCTCATCTTTAGTTTGAAAATATAATTCTGCTCCTACTGACAGATGGCGTTTGTCTGCTGGCCACACTGCTAGTATCACTGTCTTGACTAGTAGTTAGATGTTCCTTTCCATAACTTCTTCCACTTCCATCAGCTTCACTGTTGAACTGGGAAATAGTGCAGCATGTCAATGGATTCCACGTCCTGATCTCCTTCCCACAACTCATGGATGCTGAATATATATGTCCTACTCAGGGAGTAAACTACCACCAGCAATCATCCTGGACAATATCTGAGCTTCACCTGGTTTAGGACCAGAGGTGTATCAACATGTGTTGCAATCTCTGGAGCACTCAGAAGGGGCTTTCCCATGATTGTCTCCAGGGGTTTGTGGTCTGATTGCACTAGTACTGGAGAACCATAGGTGTTCTGATACAATCGCTCCTCTCCAAATGCCATAGTTCTATTGTTCAATCTCTGACAGGGCTCTGCCAGCATAAGTGGCCAACTGTTGCTGCAAAAGAGTTATACCGCTCCTTTCTCACACTTGAGTGTCAGTGGCTCTCCTGGCAGGCAGTACTGCAGGACAGGGGCATCCATCATTATTTGGGGTTGTTGGGGACCTGCCTGGTCCCAGTCAACATCTGTGAGCTGATATATGGATAATGCTACTGCAGCCAGGTGTTGGACTGAAAATTTATCATTCCTGTGAAGTGCTGTACCCCTTTTCACATACACTGGAGCTGGCATATCTGACTGCCTTCATCTTGTTGGGATCTGCTTTCAGTCCATCTGCTGTGAGCAGATGTCCAATGTATGTCACCTCATGCTGTTTGAGTTGCATTTTTTCTGGGTTGAAGTTTGTTTTTGTCCCCGCATTGCAGCACAAAAGCTTGTAGCTTTGTGTCATAGTCTTGTTCTGTTTCTGTATCATTGTTCCCTTCACCTTCAATGAGGGATATCATGTGCAACTATTTTCAGCACAGGCCGTACCTGAGTGCTTGGGCTAGTCTTCTCTGAAGCACTTTTGCTGCTGGGCTTATGCCCATCAACATGCGCAGCCATCTGTAATGACCAAATGTTGTTGCAAAGGTTGTCAGCGTACTGGATTCTTTATCCACCCGTATATGCCAAAACCCATTCCTCACATCACAGACCGCGAAGACTCTGGCTTTGGAAAGTTCTGTCAAAATGCCATCAATTGTGCGCAGTGGATAACAGTATTTTTTCAAAATCCATTCAGTGGCTTTGTGTCTACACAGATATGTAGCTTACCTGATGGCCTCTTTATCACCATGCTACTCACGCAGGCTGTACTCTCCTATACAGATACTACAATACCCCAGCTCTGCAGACTTTCACATACTGGATTACATAGTGTCACTTGAATTTTATTCTGTAATAAGCATACAGTTTCTACTCTGGGGTCTACGTCGAGTTACAGCTTTCCTTCAAGGCAACCATCACCTTTGAAAACATCCCCATATGCATTTAAAATTGTCTCCATTGTCCATGGGACTCCCCTTTTCGCTACTTGCACTGCAGCTATAAAATTTGGACACTGCACCCTGATCAGATCTACGGCTTGTATGGCTATATTCCCCAAGAAGGGCCCATGGTGCTTATCATCCACCACCACAAACTTAAGTAGGTACTGTCTTATTTTTCAGGTTATTTACTATGAGGTCACATTTTCCCCAAATTTGTATGTAGCAGTCACTGTGTTCATAAGGATCCATCCCTTCCCCTTTGGACTGGTATCTAGTGAAAAAACCTGTGTCCTTCCATAGCTTTGTTTTGCTTCGGAAAGCAATAGGTCCTCAGGGCTTCTAGGACTGAGGCAGTGGTGAGTTTCAGAGTGGTGCAGACCTCTCAGTCTTGTTCCCCAATAAGGCAAAGTAACAATTTTAGGTTCCTGGTATTATCTTACAGCCTGGCCATGTCTACTTACAGTTCTAACTCCTTTTTCTACTGGAGTCCATTGCTGGGCTAGGTTTGTGTCTGCAAAATCCAGGGATCTAGAGGGCTTCAGACCAAGTTCCATAGCTCATGTTGCCAGCTGCTGCACTTCAGGGAATGAACAGCATATACGGGTGGATAAATTTACTTAGAGTAAAACTGAATACAGGTTAAGCTGAACAAGTGGAACTTTTTTAAACCCCGTGTACTGTTCTGTCCATGTTGCTGAGTTGCTTCCAGCCTAACTCGCACAGCCCCCACATTTTCTACTTTTAATCAGTTCTGAGATTTTCCTTCATTTCTGGTTCCACCAGAAAACCCTCCACAAAACTCAGGACTTCAATGACAAATTCATCCCTGAGCATAGTTCTTTTAGATAGAAAATTGCCCATTGAACCAACATAAAAGCTAAATTTGGAGAAGTCTATAATATCATCTACTATCTCTTCTACCAGGTCATGTGTCAGGCCAAGGACACAGCCTGTGCAACTAAGAACATCCTCCAGTGTGAAAACAGCTATTCAACAGCTTTTTTTTTTTATTGGTGGATTAACTCAAACCAAAAGATTGCTACTAAGGAAGCCGTGTGTATAAATAAATAAATAAAGCTGTGTATATTTTTGATAAGTGTGGAAGGTGCATCCCTCAGCCTCTTGAGAGTTATCCAATGTGGTGTTTGGGGGTCACAAAATTTGAAGAACCTTGTCATAGACTGTAGGAAATAGCATTGCAAAGAGGGGGATTTCCACATTCTTAAGCACCAACTGGAAGGCAGATGCTTGTTTTGGAAGGAAAAAGAAAGGAAGGGAAAGGAATTGAATGATTTTTTTGCTCCCTACTTGCCTTGTTACTTCCTTATTGCACAAAAGAACTGTTCCTCTGTATTTTCATTAGAGAGGAAAACCAGGTATGTCCCACAGTCTGAGGGGTACCAAGGAGCCTACATTTGAAATGTTTTAGCAAGTCCTGTTTTTCTCATTCCTCACACTACTTCTGTTAAAGCCAAAACATCTGAGGAATGGAAAAAATCCTGTTTTAAGAAAAAACTGGATGGTGAAAATTTAAGCTATATGGAGAGAGATTACAGAATTAGACTAAAATCCCCATCCTCCCGATTTCAAGATATAGCCATCAGAAGAAATTTGTGAACCCAGTTGTGCTCCAGATATCTAAAATGAAAAGATCACCAGCTGCATATTTGGACAGGAAAACTACTTGCCTCAGACCAGTGGTTCGCAATCTATTCTCCCCCCCCGGGCCATCTTTAGGATTGATGGTGCCCCTATGCCTGACTTGCTCTTAGCAACACAAACAAAAGATTACAGTATTGGAAAACTTGCCACATGCACTTTATTAAAAACAGTTTAACTTAATTAAGCACACTGTAATGTTGATGGGCTAGCACTAAAGAAGTAGTGCTATAGAAAAAATTCTGATTTATTGACAGAATGATGCAAATAATATAATTTTTTAAATTTGTCAACATTTTATTGGAAATTTCTATGAAGAGGTATTGAAACAAGGATTTGTTTTTAATTAAAAGCGATCTTTCTGGCTTTTTTGGCTGCAAAAATCAGTAATAAAGTCATCGTATGACAAAGACAAAGTGATGTCTTGTTCGATTGCAAGAATAGCAAGACCAGTCAATCATTCCTGACTCATTGTAGAACAGAGATAGTTTTTAATGAGTTTTAGTTTTGAGAAACTCCGTTCTCCTGATGCCACTGTTACAGGAATTGTGAGTAGAATACGAGTGGCAATGTACACATTAGGATATATGTCAACAAGTTTGCTGATATGAATAAACTGTACAATGTCCATCACCGATTTTGCATGTGGCAACGTTGATGACAATGTACTCAATTCTTCGTACAGTTCAAGTCCATTTAAATCAAAACTATCACTGTGCTTCAGGAGGCTCTCTAGGTTCTTGCACTTCATCATTTGCTGCTCTTGTTTTCCTATTTCGTTGAATTTAGTTGTGTCATACAAAAGTCCAAACTGTTCATGGTGTGCTCGTAAGGTATTAAACCTTTCATCAACGGCAGATATTGCTTTATCCATCACAACGTTAAAAAATTCAACCTCAAATTTCTTTTCTGGAACATCTATGGGCTCATCTGCGCCTTCAGATTCTGCTTGCCATTTTTTCCTTGAAATTCGTGTCACGTTTGGACATGGAAATTTTGGTTCTACACTGAGTGCCTGTGCAAGCTCTCTTGCTGTAACCTGTGCTTCTTTGAATCCATTTTCTCTGTATTTCACTAAAAAGTCTCATGGGTTGTTTAGTAAGGTAAGTGTTGAATCAAGCTGCATCGTTGGACTCTGCATTATTTTGCTTACACTTGAGATTTTAACAAGAATGTCATACCAGATTATGACAGATGTTAGAAACTTGAAGCTGGATATTTCAGGGGCCAATGACTGTGCTTCACTTTTAGCTTTTGGATCTCTGGCTTCTTCCGAAATAGCAACCAGTGCTTTGTAAACTTCCTCAGATTGATATCTCAATGTTTTTGCACTTTCTACTCTGCTTTCCCAGCGTGTCTCAGATAGAGGCTTAACGGTAATACCATTGACATGTGCTTTGAATATTTGCCATTGTTGAGTGGAAGCTGAAAAGAGCATGTAACTGCGTTGCAGCAAACCAAAAAAAGAAATAGCTTCTACAGAAGACTTGGCCATATCACACGAAATCAAATTAAGGCTGTGGCATACACACAGAATAAAAAAGGCTTGTGGATTTTTTGCCAGCAATCTAGCCAGAAATGCATCCTCTCATATTGGCACCATTATCATAGCCTTATCCTCTAATGTTCATTACGGACAATCCCATTCATTTTAGTTCATCAAGGAGAGCTTGAAGAAGTCCAAATCCTATAGAGTCCTCTACTTCTAAAAATGTGATAAATGATACCCTGACTGTAATCTGTGCTGAATCACTAATGTCGACAAATCTCACTACTAACAACATCTGTTCTTGATGACTTATGTCCGGAGTGCAATCTAGAATTACAACAAAATATTTTGCCAAAGTAACCAATGAAACAATTTTGTCTCTCACTTTATCACTCATTAGCACAATCAGTTCATTTTGAATTCTTGGTCCCAAATAGTGGTCGTGTATTTCATTTTCAGTTACTCTTCAGAGATGTTCACTCATCACCGTGTCAAATTTTCCCAGCAGTTGTACAAGGCCCAAAAAATTGCCATTTTTGGGCTGGAATAATTTCTCAATGCTTCCTCTAAAAGCAAGATTGTTTGTTGATAGATATTTAACAATAGATAATAGACGTTCAAGAACACGACGCCAATGCTGCTTCTCTGACTCCAGCAATCTTTTTTTTTGGGCATCAAGAGTTGTCTGATTTTTTAACCTTACACTCAGCTCAAACCATTTGTGCATACTTTCAATGTGGTGTTGTGCCTTTTCATGTTGCGGTAATACATGACTAAGATTTTTCCAATCATTAATACCCATGGTTGCTATCTTAAAATTGCAACTATTGAAAAGCTTGCATGGGAAACAAAATATAGCATCCTTGCATTTAGAGTACACAAGCCACCGTCTGTTGACAATTTCACCATTAGAAAGTCTTTTGTAGTAATCGTTTTCTGTGAATTTCCTATTCAAGAACTTTTATTCTCCAGGGCCTCTCTCAAGTATAATGGCACGGAATTAGTTGTTTAAAGATTGTGGGCATGTGCCAATGTCATCTATATCTCATGCTAGTACAGTTTCAACAGTTGTAATTTCTTGTTTTGTGTCTGCATCTGTTTCAAATGATTGTTCTGTGTGTTGTTGCATTTCTTGAGCTTCGTCTGCATAAAAATTTTCTTCAGCAGTTACTTGATGATCTTGATCAACTTCATTGTTTTCATGACTTACAAACTTAAGTATAAAGAAAAGCAGTACATGTGGCACCTTAGAGACTAACAAATTTATGAGAGCGTAAGCTTTCGTGAGCTACAGCTCACTTCATCGGATGCATCCGATGAAGTGAGCTGTAGCTCACGAAAGCTTACGCTCTCATAAATTTGTTAGTCTCTAAGGTGCCACAAGTACTGCTTTTCTTTTTGTGAATACAGACTAACACGGCTGCTACTCTGAAACTTAAGAATAGAACCTTTCTGTGCTTGTACAGCTAATCCTATTTCATCTTTCCATTTTCTTTTTTGTGACCTGGAAAGTTGTTTTCGATATAACATAACTTATAAGGGTGTTTTTTAAAGAAATAACTTTAAATTATCAGATTTAAAATAACTAATAAAGGATAGTTGTGAGTCTGTGACCTTGAGCTAGTGTGAAGACACCTCATAAGGTGCTCCATCCTGACTGAGACACAGTAGAGTTGGAAACCCATGTCATTTTTACAAAGCCACTTTTTAGTTTTAAAGGTATAGTGGGCATCAGTTTTAATGTTAGTTACAATTCTATATCCACCTTATACTGTAAATAGATCAATGGCATTATCCAGCTTAATAAGCTGGGTTTCCAAACAGTGGCAAAATATAACCCTAGTTTTACTCCTAGGTAAAGCACAAAGTGACCAAAATGAAGTCAGCACAGAATCATTTCATCTAGATTAAGGTAGCACAGAAATGTTACAGAAGTCCTATTGTGCCTTATTTTTGTTTGGAAAGACATTAGCAATAGCAGCACATTTTAGGCACGGCCAGAAATACATGATAAATCACTGCCTCTAAAGTTCCATCAAAAACTGACATTTCCACAGCTCTAGCATGATCTGCTGCACAGATTCTTCACAAGGAAGTGTCCCTGGCCTTTTTAACTCATATTAACCTTGTATTTACTTTATGAAAGTTGGACAAAACATTGTGAAAAATGTAAGACATTGGCTTCCCAACCTCACTGACTCACTGGAAGAAAAAAAAACAAGAGAATCTTAGTAAAACATACAGTCACTCTATACACTAGTAAGGAGATGAGCATATTACAGTTGTTGGAGGGCTCTATTTAGCAGTAACAGGGCTATAGGAAAGCCAGTCAACGTTTTTTGTTTCTCTGATGAAAACTGGCCCACTCCCTGCCCCAAATCAAACTTGTCACAAATAACTGTCAACAACTTAATTTTCTGTTTTTGGCTAAGATATTGATTTTTTTTTTTAAAAAAAAATATTGAAATTGGATTCAGGATTGTTAGCAAGCATTTTTGGCAAACAAAGTTGTTGAATGAATCTAAATGGCAACACAGTACTGCTTTCATGCTTGGCTCACTCACTCCCCAGCCTGCTAGTCCAACAGCTGCAGTAGAGGAGGATAGGTGGAAAGCTGCAGTACCCCAAAATCCACCTCTTGGGGTGCAGAGTGGCAACAACAGCAGCAAACCCTCTTGTCCGATCACACGCCAATGGGCACCACCGCCAGCCCATGGTGAAGTTAGCACAGCATCTGATCTCAGGGACGGGGCACCCATGGAGCCACAGCAGCTCATCCTGCCCTGCGCAGCTCCCCCCTCCCGGATGAGATGGATCGCAGCCAGCTCAGGGGAGAGACGCACTCCCCAGCTAGGGTGACCAGATGTCCTGATTTTATAGGGCCAGTCCCGATATTTGGGGCTTTGTCTTATATAGGCACTAATTACCCCAACCTCGGGTGATCAGACAGCAAGTGTGAAAAATCAGGACAGGGGGTGGAGGGTAATAGGAGACGATACAAGAAAAAGACCTAAAAATTTGGATTGTCCCTATAAGAGTGGGACATCTGGTCACCCTATCCCAACCCCCATCCTGATTTTTCACACGCTATCTGGTCCAGCCAGCTGCGTGTGACCATTCCAATCCTGGCCAAGGAAGTGAGTTACTTTCACTTTCATTCCTCAGCATGCAGCCAGTCAGCCCCCCACTTCCCCTCACCCAACCCAGCCCTGCCGGAGGGGAGGGGGGAGAGAGAAAAATGGATGTTATGGGGGGCAACAAAGGATACTGCAGCCACCGAGCCTGCCTCACCTCACGCCGGGGGAAAAGAGTCACACTCACAGGTGAGTTCCTCCTTCCCCCACCCCTAACCCCTCCCCTTCCCAGAAACCCCCTCTGCCAATCTCCTCCCTCAGACTGTGCTGCATTCAGCTCTCTCTAGGACCCAGCAGCCCTGCTCTTACATGCTCCACTGCTTCCCATCTATCCGGACTCCTGGCACAGGGGTGCCCTAGGCAGAGTGGTGCCCTACGCAGCTGCCTATGGCTAATTACGGCCCTGGCCCCCGCCCACATACATTCTTCAATTCCTCTCATCTCACCGCCCCTTTCTTTTTATTTTGGCAGGGATTGGGAGGAAAGTTGACTGGTCTATTGTGGAGAGCTGTAAGGCTGCAAGTTACTTCAGGAGAGCCTGAGGAGGAATGCATATGCTCGCCTTTTCTAATATGTCCAGGTGTTTGCTATTTCTCAGTTTGTTGGCTTTTTGTGGATGACACAGTGCAACTGTGTAAGAGGATCATCAACATTCACTGGTAGAAAAACCAGCATGGAAGGCAAAGGTTCTGGGGTTGTTGGGGTTTTTATTTTTTTTAAATACAGAAAGTTTTCTTAATATTTGGCTTTAGAAGTCAACTCTAAGCTTGAAATTTCACTATGAAAGTTTGTCATTTGCTACCATCTGTAATGTATATTTAGCCTATGGCTCAATTAATATAGTTCATTTGCCTATAGCACAAGGTTTCTATTTTCATGATAATTTGATGAGTTACACAGGGCAGCAAGATTTCAGAGAAACCAACAAGGCAAAATTTGATAGCGTCACAGTTCCACTTTCAGGTAGGTAGCTAATTTATTTCCTCCAGTGTAGTGCAACAAATTTTGTAAATTCATTGATATGGGTGAGGGGAAAATTGGTTTCCTTTGCAGCTGAATTTAAAATCCTAAATCAAAATTTTCTAAGCTTGGACTAAGTAAAACTTTAACATGGTTTAAGAAGATGGTTACGGTCTCAGGTAGATTCTCCTCTACAAGGCAAAGCCATGTTATAATCAGGTTAGTGGACAGTGCTCTAATTTTAGCTCTGACAGTAGCATTGATGTGCATTAACTTCATCTACACTAAGAGTGATCCATTGTTGATGATGGTTGTAGATAGCAACATAGGTGCTGGAACTAGGGATGCTGCAGCTTGAAGTGCAGTGGCTTGAAGTGGTTTCCATCATATATAGGATTTATAGTTTGGTTCAATGGCTCTCAGCACCCCCACTATAAAAATTGTTCCAGCACCACTGGAAGCAAGTCCTTCCTTTGCTTTTGTCAACATCATTAGTTGCTAGTGTAGACCAGGCCAAACTGATTCAAAAAGTTATAGGAAGTGTCACTGAGGCCAGGAGAGCAGTAGTTAGAACCAACCTGTCAGCACTGTGTCATCTTCCTACTATCTAGAGACCCTAATGCTCTATCAACACTGAAGAGAAGCTATTAGAACCACAAATTCAGGCACCTGCAAATCCAGGAGTGCTCCTAACTACACAGTTCTGCCAATAGCACTGAGTGTACCTTCTTCATCAAGGCTTAACAATACATCAATTCACTATACATCAGCATGCTGCCAAGCTTAAGGAAAACTGGCATTGCAGGTGGACTGGTGTAACAGAACCTCCCAGTTCCTTCCCCCAATGCTTAGATCATTGTATCCTCTTCTCCATACAGCAGCCCATACAGCAGCTCCTTTCCCCTTTTAAACAGGCTAATCTTAACCAAGGAACTCTGTCAAGTACTTATTGGAAACAGACCACTGAATGCAATACAAATGTTTAATATATATTTTAATACAATATAATTGGACTGGTGAAAGCCATGGTATGGTCTTCTCCTGTAAAATGAAAGATGACACTGATTAGACTCCTCTTACATACTACATAGAAGAGGACGGGGAAGGAGAGAATGTAGTTTTATATTGCAATATTAAAAACTTATCTTAATATGAATCAGGATTGGTAGACATCAGGGAACTGACTGCAGCAATTTACACATCCCAGACACCTTTGAAAAAAATAATGGAAGAAACATAGCTGACCTCCAGTAAGACAAACAACAAAACTGTCACTAAATAATGACCTACACACGTTTGCTCCAGATAAACTAAACTGGTTTTAAACCAGTGCAAATCCCTATAGGAAACTTTTATTTAGGTTTAAAACTGGATTTAAATTTAGCTAGTGTAGGTAGATTTAAATATGCAAGCTACACAGAACCATTTTAAACAGGTGTTTCCCACAAAGAGTTTTGCACCAGTTTAAGCTAAATTGTCCTTCACAGATTTTAATTAAGCCTGGTGCAACTTGTGCATGTGTAAACAAGGCTTAAGCAAAACTATCCACCCAACCTTAAAAATCCTAGACCTCAATCTTACCAGCAGGTGAGACTCTAGCACTCAGCAATCCTTCCCCATGCCCAAAATGAGTAGTAAGTGTCTTGTAGGGACCATCACTACATCTGGCAAGGAGAAGAGTAACTTGTTGGGGGTCAGATGACTTTCCCAGGAAGGTCTTTTTTCCTCTAGACCTGTCCTGTATAATCCACTTCTGTGAATCTCTGGAGTATGGGGGGAGAATGAGAAACCATTAACTCAGCTACAAGACAGAAAACATAAGCATAAAAGATTAAGATATTCAGTAAAATTACAAAAAAATCAAGCAACTTACCTCTTCCACTAGCAATGCCTACTGTAATCATTGCCAGGATTCCAGGACTACAGATTTGGTGTTAGGATGAGAAGACAATGGACTCCAAGGACAGGAAAGATGATGGGACTAAAACAGTGGCCCTGGCAGTGGTGGACTGTGATGAGTCCACCCTTCAGTAAGGTTTTAGATTACCAAACACTGGTAACAATGGCAAGTGTATGTCTGACTTTGTGGCTAGCCACAAAGAGGATAGCCATCTGTGGCTGGTCCCAACTAACAAATTTAGTTTTTTAGCTCAAGTCCTAGAGGTCTGTGCTTTGGAACTAGAGGTCCTGTGTTCATTGCCCACTGACAACCCATCCAGGGGATTGTTACACATATACTCCCCTTGAAGAATCTTAAATGAAATTCAAGACTTCAATCTTCATGTTCAAAGTCCTCCATAGGACTGGCCCAAGTTACCTAAGGGACCCTCCCCCCTCATTCTGCATGATTAAAACTTCCCGTAACAGCTGCTTTCCACAGAAACAATGGAACCCCCAAACTTGATGAGAGCAAAAATTGGGTACATATCAAAGGGACGAGTTTCCTAAGCAAACATAGTGGGTTGACAATAGCTAAGAAAGGAAAGGACGAACAGACAGCTTGGGCCCCCCATTTTCAGCAGTGCTGATCTGCAGGTGTTCAGCAGCCCCTCTGAAAAAATATCAGGCACCAAGTCTCTCCAGCAGCACTCTCAAATCTGAGGCTCATTTTTAAAAATGTGGACTAAATTACAGCAGCTGTATCTCCTTGCCCTTTCGGCTGAAAAGGTCTTAGTTCTAGCTTTCCATGAGGCTCCTGCATTTTACTTTATAGTAAAGGTCTCTTATTCAGCTCTTGACAAACCAATCCTGAATTACCAAGTAAAATGAATTAAACAGAAGATGCATCTTATCAATGGAATTTTTCTTAACTAATAATAAATCTCCATTTTTTCATTTCTGAAGCTGGTGCAGAAGCTCCAGAAGTGAGGGGTTTTGTTTCAGAGTTTAGGTCAGAGGTCTCAAACTCCTGGCCTGCGGGCGATCTGCGGCCCGAGAACCTCCCCAATGTGGCCTGCAGGGCTCCAGCAATTTTGGGGTCAGGTCTCTCCCTTGGCCCCGCCTACCACCCCAGGGTGCTCCCCCACACACACGTCCCCCAGGCGATTTAAAATGGTTTGGAGCCCCGCCCATCACTGTCAGTGCAGCGGAGCTGAGCAGCTTCCGGTGTGCTTGCTCCATGTGGCTGCTGGCCCCTCCCTGCAGCCCGGTGGTGCTGTCTCCCTGCGTGCTGCCCCTGCATGCTCTGGGAAGCTCTGGGGGCGGTGCCTGGGGGCAGCAGCATGTGGAGGCCCCCCAGCCCGCCCCACCTTGGAGCCCCAGGTAAGCATCCCCCACTCCCTCCCGTCCCCAAACTCCCTCCCAGAGCCTGTAACCCCACCCCCACTCCAGAGCCGGCACCCAGCACCCAAACTCCCTCCTAGAGCCTTAGGCAGGTGGGGGGCAGAGTTTTGGGGGTTGGGTTCTGGGTGGCATGAATGACATTATTGGCCTGCTGGGAGGATTTGAGGACTGGAACTGGCCCTGGTCCTAAGGTAAATTGAGTTTGAGACCCCTGGTTTAGGCCAAGCTCAAAGTACACAGGGCCTTGGAAATAATGATGTTTCTAATAATAGAATCCATAGGGGTGTAATGCTTCCTGGCATTGTAATCATAGGTACACTATCCAGCTAGGAGAGTTGAGTTTTTCTTTGCTGTTGTTTTGCAGATGGAGCTAGAGAAAGTGCCACATTTGAGGCCTGAAAACCCATTTTGAAATGAGACCTTATATAGTAAAGCATCTATGTTTGAATTTCAAAAGGGTAAGGAAATATATTGGGGGAGGACAGAGGCTAAAAATCTATTGTAAAAAAAAAAAAAAAAAAAAAGCATTTCAGATTCCAAAACATGATCCAGCCACCTTTACGTTAAGCAATATCTTAGTCTGCAAGTAGTCATTGATTTACTGCATTTATGTGGCTGCAATGCATCTAGAATTAACAGATGTGCAATTTCTCCTAGCCCATTCCAGTTATGGACAGATTTCATCTATACAAAGGTCAACTTACAAGACCCCTACCAAGAGTACATCTTTATCAGAGATCAGCACTATATTCACTTTAAAAAAAAAAAAAGAGACAGGCTGATACCAATATGGAAACATTATACCAGTCAGGAGTCCTTTAGACAATTAATGTATCTACAGAGTAAATATAGATATCCTTCCATAGCTCAATGAGATGCCCTTGAGCATCTGTTGAAATGTTAAGACATCAAAGCTAAGAAAACATTTATTCAAACCATTTATTTGGGGAAATTTATATTTCTCACCTATCCCTAAATTATCGTTATAACTTAAAAGAAATGTAGGAAGAAAATTATCTGATCTTATCTACAGAAGAAAGAATCATCCCGAAATTGGGACACCATTGATAAGCAAAGGGAACTTGTTTTAAAATGCAGTTATAGTTTGTCTAGAGCCTCCATTTGATTAGGAATCTGAACACTTACTTGCCAAAATAACCTGGGGCAAGTTTTTTCAGTAATGTTTTTGTGTTCAACTGCCAAGGATTTCAGAAACTCTCATGACTAAACTCCCTAAAAGCAAAAAAATTCAGAAATTAATCCCCAGTTAGTCCGTTACACTAAAACCACAAAGATGTTCAGGAAATCAGGAAGTATTAAAGGATGGTTGGCCCCAGGTATAATCAAGACTAGGGGCAAGTCTACACTACAGTGCTACATTGGCACAGCTGCACTGCGATAGCGCATCTGGTGAAGATGCGCTATGCCAACGAGAGAGCGTTCTCCCGGTGGACAATTACTCCACCTCGGCAAGAAGCAGAAGCTATGGCATTGGGAGAGCATCTCCTGCCCACATAGTGCTGGCATGAACAGTGCAAAACTTGTGTAGTTTGGGGGAAGGACTTTTTCACATCCCTGAGCAACATAAGTTAGATTGACTTACTCAGTAGCGTAGACCTGTCCCTCTGTTACTAAAGGTCCTCATCTTCCTCATCGTCCAATCCCACCTCGAGCATCTCAATTTTTAGGTGTTTTTCCTCATAAGGTTGGGAAGTACTATTAGTCTCATTTTACAAATGGTGAGCTGATGTACCTCCTCGCCCCCCTCAAAAAAATGACACTTGCGCAAAGTCTCTCTCAGACCGTAGCAAAGCAGGGAATTGAACTCTGGTCTTCTAAATTTCAGGATAGCATCCTAACCGCTATGTTATCCTTTCTCTGCCTATGTCTTCAGAATCTGAAATAATAAGTCAGAGGTGTGAACTGATCCATTCATCTCAGTGTGTATTAACTCAGAAAACCAATTATTTTAAATGTCAACATTGTTATAACAACTTTCTCTGACAGTTAAAGTATTAACTATTTCTCTGTATTAACTATTTCTGGAAGGGAGGATCCTATTATGAAGGATAATTTGCTGTGACTGCAGACCATTTTGACACTACAAGCAAGAGGACTTTGAACAGTACCATGAGTGAGTCTTCCTGACCCTCCAATCAAGAAAGAACCAAGCAGAGACCAATGGGGCATATGAGGCCCTCCAGCGGGGAGCTGAGTTCAAGAAGCCTCTAAGAAAAAAAGCCATGTAGGAAGAAACAGCAGAACCCATGTATTTAGACCCCAATGAAAGGAAGCTAATCCCAAAGAACTAAGAGCATGAGTGAGCATACTTGGAACACTTGAACAATTTCATGTGGGTGAGTTTATTTTGTGAGCTGAGCTTGAAAGTTTAGAACTCCAAGTACACACCCTGCCCTTTCCTGAATGATCTGTAACAAATCCAGTTTGATGCAATGGGAGACAACTGTACATGCACACTGCACCAGGCCCTTCTTGCACTTTTTTTGTGTGTTATACAAATGCGTAAGACAAAATATGTGCATTGTAAATTTCAATCCTTCAGTGCTTTTCTTGCTTGGTCAAGACCAGAGAAAGCAAGGAAAGCACTATCTGTATACAGCCACACTCGCAATGGACAGAGCTGACTAAGGTAGACTAGTATCAGAGGGGTAGCCGAGTTAGTCTGTATCCACAGATGTAGTGGCTGGCTCACTACAAAAGCAATTTTCCCTCTTTGGTATTGACACCTCCTCATCAATTATTGGGAGTGGACCACATCCACCCTGACTGAATTGGCCTTGTTAACACTGGCTTTCCACTTGTAAAATAAATTCCCTTCTCTTCATGTGCCAGTATATTTATGCCTGTATCTGTAATTTTCACTCCATGCATCTGAAGAAGTGGGATTTTTTACCCATAAAAGTTTATGCCCAAATAAATCTGTTAGTCTTTAAGGTGCCACCGGACTCCTCGTTGTTTTTAAGGTAGACTAATTATACTTTGGGGTTAGCAGCATTGGTGTAGCTACTTCAATGGAGACCTCTAGTGAATTATCAGTCTGGCTTAGTGACCTTAGGACGTTCTTGCTGGCTGCAATCTAGAAGGGGGTCTAGAAGCAATGGGGGTATCAACATCTCTCTATCATAATAATAGTTGGAGGGAGAGAACAGCCTTCTTAAAAATTAAGGTAATTCAGGCAACATCTCACCTCAGAAAGCTTCTTTTAAATTTAGAAGTGGAATAAGAACTTACAAATTTCTTGAATTAGTATCCCTAGTTAGTGCTGTGTACCTCATTGACCCAGGCATTGTTTTTAATTAAGAAGTCTTCACTCTGATTTTCATTTTAAAAATTCTCCTCTATATTTTGTCATCTATCCCCACTCTAGCTCTTTAGTTCCCTTTTCTGGCTATAACTATTAGGGATTGTTTACACACAAATTCGTACCAGTTTAATTCAACCAAGTTAGTTGAAGCAAACCCCTGTGCTGAGACACTTTTAACCAATTTTAAAATCAATATCGATTTAAGGTTGCCCTTATGAATTTACAGGAGCAAGCAAAACAGATATAAACCAGGTTTAGGCTGATGTGCCTACACAAAGACATGGATCTGGACCATGTAGCTTTCTATCTCCTACGCAGAAACCAGCTATATTTTTCTCCTTTCCCAACACCACTTTTTCTCTACCACATCCCCAGTACTTTGTCTTGTCATCCACCTTTCCCTCTTCTGACATGATCTTATAAACTGACAACCTTGGCTATGCTCCTCAGATCAGATTTTCTTCATAGCCTTAAAAAAAAAAAATAGATAAAATGAAAACCAGACAAGTTTTATAAACCGTGGTATCCCTAGGTGATTTGAAGTTTCAGATTAATCAATAACCCAGTGATCTAAGCATGGACACTATTTCTCCTAGCGCCCCTCTTCTACTTGTGCTACATTGATGACATCATCATATGGACCCATGGAAAGGAGGCCCTTGAAGAATTCCACTTGGATTTCAACAATCTGTACACCAGCATCAACCTCAACCTGGACCAGTCCACACAAGAGACCCACTTCCTGGACACTACAGTGCAAATAAGCGATGGCCACATAAACACTACCCTATACTGGAAACCTATTGATTGCTATACTTCCCTGCATGGATCCATTGTTTACAGTCAAGCCCTAAGATACAACCAAATTTGCTCCAATCCCTCAGACAGAGACAACACCGACAAAATCTTCATCAAGCATTCTTAAAACTACAATACCCACCTGGGGAAGTGAGGAAACAGATTTATAGAGCAAGACAGGTACCCAGAAGTCGCCTACTACAGGACAGGCCCAACAAGGAAAATAACAGAACACCACTAGCCGGCACATACAGCCCCCAGCTAAAACCTCTCCAGCACATCAATGATCTACAGCCTAACCTGGAAAATGATCCCTCATTCTCACACACCTTGGGAGGCAGCCCAGTCCTTGCTTACAGACAGCCCCCCAACCTGCCATTGGCATCCGATGAAGTGAGCTGTAGCTCTCGAAAGCTTATGCTTAAATAAATTTGTTAGTCTCTGAGGTGCCACAAGTACTCCTTTTCTTTTTACGAATACAGACTAACATGGCTGCTACTCTGAAAACTGTATACCTTGTGTTTACAAGACTAAGTCACTGAGAGAAATACTGAAATGAAAGTTCAGTTGAAACAAAAGGACAGATCCTGCAAGCCTAGGCTGGGCATAACTCCCATTGACTTTGCCTAGATAAAGGCTGCAGGTTCTTCCTAAGGATGTCTGTATTGGGGAAATTTAAAAATCTTCCCATATGACTTGCCTTGATTTACTCAAACTTGAATAGTTGTGATTTTTTTCCTCACATTGTTTCCCATCCACTTGCAAATGCGCCACCTGTTTCTCCAGGTAAGTTTATAGAAAAGGTACAAAAAGTTCTGATTTTTTTAATGTAACAATTGCAATCTTCGGTCCTGATCCAATAACTGGAGCCACATGGACAGCTTTTATGCCCACATAGAGCCCCACTGAGTTCAAGGGCCCTGCCAAAATGAAAGTGACTACAAGATTTAAAGAGGTTACACCCTTTGGTATCAGCGCAAAGTAGAACTGATCCGATAATGGAAGCATAACCGGAGCCTCTCTCGCTTTCATTTGAAATGTCATTTTATAACTTTCTGACTCACTCTTGCTTTAAGTGACCCCACCACCCCCTACAATCCCTCTTTCCAAAGTTCCCAGGCTCCCAGTAAAGCTTCACACTTTTAAATCATGATGAATTTCTGCATCCACCTACAAGAGAGTAAAGTGCCCTCCAACAGCAAAAGGTTACGCAGGAATTCCCCGAGGGGTACACGCCCTTGCCCTCCTCCTTTGGACTGCGGAATAAAGGAGGGGGGAAGGAAGGCAGAGAACAAGATCATTGAAAACACCCCTCCTTCCCCAAGACTGCAAGAGAAATGAGGCAGGGAGGACATGGAAACCCATAAATATCGCAAAGCCACTGATGCACCAGGAAAAGGAGGGGAGGGAAATGGGAACTCCCCCCGCCCCATTTACCCCACCGGGGAAGTGGGGGCATAGGCGCGAGGAGAAGACGGCTGGGCTGGGGGCTTCCCTAGTCCTGGCTGGGGAGTTACCTGCGGCTGGGGGCGGCTCTTCACACCGTTGGCCTCTGGCAGCCGCTGCCTGGCGGGGCTGCCCCCGGGGCAGGTGTCCCGGGCCGGGAGATGGTCCCCGCCGCCCACGGTCCCCGCCAGCCCATGGCCGGCTCCTTCCCCCGCGGCGGGGAAGAGCCCGCAGCAGCGCTGGAAGCGGGCGACAGGCTGGGAGCCGCGGAGGCTGCGGAGCACCCGGGCCATGCTCCCGGGAAGCGAGCGCCCGAGCCGTCTGCGCGCTGCGGGAGCCCCGGCGCAGGCAGCGCCCCAGGCCGGGTCACTGAACAGGTGCAGCCGCCTGCCCCGGCCCGCCCCGCGCCCGCGGGCCTCCCCCGCCCGGCTACAGGGGGCTGCTTGCGGCGTGCCAGGGCCGTCCGGCTCCCCGCACAGGTGTCAGCGCCCGCGCCGCCCTCCGCCGCCATGCGCCCCTCTGAGCCCCTGGCCCCGGCACCACGGGGGGGGGCGCCCCTGTGAGCCCGTCCCCCCCCGCACCATGGGGGGTGCGCCCCTGTGAGCCCGTCCCCCCCACCCGCACCATGGGGGGTGCGCCCCTGTGAGCCCGTCTCCCCCCCCGCACCATGGGGGGGGTGCGCCCCTGTGAGCCCGTCCCCCCCCCGCACCATGGGGGGTGTGCGCCCCTCTGAGCCCGTTTCCCCCCCGCACCATGGGGTGTGCGCCCCTGTGAGCCCGTCTCCCCCCCGCACCATGGGGGGTGTGCGCCCCTCTGAGCCCGTCTCCCCCCCCCGCACCATGGGGGGTGCGCCCCTCTGAGCCCGTCCCCCCCCCGAACCATGGGGGGTGCGCGCCCCTCTGAGCCCGTCTCCCCCCCGCACCATGGGGGGTGCGCCCCTGTGAGCCCATCTCCCCCCCGCACCATGGGGGGTGCGCCCCTCTGAGCCCGTCTCCCCCCCGCACCATGGGGGGTGCGCCCCTCTGAGCCCGTCTCCCCCCCCCCGCACCATGGGGGGTGTGCGCCCCTCTGAGCCCGTCTCCCCTCCCCGCACCATGGGGGGTGCGCCCCTGTGAGCCCGTCTCCCCCCCCACACCATGGGGGGGGTGCGCCCCTCTGAGCCCGTCTCCCTTCCCCGCACCATGGGGGGTGCGCCCCTGTGAGCCCGTCTCCCCCCCGCACCATGGGGGGTGTGCGCCCCTCTGAGCCCGTTTCCCCCCCGCACCATGGGGTGTGCGCCCCTGTGAGCCCGTCTCCCCCCCCGCACCATGGGGTGTGCGCCCCTGTGAGCCCGTCTCCCCCCCCCGCACCATGGGGGGTGCGCCCCTCTGAGCCCGTCTCCCCCCCGCACCATGGGGGGTGTGCGCCCCTCTGAGCCCGTCTCCCCCCCGCACCATGGGGTGTGCGCCCCTGTGAGCCCGTCTCCCCCCCCGCACCATGGGGGCTGCGCCCCTCTGAGCCCGTCTCCCCTCCCCGCACCATGGGTGGTGCGCCCCTCTGAGCCCGTCTCCCCCCCCGCACCATGGGGGGTTCCCCCCTTCTGAGCCCGTCTCCCCTCCCCGCACCATGGGGGGTGTGCGCCCCTGTGAGCCCGTCTCCCCCCCGCACCATGGGGGGTGTGCGCCCCTCTGAGCCCGTTTCCCCCCCGCACCATGGGGTGTGCGCCCCTGTGAGCCCGTCTCCCCCCCCGCACCATGGGGTGTGCGCCCCTGTGAGCCCGTCTCCCCCCCCGCACCATGGGGGGTGTGCGCCCCTCTGAGCCCATCTCCCCCCCACCGAGTCCCCTACCCCCGGCACCATGGGGTGTGTGCGCCCCTCTGAGCCCCTGTCCTGGACACCATGGGGTGTGTGTGCCCCTCTGAGCCCATCTCCCCTTCCCCGAGTCCCCTACCTCCGGCACCATGGGGTGTGTGCTCCCCTCTGAGACTCTGTCTCAGACACCATGGGGGGGTGCGCCCCTCTGAGCCCATCTTCTCCCCCTGAGTCCCCTCCCTCTGGCACCATGGGGTGTGTGCTCCCCTCTGAGCCCATCTCCCCTGTCCCCTCCTCCTGCCACCATGGAGTGTGTGCGCCCCTCTGAGCCCCTCTCCCTGACACCATGGGGTGTGTGTGCCCCTCTGAGTCCCTCCCCGCTGGCACTGGGTTGTGTGCACCCCACTAAGCCCATCTCCCCCCCTGAGTCCCCTCCCCCTGTCACCATGGGTTGTGTGTGCCCCGCCAAGCCTGTCTCACCCCCACCCTGGCACTGAGGTGTGTGCGCCCCTCTGAGCCCATCTCCCCACTGAGACACCCCACCCCCCAGCACTGAGAAGACATGGGGAGTGGTTATAGGCAATTGTGCCAGAATTGAAGTCTTGTGTCCTGGTTGATTCATCCTTACACCTAGATGATTAGGGAGCATCAATAGTGGGGGGAAGCTGCTTTCTGGCTGTAACTTGCTAGATGTAACTCTTCCTGGATGAGGACTTGGCCACAGCTATCCATGCTTTTGTCATGCCCAGACTAGATTATTGACACTCGCTCTATCTGGGACTGAACAAGGACGCAATGCAGAGGCTCTAGCTTTTATGGGAGGTAGCATCTGCATTATTAATGGTACAAGCTGCTGTGAGCACACCACCCCACTATCCCTTTTGAATTCCCAGACTGTTCCCATTGCTCAGCAAAACCTTTGGTGCTGATTTTCAAAGCTAACAACAGGCTGAAGACTGAGATACACCAGTGTCCATGCTTCTAATCATAACCTGCCAAGACAGCTGTGCTCTTCTGGGATTACAGTTTACAAAGCTCCAGCTTGTTAGCTGAAGACAAAATATTTTTGTTCAAGGGGGTTTGGCTGTAGAACAATCTTCTAGAGGGGATCAGACTAATCTAGACCCTGACCACTTCCAGAGCACTCTCAAAATCTTCGTATTTGACAAAGCATTTCTACCACAACAGTGATTTTACAATACCCAAGCAGGGAGGGAAGAAGAGCATGAACCCCCTTGTGTTTCACGAAGGAATTTACTGAAATACACTTAGTGATGGATATTATAGAAAAAACATAGATAGCTGTGTGTGTGTGTGAGAGAGTCCCATGCCACACTCTGCTCTGACCCCGTATGTCTACCTCACAAAGATATATCTGTACTCCACTTCTCAGCAGTCCTAGCACCTCTTCACCCCCACCACCAGATGTGCACTCTGCAACAATTCTGACACTGGCTGACAGCACTCTGGCCCCATTCAGACTAGAGCAATCCCATCCCCATACAGGTATGTTAACCCCATCTTCCTCCGATACCCCACTATCTCCCCCTCCCTGAACAGGCACATGGATGTTGCAACTTGCATCCCACTCTGGGCCCTGCATTCACCCTTCTCTGCACATGTATGTGCAACACATTCCAGTCTCGGCATCTCCTCCCTCAAAAAGCTGTATGCAGGTCAGTATCCCTGTGCTCTGCACCAATATAACATCACCTACATTACACCTAGGTCTGTCTATTCCCCACACTAGCCCAGGGAAATATTGAGGAGAGGGGTGTAGCCTAAAGCTAACCGGCAATTAGGCACTAAATCCCTTTGTGGATATTTGCAGCCTTGGTCAAATATTGTAGGTATACATTTTCAGAAGAGGCCACTAATTTTGTGTGCTTCAGTTTCTGGGTTCCCAAAACTGAGACACTTAGGGTCTGATGTTTAGAGGTGCTGAGCCACCACAAATCCATCTGAAATCACTTTTCAGGTAGAACTGCATTTTGAATAGTTTGTGTGTACTCATCTGCTCTCATGATTAAACAGTTCAGCTTATTTGTCAGCATGATTTCCCCTGGGACGATAGCATGGAGTTTCCCTTGCATCATGCAGAAATGGTTCACGCAAGCTTTAGGGTGCGGGACATCCATTCAGGCAGTATTATGTGTAAAAGCAGGTGTTATGCAAATGATTTTTATGAAATGATCTTTGAGGCTGCATAATACTTTGGGTGCATTCATAAATACCTGGGAAAACTGTTTCCCACTGCCCTTTCTCTCTTTAGGACTCAGGAAACCTCTGTGGGGTAAAACATTTAACAAAAGAAATACATCTGTATTTCTCAATTCCAGATATAGGGCCAAATTCATCCCTGGAGTGACTTCAATAAAGTTGCAACAGAGATGAATTTCCCCCCTATATTCTTTGACTGTTTCTTCATATTATAGGAAATAGCCCCCAGGACATTCCATTCCCATTTTATCCATCAATATGAAAAACTATGTGAAAAGTTGTAAACATATTGGTTGCAAAGGGTGAAATCTCAGCCCCACTAAAGTCAGTGGAAATTTTGCCATTAACATTAATGAGGCCAGGATATCACCCAAACCTTGCAACAACAAGAACAAAAAAAGGGAAACTATGTAATGACAGATAGATACAGAATAGTTTTCAGTATTGACAAAATGTGACTGGTGGGACAGTTTGGAACAGCTATTTCTTTTTAAAGATCTATTTTGCCGGCACAAAGCCTATATCTATCTGATCAGCCTAGCTAAGTATTTAAATTGTCCTTATCATAATATGTAAATACCTCCCAATTATTTTCAAATAGAAATAATAATCCTGACATCCTTACCTGATTTTTGTTCAGTCTTTATTCAGACAAAATGCCCCCTGAAATCAATGAGAGGCTTTCCTGAAGACAGCCAACAGGATTTGACCCATGAAATTAAAGTTGAGTGGATGAGCTCATATAAGAATTGCCTCCAAACTTGTATCTTACCTTTAAACCTAAACTTTGTTTGGGCTAAAAAGTATTGGGCTAATATTTTTTTTAAAAAATGTTATTTTGCACTTCTGGTTTTAGCTAAAATACTGCAAGGAAGGCTATTGTTATGGTAGTTCAAGCTAGAAGGAACCCAAGAATTGCTGAATGTTTGTGCTTGTGGGAATTTCCACATTATTTTGCTGCTGGTTTGTTTAGAAGCTTTTCGTTTCAGTTCTTCTCTGGATGGTTGTGTTTGGCTAAGTAGCAGTAGGACTAATTAGGCCGCCTGAAAAGTGGCTCAGTAACTCCAGTGCAAACAGACAGTCTTCAAGAAATATAACTGGAGAACTATTAAAAAGAAAAAGAGAAAAATACATTTATGGGGCAACTACAGAAAGCACAAGCCATTGAAGACCCTGGTAGGCACTGGAGAAAACAAACTGAAGATCCCCTCAGGAAAATGCCTTGGGCGGGAGGGGGCATGCTGCATTTATTTCCTTCCTACCTTTTCATCATAAACTTTACTCAGAGTCTTTGCCAGCTACTCACTACATTTCCCCAAGAAAGTTTGTGCCAAAGCTCTATTTTGTTTTAGGAAATTTCAAGGTCAAGTTTACTATTGGTGTAAGTAAATGAACATCTACCTTCCTCAGTTTCACCTACTTATGCAAGCAGTGAATTTGGTCTATTTGATCTTTGTCTATTTCAAAACAAGACATCATGCATCTTCTTTCCTTTGAGTGTCGGCTACAATTTAAAATAGAGGTGTAGTTAACTGCAGCCATAATTTTACACCCAAGTGCAACTGCAAGTGTAAGATTGAGCTTGCAGTGCTGGAGGCCATTGCTGAAAATGGAGGCTGAAGGTGAAGGGCATAAGGGGAGACTAGCAACTAAAATCAGGCCTAAAATTTAGGGGTGTGTGGGAGGGAGGTTCAAAAACTCGGTTAAAATAATGTTTCCATTATTTTAGAATCATAGTGGACGCAATGTTTTGTTGCTAGTCAGTATTCTACTGTATTGTTTGTGACTGACACAAACATTGCAGGGGAATGCATGCATGCACACAAAGTCATGGTCCTGTGGTCCACAGCAGGAGAACCTCTGGCACTGGACTACAAAGGGGAGAGGAACTGGTGCTGCCAGGAGATGTTTTCCTCTTTGAATGGATGCAAAGAGGCACCATTGCTTTGCTCCGTTTCCAGGAAGTGACTGGGTGGGCAGGAGGGGAACAGGAGCTTCCCTGGGAGTGGCCTCCCTTCCCAAGGGGTAGCGAAGAGGCATCACTACAGAAACCCCCATAGTGATGTGGGCACCATATAAGACTCCGGATGGATAGATACAAGCTGGGCCTTCCCCTGGGTGAGGTGGGGGGAATGAAGAGACGTGCATCCTCCTTCAAGTCAGTGCAGTATTGGAGTAATGGGGGAAATAACATGTGAGGTTGGTTATTAGGACTTGCAAGTGGTATGTGTTTATGAGTATCTCTGAATGTGTTTGATGTGTGCAGGCAGAGAGCGAGGGGAAAGGCTGCCTCTATGAGTGCTGTGCATGTTGTGGTATGGAGAGCTTAAGTGTCTATGTGAGTGTTATGTTGTGTTGTACTGCCTGTATACAAGGGGTGGCATTTGTGTGTGGTGTGGAGAGGCTTACCAACGTGTAGGATGTGTTGTGTTTGTGTGTTGTGTGTGTGTGCTTCGTTTGGAATGGAATGCTGTTGAGGGAATGTTCAGAAACATGGTGTGGCCTGGGTTATAAACTTATACAGAAACAGGAAGCACAATTTAGAAAAAAAATTGAGTGGTACAATTCATTTACCTGAGCATTTTCTCCCATACCTAACCCTCATGCACAGCTCTGAACAGCTAATCTCCTAGTGCTCTAATAGATGGAGGCGAAGGTGTATGGCTTCCAGAACAGGCCATGAACATCGACCTTGGAAATTTTCAGTATTTTTTCTACCATTGGTGTGACACCATTGCAGTTCAACTTGTGGTAATGACAGTGGAAGTGCTAGTAAATACACTGGACTTGGGCAGTTTTGCTACTATGTTTTCTTTTGATAGACCAACAGTGGCAAAAATGCTAGCTAAAACAAGGCCCATGATGTCACTGTGCTGTTGTATGAGACAGAAATCACTACAGTGAGTAAATAAACTCTTTCCATTTGCACAGAACTCACCATATAAATAATTAATATTATGAACAAGGAGAAAGACAAATCCAGAAATTCAGTCTAAGTAGTAAGATAGGTAGGGAAAACTGGTTTTTAAAAATATGTCAGATTTTCAGAACTTTAGAGCACCCCCAACCTCCATTGAAATCAATGGGAGCTGCAGATATTCACACCTCCGAAAAACAAGTCCTATGTGTAGGACTATCGGCCACCATCTCCAGTTTAAGCACTGTGCTCATTAGACCTGATCTAAACAGTGTTAAAAATGTGGTCAGATTTACAAAGTTATTTAGGTACTTAAAGATGTCTAGTGGGAATTACAAAAGTGTCTAAGCAGGCTATGCTGTCATATCCTATGTGCTAGACCATACATTAAGTAAATGTATTTTAGAGAAAAGCCTTGATAATGAAAACCTCACCAGTGCTGATTTTTCTGATGACGTAGCTCTGGTTTGTCAAATCAACAGCTGAGCTGGTTGCAGCACTTCACACCCTGAAAAGCTCATTGGCAAAATTTGGCCTGCATATTAATTGGGGTAAATTCTTCCTATAAGTGATTTTGAACATCCTGCAGGCTCTAGCGTCTTAGTGGGTGATCATCCAGTCGAGATGGTCAGTGATTTTGCCTCCCTCAGCTCTGCTGCTTATAAGATGGGCTGCATTGAGAAAGAACCTGAAGCCTGTATTGCAAAAGTGCCATCAGTAATGCGGTGCCTCATCAAGAATGTTTTTTGTAAATCAAACACCTTGATAAATAGATGAAGCTGAGGATATATAATGCATCAGTGGTCAGTATCTAACTGAAAAATGCCCCCTTGCTGTCAAGATGAATGAAAGGTTTCAGAGTAGCAGCCGTGTTAGTCTGTATTCACAAAAAGAAAAGGAGTACTTGTGGCACCTTAGAGACTAACAAATTTATTAGAGCATAAGCTTTCGTAAGCTACAGCTCACTTCATCAGATGCATTTAGCTTATGCTCTAATAAATTTGTTAGTCTCTAAGGTGCCACAAGTACTCCTTTTCTTTAAGATGAATGAAGAGATTCACTTTCTAAATAAACAGGTCTCACTCTCTCAGATGGTTGCCCAGTGCTCTCCAAGGGGGTATGGTCATCTACTCCAAATGCCTACCTACTTCCCTGTGAGAATCATCTTTGACTTTGACCCAAGGAGAAAGCAGGATAGAAGACACACACCCCGGAAGACCTAAAACATGATAGTTGTGGACGGCATCAACAGACACCTGTCCCTCACAGGAATTTTACTCTGTAACACACCAGATTTGGCTTAGAACAGGACATCATGGAGTCACATAATTAGGGCCCTATCAAATTCAAGGTCCATTTTGGTCAATTTCATGGTCACAGGATTTTAAAAATAGTATATTTCATGATTTCAGCTATTTAAATCTGAAATTTCACGGTGTTGTAATTGTAGGGATCTTGATCCAAAAAGAAGTTGGGGGAGGAGGTGTGACAAGGTTATTGTAGAGATGGGTTGTGATACTGCTACCCTTATTTCTGTGCTGCTGCTGATGGTGGTGCTGCCTTCAGAGCTGGGCAGCTGGAGAGTGGTCGCTGCTGGCCAGGAGCCCAGCTTTGAAGGCAGAGCCACCACCATCAGCAGCGCAGAAGTAAAGATGGCATGGTCTGGTATTGCCACCCTTACTTCTGCACTGCTGTCTGCAGAACTGGGACCTCAGTCAGCAGCCACCACTCTCCGGCCACCCAGCTCTGAAGGCAGCACAGAAGTAAGGGTGATAATACTGCGATCCTCCTAAAATAACCTTGAGATCCCCCCCCCCCGGCATCTCCCTTTTGCATCAGGACCCCCAATTTGAGAAATTCTGACTTCCCCCATGAAATCTGTATATTATGGGGTAAAAGTACAAAAAAGACCAAATTTCATGGGGGAGGCCAGATTTCACAGTCCGTAACAGGGTTTTCATGGCCATGAATTAGGTAGGGCCCTACACATAATGTATCCAGTGGGCTCTACACTGTCCAAGAGACAGCAGTAGAACTAACATAAGCCAGTTATGCGCCTTACCTGCTTAGACACTTTTGAAGATCCCATTATGCACCTATCTGCATCTTTGAGCACCTAAGTACCTTTATAAATTTGGCCCATGCTGGTTAAACTGGTGGTGGAAAGCAGTAGCCTGTACACACAATGGCCCCCAATGTTGCTTACACCAGAGAATTTTTTAAAAAATATTTCTAATATAGACAGGACTGGAGATTTGTACACAGAACTCTTTTGATGGAGCTCTGAAAGTTGTTGTTTCATCACTGTAAGATTTGCTCTTGTTTTTATTCTTTTTATTTATTCTTGTTCAAAGCAAAAGTAGGGATACTTTGTCCTTATTTCGGAAAAATCTTGATTGGTGCTAAGTTCCTGCTGAATCCCTCCAATTCTAACTGTCATCAATGGAATCTGAAGATGTGAAGCATTGAATAAATTGAGGGGGAAAAAACTTCAAGATTTGGCCCAGACTTCATATGCATAGTACAAGATTGTCCATTATTTAGAAATGAAACTGTCTTCAAATGTATTAAAAACACTGTCATGATGAAGGACTAAATCCATGGCAAGTCTGAAGTATTAAAAAGAAGTTAATGATATATTACCCAGATGCAAAGAAAACTTTTAAAACTGGAGAAACTACCTCTTTTTAGTACCTCAATAGTACATAAATGGCCAGGCAGAGTTCAACTAAATATTCACAAGGAAAAATCACCTTTGGGCTGATAATAAGCATAAAAGATTAGAACTCAGTGGCTTACAAGAAACTACTTCCTTAACTATAGCTAGTTTCGTTGCCGTGATGCGATACAATTTTGCCTCCAGCATCAACAAAGCTAACAGCTTAGCACAAATTCCAGAACTGAGGCAGATAATGATGATGTAAGAATTCAGCTCAGTTTTCAAATACCAGCTTGAGCTTGCAGTCCTGGCAATCAGACAAGTCTTGTTTTGAATTGTAAACTAAAAAACCCACAATATTTCAGGGAGAATAAATATGGATGCCAAGATGCCATTTGCAGAGTCACATTTCAGACAGTAACCGTTTTATCAGAGACGATAGTCCTTTCTTATAAATATCAGTCAATATCCAATCCAACCAGCACCATGTTCTCTGGATTCAGTAGCAAGCCTATAGTTTTGGGTTGGGTGAAACCTCACTGAAGCTGTTGGCCATAACAGCCCTCCATTTAAGATAGTTGTAAGACATGATTAAGCTACTTTATGGAAATAGGTAGCTGAAACAATAGGAGCACTGCCCAAAACACAGGCATGTGGCATGGCTTGAGTAGAAGCTGAAACATGTAGCCAAAGTTTCCTTAGGGACTGATATGGCAACTGCAGAGGCTAGGGCATTGATTAGTAGTGGTGTGGGTGTGAGAGAGGGAGAGAAAAGCAGGGCAAAAGCACAAGAAAAAGTAGAAAGCCAAGGACACAGCCAGAACAAGCACTGGGAACATGGTTCTGAGGAAAGCCTAAAAAGAGAAAGCTTCTTGGGCTAAATGCTGGCTGGAAAGGGGCTTGGAACCATGAACAAAGAAAGGGTCTCCTGCTGTTTTATTTCTGCTGTGTTCAGGGAAACAGGACTTTGTAAATAAGCAGGGTTGCATCAAAGAAATACTTGACTCCAATATCAGCTTCTTCTCCTAAATAAACAGCCCATTAGACCCTGAATTTTGGCTAGCTGCTTGGATCAAAAAAAGGTAACACTATCAGTTGTGCACAGAAGCAGTAGAATTGTAGATTTCCAAAATAAATAATATAAACTAAAATATCTGGGGGTTCATCTGAAAATGGACATGTGTACTACAAATAGAGCAACAATCAGCTGATGTGCTTGACAGCAGGCCAGGATGAACAATATACATCAGATGCCTTTGTTTAGCACTAGAGAAGAGGGCTCTTTTATATCTTTCCTGTCAGACACAGCATGCTGTGGAAAATTTGGCACTGTGGAGCTAGAGTGCACTAATCTGGGCACCACAGACCTACTTCTGAGGGGTTTTGGCCTTGACCAAAGATCATCCATTCATTCTTATCCTGAGTCAAAGGTCCAGGTTCAAAAAGGAAGCAGCCCACATCTGCAATGTCCTGTTATCATAGGGCTGCTAGTTGGAATTCACTTCATGCTTTTGTAACTACGTCAAGCTTGCTAGTTTTGGGAAGGCAGTGCCGCAAGCACTGTTCAGCTAGCAACTCCACTGCTTCATCATCTGACGAAACTTATTCCCAAAGTTGGAATTTAAGGCAATATTTTGAGTGAGCAGAATGTTCTTTTTCCTTACTCTGGAGAAATAGTTTGGTCCCTTTATGAACAAGCATTTTGAAGGATGTATACACACCTTCACAACATGGTTAAAACAAATTTTCTCTCTGAGCTTTGTATCATATCTTTTCTCTTGCCTCATCTCTTCTGTATTTCAGAGCCCCACTATTCATTTCTGAATCTTTCTTCCCACAGCTTGGTAGTTTGTATCTTAAAAGTATTTACATGTCAAAAGAACATAAGATTTTATTATGTACTTTTATGATCACAAACCCTGAACACCGTTTTTATATGCCTATTATAGATTCCTTTAGTTTATATACCTTTTAGGCTATTAAGCACATACATTTTAGGTCTGCCAAATCTCCAACTAAAGTCAGCGCCAATATTCCCATTGAATTCAATGGGAACGGCATGGGGTTTTTAGTAGTTTATGCAGAAGAATTGTAGAGTTTATGAGATGAAAGATGGTGTTTAAAGTAGTGTGAAATTTAGTGGCTGCCATTCACATGGGAGCGTGAACCTCTGTATTTTCATCCTGATGTATTCACACTTCTTAAATATAACTTTGAGCTTCCGATTTAAAGAAAATCCAAATCTGAACAGAAAAAAATTGATGAAAAACAATTTTCTATGAAAAATATTTTCCATTTTTGCCCAGCTCTGTCCAAATCTCAAAAACTAAACACAACCAGAACCATCAATGTTCACCTGGTTTTGCAGCATGACCATGGAAAATGTTCAGTTTTTCATGTGTACGATGCAAAAACCATAAATAGGTCCAATTCTTGGTGAATCTCTTAACAAGTTTGATCTCTGTTTTCAGCAGGTAATGACACAAAACCAGATTGGTTTAGTAACAAAAGTGTTGCACAACTCTAATGGGTCTCAAACCTGCATACTCTATGTTATGCTTTTTCTTAATAACAATAAGCAAATCCTTTCTGTCAGAATGTCCTCTCTTTAAGATTAAGAGAAGAACAAACAAGATAGGAATAAACTAAAATCATCATGATTGAGCAACAGAGTTTATGATTCTCCTAAAAATGAACTGAACACAATGTGGCTGACTGTCTCCACAAAAAGTAGAGACCTTAAAAGTTTTAAAGGTAAACAGGAAGTAAATGTGTATTATATACATCAAATCTAAACTTTGCCTTGCAGGTAACATTCAGTGAGCCCCAGTTCCTGAGTTCCCCAGAGACATCTTTCTGCAGTATCTAGCCCCTATCACTGGACACTCACAGAAACTACCAAGTCCACTGCCTCCAAAGGGACAGAGCACACAACAGTCTGTTAGTTTAGCTGAAGACCACACTTTACTTTAATTAACAGCACTGAGATGGTCTATAGCAGTGTTTATCAACCTTTTTGATACTAGGGACCAGTAAACTAAACTATTTCAGGGAGATCTCAGGGACTGGTGCAGTCCATGGATTTGTCATTGAGAAACACTAGTCTATAATAAAACTAAGAATAAGTTTATTAATAAAGAACATAGATTTAAGTAATACTGAGCAAGAGAAAAAAGAGGCAGATAAGGTTACAAACAAAACAAAAATAACATGCTTTCTAGTGTTTAATACTTAATGCCAAAAATCTGCAATCTTTGCCTAAGAACCTTTCTCACTTACATCAAGCTATCAGCATCTCCAGTCCTTTAGGCTGGAGGATCCACCATTCACAGAATCAGAGGGCATTGATCCCCTTGTTCCCTCGGTGGTGGATAACAAAGGAGTCCCCTTTCTTCCCTCTTAAAGCCTTTGAAATGTATCCATTGAAAAGTAAGCCCAGACAATGTTCCTCTCCCCTACTGCTTGTTTTTCAAGGTGTAGGTGCCAAACCCCTTCTTCATCCTCTGGTCAAATTCTTCCTTTTTTGCCTTGATCACTTTGTTTTCCTTAGATGCAAATGTACTTTCATTGTTCTTTGCTTGTAATCAAGCCATACCCTTTTCTCATCTGTCTGTTAGCTTGATCCGTGCCAGCAGGTAAATCCATATTCCTTTATCTAGAGCAGCTTGTTTGTCAACTGCCTTCAGAACATGTTTTAAGAACATATTTCCAGGACACAACCCATACATACATCACACAATGATATTCATGACCAGCATGTCATCAGATATCATATGATCCCTTACAAGACACTCTTTAGCTAAATATTCTGACAATAGTTTGTTGGGTGCATCCTTTGCCAGTGGGCATAAAGATGCTTTTCAGGTCACACCTCCCCACTACCTGTTCAGGTTTGGCCCTGCCACCTCTCCATCATGACTCAAATTTGAGTGAGTGGTGTTGAGACCCAGACACATGCCTACATTGCCTGTGCCTGAGTATAATAATTCTTGATATAATTTTATTATAAATACACATTATATATTTGGTTCCCAATTTTATTTTTAGGTAACATTGGTCCAAAAGCAGAGTGAATTGTAGAACACAGCGAGATGAAAGCATCTTCATGAATTGCTAACAGAGCATGCGTCAAAGCTTCTGCCTGCTGCAAATTTATCTGTCTTGGGTAGAAGTAATTAACTTTCCTGTTTGTAGTGTAAGTAACCAGATAATGCTATGTAATTGCTTATGATTTGCATTGCTTAAAATGGGATTGCTAATTTCCATTGATGATTAGCATAGCATTTAAATAATTACTCTTCACCAAATGATTTTCATTTTACAAGAAACTAAATGGTTCAGTTTCACATAACACTAATACAGAAATTCCTACACATTTTCTAAGAGTGTACAGCTATCCATAGGATGTTCCATATGATGGCTGTTCTCAGTGTTTGTGGGAAATAACATAAGAATTTAATGACAGTGTCGTAAGTAATTATTGTCTTATCCTCTAAGAGAAATACAGATAATGTTATGCTTTTAGAAATGTCTCTAATAGCTACACCATCTGATTTGTTTCCAGTTTCTGTCCAATCCCACATCTTAACCTGTATCTCAGAAATCTCTTCCTGGATGTCTCAATCACAATCTAAGCTCAACCTGAGCTAAAACTGAGCTCCTTCTTGTTCCACCTTAGTCCTTTCCTCTTCCTCCTTTCTCCCTGATTTATAACCAGAGGATCATTTCCAACCTTCCTCTTTCATTCTCCCCACACATTCAAGTTGGAGCCTAATCATGCTCCTTCTCCCTCCACAACATCTTTCTCAATAGTTAAAACTCTCATTCATTTCCCAATCATTTCCTGCACTGACTATTCCAATCTCCTCCTAGTTGACTGTCTTGGCACCCATATTGTCCCTCTCTAGGCAGTAGCCAGTGGCGACTTTTGTCTTGATGTGCTTGGAACTATGTGAAGTGATTCCTAGACTCTTTCTTTTAGTGGCTGTGATGTTGTCATTTAGGCAACTTGTCAGCACTTGAACTGCAGGGGAATACCACAGAAATGTTGTCTTGGTCAAGGCTAATCTCCTGGATTAGCTCCTTTAATAGTTCCAGGACTTGGATTACACTCTCTGTGAGACTCTTGTGGGATGGAAGCAGGAGGATGGTATAAAGACAGTGAGAATTCAACCAGATCACAAACAGCTTGGACTAATTCCCTTTGTTTGCTGTACACTTAGGGGATATTGGAGAAGGAATTCTTGAAACGGGTGATCAGCTTCCAGCTAATCATAATCAAGTTCCCCATGAATGGTGGTTCTGATACTGCACCATTAACACAGAATTGCAGTGTGTGAATGAAGGAGCTCAAGCTGTACCCATGTGTTTGTTCTGTTGGCTCCATTCTCTCTGAGCACCACATGGATGCTAATAAACTGCCATTTATTCAGCATGCTGAGAAATGCCTACAAATTGACAGATCCTGGGCAGCTGTTATTGAAAGACACACAATGCAGCACCTCTTGTCTTCTTATGAGCTCTTGTCTTCCCAGAATGCCGTTAAATCCTGGAAAGGCCAGTGTTGCTTTGTGTCCATATGCCAACAGTAAAGAAATAGCATTTTTTGTGTGAAAGATATCAAAGATTAAACATTGCTGGCACAAAATTTGTGGGAGGGGAGCTGCTAATGAAGATCCACTCCTTTCACAAGCCCCACAAAAGTATATGACTTCCACAACGGAAATAGGTTGGTTATCTACAGACATTAACTCACCTGGAGCAGTGTGGATTTATTTTGCCCTGGGGAAGTCAGTTTCCTAAGGCCTCCATTGGGTTGCAGAATCTTCCATAGTTCTTTAAACTGGGTGAACTTGGGGTTTGATTACTATTCTGAAGATACATTTTGAAGATACCTGCTTGTCTATGTCTCCCTCAGGCAACTCCATGTTTTCTCTTGTGTTGCTCCTTGTACTTGGAGCATTATCTTTCTGTCAGCATTATATAGCTGTAACATTACCTGTTTTAAAATCCCTCCTTAAAATCTATCTCTGTTGTGAGTCACTGTTGTCAAGCATTTGTTATCTGACACTTCTATTTCTCTGTTTAATTATGTCACCCTCCTTCCTTCTTCAACCTGTTTGTCTGTTTGACCACCAGATATATCCTGTTGGATACCTAGACTGTTAGCTCTCTGGGGCAGAGACTATTTTCTTTGTATGTGGCCTAGCACAATAGGGCCATGAACCTTGATTGAGGTTCCTAGGTGCTACCATAATACACATAAAAACTGTAATAAATAATAATGAATAATGCTGGATTTTTGCAAGTATCTTGACAAACCTCAGGGTGCCTGATTCCTACATGGCTAATGTGGTACAACCTGACACCAGGTTGCCCAGGGAGATTGTAGATATAAATGCTGTGCAGTCAACTTTTGCTGAAGAAGGCCCTGAAACTGCAAAAAATTCTACATGAAGCCACGTTGACTTAATGGAACACCATGTATGTGGACATTCATCCATGCAGAGCTCTTTGCAGGATTGAAACATAGGCTCACAGGTCCTGATCTTTACTCTCTGCCAGAGTAATGTAAAGGGTTCTTAATGTACATGAGAGTCAGACCCACAGAGAAAATCTCCCAAGCAATACTCTGCTTTTTTTTCTTTCACTGTGTACCAAGCAAATTAGAAATAGAGAGCCTCACACAAAAAAACTACCTGGTTGACTTCTTTTGAATAGTGATTGAATAGTGACAGGACTTGGCAGGTATCACTGACATATCATTGACTTATTTGTATTACAGGTGAGCCCAGAGCTTAGACAAGATTTGGGTCCCACTTTGCAAGGTAGTATACAAACATAAAATAAAAAGAGTCACTGCTCCCAACAGCTGATTTAATTAGGAAAAAGATGTAACAAGATATAATTTTTTTCAAGGCTGGGACTTACTATCCTGTAAATACGCCCTTGAACCTTGTATAAGCCACACAAAGGCAGGACTAAGTCCATAAACTGATTGGGCTGTTGAATTATTTTTCTACTCCAGCTTTTGTTTCTATTGTACATATTACTTATCCTGATTTTGGAATACAAAAGACATGTTTTTATTTTTATTTATAACTAATATTTTTAAATGTTCGTGACTAATATTTTCATTTGTTCTGAAAATCTTTGTAATTCATAGATTTTATTTTTTATTTGCACACACAAGATTAGTGTAACTAATATTTTTAAACCAACCCAAAAAAAACATTTGGCTGATTCATTTAAATGAGAGATCATCGCAGCGCTCTTTTTACTTTTCATTCTCAGAAAAACAGGCAGCTCTGAAGCAACCCACATTACAGATGTCATCTTAAAACAACCCATAGCTAGTGACTTTCAGCTTTCTGTTATTTGCAACATTTGGACTTTCTTTGAAAAAAAATTAAAATCCTCTTCAATGTCACTGATCTTGTTAAAAAAAATCCCACATGTCAAATTGTTTTTTGAACACTGATAGACTATTTGGCAGTAAAATTTTTTTTTTCATATATATGTAAGGAAGGTACTGTAGGAAGAACTGGTCATTAGCAAGTCTAAAAATGTTGGTCTTCGTCCATTAGGAATAATGTAGATCATCCAATTTGATTGTTCATAATAAAATATCAAATGAACCATATAACACAGTAGACAAGGTGGAATTTGCCCTGATTCCAGCAAATGATAGCCAGCTAGCACTGTAACTGGACTGATGCAGCCCACATATGTAGACAAGGAAAGCTGTGATTTTCATTGGTGTCAAAAATGAAACCAGGGTAAGTGCCAGTGCAGACTGCAGCTTTTCTTTTCTACACTGGGGCTGCACCAGTGCACCTCTTTCAGTGGCCAACCATTGATTGCTGGAATTAGGGAAAATTCTCAATGTAGGCAAGGCCTGATATATTGCCTTCCTTTTCTAAACACAGTTTTGCATAAAATGACATTATTCATACCTCTGTAATTAGTGGTTGAAGTAAAATAGAGGGAGGGATTTCCTTGCCTCTTCCATCCCCCTCTCTGATAACTGGCCCTATGAGAGTTGTCTGTTATCCTTGGTTTATAAAGATACTTCCAAGGAGCAAATGTTTTGCCTTTGGAATGCATTCGCTTTCACCAAATGGCAGGTATTTTTAGGGTATTTGTTAGATAAAAAATACTACCAGATTCCACTTGCTGGAGCGTATCACCTCTCTAATGTGTAAATTCTATCTAAAGTTAAATAATGTCAGCAGTTCAGTAACAATCCTTATTTTTGATCATCATAGCAAAACTATTTTCTCTGTATCAAAATTTGGCATATCAGGTCTCTGCCAAGAGGCAATTTACTTTACTAAATCTGGGGTGATGGGAGCTGTTCCTTTTTAAAAGGAGGATGAATGATCACCATCTGCTTGATCCAGAGAGGAAGTGAATACACTGGGTCAGTATGTATAGTATTGCATCCTGGCTTGTGACCCAGACAATTCGACCCCAGATACAAGCTGAAGAAGTGGGATTGCTCAATATCATGCTAGCACCACTAAACTTACAGAAAGAAAAGGAGTACTTGTGGCACCTTAGAGACTAACAAATTTATTAGAGCATAAGCTTTCGTGAGCTACAGCTCACTTCATCGGATGCATTTGGTGGAAAAAACAGAGGAGAGATTTATATACACACACACACAGAGAACATGAAACAATGGGTTTATCATACACACTGTAAGGAGAGTGATCACTTAAAATAAGCCATCACCAACAGCAGGGGGGGGAAGGAGGAAAACCTTTCATGGTGACAAGCAGGTAGGCTAATTCCAGCAGTTAACAAGAATATCAGAGGAACAGTGGGGGGTGGGGTGGGAGGGAGAAATACCATGGGGAAATAGTTTTACTTTGTGTAATGACTCATCCTTTCCCAGTCTCTATTCAAGCCTAAGTTAATTGTATCCAGTTTGCAAATTAATTCCAATTCAGCAGTCTCTCGATGGAGTCTGTTTTTGAAGCTTTTTTGTTGAAGTATAGCCACTCTTAGGTCTGTGATCGAGTGACCAGAGAGATTGAAGTGTTCTCCAACTGGTTTTTGAATGTTATAATTCTTGACGTCTGATTTGTGTCCATTCATTCTTTTACGTAGAGACTGTCCAGTTTGGCCAATGTACATGGCAGAAGGGCATTGCTGGCACATGATGGCATATATCACATTGGTAGATGCGCAGGTGAACGAGCCTCTGATAGTGTGGCTGATGTGATTAGGCCCTATGATGGTATCCCCTGAATAGATATGTGGACAGAGTTGGCAACGGGCTTTGTTGCAAGGATAGGTTCCTGGGTTCGTGGTTCTGTTGTGTGGTGTGTGGTTGCTGGTGAGTATTTGCTTCAGATTGGGGGGCTGTCTGTAAGCAAGGACTGGTCTGTCTCCCAAGATCTGTGAGAGTGATGGCTCGTCCTTCAGGATAGGTTGTAGATCCTTGATGATGCGTTGGAGAGGTTTTAGTTGGGGGCTGAAGGTGATGGCTAGTGGCGTTCTGTTGTTTTCTTTGTTGGGCCTGTCCTGTAGTAGGTGACTTCTGGGTACTCTTCTGGCTCTGTCAATCTGTTTCTTCACTTCAGCAGGTGGGTATTGTAGTTGTAGGAATGCATGATAGAGATCTTGTAGGTGTTTGTCTCTGTCTGAGGGATTGGAGCAAATGCGGTTATATCATAGTGCTTGGCTGTAGACAATGGATCGAGTGGTATGATCTGGATGAAAGCTAGAGGCATGTAGGTAGGAATAGCGGTCAGTAGGTTTCCGATATAGGGTGGTGTTTATGTGACCATCGCTTATTAGCACTGTAGTGTCCAGGAAGTGGATCTCTTGTGTGGACTGGTCCAGGCTGAGGTTGATGGTGGGATGGAAATTGTTGAAATCATGGTGGAATTCCTCAAGAGCTTCTTTTCCATGGGTCCAGATGATGAAGATGTCATCAATGTAGCGCAAGTAGAGTAGGGGTATTAGGGGACGAGAGCTGAGGAAGCGTTGTTCTAAGTCAGCCATAAAAATGTTGGCATACTGTGGGGCCATGCGGGTACCCATCGCAGTGCCGCTGATTTGAAGGCCGCAGGCTCGTTCACCTGCACATCTACCAATGTGATATATGCCATCATGTGCCAGCAGTGCCCCTCTGCCATGTACATTGGCCAAACTGGACAGTCTCAACGTAAAAGAATGAATGGACACAAATCAGACGTCAAGAATTATAACATTCAAAAACCAGTTGGAGAACACTTCAATCTCTCTGGTCACTCGATCACAGACCTAAGAGTGGCTATACTTCAACAAAAAAGCTTCAAAAACAGACTCCAACGAGAGACTGCTGAATTGGAATTAATTTGCAAACTGGATACAATTAACTTAGGCTTGAATAGAGACTGGGAATGGATGAGTCATTACACAAAGTAAAACTATTTCCCCATGGTATTTCTCCCTCCCACCCCACCCCCCACTGTTCCTCTGATATTCTTGTTAACTGCTGGAATTAGCCTACCTTGCTTGTCACCATGAAAGGTTTTCCTCCTTTCCCCCCCCTGCTGTTGGTGATGGCTTATCTTAAGTGATCACTCTCCTTACAGTGTGTATGATAAACCCATTGTTTCATGTTCTCTGTGTGTGTGTATATAAATCTCTCCTCTGTTTTTTCCACCAAATGCATCCGATGAAGTGTGCTGTAGCTCACGAAAGCTTATGCTCTAATAAATTTGTTAGTCTCTAAGGTGCCACAAGTACTCCTTTTCTTTTTGGTTTCAGAGTAGCAGCCGTGTTAGTCCACCAAATGCATCCGATGAAGTGAGCTGTAGCTCACGAAAGCTTATGCTCTAATAAATTTGTTAGTCTCTAAGGTGCCACAAGTACTCCTTTTCTTTTCTTTTTGCAAAGACAGTGGCAGCAGCTGGAGAAGGAGCAAGGCTTTGAACCAAGATTGCTCATCAGTCACCAGGTGAGCAGGGCTTTGATGGAAGTGGCCCATAGCTGGTTCCTTTTAGTGGCTGGAGAGCAGCCACAGTGCCCTCAGGCAGATGGGCCCTGATGAAAGAAGCACCCACCAGCTGTTTCTTGCGTTGACATCTACAAATTCAAGCCATGATTGAGACTCAAGGTCCAGATTCCTATTATAATGAATCTAGAAAGCCCCTTTGAATTTCAAACAGTTTTTGACAAGTTTCTGGAATCTTACTTGAAGTTTCAGATGTTCAAATAGATAAGACAAGTTTGTAAAAATAAATAAACACTGAAAATGCATTGGATCAATATTTTTGTGTAAAACAATATCTCTTGTTGAGATGTTAAAGGAGAAATGGCTCTAGGCTTAAAGTACTATATAGGGTTTTGTGGGAGAGGGATGGGAAAGGGCAGATTGGAAGGGGTTGAGAGGAACACATTATGTTAATCCTAAGGAATAATTTCCACACATTTGGTAATTTCCTCTTAGTCTGAAGGTCAGTCAGTACAGATACATTAAAGTCACCAGGTGGCCAACTGAGGCAGGAGCACATGCAAGCTCAAACAGGCATGGACTAGAGTAAGAGCAGAAGCAATAGGCATATTCCCAACAAGATAATGATGTTGAAGAAACTAGAGAGACTGTTTCCCTTAGGACCCTATATATCTGCCTTGGAATCACCTGGATGGGTCCTCACCTGGATTGGCTGAACCCTGGTTGCATTGCATGGGGCCTAACACAAGACATGCAGGTAATTGCCTCTGATAACTCATTACAGTCTCTGGTTCAGGGATGACTCATCAGGCTTAAGCAGGTTCAGATGCAGAGGTAACTCAGGGCTGGTCTACACTATGGGGGAGATTGATCTAAGTTACGCAACTTCAACTACATGAGTAATGTAGCTGAAGTTGACATACCTAGATCTACTTACTGCGATGTCTTCACGCACTCTCCCATTGATTCCTCTTGTGCTTCTCGTTGAGGTGGAGTACCGAGTCAATGCTAGAGTGATCGGCGATCAATTTATCGCATCTATATTAGACACGATAAATCAACCCCCACTGGATCGACTGCAGCCCCTTGATCTGGCCGGTAGTGTAGACATGCCGTCAGGTTTAAACAGGTTCGGGCTCAGAGGCATCACAAGACTACAAAAGAGTCACATGCTGCGTCTCACAGTTTGGTATATGTGCTAATCCCTAAGAGATTATCTGTGAGCTAATATGAACAATTAATTTTCTTTTGTTGTGGTTGAGAAAATTGTTTAAAGTTTGTTTTTAAATCATTGCCATGCGAGATTTGTTTTCTACTAGTTTCACTATCTGCCTATTAATCTTAACCTTAATGCTGAATGGTACTTTAACCTGACCTCCCATTGTTTTCCTGAAGTTCTGCAAGTGAAAAAACCACTATGAGTGCATGGCCAGATTCTATACTCTAGATTTACACCTGTGTGAGTAACTCTAGTGACTTCAATGAATTTTTTGTGGGCCCAACTTGATGTCTTTAGTGGCATAATTATCTCATATGCCCTTGCAGTTATTTGCACCCCCAAAATACCAGGTGCTATGTGGAAGGATATATATAAAACTCATGGACTAAATACTCTTCAAAGAAAATAATCTATCATTCAAGTCTAGGGAGTAGGAGACTGTCCCTGACTCTGCTGGGGCTACATCTTTTGCTAATTATTGGAGAATTTTTCTTTGTAACCTTAGAAACCTTAGTTTTCACTCGCATAAGAAAGTCATTCCAGTTGTTAATTTGGTTTGTATTGGGGCATTTAATATCAAATCAAGCCATTAGAAACAAGTTCCTGTTCTTCATTTAGGATGTGAAATTTAGTGGGCTATTATAGCAGAGTATGCAAGGAATGTATGCCAAGTCTCTGATCAGATGTCCTTCTCTGTCCAGAATTATAGTCATTCTTGGTTGAAAAGTTGTTCTGACATTTATTCTGGCAATTTGCTACCCCTTATAATGTTGGGGCGTTGTTAGCTATGTCAGAGTTGCTAGGCTAGTCTAACAGAATCAGAAGCACATTGTTACTCTTGCTGAACATGTCTTGGTTTTATAAAGGGTTAAAAAAAGTTAAATTAGTAACTTCCATAAAAAATTCATACACTTTTGTAAAGTTGTGATAGGGTGTACCAGGCATTCGCTGTCCCCTGCCAGAAACCCAATTGCCTTTGTGCATCCTGGCCCCAGGAAGTGTCCCTTTAAGGAGAACGGCAGCAAGTCTGGACCTCCCGGGGTTACCTAGCAAGGCCTCCCAGGGTCAGTTGCTGGTGGAACTAGCGACACTTGGTCCTCCAGAGACTAGAAGGGCTGGGAGGAGACAGACAGGGGCCGTCCTTACCCACACGCAAAGTACGCAGCTGCTTAGGGCACCAGGAAATTTGGGGCACCAAATTTCTTGGTGCCCTGCGCAGCTGCATGCTGCTCTAGCCCCGGCTCCGGCTCTTCCTCAGGGTCCCCACCCCTGCTCCGCCCCCACCTCTTCCCTGCCCCAGTCCCACCCCCACTTCCTGAGCTCTGCAGCAGGGCCAGGCCTGCACTTTCCAGCGGCGGGAAGTGCAGCAACCTGGGCCCAGCCGCGCTACTGGTGTGTGCTGGGGAGTGGTTCCCCCTTGCCCCCCCAAGCCAGTCCCCTCACTCCCCTCCCCGCAGAGTCCTGGGGCCTGGCCCACCCCACCCCAGGGAGGGGGGCTGCGTAGGGCCCCAAAATATCTAGGGACGGCCCTGGAGACAGAGGCCAATCAGGGCCCAGCAGACCAGATAAAAAGGTCTGGCTGCTTCTATCAAGTGGCAGTTCTGGATGAAGCTAAGAGGAAGGACCTTCCCACTGCCTTAGCGCAGGGAGCCAGGTCTGGTCAAAGACTGAGTGCACTTTTCATTTAGGTCAGTGAGAGACTTTTGATTTATTTTGTGAACTGTGAGGCTCAGATGGGCAGTCCTGAGTTAAACATTAATTGGACTTCTGAAAACTGGGAGAGCCAGTGACAAAGGGGTGAAGCACTGTTTTGTTAATAGTTATGTTTTATGGGGAGCAGCATGGTCTGGTGAATTGCCCAGTGGATTGGGAGACAGGCGATATGGGTTCTAATCACAGCTCTGACATTGACCAGCACTCAGAACTTGGGCCCATCATTTCACCTCTCTGAGCCTCTGTTTCCACTCCCACCCTTTGTCTCTTTCTGTTAAAGCTCTCAAGGCAGGGATTGTCTCTTATGTTTGTACCATGCTGAGCACCATGGGCCTCTGATCTCAGTTGGAGCCTTTTTCATTATCATAATAATAATTTAAGACCAGTCACTGGAGGAATATCTCCACAGTAAATGGTTTATATATATCTTCTCTTGCTGGTCTTTTGTGATGTTTTGGGAGTAGCAATCAGGGGATTAATAAAGTTATATCGAGCCATTATCCTCTACTGATGAAAAGCACAATATAGGGGGTATTAGTAGTAGTAGCAGTAGTTTGATGCAGATCAAGGTGGTAGTGGCTGAGGGTATGTCTTTGCTGGATGGTTAACCCAGGCATTTACCTGCGTTTTAGCCCAAGCCTCCCTACCATGCACACAGAAATACCTCTCAGGCAGGTTTGGAGAGGCTTTAAGCCTGAGCCAGCTTACCTGGTTGGGGGTGTGTGGGTTAGAACATGAGTTCTGGTTTAATTTGGGCTGGAACCTGTCCTCTTCGCAGTACAGATGCAGGTTAAATCATGTGGGTGCTGTTATTCCTCCAATGCCATTTCCACAGTTCCTGCACAAAGGACAGACAAATTCTCCCACAACTGACTGGGAAAGAAGCCAAGGGTACATCTACTCAGCAAAAGAAGACCCGGGTCAACTGATTTGGGCTCGTGCTGTGCAGCTAAAAATAGCCTGTGTAGATATTCGGGCTCAAGGTGGAGCCTGGGCTCTGAAACCAGTGAGGAGGAGGGTCTTGGAACCCTGGCTCCAGCCTGATCCCGAACATCTACATTGCTATTTTTAGCCCCGCAAGCCAGAGTCAGTTGACTCAGGTTCTGAGACTTGCTGCTTCAAGGGGGGAAGAGGGTTGCTGAGTAGAAATAACCCTAGAGTGTTTCAGCATGAAGAACTATGGCATACACCCCCAGACGTATGAGTGAATGTAGAAACCATGAAGACACAGTAATGTCGGTAGGGTTTTGGTGTGGAGACGCTTACCTCTGGGCTAGGCTAACCCAGGTGCTCAGGCCTATCGCTCAGTTTCACTGTGCAGTGAAGACATACCCGAAAGGTTATCACTGTCTGATGATTGCTTAAAGGCAGAGATGAAATCTTAGTGGTGAAGTTTTCACACCAGTATCATCACTGATACTTACTGGCACTCTTGTTGGCCAGCTCAGCAAAGGCTAAGGACGCCATGGGCATAGAGCATGAATCCTCTTTTATGCCGAATCCTTCTAGGTCAGAGTATAGGGAGCCCAGCACTGTCACCCTTCTCTTCTTTGGATAGACAGGATTTTAGTCTTCACGGTTGACCATCTTTTACTCTCTGTGGTCATTAAAAATGTGTTAAAAATAAAGCAGTTCAGACATAGGCCTCAATTAACTAACCTCCCCATAATTATTTTGTGAGATATTTTCTAAAGCCCCTGTGCTCCCCTTTATGTGTGGGAACAGAAGGGAGTCAGCCCTTGTGGAGGACAATGCATTATAAGTAACTGCAGACAGTGTCCAAAGAAATTTGAATGGCTTCCCCTCAGAATAATCCATGAACAGCCACAGTGAGACAGGAGGGGCTGACAACATAGCTAGTGCAAGGAGCTGTACTGTCCCTGGGCTACAAGGACCTGGCATGGCAGTGCAGAGACTTCAACACTTGCCTTTGGAAGGTCCCGTAAGACCTGCAGACTTGCGGGAGGGGGACACACTCCCTAACCTTTTGGAGGTGGGACAAATCCTGTGTCTTCATCTGACCTCACAACTGAAGAATCAGAAAGAAACGCAGCCAGGTCAAACTTCTGTGTGTGTATGGGGGGGGCGGAGGGAGGAGTTCTCTATGCAGACACTTGTAGAGTACAAAGATAGTGAACTTCTACAGTATAAAATAGGTTCTCAGAGGCTGATCCAAAGTCCATTACAGTCAAAGGAAAGATTCCCATAAACTTCAATACACTTTAGATTAGGCACTCAGTGCTTAATCCATTTAAAATATTTTTTTTAATCTGGTATTTTTTAACACATTGGTTTTTTGGTGGGTGGACACGAAATTTTAAAAAACACAAACTGTCGTATCAGGTCAAAACACAGCAATTGTAATTGTAATCCCTGACTAGATATGATAGTATGAGTACAAAACCCCCTGAACCCTTCAATATTTTCTCTTTTGGACAAAATCTGGTTGAACATGTGTACATAATATTGTGGTCTGACTGGACAAAACATGTTTAAAAGAACTGTTTAAAAAAACCCCTCTGAATAAATATCTTGGGTGAAATCCTGGACACACTGAAGTCAATGGCAAGACTCCCACTGACTTCAATGGGGCCAGGATTTCACCCCAAATATAATTCCTATCTTAGTTCAACATTGCTAACGGTGGGCAGTGATGATAATAATAACTGACATTTATGCAGGGCCTTTCAAGCAAATCTCCCACAGTGCTGAACAAACTACTCACAGTGATTACGTATAGAACAGCCTCATGCAGCTGAGAAACGTAGGGAGTAGAAACTTTGATGGTGCCTGTGTAAAGAGCACTGAGACTCTGATCCTGCACCATCAAAGTCGATGAGACTTTGCCATTGACTTCAGTGAGTGCCAGTTCTAGCCCCTGAAGGATCAGGCCTAAATCAGTGCCAAAGTAGACACTTAAATGCCAAAAAATTCAGGCACCTAAGTTTGAAAACGGGCATTATAATGATGCCTAGCGCTTATCTAGCACTTCTCATCACTAGATCCCAACACGCTTTACAAAGGAGGTCAATATCTTGATCTTCATTTTACAAACAGGAAAACTGAGGCACGGACAGGTGAAGTGACTTGCCAAAACTTATCCAGTAGGCCAGTGGCAGAGCCAGTAATTAGACCCTGGGTCTCCTAAGTCCCAGTCCAGTGCTCTATCCACAAAGCCACACTGACTCATTATTATCATTTTAGTGCTGACAGCTTCCTCGGTGCTATACAAAACAAAGGGCTGGGTCTACACTCAAATTTTGCACCTTTTTAATTAAATTGTTTGAAATAACTTAATTAAATCAATGCAACCCCCAAGCATGTGGACTCAGTTATACTGATACAAAGGTGTTTCGATCTGTATAATTTGTTTTAGTAAAAGCTATACTGATGTAAATGCATTTATGTTAGTATAACTGCATCCATGTTAGAGAGTTATACCAATGTAACTAAATTGGTTTTTCTACAGTTTTAGTTAAATCAGTACAAAAATTGAGTAGACCAACCCTAAGACAAACACATGGTCCCTTGCCTCAAGAAACTATTACTAAAAATGTATAGGCAAAACAATGCTTAGGGTCATATTAACTCCTTGCATTGTGTGGCTTAAGACAGTGCAACCCAGATTGCAGGTCTTCCTCCCCTGCCTCTCTTGCAAATTCTTCCAGTGATGGCTGCAGTCCACTTGAAACAATGGTTCTGAGAGATGACTATTGCTCTGTAGCTCATTGGGATGTTAATTCTTAAACCTAAAGATGACAATCTAAATATCAGCATTGTTAACTATTCCACTGCCGACCAGTGTAGGAGAAATACTCAATTTATGTGCTTATTCCACGGTTCCAAACTGCCCCTTGTGACATCTTGGGTGCCATAAACCAAAGCTGCCAATCCTTCCAGCTTCTTCCTCACAACTTTTGCAGTATAGTCAATATAAAAGCTGTGGCACACCGAACACTGTAAATGTAGGACAGCGTAAAAGAAATGGAATTGAATATAAAAAATTTCCAAGGGTTACTATACTGACTGTGTTTATTGATTTCCATATTTAAATCAATAAACCTCACCCTCCCCCATTTTAATGAAAGTGCTGCAGAATTTCCAGATTGATGTAGAAATAGGATGGCAGGGGTTGTCATTGAATTTAGGACCCACTTGCCGGGGAGCACGTGGGGCACTGGGTATGTTGATAGTGAAGAGGAGAAGCTCAAATTTAATGCAGAAGAAAAGGGGAACGCAGCGTAGACACCTTCAACAATGGAGGAGTGGAATGGTCAGAGCGGTGGGAAGAGTATGTCTCGGACTGGAGTGGAGCATTAAAGTTAATTGTGGATGTAATGACTCAGCTGTTTAAAGGCTGTCTACACTATATGTTAGGAGTGTGATTCCCCTGCTTGTGTATGCTTACTCACGCTAGCACTCATTGAACTCGTGTGAGTATAAATAACAGTGTAGCCATGGTAGCAGCATTGGAGGCACAGCTGAGCCGTGCCTGAAAGTGACAGGTATGTACTCAGCACAACTCAGCCATGCCTCCACTGCCACTACTCATGCTACCGCAGTTACACTGCTATTTGTGCTAGGGCTAGCTCAGTGAGACCTAGTCCAAGTATGTGTATACAAGCAGGGAATCACACCCCGAGACCGTAGTGTAGATCTACTCTAGACAGCTTGAAAGGTTCCTAGTTTTAACACTGAGAGGGAAAAAAAGGTAATATTTTGATCCAAGAGGTCAAACTTTGATATCGAGGTTTTACCTGCACCTGTTGCACTGACAAAATCCACATTTGCACATCTAACCCAGTTACTGCATGTGCAAATAGATACTTATCTGGATGCATGCACAAATTCTGGGGGAATAACTTGTTTCTAAAAACACCCAGTTTAGCTTTAAGTAGCATTTGGATCTTTTAATCTGTTTGTGAGACAACTGATACAGAGCCACATTCAGCAGTTACAGTACACAGCTGTGGGGTAAGAATCAGGCTTATACTTATATAAGCATCATCTGTACTTGAATATCACAGTATTTCTCCTATTCAATTAAAGGAACCATTAATGTTATTTTTTTTCAGAAATCTTGGAAAACTGGGGAAATTCCAAAAGATTGGAGGACTGCCAGAGTAGTTCCAATATTTAAAAAGGATAAAAGGGATGAGCCAGGGAACTATAAACTGGTTACCCTTATGCCAGTCCCAGGTAAAATAATAGAACAGTTATTTCAGGACTCTAGCAACAAAGAATTAGAGGCTAATATATGATATAATAATAAAAATATAATTAATGCCAGTCGGCATGGTCTCGTGGTCTTGTCAAACTAATCTGTTCTCTTTTATTTTGAGAAGTTTACAGGTGAGGTTGATAAAGATAACAGTGCAGATATAATATACTTGGATTTCTCCAAGGCATTAGTAGCACATGGTATTTTGATTTTAAAATGTGCATTATAATAGCCCCTTCTGGCCTTAGATTCTGTAAAACAGGGTTTACTATAATGGGGCTATTTGTATGTCTCAAAAGTAAGGCATGAAGTTAGACTGAACTATTGCTAAATTAGGCCCCTAGACACTTGCCTTCCACTGATTGTAATAAAGGAAGTGTCTAAATCCCTTACATTGCAATTAAAATCTCAACCTCAGACTTTAAATGTCAAAGAGGGGTAACTGGGTAAAAATTAATGGAGGTCAGACTAGATGATCTAATTGTTCCTTATGGCCTTAAACTCTGAAATCTATGAATGACACACGGGATTGGTTATAAATGTAATCTTTTTTTTTCTTTACCTTCCCACCATAGAGTGCAAACATTATTGGAAATTAAAATTCTTTTCTGGCCTACTGCATTCAGTATGCAGCATTTGCACTAGTGTTTGCAATAGCTCCAAAAGGGAAAAGGTAAGAAGGCATTTTAACAATAAATTATTCAGAACTACAATGTATTAAGTAAAATGTTAACGTGAAGAAGAAAGCAGAAGCTGTTCTCTTAAAACATGTGATATAATGACATGTCATGAAAAACAATACACAGTTTTGGTCAATCATCAAAAGAGAGAAGAAACTGGATAGGAAGGGGAAATTCAGGTCTTCTTGCTTATGTAAATGAATTAGTTGTGTGAAAATATGGAAGAAGAGTTCTTTGTTAAATATTTACCATGTGAGCCCTGGGTTTACTTACTTAACGCAGCTTAGAAATGTAGACAAAGGAATACATTAAAAAACGTTTTTCCTTGATACTAAAATGTCATCTGTGCACTTTTGATATCACTGGAAAGAATTTGTAATCATTAAGGGTCTGATCCAAAGCAGACTGAAGTCAATGGAAAAGCTCCCATTGACCTCAATGGGCTTTGCATCCAGCCCTAACTAAACTACTTAATTATTAAAATATTCTTTCATTTTTTATTAATTTTAATAATTAAGAAGTTCAATTTATGAGACTGCCTGCTTTGTTAAAGTGAAAAGTTAGATGTTGATTTTTTTCTCAATTTTTTTTGTTAGCATTTGTGTCATTTATGTGTCTGAAATAACAGATGTTACAGCACTTATTTTTACTACTGGCCCTCATACTGAATTGTTGAGACACCGTACTGGATCTGATGCTACAGTCCTAATTCAGGATCTGTACACATGGATTTATTTTAACGGAGATTTACCTGTCTCTGGGCTGGATCAGGTCCATTCCTGGGTCACGTGTTCATCAGCTAGCATTTGCTTCTTTCATATATAAAATAAGCCAGATACCAAACCTAATCTATTTTAATATGTCTATAATACAACAACTTGGAGACTGTGTATAGCTGAAACAATTTAATGATAGATGATTGTTATGGGGATTTATGCCAATACAGCCTGGGTGGAAAATGTGACTTTTTTTATTACATTTTGGGACTGATTCACCAAATGTATTACTTCATTTTACACCAATGTAACTCCACTGAGATCAATGGAGTTACCCAGCATAAAATTGGAGTTATGCACTAGTGAATCAGGCCCAACATTATAATTCAGTTCATCCAAGATGCAGGATAAAAAATATTAAAGATTATTGCAAAGTGAACAATCTGTATTTCATTAAAAGTTGTTTGCCACTTTTGCTCAGAATTGATAACAAGATTTATGCTGAATAGCATCCAAAGCCTTAGACACTGGTTCAGCCAAATGTCAACTTGTCCTTTCCTGTAGATACTTAAATTTTTATTTTTTTCTTCAATTAATATATTTTGCCCCTAAGAACTGGTCTTAACAATCTGAAAGCCCAAATTAAAAAAAATTAATACTATAACTGAAACAGGGAAAGAGTGGGGAGCATATGCAACTCTTTAGAAGGAAGAGAGGTTTTTGTAGTGCAAAATCTGAAACATTTTCACTATTGTTCAGAAAGAACTCTATGGGGATGCAAGGTATATATGGATCTTTACAATTTTGTGAGAGAGGTTACTCGTGATTGCTTTGACTCCAACAACACTCTTTCCTTTGATAGCATCAATGGAGGAGCAATAGGTGCATCTAGAAAAGCTATGCTCAAAAATTTAGAGAAATATTAACCTAGAAAAAGTAATAACATTCATTGGTGGATACAGGGATACAGTCACTCTTTGGATAGTCATGAGACATAAGAAATGATAATTTCCCATGGGTTGTCCTGTACCAGAGTATCATTATACATACAAGGCAGGGAAGTAGAATTGGACTTGAGATACCCAGAGTGAAATTTTGACTATGTCGAAGTCAATGAGAGTTTTGCCATTGACTTCAGTGGAGTCAGGATTTCACCCCTCGGCTCAATTCCTGGCTCAGCCTCAGAATTCTTGTTTGATCTTGGGCAAATTACTTAATCCATCCTGTCTCAGTTCCCTACTGGTAAACTGGGGCTAGCACTTCTCTACCTCACAGAGGTGTTGTGAGGATAAAATCCATTAATGTCTGTGAGGTGCTAAGATGTTAGGGCGATAAAGACTAGATGAGTAAGCAAGCAGATAGATAAATATCTGAATTGCAGTATTTCTGTGTACCATGTTCTTTCTGAGCCCCGTAGCTCAGGGATAACTACATTTCAATGCTGTAGTGTTCATATAGTCCTTAATCTTGCAAACATTTGCACACACGTGTCTTTACATGTGAGTATAGCCTCACTGACTTCAGTGGGGCTCTCATTTGTGTAACATTAAAGCATGTAGAAAAGGAGTACTTGTGGCACCTTAGAGACTAACAAATTTATTAGAGCATAAGCTTTCGTGAGCTACAGCTCACTTCATCGGATGCATTTGGTGGAAAAAACAGAGGAGAGATTTATATACACACACAGAGAACATGAAACAATGGGTTTATCATACACACTGTAAGGAGAGTGATCACTTAAGATAAGCCATCACCAGCAGCAGGGGGGGGAAAGGAGGAAAACCTTTCATGGTGACAAGCAAGGTAGGCTAATTCCAGCAGTTGCGCTACATTGATGACATCTTCATCATCTGGACCCATGGAAAAGAAGCTCTTGAGGAATTCCACCATGATTTCAACAATTTCCATCCCACCATCAACCTCAGCCTGGACCAGTCCACACAAGAGATCCACTTCCTGGACACTACGGTGCTAATAAGCGATTGTCACATAAACACCACCCTGTATCGGAAACCTACTGACCGCTATTCCTACCTACATGCCTCTAGCTTTCATCCAGATCATACCACTCGATCTATTGTCTACAGCCAACCGCTACGATATAACCGCATTTGCTCCAATCCCTCAGACAGAGACAAACACCTACAAGATCTCTATCATGCATTCCTACAACTACAATACCCACCTGCTGAAGTGAAGAAACAGATTGACAGAGCCAGAAGAATACCCAGAAGTCACCTACTACAGGACAGGCCCAACAAAGAAAACAACAGAACGCCACTAGCCATCACCTTCAGCCCCCAACTAAAACCTCTCCAACGCATCATCAAGGATCTACAACCTATCCTGAAGGACGAGCCATCACTCTCACAGATCTTGGGAGACAGACCAGTCCTTGCTTACAGACAGCCCCCCAGTCTGAAGCAAATACTCACCAGCAACCACACACCACACAACAGAACCACGAACCCAGGAACCTATCCTTGCAACAAAGCCCGTTGCCAACTCTGTCCACATATCTATTCAGGGGATACCATCATAGGGCCTAATCACATCAGCCACACTATCAGAGGCTCGTTCACCTGCGCATCTACCAATGTGATATATGCCATCATGTGCCAGCAATGCCCCTCTGCCATGTACATTGGTCAAACTGGACAGTCTCTACGTAAAAGAATGAATGGACACAAATCAGACGTCAAGAATTATAACATTCAAAAACCAGTTGGAGAACACTTCAATCTCTCTGGTCACTCGATCACAGACCTAAGAGTGGCTATACTTCAACAAAAAAGCTTCAAAAACAGACTCCAACGAGAGACTGCTGAATTGGAATTAATTTGCAAACTGGATACAATTAATTTAGGCTTGAATAGAGACTGGGAATGGATGAGTCATTACACAAAGTAAAACTATTTCCCCATGGTATTTCTCCCTCCCATCCCACCCCCCGCTGTTCCTCTGATATTCTTGTTAACTGCTGGAATTAGCCTACTTTGCTTGTCATCATGAAAGGTTTTCCTCCTTTCCCCCCCCTGCTGCTGGTGATGGCTTATCTTAAGTGATCACTCTCCTTACAGTGTGTATGATAAACCCATTGTTTCATGTTCTCTGTGTGTGTATATAAATCTCTCCTCTGTTTTTTCCACCAAATGCATCCGATGAAGTGAGCTGTAGCTCACGAAAGCTTATGCTCTAATAAATTTGTTAGTCTCTAAGGTGCCACAAGTACTCCTTTTCTTTTTGCGAATACAGACTAACACGGCTGCTACTCTGAAACCATTAAAGCATGTGCGTGTCTGCAGGACTGGAGTCATAATTTATAAAGTATTTTGGGATTATATGTATACATAAATGTAAAAGATGTTTCCTGTGTATCTACGAGTACTGATCTTAGAACCAGCCAAAATAATTTGAAGCAAAAGAACAAGTTAAGTGGACGTTTGGCAATCATCTACATTAATTGCTTACTGTCACAGGGTGACTGAACCCCTTTAAGGAAGAGTGACTGTGTGATTGAACAGGTGCACCCTGATTAGAGGACAGGGTAACAGCTGGGGCTAGGAGAGTACATAAGAAGTCTTGGTCAGTAGAAAGAAAGAGAGACAAGTCAGAAGCAAGAAGGCTTGGATGGTGGAGGCTCTGGAGCCAGAAGAAGGGCCATGGAGTGGCCCTGTGGCCACTGTCCTGTATAAGCGGTAGAGGACTGGGAGAGAACCAGGGCCAGAAGGAAGCCAATGGGCTGCAGAACAGTAAAGGGGAAGTTTCCTGCAAGTCCCTGAGTGTGGGGAGAAGGAATGCCCAGGAAAGCAGCCTTGTGACTAGTGTCCTGGCCAAGGGCAGGCAGCTCGGAAAGGATCCAGGAGAGATTAAGGCTGGGGTGGGTGGACACTGCATGTGTAATTCATTTGTGTGTCTGAACTGTATTGGAGTGCACAGGAATACTTCCCTTCAGACTCAGACTGAAGAAGAGCTAAGCATGATAAAAGACAAAAGAGCCAGAGGTGTTTGAGTTAAGACAGTTGTTCTCAACCAGGGATGCACGTACTCCTGTGGGTACAGAGAGGTCTTCCAATAGGTGCATCAACTCATCTAGATATTTTCTTAGTTTTACGACAAGCTACATAAAAAGCACTAGCGAAGTCAGTGCAAACTAAAATTTCATACGACTTGTTTATACTGCTCTATATACTATACACTGAAATGTAAGTACAAGATTTATATTCCAATTGATTTATTTTATAATTATATGGTAAAAATGAGAAAGTAGCAATTTTTCAGTAATAGTGTATTGTAACACTTTTCAGAGTAGCAGCCGTGTTAGTCTGTATCCTTAAAAAGAAAAGGAGTACTTGTGACACCTTAGAGACTAACAAATTTGTTAGTCTCTAAGGTGCCACAAGTACTCCTTTTCTTGTGACACTTCTGTATTTTTATGTCTGATTTTGTAAGCAAGTAGTTTTTAAGTGAGGTGAAACTTGTGGGTACACAGGACAAATCAGACTCTTGAAAGGGGTACAGGAGTCTGGAAAGGTTGAGAGCCACTGAGTTAAGATATGCAGAGCCATCCTTAGGATTTATGACGTCCTACGCAGTATTATTAAACTGATGCCCCTGTGCCCGACTTGCTCTCAGCAACACAAACATAAGCTTACAATATTGGAAAACTTACCACATGTACTTTATTAAAACCAGTTTAAACAAATAAAGCACACTATAATGCTGATGGACTATGTCGTACCCTCCCAAACCCCCATTGCTGACACACACCGAGCTTTGAATGGAGCAGACGCTGCGGTGGCCCGGGAGGAGAGAGATGAGGCAGCAAAGGATACCGAGCTGCCCTGTTGGTGGGGGCAGGGGGAACTGGGTCTTCAGTTGCTCGGTGGGGACTGGGCCAAGGGGGCTTATCTGGAACAAGAAGCACCCACTGGTCGGGGTGTCCATCCACTGGGTACCGGTGCCGCCTCCTACCCAGCATGGTCCGGGAACCCCATGTCCCCGGCCTCCGCATTCAAATAATGGCAGGGCCGAGGCAGGCGCACGGGGGGGAGCTGCATGCACAGCACCCTCCCACCAGCGCTGCCCCAGGCCTGGCAGGGGCCTGAGAGTGCAGGGAGGAGGCGGGAGCCGCACCAAGGGGGAGCCCAGCTGTGCGCAGTGGCACGGCAACCAGAAAACCCCAGGCCTGCTGCAAAGCCTCCCATCCCGCCCCTTGCACCACCAAGCGGTACGAGCCTCTGGGGGGAGGAGGTGGGGTCAGAGCAGAGCCGCAGAGGCTGAGAGCTCCTCTCTGCCCGTCACTGGCAGAAGCCCTCAGCTGGCGGCTTGCTGGCTGAGAGGAGCAAGTGGGCTGGGTGAGGAAAGGGGAGGAGAAGGCAGCCCTGGGCCCACCGGCCGAGAGCAGCGGGGAGAGGGGCTGGGCCGAAGAGGAACCAGCACCTTGGCTGCGGTGCACATGGAGCATTGGGCCAGGCCAGCGCATGGTGCCGTCTTTGGCGGGCCACCCTGGGCACCCACCCCAGCTGCCCACCCCAAAAAGGCCATCCCTGGTCCCAGTGGTGCTCTATGCAGTCGTGTATGCCTAAGGACGGCCCTGAAGATACGGGACTTTAGTTTATTCCTTTGAGATGTGTATAATAAATTACCCTGTGACAAGGGTTCACAGCCCAAGTCAGTGTTTGGAGGGACTCTGAGAAGGGAGAAAACTAAGGCTGGATGCTTTGGGGCACTTTCCTGCTATCAGGGGCCCTTGAGGAGGGCTGGCATGTTATGCTTACCAATATCCTTGTTTAGATTAACGTATGTACTAGTTATTGTGATGCTAGCAGCTCCTGCCAAGGTCCTCGTATTTCTGCTGAACACTGACAGATGCATAGCTGGAATCAGACTTCTTCACTTGTGGGTTAATATTGATAAAGTAGGTATTAGATTTATAAGAAAGTGACTCTATTAAATTTGACTCTATTAAATGCTTTTGAGTTGCTGCATGCATTAATCTGACTTATAATATTTGTGTTCCATATGGTAATGTAATATTTGAGCAGTTGTATTGTGAGCCTCTGTGACTGTATGAATCACCATACAGGAGAGGGACATTAACTAGTGTGAAAAGCTGCTCTTCTACACAAATTGTTATGCCCCACCACAAAAAGGAGACCCATCAATACCAGATGGGCTCCGGTTGGATTTCACAACTGTAAACACCCTACATCTGGATTGCGAAATAGTCAACAAAAGAACTGAAGTCTCTTATTGTTCTGCTTTTCTCCACTTAAGATGAGTCAAGCAAGTGGACTTCTCCCATCAGCTGAGTTTGCAGCTCAGAGCACCTGGTAGGAGGGGGATAAAACTCCCAAACCAAAGGAACTAAGCATGTCTATGCTGGTTGGACTCGGGAGAGGTAGGAGCAAGGTATTTCTAGGCATAAGCAAGAGATCCCCAGCTGCTTAGCCTGGGCTAGCCCTAAAAGTCAAATAATGCTTGCTGATTATAGAAGCCGATATTACTTTTTGACACCTAAGACAGTAACTCATTAGTGTGTGTATGTTTGCTTGCTTCAATCTTGTAAATAACTCTAATTCCCTTTTTCTATTTAATAAATTTTCATATAGTTTACTATAGAATTAGTTATGAGTGTTGGCTTTGGTGTGAGACCTAAAGCACAATTGACCTAGAGTAAGTGACTGGTCCTTTGAGATCAGGAATAACCTGAATACTGCTGTGATTCTTGATGTAAGGAGCCATCTACCACAGAGATATACTCAATTGGGTGACAAGACAGATCAGAAAACCCAGGGGGACTGTCTGTGACTCCATGTTAAGGCTGTTAAAGATGACTGCTAGCAATTTTTATCCCTCCATAGATGAATATCCCATAGCTCATACAGAGAGAGATATCAATAACTAATGTGATTCTCCATGTTGCTTACATTTTTAATACACCAGTGGTCTGTGAGACTGCATGTCACAATAAGCATTGCTTAGACAGAATGTGTCTATACATCATCACAGCGTTCACACTAGCAATCATTATAGCTAAGGTGAAGCTTTTACCCAGTGAATGCCTCTTTTCACTTGTTTTATCAAGATGTGAATTTTACATATTGCCCATTAGCTAATTAGCATTTCTTTCTGTTGATCTTATAATTATGCCCAAACTTCTCAATTTGTTCCATGTGTTTTTCAAGCCAGAGTTATAACAGGCTTTCCCAAGTTTTAGAACGTGCATATCCTTATTAGGTGTAGCTTCAGTTGACCTCAAAGCAGATATAAATCAGATACAAGAAATCAGGACATATAGATGAAGGTCAAGCAGTTAAAACAAGAGAATGCAGGAGATAGATCTGGACTTCATTAAAACGTTTGATACAGTGCCTCAAAAAAATCTGATGTGAAAAATTAATTCAAAGTGACTTGGTTTGAGCACTTTCAGATGGCTTGAAAATTAACTGAAAGAGAGTAATGCAAAATGATGATAATATCAAGCTGGTGGTGTCAAGGATGATTTTATTTACAACTGTATTACAGTTCTGGAAGAACGAAACAGTGCATTACTTGAATGTGCAGATAATGCTAAACTGGGAAGTGTCAAGAACCACACTGAGGAAGAAAAAGGTATATGAGGAAACCAGAAGAATAAAGATATTACAGGAAATAAAATGAGATTCACTGTAGGAAAAAATGTAGACCAATGCATCTGAGGGGAAATAATCCAAAACACAGATATTCATTAGGAGAGAGATGCAGCACTGGAAAAACAATAATATTGAAAAAGACCTGAGGGTGATTGTGGATGGCAGATTAGCTATGGTCCTGCAAATCAATATGGCATTTTAGAAAAATGTGATTGTTGGGACACACATTGAAACAGCACGCTGTGGACTATGAAAGCAATAGTCTCTCTCTGTATTGCAGAAGGGACACTGAACCTACAAGTCTGTAGAATTCAGTAGATTGATTTTGAATTTACATCTTGAGGTAAATAAGCAAAAAGTAGAGCTACTGTTTGGAGAAAAATAATATGTAGCTGTTATATAGCTCCTTTCATCAGTAGAACTCCAAGTGTTTTACAAAGGTCAGTATCATTATTCCCATTTTACCAATAGAGACACTGAGGCACAGAGGCACAAAATGACTTGTCAAAGATCACTCAACCAGCCAGAGCCAGCAACAGAAACGGAGAGAATGAGAAAGGTTAAAGGTTTAGAAAATACGCCTTTCACAGTGATGGACTCAAGGAGCTCAAATCAAATTAAGGGGTAACTTGATTACAGACTATAAATAGCTACATGGGAAACTAATACTTGATAATGGGCTCTTCAATCTAGCTGACAAATATATAGCAAGATCTAATGGCTGGAAGTTGAAACTAGGAGAACTCAGACTGGCAATAAGATGTAATTTTTTTTTAAGTGAGGGTAATTAACCATTGGAACAATTTACCAAGTTTATGGTGGCTTCTTCATCACTGGCAATTTTTAAATCAAGGCTGGATGTTTGTTTAAAAGATATGCTCTACTTCAAAAGGAATTCAATAGCTCAGACATGGGTAAGGTTTTTCATAGGAGTGGGTGGGTGACATTCTGTGGCCTGCGCTGTGCAGGAGGTCGGACTAGATGATCAGAGTGGTCCCTTCTGACCTTAGTATCTATGAATCTATGAATTATTTTGGCGGAGTTCTATGGCCTGTATTATACAGCAGTTCAGGCAAGATGATCTCAGTGGTCCCTTCTGGCCTTTGAATCTTTAAGCCCAGATGTCCTGAGTACCAGTACAATGTTACACTGCTTCATTCCTTATATTCAGCCTACTCTTTCCTCTACTAAATTTTATCCCATTACGCTATGACCACCTACTTTAAATAAGTTTCTCTCTCTTGGTTTCACCATTCAGATATGTGTAGAGAGTTTTCTAATCTGCCCATATCATTTAGCAAATAATATCTACCTTTTGTTTTAATCTTTTCTAATAAATCAGTCCCTCTGAACAAGTAGCAATGTATTTATCTCTGTCAATTCCCTCCATTTTGTACAAATCTTTCCGATACCAGAACTACCAGCAGTATTGTGCATTCTAGAGAAACTAATTTGTCTATCATAATATAATAATTGAAGTCAGGAAAGTTACTCCAGGTTTACACAAAAGTAACAGGGCAAAATTTTGTTTAGTGAGACCTCTTAGACTGTGGAATATAATCTCATTGGAAGTGGTGAAAGCATCATCATTTTGGGTCATTTTAAATGAGACCAGACAAAGCACTTGATGCTGTAATGCAATGGTAGAATGTAAAGAAGGAAACCTTCAATGCTACTTTCATCTCCAGATTCCATGATGCATGAAATATCTTGCATTTCCAGCATTCATAAGGAAGGTGAATCGTATTGCTCTGTATGTTCCTTGCAGCTCATCAAAAAGAAAACATTGTGTACTGGTAACCAAACGTTATTTAACAGAACAAAGATGTATCTGCAACTGTACTCAACATCATACTAGCACTAGTTAGCCTTAGTCCGAGCATAATGAATGATTTTCTAGAAAGCCAGATCAAACTTACTAATCCTAAATTGTACTTCTCACGGGAGTACCTTTGACAGAATCAATGCAACATAGATTCATAAATACTAAGGTCAGAAGGGACCATTCTGATCATGTAGTCCGACCTCCTGCACAGCGTAGGCCACAGAATCTCACCCACCCACTCCTACAAAAAACCTCACCTATGTCTGAGCTATTGAAGTCCTTAAATCATGGTTTAAAGACTTCAAGGAGCAGAGAAGCCTCCCTCAAGTCACCCATGCCCCATGCTACAGAGGAAGGCGAAAAACCTCCAGGGCCTCTCCAATCTGCCCTGGAGGAAAATTCCTTCCCGACCCCAAATATGGCAATCATATTCCAAAGCTGTGTAAAATTCGTAGAAAGATATTAACAACAAATGCCAACTCATGTACTATGTACTGTAAGCAACTGTCTGCATAGTAACTGTCCAAACAAAATGCTGACCTCCTTGGCTAACAAGCCATCCAGGGTGGGTAGAATTGTGGGGGAGACTGCTAGCAGAAATGAAAGTATTGGGTTAGAAATATTCCATTCTGCAGTCCAGAGTCTCCCATAATTCTATTACATCTGGGAAGTAGCAAGCAGTGAAACAGAAGTAGGGAGTGATAAGGAGAAAGTAAAATAGAATGAATTAGAAAAGGAATCTCCTCCCATGAAGGTTGCTTAAAAGGCAATACTATTACTGGGCCACTGCTTGTAGCGCTTTCCTGCTGAAGGTGGTCTCTATGGAAGACAGTGTCTGAAAGAGGTATTAGTTGATGCTCATGTGGCAGTTGGGCTGTAGCCAAAGGCCCGCTCTGAAAGGGAGAGTTGTGTGATTCCACCCCAAGACAGGAGAAAGTGAGAGGCTTGAGAACAGGGTGTGTTGAGCCCTGTAACTGTGACACCAACCATTAAAAAAAATGGTTTCCAGTGCACAAAGTAAACAAGATACAGAACAATAATTTTTGATATTAATAATAGGTGTAACTTGTAATAACAATAGATAAAAACTATTCAGAGAAGCAGGATATTGATGTTGAAAGTGTGCTTTAAAGGAACCTTTAGTGCTAATAAATGCAATGTAATCACACCTTCATCATGACCAAAGGACAAGTATGAAGTGAGCATAAAGCTAAATATCCCCTAGCTATATAAAAATACCAAAACATTGTTTAGTATAAATATCAGAAGGAAACTTGATGCATGTGTATTTGGAGAGGACTCATTTCCACAGATTTATCCAGGTATGTTTATAACATGTAGTATTAACCATACTTGTGGGATAGCTGAAAATAAATTACCCTTGATGCACAGTGAATTTTTACACTGTGAATTTTCACAGCACCATTTTTACTTCAAACTACAGGGTATTTTCAAGTGTAGATGCAGTCTATAAATATCTACAAAGTACTTATGTGTGTATTAAACTTACAATCCTTTTGATTCCATGCTCGGTCTAGTCTGTAAAATACCAATTCTTACATTTGTTTAAGGTTCACTGAAGCATAGTACTTATCTGTTAAATGACAGGTAATTACTGACTGATACATTTGATATGAATATTACTACAACCTTAGGGAGGGAAGAATGCATTAAAGGCAACTTTCAGAGTACTGAGTGAGAGGCACAGAGGTTAAAATGTGCCAGAGGAGCAGAATGAGACAACCAACAACTTAGAAGGTACACGGTAATTTTTACACCACCCAACGGCTGTTTGGTGAGATTAGTGAAATCTCATTGCTCTTAGAGAAGTGTCCACAGAGAGTGGTATTTGTGCTGTAAAGAGCCTAGTTACTTACTGTGCATATATTGCAGGGCAGAAGCTAAAGACAGTGAAAAAGAAACTCTCTATAGGCAGGTTATTCCATAACTACATTCTGAAATGTTTGTGTATCTTCCTATGAGGCATGTGGGATGGCATTCAAAAACAAGTAGTGGACTAGATGGGAGCATTGGGGAGATCATATGCATCAATTCCTGTGACCCACTGAGACTGATCTACCTCCTCAATCTTTATAGGTGGTGCTTCCAGGTCAGTATTGAGATACATTGCCAGGATAGTGTGGGGTAGCTTGCAATTTTCATAGACTGGGTGTGTTGATTAGAAAAAATATCTCCAGATACTGTCAATTATAACACTTTTCATAAGCATAAAAAAGGCTACAGGTACTTTGGATATAGTAAGTATTACTGTTTTCTAGAACAAACACACTTCTCCATTAAATGTGTTCTGTGAACCACTGTTTATATACTTGTCATTAAATAGTGAGAGAATAGTGCAAAACAATACCCTCTATTTCATCAATAAGTACTTCCTCTAAGAATTAGTAAGTAACACTAAGTCTTTGATATATTTAGCAATTTCATTCATTAAATTATTGGTAAGGCAAGTAAGAAAAAGATGGCTACAAATCTGAAATTTTTAAAATATGGCCAAAACATTGAAACATCTGTGAAACACTGTGGGCAGTAATATAAAGTGTACAAGTTGCAAGTGTTTATTCTAATCCAAGATCTCTGTGCCAATATATTTTATTTGATATAATACATTTGTTATAAAAATATACAATATTTTCTTTTAACACAATTAAAGATTGTGAGAACTTATCCAGGATTCTCCATCATGAACATTCTTTTAGACTACTGGAGGTTCAAAGAACCACTGATGATTCTTCTCATAATGCTAGGCAGTTAGTAAAATGGGTATTGCTAGTAAAGAACAGACCATTTGGCAGTCCATTTGGAATTTTGAAAGCTGATGGGGAGGTACACTGGAGGAACAACAAAGATAGATAAAAGTATATAAAAAGGAAAAATTATGGGTAAAAAGGATCATATTTATTGTAGCAAATTTGCTACATGGCTCTTGTTACTTGCATTAAATCTACATATATTTAAAAATGTAAATATCCATGACAGCTCCACAAAATATTTGATTTTTTTGAAAATCAATACAAACCACAAATTGTAAAAAGTAATAGCACTGCTTCATCTATATGAACATGGGCCAAATCACACTCCACTCACTCACACAAGTAGTTCCATTTAAGTCTATAATATTACGTTCAAATGAGCATGGCAAAGAGGATTTGGTCCCATATTTGGTCCTGGCCCAAAATTATGTGAAGAGTGAGAAAATATGTCCGGATCCAAATCTACTGACAGTGATCTGAAGAAAAAAATGTGGGCAACATAACAAGCTGAAACTGTCCTTGAACCAGACCCACACCCACAAACAAATCACACTTCTGTAGAGGATCCTCAGTAAAGGCACCTATATTAAGTCAAAAGATAGAAGTAAATGAAAAGCTAGTAATGTGCTACGGGGAAAAAATCCTAGATGGGGGTCTGATTCTGCTCTCAGTTTAATGAATAACAAAAATCCCACCGACGTGAGTGGGACTGGCCTCGTAATTGCATTTCTAAAACATAAATGAGTACAGGTTTCAGAGTAGCAGCCGTGTTAGTCTGTATTCTCAAAAAGAAAAGGAGTACTTGTGGCACTTTTGGCTATACTTCAACAAAAAAGCTTCAAAAACAGACTCCAACGAGAGACTGCTGAATTGGAATTAATTTGCAAACTGGATACAATTAACTTAGGCTTGAATAGAGACTGGGAATGGATGAGTCATTACACAAAGTAAAACTATTTCCCCATGGTATTTCTCCCTCCCACCCCACCCCCCACTGTTCCTCTGATATTCTTGTTAACTGCTGGAATTAGCCTACCTGCTTGTCACCATGAAAGGTTTTCCTCCTTCCCCCCCCTGCTGTTGGTGATGGCTTATCTTAAGTGATCACTCTCCTTACAGTGTGTATGATAAACCCATTGTTTCATGTTCTCTGTGTGTGTGTATATAAATCTCTACTCTGTTTTTTCCACCAAATGCATCCGATGAAGTGAGCTGTAGCTCACGAAAGCTTATGCTCTAATAAATTTGTTAGTCTCTAAGGTGCCACAAGTACTCCTTTTCTTTTTGAGAATACAGACTAACACGGCTGCTACTCTGAAACCTGTGATTATGCAAGGCACTGAATTTAGCCGTATAGAGTGGAAATCTGTCAACTTCATGAAAAAACTCGCACAGATACAGACAGACATCATCTTCCTCTCCAAATGCAAACAGATGGACATCATACCGAAAGGACTGAAGGTAAAAAATCCATTACAATCTACATACCACACAGACTATGCTGACAGCTTGTGCCACACACTCTCAAGGAAACTGCGGAACCACCTGATCAACATCCTCTACAGCAAACAGGGAAAGATTAAGAATGAGCTCTCAAAACTGGATACTCTCATAAAGAACCAACCTTCCACACAAACTTCCTCGTGGCTGGACTTTACAAAAACTAGACAAGCCATTTACAAAACACACTTTGATTCTCTACAAAAGAAAAAGGACACTAAGCTATCTAAACTACTATATGCCACAAGGGGCCACAACAATGGTTCCCGTAACCCACCCAGCAATATTGTTAATCTATCCAACTATACTCTTAGCCCAGCGGAAGAATCTGTCCTATCTCGGGGCCTCTCCTTTTGCCCCTCCACCCCCACGAACATGATACAGTTCTGTGGTGACCTAGAATCCTATTTTCGACGTCTCAGACTCAAGGAATATTTCCAACACACCTCTGACCAACATATTAATCCACAGAGACCTTCCTGCCAACACTACAAAAAGAAGGATTCTAGGTGGACTCCTCCTGAAGGTCGAAACAGCAGCCTGGATTTCTACATAGACTGCTTCCGCCGACGTGCACGAGCTGAAATTGTGGAAAAGCAGCATCGCTTACCCCATAACCTCAGCCATGCAGAACACAGTGCCATCCACAGCCTCAGAAACAACTCTGACATCATAATCAAAAAGGCTGACAAAGGAGGTGCTGTCGTCATCATGAATAGGTCAGAGTATGAACAAGAGGCTACTAGGCAGCTCTCCAACACCACTTTCTACAAGCCATTACCCTCTGATCCCACTGAGAGTTACCAAAAGAAACTACAGCATTTGCTCAAGAAACTCCCTGAAAAAGCACAAGAACAAATCCGCACAGACACACCCCTGGAGCCAGGACCTGGGGTATTCTATCTGCTACCCAAGATCCATAAACCTGGAAATCCTGGACGCCCCATCATCTCAGGCATTGGCACCCTGACAGCAGGATTGTCTGGCTATGTAGACTCCCTCCTCAGGCCCTTCGTTACCAGCACTCCCAGCTATCTTCGAGACACCACCGATTTCCTGAGGAAACTACAGTCCATTGGTGATCTTCCTAAAAACACCATCCTAGCCACTATGGATGTAGAAGCCCTCTACACCAACATTCCACACAAAGATGGACTACAAGCCGTCAGGAACAGTATCCCCGATACTGTCACGGCTAACCTGGTGGCAGAACTTTGTGACTTTGTCCTGACCCATAACTATTTCACATTTGGTGACAATGTATACCTTCAAATCAGCGGCACTGCGATGGGTACCCGCATGGCCCCACAGTATGCCAACATTTTTATGGCTGACTTAGAACAACGCTTCCTCAGCTCTCGTTCCCTAATGCCCCTACTCTACTTGCGCTACATTGATGACATCTTCATCATCTGGACCCATGGAAAAGAAGCTCTTGAGGAATTCCACCATGATTTCAACAATTTCCATCCCACCATCAACCTCAGCCTGGACCAGTCCACACAAGAGATCCACTTCCTGGACACTACGGTGCTAATAAGCGATGGTCACATAAACACCACCCTATATCGGAAACCTACTGACCGCTATTCCTACCTACATGCCTCTAGCTTTCATCCAGATCATACCACTCGATCCATTGTCTACAGCCAAGCGCTACGATATAACCGCATTTGCTCCAACCCCTCAGACAGAGACAAACACCTACAAGATCTCTATCATGCATTCCTACAACTACAGTACCCACCTGCTGAAGTGAAGAAACAGATTGACAGAGCCAGAAGAGTACCCAGAAGTCACCTACTACAGGACAGGCCCAACAAAGAAAACAACAGAACGCCACTAGCCATCACCTTCAGCCCCCAACTAAAACCCCTCCAACGCATCATCAAGGATCTACAACCTATCCTGAAGGACGAGCCATCGCTCTCTCAGATCTTGGGAGACAGACCAGTCCTTGCTTACAGACAGCCCCCCAATCTGAAGCAAATACTCACCAGCAACCACACACCACACAACAGAGCCACTAACCCAGGAACCTATCCTTGCAACAAAGCCCGTTGCCAACTCTGTCCACATATCTATTCAGGGGATACCATCATAGGGCCTAATCACATCAGCCACACTATCAGAGGCTCCTTCACCTGCGCATCTACCAATGTGATATATGCCATCATGTGCCAGCAATGCCCCTCTGCCATGTACATTGGCCAAACTGGACAGTCTCTACGTAAAAGAATGAATGGACACAAATCAGACGTCAAGAATTATAACATTCAAAAACCAGTTGGAGAACACTTCAATCTCTCTGGTCACTCGATCACAGACCTAAGAGTGGCTATACTTCAACAAAAAAGCTTCAAAAACAGACTCCAACGAGAGACTGCTGAATTGGAATTAATTTGCAAACTGGATACAATTAACTTAGGCTTGAATAGAGACTGGGAATGGATGAGTCATTACACAAAGTAAAACTATTTCCCCATGGTATTTCTCCCTCCCACCCCACCCCCCACTGTTCCTCTGATATTCTTGTTAACTGCTGGAATTAGCCTACCTGCTTGTCACCATGAAAGGTTTTCCTCCTTCCCCCCCCTGCTGTTGGTGATGGCTTATCTTAAGTGATCACTCTCCTTACAGTGTGTATGATAAACCCATTGTTTCATGTTCTCTGTGTGTGTGTATATAAATCTCTACTCTGTTTTTTCCACCAAATGCATCCGATGAAGTGAGCTGTAGCTCACGAAAGCTTATGCTCTAATAAATTTGTTAGTCTCTAAGGTGCCACAAGTACTCCTTTTCTTTTTGATAAATGAGTACAGTGAGAGAGCACAATTGTTCAAATACTCAAATGTCTCTAATCTGGTAGTCAGTTCCTGAAACAGACCCATATCAGAGCTCAGTGCTGGTCTATTCATTGGTTTCAGAGTAGCAGCCGTGTTAGTCTGTATTCGCAAAAAGAAAAGGAGTACTTGTGGCACCTTAGAGACTAACAAATTTATTAGAGCATAAGCTTTCGTGAGCTACAGCTCACTTCATCAGGAATGCATCCGATGAAGTGAGCTGTAGCTCACGAAAGCTTATGCTCTAATAAATTTGTTAGTCTCTAAGGTGCCACAAGTACTCCTTTTCTTTTTGGTCTATTCATTAGATCTCAGTTCAATTCTAACAAAGAAAAACCTCCTTCAGAATCGTCAGCAGCAGGGCATTTGTAAGAGATCATTATTTTCAAGGAGAGAGAAAACCCCACTCTCTCTTACTGCTCCAGCCTGGCCCTGGGCTTCCCAATTACAATCAAAAGGTTAAGCTGGCCTTGTGATCAGTGGGCTTTCGTCCTTGAACAGAGAAATGAGCTCACAGCTGATCATGCAGAGGCAACCGCTGGTGTACGAGTCTCTCTCTCCCCTGTCGCCCGAGCCGGTTCGGAGCAGGAACCCCGCATTACATCACCGGCTCGCTCGCCCGCTTCTCGGGAGGGAAGGAGCAAAGCGGCGACTCCGGGGGGCTGCTGCTGCTGGTGAGACTCAGGAGCCCAGGGGGCGAGGAGGTTACTGCGGAGGGGCGGCCGCGCACGCAGGAGAGGCTGGAATCCCGCAGCTAGAGGAGGATGCCAGAGTTGCGAGCCAGGCATTAAAGAAGAGGGCGAAGGGGGGAGAGCCACCCGCACCCGGTCTAGCCGCCTCTCCCTTCGGCATCCTCCCATGCGACGGTGCCTGCACCCTCAGGGCAGCCGGGCAGCGGGCCGGGGGCTCCAGCTCCCAGGCTGAGCAGAGACAGGCCGGTGCGGGAGGGTGGCGCTTTTTGGGTGGCGCCCCCTCCCTCCCCCGGCTGAGAAGATGTTATGGCCGAGCTGGCGGAGAAGGGCAGCGGCAGCCTAGGGGCGGCGGGCGGGCGGCCGCAGCGGGATGGGGGGGGGGGCGGCGGCGGGGGGCGGGGGGCCGGAGGAGGAGGAGGCCCGGGCCGCCAAGCCCCCTCACTACGAGGACTACGAGTGCAAGATCTGCTACAATTACTTCGACCTGGAGCGGCGCGCGCCCAAGCTGCTGGAGTGCCTGCACACCTTCTGCCAGGAGTGCCTGAGCCAGCTGCAGCTGCGGGCCGCCCAGCGCCCCCCGCCCGCGCAGCCCGGCCCGCCCGGCGCCGCGCCATGGCGGGCCGGGGCCAGCGGCACCATCTGCTGCCCGGTGTGCCGCCACCGCACCGCCCTGCCCGACCAGCGCGTGCACAGCCTGCCCGTCAACACCAAGCTGGCCGAGGCCTTCCCCCTGCAGCTGCGGGCCCGCGACCCGCTGCCCCAGGACAGCCTGCCGCCCGCGCCGCGCCCCGCCGCCGGCCCCCCGCCCCCCCAGGCCGCCCCCGCCGCGCGGCCGCAGCGCCCCGGCCCGCGCTCCTCGGGCGGCGGCTACGAGAGCTGCCAGAGCTGCAAGCGCGCGGCGCTGAGCGCGGGCTGCGTGTGCGTGGTGTTCTCCTTCCTCTCCATGGTGGTGCTGCTCTTCACCGGCCTCATCTTCGTCAACCAGTACGGCGGGGAGCCGGGGCCCGGCGGCCCGGCCCCGGCCGCGGCCGCGGCCTCCCCCGTGGGGCCCATCTGCCTCTCGGTCGCCAGCATCCTCGCCCTCTTCTCCGTCGTGGTCACCTGGCTCATCTGCTGGCTCAAGTACCGACCCGAGGCGGGGGCCGGGGCGGCCCCCGGGAGCGGGACCCCCAGGGGGCGGGCGGCGGCGGCGGCTGCTGCTGCGGCTGCCGGCGGCAGGAGGAGCCACACGTAGCGCTGGGGCCGCGGCCGCCGGTTGCTGCCGCCGCCGCCTGAGGTTGGGTGCCCCTCCCCCCCCCCCGGGGGCGGGAAAGCGGGGGGCCGGGCGGGGTACTCGGCCCGGGCCTTTCCACCCACCCACGCGCTCGCCGGGCCTGGTCCCCTCTCGTCCCGGGAGGTGAAGGGCGCGCGGGCGGGTGTGAGAGGAACGGGGACCACAGAGCCTCGGTGCATTGGCCTGGTCTCGTCCCTTCCACACACCCAGCGCTCCTCATCGCCTCTCTGCCTCCACGGGGGAGTACACGGAGCCACCGGGGGTGGGGGGACCTGCTGGCCCGCCCTGCACTTGGGTCTCTTCTGTGCACGTGGAGGACGCACCTTACCTTGTCTGTGCTCCGCACTTGAGGAGGGACCCTGCAAGAGGCTTGCAGGAAGTGGGACCATTGCACCTCCGGGCACTTGCCTTCTTGCCTCCATGCACGGGCCACTTATCTGTGCTTCAGATTTGAGGGTACGAGGCAGGGGTCTTGAGGAAGTGGGACCATTGTACCTCAATGCACTTGTCCTGCTACTTCCGCCACAAAAGTCGCGAACACAGTTCTTGATCCCAGGCTGTGGGTGTAAGGAAAGTCCTTGTCATGGAGAGAGGTGAAACCATTTTTCCAAATTCATTTGAACTGTTACTTGTTACTCACCACCCATGCAAACTCCTTATGGCCCTCTCCCTTATGTTCCCAGCCTCAGGGGAGAGACCATCGGTGGGAGCATTGGAGGGGATGGGTCAGTTATTTTCGACTCATTCCTGAAATGCAAATCCTTCTTTGGGAGAGTAGGATCTTGTTAGTGGATAAGGATGCTGGGCCATCATTTTGAGTGGCAGTGTTGTCTACTCTGAAAAGTGTTGTCTAGTGGACAGAGTACAGACTGGGAGCCAGGCACTTCTGAATTCTAATCCTGGCCTTGCTGCTGATCTGCTAGGGGCCTTTGGGAAAGTGATTTAGCCTCTCTGTATTGTGGTTTTTTCCTCTGTAAAATGGGAATCATAATTCTTATTTACCTGTTTCAAAGGGAGTTGTGATGACTAATTAGTTAATGTTTGTAAAGCACTTTGAAAATATCAAGTGCTATATAAGTGCTAAGTATTATTTATTGTTTATTTTTCACTACATCAAGGAAGGGAGGATAATGGAAGGAATGCTATCTCAGCTCTATCATGGACAATTAATGAGTTTGAGATGAATGCATTGTGTACATGTATAGAGGGATGGGAGGGATGTACGATGGAGGGAGTAAAGAAGGTGGGAGAATTAAGGCGTAAGATCTATCAGCTATCTTCTTGCCAACTGGAGGGTAAGATACATGTCTCTAACAGATATACAATGGCCTGGCATCTTGGGAAATTAGGAAAAGTCAAGGGGTAGGAAAGGGTCACACACCATTTCTCCACTTTTACGATTTATCAGCATACCCTTGTTTCTGTGCTTGCTAATGCAGAGGGGATGAAGCCGTTTATCAAAGAAAACTGGCTTACTGTTGCCCCCGCCTGGAAGATAATTGAAGACATGCATTGTTGTTGTTACGATCAGAATGAGATGACTGTGTTCATTGTATTTTGTACTTTCCCCTTTTTAACTTTAAAAAAAGGAACTACAGTACATGTACAAAAGAACTATCTTAAACTCCTGTCTTAAAGAGACTGCGCCAAAGTATCCCCACATGTATCGAATACACCTCTGTTCCCCCTATATAAGAAAACTGCCTCTATAAAGCAAATGAGTTTTTGCCAGGCTCCTGAGTGGTTGTTTAAAATAGGCTTTGCTTTTTCTTTTTTAGAGATCGTTGTTGTGAGTAACTGAAACACTGTTTTGTGCGTTTTAAACGATTTGCAGAAGATGGTTTAATTATTAGAATATAGCTCTAAAACTGGGATGAGAGATTTCGGTGGCACGGAATAATGATTGATTGGCCATTCATTAAACTTTTATATGGTGAAAAGAATCCCACATTAAAATATTGATTTTTTTCAACAGCACAGTAAAAGTGGAATATGATAGTATCATTTGTGTATTGATAATTAACCTTCAGTTATGATAGTTACAACTAGACAGTGTTTTTCCCCCCTTCTTGATATGTTTCACTTCTGTATATGAATTTCTCTAGAAGGCCAGGAGAACACTTTGTATATGTCAGGTTGGGACTTTAATGCATTTCATATATGGTGAGATATTCATAATGAGAGATGAAAAATAATGCCGTATAATTTCTTTTGTAATGTACAAAGGAGAGCACTCTATGTACGTACTATTGTATGTTGCAGGATAATTCGTTTGGTGCCTGAATTTAAAAAAAAAACTTAATTAGCTGTTATCTCTTATATCTGGAATGAGAAACTGCTTCTTCTTCCATATTTCTACATAGTACTGTATTGAAATGAAATGATAATTTTTGTGCTTAACAATTGGAGAATTTAAAGGTGGTTGTATATTATTCCCTGTGTATTTATGCAAGCTTTCTGCATGATATCCTGACAAGTATTCTATTAATAGATCCTTACTTGACCACTTCTATTTATGACAAGTGAAAAGAAATGTATTGACTTTTTAGGAGCAGAAAGACAGCAACTGAAGATTTGTTTTAAGTGTGATGTGTTTTATGACTGCACAAGTGATGTTTAGTGTGCATTGTCTTGATTATCACAAACCTGTAAAAATGTAGTATTTGTACAAAGATCTATTATAATGAAAGTATTTGATGAAAACTGTACGTGATCTTTGTGTCACTTATATGCATAAACACACAAATCTGCGCCAGCCTTTTCACACAACAGAAAATAAAAATGTTACGGGGCGATAAATTACTGGATTCTGTTCTGGCGCTGGGCTAACTTTCTGTATGACCTTGGTCAAATTATTTAAGCCGGTATTTTCAAACTTGGATTAATAAATTAGGCAGCTAAATAAAAAATATACCTTTGAAAACTGAGCATAGCATTGACTTGAGTAGTAGATGGGATACTTTGCACCTAAGAAAATCAGACTATTTTTATTTAAGTTTCTGTATGATAATTGAGATGCCCAACTTCGGACACAAACATTTGAAAATTTTGGTTCTAACCTCTCCTGTCCCTCAGTTAATCCATGTAAAATTGGATAGCAATACTTACCTCCCTAACTGGTGAGTTCTAAGGCTTTATTCATTACAAAGTTTAAAGTAATTTGAGATCCTGAGATAGAAGGTGTTATAGGAGTGTGTAAAGCATTATAAATAATTTTAAGAATAAACGTATTTAAATTAGATGACATTTTCCCCAGTAATGTTGTTTACTGAGGAAAAAATAAACAAGAATTTAAAATGTATACATTCTTATGGATATCATATCCACTAATTTATAATTTAATTGTACATGTTTCTAATGCAAATATGGCATTAGTTCATCAGTATTTTTATTAGTGAAGAACCAATAATGTTTACAGTTTTAAACAGTGTCATATTCTCCCAGTTGGAAGCATATGCTTCATCTCTGTATTTTCTATTCCTTTCACAAAATTATACACCTTCATGATTTTTCTGAGTCAAATTACAATGGTATTGAAACACAGACAGTAGACCAGATCTATGAGAATTTAGAGTAACTTCACTGATTTCAATAGTGTTACTCTGGATTTACACCATAGTAGCGAAGAATAGAATTCATGTATATAGTGATGGGATTCTGCTTGTTTTCTGGCTTCTCTTGAAACTACAGATTACTTATGCTAAATCTAGCCTTGAACATATATCAATTTTAAAAAATCAAGTAAAATTGTTGCTAAAGAAAATCCATGTGACTGAACTGAGGTATATTTGTTACTATAACCATCTCAGTCCCACAACTTTTATATTTTTTCAGTGTTTTTAAAATGTTAAATATATGGGGATGGGGGATTTGAAGGGGATTTGCCTCTGTGACACTGTCTCCACAAATCCCAGACTCCTGATAGTTTTCCTATGGCTGAGCTTCCTTTTAATGATTTTTTTACCATGACAGGGAGTGATCCAAACCCAAAAGATGGTGGGTCAGATTTTAACACACAAGATTTGGAATAAATCAGTTAACTTTAGTTTAGTTTAATTTACTCCAGAGTAAAACCAGTGTGTCTGAGAGCAGAATCCAGCCCATAGATGTAGAAGGCAGGGAGTTAATACACCATCTTAGGTATATTAGGCCTCAGCTGGAGTATTGTGTCCATTTCTGGTTGCCACATTTCAGGAAAGATGTGGACAAATTGGAGATGGTCCAGAGAAGAGCAACAAAAATGATTAAAGGTCTATGAAGCATGATCTATGAGGGAAGATTGAAAAAATTAGGTTTCTTTAGTCTGGAGAAGAGAAGACTGAGGGGGAACAAGATAACAGCTTTCGAGTATATAAAAGGTTGTTACAAGGAAGAGGGAGAAAAATTGTTCTCATTAACCACTGAGGTTAGAACAAGAAGCAATGGGCTTACATTGCAGCAAAGGTGGTTTAGACTGGACATTAGGAAAAACTTTCTAAATGTCCTGGTAGTTAAGACTGGAACAAATTGCCTAGGTAGGTTGTGGAATCTCCATCATTGGGGATTTTTAAGAGCAAGTTAGACAAATACTTGTCAGGGATGATCTAGATCATACTTAATCCTGCCTTGAGTACAGGGGACTGGATTAAAAGACCTCTCAAGGTCCCTTCAAGTTCAATGATTCTGTGAGCTTTTGTTTTGGTCAACACAGCCAGAGGCCAGTGCTGTGGAAGATTTTCCTCTGAGTTGATAAAGTGTTGTAAAAGGTCTTGATTTTGCCTTCTTTCCTATCTAGGGTTTATGTTTGTAGTCATTACTTATGGAAAACTCTCACTGAAGTCAGTGAGGATGCAGGATTATGTCCTCAAATAACAGCACTTTTTTTTAAATTGGTAAGGGATACTTTACATGTTAAATTTACAAGCTATAACATTGTGTATGCTGATTTCAGAGTAGCAGCCGTGTTAGTCTGTATTCGCAAAACGAAAAGGAGTACTTGTGGCACCTTAGAGACTAACAAATTTATTTGAGCATAAGCTTTCGTGAGCTACAGCTGTAAGGACTCTGTTTTGTAAGTTTTGGGGGCAGGATTAACACTGACACTCTACCATGTCATAGAGTTGCTTCTTTTTATTTGAACCTTTCAGAATAACTCCATTCTAGCGTCCCTCTTTATTTAAAGCACCATAACATTTGTAGCAAGTACGTGTTGTGATGGGTTGGACCCCTTGGGAAGTCACCTGATGTGCTGAGATAACCACTGAGTCTACCTGTTCTGCGAGCATGGGCCCCCTTTAACCTGTCTTGCTGAGCCAGGCTCTTAAAACCTCCTCTAATACACACACATAGGCAGGGCCACACCCAGCTGCAGATCAGCTCTGGGAAGACTTATCTTAAAGGACTTGCTCCAGCACTCAAATGTCCACCTCTTTTGGAGTACAGACCCAAAAACATATTATATTTGCCTCTTCCCTCAATGTGGAAGAGAGTAAGCACAATTTCTTCCCCCCCATGCCAGGTAGAAATCACATAAACTGGGTTGTGTTATAAACCAGAAATAAATTTATTAACTATAACAGGTGTATTTTAAGTAGTTGAGGAGGTAACAGACAGAACAAGGCAGATTACTAAGAAAATAAAACAGAGCATGCAATTTAAGCTTAATAACTAAAGAAACTGGTTACATGTGAGTTTTCATGCTAAATGTGGTTCTAATAATCTTCTTCACAGGCCAGACCCCCTTCCAGCCTGGGCCCAGTTCTTTCCCCCTTTTCAGTCTTAGTTGTTTCCCGCAGTCACCTTGGGTGGGGTAGCTGAGGAGAACTGAGAACCTGGATTACCTCACTCCTCACCCTCAAATAGGATTTGCATAAGGCAGGAGTCCTTTGTTTCCTAGTTTGACCCTCCTTCCCTTCCAGTAGAAAGTTACAAGAAGTCCCAGGTAATGTTTTAGTATCAGGTGACAAGACCACCTGACTCTGTAGGGCCCCTGTCGCCATTCTTCACAGGCTGACCCACACATTCACAGGAAGACTAAACCCTTTTACGGTCCATTATCTCTGGCTGATGGGCCATCAGCACTGTCAAGCTTTTTCATTATTGTATCTGAAGTGTTAGCAGCAGGTGTCACCCAAAGTAACATAGCTGAAATATAGATACATAGTCAATATTCCTAATTTCAGATACAGAAATGATACATGCATAGAAATAGGATAATCATATTCAGTAAATCATAACCTTTCCACATGAGCCATCTTGCATAAAATATATGTTATGTCATATTTATATCATAAGCATATTTTCATAAAGAATATAGAATGACACATCACACTTGTGCATGTTCAATGGTATGTACAACAGCTAGAAACTTTTAATTGTCTTTGCTTTCTCCTTTTAAAGGGCCTGAAAATACTCTGACTAAACAAACATATTGCAGGAGAAATTATGTTTTTAAATGTTATCTTCACAGCAGTAGCCTGCCATCAGTATATAGTCACACAATATTAATTACTTAATTGCAGATATGAATATTCTAAAAAACATGTTTGTCAGAAAACCATGGAAGATTTCATAAATGTATCTAATCTGTTTCTAAACCTCTAAAGTCTACTTACTAAACTAATTTTCTATTCCTTTGATTTTACTCAAAAATCAACAAGAGCAGTGATGTTAAGAATCCTTGGCAGTTACTTTTATATTCATATAAAATAAAAAATAGCCACCTTTTAAATGTTTGGCATCAAGCATGGGAGTGCTCTACCAAGGTACACTTATATACAAAGATATCAATATTACTTTAGTACTTAAATTGATGGCCTGCATTTCCAAAAGTCGTTAGTGATTTTGGGTGCTTCTATTTGCCCAGTTTGAGATACCTTAAAGGGGTCTGATATTCAGAAAGTGATGGATCTACAAAGGTCCTTAGGTCTTGCAGTGCTCAGCACTGCAATGCATAATTTGTAGATCTAGCACTGCTCAGCATTGCAATGTATAACTTTTAGGTGCCTTGCCTCCCACTGGAATCCACAGGCCTGAGTCAGGTCCATAGACTCCATATACAATTAATGGGGAAAGTTAGAGGCATAAGAATAGAATCCACAAAGGGCAGCATGCTGAATGGGGAGTTGCATAAGCAGTGCTCCAATTACAGGGAAGTCAGGCCCCTTACTACTTTCAGGGGTTACCTCACTTCTGTCTTATGGCCCCCTTACTTCTCTCTACTGTTTAATTTAAAGCAAGCCACTTGACATTCGGGGCACATCTGCTTTTTCTCCATAACTGGAGCACTATGCACAATTTAGCCCATAAGAAATGCCAAGGAGAGAGGCTTAACTTGACTAATTGTCATTTTCACTCTTTTTGGTCTTATGCATGTTAATTATTTATATACAGTGGAACAGCTTCAGTAGGAGAGACTGAGACCCACACCAGCATATCCCATGCTCCTATAGTTAGGGCATTCACCTGAGAAATGGGAAACCCAAGTTCAGATCCCTATTCTACAGCAGGGGGAGGGAGACTGAACGTAGGTGTCCCACATCCTGGGTGAGAGCTCTAACCACTTTGCTAAGGGTTCTAAGAGAGGCTGCTTCCTCTTCCTTCCTTTAACCCTCTCTTCCTACACTATTTTATATGGGTTTAGGCATGCTCTGAAAGTGTCTACAGGATTGGGCCCTACAGATAGGAAAGGCAGTGGAACTCCTAGTTTGATGATCCCACTTAGATGTCTGGGTGCCTAGGCTAAGGCAACTGTGCGCATGCTCAGTGGAAGAAACTTACTGTAGGTACCTAGGGAAAATTAACCATGGAAATTCGAGCATCTAGGGATTTTAGAGCCTCCACGGTTAGGCAGCAGCTGAACAGAGGTTTTGAGAATCTCTGTGGTACCTAAATGTTGGACCTAAAGTGGCAGTTAGGATCTCAAGTACTTTTGTGATCTAACCCCAAAAGCTTCACTACCCACCCTCTGAAAATCAGGCCCCTTTAGGAGCATAGGACATGGGAACTTCCTGGGTCACCAAATCTAGTCCCCTGCTATTGCATGCAACCCTGTCTCATAATCCTCATTTATACATTCATCAAACTCCATCTTAAAACTGGTTAATTATTTGCCCCAGTCTAACTCCTCTGATAGTTAGAACCCATTTAATTTTCAACCTAAATTTATTCATAGACAGGTTATACCCATTTGTACTTGGGCCAACATTGTCCTTCGGCTTTAATAGCTTTTTTCCCACCCTGGTGTTTACACCCTGATGTATTTATAAAGAATGGTCATACCCCTTTTAGTCTGTGGCTAGGCTAAATAAGCCACACTCTTCCAGTTTCCTCTCATAAAGTAGGCTGTTGGTTTCCTTGATCATCCTAGTAGCTTTATCGGTACCAGTTCCAGTTTGAATTTATCTTTCCTGAACACGGGTACCTCCAAAATTGTACACAGATTTCCAGATGAGGTCTCATGAGTGCCTTGTACAGTAGCATTAATTCTTCCCTCTCTCTGCTGGAAATACCTTGCCTGATATGTCCTAGGCTTGCATTTGTCTTTTTCTTAGTTGCGTCATATTGATGGCTCATAGCCATCCTGCTATCTACTATACACCTAGGTCTCCCTCTTCCCTGCCATTTCCAAGAGAACTCCCACCATATAGCAGAAGTTCTTCTCAATAGTCCTTAAATATGTGACCTGGCACTTCATAGTATTAAATTTTATCCCACTTCTTTTATTCCTCTAAAAACCATCCAATTCTTGCTATATAACAGTCTGATCCTCCACTGTATTGATGATACCTCCCAACTTTGTGTCATCACCAAATTTCATTAGCACACTCCTACTTTTTGTACCAATGTCATTATTGAAAATGACCGATCTTGAGGAATTCCACTAGTAACCTCCCTCCAGTCTGGTAGTTCACCTTTCAGCACAACCCATTTTCATCTCCTTTAGTTAGGTCCTTATACACCTTACTATTCTTGAACTAATCCCCATCTTCTCCATCTTAAATAATAACTTACTATGTGGTACCATGTCAAATGCTTTACTGAAGTCCAAATAGATTAGATCTATTCATTTTTCCTGTCCAAAAAATCTGTTATTTTATTAAAGAAAGATACAAAGTTAGTCTAACGTGCCCTATCTTTTTTAAACCCACGTTGCATTTTATCCCATTTTCTGTTTACCTTCATATCTTCAATTATTTCCTTCAAAATTTGTTCTAAAACTTTGTGTACTATTGAGATCAGGCTAATTGGTTTTTGGTTGCCCAAATCACCTTTCCCCCCTTTCTTAATTATAGATATGGGGGGCATGGATCAACGTTCATGTCACACTTCCTGTCAATACCCGGCCTGGGCCGGGGAAGCTAATGATCCAACCAGCGGATTAAATTCAGTGACGAATCCTGGTCACATGCTATCCAAGGAACTTTGCGCATACACTAAGAAGAGGAATATAGGTATGGTGCTAGGTATTCTCCAGTCATACAATACCACCCTCAAATTGATAATTTCCTAAAAATAATTGCTACCAGACTTGCAATTTCATGGGCCAGTTCTTTTTGTATTCTAAGATTGAGATTATCTGGTCCCCGCCATCTCCTAATTTGAGCACATTAAACTCTTTGAATTTTGCTTGCACCTTGTTTCCATTTCTGTACATTCATTCCTGTTAGCCATTCTCTTGCCGCCCCCTCCACTCCTCATTATCATCCTTATTGAAAACTGAGATAAAGTATTCATTTAGTTTTGGGACCATACATAGATTACCCTTAATCTGCACCTCATCCTCACTGCACAGGGCTCCACTTCTTTTCTTGTCCTCATCTTGGGCAACCAAAATCACAAGTCACTTCTGAAAATGTAGGTTATTGGCTACATCTATGCTTTGGGAATTTATTAAACAACTATTTCCTTCTACTGATACAACTTCTTGTTTATATATTTGGGTTATAATGTGTATTGTAAATCCATTTGCCTCTCACATTGATGTTCTTTCTTATTTTAAGGCCTGTCCTTTGTCAGCAAGTAGCACTGTTTTGTCCAAAGTCAAAATTCCCAATGGAAGCAGGATTGAACCCTTATTTTGTCTAAAACAGTATAAAATCTCTGCAGATTGAAATTACTGTATCTGACAAGTGATCAAAAAGATACAGAGCCACTTTCACATATATGGCCACCTTAATTAAACTCTCAAAAATACAAATAATGTGCTTTCCCAGTTCTCTTGACTTGACTAACTTCTTACTGAAATCAATGAGAGCTTTGCCTATGTGCATACTGAAGAATATCGCCGTGATTCCTTCTGCTGACCTATAACAAATATATTCTAGATCATAGAAAGTCAATTTACATTGATAAAATAATTGACTTGCCATAAGACACCTAAATACATATTTGTATTAACCCCAAGTCACTTTACCACATCAGACACATGAGCAGGTCCCTACAGGTGGTTACAGTATTACATAATAAAAGCACACAGACACACCGGCTGTATGCAGGTCCCTCTCATCCTACAAATATGAATGAGTCAGGAGATGTGGTTTCAGTGTACTTTTCCCTTCACCCAGTTACATCATTTGTAGTGGTGCAGGGCCCTGAGCTGCCCAAAACAATAGTCTGGTTATATAATACAACAGGGTTGCAAATAGTGTGACCATATGTCCTGTTTTGCCTGGGACAGTTCCTTTTTAAAGCTCTGTCCTGGCCATCCTGGCTTTATTTATTTATTTATTTATTTCAAAAGTGGGCATTTGTTCCATTTGCTTTTACTGACTTGGTCAGTTGGCAAGAGCAAATGGGAAAAATGCCCACTTTTGTAAAAAAAAAAAAAAAAAAAAGGGTGTGTGTGTGTGCAGTGCAGAGGAACATGCAGGGGGGAAGGGGTGATGCCAGTCCCATGTGGTGGGGGGGAGGCAGGGTTTGAGAGAGCAATGACCCCAGCCTTGCATGGGGGGAAGGCAGGACTCAGAGAGCAGCTTGGCCCAACCCTGTGCAGGGAGGGGGGCTCTGGAGAGCGGCTTGGGCTAGCCCTGTGTGGGGAAGGGGGCTCGGACAAGCAGCTTGCACTATCCCAGCTGGGGGGAGGAGGGCACCTCAGGCCAGTCCCAGGGGGGAGGGAAAGGCTCAGGCCAGTCCCGCGTGGTGTCCCATTTTCCCTTTGGGAAATATTGTCACCCTAGTTGCAAATTGTAGTGCAGATTGGATCTTCATTATAACTGAGTTCCTTGACTTCCATGTTGTTACATTAGCAGTCACACTGCAAATTCTCCTTCTCTCTCTTGTATTTGAGCCATTTAGAAATTGGCAATATTTTGAAGAGGTGGTCACAACAATGACCATACAGCCCTCTGTATGTATCTAGGAAGATATATGTAGGCATGTATGACCTTTGATCCTTGATGCACAATGATATTTATTGGTTTACATAAAAGAGATGGACAAAAACTAGGGCTCAGTTTGGTGGGTGTTTCCTGTTACAGTACCATGATCTGAAATTGCCCCTGCAACTTTGATGCAGAACTGGACCCAGGCTTATTTTTCAGATGTAGTTCAAATGCAGCATCTCTTCAGCCCATCTTTCTCTCCTATTAACATGTTGTGTAACAAAACAAGAAAGATTTATTTCTTTTTCCTTTAACTTTTTATATCCAGGAAAACCTCTGTACATCCATAGTACAATTTTTAAGTTTTATTTTCTTTGTTATTTACAATGGTTGAAATTTGCAAAAAGTGTTTATTTGTGGGAATCTCAAGCAAGCAAAACTCCACACTGTCATACAGAGAGATCTGTTTAAAGTTTGGAGGTATAATTAGGCCCTTTATGACTTACAAAATGTGAAGGGAAAAGTTGACTTAGCCTTAGCTCCACATTTTAAATATAACGTTTTTGATTAGCTGGCAATATTAGTCCATGACAAATTATTTTTCTTGTATCAGTTGGAAACTCATTAAAAAAATTGGGTGGAATTACGTGAATAACTATAATAAAACCCCTACTCTTACCCTTTATTCAGGTAGTAAACATGGATACGTTTTCAATACCCATTTACATCCTCTCTGACTGCAATAGACAGATGAAATGGGAAATGTGTTCCATGCTAGTGATGCTTCAAATGATTTCTACTTCACTGCTGAAGGAGAGGGAAGAGTAGGAGAGTTTTTTAGGTTAAGATCTATATAGGTATTTTTAGGATAGTAATTTAGTCATGTTCCAACAGCAGTGGGTCAGGTGATCTTTTATCTTCACTCTGCAATATTGTTTTAAAAATTATGTAGCACAATCATGAAGTTCTTACTCCGTTTTTATTTAGGCAATGAGAGTTTTGTTATTGATATCAGTGGAAATTTTGCTTGAGAAAGGATTAAGAACGTCAGAGTTTGACCCATATCCTGAGCATCTGAATAATAGATTAATACATTTACCTGCCACCTTGGGAGTCTCCAGATTATATGCTGCTATCTGAAAATAATCTGAAGGCGCTATCTTGAATAGACTCTCAATTCCTGGGGATAAGCATGGTGTTAAAATCTAAATGGAAGTATGCATCTCACAAAACCATGATGTGGTTCATCGTCACTGACAGCCTTGGCTCAAGGAATAGCAAATAAGCCATCAGGATGGAAGGGACTTTGCAGGGAGAGTTGTGTTAGGAATCTTGTACTACATCTGTTCATATTATTCTTGACTCACACAAGCAATATTAGGTCAATAGTCAGCAAAATACTTAAGCACATGCTGAAATCAATCTCCACTCAACAAAGCACTTAAGCACCTGCTTAAGTTCCATTGAAGTTACCTACCTAGTTGTGCTTAGCAATCTGTAGGATCAAGTCCTTAATTCCTTATAAAATCACAACTCTCTAACCCCAACCTCCAGAAAGAATAACTGAGGTGTATTATATAAGGGATGAAAGTCTTGCTGCCTATATAGTGGTGTTTAGTATGTTCAAACAGAAGCCAACATGACTTCTGAAGCAAGCGCTTTGCATTGTTAGTGCCCCTCTTTCAGCTAAGAGGGAAAGGAGAGAGACAGGTGGACACAGATTCTTCCAAAGTTACTAATGAAATGAATAGGGGAAGTAACCGGCACTGAATTCTGAATAAATGTTGCCGGTGCTCTCTGCTGGCCAATATTTCATAGCATCTGGGCCCAATCCTCCAGCCTCTGGGATTTTGCCACTTATTCTAATGGGTTCAGAATCAGCACCCTTTTCTCAGAAGAATGTGGGTTATCTCTACTTTTACTAAAAAATATCCTGCTCTTTGAGTAAAATGGATGAGAAGTGGGGGAAAATATTACATTTAAATTTCAATCTGCTTCCAAAGGGAAAGAGGTGTGTTCTGAAATCTGATGCAAAAATGAGATCAGAAATGCAGGTGTAACTTGGGGGTTATTTTTTAAATTAGCTGAGGGGATTGTCTTCTATGAAAAGCTGAAATCACAAAAGTGAGCAAACCTGATCCAATCAGCTCAGGAAGTGGAAAGTCCAGCAACAAAATCCAGTTGTCTGGATTACAGAATTAAGCCTTTAAAACCTGTGCTGCTCATAAAACAGAAGGACTATATATATATATATACATACACAAGAAAAAAATGCTCCCCGTTAGCAAATACCTTGTGTTGTACTTTTAGGATGATCAAAACATTACTTGTTTTATATATTAATATTAAAGTTATAAAATTCTCTCTTATGCTATTGCAATTATTTTGGGTGGGGAATGAGCTCCTATACTATGACATCTATGTAGCACATATTAGATATACTGAAGTGAAGGTGTTACTCAAAAGTGACAGTATCACTTTTTTATGGCTCTGAAATATTCCTGGGCATATAAATAGTTTGTTTACATCGTGATACCATGCTAAATTAAGTATCTAAATAACCAGGAGAAGGGGAGAGAACAAAACCTCTGTGATCATTCCTGGTACTTCTGTTCCCTACGATTCCTGTTTTAAAAGGCAACTTGAATAAATACAGTCTCCCTTACTACCAGTAAGCATTCTTTTCAGATGAACATAGAGGTGCCTTCAGTAGAGGAGACATCGGGGCCCGATCCTGCTCCCATTGATATTAATTGCGCCAAATACCCTCTCAGTGCGATTGATGATCCGACCCTCAGTCGTGTCTGAGAGAACTCAGCCCAGACTGACTCTTCGGAATAATTTTTGGCAGGCGGGGTTTCTTCTCATATCAGGAGGCCTTTCCCCCTTTGTTCGAGCTAAAACGGTCTGAGTCTGTGCGGGGGAATAGGTGTGATGACAATTCGGACGTGTTAGAAGAGTTAGAGCAAGAAGAGTGAGATCTGTTTAGCAGAAAGCAAGGGGTGTTTTCTACTTGATCATTTCATCGCTGTCCATTTTGGAAAGGACGTCAGAAAGAATACCAGTGAGTAGCTTCTTGGGTCAGACTTTTTCTTTAGTTTTAACTCCTTTGTGATGACTGTCTATTACTCTTCTTTTCTTGTGGTCTCCATTTAGTTGTACTAAAGTAAACTATTTCAATTACTGATTGATTTAGGACCCACGACCGCATTGTGGATTTTTTTTAATTTAGTTTTACCTGTGTGGATTCCTACAGAGAGAGAGAGACTCAAACAACAAAGCTAACAGAATTAATGAACAAATACTTTCTTTGCTTTTGGAGTATATATTCTGCATTGGGTTATTAAATGCTGTCAATATGTGATCCAAGTATAGTTATATGAAAGGGTTCCTTGTATATTTCCTCTTCCATAAAAAAGAATGCGACTTTTAGCTGCTAGTCGGGTAGTGATTGTTGTAATATATCGCTGAAGAAATCCCGGTGCCAGCTGCAGTCAGGGGGTGATGTCCTGGGCCCACTGAAGTTAATGGCGAAACTCCCATTGATTTCATAGGACCAAGATTGCACCCAACAGGCCGAAAACTTTCAGTTACGCCTACTGCCAGTCCATACAGGGTCAGATTTTGATCTCGGTTATATCTCAGTGACCGCAAAAAAATTAAAAGCGGTAGAAAAGAGATCAGCCGTATCCTTCACATTTGCCAAACACCTATGGAACAACTGCAGCGGTAACACTTTGCTTTAGACTATATACTTGGAGTCTAGTCTAGACTATCTACTCTGTTCAAACTGTATACTGTGTCACCAGAGGAATGAAGCAACTTTGTTTTCGCGGTGTAGAACTGCAGCAAGCACATATCAATCCTTCATATCGAAGTGGTCTTTTCTTTTTCCGTTCGAAATCGATTTTAATCCAGTTCACCTTTAAAAGACTAAGTGGTGAAAGCATATAGCTGTAGGCGACATACGGATTAATGAATTCAATGTCTGTGCTAGAAAGACCGCTTTCCTCTTAAAATTTCTGCCTGTCATAGAAAAATCATTGCTGTACCAGTATAACATGGCAGCGACTCTTTCAAATGAAGAAAAGGAGTACTTGTGGCACCTTAGAGACTAACAAATGTATTTGAGCATAAACTTTCGTGAGCTACAGCTCACTTAGTTCACGAAAGTTTATGCTCAAATAAATTTGTTAGTCTCTAAGGTGCCACAAGTACTCCTTTTCTTTTTGCGGATACGGCTGCTACTCTGAAACCTGTCTTTCAAATGAGGGGTTGCAAACTCTTTTAGTACCGATTACCTGTTGGAAGACCTGGAATGCTTAAATATGGATTTACGCTAAATTAGGCATAGGTAAAAAGAGCCAGATGTATTCCTCGTGTTTCTTTCGCTATTATGAAAATCCCTTGTTCTAAATACAAACGCCTTTGATCAAACCTCGAGTTTATAATGCTTTGTTACAATAACAACCCCATTGAAGTCTATTGCGATACCGAAAGAATGAATCGTCATTCCTGGTGTTACAATTAAGAGGAAAGTAACAAGGATTAGAACGTTCGTTTCAAAATGCCTCTGTTACAACTTCGGGGGGATGTTGATTAACATTTTTTGTCCATACCTTTCTCGTCTGCATAGGTGAAATCCTATTTGCCAGATACAGATATTTAAGGCTGGTGCGGTAATCTACGACATACCTGCGGTATGAAATGAAATTATCTTTGATTTTCTGATGGCTCACTTTTTTTCCCCCTCTGAGACTAGTCAAAGTTCAGCTCAACTCCCTCTTTTTAAAATGCTAATTCCACCTATTTATTTGCAACTAACCAATCATTCCTCCTCCTATTTTCCTTGCTGGATTTACCTTGCAGTTTCACCTACATGAAGAATGCCATCAATACCAGTAGACAGTAAGATTTTACAATGCTTCTGCTGTTTGTCCAAAGGTTGTCTTTCCTCCCACCAAATACGACGCCAGTGCAGATGGAATAAATAGCAAAAACGCAACAGGTTTTTATTTCAACATCCTTCCCCTTTAATACTTGCTTGGGATAAAGTAGATTTCGTTGGACGTATTTTTCTGCAGAAATACGCGCAAATTATTAGATGAATTGGATCTCTTCGGACAATGGTTTCTGGAGAAAATCTTTCCTCCACTCCATGGTGCAAAAGCAGTAAGATAAGATCCTTTAAAACAGAGAGAGTTTGGACAGCAATTTCAGGGTTTCCAGCGCATGGATCCCATTACAGGCTAAACAGAAACGTGCTCTCTCTTAACAGATTTTAAATGGAGGGGGAATATAACACTCTTCTCTACCCGTATCTATCAGCAATAAGATAACAGATGCACCTCTATACTCACCCGAAAAGGCATTCATTATTATTAAGTGGCAGCTGTAGTAACTTTTACTGGAGGATCTGGTAGTAATCAGAAAGGTGAGGCGTTAGTGAAATACATGTTGCATTTATTGCAATTTTTAAAAAAGATTCTAGAAAGAGATTGGTCCTGTCATTTGTATGGTTAAATGTTTCAGGACTCTTTCAATAATAATCCCTCTCAGCGACATGGAATCGGGTTTCACAATGAAGAGAGAAATATTGACAAGGAATCGACTCCCAGATCCGTTTCAGTCATTGTTCCAGTAGCTACCTCTGCCAGGCAGCCAACAATTACATGTCCCTTTTGCTGAAGAAAGGGGCCCTCAGAGAATTTAGAGCTACAGTAAGACTTCTCACTACTCTTATTAACCTTTGTTTCTCAGTCCCTGTTTACTGGAAGCCATGAAACCAGATTCAATGGAGTTACTTCGCAGTGTCACTGAGAACAGAATGTTGGCCATATCAGCATAAAGTGAAGACACACGTTTATATTCTGATGAATCCAACTCTCTCCCAGTAACACCTGGCAATAACAATAGAGTCATATTAGATCAATTGAGAATTGAGACAATTATTCTGTCGGCTTTTATTTTATTTCCTCCTTTTCATGGTAAAAGTGTCAACACTGGATTTTGTCCACATGAGCTCCATTGATACCATATTGTACCGAGCTCTACAGATGAAAAAAAATATACCTCCTTCCCTCACCATCACAAAAATAATAAATAAAGCTAGCATTGCCTTCTGGAACCAGCTGCCTCTGATTCAGATGGACTCGATTTTAAATTGAATTCCAGACGTCCTCAGCATAAATTCAGTCCCCATCTTCACCCCGCGCGCGCACACAGATTTCATGGCCCAGTATGAAAACATTTCCTTTTACAAACAGCTGATCATTCTATTTCCATTTCCGAGCGTCCTTTCACCTCACTCCATGTGCTGATCTTTTTGTACACCTGCCCCAGCCTCGCGCTCCCCCCGCCCCCAAAGGTAAGCGTGTTATAGCTCTCTATTCAAAAACTAACTTGCTATTTTACAAACACCTTTTAATTTTGTGAAACCAAGTAACTGAAAAACTGGAGCAAAGACGGCGCTGAGACGTGTGGATGCGACATAAAAGCGATGGAATAAACTTCAAAGGTTTCAGTGGTGACTTTTCAACCTTTATTTATGTGCCTATTAATGCAATATCCATCACGTAGATATACATCTTTATCCTTTAAACTGATATGCTGGGAATCAATTAGATATGCAGATTACATTTCATAAGTTTCCAAATGTTAATCTTCCTGGCCCTTTGCTGTTAATTTTTTCTCCAAATAGTATTATGTTTCGGGGGGGAAATGTCCTTCAAACAATTAATCTTTAGGCTACTTGTCTCAAAATATTTACTAAGGCTGAAGCAAGAAAGCTCTCTGGAGTTTGGGTCCCTTTTTGGTCACGTTTCTCCCAGACAGGACGAAGCAAAGGGGGGACAGTGTGTCCGCCAATGGATACCATAGAGGTAATCTTTATATGTTTGATATTTTACTAAGCTTTAGTGGAGCTGTTAACCCAGCACGGGGATTTTTAAAACCAGACCATACCCAACCACTCCAAAGGGAACATGTCACTTGGTAATTCTTTCACAGACATGTTGTCTCTTGCAACTTTCTCCCTTTGCTTTGCACTGTCTTGAGCAGATATGAACAATACTTTAGAACATACACACACTTCACAGCTAGGGGCTTTCCAGTATAGCTCTTTGTAACCTGTAGAAAAACAACGATGTTGTTGTTGGTTGGTACTGTTGTGTTTTTTAAGATTTATTTTCTTCTCGAGAACGGGAAAATCTGTCAAGCCTTTGGTTTCTCTTCAGCCCAGTTGTAAATCTAAACGATGCTTCCTTGTTTAGTTTTTCATGTCCATTGATATAGATATTCCTTTGGTTAGCGTTATGGTGTTACTGTCTAAAGCCTATAAAATGCAGATACCCTGGTGCGCGTGTATTTGCTATGGTAATTGCCTAATTCTAGAACCAGGGGGAAGTCCTACATTTCCTATCTCATCCAATTACCTTTTGCATAGGATAGCATTCATCTTTCCCTGAGGACCTTTCATTTGTTAGTTCTCACTAAGGACCAGATTCTGCCTCATTTACCTACCTTGCATAGTACTTTACTCCACAAGTAGATATCAATGAGACCATTTGTAAAGTACATTCCTACTCGCATGCGAGTAAGAGCGTCACAATCTTGCTCTAAATTGCTTTCTCTTTTTATTTGTTAATAGCAACACTTGTTGCACACAATTTGCTGCAGCATTTTTTGTTAAGGGAAGAGATTGGATTATGAATAGTTTTAGCTGGTTTGTTAGTGACATTTGCTAGTAGATTGTAGAAGTTTTCACTCCACATTACATCATGTGTCACATTATGTCATCCTATCTATCTATCTATCTATCTATCTATCTATCTATCTATCTATGGATATTCTACATTTTATTTATATGTGATGGAAAAATATGTAGTCCAAAATCTAAGCCTAAGAAATTTTGAACATTCTTACAATACGAATCCCAAATTACTGGTCTCTCTTAGAAGTTTATCTTCAGTAAGGTTTTATAGTTTGCAGTAATGTGTCCTTAATTCTGTTCCAAAAGGGTCGATAGTTGTTCAACTGAGCTTGCATCTGATTTGTTACAGCACAAAAATACAATTCTATCGAGTAAAATGTATACTCTTTACCAATAAGCAAACACTTTCAATATGGGCTTCTAATTCTTAATGTATCAGAATAATGTCCAAGATCAAAGTGTATCCTTTCCTCTGTGAACCTTTGCTTCTCCTCAGCTAACCACAGAAAATCTTCAACACCTGGTTTGGAACATCCTCAAATTTAGAAAAAGGTGCATCCTTTATCCAAGATATATGGTTACAAACTTCCAAAGCAGAAATTCCCTAGCTGGAAACAAAGCACCTTCTGTGCCCAGAATTATGCTTTCTTTTATTTTGTCTGTTATTTCTAGATACACAAAAAGAACAAAACAATAGGGATGGGGGGGGGGGCGAAAGGGGCACAGGACTCTTTCCCTATTAAAAATCGACCAACAAAACCAGCAGCAACAACAAAATCGTCAGGCACCAGGTAAGGTAGAAATCATCAAATTCCATTTTGTGAAAAAAGTGGCCAGATTCAAAATCACCCGACAGCAAGATGTCTTGCTCCTTTATGGGCAATTTAGAACTACAATTCCACATATGAATTTTCCTCCTTCCGCCCCCACCCCCTTTCCTGCTGGTAATAGCTCATCTTAAGTGATCACTCTCCTTACAGTGTGTATGATAAAACCTATTGTTTCATGTTCTCTCTGTGTGTATATAAATCTCCTCACTGTATTTTCCACCGAATGAATCCGATGAAGTGAGCTGTAGCTCACGAAAGCTTATGCTCAAATAAATTTGTTAGTCTCTAAGGTGCCACAAGTACTCCTTTTCTTTTTACATATGAATTTGTCTCTAGAAACCATTGCCTGCTTTGCAATCGAATATATTGTCAAACGTATCAGCTAAACACAAAGTGAAGAATGAATCTTCCTAAGGGACTCTTTCTTTCTTTCTTTCTTTCTTTTCTTCTTTCTTTCTTTCTTTCTTTTTTCTTTCTTTCTTTTTTCTTTCTTTTCTTTCTTTCTTTCTTTTTCTTTCTTCTTTTCTTTTTTCTTCTTTCTTCTTTCTTTCTTTCTTTCTTTTCTTCTTTCTCTCAAAACATGGTCCAGAATTAATTTACACTTAAGATAAATTTTGCCGTGGAAGTAGTTGTATGGTGAACTCAGGCTAAACAATCTTCATGATAATAAAATAATGGCAATTCATAGTGCATTTGGAGAGCCCCGAAAACATTATAATTGATTTTTTGTAATAGAAGAGAAAACAGTACTGTTATCATTCATAAATAATTGCCTCTGTTCCTAATAGCTCTAATTTTCACTGCCCATTTGATGTGCTGCAGGTTTAATATAGAGCATTTACTAATCCAATTAAAAGTGCACCTGGCCTGGAAGGGCTTTGTATTAGCAGGAGTATTTTAGCTATTTCCACTAGAAAACCGTGAAATCCTCTCGCTGGACTAAAGACTCTAATATGGGGGGGGGGGGGGCGCTAGGCATTCATGTCTAATCATTTTGCCTGGAATTTTAACAGTTCCTGTGCATGAGAAGATGAGGGACTATTTCGGCTTTTGTGACATTGATATCCACGACCCAGAAACTGCAAATTCAGGCAAACCTCCCAGGGCAAGTGATTTTTAAAAATCGTTTTCAGACTTCGTAGATTTGATCCTGTCCCATTCGAGTCAACGGACATTTTTATATTGTCTTGAATGGGAAGCAGGATAGAACCTGGCGTTTATAAAAATGTCCGGAAGGGCCCGATCCTGTCCCCGTTCAAACCCTGGAGCAAATGCCATGGAGTTCAGTGGCCGCAGGATCGGGCCCGAGTCAATGAAACATTTTCATTCCCCTCCTACAAAGCAAAGTTGTTACGTGGTATATGAGCGAGCGGGAGGCTCCACATTTTATGCTGACCATATTATTTCTGAATGAAAAATGCCACCAGGGAGGAGCTATAGCAAGTAAAGAAATGTTCCCTTGAAACGCTGTATTGCCTTTACTTCGCATGAATGGAGCGTCTTGTTATTCCTTTTTTCCTTTCTATTCCGTAACGTTCTGGTTTGTGGGGCAATTCTGAATCCCCATGAACCCGCTTAATTGTGTGCCGTGAAAGAAGCGTCTGATTGAATAAGCAAGGCATGTATATTCAACAATTTTCCATGCATGATATAGGAAGATTGGGGATGTTCCCTACCATGGGAAAATATACAGCCATGTATGACTCTGAGGTGCAAAAGGAAATAATATCTATAACATGCTCGCCCCCTTTTCCCCCTCCCCGCATGTCTAGAAAATAAATCTGTTTCTTGGAAAACACTGACGGGACTTCAGCTTGCAGAGGTTTCAAACTGCATGCAGGCTTGGGGCGGTGTTGCTCACTGGAGATCACTTTTTCCGCCTGTGGATCCTAAAGGGTACTAGTTTTCCAGTTACGAGCTCCGACTCCAGCCAGCCTCTCTCTGCTTTATGTAACTCTTGGGCTCAGACTCACTTAGACGGAGCCCTGACATTGCGGAGAGAAGGGGACTAATGTTTCTGGTACAGAGGCCCAATTTACTGCAGCTGGCACAACCACAACAGCAACAACGGGTTTCCTTGCTAGGAAAGGCTCCATAATGTGACCCGGAGATGGGGCCTGGCTAGGCAGGGAAGATAGAGAAGAGTTTAATCCTGTGGTCACTGAAGTGGCTGGGTATCAAGCCCAGTTTAGTTTGCCATGAACAGTGACCGTTCTACACTAAGCCAGAAAAGGCAGCGACTGTTGTAGAGGAATAGAGATATTTAGTTATCGGTAGAGAGAGAAATCCAGCGATTTACTAGCAATGTGCTCGGCCAAATAACCCCTTCAGCCAATCCATTTTGCACCCCAACTTGCACGCAGAAGGTAGTGACTTGAGCTAGTTTCTACATGAACACAATCACGGGCGAGGGTTGTGTGAGGTAAATGGAAGTTAACACTTCTGGGGTCTAATCCTACTGGCTTTGAAGTCAATGGCAAAAATCCCTTCAGTGAGCGAAATCGGCCGCGATCATTGTAGATTTTACCGAAGCAATGACTTTCAGCAAATGCATCCCGGCCCAAGAGGGCTTGGGATTCTACCTATCTCCTGATAACAGCTGTAAAGCTATCAGGAGTTACCGCTAAATCCATATATATACTCACGGGGCAGTGACAAAAGGAAAAATACATACTGTGGGGAAATGAAACAATGTAGTTCACTCATGTAACACCTATCGATGCAGTGCAGCGACTCTCAGTGAGTTACCACCGTCTTATTTCTAAAACAGAGAGTGGTACCATATTATATCTTGTATACGTGGATTCCTATATCATACTACACACTTAGGTTCCAGATTCAGGTGTCAAAATGATTGTGCTGTACTTCATCAGCAATGTGGCAATAATATCTGTATGCATTTTCTGGTTTCAGGGCTCTGTAAGGTACAACTGCTGGTGAGGTCACTACATTGAAATCCTGTATGTTATGAAATATTGTAATCTATTTGCTATTGGATATCTGAAATCCGCATGCACACACTTTTAGCTTTAGATTTTTTTTCAAGCACGATTCAACTTTTAAAACCAAACCATATATTTCCCGCATATTCATTTTAGGAATCTAAAATTAAATGGCAAATCATGTGGCCTAAATAAAACTTCTGGAAACTTTCTAGACAAGCTATACGTTTCAATGTTAAAACATCTTTATATTACCGTGTGCATTAAAAACATGACCACAAGTCAGTACTGTAATGTATGGGGAATATAAATAGCTATGAAAAAAACAGAATAATTTGATAAACAACATTTCTTCAGGTTTTTTCAGATGCAGCTGCAGTTTTCCTCTCAGTATTTTAGGTATAAATAATAATTAAGACACTTTGATAGTAGAAAAAGATATAAAATAGTTTTAAGTATACAAACTTTTATTAGTAACCTGTTTTCTTTTCTTTTTTTTTTTTTTTTAAAAAAAGGTTTTCCTACCGTCTTTGTTCCCAAATGTCGGAGTCCAGAGGGGTTGAATCATTTTTACATGATGCATTTTAAAAGTGATCTAGTTTCTCTTATTTTCTTTCTAATATGCAGGGTCGGAAAGAGCAGAATCAACAGCCCGGAACCTTGTAAACATCTAGGAGGCAGATAACTAATCATTGTGGCATTTGTGTGACTCTAATTTAAATTATTGTCTATTTTTTAATTATGATAGCATCAATGCAGGGCTCTTTCTTCAAATCTTCCACTCTAAACTAACTACCTTCATTTTGCTGCCTAAATTCTTTTTTACAGTGCCCTTTAGTTTCACTGAGTAAAGTCTGAGACCTGTGACTTCTTCGTTGTTTATTTTATTTTGCAGGCTGATTCAGTTTATTAGTTATACATTTTAAACTAACATTAATCCCCAACGAGAACGGAATCAGCAACAGAAAAATTCCCCAAATCGTTAAAGGGAAAGGGGAAACTTAAGCCTAGAACTCATTGTTTCCTTTATTCAAAGGGGGGAAAACCTGACCGATTCTCATCCTTTTGATTGATTAAGGTCTGAATAACTTGAGGCTCGAGCTGACAGTTACTGAATAGACTATTGCAAATAAGAGCACTGTGCAAAGCCGGGCTGGCAATTCAGAGTGTAAAGGAGCGAGTTGCTGGCACTTACCAAGTTATAAATAAAAGGACATGCACAATAGTACCTTCTTTAAGGACAGACAGTCTTTACAACACTCCTGGCGTCATATCCTGCTGTGGTCACTTCAGCTCCTAGTCAGACTTTACTTCTTTTATTTTTCCAGCAGTTTAGTTTGAATACTACAATAAATTCCTGGGAACAAATGTTTGTTAGCAAGACTTGCTTTAACACACACACACACACACATACACACATACACAAATATATAATATAGGGCCACATCTTGCCATCCATTTTTAAAGCAGAAATTCCCAATGGGAACAATGGAGACTTCTGCTTGAAAACCGGATAGCACCGTTTGCTCCAGAGATTTTATTCTCCACTGCTACCGATTTCAGTGAAAAGAGAAAGCAAGAGAGAGAAGGAGAGAGGACAGTTTTATTCCCCCCTTCGCACAATCTCAGAGAAGATGTGCTGGTGGAAATAGGCAGACAAAGAACTGTATCAATAGAAACATAACTTCCCCTTTAATTTCTCGCAGGCTGTTTGACCAGGACAAGCACACAGCCGTACGTCTACAATCCCCCAGGAAAGAAAAGGTGACCAGAGAGACCGACTTCAAGAAATGCAAGTGTCTGGTTGCTTCCTTATTGTAATCTCCTTCAAGTGGCATTGTGCCAAGACAGTTGTAAAAGGAATGAACAGTTTCCCCACTGAAGGCTGCTTTCTCCCCTGCTTCTGCATTTTCTCCTGTCCAGCCATTCTATGAAAGGACACTTTATCAAGGGAAGAGGCAATGCCTGGGTCACACTCCTAGATTGAGGCCTCGATTGTAATGATGAGAAGAGAAAGTTGCAGATTTCACCCAATCAGCTCCTGTCTTCTCCAGACGGGACAGTCTCCCTGCTGGCCAATCGCAGCTCAGAGATCCTGATGAAGCTTTGGGGGAAAGAACTAATAAATACTCCAGAGCCGAGTTCCTTTCATTCTGTATCAACAACAGGAAGAAATCATTCCTGGCACCCCCTCCCCCTTTTCATATCAAAGTGCGCTCATCTTCACACAGTGGCCCGCAGCCGCCCGAGCTCTTTCCCGCGACTTGTATGCAAGTTTCCCTTCCTCGCCCCAAACTTTGTATCCCTTTCTCCTTTTTGTCTCTCTCTCTCTCCTTTGCTTTGGGATATCACGTCTTATTGACAAAAGGAGAGCAAGTCGTCGTTCCCCCACAACTTCCCCCCTCCCTTTTTTCCAGGACTTTTCCTTTTTCAGTGGGATCTATTACCAGAGCTGATCTCTCGTATATCAGCATTCTCCTGGATATAATATTAAAGTAAAGCTGTATACAACATGACAACTCTAGCTGGAGCTGTCCCAAGAATGATGCGACCAGCTCCCGGGCAGAACTACCCTCGCAGCGGATTTCCATTAGAAGGTAGGAATGCTCTCTAGCTGTATGATGAATTTTCAAACCCGTGTGTTTCTCTGTGTGTGTGTTCAAACCTGGGGGGGGGGTGTTCAAACTCAGGTGTGTGTTGTTGAAAACATTGTTTTCATCCAATGCTGTACACTAGTTCCTTAGATTAAACACAAATTAGAACTGCAACTGCACAAGGTTTAGAGCAAGACAAAACCTCTTTTAACAACATGGAAAAGTGAGTGCACAAAAGGACTCCCTCACAATTTATCCACACACATATAACATGCTTAGTTGCAATTAACGTTCTCCACGTAAGCAAAACACGGATTCTGCTTTCAAGAAGGCAGCATTGCAAATTAGAGCCCCAGAACAACTTTGGGGGAGATCCTGTTGATTGTCAGGGGTTCTGTCTTCTTAATCTTGGGACCCGATACCTGACCCCTTACTCAGACAAAAACTCCCACTGATACCAATGGGAAGTTAGCCTGAATAAGAACTGCAATATCCGGCTCTAAATCTCTTCAGATTCTCAGCAATTTAAGGTCGGCAATACTTTAAAAAATTGAAACGGATTTTTAGACATCAGTTCACTTCCCCTATCCTCCTGGAGTAGAATCTCTCAAACTTGTGTTCCTTATTAATATTGCTGTAAAAACGGTTCAAGGGCGAGCGATGAGGGTGAAAACTAAAAGAAAAAGAGACACCACGGACCGAATTTTAGAGTCACGGAAGAAGAATAACAAAAGCAGGTTGGAATTACACAGTACAAACCCTTTAAAAGATTCTTCTGAAGTTTATGTTTTTCCCCCTTTCACTTCTACCAGGAGCCCATTAGTAGCGGCTAATTAAAGCCAGGTAATAAAGTCTTTCCAATAGTAAATGATGGAGTGTACAGGTGAAAATTTTACTCTGGTTTTCTCCCGCAGTCTGTTTTACAGATAGATTAGATTAGATTGGATGGATTCACAAAATCCCGAAATGATCAGGGCTCTCAGTTCCCCTCTGACTGGAAGGGCCGAGTGGACCTATGTAACTAACATGCGAATAAGATGTGTCATCTGGCTCCAGAAGTTGCTTCTGGAAGTAGGTTCCCACTAGCACTTAATATTTCCCTTCTCTGAAGGCGCTCTGTTGATAAGTCTGAAACATTATTTAACCTGTTGACACTCAGCTGTCAGGCACTCCCAGGGTTTCTAACTATCACAGATCTGTCAGCCAGGCAACCTAGCACTAAACTGGCACAAGGATGGGAGCGGATGAACTCGTGTACATGTTTGTGTGCATGTGGATGGGGGAGTGTGTGCAGCACAGAGAAAGTCCGGGTTGACTTGAAAACACCCACAAGTAAACTCCAATTTCCCCCTCCTTTCTAGTGTCCTACTTCCTTTAGGCCAGGGCAGAGTCAATCAGCTCGGTGGAGTTTTTATTAATGGCAGGCCTTTGCCCAACCATATCCGACACAAGATAGTGGAGATGGCCCATCACGGGATCAGGCCCTGTGTCATCTCTCGCCAGCTGCGCGTGTCCCACGGCTGCGTCTCCAAAATCCTCTGCAGGTACCAGGAGACGGCTCCTATCCGGCCGGGGGCCATCGGGGGCAGCAAGCCCAAGGTGAGGAGATCAGCTGTAGCTCACGAAAGCTTATGCTCAAATAATTTGTTAGTCCTAAGGTGCCACAAGTCCTCCTTTTCTTTTTATGTTTAGGGCCTGGCCCTGCTAGGTGCTGAGCCTCTTCCCCTCCCGTCGATTTCAGTGAGAGCTGAAGCTCAGCCCCTTGCAGGATGGGCCTGGGGAGGCAGGAGGGCACGCTGCGCATTTGCTGTGATTTGGGGAAGGATGCACATTTGGACAAAGCCTTACTGGGGCTAGTAAACTTCACACAAGCCTGGTTCTGACTAAGGATTTGCACGCTGCAGCATCTGGGGAGAAAGAGTCTGCTGTATTTAATGCAAGAGACAAAATATAATCAAAGGCTGCGTAATTGCCTGTGCCCATGTAAACACCTTGGAAATCAACACACTCCTCCACACAGTGTGTGTATGGAGATGCACACACACACCTCCGTGCAAAGTGCTGTTTGTAGCCCCCCGCCTCCTCCCCACCCTATTTCTAGAACTTCTCTGTCCCATAAAATATTTTAAAAACTTAAGAAATGAATCAAAGAAATAAGGCCCGATCCTGCAAGCTCTATTCACCTCCGAATGGTCCCTACATACCCACCACCAAAACCTGTGGGAGCTGCTTAGGGGCCTGAGCACTTTCCAGATGGAGCATGCAAGCGGTCCAGGTGGAGTCAGTTGGTCTAGCCATTGAGTCAGGATTACTAGCGGGCGGAGAGTTTACAAGATCGGGTCCTATATTCTGGAGTGTTTTTAGCATGCTGCTGTATAGGCTCTATCAATGTATATCCAGCTAATATCCTAGTTGTCTGCCCAAACGCTACTTATATTTACATATGCATACACCCAAGAGTGGTTATGCAGGCCAAATATAGATCCTTGGACGATTGTTAACTTGTTTGTATTATTATATATATCCCCGCCAAAAAACCTTTCTTTCTTTCTTTCTTTCTTTCTTTCTTTCTTTCTTTCTTTCTTTCTTTCTTCTTTCTTTCTTTCTTTCTCCTCTGCGGCTCTTTTAAAGCCGGGATTATTAAACTTTATACCAAACGTTAGAATAGATTACTTTATCTATTTACATGCATATTATCTGGAAAATTATTTCTAGTTCTGATTTTCAGGGTTTTAATTGAACGTTATTTTCGTTGTTTAGGACATCCGAGCAAAATTTCAGAACAGTGCGTTGTCAGTGTCTGTTTATGATATTTAGAAAAATCAACATGTTGTTATTAGACTTATTTTCTGTTGTTCTAAATTTCCGAGGTTGGGTACTTGTAGTTGAGTTATACTTTAGCACAGTTTAATCTCTTTTCCCGATCATTACACTGTCACTGACCAATACTTTTACTGCGATTTTCATCTTCTCTGTGGATATTTCTTTGCTCACCACCTCGGTACAGATACACAAAACGTATTACTACATCACTTTAGGTTTTGATTACTATGGGCCCGACCTTCAATTCTCATGCGAGAGCACCCCAAATGGACTTCCTAGGGAATTTTGCCGTTCTGGGGACTATAGGATCGGGCTCGTTGTAGTATCTGGCAGTACCGAGTCAGTTTTAAAAGCAGAAGGACATTGATAATATGAGAGGCTTTCCCAAAGGGGCCAGATCGTGCCCTTAATTATAACGGGGTGTAAATCCGGAGCGACTCCAGTCAGGTTAAAGGAGTTACTCCGGATTCACGCGGCAGAATTTAACCTTCGCGTCTTGCAGTGATCCTTCTGCATTAAATCCAAACTGTACAACTTGGTGTCCGCCTGGTTTGTTGTATTAAAGCAGTGACAACGCCCGATGTTGAGAAGAAAATCGAGGAATACAGAGGGAGAATGCCGGCAATGTTCAGCTGGGAGATCCGGGACAAACTGCTCAAAGACGGGGTCTGCGATCGAAACACGTTCCCTCAGGTACTGGGGTCTATTCCTATTCCGATCAGCAGGCTCAGCACAGCCACTCACACGCTATTGATCGATGCCATTTGGAGAGGCCACTTTACCCAGAGTCGTCTTCCAGAGCCATCAAATATTTAATAAACATACATTGCCCCCCCAGGTGTATGAGATCTGGGTTCTTATGCAAAGCGAGTGTTTGGGATGGGCGGTTGGGCAAGCAGTGTATCCTGTGGGTCTATTGCAGGCAGAGGATGGACGAAAGCGTTCAGTGATGAGCATCATTTCTGAAAGGGAATCTAAAGCTAGAACCCAGTAGCTGCCGCTGTGCTATTTGCAAGAGGCGACAAGCAGTCCGGCCTAGTCACTTTCCTAACTTCATAAAACGATCGGCATTAACCGCGGGTACAAGTTAAACATATGGATCCCGGGGAGGATTTCTGCATCGGTGTGGGGCAGTTTGGTTTTAATTAAAAGGCAAACTGCATTCCTTCCCCCCGCCCCCCTCCCCTCCCCAGCTTGTGCCAAGGAGATAGTTCAGAGCATGGGTTTGTTTTGCAGATTGGAATCTGGAAACAAATAAATGCACCAAGTCTGCTTTTCTTTTCTCCTCTGGCTTGTTTTCTTGCTTGGTTTTGTTACACTAGGCAAGTATTCCGGCGTGGAAATCGAAACCCTGCAGTTTGAGGCCTCCTAAATAGTTTGCTCTCTGGGTCATTTTGTTGTAATTTCCCTTGTAATGCTTTCTGGTCAGCAGACTTTACTGGCTTGTAGAAAACAAAAATATCTTGCAGTATATGTTCCACTCCTTAAAAAAAAAAAACCCATAGGGAATATAAGGATTTATAGACACTAACCTCACAGGCAGTGAAGCCCCTGAATTTAACCAGGGGGGATGTAAAAAACTAGTGCCCTGTAGTGGCCTGAATTGCCAAGGATCAAACCAGCACGTCTTTGGATGGGCGCTGGTGTTGGGGCAGCAGTTCTCTAGGGATGAGGGTGCAGCAGAGGGGCAGTCACTGCCGAGGTCCCGAGAGTGAGAGGTTGTTTTAAAGCCAGCAAAGCGCCGCTGCTTTACAGCTCTTCGTTTTTCCTTGAAGTGAGCTCCATCAGCCGCATTCTGAGAAGTAAATTTGGGAAAGGAGAAGAGGAGGAGGCCGAACTGGAAAGGAAAGAAGCGGAAGAGAGTGACAAGAAGACCAAGCATAGCATTGATGGGATCCTCAGCGAACGAGGTAAAGCCAATCGCTCCCCCCAGACGCGGAGCGAAGTGGGGATCTGGTTTGCAGCTTCTGGATCGGGCTTTGCTCCTTGGCAGTCGGGGAAGGACGTGGGGCCAGGCGCACACATGTTAGCTGCTGGGGCGGGGGACCGGTCCAGCAGCGCTGAAGGCAGGTGCCGGCTTGAGGTGTGATTAAACCCAGCCCAATGAGCGGGGTTCACGTGCGCTCTTTGTTTCCCTCTTGACCCTGGGAACCTTGTTCGCCGGGAGGTCAGATCTGTAGGTTATCTCGACCCTGTTTGTTGTCCCGGCCGGGTTAGTCTCTCGCTTTCATTAGAGGCTGATGGCTTCGGAGAAAGTGTGTCGGAAGTGGCTGGTCCGGGCCCGGCTAGGGGTCTTCTGAGGCCTTCTCGTGGTGGTGGTAAAAGCTGGCCTTAGGCGTGAGAGCTGTTGGCACCTTTCTGCAGACGGCAGCGAGATCAAAGGGGGGGCCGCTTCTCTCCAGGCATCCTTTGCTCTCCAGGCTCGCAGCCTGCTGAGGGTCCCCAGGAAGGCGGGCAATGCACTCGTAGAGGAGAAGCTCCGAGCCCACCTGAGTTGCTTTTCCTTTCATTGCTTCCCGCCCCCCTTCCGCCCCCCCCCCCAGGCCCACAGGAGTCGTGTCCTAGCTGCACATGGCCCCTAGACTTAGTTGCATTTCACCGACTCGATGGCATTCTCCTTCCCCGGACTCTGCAAGGATCATATTGGAGGGCGCACAAGAGACAGGTGCACACAAGCCCATTCCTGACTAGCGCAAGTTCTCCAAAGCCCAAAGGGATATTCCCACGTGCATCTAAATCCCACGCGATTTTCAATCCCATCCAACGGCCGCTTTAAATTAACGGATTGGTGCAGTTCATATTCAAGAGGGAGTCGGAGGCAGGGAGAGAGAGCTGGTTACTTTGTTTGGGATTTTCAGCAGCAAGAAAAACTTTAAACAATCCCGGGAAGGAGATCGCAGAGACAGCCCCCCTATTACAGATATGCCCTAATTGCACGGTGCAGCGTGAGGAGCTAAAATCATCCGGCCCCCAGAGCCGGGTTAGCGCTGGCGTTCAGCGCTCTCACGCTTGGCCAGGTACTCTGGCCGGCAGCTGGAGGCGGCGCTTTCTCTGATCGTAGTGGCTCGTTTTGGGGGCTGGGTGTTAAAGAAAAAGTATATTCGGGGTGTGCAATCTTGTGGCCAGCAGGTCAAACCCAGCCCCTGCCTGTTCTTCAACCGAACCGCTTCTGTGACTTTCATCATTCACATTGAAATCACTTTTCAAAGGGGAACGAGTCTCTTGATTTGGGGCCCCAGCCTGCAATCTTTGCTCTGGCTTATTGGCTTCAAGTGAGAGAGGTTTTGCTTGAATAAATCTGGCAGGATCGGATCCTGCGAGAATAAAACCAAGAGTTCCTGTAATTTCCAAGTCCATCTCAGGCAGAGAATTTCCTTCTAGGGCAGTTTTGTATACTGCTGAAGATTTCCCCAATTCTAGCCCGCTATTGTTGTGAATCATCTGAAATAGTTCAGATTCCTGGGAATTGGAAGTTAGGCACTAGGAGAACATAGGGAGGAAAGAAAAGAGTCTTCTTCAGAATAAAACCCAACCAAACAAGAAGTCTAAAAATAAATAGCAATTTTAGCTGGAGAAAAACAGAAACCCAGTTCAGTGGCTTGAGGTTTGCATTTATTTCAAGCCTAGGTTTTTATTATTGCCTCCTGAAAAGCCTGTGTGAGGTGCTGGGAAGTACATGCAATGAAATTGAAACCTAAGCAAGAAAGAGGAAAAGGATACAACTCTCTGCAGGTTATTATTGTTGTGCCTAGTATTCCAGGCTTGGGCTTGGTAGGGAGATAGAGAGTCTGTTGCCAGTGCTGTGGGACTTGTTGCTAGAAGGTCCTAGCACTCCTCCTCCAGAGCTTGTTCTGCACATGCATAGGCGCTGAAGAAGAGGAGACAAAAGTACCAAATGAGCTGGTCAAACATTTGTACAACTTTTCCAGCTTTTACAAAGAAGGCCTTCTATACACAATCTACACTTGGAGATGAACTTGGAAAACAAAGAGGGGAGAGTCCATTGAAACTCACACTTTAGCTTTGCACAGACAAAGCTTCAGCTAGCAGCAGCTTGATGTGAACAAAAGAAGGCAACCTTTTTATAATTCAAGGAGAAAAGAAGAGAAAACAGCCCCACAAAAGGCCGAGAAAAGACATTATGGGCTTGCAATGAGGGATGAATTATTCAATGAGCCCCAATAGCTGATGCTTCGAGCAGTTTTATGGACTCTCCACCGTGGAAAAAGTGGCTATTTTCACCTACAAAATGTTTCTAGCCTTTCTAGACATCTAGAGATGCCGACTGCCATTCAAGAAGGACAACTGCTATTCTTTAAAACTATAGTATCCCTCTGTATTGTAAAAACAAAACAAAACAAAAAAACCCCTAAACTAGGACTCTAACTCAGTGTTACTAGGGCTTTCAGGGAAGCTTCGTCTTCTGTGTGTGTGTGTGTACATACATACATACCAAAAATACTAGGGGATTCATACATTTTAAGGCTAGAAGGGACCATTCTAACTTCCTTTATAATGGAGGGTGCAGAATTTTACCCAGTAATTCCTTCAGGCAGGGATTGGGCAAGCAATGGCTAAAATCAATGTCCAAGATTTTGAAAAAAAACAACAACAAAAAACTGGTTGTTTTGGGTGGCTTGGGTTTTGAGTGCCCAGCTTGAGACACTTTAAAGGTACCTACTTTTCAGAAAGTGCCACACACTTTTGAAAATCTTCAGTGTGGCTCAAATTGGGCACACAAAAATGGAAGTGCCCCAAATCACTCGTCATTTTTGAAAATCTGGGCAAATATGTCCAGAGAGTTTATTTGAGCTGGCTGAGCACTAATATTAAACAAAAGATAAAACAGGAAGCCTAGCTAGTATCCCTGATCCAGTCAACAGCAACTATTACATGGATGGAGATCACCATCTGATTAAAAAAAACAAAACCCCACAACTCAACTCTAGCTCAAAATTCTTTTGGTGCTCTTTCACTCTCTGCTGCTTGAAGCTTAGGCTTTAGCCCCAGTATTGGCCTGGGCCAAAGTTTCAGTGCTATTTCACAGAGTCAGGGAGTACTAACAACCTGGATCTCAAAGGAAATGGAGGGATCTTTTGGGAAAATAAATCCCCATTGCCAGTGCTGTTGTCATTATTGTCAATATTTAATACTGATATTTTTAAAAGTGAAGTTCTCTTAGAATATTTGGGTAGAAAGGCTTGATGCTGAGAGGGTGCTGCGTGCCTCTTGAAAGGTATTGAACTCTGAACTCTTTGAGCTTCCACTGAAATTAATGACCCATGGTGCCTACTACCAATGAAGCTGATGGCAAAACTCCCATTAATTTAAATGGTGCAGGATTGGGTACAAGGGCTTCACTGGAAGTCAAGGCCACACAACTCTTTGCAGGATCAGGGCTTTTAAAATGTGTCTGTTAACCAACTCTTACCAGGAACTTATTACATGGAAATGAAACTCTTCATTACAATAAGTCATCCTCCCATCCTCCCTTGTGTCCTTCTGTCTCTTAATATTATTATAGGAGTGGCAGAGATGCTGGAAAGGGTAAGATCAAGAAGAGATTTGTTAGCACAAATATTAGTGCAGGCAGGGTATTATAGAGAGAATTTTTTGGAGAATATAATTTAAAATGCAATGCTCCTTTACATATCTAGCCAGTAATCAAGATTCTGTTTCAAAACTCACTGACATCAGTGGGGCCATGATTTCACCCAGAATCTGTATGTAAGGTTAAAAACATCATCAGATCCCAGTCTCTATATTCACATAGTCTGATTCTGCTCCCATTGAAGTAATTGCTAAAGCTCCCAGTAACTTCAGTGGTGCAGGGTCATGCTTGCAGGTATCCCTTTGACTTAAATCTGAGGACCATGAATAAGGAAAGCAGGATTTGTCCTCATACAGAGGTCTAGATAGAGAATACATGGTGGTATGGGTTATAGGGTTTATTGTCATGAGTTTGGGCTGGGTTTGCTGTTCACAAATGGTGAAGCCACATGTGATTTATATGGGTTGTCACAAACAAGTGCCAATCAAAGCTTTCCTCTGCACCGCACCATCATATATGCTGTACGGTAGTGGTATATACTTTTCAGGGTGGGGGGAACTCTTTTAGGAATTTTTTGAAGAGTTTTATACAATGCTATTACTATTTTTCATAGCCTGGCCCTACAGAGCCAGGTTACCTTAATACCATGAGTGCAGGATTCAGAGAGAAAAAAATCTGACTAATAATCTCCAGACACCTTTAGAATTAGCTATAATGGAGCTGCAAACAAATGATGCATCCCTCTGGAGAGCTAGCAATTTCCCCTTTCCAATGCTAGCACTCTGTTCAATTAGAAGGTATCAGACTTTTTAGCTCATCTCTGATCCATTTTGCACCTCAGTCTTGTATGATTTAGGGGGGGAATTCCTCATCTGAAGGAAAGAAAGAAACAACATTTTGGTTTTGGTTTTGATGGCAGCTGTTTAAAGCTGCTCAGGGATTTGTGATGTTAGAAGTAGTCCTGGCAGAGCTGGATGAGAGGAAGAGTGCAGATAAAGTGTGCAAAAGTGCTTGATAAATTGCCAAGCCATATGATATACTATATTTACCACATAGATGTAAACATCACATAAATAATTGTAACATAAACACAAATCTGTAATATAGAAATAAATCATATCTATATTTCTATTTCGATTATAGATACTTAGATCTTGACACCCCCCACACCCCTTACATTAATACTTAGTCCTGCCATGCATGCAGGGGACTGGACTAGATGACCTCTCGAGGGCCCTTCCTGTCCTATGATTTTATGATTGATATAGCTATATCTTTTTCTAAATATATAAAGGCATAGGCAACTTTTTATTGGGGGAAAGAGCTAGAGTTAAAAATAATAAAATAATAGTTGATGAATACATCTTTAATCAGTAGTTTTGTAAATTTTCTCCTTTAAGTAAAGTGAGATAAATGACCTTCTGTTTCAGTGTTTCCTTTATTAGAGCATAAGCTTTCGTGAGCTACAGCTCACTTCATCGGATGCATTCCAAGTGAGCTGTAGCTCACGAAAGCTTATGCTCTAATAAATTTGTTAGTCTCTAAGGTGCCACAAGTACTCCTTTTCTTTTTGCGAATACAGACTAACACGGCTGCTACTCTGAAACCAGTGTTTCCTTTATTTGTTAATGCAATCCCTAAATTTTGGGGGGGCTAGAGTCCCCCCAAGCTTCCAGTTGTCTAGGTCAATAATATGTAACAATTGATATTAATGTATCTTTAGAGATAGATATAGGTATATAAATGTAGATTAGTATAGATATAGATGGTATAGATATTATATATTATATGCATGTAGGCATATTATATACTTCTAATAAAGGCATAGTCCATAAATAAGGAGCTTTGAAGAGAAACTTTTATATCCCTTTATACATTCTATTTTTGGAAAAACTGATTTATAAGGGGGAGTTGCATGTACCTTTTAATCTATACATGAAACGCTGTGTTGACTAATTTGATGGCTCGCTACTTCATGAGATGGCTGTTGTTTTGTGAGTGAAAGTTAGGTGGTTTTAAAGTTCAAATGATGGGTGCAGCAGCATAGAGTTCTTTCTCGGCCCTTCTCAGTGCTGGATCAGGAGCAGGGTTGCAGTGGTTGGGAGACACGGCTGCTGCTGCTGCACTGGGTGACACAGTCTGCTTAGTGCTTAAATGGGACCCTCTGTTCTCCTACCCAATGGAATTGGCCCCCAGGCATGGTCACAATGGATTCTTCCCCAGTCATGCGCACTATTCCAAAGAGCCCTAGTCATCCCTACCCTTGGCTTCTCTGAGTGAGCAATTCAGGCTGCAGCAGACTAAATTGCCTCCTTTATTTCCTTCTTACTTTCATCTTGGATCAAACTCCCCTCCTCCCCCCCACACACACACTTTTTTTTTCTTTTTTCTCTTTTGGCCTGAGGCTCACATTAGTGCAATTTCTGCCACCACCCCTCTTTTTGTGGGGGGAGTTTAAAGAAAAGAAAGATCTTAACACAAAAGCCCCACTCAGTAACTAGAAAGCTGAAGCTGTTGCTGCTTCTATAGCCGTATGATGCTTTTCCTGTTTGTGAGTTTTGGGAAACATTTTTGCTTTGTACTGTAATGGAATTAGAGGACAGATGCTGACTGTAAATGGGACACGCGACTACCAGCCTCTAGCTTAAATATTTAGATGCAATGTTACAATTACTGACTTGATGCATGAGCTTTGAAGTGGTTACACATGATCTAAAGGGTAGCATAGGCTAGATGGGCTCCAAGATGGATTAATTTTGGTTGCTAATAACCTTCAGGAGGATATTTTTAGTCTGTTTAATTAATCTGATTAATTTTCCAAAGAAGAGGGTTGATGTACAGGAACCAAATATCAATCTGTGTATCTCCATTCATTTCTTCATTGTGGGGACAATGTTGGTCCAGTGGTTAGAGCATGGGACTGGAAAGAAACAGAGTAGTTTCTATTCATGGCTGTGTGACCTGGGGTGTACCATCTCTTTCTGATGCAGTTTTCCTATTTAGAGAACAGGGCTAAGTACACTTACCCACTTCTGTAAAACATTTTGTGATCTCCAGCTGAAAAGCACTATATATGTTCTGTGTATGTCTGCCACCAAACCATATTTTCTCTAAAACAAGGGACATGTTTTGTTTGTTCCACTGTAAGCAATACACATGCTATACGTAATTCAATAGTAAGACCACAAATTTTGTCTTATGGAGTTCTAATAAGTGTAGTTGTTCTAAATGTTCCTAGTTAAAAAATACAGATATGGAATTAAATGAGATGACTCTGTGATTGAGAGCAAGTATTTTATTGAATCTATAATTTCTTAAAAGTACTTTCAAGTATTTTATCACTAGTATCTCTAAGAATTAAACTTGTGTAATTAGAATGGAGTTACTGTACTCAAACAGTTGAAACAGACAAAAAAACAGGGACATTTTCTTGACTAACTAGTGAGTAAGGACTTCAGGATTTAATATTAATATTAGTATTTATTATTTTTATAGTGATAGTGCCTAGTATGCCCTGTCATGGATCAGGACCCCATTGTGCTAGGTGCTGTACAAACACAGAACAAATAAATCCCAGATCAGATTGCACTTATTATTGAACCTACGAATAAGTTAGGGTCTGATCCAAGAAGGTGTTGCTGAGCATTTCCAGAGTGGTGTTGAGCAACCCCAACTACCATTGGCTTCAGGGAGAATTAAGGGTGCTCCACACCTCACAGTATCAGGACCTTAGATTACTATCTTGAAGGTCGATTAAGGCAAGAAACATTTTCAAGGAGTGTTAGATGTTTTACTCATTGCACACCAATAGTGCCATATAGACAATAATGCTATCAACACCCCAAACAAGAGGGAAAATGATTCCATTTAGCAACAGGGTCTCTGATACACACAGAGGAATGACACCTCCCTTTTTTGAAACTAAGGCTATGTCCACACTAGCACTTTTGTTGGTAAAACTTATGTCGCTCAGGGATGTGAAGAAAACACCCCTCTGAGTGACATAAGTTACACTGACAGAAGTGCCGGTATGGACAACTCTATGTCAGCGGGAGACACTCTCCTGCCGACCTAGCTGCTGCTGCTCATTGAGGATGGCTAAATGATGTTGACGAGAGCTCTCTCCTGCCAGCATACACAGGAGATCTTACAGAAGCGCAGCTGCATCAGTACAGCTGTGCCGCTGCAAGATCTCTAATGTAGACATAGCCTAAGCTTTGATTAACGATGGTTTTATTTTGTTTTGCGGTCGTAAAAAAGTAACCTCCTTAACTTAAAAGGTCCTGATTCCAACTCTTTCCAGTAAATAAATTTAAAACAAGACCAAACTTCCCTTAGCAAATATTAGATCACAGATTCATGCATTTCAATTTATATGTAAAAACTGACATTTCAAATCATGCAAGGAAACTATTAAAGATGTTATCTGTTTTGACTACTCTCTACTTCTGAATTAATATTTGACTAGACTTATATTGCTTTCAAAATCTTTGACTTTAATGGGAGTTTTGCCCCAGTATGGGCAATCTAGTATGAATTGGGCTCCTTTTGAACCCAACTTTGTAAGGTGCTGAGCACTCTTAGCTCCCTGTGAAATCCTTGGGTTCAGGCCATAGTAAAGGTTTACAAGATTGGGCCCTAACACCTTGATCCTTCAAACGTTGTCATATTTGAAAAGGAGTACTTGTGGCACCTTAGAGACTAACAAATTTGTTTGAGCATAAGCTTTTGTGAGCTACCTCCCTTTCTTTTTGTGAATACAGACTAACACGGCTGCTACTCTGAAACCTGTCATATTTGAGTAACTAGACGTCCCATTCAAAGGGCCTACTCATGTGCATAAAGTTACTCACATAGGTTATTGCTTGCAGGACTGGGTCCTCGATTTGTTTTGTTCTGCTGAGGGCTAAATGATAATGGGGGGGGATGTCTAATCCTGAACTCATTACTCGGGCAAATTTCTCTCTGAAGCTAAGGATTTTTGGCACAGCATTAGCCAAAGTGATATCATTTGGGAAGATAAGATTTTGTAAGTTTAGTCAGAGATAATTTCAAATTTACAAAAAAATCTAAGATGATGAAAACCTTAGAAGATAATTTTTGGGTGATTTAAGATGGTAATTTCTGTTGTATCAATTGAAATAAGTGAATTTGTTATCTAATATTTGCTGGAGGAAGGTTTAGTTTTGTATTTATTGATAAGATGCATTTATTGTTAAGAATGGGGATATGTATTTGGAAGGGGAGAACACATAAAGCTGATCATGATAGATTATTTAGAGTCCCCAGGGTTAAGTAATAAAACTGTATTGGGAAATGAAGCTGAACTACAAAGTGCTCTCTGGTTAATTTAAGAAGAAATTGAGTGAAACACAACACAATAAATCAGACCAGTGTAGTCAATGTGAATTTCTCCATATAAATGTCACTTGAAATGCATGTATGGGAGAGAGAGAGAGAGAGAGAACAAAATAAATGAATAAAAGTTTTGTATGCTTCCAAAAGTTCCCAAAATGCAGGGATCTCTTGCTAATAAAAGTGATGTACAGAAACATAACTCACCACAAGACTTTGTTTAGTGCAACGTGGTGCATAATTTTACTTCATTTGCCCTGAAGTACTGCTGTCCCATGCTGTTAAACTAATTCTGTTTAAATCCCGTTACTAGAGAAAAAGTGAGGCATAATGAAATTAAAATAAAATCACTGTGGACATATTACAGTTAAACTGTTTCATGTGCTGAGAATATTTAGTTGGTTGGACTTTGATGCAGTCTATGGGAGGTCATTTATTTATTCTGGTAAATAAAGATTCAAGAACTATTAAGAATGTACATATATAACTAACATGACAGTAAAAGGCAATTAAGTAGTCAGTTTTATGTCTTATCTCGCTGGTTGCTCTACAGTTGTTTTACAACTAGGAATTAAAATCTGAAAAGGAAGTTTTCAGTGTCCCAGGCCAAATATTGATTAAGTAGTTGTTTGCTGATACCTTTGTTACCCATAAAAAGGCCAGTAGCTCTGCCCCTTGCTGTTCATCTTCCATTGTAACTGATTCTTAACCATAGAGATCAAAGCAGGATCATTTCAATTTATCTGTCTTGGAAAATCCTTCTTTGCTTCTAAAACCTCCATGGATTAATGATCAAATTGTCTTGGTGAGATGTGAAACTGAATGGATTCTTTATTTAATATGGTCTGAGGATATGTGCATTATATATTTATATTTTACAATTTTGTGGATTTTATATTTATAATTAAATATTTAGGTTATGTGAATGTATATATTTTATTATAAAATGCAATGTAATTTTGGAGTACTAAGATGCTTAGTATTTCACTGAGTTTTAATTAATTTGGTTTCATTTCACCTAATCTTACTGTTGATGATAGTTTAAAGAAAGAAAAGAAAAGAAAAGAAAAGAAAAGAAAAGAAAAGAAAAGAAAGGTTATTGTTTACACTGAACACTGTGGCTCATTGCAGGGGGTGCTGGGTGAGACCAAAAATTCCATTGAAGGCAATGGGAATTTAGGAAACTCATTGCATGGCGGGATTGGGCCCTAACTATAAGAATAATGCAACAATATGTGCACTATTTTTTTGTATGTGGCTTCATTATGATAATTTTGTAGGTGATTCTCATTTTCATTAGTGAGGATGAATGTATTGTCCCTTCTCAAAACTATGGGGCAAACCTAATATGATAAGACATGTGAAAAGGATTTAGCCCTTGAAACAATTCTCAGCTGTAGAACATAAACCTGTATTATGAAATGCATGCCACCACATCCTCAATATGCAAATACAGCATATATAGTATATGCAGTTTAGGGCTCTTTTACTGATGTACAATTAAGATATGTTTCAGAGTAGCAGCTGTGTTAGTCTGTATTCGCAAAAAGAAAAGGAGTACTTGTGGCACCTTCGAGACTAACAAATTTATTTGGGCATAAGCTTTTGTGAGCTACAGCAATGCATCCGGTGAAGTGAGCTGTAGCTCATGAAAGCTTATGCTCAAATAAATTTGTTAGTCTCTAATTATGATATGGAGTTTCAACTAAAATGCAGAGTCTGAAAGCCAGATCTTGGTCCCATGATTACACTGGTTCCACTGTGGGACTTTAACTTTAGATACAATGGTGGTGAGCATGGTATAAAAAGATAGATAGATTAGATACTGCTAGGAACATTGCTATTGATTTTACATGGACAGTGCTGAGATACTACAGCAATATACATCCAGCTATATAAAATCTATAAAATAGAGATTTTTTTAAATCAGCATTTTACCTACTGTCTTTCTTCAATACATATTTATTTGTTTGATCTGCAAATCTCTTGATAAAATAACAATCTATGTACTCTTCACAAACACCTGGCTACTTCTGAAGATACTTTGCTCCAGTCTGATAGTTAAGATTCTTAAAAAATATTTGTGGACAAAAGTTCCTTGAAAAATCAGAATTTTTAACCTGTACCTTTCAGTGGATCTCTGCATGATAAGAAGAGTTACATGTATTCCACAATATGATTTTTTAAAAATTTTAGTGGATATCTGTCTTGGAGTAGAATTTCTGCCAAACATTGCCAATGTTTATACCATGCCTGAGTCCATAATGGGTCTTTCTTAAGGATTTAGATATCCATCATGTGGCTCATCTTGGAAGTCCAAACCAAAAATGGCTATGTAGAAATTTCTTTATCAGCCATACTATCACATAGATCATCATAGAGATTTGTATTACGTGAGGACTAAATAATCTTCAGCTGACATTTCAGTGTCCAGAAAGTTTATGCAACATAAATCAAATCCCTTTCACCTTACTCTTGCCTGTAAGAACATATATATGCCAAGTTAAGTAGGATTTGGCCCATATGCATAACCCAGAAAACCAGTAACTGCTCCAGTTTTCCTAGCTCATTAGTTAATTACTCCACTTTATTAAAATGCACCTTTCTATTGTTACATACCGCAGTTAAATCAAATTCTTAATTTAACCAAATCAGACTTAAACCCCCTCCATAACCCATCAGAATTACTCTCACACATCACTCTCCATATCCTCAATCACTTACTCAGAGAAAGGTTGGAATAAAAGTAGGCAGGCCTTGCAGCAAGGTCAACTGACTCAGGCGCTGTTAGATGTAGGGAGTGATCCCATAGTTGGAAAACACTTCATTGAAAATGTCCTTCCAGTAGCCCCTGCCCATTTAAATCTCAAGGCTGTTAATTTGATTTGAGCTGCTGTTCTAAGAATTGAAGTCTCTCATGTAGCCAGGACCCGGTCATAAGAATCAACCAGGTAGCAAAAGCTCAGTGATGGTTGTTGCAAACTTACCAATAGAGCTTAGTGGGGAAAAAAAATCATGCTATTGACCAACTGAGATGGAAGTCATGTTTCTACGGGTTTCATGAAAAGCAAAGTATCTTGTGGTTCTCAACTCAATATTTTTAGCAAAGGGAGGTCTTTGAGAAAAAGAGAAAAATGGCAAGTGTTTAGCTAACATTAAGTCTGACTTGCCATTTCGTCATTTTCACTAAGAAAAACAGTCAGTCTATCCTAGATCAAATTTGTGGATTCTTGGGAACATTTGCAAAACCCTCAGTGCACAATACTGATCTCACTTAACCTATCAAAATCAGGAGTAACTCCAGTGAAGTCAGTGGAGTGACAATGGTATAAGTAAAAGCAGAATCAGGCCCTCTGTGTTTGCATGTAAGAACTGATACTTCCAAACAGGTACTAACAATTTTAGCACCCAATCCTGCAAACTTAAGTATTCTTTGCTTGTGCAAGTAGTTCTAGTGAAGGGAAAACTACTTGACTTAGTAAGACAGGAGTACGGATTTGCAAGGATTACTTAGATGAGTAATGATCAGACGTTTACATTGCAATATTTTGCAATAAGGCCTTCAGCTTTTCATATCATCTTGCATGCCTTTAATGCGGAGGAAGGCCTGGAACATTTTAACCACTCTGTGTGGCATGCAACAGTTACTATGTATATGCACTTTGGTTGTGTTCTTTGAATACATTTTTTAAACTGATAAGTAACATAGAGGAAAAACAACAAGGAGTACTTGTGGCACCTTTGAGACTCACAAATTTATTAGGGCATAAGCTTTCATGGGCTAAAACCCACTTCATAAGATGCATCAAATGGAAAATACAGTAGGAAGATATATATACAGAGTACATGAAAAGATGGGGGCTGCCTTACCAATTCTAATGAGACAATTCAAATAAAGTGGGCTATTATCAGTGGGAGGAAAAATCACTTTTGTAGTGGTAATCAGGGTGACTCATTTCAAACAGTTGATAAGAAGAAAAGGAGTACTTGTGGCACCTTAGAGACTAACAAATTTATCTGAGCAAAAGCTTTTGTGAGCTACAGCTCACTTCATCGTATGCATTCAGTGGAAAATACAGTGGGGAGATTTATATACATAGAGAACATGAAACAATTGGTGTTATCATACACACTGTAAGGAGAGTGATCACTTAAGATGAGCTATTACCAGCAGGAGACCCATTCACTCCCAGTCTCTATTCAAGCCTAAGTTAATTGTATCCAGTTTGCCAATTAATTCCAATTCAGCAGTCTCTCATTGGAGTCTGTTTTTGAAGTTTTTTTATTGAAGAATTGCAACTTTTTGGTCTGTAATGGAGTGATCAAAGAGATTGAAGTGTTCTCCAACTAGTTTTTGAATGTTATAATTCTTGACATCTGATTTGTGTCCATTTATTCTTTTATGTAGAGACTGTCCAGTTTGACCAATGTACATGGCAGAGGGGCATTGCTGGCACATGATGGCATATATCACATTGGTAGATGCGCAGGTGAACGAGCATCTGATAGTGTGGCTGATGTTATTAGGCCCTATGATGGTGTCCCCTGAATAGATATGTGGACACAGTTGGCAACGGGCTTTGTTGCAAGGATAGGTTCCTGGGTTAGTGGTTCTGTTGTGTGGTGTGTGGTTGCTGGTGAGTATTTGCTTCAGATTGGGGGGCTGTCTGTAAGCAAGGACTGGCCTGTCTCCCCAGATCTGTGAGAGTGATGGGTCGTCCTTCAGGATAGGTTGTAGATCCTTGATGATGCGTTGGAGAGATTTCAGTTGGGGGCTGAAGGTGATGGGTAGTGGCATTCTGTTATTTTCTTTGTTGGGCCTGTCCTGTAGTAGGTGACTTCTGGGTACTCTTCTGGCTCTGTCAATCTGTTTCTTCACTTCAGCAGGTGGGTATTGTAGTTGTAAGTTGATAAGAAGGTGTGAGTAACTGTAGGGGGAAAAATTAGCCTGGGTAAATAGTTTTTAGTTTTAGAGGATAAGGCTCCCTTTGTGAATTGGTGCACTCAGTTCATTGATTTAGGATTAGTCTACACTAGCAACACTTTAATCTGGTTTATGTAGTCACAGCAGAGTGCTGAGAGAGAGCTCTCTCAGTGCTCTAAAAAACCCACTCCATGAGGGGTGTAGCTACCACTGCTGGGAGCATGGCACTGGTGCACTGTCTATACCGGTGCACTGTCTTTACAACCCTGAAACTTGCTGCGCTCAGGGGGGTGTTTTTTCACACCCCAGAGCGAGAAAGTTGCAGTGCTGTACATTGACAGCGTAGACAAGCCCTTAGTGATTCAAGATTATAGTATTATACAGTAGATGTTATAATTGGAAAAGAAATGTTAGATCACTGAGTCCACTCCCATGCAAGTGCAGTATATAGGGTCTGCTCCTGCGCCCTTTGAAATCAATGGGATCCCACTTCCCTGGGATCAGGATTAGGGAAAAAGTGCTCCTGATATTTGATTTTGCATTTGGAATGCTTGTTTTCCATCAAATTCATAGGTCTCAATCCTGTATGTTATAGAACGCAGGCCTACTTTTTAAATAGTACATTAGAGCAAACTGTTTGTCCATCACTTCTGATGAGCATGCAGGTTGCTGGCTGTATGAGTGGCTATTTCACATGCTGTTCTGGGTTATTCAGGTTTGTTCAGCCCTTACTCATTCTCCAAGGCCTTGCCTGCCTGCCCCTATCTACAGAATAGGCAAATATAGCTGGCTTCCAAGTCACTCACTTCCCTTGGTAGACATGGAAAATGACTGCCCATGGCAGCCATTTTGTTTGTCTGGTTATTACTTCACTCCATGTATATATGTACATGTGTGCATAAATATTCTGCAGCCAAATTGTCCCTTCATTTACATCTGAGCAACCACAATGTCTTTAGTGGGGCTAAGCAGGTGTAACTGAGGTTAGAATTTGGCTTTGCTCTGGGAACGGAAAACTTTTTGAGTCTGAGGGAACCAGAATAGAATCCAGCTCACTTTCCCATAGATGTATTAGTGCTGCAATGTTAACAAGCATTAAAAATAGTAACAAAAATGTACTTCTGTTGGTAAAGTAAGCAGGCCTGACTCTGAATACAAACAGGGAGCAGGTCTGATTAGTAAAAAGATGACATTTTTACAGAGAACTACACTTTAAAAGGCTGTAGCCAGGGCCTGATCCTGCCAAAATGGTCTTCATAGCTGCCAGGCCTTGGAAGCTATGTTACGTATTGTGAAAATCCCCCTAATAGTTGATGCTAATACTCCTCACTTGATCCAGATTCTTGGGCTCCCCAGTGGCTGAAGCTTAATCATGATTTTGAAGGGAGCTATACTCTTTCTCTGACAGCTATATTTCTCACCCCCACTTCCCAAACAGAAAAGCAGTTGGAGTTTTGGAAAAGAAATCAGGAACATTGTTGGGATGCTCAGAGAATAAATGGGCTGGAGAAGCTAAAAGTACTTCTTTTCCTTCTGGCTGACATGTCTTTCCCTGAGGAAAGTTAGAAGGTGGGATTTATGCTATATCTATTATAAAAGAGATGGAGAATGGATGACACAAACATTTCTCCTAGTCTGACCTCAGGGAAAGATTTGTCAATAATAGAAGAGCACATCAGGGGCCAAACATTGCCTGAAGATTTTAAAAAAATAAATAAAAAAATCCCACCAAACAAGGTCTTCCCAATGTAGTGGTCAGAGGTGAGTGGTGGGACATTTCCAAATCTCCACGGAGATTCTTAAATTTAAAACAACCTGGCTGACTAGGGAATAGACTGGTTAGTGAGACTTCCTGTTTCTAACACCATCCATGACCATGAAGGAAAGTCACTCTAACTTGGAACTAGACCAACTCACATTTGTTCTTGTCCACTGGCAAGAAATTTGAAGGAAGCCAGAATCAGAAGTTCTGCAGCATAGAAGAGGGAGAGCTCATTTGGATAAGTAGCTCTCTTTTACTGGGTAGACTTCAGATTTTAGCTAGTTTTTGAGAAGCAGTACTTCCTGGCAATGCCAAGGATAACTTTAGTTGGCCTGTGACCATTGTTTAGAAGGAATCATCACATTTCTATATACTAGAATATAAATACATTGGAAGTGTGTTGATATATAGCTCTATGAGTGAAAAGAAGTGTTACCAGTGTTATACCAATAAAATAAAAACCAGCAGGATCTTATTAAAGGGGAAAAGGCAAAATGCCACATTTATTGTGAATACAGAAAGAATCATAGTAAGCAGTTAGTTATAGCTATAACATTCCATTCAATTTCATATTTATTTACACACACACACACACATAATTTGTTAGTCTCTAAGGTGCCACAAGTACTCCTTTTCTTTTTGCGAATACAGACTAACACGGCTGCTACTCTGAAACACACACACACAGGTTCTGCAAGGTTGTTATCATAGTTACCAGCCTTAGAGTTGCTCATGCCAAGCCACTGGCCAGGTGGCCTGGACATGAAGAGGGAGCAGGGCCTTGTCAGATGCTCATCTGATGCTCCTGGAAGTTGGTTTGCAGAATCAGACCCCAAAGTTCTCACTTTCTAGAGTCCATTTTTATAGAAATTTCTTCCTATGCCAGTCTATGGGAATTGCTTCATCATGCTGTTGCTGAATCAATCAGCAGATGGCACATTCCTGACAGCTCCGTGCTGCCAGATGTTATCTTGTTCTTTGGTTCTCCCATTCTTGAAGCTGTTGGGTGGATTCCAGTCTGCCCTCCGGGGCTCCTCTGGTTATTTCCACTTGACACCTTCTTCAGCTGATGGACACTGGATTCTTAGGCTGGCACCTCCCTAATCAGTCAGTTATTATCCACATCAAGCATCCATCCACATACATCCTCTATCTCTGTTTTAATCACAATTGTTAACAAAGTGAGATGAATACAACAAAAAAGGGCGGGGAGTCTCTGGGTGCTGTTTCTGTTGTTACGGAGTATTGCTTTGAGTCTCTCTCTGTGTGAGTAGTTGTTGTTACAAAGAATTGCTTTGAGAACAGACTTTGTCTTAGAATGTACTATACACAATTAGCAGCTTGCAAGTTTCACACATAGAGGGAGAGAAACAGTACCAAAAACCAAGAGACCTCTTAATTAGTAATACCCTGGAATTTTAATTATGGGGAATCAAACTCATTTGTGATTTTAATACAAAACTTCTTTAATATGATCCAACACCAGTCTGGTTTATGTTTTGTGTGCTGTATCTTTAAATTGAGAGGGGTCTGCAGGAGCAGCTGTGAGCCAGTTGCCATTTTGTGTTCAGTTCAGGTGCAGCATGTTACTGAGTGAGTCACTGTGCCTTCTCCTTCTCATAGTTGTTTTTTCTGTTTGTTTTTCTCTATCTGAAGTTTAAAGTAATTTAGACTGAAAATGAGACTGCTTTGCTCTTTTTGTATGGGGAAAGTATAACAAGGAATGTCACACACTGTGGCTTTTAGATGGGACCATAAAAATGAAGATCCTGCCTGCACCTCATGGATATTGAAGATTGAACAGCACTTTTCATAAGAGTAAGGGATTGTGCCTGTGTGTCCTCTCCCCACATCTGCAAAGAGTGCTGCTGTCTGCCTGACTACCATTATCAGATACCTGCCGTTAAGTGGTATTGAATGTACATTGGGCTTGATCCAAAGCTCACCACAGACAATAGGTGTTAATATTACAGCTTTCTGCTGTGACTGTTCACCAATACAAATGTAATGTGATATTTGCCTTCTGTGAATATTGGCCCAGACGTTCAAAGCTATTTAGGATTTGGACCATTCTTCTTAAAATTTGCTGTTTTTTCTGAACACTCCTTCTAGTGAGTATGTTTGCTAGAATATTCACAGAAGATGGACAAAAAAGGGGCACAAGCACAGTCAAAGGATATTTGTTAAAAATTTAAATTGATATTCCCACAGCGTATTTTGCAGTATTAGCCCAACTTTTAAAATATGTTTTTCTGTGAAGGCATCTGTGTTAAATGGATTGACTCCAGAGAGAAATAAAAAAGGAAGTTCATAGTTCACTGTGTTTATTAGATAAATTGGTACTTTCTGTTATAAATATTCTTACTGGCGGAAAGGTGTGGTCTAGTGGTTTGAACACATGACTGGAGATCAGGAAATCCTAGCTAAGACCTAATTTCAGCTGAGACTGATCTGAGCAAATCACTGGGACCAGAATTTTCAAAAGTGTCCACCATTGGATGCCTCAGTTTTATGGGTGTTCAACTGCAGACACAGAGGGTCTGATTCTCAGAGATTCTCCTGGCCTGCCTTCTCCTTGGCTTTCAGAGGTTCACATTAAATGGCTGTATTGCTGTGAATTATTTAATGAGTCTTTTTTTTACATCATGATGTAAACATTCACTAATGACCTTCTTAGATAGAGGAGGAGGTTTTGTGGGCCTGATCCAAAAGTCTGTTGAAATGAGTGGAAAGACTCCTATTGTCTTTAATAGGCTTTGGATCAGGCCCGAAGGTACTTATGTTGTTTCCTTCCCTGTTTTTTTTTTAAATATGGTGAATTTAAGCATTTATGAGCATTAAGGTGCCAAATTCAGAGGTTCCCTGCCTGTGGTGGAGTTGATATAGCCAGAAAGAAGTTTCTAAATTATCCAGCCAGTGGTGTCTCTTGTTGCTAGCTCATAAAGATACTTCAGAAAAGCTGCTTCTCTCTTGAGAATACACCACCAGATTGCACCTAAGGAAGGGTATTATCAAAACATGTTCCCCATTCCAGGGGAGATAATCCCAGATCTTCCTACTTCCCTGCCCCTGAAAATTACTCATTAATGGGACTTATTCACATACTGTAAATGGCCTCTTAGCTGAGAGAACAGACTGTAAAGTATTTCCATATAATTAATATAAGTATATTACCTCTATGCTTTTACACAGCTTGGAATGGGTGGTGAACTATATGTCTAACAGTATGCATTCATGCATTGTAATAGGAGGTACGTGTGCAATGGGCAGGACTGGCTCTAGGCACCAGGAAAGCAAGCATGTGCTTGGGGCAGCACAATTCCAGGCGCGGCATTCCGGCCATCCTTTTTTTTTTTTTTGACTTGGCAGTTGTGCTCTCGGAGCTTGGGGTGGCAAATTTTTTGCTTCGGGTGGCAAAAAACCCAGAGCCGGACCTTGCAATGGGAGAATAAATGCCATAGGAGTTTTAATTAATATCCACAAAGTATTCTGCACATTGTGGACAGATTTTTGTTTCCGGGATGTTGAATACAGAAGAGGGCACGTTTTATGGTGACTTATGTAAACTAATGAGAAGGATTAGAAAATGGGTGCAAGCAGCAATGTCATCTATCATGCACTGATACATTCTGTGGGCACGAAAAACAAGTGTTATGCAACTAAAATTGTACAGAGGGTGCATGTGTGTGAAAGTGAACAGCAGCGAATGGTGGGGCAAGAAGGCCGAGATGTGACTAACAGGAAGGTGCAAAGTAAAGCAGACATTTTAAAATCTGCTTTCATCACAGACGATTTCCCCAACTCTTCTGGCAACACACACAAGTCTTCTTTCTCATTGCTGTGGAAAAATCATCTTTGGGAATAAAAAAACATCCCCACTGTATCACTACCACCATCCATCTAATGCACATTCCTAAGAGGGAGAGAGTAGTCCTTGCGTTGGACACTGTGCAGTTGGGTGACAGCTGTCACTGTAGAGCTGTGCTGTAGTGATGGTGGGAAGACGCCTGTGCAGTGTTCTGCACAACAGTGGCTATCAGGACAATAAAGCTTAAGTCTGCTAAATACTCAGAAAGGCCATCAGGGAACAGCAGGTGCTGCAAGTACATCAGGAAACAGTGAGAGGTGTAGCTTTTGTAAGTATCTTATTTGGTCTGCAATGTCTGCTGCGTACTGTGCCTCAGAACATTCTTTCTATGGTCATCTATAAACCACATTTTATAACAGACTATTCCTGTCAATTATAGTATTTTGCCCAACCTGCCACTGTAAAGGGATCTACATTTGTCTTGCTTTGTTTATTTGACACTGCAGAATCCCAGCATTATTTGTTCCGTGTACCATGGCTTCTTTTCTGTGTGTGTTTATTTTACATCTTCCTCTTTTACACTTCCATTGCAGAATGTGGCCTAAGCTGTAAATGAATATTTAAATAACGTGCAAGGACCTTTCTTGGGATCTTTGTCTCTTTATCTAAGTTGTCTCTTCCTTTAGAACAAGTCCATATTATGGGAAAATCCATCTTCTGCAAATGTATCATGCATGTCCCTGTAACCTGACCTAAATTATCCATATCTGGTTTTCTTTCAGAGAAGGAGAGAGCTCTTTTTATTACTGGTTTCAGAGTAGCAGCCGTGTTAGTCTGTACTCGCAAAAAGAAAAGAGGACTTGTGGCACCTTAGAGACTAACACATTTATTTGAGTATAAGCTTTCGTGAGCTACAGATCACTTCATCGGATGCATTCAGTGGAAATGCATCCGATGAAGTGAGCTGTAGCTCATGAAAGCTTATGCTCAAATAAATGTGTTAGTCTCTAAGGCGCTACAAGTCCTCCCTTTCTTTTTATTACTATTACTTATTTGGATGTCTGAGTTTAGAATTTAGAAAACATGTTAACACCGTAGAACATGCTTAATTTAATAAAGAATGTGTGGTTAAACGACTTAACCGTAAAATGCAGAGCACACAGAACAGACCAGTGCACTGTTGGGCTTGAGCTACAAAGTTCAGGGTGGTTCCGACCCCTGGATTTTGGTACAATCCGTTATGGAGTTAGGGACCAGCTACAAAATTTGGAAGTTTGTTTCCAAACTTCCTCTGCTGTGTGGGTTTATATAGTGGGTTTGTTTGTCTCATGGACTGGGACTGGCACAGGGGGAGGGGACCAACTGCACCCCCATATAGGTCTAATTAATAGGCCCTTCTGCTGTGCTCTGAGGTATCCCACCATCAGGTGCTCCTTTGGAGCAGGGTGACTCTTCACTGTCCCTGACTCTGCCTTGTGCTTAAATGGTGTCATCTCGCCTCGGTGACTGCATGGAATAAGCACATTGGGGGTGGGGGCATGCCAATTGTTACACAGGGGGCTCTTGAGGATATCCGCTTGCCAAGGTGGCACATGACATGAACAATGGCTGAGCTATGTGATGTTTGTGATATACAGAAGAACCGGCCACATATCAAATTGTAGTGAATTGCATGGAAAAAGAATGGTAACACATAGCACATGTGGGACAAGGATGATGGTTTCAATGTTGCACATGTTGTATCAACTGGGATATCTCCTAGCTATCCCGGTGGTGGAGAGGCTGTTGTGGATGATGTTTTCTTGAGTAGGCGCAAACAATGGCTTGGCACTTCACCATGACATATACTTCAAAAATGTAATTGATGGGTTTGGCCTTGAAAATAGCCAAATTAAGGAGCCGAGAAATGCCTGTGGCTGTTGAAATTCCAGCCTTGTTAACCACTCTCGTGGCCAGATAAGCCTGCAGCAGTTGAGACTGCCCTCCAGAAAAGGATCACACGCACCACTCTAATTATGTATGCTCACGGTGCTACATGTCCTTTGTATGTTTTCAGTTCTCTTTCACAGTGAGAGGAGAATTTCCCCCCCTCTGTGGAGCCATGCTTAAAATTTCCATTTCCTTCGATGGGTGTTCTCATGTAGTACCTTGGTATCACATGTGGAACAGGAATCTTTAATTATGAACAAGCTGGCTATGGAGTAGTACTATGATTCTGTTTTATATCATGTTTGAATTATGTTTTCCATTTTGATGCCTTCAAGACCCTATTATGCTGTGAAAGGTTTTCCCTTAGTCCTTCCTCACATGAGTAGTCCCTTTGATTTCTGTGGGGCTTCTTACATGAACAAAGGCTGCACCTCTGGCCTTTCATAAGGCTCACCTTGATTTTAAATATTTTTGCCCCCAACTGAAATAGAGAAATATTTTATATAAAAGCACTGCCTAATTTGCATAGATAGAGACAATCCAGATTACTAAAACCTTGTTGCTGGAACAATTAGTGAGTCAGTCATTGTGGTAAGTTAGTAAAAAAAAAAAAAGAAAAGAAAAGAAAAGAGATATTCATATTCACCAATAAATCCCAGAACAACTTTAACGGTTGCATCAACCTTTGGAAGCTAGATCATAATTACGTTTGAGTGGAAGCATAAATTTGTCAGTCGTTTCCATGGATAATAGTACTTTTCATTTGAAATAAATATTATTGACTACCATTTTCTTGTATGTCTGTATTGAAAAGAAGAAGAAAGTGACTTGTATTTCAAACCCCCAAAAGCATGATTGGAAATGACTTATCATCCATTTTAAAATCTTACTTTTAAAAATTAAGATAAAAGAATGAGCAAAATATGGATAAAGTTAGAGATGGACCAAGGAGATGGTATTTGTAAAATCTTGTCAACTAGGCTTTGCTTTTTCAAAATCAAACTCAAGAAACAAGAGTGCTCTTGATTCTGGTCCATTTTATTTGAGTCACTAAACTTTGTGTTGGAGTGGAGGTGGATAGGTTTGAATTAAAGTTTTTTAGTTTTGCCTCAACTGTAATTAAAACACAGACTTGGAAAAAGCATGAGAGATTTTTATTTTCTTTTTTACACAGAGCATTGTAGATGCTTAAAAGTAGTTTTCATAAATAACTTTTAAACTTGATATTTTCAAACAAAAGTTAAACATGAAGACAATCTAGAATTCAATATGATTAATAATATACAAATATGTTTGTGTTAACAATGGAAAGTAAATATTAGGAGTTAATCATTCCTGTTACACTGTGAGATTGGGAATGAAGAGACCTTGATTCTGTTCCCAAGTCTGGCACTGACTTGCTGCATGACCACAGACAAGTTACTCTACCCGTGCCTCAGTTTCCCCATCTGTAAAATGCTTACCCATCTTATAAAATGTTTTGACACAGAAAAGTGCTAAATGAGTGCAAAATATCATTTTTATGATCTAGCTTCCATCTGTAGTTTGTTTTTAATTCTGTTACTATTTTATACCAGAAATGTAACACATTTTATTGTGTGCAATAGGCACCTGCTCCACAGATACAGAAATAAAAGCTACAAGATGCAGATGAAGTGGATATGCTGTAAGTTTCTATTATATAAACACTTGAGACATATCAGGCCTAATTCTGCATTCCTTGTGAACTAAAACTCCCATTGACTTCAGTGGGAGCTGAGATGCATAAAGAATGCAGGATC